>NC_079879.1:27341563-28641095 GCF_029227915.1 Hydractinia symbiolongicarpus
TAAAATATATGTTCAGGTAGGGGGTACAGTACATCTGAATAAAGCACTCCGCCATGATGTGTGACGGTTTAAGTGATCCAACTGGCATTCAATGTCTTATAAATAACTCAATTTTATTTGAATCGCACTTGCAGAAAACTTCTTTCTATAACAACTCAACAGAGTTTTAGTATAACGTATATCTGCACTAATCACTAGATGAATGGCAGGGTTTAACTGCATTTAACGCTCAAACTGTCGTTTAACATAGATATTGAGGTCAACATACCCATACTCATCGAAAAGGATTGGAATGAGTACTATTACAGGGAGCTGTTACAATTCAGGCATGAGCCATCTAACGAAGTGGACGGAAATGCAATAGCAATAATAAGAACTGATTCTTTACAAAACGAAAGCATTGTTGTACACATGCCACAAAACATATCAAAAATATTTTTCATGTTCTTGAAAGTCTCGAACACTTCGATTACAGCTTAGGTTTGTGGAAAGAGAGTTAATCGTGGAGGTGGATATGGTCTGGAAATACCAGTTGTGAATAAGTTTTATGGACAAGAAAAATTGGTTTGCGAAGAAGATTGAGACTGTAAAAGCAGACATTTCCTGTAAAGTTTTAAAGTGTTTAAAATAGATATTTTAAAATTAAATGCTTATCTCTAATTTTTTGAATTGTACGCTAATTGGAGAGAAAAAAAGCCTATAGTTGCCATTTCGTGCAAAAAAATTTGTCCGCTCGAGTGTCCGTTAATTAAGTGTCCGCTAATTGAAGAGAATACTGTATACATTTATTTTCAGCAGCATTTTAAGCTCTACTCAATAAAGGCGACGGGTATTCACTAAGTAGATTTTTCTGCGGGCCTTATCGACTAGTGTAGGTGCTTACACGATTTCAACTGAGTTAACTATTTTTACTCGCTAAACGACAAAATTACAAGACGAAATTTAAGCAAAAATTTACACATGTAACATGACATAAAATATAATAAGAAATAAACACTTACTAGATATATAGTGGCGTAAGCCAAGCCAACTACATGTGAGAGAAAACAACTAAAACAGATGCTGAGATACAGGACAACTCCTGTGATGTATGAAAGAAAAATTTCACTCAACAGCAAATTTAATACAAAAATGTATGTTCGACTCTGTCATTACATGTTGAAGACTGAATGCGCAGAAAAAAGATGTGCAAGATGTGCAGAAAATTTAACTAAAAATAGTACCAAAATTACAATTATTCTCTTTACATAATTAACACGGGACAATACATCACAACACAAAACTAACAAAATGCATCTTGTTCTCCACCGCAGAGCGAACTCTACAGCAGAGCACATACGCGACACCACAAGGACAATACAAATGACGTATCAAAATAAATGTCAATACGGCCGGAAATTCATGTAGGCTGTTGTTTTGTGAGCTACTTTACGTATCCGCACCCTAAGCAACGTTCATTTACACATATGCGCATTAGAAAAGATAGAATTATCACATTTATGTTATCTTAAAATAACTCGAGTTATCTTACAATCAAGACATTTATGTGAATATACACGCATTCCGAAATCACATTAATAGAGTTATCTTAAGATAGCACTTGTTATCTTAAAATAACTTTATTAATGTGACTTTTGAATGCCGTAGGGCTGAGCCGAAACCAAACCATCGCGCTATCGCAATTAAAAAAGGTATTAAAATTAAAAACTTAAATTTAGAGTTAAAAACTCTAATTTAGTATTTTTAGAAAAAACAACTTTTCTTTTTTATTTCCAGATCTCCTTCCTGGTTATTTCTTGAAGTTGGATATGTCAGGTTAACAATAACAAATTTTGAAGAGGTTTTTCTGTTTGTGTAAAATCTTTCTGACGCTATACGTTAATTATTTACTAAGGGTAATCAATTTCATTGTAGCGCGCTCTCAAAATGAGCCCTAAAAGAAAGCCAGCCCTTAGCAAAAAATGGCTATAAATATTTCATAAGTTATTAAATGTTTCAATCCAAATATTAAATTATTACGGTTCTTGCGTTCCTTTACATTTCGGGGATCGTGTGCGCGGGGTTGATGATGGGCTATGTTACGGTAATCCCCTAAAAATAAGTTAATAAAAAGGGAGAAGAAAAACGCGAATGGTCTAAAAAAGATCCTGAATCTAAACATAGATCTTGATAAACGTGGGTCTCTTTTAATGTGTTTCTTTGTGAACTAAAAAATCTCACTATAGGAGTCTCAAAGGCTCTTTATAGGAGAACAGAGGTTTCTACTGTTACATGTATGTTAGCAATTTATTATGTATAAATATGCCTCAGGGTAAGATATCAAAGTTTCCAATAATCTGTTAGGTTTACTGAATTTTATTTGATCTGACCTACATACTAACTATGAGTATAGCCTAACGCAACTATGACATCATAACCATTGAAACTTTAAATTGCTTCTAGTCAACATTAGAGTAAAAATAAATAATAAAAACATGTCTGTCATGTCACATCATACTTCATTTTAAGTGAAGAAAATAAAAAAAAAAGTTTGACCTTTGTTTCCCATTACCGCGAACGTTTGTCTGTTTTATAAAAATAATGTTTTGAGTAAAAAATTTTGGAATGAATTTCTCTACAAATTGTCATTTTGCTCGATATTCAGCAAATTATAAAGTGTAACCTTTCTGGAGTATGGCATTGAAAAATAGGTGCAACTTACACTCGTTTTTCCGTAGTATATTTCGTGCACATTAACCATTCACAGAAAAACTTAACCACATAAGAATATTAAAACCATTTCCGTTAAGGTAGATTTCCACTTAAAATCAAACAAATCGGAAAAAAGCAATAAAAATACTGAAATTTGATTAAATATCTGCTAATTATTTTGTTTTTAAAATTTTTTGTTCCTGAAAGTTGACTGGCTTTAAACCTTTCTGCTTTCTTAGCATTGAAATAATCCACTCCGCCGCTATTCCTTTGCAGGCTTAATTTTGTTTTAAAAAGATTTAATCTTTGACGTCAGTTAACTAGAGAATTGATATTAAAACTGGCTGAACTGACTTGAACAACGCTCAATCAATAGTCATGACTATGCCAAACCTACAATCTTGGGCGACGTTTTTGGTTATAAAATATGGTGTAGGTAGGACCAGCTCATACACGTTGTTAACATTTCTGAAAGTACTGAGAGAAAAAGATATTTTTATTTTCCCATTTTTTGCTAAAATTGACCCAGTCCCAAGTCATTTAACGTACAAAACGCCTCAGATTATTCTGGGGCCTGTTAACAATACAGTTGATAACTCCAGCATTCATTTTATCAAATCACTTTCTCGAGTCTCTTGAACTTTCGTTAATACTTCATGGAGAAAGACATAAACAGAAAAATAACTGATACAAATATAATCTGATTTCTAACATATATACATTGTGCTTTTAAACAATTTTGGCAGAGCTACATATCAGTCCAGAACCTTTAGGACTGTGAAATATTTCTGCCAAGTAATTGTAAGAAATGTTTAGTAAAATAAAAAAAATAATAAACCTATGTAAATAAGCAAAATAGAAAGAAAATAAAACACTTCAACACTACAAAACAAAAGTAAGTTCAAATAAAAAAGATATCGTTCTAAATTTTAAACACTTTCTAGACAAAACAGTGATTTTATATATGTCCTTTTTGTTTTTCGACCAATAACAGCCTTGACAAATTGTGCACTTAATAAGGTTCAGCATAATTAACGTAATATATATCTACGATATCTCCAAAATTACATAAGATGTAAACTACATTTATTAAAACGCTTAAAAACGTATTTGTCCGAATCATGCTACTAGACACAAAAAGTTATTAAACAAAACAAAGAAGCACGACATTTTATAGTTTGTTACCACTTGCTATTTTAATATAACGCAGTTAAAAAAAGGAGGTAATTCAGCACGTCTTTTATCTCATTTTCTTTTCCGCTTCCCTTCCACCCTCTCATTAGCGGTCAGGCTGTCAAATAGTATAACGCTTTCTAAACGAAGTATAATACAGCTAGTTATTTATATACTAGTTTATACTTCATGCATTTTTAGCACAAAGTGTAGATTATGAACGATTAGTTAGTGCAACACTCCAGTTCTATAAAACATCGCCTAAAAATTTTCTAAAGAGATTCTATTTCGTCGGAATTTTTTTTTATACGCCGGTTTTTACAACGGGAAATGTAATTGTTTTGTTATGAATTGGTGTATTGGTATTATTTTGTTTTAATCTGCAACATTTTTTAAAAAATTAGGGTGATAAGAATGCACGAAAAAAACTTCGATATTTCGACTTACAAGAACACCGTCAAGGAATATTAGAGCCAGTATTAAACACTGCAGGACCTCTGAAGCAAGTTATATATATCCTAACATGGGGAGCAATGATTAGTGCATATTATAGTATCAGGATACGAAATTGTAGGAATCCCGCAATCCCCCCTTGCCTCTGCATTCCACCACGCCACACGCATATCGATGTTAAAAATTCCCAATTAGAAATATTGTCGTCCCAAAGTTTACAAAATTAAAGATAATCTTTGAAGCTCAAAAATAAACAACTTAGCTTTGGTCTAATTTAGGTAACGCAGTAGTGTTCATCTTATTGGCGTATAGATATTTGAAAATATAAAAAATCAAACAAAAATAATAGGGATAATACTAATGATTTGTCAAACTACAGAGTACCACTGTTTATTCAACATGCTGTCGTCGAGTGTTTATTGTAGCCTCTTTGCAACGGTTGTTGGTTTTCGACTAGTGACTTACACGAAAGTCAAGCTAATGGCGGGGGAAAATGTATGATCACTGAGGACAAAAACAACAAACTTAAATCATCTTAAATATCACACTGGACATCCAAATACAAATGACAGAAAAGTCCCATATATAGCTTTATTACCCAGGTAAAGGGCGGCATGTCATTGGTTACAACTTACGTCATAGTTGGCAATAGCAACCGTGTTTAAAGTTTTAATAATCCATATAACAACGTATTACTATTATTGTATTACCGAATACTACAAGGTATTACAGTATATTACTGAATACTACAAGGTATTACAGTGTATTACCGAATACTACAAGGCATTGCAGTATATTACTGAATACTACAAGGTATTACAGTGTATTACTGAATACTACAAGGTATTACAGTGTATCACCGAATACTACAAGGCATTACAGTATATTACCGAATACTACAAGGTATTACAGTGTATTACTAAATACTACAAAGTATTACCGAATACTACAAGGTACTACAGTATATTACTGAATACTACAAGGTATTACAGTGTATTACCGAATACTACAAGGCATTACAGTATATTACTGAATACTACAAGGCATTACAGTGTACTACTGAATACTACAAAGTATTACAGTGTATTACCGAATACTACAAGGTATTACAGTGTACTACTGAATACTACAAAGTATTACAGTGTATTACCGAATACTACAAGGTATTACAGTGTAATACTGAATACTACAAAGTATTACAGTGTATTACCGAATACTACAAGGTATTACAGTATATTACTGAATACTACAAGGTATTACAGTGTATTACCGAATACTACAAGGCATTACAGTGTATTACTTAATACTACAAGGTATTACAGTGTATTACAGAATACTACAAGGTATTACAGTGTATTACTGAATACTACAAGGTATTACAGTGTATTACCGAATACTACAAGGCATTACAGTATATTACTGAATACTACAAGGTATTACAGTGTATTACCGAATACTACAAGGCATTACAGTATATTACCGAATACTACAAGGTATTACAGTGTATTACTAAATACTACAAAGTATTACTGAATACTACAAAGTATTACAGTGCATTACTGAATACTACAAGGTATTACAGTGTATTACTGAATACTACAAAGTATTACAGTGTATTACCGAATACTACAAGGTATTACAGTATATTACTGAATACTACAAGGTATTACAGTGTACTACTGAATACTACAAGGTATTACAGTGTATTACCGAATACTAAAAGGTATTACAGTGTATTACTAAATACTACAAAGTATTACTGAATACTACAAAGTATTACAGTGTATTACCGAATACTACAAGGTATTACAGTGTATTACTGAATACTACAAAGTATTACAGTGTATTACCGAATACTACAAGGTATTACAGTATATTACTGAATACTACAAGGTATTACAGTGTACTACTGAATACTACAAGGTATTACAGTGTACTACTGAATACTACAAAGTATTACAGTGTATTACCGAATACTACAAGGTATTACAGTGTAATACTGAATACTACAAAGTATTACCGAATACTACAAGGTATTACAGTATATTACTGAATACTACAAGGTATTACAGTGTATTACCGAATACTACAAGGCATTACAGTATATTACTGAATACTACAAGGTATTACAGTGTATTACCGAATACTACAAGGCATTACAGTATATTACCGAATACTACAAGGTATTACAGTGTATTACTAAATACTACAAAGTATTACTGAATACTACAAAGTATTACAGTGCATTACTGAATACTACAAGGTATTACAGTGTATTACTGAATACTACAAAGTATTACAGTGTATTACCGAATACTACAAGGTATTACAGTATATTACTGAATACTACAAGGTATTACAGTGTACTACTGAATACTACAAGGTATTACAGTGTATTACCGAATACTAAAAGGTATTACAGTGTATTACTAAATACTACAAAGTATTACTGAATACTACAAAGTATTACAGTGTATTACCGAATACTACAAGGTATTACAGTGTATTACTGAATACTACAAAGTATTACAGTGTATTACCGAATACTACAAGGTATTACAGTATATTACTGAATACTACAAGGTATTACAGTGTACTACTGAATACTACAAGGTATTACAGTGTATTACCGAATACTACAAGGTATTACAGTGTATTACTGAATACTACAAAGTATTACAGTGTATTACCGAATACTACAAGGTATTACAGTATATTACTGAATACTACAAAGCATTACAGTATATTACCGAATACTACAAGGCATTACAGTATATTACTGAATACTACTAGGTATTACAGGGTATTACTGAATACTACAAGGTATTACAGTGTATTACTGGATACTACAAAGTAATACGGCATATTACTAAGTACTACAGTATACAATACGGCATATTACTAAGTACTACAGTGTATTACTGTATATTACAAAGATATTACATTAGGCAGTAGTATGTATTAACAACATCACGACGTTGATAAATTGTTTAACGTCGCGTGTCGGATGGAGTTGAGCTGTCGTGAGGAAAGGAATACGACAATGTCGGGTAAAGGTGAGGTTGTGTTAGAGGTTCAAGTATACGACATATTCACAGACTATATGGATCCTTCCATGAAGTGCTTCCCAATCTAAAGGGTAGTAATTGAGGCTAGTTTTCGGCTACCGGTACGAGGTTTGTTATGAATGAGAAATCCGGGAAATCTGTTCATTTTTGTTTGGTAGCTAGCTAAAGTCCGAATTTTTAAGGCTGACTCATTTGTTTTCTTTTATTATTACCTTCTTATTTTTGTTGTCATGGTTTGACTATCATTGTCAGGATCACTTACGGATGCTAGGATACTCGTCCTCCAATTTAATGCCATGGATTTATATTAAATGGCTGGGATAAAATAATGTTTTTGTTATGGCAATCCATGTCAGTCAGGGTAAACACTTAATTAGGCGACGGTAGGCTAATTAGGGCATACCACCTAATTAGGCGACACATTGTAGACTAGTTAGGCCATATGTAACCTAGTTAAGACATTACAATATTTAATGTCTTTTCACACATTCCTAAGAAAAAATCCGTAGCTATAGTCTACGCGACCATGATTTCAGAATTGTCATTCGTGCCTCAATATGTTTGCGCAAGTAAGAATTATGTTAAAATGAAATGTATAACCTAATTAGGTCAAAGGCTTCTCATTTTGAGGTACGCGATCGCGTTTCTACGCCCTATCGCTTAACCTGAATTACTTGAGGTGCGCGAAGTACTGTTTTGACCAGATTGCGAAAACGGCCTGTTTACAACAAGGACAGCCGGATTATGTATGCATGGTCCGATTATTTTTTTTAGCCCTGATTATGTCAAATCTCTCGCTAACATCGCTAAATACACATATTTAAAAAACTAAAATTGTAAATATATGCACGGCAATGTAAACTCGTTTACGAATAAACCGTTAATAAAAAAGAATGTAATGGTGACCGGTTTATGAACGCTGATATAATGGCAGGCAGGCTGTGATTGGCATTTCCTTCCAATTTTTGTAAATGAAACATTCTCTACAAGATAGAACACCCTTAAAAACTAGGCATGGCGAAAGAAAAAAAGTCTACTTTGAAGTAACTAAATTTCACGGAACCTAAATTAAACGCCCTTTCGATTAAACGCTGTTTATTTGATTATTTACAGTATTCTTTTTGCGGAAAATGAGTTTGGTGGAAAGTAATTCAAGTTATTCTTGCGAATCCCAAAATTTGTAGTTGCCTCGAAATTTCGTTTTCTTTAACAACAACTTTGCCACCAGGGCTATTTGTTTGTCAGAAGTGTATAGAATAGTGGTCAGCCCGATTATTTTTGTTCTATAAGTGGGAAATAATTTAAAAATATAAATCTGCCTGCCATTAACTCTCAAATAATATTAGACTGTTGTACGTAAACCGGTTTGCCCTGATTATGTTGCCCCTGATTATGTATTATCTGCCTTGTTCTTAACCAGGCCAAGCTGCCATACATAATCAGAGCAGCATTTATTATCCGGGCAGAACAGAACCGCGTACCTCTGTTGACAGATTACTTTTTGATCTGAGAATTATTGAATAATCCTGCTCCTTTTAATCCATGAACAAACCTATTCATAGCCAACCTGACCATCATAGCTAATTCACCATCTCCTGACTTAGTTAAAAGAACTACATAGACATAAATCTCTTTTGCCTGGCCCCTGCTTATTGTTGGTAACCAGGTCTTACACAAGAATGCGGTTCTTAACTAATGCGGAGGTGAACCAGACGGAGCACAGATGAACAGACATTTTATCTTGGATTTAATTGTAGACAATTTCTTTATTTGACAAAACAATTGGAAACCATTTATTAAAATGACAGTATACAGTCATGCATACTATTTCGGACATGTAGAAAAGTAAGTTAAGTTAAGAGAGTAAATATGTGCTTACGTGATTGATCACGTAAGCACATATTTACAAAATGAGAAGCCTGTGTCACCTATTTAGGTAACGATAGTAAAATACATGAAGATACTCTTTCACAAAACGTTTTTTTTTAAATGGATGTGGTAACAATTATTTCGTTTGTTTTGTAACGTTTCTTTTTTATTCACATCCTGTTTTAACAACGGTAAAATCTTCGTCAAACACTACCACGTTTTTGTCCGCCATATTTATTTTTCTATGTGGCTTGGATGGCTGAAATCCATTATTTAAAACACCAAATAGTGCCACACAACGTTTAGGCCATAAGTTACCAATGCGTGATTCAAATAAGACGATAATTGGTCAAAATTGTCTGCAAAGTGGACAGATTTGATTCACATAAATATTGTAGTGCAAAACACAATGATTTCAACGTATTTGCAACAAAAAGTTTCCGTTCGCCTAGTTAGACTACGGGTGGCCTAATTAAACTACATCACGTTGCCTAACTAAACGACTCTCCTAATTAGGTCATCCCGCCTAATTAGGTGTTTACCCTGACTGAGTTTGTAGAGCCTATTTTACATAAGTTAAAACACAAAAAATCTGGAGTTTAAGTGCAGTAAGTTGCCACAGCATATACCCAAAGAGGCTACTGACGTGGTTGTTGTTTATATTCCATAGCTCTATGGACATCAGCTATTGGGTTTTGTCTCTGTTAACAACAAATTGGCCATTCATTAGAGGGAGGTGTGTTAACAGTTTGCTGTTAAAATTAAAAAAGAAGAGATAAAAACTAACTTGTTTATATGTTAAGTGTAGATAGGAAAAAAAGAGACTGAATTATAAAAATTAGCATAAAAATACACGAGGGTGCCGACTTCGCCGAAAACACTGTATATGTGAAAGCAACCGCATGCATTTTTGCGGGGGTTTTCAGGTTTTTCGTCTGTAACCACCCGTAAAAGCCTGGACCTGTCTGAAAGCCTCCAAATTGACAGCCGTCCGACAGCCCTGTGGTTTTTGGCAGCATTTCTGGCTAGTCGGCACCCTCGTAAAAATATAAATATGATGCCAGAATAAAGTTTACAACATGATTCTGATTCATGCGAATAACAACACAATGTTTCTTAAAGCAGAACTTCATATCCATGGTCCGTGTGAGAATTACATATTTGGTTGCTACAGTACTGTGAAAAGGTTTGTTAACATCATGTTCGTGTAACGAGCATGGTGCACACGAACCAAGTTAAAATTGTGGTCTTTATGTATAACAAACATTCAAACATTCTATCATGTCCACCACGCTAATATTATTATCTACACAAACGATCATGTGTCCGACGATTATTCCCCCGAGCTCCACGATTTTATAGCCAGTATAATTTTATTTTTTTTCTTTTCAAAAAAGTCTTTCATTAAAGTTAATTTGTTAGTTTCAGGTTTTATCAAGTTAAAAATGCATATTCGTAGTTTTTGCTTGGTGTATACTTTTTCGTCATGGACACGATTGTATTTTTACGAAATGTCATTTGTCTAGAAAAGTTAAATTTGTCAGCAGCGATAGAAATGTTTTTTAAGATCGCATTTTAAAAGTTTATAAACGAAAAGCAGCAATAGAAATGTTTTTTACGTTGCATTTTGATTCACGAACGATTAAAATATATTATATAGCTAGCTTTATGACAACGAATTAAAACAACAAGTGTTAATTTATTTTTTCCCGTCGGTTTTGATTTAATTGATAAACTAATACGGTCTTTGTTGTTTTACAATAGAAGTTATCTATTGTGGACGCCATGGTGTAATGTTTAATTTTTGTTCGTGTAGTCCACGAAACATGATCGTGAGGTCCACGATTGTTAAAAAAAATACGCATCGTGGGCTATTGTGGTTTGTGCGTAACATGAAACACGAACCACGATGTTAACAAACCTTTTCACAGTACTGTATATGGACTTTCTCATGAAATAACAACAGCATAACTGATAATGATAATGATAGCTCCAACTGTAAATACTATGACCCCATAGAATTTGTATCCCAAAAATTTAATGCGAAACACTTTTCTTTATTCCATTTAAATAATCTTCCTTATCCAAAAATTTTCATGAATTAACAAGTCTACTCTCTGACCTCCTTTTTTTGATTTCAGTGTTATTGGTATTACTGAAACTGGTTTTCAAAGTAAATTACCCTCTTCCAACTGTAATTTAAATGGATATACTTTCTTACATACACCAACAGAAAGCAATAACGTTGGTGCATTGTTATACATTTCCAATAACTTCACATATTTTAGCCATTCCGATCTTGGTAAACTCCGATATAAAAGTTGTGACCTTGAATCTGTTTTTGTTGAAGTTGTTTACCCGAAAGGTAAAAATTTTATTATAGGCTGCATGATTTTGATATGAACCATCTAACTCCTAGGTAAAACCTCTTCTGAAAACAAAAATATTTTCTTGTTTGGTTACTTTAATGCAAATCTGTTACTTTCAGTCCTGATATTTCTTATTATTAGATTTAATTTTTTCTTTCTCTCTTGCGACATCTATTATCCTTCCTACAAGAGTTACTGAAAATACTAGTACCTTAATTGATAATATTTTCCATGATCCTTTCGAGTTGAGTTGTAATGCGGGTTGTAATATCATATCATCCAAACCAGATCATTTCTTATTTTGAAAAAGCAACATTTTTCATCCCCTCCATCTATGGAAAAGCCTCCTGCCCCAAACTGGAGTAATTTCAACCTTCGCTCAACGTTCACTCAAAAAATGGGCAATATTGACCGGAATAAACTACTTTGTTTAAATGAATTTGACCCATCTAAATCCTTTGATCTCTTTTACAATTTTATCAACAAATGGAGACCTTTTCATGAGAGGCGTGCGCACACACGCCCACACACACCTGAAATGATTCAGGCGTGCTGTCGATAGCACGCTTAAAATCTTATATTCTATGAGAAATTGACCAGAATAGCACGCCTAAAGCACACACAATGCATTTTGGGCGTGTTATTCATCACACACCCACTCAAAATCTCCTAAAAAGGCCTGCAAATGTATAAATGACTGTGTTCCTTAGAGAAAATCTTTTTCTAAAAAAAATACTAAACACATAAAGAATGGATCACAACTGGTATACTTACTTCCATGCATAAACGGGATATTTTACATAAACAATTTCTTAAAGAAAAAGATTCCTTTATAAAAGCATTGCTCCATACTTCTTATAAAAAATACAGGAACAAAATTGGCCCTCTTTGCAGACTTGTAAAAGTAACTATTATAAAGAATATTTTGCTCTTAATCGAAATAACTCTAAAGCAATATGGGATGGTGTCAGATCCATTATATCTCTCCACTCTGCCAAATCTCCTGCTACATCATTTCACCACAGACTCTTTAACCATAGCTAACTCTTTCAATTATTATTTTAGTTCTGTTGCAGAAAATTTAAGAAAATCTATTTGACCAAGCTCTCAACATTTCTCTAATTTTCTTTCACGCTACTGATAAGATAGAAGTATACTTGATTGTATATCTCTTTTCAATAACAAAAAATCAAATGGCCCTTATAGTATCCCACTCCAAGTCCTTCTACCTGCTAAAAAATGCTATCAATTCCAATTGCTAAATTAATTAATCTTTCATTTGTAACTGGTATTTATCCATCTTCTCTTAAAATTGCCAAAGTTATCCCTATTTATAAAACAGGCTGCAATGTTGAACTCAGCAATTATTGACCAATATCACTTTTTTCAAACATTGACAAAAACTTATTTTTAATCAATTATACAATTTTCTTTCCGTTAAAAACACTATATTTCAAAATCAATATGGATTCAGGAAGCACTTGACAATGGCTATATTTCATGTGGCATTTTTATTGACTTAAAAAACCATTTGACACAGTTGACCATGAAATCATACTAAAGAAACCATATCACTATGGCATACGTGGTATTCCTTTATCATTACTTCATTCATTTTTAACAAATAGGGAACAATTGATAGATATCCACAATTCTCTGTCCTCTCATAAAACTATCCACCATGGTGTACCCCAGGGTTCTGTCCTAGTTCCACTTTTGCTTCTACTTTACATAAATGATCTTCATGTCGCCATCAAATATTCCATGGTACACCTCTTTGACACCAACTTGTTAAATATCAGCAAGTCACCAAAACAACTTAATAAACAGTTAAACTGATCTCAAATTCTTATGTCAATGGCTCAATGTTAATAAAATATACCTAAATAAATCTCAAATTCTTATGTCAATGGCTCAATGTTAATAAAATATCCCTAAATAACCTAAAACCGGACTTGTCGTTTTTAAAGCTCCCTTAAAGCAAACATTGTATAACTTTAAATTTCTAATTAATGGAACAAAGATCCTTCCTAGTGACTTTATTAAATACCTTTGAATTACTCTAGAATCTCACCTGGAAAAGCCAAATAAATAACACTATCTCTAGTCTCAAAAAAGCTACTGAAGCTCTTGCAAAAATTCGCCATTTCGTTCCCAAATGTGTCCTCATTCAAATTTGTTATGCTCTTTTTAATTCTCAAATTTAATATTGCTCTTTAGTGTGGTGTCAAAAAAGTTTTCTCACCCGTCAGATAGAAGTTCTTCAAAATCATGCAGACTGTATGATTTCTTTTAGTACCTTCAATGCTACTCTAAATCCTCTTACTGGAACCTTAGCCTACTTAAATTCTCTGATATGATCTCATCATATAATATCATTTTTTTTCTGAATATTTTTTATAAAGCTCTTTCTGGCAGCATTCTCAATACCTTTAACATTAATTTTTTTCATTCTCACCACACTCGTGCTGGTGAAAAGGGCTTTTTAAATCTACCTCATGTCCACTCAACTGCCTTTGGTAAAAAATCCATTAAATTTCTAGCAATTAATTCTTGGAACAATCTTCAAAATTCTATACCCTTTAAATTTCTAATAAAAATACCATTACATATAGGTGAATATTTATCATAGCACATCCGTATTTCATTCTCAACAGTGGTTTGATGCTAACAGTTTTTGACAGTCCCCCTAAATTAAAATTTATCCCTGTGATTACTTTGCCTAAATGTTTGTCTTGACCCTGTGTTGTTTTGTGGTTTTGTCCTATGTGATGTTTTTCCAGGTAGCCATCACATTTTTTAAGCTTTTGCTTCGTGGTGGTTATCCCTCCATTAGGTAATTTTGATAAGCTTGCATGAATAATTTTTTTTATTATTTTTATTCTATTCATACTATCTGATGGAAAATAATAAATAAATAAATAAATAAATAAATAAATAAATAAATAAATAAATAAATAAATAAATAACTTTGCTGGTAATTTTAGTGCAGTGCACTATAGTACAAACTTAAAAAATAGCATGCGTAAGAGTGAAGACAAGGGTTCCCAACTCACAGTAAAACAGGAAAAAAACTTTCGGGCAAGTTGGGCATTTTAAAACACACCAATATATCAACATCTATCAAAAAAAGAATTGCGTTGTTATTAAGTGTTCCTTAATGGTTTATTAACAGCAGGACATTGAGCCTTGTATCTCAAAAGTCCTGCCTATAACTTTAATGATAAACATAATGGCAGATACTGTGATAGTGTCATAAGCAAATTTTGCTGAGAAAGTTTGTTGGTCTAAAGTGTTACAATTTCATTGATAAATATATACTTATAAAGTTACACAATTCTGTAGTATACATTAAACGAGATTGAAAGTTAAAAAGTATTTATTTGTTAAGCTTTTCGTACACTAAGTACATCTTCAGACTATATAAACAACTCGCAAGTTGATAAAGGGTGGGATTGTGATGGAAAAGATAAAATTGATTTGTGTTGTCGTAAAAATGACCTGAGATGAAGAGTAATTGCGAAAAAAGATTATTTCTTGCTTAGTATGTATGCCTGATATCCTTTTAATCGATAAATGTTACAACACTTTTAAACCAATCAATATTTCTTTAGTTCTGGCTAACCGATTTGATTATTGTTTGATTAGTGTAGTGTTCTTGTGTCATATTGAAGTTTATCAATAATGTCTACAGGACCAACATTATAATTTATGCAGAATAATTGAATATCAAAATCCTAAAGCATTGAATATCTTTGTCATTTAATTTTTTGTCATTTATATATCAGTTTAGATTCCCTTTAATTTTAGAAGGAAAAGCAAACATATCACCCTCATATCATATATTATCATCTTTTCATATATCATTCTTGCAACTTTTATCAAAAGTCCTTACTTTTTAAAGATATGCACTACAGGTACACCAGTAAAAGATAAAAATGAACAAACACAAAAATCTCTTTAACATATAAAAATGAATAATATGTTTAGCGTATATTTTAAGTAACTGATTCAGCATCAAGTGTCTGATTAACCCTCCAGTCTGATAAAGTGTCCATTCTTAGCAAGTTGAATATATTCATCCACCTAATCTCATTAAGTGCCCATTGATATTGCACTGGGTACCTTTCTTAACTAATAATGTGTGAAAGGTAATAAAACATGCGAATAGGTAAGTTTTATTAATTTCTCAACAAACAATGATATATCTTCTGTAATAAGGTTTTCTCCAAATTAGAATATTATGGGAAGATGATGTGTATTTTAAAATTTTCTCAATAAGCATGCAGTGCTGATGGATCAGTCTGATTTAAGTTTCCACCCCTAAGCATTCAAAATTGATAAAATCAGATTTTTTTATAAAGTCTAAATGTTTTAAATAAACTTATTTTGTAGAGGTTAAGGTGTTGTTTAAAAAATCTGTTGCATGTATTGATTTAAAAGTTAATGTGTTATTTTAGAACACCATATGTTATGATTATAAAGGTGTGCTTAATGTGAGTGTAAAATCAGTTTAAAAACCTTTTTGACGTATAAATATTAATATAAGTATATAAATATATTTCAAGCAGCCAGTAGTGGACCTTGTTAATGTAATATCATATATCATCAATTTCACTAAAGTATGTTCTTAAAGCCATGACTTAAAAAATGGAGAGATAAATGAGAATTCAAAGATTATATTTTGTTCTTATTGTTTGTAGATTTTTTGAAAACATTATGCTGGATAGATTTCATATTTCTTTGTATATATACTGTCCATTCAAGCCAAATTTATTTGAACAAAATGTCAGTACTTCTGTCATGCACAAACAAGACTCCTTAGTGCTTACAATGCAGAAACTTAATCTCTTAAAATGTTAAAACACATTTTTTTCCAAAACATGAAAAATGATGGAAAGGATGGATTTTCATACAAAGCCACCGCAAGAACATCATTTTTATCGAAGTAACATGCACTGTAAACTTGTAAAAGTTTATTTGCCAATAATTAAAGCGTAGATTATTTAGTTAGATCTAAAATTTTAAAAGGTGCTAATTTTTTGCTGATTTCAGTGTGTCTCAAATCCAGCAGCTTCCTCATTTCCACATCAGTTACATTTTCGACATTCGTTACTCAACAAAATAGGGTTAGTTTTTTTTATTATTATATAAATGATTTGATGACATGACCTGCAGGTGTTTCTAAATCTGTTTTTTAAAGTTTATCTGCAGAATCTTCTGCAGTCAAGGAAATTGTAGACTTGTATAGCTTCCGTATAATATAATATAGGACAAGATGTGAATTATCAGCTAACAGCCCATTTGTTAAATTGAAATATTTTTTGGGTATATGATTTTAAATCCAAATACTGAATTGTTTCACTAGCGTATACCTCATTGGTACATATACAGTGAACCATGTATGCGTTCTCCCCAATCAATCAATCAATCAATCAGTCAATCAATCAATCAATCAATCCTTATGTTTGTATCAAAGTCCACTTCATCAACAATACACTTTAATATTGTAAATTATGGTGAGAGTTATAAATTTTACGCTTTACTACTGTCTGACTTTTTTTCTTCAATCAATTGAACTTTAATTTACATTTACTATAGTTTATTTTTCATGTTCTTGATCAAACTTTAGTTTAGATACAGATCAGATCTCTTCATTTCATACACATAGTAAGTCTTTTAAACATGGGAATATTGATATGAAATTGTGAATAATTACTGAAACAAACTATAACTAACATTTCGTTTGTGATAAAATTGAATTTATAAGCACTAACATTTTTGTCAAAACTCATAAAAAGTACCATGTTTGTCACTTTTCTAAATGACGTAACGCATTATCATTATTATTGTAGATAGATACTGTAATTTATAAATACTGACTCATCATTTATTTACACACATTGAAGTGTTTTTGTGAAGGGAATGGTTTTTAAATAATTTATGCAAGAAGTCATTTTTATGCAAGTTTGAATTATTGATTTCCCTTTTAGTAGGTTGAGAATATAGAAATTATTTTGTGTTCTATACTTTTTTGAAAGAGGAAATATAACTTCAGATGGTTTTATTGTTGTTTTATTTTAGACGTTAAATAATATTTCATAACCCACGAAAGATTGAGCAAGAAGGGAAGAAATGAAAGAAGAAGAGAAAATAAAATGCAGTCAAGTTAAAGTTAGCTAGATGTTTATAAAAGTAAATTGTTGTGCTGTACTATGGAACGTAAAAGTCGCTTTTTTAAGCAACCAAAAATGAAGCAAAAAGAGTATTTGGCGATGGTCATTGAAAAACAACAGACTGCAAAATCATCAACTAATTTTCAAGATGACTCGAACCAAACAAGAATGACGCAAAGAGATTTATTAGAAAGCATAGATCGACAGAGAAATGGAATTGCATCGAGAGCTGAAAGCTATCATTCCCAAGCTAGCAGTCGTTCAATTCCAAACTATCGAGATCATTCTTCAAGAAATAGCAACATGTATAGTGATAGGAATTTTCAACCAAATGATATGATAGTGCGCCATACACAACCTCCGAGAAAGCCTCCCCGTTCTATTCTAAAGAGACCAACACATTCTTTTTATCAAGACACATTAAATCGAGAAAGAACTTTACCAGAAATTTATTATGATGAAAATAATGATGGGGATTTTATATTTGAAGACGAGGATTCGTATGAAGAATATTTAAGTCCAAGAGCTGCTGCTTACACGTATGATGACCGTTCTCACTATACCATGGAGCAGCAGCAGCAGCAGCAGCGAGGCTACGCTGTACGAACACCAGAACTGTCACAATACGAAAACGAAAGACTAAGACAGCGCATGAATTCACAGCAAGCTATGCCCGACAATAGAAATTATAGAACACCGAAGGAGACAAAATATGTTGAGTTTCAGAGTCATCATCACCCTTCTTCGCAAAGGCAAAACATGCACGCACCTCCAGGTAAATTGCAGGTGATAAATACAAGGCATCAGTTACAAGGGGAGAGAGTTGTAGACCTTGGAACTTTTATCACTAGTAAAATGTCTGGCTTGAAGTTGACAAAACATGGCCGGCTGTCTGATAACCATGTACACACGAACGGTAACTTAATAAACAAAGTTCAGTTACGCGATGTGAGACATGTGAGCAGTCCTAAAGTTTTACATGCGCAGAATGGCGAAGTTCTATTGGTCAACGATAATGGCGTCAACAATTACACAACTCAAGAACTTTTATATTAATGTTTTTGAAACATCAAATATTATCCCAGGCGTGGCAAATATGCTTTCTGATATATCAAAAAATTATTTGTTGAAATATACTCTGAACCGTCTTAAAATTATGATACCAATTTATACTTTTTAATTGCATGATTTTAAAAGTGTGATACAATCGTCGGCTGAAAGCTTCAGGGCTTAGAATATCATTTTTATAACTTGCTCGTTTTCCTTCAAATAGGACTTGTTTAATTATCGTGTAAAAAAATAGGAGATCTTATTTCGGGACTGCATGAAGTGGTCGTGTAAGAATTTTAATTTTGATTTCTGCAGACTTATTAAAATTAGGCTTTGCAAAATCACAATGATTTTATATGTGAAAAACAGAAGAAGAAACTAAATATAAATCAATGGTTTAAATGGTTATTTAATACGCAGACAGTAATTGCAATCGGTTTTTGTTTGTGATTTTTTCGGCGGCAAATTTAAAACGAGTGCACAGTACAAAAGCAAGTGCTAATCTTACTTATAAAATTTTCAATATATAAATATAACAAGCTTTATATCCTATCCTTTACAACCTTTATACCCTCTTAAATACAGTCAAGAGGAACCAAAATTCGTACCTATATTTTCATGTTCAAGGAAACCAACTAAGGTTTATTACGAACCTGATATTGCGTTTTTTATTTCATAAGTTTTGTCATAATTTTATGTCGAAATGCTAGTTGAGTAAAAAAAGTTAAAACCAAATTTATTATAACGATTTATTTATACCTCCAGAATATACATTAATTCCCATGAATTTACATTTTTTTATTAGATTGCATTTGAATTTTGTAAATAAATTTTTATTTGTATATATTCTGTTATTATTTATTTATTGTTTATCTATGAAGGTAATAAATTTAAAGCAAGTGAATTTCTTCTCTGTTTTGGTAATTAACCACAAACTTCCTTACGAATCATGCCGTTTTTTCTCAACGACATACGATGAAGTTCGCGTCAGGTTGGCGTAGGGCAACTCAAATTTTGGTGCATTTTCAGATTTTAAGATTATAGTTTACAGATTCCAATGTGCCCAACAAAATCGACATGTTTGTTGGTAGCATTGTTATTTCATATTTTTGAATTTAACGGGCTTATAAGCATTTGCATTGACTTCTTTTCTTCAGCTCACTGAGATGTTAACGTTTAGATGAGACTACAAGTTTTTTGAATATACGCATTTTCTTTTTTTGACAGTTTTTTGACAATTGTAACACAGCTCTCTTTTTCTTAATTTCAACCCAAAAATATATTTAGGTTGAGTAGTTAGGTAAAAATTTGATATCAAAACAAGCAAATGTGTGTGTACAATAGTAAGCCTGTTTTATTTGACTTATTCGAAGTAGAGTTCGGGCAGTACTTGTCTGGTGCAGTTGATTATCAAAAACTGACTGATTTAAATGTATTGCTATAAAAATTGTTGTCCAATCTTCGAAATTTGGTAAAGGTTTGTAAGTGCGGTTAATTTTGTCCAAACAGCCAACTGCTGCACGTTGAGCAGCGTCGAGACATAAATCTGATGATCTGCTGCATATGATGTTGTTTAGAAACAGCTATCCATACATATTGATGGCACAGTTAGCCAAAACTTTCTCAAATATGAGAACTGCTCTATTGACCATGTTGATGGCACTGTTTCTCCTCTACTGACCTCTGTAAGCTCTGAGTTAGAATGTATGTTTTCGAAGTGTAATCTGAGTAGTGAAAATATTTGTGCCTGTAATCAATTTCTTAAATACAAAACATGTGAAAGGCCTTCACATTGATTAAGGTAATGATAAACGATGAAGTCTGTTGAGAAATTGCGTCACAAGATTCAACAAATTAGTGTTGTGTAAAAGGGCCTTTTTTGAAGTAAAAAAAATGACGCAACTTCGGGCCAATATTTTTCTTCATTTTAACGGAACCAATAGAACAAAAATCCTAAGAAGCCTTGGAACGAGGTTGGATGCGACACAAATTAGAAAAAAAATAAATTCGATTTTTCTTGTTATAAAATAGAATTCATGCAAACTTGAACACGCAGTTTTTACTTTCTCATTTAAAATGATTTCATAACACGTAAATTCCATCTCGTTCACTTCCTAGTTTCTGTAGTAACGTCGTAATTACGACAATTACAAAATTGTGACATGTTGTTTTGAAATTTTGTTTCTATAACAACAAGAATAATTTTTTTTGTAAGTTAAAGAATCGACGGAAATTGCTACGCGTTGCTGATATTACTATACACATGACAAGACGAAAATAAAGAAATATCAAAATAATCGATGTTGATTGAAAATCAAGTAAAATATTTTTACAACTATATTTTCTCTGTTTTTTGCACTAAGTTTGCTTCGCGAGCCAGGCCAGTGTATATGTGCTACGGAGCGGAGCAGTAAAACTTTTGACAATGTTATTTATGATTATAAGAAAGTGAAGAAGCATAATGCACTTTAAAACATTCTTCAACAAGCTAAAAAAAAACTCTAAACATAACACAACTGACTGAGATGTGGCGAACGATAAACAGTACTAGAGAATGAACTTACAAACACAGTAGCCTGTGTAACTTATCTATAAAGATTGTGTCTAGTTCTTACTTCCCTTTATTAGAACTTACAAAATATACCATGCTTCCAAAAGCGAGTCAATTCGTATAGTCAGTAATTACATTGTGCGTTAACGTCGTGATAAATTTATACAACCAAAAAATATTTCACGTTGGCGAAAGGATAGTTCAATTATAGTGTTCGTTTTTTAGAACAAACTTGTATTTAATTATTTTGGTAGTAAAAGTGTAATAATGTCCTTAACAATCCTTACATATTCTGCAATAAATTTGACTAAATATACCCACCTCGACCCGAGAGCTTTTTTCTCTTTTTGATGTCGGGACGGCAAGTTATAAAAAGAGAGACAAGGAGGAGGTTGCAAATAATAGAGTTCATTTATTTACTCAGATTTGGTGAAAGAAAACAACTTTACTAAAAAATTTAATCAAGAAAATAAATTTGAAAAAGTCGTGAGCATTCTCTGGTGCATGTTAGCCATTTTAAGTGTTGTGTTAATTTGATGTTCATTACAATCCATAGAGTAATTAAGTGAAACTATAGTTAAAAGACAGATGTCGTGTTTGGAATTTTGTAATCTCTATTCGTAATCTCCATCATAGATGTACTATTTGTATATCCATGTCTCCATACACCGCGTATGATGTATGTAATAATTGATTGAAGGTTTGAGCTTGTAAATTTTTCTAAACCAAATTTTTGCTGAAACAGATGATTACAAAGTGTAAAATTAAAATTTTAAAAAAAATGTCAGATTAACATTTTCGCTTTATAACATACTTTTGATTTTAATAATTTTATCAATTACTTGTTATTTGAATTTAAATAATAAAAAAGATTCTTTCCACAAGCCTGGTGTGTTTAAAAAGTTTGTATAAAATAATGATTTTTAGCTGCTGGCAAATACTGAAGTTTGGTAAGATGTGAAACAGAATTCATGTGGACCATTTAAAAAAGCAAACTCTTTAGGTATAACGGAAGAATTTAAAACAGATATGTCAAAGAGAACCGATGAAATTTTCGAAGATGAAAGTGGCTTGCTACAAACTTTGTCAATACCAGCAAGTTTAGAGTTGGATGGTGAAGAATGGTGCCATCTGATTCATACAGGTAAAAATCGGCATCCTAAAAAACCTGTAGATTTAGGATTTATTTCTGTCAGTAAAAGTTTATTTGTTATTTTTGTTTTTTATTTGTTTGTTTGTTTGTTTGTTTGTTTGTTTGTTTAGACCGTTACACTTTTTGAAACATCAGACTAATCTGGTGATATGGTGTTCGCAATATACTTTCAGAGCAAAACCTTTGGATAAAAAAGCTCAAGGATGTTATTAAAATTACCCAAAAAAATCGGGTAACATGCTGGAATAAAAGATGCTGCGGTTGGTAGTCGCCTGTTAAAATTAACTAAACTACTTCGTGACGAAGAATATAAATGATAACAAATCTAATTTAAAAAAAATATCGACGCAGATGTTCTTATGAACTATTTTTTAACAGAATCTCTTACCCAGTACCCAAAGTTCACATGTATCTATATATCACAAACGATAAACAAAAGGGTCAGGGGATGAGATGTTGAATATTTGATAGTTTAAATGTTTTGTTTTTATAGATGCAAATTTTGCTGCTCAAGTAGGAGTGTATTTATTAGAACGTTCGAAAGATTTAGAAATGATCATCACAGCTGCAGAAAATGCAGCCAATGAGCAACGAGAAAGAGCTGATGTGAGTATGTTAGTTTTAAGTAAAGGAAATCATAAAACTTAAGAAAATGTTTTTCCACTTCGATATTTTTTTTCTTTTTTGTCACCCATACGTATAAATGACTAATTTAGAGTTTCTTAAAACCCGAACTAGATTCAATACCGCCCTCAGGGAAACCTGTTTAGTTTTTAAATTGACGCGCTTAAGAATCAAGTTGTTTTTAGTAATTCAGTTTTCATTTTGTTTTTTCTAGCATTTCGAAAAACAAGTAAAATATCTGCGTAACACGTTGGAAATTCAAACCAAAACTTACGACAGTTTCGAAAAACAAATGGAAACGTTAACGAAAAACTATCAACAAATCAGCGAAGAATGTCGGCAGTATAGGGAAAGAAATAAAAATTTATGGACATCAGTAGAATCATTAGAATCGAAATGTGAAGAATACTTAAATGAAATTAAATCATTAAAATCTAAAGAGACTTCATATGCAACACCAATGCAGTTGCATGTTCCAGTCACCAACAATATCGAAAACATATCTTACGAAGAAGTAAGTTCGGACATTATATCTTTACGAGCGTTTAGCGAAGAAACGATTCGTAAATTAGAAATCGAACGCTCGCAACGATTTAACCTAGAATATAAACTTGAACAAGCAGAAGAAATGAATCGTGATTTAAAAAAACATATAATATGGCTACAATATCGACTCAACGATGGAGAGCAAAACACTAAAAAAGGTTTTCCAATCTCAGATAAAATGTCAAAATGCAAAACAATGATTTCGTTAGACAAAATGATAACAGACGGTGACTTAAAAGCTGATTCTGAAAAGGGATACACAGAAACTACTATAGGCCATGTACCCGAAACACCAAATCAACTCACATCGATAACAAAGCAATGCATTGATGAAAAAGAATCCACTGTTCTTGTTGATTTACTTCAAAGATTGAACAACAACGAAAGAGTGCATTTCCTGAAAGGCTTATCACAAAATGAAGCGAAAGAAAAAACGCAGTGCTGTCAGAGTTGTGGTCACACTACAAAAACAACAGCAGCGGTTACGTTAAATACTATAAATACAAAGAGTGATAGACCAGGGAAAACATTATCAAATTATCGTGAATTGTTTGCTGAGATTTTTGAAAAGTTAAAAATATCACGAGAAAGTATAAATGAGAAATAAATACGAAGTTTGTATTTACAGTTAATTTAAATCTTAAAAAATATTTACATATAAAAACTTGATTAGTTCACTAAAAATTTATTATTAATTATTAATTTAGTATACAATATACTGACACATTATTTTGATAATTAACTTTGGTCCACATCCAAAGTGAGATCCACTTTCGTCATTTTAGTTCGCGTCGATCCACAACCTCGCAATCCAGCAATGTAAACAGAAGGCTTTGGAACATTTGTGGAATTATCTCGTTTAGTTTGTGTGTCTACCTCCCTAAAAGTTGTGCATTAGACATAAATAACGCGAGTTCAAGCAAAACTAACAATAAACAACAACAACAACACGGCAACTAAAGAACAATTAACTCACTTTGGTAAATAAACTTGAGTGGCGTTATCTCTTCTGTAGTTGCTTTGATCTGTTTGAACAGAATGAGTTATCTTGGTGCGCAAGTTAGCCTAAACAACAATCGTAAATTTATAGTTTAAAGAAAGAAACTTTTGTGAGTCAAAAAACTGCCAAACCAAGGGAACTAACTTTCGCGATTGATTATTATTTGTTTTAGCAGATTTTCAAATAAGGGGTCATACATAAAGCACGTCCGCATTTTGGGTGGTAGAGAGGGTTAGCAATTTGAGACAAAAGAGGTCAGGGGTGTACAGTAGATGTGAGCACATCTCCTTGACAAAAAAATGTTTATTGGTATTTTTTGTTCATTTAGTTTGTCTATAGAGTGATACATGTTTGGGCTAAAAAAAATTAAATTGGAAAAAATATCACAATTTGTGTCCACACAAACATGGGGAAAAAGTGGGGTTAAAAAAGCAGACAGGTATGAAAAACAGGAGAAAATTTATTTTCGCACTTTACTCTATTAATTCATTTCAAAAATTTTCAGACCAAATTTAGGCTAAAAATCGCGAAATCTAGGAAGCTTCTTCCTTTATGGTAACAACTTCATCGTGTTCCTTTTATTTTACCTGGAAGATATTCAATGTCGATTTTTACACGCTATTAAAAAAACATTTCTTTAGCCATTTTATACGTCAAAGGTCTTGAATGAAGTACTTGTACGTACCAATTTCAAAGCTTTTCGTCTTAACTCCCATTCATTCCATTCATATGTATCCACCAGATTTGTTTCTATAGGATGAAGTTCTGTTTGTGTACCCATGTCAGCCTTAGCAACATGTGCTTGAATCAAACCTTTGTCTTTTCCCTAAAAAATACCAATACCAAGATCTTTTGTGATTGCCAGGAACATTTCGCACGGACTTAACTTACAGATGCCGAACTTGTAACAATTGGTGATTAACTTCCGGATTTTTCGTGCAGTGGATTTTTATTTAGTTATGGGGTTTTAGGGGACCACTTATTAAAAGTACAGATGAATGATCGACAGCATCCCTCCTTCTTTTATTTTTTTAGCGCCGCCGCCGTATGGAGACATAGTTATGCATTATTTAGGAAAAACGTATAAGCTAAATGAGTAGCTAAACATTACAACACTTTAATAATCAACATGGTCATTGTATGAAGCATT
The DNA here is from genome assembly GCF_029227915.1 of Hydractinia symbiolongicarpus. Lineage (NCBI taxonomy): Eukaryota > Metazoa > Cnidaria > Hydrozoa > Anthoathecata > Hydractiniidae > Hydractinia > Hydractinia symbiolongicarpus. The sequence continues at coordinate 27,367,437 of NC_079879.1, forward strand.
TTTTGCCTTAGATGATAAAATTTTAACGTACCTGGGCGTATGGCGTAATCGCAGCAAATTGTTTGTGTAACTCCAGCAGTTGAATAAGTTCTGGTGATTTTTTAGCCACATCAGATACCCCTGTGATAAAGTACTCGGGATCAGCTGCAAACTCATACGCAGTCTCTGCGGTGGAAAAAGCGTAGTAGCCTTCGTTGTACTCAATCACTCCGTTGGAAGGGTTTGCAGGAATCAATAAGCCGTTATATGTAGCTAAAGACCATGGACAGAATCCCTAAAACAAACAATTTAGTTTTGTAGGAAAATTCCTAAGGAAATCCTATAGATCTGTAATAACAGCTCTTGATGACTAAATTTCGCAAATCACAAAAACTCAAAGTCCACCACAGAAAACAGTTTGATGTCGAGAATGTATTGCCTAACTTGTTGTAGTGGGTTGACTTCCACATGCAAAATCAACACCACTGCTATACCGTATATTATTAATAGAAAAGTAGCATCGTTTCAATTTCATCGAAACAGCTTAAATTGACGAAAGTTTAAGTTTAGCAAAGTTACTATTATATAGATTCGAAAAAAACAAACATAAAAGGTGTCATTGAAAAATATTTGAATGTTTCGTAGGGCAATTACTTCACAAAAATGTCATACTTTATAAAAACGTTGAAAGAGAGAACGATGCAAAATTATATAAAAAAGTTAATAAAAAAACACGTCAAATAAGTTATGTTATTTTCTAGGAGTTCAAACTCTTACCTTCCCATATATCGGTAGATGTTCGAAATTTGTTGTCGTTTGTGGAAATAAGACACTAATCGTTTTGGTGAGGATTTTAGCAGGATTGATGCGATTTTCATTTGTATTCGTCTAAATAGTTGTTTTTGTTATGTTAGCAAGTTAAACAAAAGTAACAACAAGTATTTTCGTAAATAACTCGATTATAAGAACTAGTGCCTTAACAAATTTAGAAACTACATTGCAGCTTTACCCTGCATAAATATTCTCATAATTCATTCTCAAGTTTAAAATATTTTTAAAAAAATGAGAAATTAGAATACATGTTTTAAATGCTTATTGGTATTCCATTGATAAGGACTGCAATACAATCACTATAAAAATTCTCTACAGTTATTAAACATCAATGCATATACGATCTACCTCTCTCATTCTATCCATATCTGTTTTCACAGTGACACCTTGCAAATACGTTGACAATACTTCGTCACTAAACAATTTATTATGCACCTATAAAAAACAATAGCACAGCTGAAGTTGTTTCTGTTAACTCCACCAAGAAGTAACCAAATAAAAAAATAATTAGTGAAAAGGTGCAGAAGGTTACCACCAAAATCGTACAGCAGTAAAAAAAGCCGTATATTTGACAGTACTTTAAAAATTCAAAAAGGTACATGTCTCTTAACTGTTATTACACAGGATGCTGACCCAGGAAATTTTTTGTGAAAGCTTTGTGTGATATTTAATTTTTCTCTAAAAAAGAAAAATTTTGAACTTCATTTTTAGTAGTCATAAAAGCAACTAGTTAGCAGCTAGTTAGTTATAAGCAACAGCGAGCTAATTATCACGTTTTCGAAAAAAAATTTGAAAAACAATTTTTTTGAGGAAAAATGTTATGAAAATTTGAAAAACAATTATTTGAGGAAACAAGTTCTGAAAAGTAAAATCTTATACTATTACAGTAAAAAGACGGAATACTATGGAGTTCTCTATCTCGAACATGAATAGAAATTTTTCCTTATCTAAAACAATATTTTGTTTTAGATATGGAGTTTCAGTTGCAGGTTTTTTTCTCCCAAAACTTTACAGTTTTTAGGTTCTGTATTCATCGGAGAAAATTTACACTATAGTGTGTATTATGCAAAAGTTTATTTTATTTTTCTCCATTTGCTTTTCGCTGCTCATTTTTGCAGAATTTAAAACTAAGCTCATTATCCATGGCAAGATGAACACTTTCTTTGAAGTCATAAAGAGGTTTTGGGGATAAAATAAAATCGGCAAAAAAAGTGTAACTATATTTAGCACTTTGCGGACTATTTAGTAAGACTTATGAATTTTAATTTTTCTTTAAAGTTAAAGTATAAACAGCTGCGTTTATTTGAAAAATTCCAGAAAAGATTAACGCTGTCAAGTTACTATGAATATGCTATCGTTGGTTTTTCAGTTCAAAAATAAAAAAGCAATAAAAGTTCTGTCTGCTGTGGTGGTCAGCAAAACAATCAACGACTGGAGTAAAAAGGCTTCTCATAGCAAAACCCCTTCTGTAGAACAAGTTTGTTTCCAATCAAATTTAAACCTTTAGCATTACAATCAGCCATATAAGACATACGAGCTGGACACAAAACACTATTCTCACAAACGAGATGGTAATTAATATACTTAAAGTAGTTCACAGTTTCCAGTCAAATTATTTAACATAACGTAAGGTATGGTTAACAAAACAACACTGAAAGAAAGTCTGTTCAATTCACTTACATCAGCGAACTGGTCAAGGCTTGACAGGACATTACTCAGTACACTAAGCAGAACCATTTCATCTTGAAAGCCAGCCCAGTGATGAGCTAAGTTGATGAATTGAGGATACACTTGCGCGGTTGGAACAGCTGTTTTAGAGGAGACAGTAACCCTAACGCTTTCCATTCTGGCTTGAAATTTTGCTTCTAGAGATTCAACCTCTGCTGCACAGCCTTTGATGTCATACTAAAAGTAATAAAGAATTTTGTGCAGAGGAAGATGTATCATGGTACATCTGGGTATGCTTTCCTTACTGAAAATAGTTTTTCCTGCTTGATCATGTATAGTTTGTCATCTTCACATTATATAAAAAAGTTTGTTACAAAAAATAAACTAGATGTAGTAAAATGCAGATTCAGAGCAAAAATTCAACAATTCTATATTGAATTGGACAATGTGGTGTACTTAATAATTCTTATAGGTTTGAGGACTGTGAGTGCTTAAACCTATAAGACCAATATGGAAATTGTTAAAAGGAAACATTAATGTGCGAGCTTACCAAAAGTACGTTTAAAAAATGTTCATGTTGGCGCGTATTGAAGTGTGCATCTTTTAATTTCGCCCAATCCAATGTATTCGGAAAATTCTGATGCAAACAAGCATTTTCAAGAACAGCTAAAGTAGCAAAAACATAATAAGAATACTACAAATAGCCAAAAGCCTGCTCTGTGAATTAATTTAGTACTTAATTATATAACAGTAGACAAGGTATACAACCATTGGGATCATTAAGAGTCAGGATAAAAACTAGGTGGCAATATAGGCTTTTATTAGAAACCATGATTGGTATCTTATCATTACTGATATTTTTATGATTCAGAAATAATTACACAAAACAAAACTTTATGCTGGCTTGTAATAACTTATTTCCTATTTATTCTCACGCATTTGTTCAAACACATTCATTATTAAGTACAAAAATTATGTGTAAAATGTTTTGCACAATAATCAATTCTGGAAAGAATACAATTCCACAGTTTACATAAAAAAACGCATTGATACACACAAAATAGACCTCCTTGCTGCTTAAAAATTAGTATGGATAAGGTAACGTGATGCAATGTCAATTCAAATGCTAATAACCTTGTAAATAAAAATGCACAAGTAACTTATTACCAGTATAAGTGTATGCTCTATTAACAACTGTTTTTATTTCATCTGCAACACTTTGAATAGTAGCTGGGATTGCTTCTTTTAATACTGCTGGGACTATGTTATAAAAAACAAGTACATATAAACTACAAAATCATATTTGGAAATCCAGAATGTCTTTAAACCACCACAAAAATCATAAGGGTATCATATCAATGTGTGCATTTTACTTACTTTATTAAGCCAACATTAAAAAATATGCAGCTCATAATAACAAAATAATCAAAAGCTTACTGTCATCAACTCCTTCTCCACCTTTACCACATTCGCGATTAAACAAACGAATTCCTGTCACTATCAGTGCTAATTCAACTAATTGTCTTTCTTTGTCTCGCTTCACCAAAGACATAAAAGTTCCAAGTTCTGTTTGTGGAAAAACACTCTGTAATGCGGCTAAAAAGATTTCAAACAGTGGCATATATAAACAGACAATATACATGTTGATGCACATGCTATAACAAAAAAATACTAATAGTAATGTCAACAAACCAGTAGCTTCTCTGACAACACCAATGTCTGTTGGAGAACCCAAACCAGATCGTAACAATACACAAGAAACAATACGTGTATATAAAACTAAAATAAACAATATTTTATGAGAAGAAATAAGGTTCACTGGCACCAATCCTGTTTTAATATTCTCATTTATGTCTAAAATATTATTCCCTGACTTTCAGACAAAATACATTATTTTCCCTAACCACTATTATTACAGGAGAGAAAAATAGTCTTAAAATCTCTACCATATAATTAGTTAAGAGAGAACTAACTAACTAACGATCACTAATAATCTAAAAGTAAATAGTGGATACTAATACTAAAACTAGATAATGTAAAACTTCACTCCGACTCTCAATGGCTTTCTCATTTGTCCGATATTTTTTCCTTGAAACCCTGATAATGCTGGCCAAATTTAATGAAGTGCAATTAGTTAATTAGTCATTGCATCGTTTGTTACTTTATTGTAATGATATGACCAAGCACTATGACCAAAATTTTAAAATTTGTTTAATTGGCCTATCAAGACAGGCCCTTAGCACTTATAAAAGTCTCAAAACATTTATTAGGAAACCACAGTGTGTTGTCGTATTCTTGCAGCAAAGGGAGAGGGCTTGTAAGATAACATGTGCCTAAAAGACTTAAAACACTTCTTATGTAAGTAGGCAAAAAAATAAACCTTCAAGTTCTTCTCTAGTGCGAGCCCTACTGTCTGTAATTTCTCTTACAACCGGTTGTAACCTTGAATCCAAAACTCTACGATGTTCTTCTAAGAAATCTTCTCTTGTTGTGTAATTCATGTCAAAGTAAACCTGCATCTTGACTGTATCTAGTGAGGGAGAATCCTTTTCAAGCAGTCTGAAAACACATGTCTAAAATATAAAGCACAAAACATATAGAAAACAGAGAAGAAAAGTTCATAAATGTCTTTAGCTAATCCTATTCGAGCAAATGGTTGCATATTGCAAATTACACAATCTTCATGCAGCAACTTTCTTCTCAAATTCAGTGCTAACCATAAAAAATTATTTCATTGTTGTTCTGGTGATTTGCATAGAGACTAAACCCAAATGTGTACTTTAAGGGTCAATGTTGTCATATGAGGAAACACAAATAAAAGTATCAAAAATAATTAAATAGGTAAATTCAAACCTTGATTAGCTTTTCAACATCAGCCTTTGTTAAAGTTCTATCAACATTGAAACCATTATCTGGATCAAGAACAACAGCTTTTACCTAAGAAAGTGGAATAGTGCCATGAGTTTTTCTTTGTCTTTATATTCTTTGAGCTATCCCTATCCCTGGTAGACTTTATGCCTATAAAGCACTGACATATTGCCAAATGCATAAATAAACATGGTATATCTTTCCAATACAAACATGAATTATTTTTATTCAAGTTGCATATTTTTTAAATTTAAAGTGCCCCTCGCAAGCAAATGTACACAAGTATAGGAGTATGGGTCCATTAAATGCTGAGTACAGTGTAAGATGAGTACAAGTAATCCGCGAGTATACTACTCCATACCCTCGAGTATAGCCTTTTGCACATGCGAGTACAATAAGTGAATGATTTGTGAATACGTGTGCGAGTATAAAATAGAAAACGAGAATTCGTCGTAGCATAATTTTTATCAATAGCTAACATTTGTATGCTACCTTAGACATTGTGGAAACTTTTACTTCGTATTCCCGTGGTAAGAAATAACATTTTATTTACATTATTTTTTTATGTTGTATAGTTACTCGCGATTGGCACTGTATGTAATTAAATTTAGAAAAAAACTTCACATATACAAAAAATGTTTGCCATGCATCTGTGTCTCTGTGAGAAATGCGGATTAGAATATGGTTCACAAAGTCTAAAGGCCACATTAAGCCAATTTCAATAAATGCTGCTAGTTTATTGAAATCATTGATGAAGATACAGCAATTTCCAATGTGACAGATGATTATGGCTACTTCACTAAGGAAATAAAAGAGAATAAAAAAGAAAAAAACTTTCAAAAAAGAGAAGAAAATCACGTAAGAAAACAGTTTTGTATCCGTTTGTTCAGTTAGAAGTGCTGGACAATGGAGATCATTTCCTTTAAAGTCAAAATTTTGATGATGTTTTGTTTTATGTTGAGCAGAACGATTTGCCGTCTTTTTATTAATATATGTTTTTTGTTGCTCAAATCTTTGTTCATGATGTTTATTTTATGTTCTTGTTTTACTAAAACTGTTAGTTTTCATTGTCAGTTTGCATTCAAATATTTTCACCTTTGTTTTTCACAAATTAGGGCTAAATTTATTGAACAATAATCATATAACTCAACAGAGTGAAATTTTGTACAAGTATAGTTTGTAAAAGAGGTTCAATTTATCGCTTATATTTGTTTCTGTGAAGCAATATAAACAAAAAACTGTTGTTTTTTAGTTCTTATCTTCCATATATGTATTTACTGTTAAAGTTTTAGTTTTTAATTATGTTACAATCGATTAAAAAATATTTGCACAACATATAAATATATATTTACAGAATGGGAGAAGGATCTTCCGAAACGTCGCCTTCTAAACTATCATTTATAAATAATGAACAGATAAAAAACGAAACAATATCTTCAATAGTTAAGTTTATCTTGCCAAAATATTAAAATTTCAATTATCACAAAAGTTTTCTCACAATTGTTTATTTAATTTGTGAATTCAAATGGGTAGCAGAAATTTATTTAAATATTGGAAGGTTGCAACTGTTAGGTGTTGTTGCGTAGATGCTATTATTATTGATTTTTGATAACTCTTTTTTGTATTTGTATGTATTCATTTTCCTTTGATGTAGCTGAAAAAGTTATGCCTAAATGGTTAATCAACAAATTTAACGTGGTAACGCCAATAACATTAAAATATATTAAATCAATGCAGCCATTACAATACACTTAAAACTTTGAGCCATATAACTTGGAAACAAGGTGACGTCAGTGATTTTTACCACGCAGGTACCTTAGGATCAATGTTGATAAGTTTACCAAACCTTGGTGCTCGAAACCGTTTAAAGGGTTAAGGAAAAGGTAATGCTGTAGAGGTAATGATAGAGTGGAAGTTGGTTAATCCAGTGATGAAAGTTATTAAAAGTACAATTGATAATTTACTAAGAGAAAATATTAGTATAAATAGGATGCAATTTTGTTCTAGGTTGTGCCACCATAGATGAAAAATATGTACTCAGACAGTTTCTGAACAAGTACTAAGACAGAGAAAGAATCTCTAGTTTTCTTTTGTGGATTTGAAGAAAGCTTTTGATAGAGTGCCACATAAACTTATTTAGTGTGCTATAAGAAATCTATGTCTACATAGTTAAGGTGATTTAGTCTATGTACAGCAGTGCTGGAATAACAATACAGTGTCAGGAATAACAATACAGAGTTCACAGTTTTAGCCAACCATTGTTTAAATAAATCATTCTTTTGTTACAACGCTCCTATTGAGAACTAAAAAAAAGTACAATGTTATGGATTAAGAAGGTTCTGACCATGAAGAAAAGTGGAATAAATTTTTGTGTGAAATGTTTAAAAAAGAAAAGTTACAATTCCTTCACAAATGTTTTAAGTAGGGTTACAGCCAATAACAAAATAAATTTTCATGCTGCAAGGTCACTTATTTCTTTAGAAAATGATAAATATGTTCATATTGCCTATGGTCAAAGCCTTATTAAATTTAGTCTGTCGACTTTCTTTTTTTAATACAGAAAATGAACGAATAACTTAAACTGGGAAAATGTTATTTAATTCACTTTTAGTGATTAATTTAACAGCTTGAAAAGTGGAAGAAAAAACTAGAGTAGAAAAAGTTGAGAGTAAATGCAACCAAATTTCTAGTCATAATTAGTAGCATTGAAGACAAATGTGACCGCATAATAATTGGAAAGTGGCCTTGTGGAGTTTGCAGGGAAGGGTTGGTTGTAAAGTTGATTCTTTAATGTAGCTAACTAACCTGTTTTCAGCCTTGTGAAATTGTTGTTATAAAAATGCGTATGCATGTTAGCAAGGTAGCTAAAGCTATCTCTGTAAATAAAAAGGTTTATTGGGACCGTGGCAATCCGACCTGTGGTGTGGGATAGAGAATGAGACTTTCTGAAACAATAAGTCAAAACATAAAATATATATATGTTAACTATGTACCATGAACGCAACAAGTGTCTCAGAAACAACCTGTCCTTTTCCAGCACATTCTTGTGCAATTTCTCGGATAATATTCTTTATAACGCTTTCCGCTTGCGCTCGAGACATAATATCGAATCTAAATTTCGTCAGTTCACTCTTATTACCCGTCCATAACAAACACTATTAAGTCTACCATTTTATAACAACAAACCTCTTGGCGATCAAATTAAATGTATTTTATCGAACGATGGCACTTTCCTGGGTCTTTCAACCCTCTATCCTTCACGAGTTTAAATTTAATAATTTGAAATTTCTCCCTCGTGAGTAAAAAAATTGAACGCATTTTTTCCGGTAGCGAATGGGAAAGTGCGTTGAGAATAACACACATGCATTGAGAAGCAAATAAGTAATTTAGATCTTTTTCAAGGAGACAGGAGTTTGCATTTGCTGCAACCTCGTTCCAGGGACTTTTGCAAACCCTGGGAACGAAATTGGCGTTTGGCGCAGTAATCGATTACAAAAAGTGTATTGTTATTATACTTTTTTAATTTTACTACATGTATTATTGGCTAAAATTCTGAGCAAATCGGGTTACTTTTTGGCAAAGTTTTATGGGTTTTCTCGTAAACCTAGAGTACCAAATTAAGTACCGTTTAAACAAAGAGGAGATCAAATAACCAAGTTAAGCGATATACTGAAGGTAATTAAAAGTTTGGAATTACTTGGAATTTAATGTTATTTATTTGAAGTTTGTTGGAATTGGTGTGGTATTTCAGTCTTAAGGATACATATATTTGCCTCATCACGCTAACCAAATGTTTTGGGTTTTTACTTTTCTTTGTTGTAATAAAAGAGAGAAAAGGGTTTGGCAAAAAACGGTACCAAACTTTTTTGTACGGTAAATTTCAAGGGGTTTTAAGGAGTTTTTTATTGTGCTTATGTCATTTTTACTCTGGAGCGGAACATTCCTTCAATAAAAATAAAACAGCGCTTATAAAGCGAGTGTGTTTATACTTCAGGATATCACGCAACGATGACAATACAATTTAAAGTCAGATCAATGTACATCAATAAAATAAACAGAGTTTTAACAATTTGGATTTCTAGTGATGATAAGTAATTTTCTTTTTTTCAATGTTCTTTAATCCAACTTTTCTCCACGTACAATAGAAACGTAGGGTAAAAAACATTATTTCGTTTTTACCATGTACAGCATAAACGAGTTTGTCATCAATGACATATTGTTTTGTTAATACAACTTCTGTTGTAGATAAACATAATTCGGCTGACTATGCACATGTTTAAGAATATACACACTCTTCGTCGGTTACATATTTCATATCAAATTCTTAATATTTGTCACGAACAAAATGATCACTGCTCTGCATATTAATTAACACGAGTTTTGATAACATGGTCGGCAAATTGTAATTATAGTAGGATGTTCTGCAAATTTTCACATTAACACCAACTATTTCAGTCTTAATTTTCGCAAGCAGGGAAGGATAGATATGGCTTGAAATAAGCTATAGTAAAAGTAGCGAGGTTTCGTTAAAAGCATAGTATTCTTCCAACCTAAAAAGAAACACGTGACGGTAAGTCAAAGGGATTAATTTTTACTGATAATCCCTCTCTTAAGTATTAAAAATTCAAAGATAAAACTAGTGTGATCAAATTAGCATGTTTTGCACATTACACTCCTGGGTGTTTTTTCCCCAGTCGACTTTCGTGTACTTACACGCACAGCAAATATACAGACCTGTATATGCTTTATTTGCTTTCCATAATGGTGTCACACAATGCCCTTCGTACCACGCGGTGTTATACATTGCCTCTACGGAAACATTCATTCTATTTTGAAGTGAATAACTAAAAATAACAAAAAGTAACGTTATTACACACTCCATATGAGAATAGTAAAAAAAAACACCTCCCAAGAAGACCCTTGTTGAACTCTAATTAAGGCTTCAATAAGAAAGTTAAGACTAAAAAAAATGTGGGTGTAGTTTAGAATTTCCAGAGTAGGATCTTTACTACGTTGTAATCTCAGATACAATGGACTTGGGGACAAGGTTGACGAGGATACGTGAACGTGGATGGATAATAAGATGAAGCAACTCACATAAAAGTCCCTTTGCAAGGATATGTATTGTCGGCTCCTGGAAAGAAAATGAATAAAAATTTGATGGCGGTAGAGGTTGCAATGTCCGTCATCGAAAAACCTACGTGAAAAATGTTTCTTTGAGGTATCACGTTCGTTCAGAGCTTTTATTTAAAAGAAGTGAAATAATGAAAAAGATTTCTCCCGTCCATGCTCAAAAAGCGACATGTAATACTAAGGGGAGCAAAGTGAGTCTGTTCTCATTTAAGTTTTATTTTAGACTTAAAAAGGTAAACAATGATACTGCGCTTACCGGTGATGCATGCCAGAAGAGAAAGTAAAACAAGCAAGGATTTCATCATTTTTCTACTCTGTCCCTCTCACACGATTTTGACAGATTCATCTTCATAAAACGCACAGCAACCATTTTTAAAGCGTGGTATGTTTTTTCACAAAGCTGTTTCGTGTCCGAAGGAAAAGATGGAAGAAAGAGTTCTTTCATCTTACGAAACAGCCACACCCTTTTGAGAACGTGTCTGCGGTTAGAACAGGAAGTTTTTTTTGCAGCAAAACAAGCTAGGGTCAACAATGATTGTTTGAAAATATTCGGTATGTGTAAAAAACGTAAAAAATAAGGTGAGAAATATTTTTTTAAATCTTTTTAATTCGCGTACTTATATATACAAAAATATTGATAATTACATAAAAAAAACATAACACATATTTTCAAGTATTAAACCGTACATCGAGCAAAAAATCATGTCATAAACCGTGTTTTTGCAAGACTTCATTTCCGACATAAAGACGAAACAAAAACAGTAAACGGGTTGTGAACTTAAAGCTTATCGTTTATATGGAACCACCTTATTTAGGATAAAAATGTGCAAACCTTTGCAAGTTTAGCAAAATGACGCATAAAAAAACATCACGTGATTCAACTGACGTTTGACGTGATTTACAATTTATTATCACGTGTGTAATCGTTCAATATAAAATATAAATACTTTGCGGACTCGCCTGTGAAGGTTAAAGTTGCTTTAATATAAGACAACACTTCTTCAACGAAGCTTGTTATGTTGTTCTATGTTAACATCTCTTAAAAGTAGGACGACTTATACGACGACAAAAATTGTTCAAAATAAATGGTACATATTTCAGTTCGAATTTTTGAGGTAACTAGCTAATACTTTTTTTAATAAAATTTGAAGCATTTGGTTTTATTTGCAATAAATGTTAATTCTACTCTCAATAGGATGAATAAAAAAAAAAGTCCGGTCTGGTCAAAAATGTAAGATGTCCGGCGTAAATCCTGTCTGGTCGCATAAACAATTCATTGTGAGTACGTATAAATATATTACAAGCCGTGGAATTAGAGATATATGTAACTATCACAGCAAACATAAAAACGTGGATAATATTAACTCCGGCTACGGACTGCTTCTTTTTCCTTCCTTTGAGTGCAACGTAAGACAACTTGACGGACATACCGAACAACTAGCGCTTTCTCATATTTTATACGAAACTATAACAAGGAAATTACAAATGCAATCATACAGGTTATAAACATATATAAATTCATAGCATTAATCTACAGTGCTCTGCTTTTGACAGTGCGACGAAACTAACGTGCTTTCTAATCTACCCTAAACAACTAATTAATTTCTGCACGAGAACATCTACATTAAAATAATACCCAAAAACGTCTGTCACGCAAAACAGTACTGCAATGCGGTATAAAAAGGACGCGTCACCAACTAGTTTCATTAAAAATACATTTGCTAAAAATTCGATTACTAGTAGCCCTTTAAAAAGTTGATTGACCAAAACATGCTCGCAGATACGTCACAAACTTTAATATTTATAACACCATAGCGAATGTCATATTACGAACTATGAAACTTGAAAGCAAGAATAATCCTGTTTTACATTTTCACCGCATTACGCATAAAAAGTGCAGAATAGTTTACGCACAGATTAAATTGCGCTGCTGCCAAAACAATTGATTGGTTGGTACTTACAAAAATTGCGCCTATGAATTGTCGAAAACAAGAACAGTAACTACATTGTCGCAAACTATAAATTCATTAAGGCGGCCGACAAATCGGGACAACACAGGTCGCAAACATTTGTTGGCCAACATGCTGTCTCAATTTGCGGTAGCTAGGAACATGTTGGCAAAAAAAAGGTACAGAATTATTTTTTTAATAAATGTTGGCCAAAATTATTGGTATGATTTGCTATACCCACCAGTATGTTGGCCAACAATTTGACAAAATTTTAAAATTTCGAACGTCTTTTCGAATACTTTATCATTTTCGAAAGTTCCTGTTTAAAAGTATATGATGTATGTGGGAAAAAAAAAGAAATATGTTGGTATGTTTACCAACATGTTCTCAATGTTTTTATACGGTATGACAAATCGTACCATGTTGGCTGACATGTTGACAAAAATGTTGGCAAACATGTCTTGATTTGCCATTGCAAAAATCGATGAATGCGATGAAACAAAACGAAACAAACCATTATCCTCAGATGTTTTACAAAACTCGAAAACCACATTTTATCGAAAAAATTTTAGTGAATCAAAGCTTAGTATGCAACTCCGACACTGTTCGAGTGGTATACATTCGCACAATATCATCAGTGTGTGCCACGTGTACCGTGCCGTAAGATGATCTGATCTTCCGTTGATCATGCGAGAGAATAATAGCATTTTGAAAATCAATTGGACAGCATTTCTGTAATGAATTACCTGGTTTTAATGGCTTTTTCGTTGATTCGTTAGCACTTTGTTCTTTTCGCCCGACATTGTCACCAAAAACCTTATCAAGGCTCGTGCTATTGCTGTCTTTAACAGACAAACACATCATTTTATCAAGATTATTAGTAATATCACTCAATGGTTGTTTTAAGTCATTATCAATAACCTTCTTGGACACAGACTGCTTGGTTATATTGCAATGTTTTAAATTGAATGGTTTTCCAATGACAGGCATAGCTCGACTTTCCGACTTCATATCAAATTTTGACTTCAGGAATGTACTCCGATGTGGAGTTACAACGAAGTTCATTTCTTCGCTCTTCTTCCGAACACTTGGATATAATGTCTTTTTTATCACAGGAGTAGTTTTCTTAGGTGTATCGTTAAACGCAAAATTAACAATTCCCGAACTTTTCGCTTCTCCAAATGTGAAACTTATTGGACGATCTTTATGTCGTAATTGATTTAAATCCTTTTTGAAGTCCTTCGAGTCACATCGCAACGGACTTTCGCCTGTAAAGGACAACTTTCTAACATTATCATCATCTCCGTCAAAGGAAGTACGACGTTGTATACTCGACAAACCTGGCGTGCTAACCGATTTTTTCAAAGCCTTTAAAGCTTTTCCACCCGGGAGGCGATAACTACGAAAAGCGTTGTGTCCTCTTTGTAAGGAACTACTGCTGTTTTTACGACTAAGTCTAGCGTCTGGTGTGCTAGGTTTCGCTTGTTTCGGTTTAAAGATTTCAACACTTCGCCTACGAAGTCTTTTGAGACATTGCTTCATTCTAGCACCGGGAGTACTTGGTGTATTCGTCACATTACTACTGCTGCCAGATATCTCAACGCAATCATTGTTTTTTGGAGGCGTGGTAAAAGTTTTACGAGAACACTCCGGAGTGTTGAGAAACTCTCCATTATTTTGGCGTGATTTTGACATCTTGGGCGTGGACGGACACTTCCGTGAGTTTGACGCCTCTTCTGATTTTGAAGACGGAATTGGCGTCGACGGACAAAGGTGATTTCGATCTTCTTCAAGTTCTTTCTAAAGTTTTAAAAGCAACAAGAAATAAGAATATTTAAAAGCTACTAAGTGGTTAATGATGTATTTTCTGTACCTTGACTGATTTTGGTACAAACAGTGGTGTTCCTGGATAACTTTGTTGAAACTAAAACATAAAATATAAAACTCAAACCACCTAAGCGCATATTAGAAAAGAATACAATACACAAAATGAACCGCACAAGTTAAATTTATAATGATCACCTGGAAAAACAATGTGAAATCTATCTGTTATTGATCAAACTCCAATTAATGTTAGATAATAAATAGTAATAGAATCTATTTTTAAATGTTCGCAACAGAACAAAATGTGTCACGTGAAGACAAAATAAAGTAAATACTTTTTTGATAAATTCATTTTTGACAGGTCCATCTGGCATCTCCATCATCTGTGTATACAACATCATCAAAGCTTCGTTGGTATGATCTTTGGCTTCACGACGAAACTCTTTACTGTCGATTTGTTGACAAAACGTCTTCTTCATAGGAACTTCAGCGCTCTTCTCCTGCAGGAAACAAAACAATTTACTTTTTTAGTACAAAAGTAGAAGAAAATAGAGAATTCAATTTTATTTTCCAATTTCCCGACCTTAACAGCATTCCTAGAGTTACAAATTATACAGTGATGTAGGTATCAGCTGATGTCAGCAGTGTGGATCTCTCAATAAATCAAGTCATGTAAACAAACAAGACAACACATAAACAAGGAGAGGACAAAATCAATCACAGATGCAGATGAAGTACATTTATGTTGTTTACCCAAGTTAAACCAAGTTTAAAATAAATTTTAAACTTTAAAGTTACGAAATATTTTGTTTATTTAGCTAACCAGTATTTACACATCTTCAGGAAGCTAACCCTAACCCTATCCCTGTTAATACAGACGGTTTTGCTGAATATAAATATGTGTTTCTTTTGTTTTGTTATATAAAAAGCTAGACAGCCTCGTGGTTTGCTCGCACGTGTTTGTCATTTTCCTTCTCTGGAGGGAAATTGCTGTTGTCGTGGGTAACGCACATTTTTTTTTTCAACAACTCTTTCCTTTTTTATAAAAAAAAACTTGTTCTCAAGATATAAAAAAATCAACAAGAATCAAAATAGCACCAATAACTGTAACATGAAATTGCTTGAGAAGTTGGGAAGTAGAAAATAATTTTTTAAAGGTCATCCAAAATTTACACACAAACCATTCCGCTTTTTTCTCATCGAAATCAAGGAAAATAACTTAGGAATTGTTCACGTTTTTTTGCAATGTCACAAATCCCCGCATATTGGTGAGCAAAACAAAAGTAATCATGACAGCAAAATTCTATTTGTAATATATTTTTTTACAGTAAAGTATACTAAGTGTTTTTGATGTTAAAACAGTTTAAACATGTTTCTTCTTCACCATACTTCTATCTATGTAACTCCAGTGATAAAACATATTTTGATGACTTCGGTAATATGCAAAGTGTTTTGGGCTTGTAAGGAATTTGTGGATTTTTCATGATATATAGCAGATATGGTTGTTTTATCTTTTGGTTACAATACCTTTCTTCTAGAATGCCAAATAGTTTTTCATTTATATTGTAAATAACATTTCGAAATCTTGGTCCTATATCAAATATTCGTAATCTGCTGAATCCTTTTTCAGTATAACCCAAAATTTCATCGTAAAAATTTCTAGAAATCGTTCTAGTTGTTATAAACAACATGTAAAAACTAATCTGAGATTTTTAGTTTATGATTTTTAAAATAATGGGTGATTTGACACATTGATACATTCACACTGTAACTCAATCTGTTCCTACAATTTGTAGGAATTAATACCTTGTCCAATGCAATTTTGAATAAATATTCTTTCGCTTCTTCAAAAAAATCAGGAGGTATCTATAAATATCAAGGTAAAATAATACATAACGAACAATAATAAACAACTGAAAAACCGAAATAACAAAAAACATCACAATATAAAAAGATCATCAATGTAACAAAATTTCACAACATTTTTTTCAACGTTTTTTTCAAAAAACAAAAGTATTTTCTATGAATTTTGAAATTTCCATAGCATAATACATTAAAGCAACAACACATAAAAAATCCAGACCTGAAAAACTTCTTTTGCATTCTCTATCACAAATCTTACCAAGTCGGTAAAAGGTTCAACATTTTCGGTAAATTCTGATAAGCTATCCATTGGCTAGAATACACAAATTTACACTTAGTTCTATGCTTATAACACAGAATTTTAATGCATTTACGACTTTCGCAACATTTTTGGAACTTTTTTACATTAATTATTTAAATACATTGTATTGTTTTATTATAGCTGGGAAAATGTTATGTAGATAAAAGAGGGACTTACGTGGAATCACAAAACCAAATTTAATTTAACAGCAAAGTGCCCTAACTGATTTCATAAAATAATAACAGAGAACACATACGTTTAATGAATTTTTCGTATTACCTGTCTAGTGTAAACAATATTTGGTGCAAAAACAACCCCCAGATTGTAAGATGTCATTTTATTTGAAGTATGCTCAGCAACAACAGAAAGAAGTTCAATAAGCTCCTTTAATAACAATCGACTCAAAGGAGGTAGCAAAAGAAACAAAAACTTCAATGTCTCTATCTTCCGGTTTTTCGCAGAAACGTTATCCATTTCTAAAAAGGCAAAAAAGATGTGAAAAGTATGCACAAAACAAACTTCATTTGTCACTGAATGACTACACTGATTAAGCTATGCTGAATGTTGATAACATAAGATGAGTTATGGTGCAGTTAGGGTTAAATCTACTTTTTCTGTTTGTTGTTAGATTGCTTCTTTTGCTTATACAGGGTAGAACATAAAATAAGGTACAAACAACGATCACCCAGATTTTTCAAACAAGGATTCTAAATTACTAAGTTTAGCACAGGTATGATCGCCAGATTTGTAAATGTTATGATATATATGAAAACCACCTTCTTGAACTGACAAGTCGAAGGAACATTTTGACATATATCTAATGTCATATTTTGCATTCTTAAAAATGATATCGATGGCCTTCTTAAGATTGTAAAGATTTTGGACAGTTTCCATTTAGCAATTATGAAATCTGATTGATTTTTCTTTTATAAAATCCTTCTATTTATATTTAGAAAGTGTTTCATCTATATATGGGGCACCGAAATATCAAAAAATAACAGGGTTGCCCTCACAACTGCTGGTGACAAGGGACAATAATAATTCTTATGATCGTTCGATTTTCAAGCATAGTAAATGCACAATGTGTGAAGGTTTCTTCGGGAACATTTTTGGGTGGATGTTTTGCCAGTCAACACCTTGTTTTTTCATTACAAGTCACAATTGCAAGCAACTGTTTTTATCTTCTAATTTTCCGCATTTTATCCGCTTACTTTAATTTAACTTTGAAAGAGGCTTTACTATACTGTCACTGTAATTAAAAATAATTCATAAGTATTATTAATATTATAGAATTAAAAAATTAGTAGCTGATACTACCTCTTTATTTTTTTTCCAATCTAGCTAAACTACAACCACTGACTAACCTTTGAGTTTACCTGCAAGTTGCTGGTAACAGTCATACAATTGTTTCGTAAGCAGTGGTTCAGGTAGTGCACCAAAAAATTGTTTTAAGATACCAGAGATGTCATGTGGATTGTATGTTGAGTCGTCACAATTCAAGTTAAGCTTACCACCTTTATTGAGAATGTGTTTTAATTCTTCCTGTCGTTTTTTATTTCCAGAAATACGAAATAGTCCCTCTGTTCCAGCATCTAAATGAAAAAAACATTTCGTAAAACAATTTAAACAAGAATTTTAAAGTCCTTCTTAAATCTAATAAAAATTGTATATAAATTGTAAGGTAGTTGACATACGTAATTTCAAATGATTAATCAGCTGGATAACAAATTCAACAGTACTTTCAGATATCATTTGTCCAAAGACATGTGGTGTTTCTAAAATCAAAATAGAAACAGACCTAGAATTCATAGAGGTCATTTATGCTTGCATTAAAGACAAGTTTTTTGAGGAATATTTGAGTAGTTGCGTGATGATTCACACGTTCAAATCAAGTAACGCATGCAATGTAAAACGCACGTACAAAGGATGTTACACGTGCGATACGGGCTCCGAGGTTAATCTTTGTTGCCCATTTATTTTGCGGTAGAAAAGCGGGGGACGTTTTAAATCGTGAACCCCAAATACAATGATCGAGCGTCTATGTACAGGCCATTTCGGTGGAGGCGTGCGTTTGAACGTGCACGGCCCCACACACGTGTAGTTTTGTTTAGGAGTGCGATTCATCGCACGCGCAAAACGTGTCTGTAATTAAAAATTATTGTATTTATAACAAGAACATTTATTAAATAAACCTTAAAAATAAACGATCATTCTTTTACTGAACTCTAAAAATAAACAATCATTCTTTTACTGAACTCACAATAGATCGCACAATTTAATTGCTACCATTTACCAGCTACCAGGCTATATTAAGGCTTTCCGAGTTTTATTTTAATGATTTTATAAAAAAATGCAACAGTATTTTAATCTTTGTAAGGTCGCCTTTTGAAGAATTTAAAAGAAATTCAGCATTATTTAAGTTAAAATAACTAAAAGATAATATCATTAATAAGAAAAAAAACTTCTTTAATAACGAAATATTCTTTTAGATAATAATTTTTATGATTCATCGAAGGTTTATTAAATATTATTATTAGCGGCCGTTCGACTTTCCGTAATTTAATTTAATTTAAATATCTGTTTGCCCCACAAGTAATAACAATAAATAACAAGTAATAATAATGCTTACGACTTCTTCGTATTCGGGTTGAAATTCCTTGCCGTACATTGTTGGAACTTGCACTTTGTATGTTCCTTACGCCAAAACAGCAGCCCCTGTGCAGTGTACAGGGGTAAAGGAAATGTTTTTGTAAAAAATTTTTTTTTTGATCGCACGCGCAGAATTTTTGAGGCGTGTGATCTACCGCACGCCTGCCTAAATTCTTACGAAATGGCCTGTATGTATAGCGACTCCCTCAATCTTAACTTCCTTTTCTACATGTCCGAAATAGTATGCATGACTATACTGTCATTTTCATAAATTTATTGTTTATTTTTCATGTCATCACAAGCAAATAGTCAAATATATGCTTCGCTTGGGTTTCGTTTTTAAAATTGTTTGAACAAAAATAAAACTTAAATTAAATTTGGACCTGCTATGGTTTTTAATTGTTTTGTGAAATGAAGAATTAAAGAACAATTAAATCCATGATAAAATGTCTGTTCCGCCTGTAAGTGCAGCTTTGCAAACTTGCTTTATCTGTGCTCCGTCGGCGTTCACCTCCACATTAGTTAAGAACCGCATGGCCGGGTTTCTTATGTAAGACCTGGTTACCAACGACGAAGGGGTCAGGCAAGAGAGATATTTATGTCTACGTAGTTCTTTTAACTAATTCAGAAGTCGGTGAATTAGATAGGACGGTTATGAATAGGCTTGCTCTTCGATTAAAAGGACCAGAACTATTCAATAATTCTGAGATTTAAATGTCCAACCAAGGCGGGAATGTGGCGGACATTTTGTCTGAAGAGTCTCCAAAAATTATTTTAAGGACTTCTATCGCATGCTACAAAATGGATTTTATAGGATGATTTTCAAAACTCAATATTTATTTTCAGGCTTATTTAATCACGCCTGAAACGATTTAGGCGTGTGCGTGCGATTGCACATCCTACTGAAAAGGCCCGTAAAGACAGTAAGGATCCCTTAAAATGCAAACATTGGATAGGGGACTCTTTATAGTATTTTTTTTAAATGTTTTCTAATTAAATTTAGGAAATGTTTTTCCTAATATTCTTTAAAATGAGAATAAACTATTGGTAAACAGTTAGGCTTCAATTATAGATTTATATTTATCGTTATGAACATTAATTTTTCAAATTTCCATGGAAAAAGGGGTACCGTTTGATGCCATAAAAGTGTAAATCAAGATACCTGACTAAATAAATTATGGCACAAAACTGGCACAGTCTTGAGTAATTTGGAGACATTTTCCCAAAAATGTTAAAATTTATGATGTCATGTTTACGATGGCACCGAAGGGTCACACTTCCATACAAAAAAATTGAGACTTCTATTCAAAAAATTTAGACTTCTGTTTAAAAAAAAAAAATAAAAACTTCTATAAAAATAATTGAAATACCTATCATTGAAAAAAATGCAAACTTTCATTCATAATAATTCCTGAAATACTTGTCATCAGATGAAAGTCAATTGGTGACAGAAACTATTGGTAAAAACGAAGGCAAGAATGTTATACACAGTGATGAATTTGCTGAAATTTTGGAACAATTTAAATGTAAAACTGTAGTAACAGAATCAAATGTGAAATCAGTTATCATTGAGATAGCTTGCCAAGAACTTGTACAGAAAAGTCACATTATAGCCTCATGTTGGGAAGTTGCCTTTTCAGAGCTTAAAAAGAAGCCAGAATTTTCATCCATGGAGAATATTCAACCACAAAAAACGTTGAAGCCTTGTTCAAAAATGTCCATACAAGTACCAGTGCTGAACAAGACTAATTCAATTATTTAAACGGTATGGGTGAAGGGTCTCCTTTGGGTGAAGGGTCTCCTTAAGAGACAAGAGAGGAGTTGAATGTCCTCCACCATACCTTAGTTTAAAGGGGCGATTGTGGAAGTCCCATGAAATGCCACATAGTGATGGTGTCACTTTAAAAAACACCCAGTCCGGTCTGTGAACGGTTGGCGCTAGGAAGGGCATCCAGCTGTAAAACAATGCCAAAACTCTTTATTAATAGCCGTAAGAATAGTTAATCAGACAAACTGCGTAAACGGGGCTGGAACTCTAAGGAGTGAAGGTGTCGCGCACGGTAGGACAGATGTCAGATGTGAGCATCGTCAGACCGTTAGCCAGCTATCACATCACAAGGTAGATAACACTAGGTTGAGGATGGCTAGTGTAAATGTTGGTACTCTGAGAGGTAGAGCAGGTGAAGTAGTTGAAATGTTAGAATGTAGATTTGTTGACATGTGTTGTGTTCAGGAAGTTAGGTGGAGAGGAGCTTCAGTGAGATTTATGGAAGGTAGGAAGGCAAGGTATAAGCTTTTTTGGATTGGTAATAGTGATGGATATGGAGGAGTTGGCATATTCGTTGCAGAGAAGTGGGTAGAAAAAGTAATAGATGTTATGCGTGTTAATAGTCGTATTATAGTGATAAAGTTTTTGATAGGTAATAGGATTGTCACTTTTTTGTCAGTTTATGCTCCACAGTGTGGACTCAGTGAGGAAGATAAAGATAAGTTTTATGATGAGTTAATAGCAGTCACATCAAAGTTTGGAGACACTGAACTTGTCATGGTGGGCGGCGACTTTAATGGTCATGTTGGGAAGTCATCTGAAGGTTATAGAGGTGTGCATGGAGGCTATGGATTTGGGAGCAGAAATAAGGAAGGGGAGAGATTGCTTGAGTTTGGAATGGCAACGGACATGGTGGTTTGCAACACATCATTCAGTAAGAGACAGAGTAGGCTGATAACATATGAGTCAGGTGGTTGTAAGACACAGATAGATTACTTTTTGGTTAGAAAGTCAGACAAGAAAGTGGTGAAGGACGTGAAAGTTATATCGGGGGAAGAGTGTGTTTCCCAGCATAGGTTGCTGGTTTGTGATATTATCTTGAAGAGTGTCAGAGAAGCCAAGGGAAAGTAAAGGCCCCGTCGAAAAGTCTGGAAGCTGAAGGAAGAGATTGTAGCAAGACAATTTAGTGCAAAAGTTCAGCAGTTAGCCTACAATAGTCAATGTGATAGTGACAATGTTGAAAGTACTTGGACTACTTTGAAGAATTGTCTTCTAGAAGCTTCTGATGATACCTGTGGGTGGACAAAAGGACCAGCTAGACATAGACAGACCTGGTGGTGGAATAATGAGGTTGACCAGTGTATAAAGGAAAAGAGGAAACTTTGGAAAGAGTGGAAGTCAGGTGGTAGTAAAAATATTTACTTAGAAGCTAAGCGTCGAGCTCGTACAGCAGTGTGTAAGGCAAAATCAGAAGCAGAGAGAAACAGATTTGCAGATGTGTTAAGAAGGGAAGACCAGCGCAATGAGGTATTCAAGATAGCAAAGCAAATGAAGAAGACTAATCAAGATATTGTAGGTGAGAAGTGTATACGTAATGATGAAGGTGTTTTGGCTAGCACAGAGGAGGAGAAAAGGGTAGCTTGGAAGAATCATTATCAGAGGTTGCTTAACACTGAGTTTGATTGGGACGAGGGTAATTTGTCTGATGATGATGTCGTAGAAGGGCCAGCCATGCAGATCAAGACAGAATGGGTAGTGGAGGCTATTAGGAAAATGAAGATTGGCAAGGCTGCAGGAGTATCAGGTATTGTTGCAGAGATGGTAAAAGCATCT
This sequence comes from Hydractinia symbiolongicarpus, assembly GCF_029227915.1. Lineage (NCBI taxonomy): Eukaryota > Metazoa > Cnidaria > Hydrozoa > Anthoathecata > Hydractiniidae > Hydractinia > Hydractinia symbiolongicarpus. Next base: position 27,390,103 of record NC_079879.1, read on the forward strand.
GGATATATTGGAGTTAAGCTTATTACAAGTCTTGCTAACCAGATTATAAGGGATGGTGCTATTCCGAGTGAGTGGCAGTCGAGTGTAATAGTGAATTGTTTCAAGGGCAAGGGTGATGCATTAGAAAGGGGTAACTATAGAGGTTTGAAGTTGGTTGATCAAGTAATGAAAGTTATTGAAAGAGTGATTGATAAGTTACTTAGAGAAAGAATTGATATAGATAAGATGCAATTTGGTTTTGTTCCAGGGCGTGGCACTACAGATGCAATATTTTTACTCAGACAGCTTCAGGAAAAGTATTTAGGAAAGAAAAAGAATCTCTATTTTGCCTTTGTAGATTTAGAGAAGCTTTTGATAGAGTACCACGTAAAGTTATTTGGTGGGCTATGAGAAAAATAGGTGTGGATGAGTGGCTAGTTACGATGGTTCAGTCTATGTACAGCAATGCTAGAAGTCGTGTCAGGATTAACGATTCACTTATCACTTAGTGATGAATTTAGTGTAAATGTTGGTGTACATCAGGGTTCTGTACTTAGTCCTTTGTTGTTTATTCTAGTCTTAGAAGCGCTGTCGATGAATTTCAGAACAGGTTGTCCATGGGAGTTATTGTATGCAGATGATTTGGTTCTCATAGCAGAGTCGATGGAAGAATTAGTTGAAAAGTTTGAGAAGTGGAAGAAAGGACTAGAAGAAAAAGGGCTGAAGGTAAACACAGCAAAGTCTAAAGTCATGATAAGTAGCATTGCAGCCAAGTGTGACCTTGTAGTTGGAAAGTGGCCTTGTGGAGTTTGCAGGAAAGGGGTTGGTAGTAACTCAATTTTTTGTCAGACTTGCAAGCATTGGGTACATAAGAAGTGCAGTAGTATTAGTGGAAGGTTAAGAGCTGGCATACAGTTTGTATGCAAACGTTGCAAAGGTGAGATTATAGAGAATGAAGTATTTCCAGCTTTAATGATGTACAACAGTGGCTCGTTAGAGATAGTTAAGAACTTCTGTTACTTAGGTGATATGTTGGGCAGTGAAGGGGGTGTTGGAAGAAGTGTTACTTGCAGGATAGGTTCTGCTTGGAAAAAGTTTAGAGAGTTACTTCCTTTATTGACTAGCAGAGTCCTGTCAATTGAGGTAAAAGGTAGGTTGTATGAGGCCTGTGTAAGAAGTGTTATGTTGTACGGTAGTGAGACATGGGCAGTGAAGCAGGAAGATCTTGACCGTTTAGAAAGGAATGATATGAGAATGGTTAGGTGGATGTGTAATGCCAGTCTGAGAGACAGAAAGAGTTCAGATGAGCTAAGAAGCAGGCTAAGTCTCTGTAGAATTAAAGATGTTATCCAGATAAGAAGATTGAATTGGCTGGGGCACTTGGAAAGAATGGAGGAGGATAATTGGGTAAGAAAGTGTAGAGACTTGATAGTTCCTGGGGCAAAGCCCAGAGGCAGACCGAGAAAGACTTGGCAGGAGGTTATAAGGACAGACTTGATAGAGAGGAAGTTGAGTTTAGATCTAACACAGTCTAGATCAGATTGGAAGAGGGTCATTAATATACCCCGTCCAACCCATGCTAGCATGGAAAACGGACGTTAAGCCGAGAATGATGATGATGATGATGATGATGATATGTGAGAGGTTTGGAAACCATTATGTTGAAAAAAATTATGAAGTTCATAACAGGCTCAGATAAAATGGTTGTTGATACAGTAGAAAAAATTTTCATGCGACCAGAATTGAATTTTACTTGTAGACCAGTAACTCACACATGCACACCAAGCTTAGAACTTCCTTCAACTTATAATAATTACTGCGAACTCAGTCAAGAATTCAGCAATATATTGCAGTCATCTGAATGGGAGATGGACATCATTTAAACTGATTTTGGATTCTTTCTATTTATTTATTATTTATTTATTTAAAAATATTTATACAGGATGAGGACTTCAGTAATTTGCAAATTTGTACATAAATACAAAAAAACTGCTATCAATGTCCGTCCTGTCTGACAATAAAAATGGAAAAAAGCAGTAAAAACAGTAAAAACAGCAAAAACAATAAAAACAAACAAAAAATTGATCAACTAGAAATGCAACAGTATGCATACAAGGTGTGAAGTGACTTCACATGGGAGCTAAATAAGACATAGGCATAGTTCAAAACATTATTCCCACTTAGCTAAACTTGAAGCAGACTGGACGGCACAGTGACTAAGATAGAAGCTGAGAGTGCACATCGCCCAATAGCTGGTATCGTCTATTAAGAGAGGTACCCTCTGAGCGCATTCATAAAAAAAGAGACATTTTATCGATTTTTCGAATTTCAATTGGCAGTGAATTATACAGTTTACCCCCTGCAAAATAGAAACTCTGCCGGGCGATTTCTAGTTTAACACGAGGTAACCTGACAATGCAGCCGTTATTTCGTGTGTCATTGTCATGGCTGACAAAATAATTGTCAAAATGTTCAGAGGTTAGTTCATTTAGTAGATTCTTGTTTTGTTGTTATATTTGAACTGACAGACAATAGAGTTTCCAGTATTCTGTTTTGTTAACACTTTTTTTATACAATTTTGGAGAGGGATTTTAGGTGCAATAAAAAACTTTGTATCGATTTATTTTTATTGTGTTTTTTTATCAATTGTATGAATATCTAGGAAAATTGAAGAATGCCTAAAATTATGAAGGGGTCTGTTTCATACTTTGATATTAAACAGGTAATACTAAATTTGGATTAAAAAAAACATTTAAACAGTTAACTATGTTCTATGAATACTGTTCGATCTTTGATTGTAAGTACATGTAGAGACGTAACGCATCTGAAACAACATTAGGAAAGTCCCATCCATTTTGTTGCATCAAAGTTTGTGTAAACTCCTTGAACTTGGGGGAAACATGTTCAACTGTGTTGTGGGTAACGCAGGGATAAAATTGTTCAATCCTATCAGCATCTACGTTTATTAGGCAATCAGTGGCATGATACAAATGTGGCAAGTAATACATTACATCTGGTCTTCCACGAGGGCCAGAATTCCTACTCTTAGAAATAATGTGTGAATTCCACTCATCTTGAACAGTCTGCAACTCCTTGCAGATCAACGGCGTATGCGATCGACTAACACAGGATCCGAACTTGTAAAAACATTTAGGTTGGTCATATATCTGAAAAATGATTTCCACCAACCAATGCGATCACGCTGTAAGGTAGACAAGTAGGACTCAATTTCTTTGATTTTCTGGGGAAGAGATAATACTAAAAAAGCCCAAGCTGTTTTGACTGTCAGTTGAACTATGTAAATAAACATGAATTGGCTCAATCAAAGAATGTTTGGTACTGTCATCTCCCTTGATCTGACTTGGTATGCCTTCCAATTCCTTGATTGAGTCTAAATAAAATTTTGCTATGATTTACAGGAGTTTATTGGAGGATCCCACTTCAAGCCAGTTTAATTTTCTCAAGAAGCCATCAATACAACCGTAGATCGAAACCCAAGAGGTTTCAATTTGTCATGACCGTCAATGTGCCATGCGTAATTGGGCCCTTCGCGAAACATATTTGCGTCTGTGAAGTCGTCGCTTTTTTCGAAGAAACACTCCTTCGGGGTTTAACGATTTTATTATCAATCTTACGTCTTCGTGACGACAAATAATTGACCAGACAACACTGTTGCTCACATTCTACGATAACCTAAGATCGAACCACTACCATACATCTCCTGCTGGATTGCTTGACCAAGTTCCTGATTTGAATTACGCTTTTCCTCTACAGCTCTACGTTTCAAGCCATGCTGTCTGAGTTTTCGTTTAAGATTCGATTAACTAATTTCAATCCTACGAACGTGTTTCAACAACCCAATTATTTCAGAATATGAAAAGCCTTTTACAAAATAGTCTCGGATGACATCCATCCTTCCTCTTCAGCTCTTACTCAGATCATCTCTATTTGGCTTGATCAAGAATTTTCAAGTTTCAAGAACTGTAGATAGTTTCAAATATTTATGAAAAAAATAAAATGTGTTATAAAAGTTCCAAAAACAATTTGAAGAAGTTTTTATAAGTTTTTATAGAAGTTTCAAAATTTTTTGTAGAAGTTCCAAAAACGTTTCTAAAACCTTAAGAGATTTTATAAAAGTTTTAATTTTTTGTATGGAAGTTTCAATTTTTTGTATAGAAGTTTCAATTTTTTGTATGGAAGTGTTCTCCTTTACACAAGGGCTTACAAAAGTCAGAAAAATTATATAGCTTAGCAAATGTGACATAACATAAATTATCGTTACATATTTCTTAAAGGAAGAAAAACAAATCTATACACGGCCTGTCACAGTCAAACAGAATATATTGCATTATATAGATGAAACAACTTTTCCAAATTGGAATTCCATTAATAAAATAACCAGACAATTACCTTTTCTTGATAAAAACTTGAACAATTTTTTAACTTGACTGTGACTTGTACTTCTATGGTTCTGCTTTCCAGCTTTATAACTTCCAAAAACCTTTAGTGATTGCTCTTCTAGCTCAACATTTTGTGCAACATATGCACAGTCTCCAAGGACCCGTAAGTCCTCCAAACTACTAAGTTCTAACAATCTTGTTAAACGCCTGACACACAAGGTAGAAAGAGGGTCTTCAGTCATCTTTGTTTTCTCTAAAAATGGTATCAAATATTTTGAGCAAGGGGTTGTTTTTTAGGAGAATTTAACCTATACAACCAGTAAGAACTTTAAAACTCTGAATACGTGCTTTCTGTAACACATGCAAACATCTCCCTTAGAATAATAGAATGTGTTGTTATTCAATCTAACATTATACTTTAGGCAGGTCAAAACCTGCAATAACATTAGCCTTCAACCCAAAGCAGTTTCAAAAGTAATTAATTATCAAACTTGAGAATCTGAGAACATGAATAGCTCCCCAAATAAAGTATGCTACCAGGAGCTGATTCAGGTCAATTTGGACATCAGTATACTGATTTTGGAGGCATTTAATTTGGGCGCTAAAAGAGACACGTAATTTTAATCAGCTTGAGAATTGCTTTATTTCTTATTATAATCACACAGAAGATATATTTTCTTGAAGAAACTTTGTTCTATGCTAAAAAAGAAGACAATGCATATGCTAAAACCATGCATTTTTGTTTTCCTATTATTGTAAATACAATGCTCTGCAATTCAAAATCATTGTTATCAGAAATACAACAGACACACAAACAAAACAACTAAACCATCCACATAGATACATATGTAGCCTGTTTATTTTACGGAACTGGAACAACATGCAAACAAATTTTGTTTTGAAAAAAAGAAAAAGAAACTTCGAACCAACTTAACAGAAAGCAAAATCGGTAATTAAAAGTTTTAAAAAATCACAAATTTTTTTGTGAGAAAAAAAAATACGTCTTCAAAGTGAAATCCTTTGAGGTGCATTATTTTTAAAGTTGTACACAATCTCATTTAATTGTTTATCCATGGTGCCATCGTTCATAAATTTTTTATTTTGACTAGGAATTATCAACAGTCTTATAGACACATTTTGAATTTCCAATTTCCAGGTAAGGCTGTTTAAGCCAATCTGGAGACCCCTGCAAAGTCTTGAAAAAAATTTCAAGGGCTATGGAAACCCAAAACTTTTTACTGATCTCACTGTATAATGTTACAACTTTTTACTACTCACTATATATAAGATAATAATAATATACATTTACCAACAATCTACAGTTACGAGTATCCCGTAAATATATAAAGCCTAGAAATATTAAGTCATTTATATTTATACAATATATATACTATATGTTAACTATATCTGAGTATGTTGGAGGGAGGCTACCAAAATAGCTAGAAGCTAGGGTTATGATAGTCACTGTGGACAAAAACAAACAGGGACAGGCCTAGGGAAACGCTGGGTTACACAGACAAAGACAAAAAAAGTAGAGTGTGGTACAAACCATGTGACTATATATAGCAGGTTGCAAGAATATGTTTTTGGAAACTCTCTTTGAGCATAATAAATGAGGCATCAAAGATATTATTATGAGGCATATGAGTTTGGAGGGTGTTCCATGAAATAATAGGTTGATGGCGATTTGATTTAGTATATAATTTACATAGTATTTTTATCTCAGGAGGATATATAAAATGCAGAACTTAGTAATTAGCATATGCACACAAATATTTAAATAAACAAAAAAAAAACAAGATCAAAGAAAAAGCAGGTGACACAAGCAACTTTGACAATAAAATCAACAAAGTATATGTACCTTTCAAACATTAAAATTATTTGAAAAAATAAAATGCTTTTATTGTCACCTTTTTAATCCCAAGTGGTGTAAAAAAGAAAAAACATTTAAAGAGAATATGCACAACAAATCTGCACAATTGATTGATCAAAAATACACAATAATTGTCATTTGTGATGCATTAATGTAAGATCAAAAATATCATTTATCCAGACAGTCTTAATGAATATATACTGTCAACACAGAAACACTGGAAACGATGCTTGGGGTACAGGTGGGGTGTGTCTCTCTGAGCCTGCAGGATAACACACTTGTGCACGCCCTTGACATGTAAAACTGGATTTATCGTCCCTGGGTTCAATGGTCTTAGTTTTGTCAGGAAATACAAATAGCTACTCTTTTGTCCTGCAAATAGCTACTCTTTTGTCCTGCAAATATCCATTAAAGAGGAGCGTAATCTTAGAGAAGCTTATTAATCTTTGTGCAAGTTTTTAAACTTAAATTGGTATACGTTTGTTTACATTTTTGCATCATAAGTCCAATTTTGTTGTTGGATATTCCAGTGAATCTAGCTAGCTGTTGGTACACCTAAAAGTAGATAGATGTGTATATTCTACATTGCTACCCTCACATACATTGAAAGATATACACTGTCTATTGCTTTGCAAGGGGCCATGGCTTAGATGGGGAGTCCTAGAGTATTCAATGCTTGTTATTAGTTACGCAGAAAGTGATACCACATAGTAAAGTGAGAAACAATGAAAGAAATAAAAAAAAACAGGTTTTGGTTTGAAATTGCCCTGACATAAGCAATTAAGCCTTTTTAAGGCTATTTCACACCACCCCCCAAAAAATCCTAAATTCGCCCCTGGGGCAGTGAGCTGAGTAGATTCCTCTTAAGTACACCTATACCCTCCTAAAACCCATGTGGACACACATGTGCAGCAAGCAATGGAAAATAAAATAAGTTAAAAAAAACAATCCAATAAAAAATATTGGTTGATGGATTCCAGCGTGACCATATTTGTTTACTTTTCAACGGTAAGATCCTTGGTTCTGGCATTTGCGTAGCAGGAAAAAGTAAAAAGAGGTCTTTTATTGTGGATTTCTTCTAACGAAAACATTGTTGGGGGTTATAAACTATAATCGAGTATAGTCAACGCCTTCTGATTTATTTAAATTCATTAAATGTCCTAAGAATGTCTTTGTGTGGACTGATAATTACTTTGCTTCACCTACACCACCCCATCTTTTTTCCTGCCAAGCAATTGCCAAAGCCGAAAGAGCTTACCGCTGAAAACGTAAACAACAGAATTTATCTATGAGATGAGATTGCCAGTGGAATGGAAAATGATGGAAATAGCAGAGAATTATCATTCACATAACTGCTTCTTAGACTCTCACCCTTGTGAGTCAATTAAATCCATGAAGTAAAGTGTGACAATAGCCCTTTTTAAATATTTACATTTTCCGCAGTAAGTCCTTCTGGCTCTAAGAACTGCGTGGCAGGTAGAAAGATTGAGAAGCTGGCTAAAGAAAGGTGTTTTTCAGCCTATCCGAGTGTAGATGGATAACTTCTGATTGACATATATTTATATAAAGTCATAATAATACCTTAACAGACTAAAAGGAACCTCACTTCACCTAGCACCCACATCTTTTTGCCTGTCACGCCATTGTTAAAAGCGAAAAGGGCTTACAGCGGAAAATGTAAACATTAAAAAAGGTCTATAGGTTTTGCCCCCAACCTCTCTATAAAAAGTGGTACTTAATGGTTGTTTAGGCTGTTTGACATTGCAGTCTGGTGTTACCTAAAAATGTACACAAGTCAAATTCACCTGCCCTTATTAAACAACGGAGACAAAACGGGACAGGTTGAATGGCTAAGGTATACGTTAAAATATCAGTGTTCATAATTCCTACTTAGAAAGGTATCAAAAATCTCGTACTATACTTTCAGAATAAAATATACTAATAGTTATACTATTATTTTAAACCTTGTTTGATAAAGCAGAAGATGCCAACGCCACTCAACATTTCTACTCCATTTCCGTTTTTATCAGAATTAAAAATTCGCGCGCCTCGTACTTCGTTGGATCCAAACTGTCTGAGATATGCATTTATGTAAATACAATCCAGGGAGTCCGGTAAAACCACATAAACAACAACACGCTTTCACATGGCGTTCTGCACAAAATCAAGCTTTGATACAAAGTCTGGCAGCCTGTTTCTACTGCCGCACTTTAAAAAGATTTCCCCTACTAAGGTCATAATTAACGCAGGTTATTATCTTTATACAATTTGATCAACAACATTCGAAATTGAATTTAATTCTTTTATAATTGCCTCAAAGAAGAGAGGGATATGTGAATATTTAACATGGCTAGCCTAACAAATATCGTCAGATATAATCTATTACTTCCGGGAGGCATAGTTCCGATGAGGAGTCCTAGAGTCTTTAATGCTCATTTGAAGCTACCAGACCCAATTAAGTTCCGCAATTTACCAGACAACATCCAACGGCGCATACAGTGTACCATCTCCCCAATTTCCCTCACATGGCATGGGTTTGGGGCTGCACGTTTTTCTTTTTTTTATAAGAAACGTGGCGAAGGGCCTAGTTCTAAAAGTTTCTTATTTTTAGGCTGAAATTCTTTGTTTTAGTTTCTTATTTAGTTTCTTGTGGCGCCGTAGATTAGTGGTTATAACTCTCGTACTCTGTGCGGTAGACCGGGGTTCAATTCCTCTTGACGGCGGTTCAACATGGCGAGTGAATGTTACCATAGCCCAGGGTTAACCCAAGCCATGTGAGGGAAATTAGGAAGATGGCACACTGTGTGGGCCGTTGGATGTTGCCGGGCGTTGTCTATTAATAGAGCGCGGGCTCTAATTGGGTCTGCGTAGCTCAAAATGGGTCTGCGTAGCTCAAAATGAGCATTAAATACTCTAGGACTCTCCATCTACGACATGGCCCCTCCTGGAAATAATAGACAGGGTATATCCCTCGATATTTGTGAGGCTAGCCATGTAAAATATGCACATCTATCTATCTATCTTAATTTTCCTAGCAAAATTAGGATTTTTTATGTCAAATAAATAGCTAGTTCTAAATGTTTCTTTAATTTTTGGACTAGTTGGTTTCAAAATAAAAAATATAAGCACACAACAGCACAAAATATAAACATACAACTCAAGAATATCAAAAACATAACCCTAGTCCACTAAAATCACGTCCATACTATTGAAGTCATCCAGTTTGAGGTAATCTTCTGATTTGTCTGTGAAGAGGACACGGCACTCGTCCAATTTTGTGTTATACCATGTAATGTTTCCAACGTGCATCATAACAAACGGAGGCAATTCTGTTGACAAGTGGATGTTCACTGGTTTGGTCAACAGCAAGATCTACTCTCTCCTCTGGTATTGTTTCGAGTTCTTCAAGCTCACTCGTATTTTCGTCACCATCTTGTAGTTCAGCAGCTGGAGTTGGAATAACGGGATCCATTTCAACATGGATTGGTAATGGTGGGGTAACAACGTAGTTTGTTAATCCTTTAGGGCTTATTTTATCATCTTCCGACCCATCCGCAGTGATTAGGCATCCTGTTTTCTTAAAACAACGGTATCTTTTTTTTGAATATTCATCACCAATTCGTTGTTTATAAGCATTACCAACCCAATGTGTAATGAGGATTCTTCGCTGCTTTACATCGAGCTTCTATCGCTGTTTCCTGTCCAGAGATCTATGTTTTCGTCTTCCTCTAGCCATTGTACCTTCAAGCTACTGATTATCGTCTGCAACATCTTTCCAAACCCATTGTTAACAGGCTCCCGGCTCTCCAAACCAAACAATACCATTTATGGCACGAACTTCTCCCAGGAAGTCTTCGCTGATTGCACTTAAACTTTGGGGAGACGATGCGATTTTTTCATCCGCATGCAATGCGATTTTGTTGCATTGCACGCGGATAAAAAAATCGCATCGTGGAGCCGGGTAAAATGATGGGATTTTTTTCGTGCAATACTAAATTCTAAAACTAAAATCTATTTCATTCTTCTTTCTTCCTCATCTTCCTCGTCAAGTAAGAACGCAATGATAGCTGCTCTTTGCACAGCCATATCGAGTTAGTGAGTGAAGAAAGTGATAACTTTGTTGCATATAAATTGTTGCACAGATGGCGAGACGAGAGCGACTTTATGATAAGCTTTTAGCTCATCATCGGTGATTCTTTTGCCCTTTCCATGGAATATAATGGCAATCTTTGTATTACCCGGCGAAAAACATATTTGTAAAGTACACTGTCTTTTATCAAGACCAGAACCAGGAGTTCTTACCTATGCTCTGTAGTCCCTTCGTTTAGAAGTAGGGCAGGGAGATCGTATGTTATACTTTTGTCAATTGCAAAAGGCAGTGGTCCTTTATAACATTTGCCGTCTGTCTGGTAGGAATCGACCCTATTTCGAATTATAGGTTGTTGAATTGCTCCTAGATTTAATAAGGCCCTCTCGGAATGTACTATGTCATGTCATGAATATAAGTAGGTACGCTGCCTTGTCAACTTTTTTTTTTTTTCGTTGAACTCTCCTTAATTTTATTCCATATTTACGAATAAAAGCGGTAATGGCACTTTTTGGCAAAGGTTTAGCATCTTTGTACGATTCTTTATTGAATTTGTTGGATACGGCCATGCAAATGAGATTCGAAAACCCTTTCTTCTCGCAGTTTCAAGTTTACGGTAAAGTTTTTCCGGATACAGCATCATGCTTTTTACTTGGTCGAATTTTTTTCAGAATCTTCAGACTGATTTGAACTGAGGCATCGCATATTTTAATATCTTGTTTCTTCCATTTTGAGACAAGCGATTTGTCTATGGAAAATTGAATAGCAATGTCCTGATCGGTGACTCTCTTTCTTTGCACGAATTGATCACACTCATCTTGAAACTGTTGTCGCATGACTGTCTTTCAGCAGCTCCTCTCCTTTTCTTTAATGTTGATAGTTTATAGATGGGGGTTCTTTTGTCACGTCATCCAAAACAATTTGGACTACTTTTTCAATTGGTTTTGTTTCAGTGAAACTTGTAGTTATGATTTTCTTACCATTGCAATTTTTATCGGTTGAAACCATCATTTTACACCAGGCTTTGTGCATAGTTAATCCTGCTTTTGTTTTGAAGTGTTTTTAGCAAATACATAAATAAATAGAACGCTTTTCTTCCGTAAACGAAGGTTCAGAAAGTTGAACACTATTACCACGATGTTTAACGTTTTTGGTAAGTCCAAACTTGAAGAGAGTAGCTTGCTTTATTTTCGCTAAAAATATCTGTTTTGAATGAAGTATGTAACAAATTTCCCGCCCACGATTGTCAAAATAAAAACAAACATATGAACGAATTTGAATTCAACTCTGGTGTGTATTATTCCCATTGGGAACTTAGGTACAGTAACGTATAAAAACTAATTACTCCCTAGTGATGATTGTAACATCTTCCTCAATCAATTGTAAAAATTAATAAGAAACAAGTTTCTTATTTCAGAAATAGACATAGAATATAGTAGTAAACGATTCTTAATTTTTAAAGATTCTACATGTAGGTTTCTTATAAACATGTTTCTTATAAAAAAAACAAAAAACGTGTATGTTAACATTCACTCGCCAATATTAAATCGCCGTCCATATTAAATCGCCGTCAATATTAAATCGCCGTCAAGGGGAATCGAGGCCCGGTTTCCCGCACAAAGTTGAGAGAGCTACGGCGCTTATTATTATTTGATTTGTTAACTAGCAACAAAAACAATCAATTGGTTTTTTTTTTTCGGTTCGCTGATGAACCTTCCTGATTATGAATTGAACCTCCACCAAAAGAATTTTTAAAAATTGTTAAAAATAACATCTGTAGCATTAAATTATGAAACAATGAAAAACGATTTCTGCCATCAAAGTCTTCACGAAATGATTACAAATGTTGCATCACGAGGTCAAGTGACAACAAGACAACACCACATAGATTGAAATTTGATTTTATTTTCGAGAATTTGAAATATCAAAAAAGTTAGTTAGTTAAGAACTCTTTAAATAAGGTGTCTTTTAACCCCTTTCGGTATCAATTAATGTTGTTTACAGCAAAGAAACACCTTAAACCTAAAATTGTATTCTATAAGAGCTGTACTTAACTTTCGAAACCATCTTTTTTATTAACTATACATGTGTTTTGGTGAGCACTCTTGTCTTTAGGACTTCTTAATTTTAATATATTATGAAAAACCAACTCTTTTGTCTCTGCACTGCAAAATGCAAATTGTCAGAACTTTCGGTATGTAAATCCGTTAGCTAAAAACAAAAAAAGTCCTGGGAACAAAGTTGGGGAGAGAGCCTTGACCCTCGTCGTACATATGACGAAGTTGACCGGTGATGGGGGGTTAAGAAGTAGTGTGAGAATGCACAACGCCATGTAAAAGCAGTGTATATAAACATAGTCATAAGAAAAAATATGCCTTATTCCATGAAATTAACGCGGTTTTTTTAAATTTGCGTTCATTTAACGACCGTTAATTAAATACAGTGTTAATTTAAAGATTGTTATTCTACGACTCGTTAATTATTATAATACTGTTATTGGCGACTTTTTTTAAAAAAAATTTATAAAAGCCTAAAAAACATAAAAATACAATTTTTCTTAAAAAAATTTCTAATATTTCCTTTTCATAGGACGATAACTCAACGATGTTCTCTTTTTCACCGATCTTTTTTTAAAAAGCTTTTCTATCATCATCATACTCTGATCCAAGTGGTAAATTAACTAAAAGCACTTTTTCTTTCAAATTTTTTGAATGTTTAACATTGTCTTTCCAAACAACGAAAACTTTCATTGATTTTAGCCAGCGAAGGCGGAATCTTTAAAATCGCCTGAGGAGATAGATATAGAGATAGAGAGACAGATAGAGACAGCGCAGCTAGGCTGGACGCCCAAAACTTATTTTTTTTTTTTTTTTTTAATTTATTTTGCCGTTGTAGAATATACAGTTTTCCGTAAGAATAAAATACAAATCTTAAGCTATTATATCGTGTAATCTAAAGATAGGATTGCATATGCTAAAAATATTAGCTAGAGAGGTAAAAAATGGCAGGAGCGAGAAGAAGGCTATAATAGCCTTTTCACCAAGCCCCCAACCTATATAAAAGGTTAGCATTGAAGATGATGAGGAGTTGTGTTATATGTGTCGTACGTTGTAACTGTCGTGTGTTCTAAAATAAACATAGATTGTCAGTAGTCAATAGTTTATGTTTTAGTTTATGTTTGAATTCGTTAAGTGATGTAATAGTTTTCATGTCGTTATCAAGAAATGTATTCCACAATTTAGGTCCTCTGCTAGTTATAGAGAACTTTGTGATTGTATAATTAATTCTAGGTTGAAAAAAACTGTTAATTGAAAATCTGGATGGATATTTATGTTGTATCTTCTGAAACATATCATTAAATACTCTTGGTAACACATTGTTTTCAAGCTTAAACATAAAAATAAGAGTTTGATAAATGTTTAGTTGGTATAAATTCAGTACACTGATCTTTTTGAATAACTCTCTGGAGTGAGTGTACCTGTCAACATTTAAAATAATTCTGATTGCATGTTTTTGTTTATTTTGTAATTTTGTCAATTTTGTAGCGTTGGTGCTGCACCACGCAATATTTGCATAATTTAGATAGCAATGAATGAAAGAAGAATATATGTTTTTTAAACAATTCTGATCTAGAACAAATTTTGCTTTAAATAGGATGCCAATATTCTTTGCGACCTTTTCTTCTAAAATATTTATATGTTCTCTCCAAGTAACATTTTCATCAAGAATAACTCCTAAAAATTTCATGGATTGTGCTCTTTTTATACTTATATTATTAATAGATAAATCAGGAAACTTCAATGGCATATCATCTTTTTTATTGTGCCTGTGAAAAAGTGTGTACTTTGTTTTAGAAATATTTAGGGACAGTGTGTTTGCCTTAAACCATTCTGATGTTTTTACATCTTTATGTGCATAAAACAGATTTGTATCATCTGCAAATAAAATTGAATGTAAAATATTCGAAGCTTTGTTTAAATAATTTACATATATAAGGAATAAGAGTGGTCCTAATATGGAACCTTGTGGAACTCCACAGATGATTGTTTTGTAGTTTGTACTTCCACCGTCAAAGGAAATGTACTGTTTTCTATTGGATAAATAACTTTCAAACCAGCGAATGTTGGAATTGCGGATACCGTAGTTTTTGAGTTTTTCTAGTAGAATTTTGTGATCTACGGTGTCAAATGCTTTGCTTAGATCTATAAAAATTCCTAGCATGTACTTGTTTTCGTCAAACGCCTTTGATATTTCATTAACAAGTTTAACTATTGCATGATCAGTAGAATGGCCTGCTTGAAAGCCAAATTGTTCATCAATTTTCAGGTTTATTATTTTTCTTTTAAAATTATTCTTATAGAAAAATGAAGTTTATGTAAATTAAGTTAGCTATGATTTACAGTTTCATAATAATCAAAAATTGAATTTTAAAATTTTAGAATATTCAATGATTTTGTTTCCCCATATTACTCATTCCTCTTTAAAGTTCAGATTATTGCTAATGCCGGAAATCTTTAAGCCACAGGGCTTCTTGTTTTGATTTTCAAGCCGCCTTGTAATAGAGGAGACCGCTTCATTACCGTGAATTCGACTGTTGCCGTGTGATATTGCATATTCTCAAATTCGCGTTAATTAAATGCATTTTTGAAAACAACGTTGTTCAATCGCGTTAATTAAATGCTTTTTCAAAATAATTTCATTGAAGCACGTTAATTTCATGACCGTTAATTTAATTCGCGTTAATTTCATCACCGTTAATTTAATTCGCGTTAATTTCTTTACTCGTTAATTTTATGGAAAAAGGTAAGCGCTCAAATATTTTTAAAATTTATTCAAAAATTTTTATAGCAGGTGAGACACACCTGTTAAAAATGTAAAAAAACTAGCCGGTAATAATTCCTCCTTGGGATGAGGCAACAACAGAACTTTTCCTCATTCTTGTCCCCAGAGCTATTCGAGATTAAAACCTCGAAAGTAGATGCAGTGAACATAGATCTTTAATAATAGGCCAATCGGTAGCTTTGGACCCGTCTGGTCACGTGGTTGAACGTGACCAGACGGGTCCAGAGCTACTTTTAAGGTTTATCTCTAAGAGCTCAGGGGCCGATAATGCTAGCTACTTAACTTAGTTCACTTTGAAGGATATTAGCTACGTTCCTAGATTATGTATTGTCTCAACAAATATTTCTTTTCTGAACGAGAATAGTTTGATAATCCCAAAAATTTTTGCCTCCGTAGTCTGATCAGTTCTGTCCTACTTAGGATACGAGTAAAACTTTGCACAGTTGTCCTATTTTGGGTGGAAACAAAATGTTTTTTCGTGTAAAGCGAAAGTATAAATTTTCTTCTCTCTTATTAACTTAACTGCAAAATGGTGAAGCATTTTCTAAAAGTTGGGACAAATCAAGTGATTTGTTGGTGAACAGAAGCGTTTAAATTAAGTAAAGCTAGCTAACTACAGCTAGCTAGCTAGCTTATTTGTATTACATTGTTCAGTTTTACAGACAGATATTTGTATTAAGTTTCGTGCACTGTCTTGTCAAAATCATTTACTTCTATTCTTAGTCCCTGCCTCAATGTTTAATTCATAATGTTTGTCATTTTATATATCCCAATCAGCCTTTTATATTTTGTGGTTCAATTTTCAGGAGGGATTCTGACCTACAAAACCTTAGGCATGATGGAGTTGAGGTTGTAGACAAAAGACAAAAGAAGATCCATACTCAAGAAAATATATTGCATGCCTAGATAATTTAGGCTGCTGAAAAGTACTGCAATACTACCTTGAGGACAAAAATTGTTGTTGATTGAATTTATTGCAATTTGAAGGTAAAGAATTGATTTTGCATGTATGTACATCCTTGCAACTTCCCGGTTTTGCATTTTTTTGGTCTTTTCCAGTATATAGTAGGTAAAATCAACTTCTGGACTCCAAACGCTGTTGTAGATTAGTGGTTATAGCTCTCGTATTCTGTACGGGAGACCGGGGTTCGATTCCTCTTGACAGCGATTCAACATGGGCGAGTGAATGTTACCATAGCCCAGGGTTAACCCAAGCCATGTCAGGGAAATTGGGGAGATGGCTCCATGTGTGGGCCGTTGGATGTTGTCGGGAGTTGTCTAGTAGAGCGTGGGCCCTAATTGGGTCTGTGTAGCTCAAATTGAGCATTAAATACTCTAGGACTCTCCATCTAAGCCATGGCCCCTCCTGGAAAAAATAGACAAGGTATATCCCTCGATATTAGTGAGGCTAGCCATTGTATATAAAATATGCACATCTATCTATCTATCTATCTAAACTTCTTGTCTGTCTGATAAATCGTTGTCATCTCTCGAGTAGCCTATCAATTAAAACTCTGAAGGTAAATGACATCTATGTATAGATATTGTGGGAAGAACTGAATTTTTATTTTACTCCAGCATCATTGGCGCAATGTCATTGAATAAGTCTTTGAGTTTACTGCTGCAGTACGCAAATATAATTATATATTACAGAAGATTCTAAACACCAAAAATTGCAGCAGATATTGTTTTTATGAGTCTGATAATCCTTTTTATGTCTTCGCAATCACAGTGTGTAAGAAGGAAAAAGGGAGCCAGTTGGTCATTTACTGAGGAAAAATGTGAACAAGAAAGTTTTTTATAGTTAAAGGAGCAACTATTAAAGCCATTCTAACAATTCATAATAATCTGACACTTGTATCAATATCCTTCCTGTAACACAATCCCAAAAAATGATAGAGTACACATCCACAGAGCCAGAGATAAAGAGATTTTGGGCTTTTTCTAAATATTGAACAAGACAAGAAAAAAATAATGATAACACATGTAATATTAGCCAAAACAAAAGGGAGAAAATATTGACGAAAAAGAAAAAAGTGAAACAAAACATATTTGTAATGATTAACAAAATAAAAATAAAAAACAGGCCTTTTCAGGAAAATTTTAATACGTGTGTGCCAAAAAGCACGCCTCAAGTATTTTAGGTGTGTTTTTGGGTGTGCTGCACTGGTTAACTTCTTATAAAATTTGTCATTTTGCAGGTGCTATCAATAGCACGCCTAAGCCATTTTGCGTGTGTGTGGAGGTGTGCGCGTGCTATTGCACGCCTCTCCTGAAAAGGCCTGAAAAAAGCACCGATAAAGAGATTGACTGAAAATGTATGGACAATAAATATAATTTGGCTTTATTTTCCACAAATTTATTGGAATGTTTATTTCCATGAAATACCAACAACTTCGGAAAATTTTGACCTCAAAGTGTATACATTTCGCAACATTATTGTGTTTTAAAAATAATTTATTGATTTTGTGGCACTAATTATTGCAATTTTATTAATTTCCATCAACATTTTTGTCGTTTTTTCTCAAAAAAAAAATCTTTCATGACTACCCCTGCATTTTTTGTATATTGAAATTTTAAATTTAACAATTTACAGTTGACATTAAATATGTTCACATTGATAGCACTTTTATATTTTTTGAAACATTATATAATTATTGCATTTTGACATGGTTTTATGATTTTTCATATTAATTATTGCCATTTTAACAACAACCGAAATAATATGTATGTCCACAAAGATTTATGCCACAACAATTTATGTTGTCAACAATTTATATGTCCTTAATGATTATTGTCAGCATGACAAATAGGCTTTGCTTTCGCTCGGCTCGCTGGCTTGGGTCCGCAAACAGTTAAGGAAAAATAAGAGCTCAAAGAAATGGAACTAATAGCATGTGTTCTTTGATTTTTTTTTCTTTAGAAAATAAACAGGGAAAACCAAAATTTAGCCTGTAATAGCACAGTTCATTTTTTCTTAAATTTTCACCCTTTGATATTGACTGTATATAGTTATGAAGTTCTTCATATTCTTCACGTCTTACTATATCTTTCTATGTTTTTTTTCAAATTTAAAGTTGTTCATTGTTTACTTATACAGCAACAATATTTTTTCATAGTTTTCAATATAGTTATCAATGTTTTGTTCCAATTCTGTCGGTATGAATGATAAATGTCATACTTACTTCTTCAATACACCTTTTACGATAATTCAATTGTACATGCGTTCCTATGGCTCTTCATTGTTTTACAATATCGGAAGAAAGGAGGTAAAAAAGTTTGATAGAGACGAAAACGTGTTTTCTCCAGTTTTTTAACTTTCTTCTTATCAATTTCTTTCAAATTTTCAGGAAACGTTAATAATAATAAAATACAACTTATGTATACTTTTCGTTAAAAACAAAGCATGGCAAGAAAAGCTATCACGAAAGAACCTGTTTTCTCCTTAAGCTTAAGGGAAATTTTTTTAAAAAAAATTTTTTTTGCTTATGAAAAAAAAACAGATTTTTTTAATGGTGAAATTTTTATGCTTAAATTGTTTCTGGAAGTATTTTTATTCATAAATAAACAATGTTTACTCATTAATAATTTTTGGATTGAAGTATGATCTATACCAATGAATGTTTTCGATTCAGTGTCCCTACTCTTTAATGGGTCAATCATGTCACAAAACAAATGGGGACCAATTGAGAAAAGTTGTCTAAGTTTTTGTTTTCAGTCATATTCACTTATAAAATCTAAACAGGTGCACAGAAGAAAAAAATATTTGAATGAAGTTCATTACCATTCTCAAAATAAAACCTGCAAGCAGCGTGCCTAAACTGATTGTTACTATGGTGACTTAGCGAAGTCATGCGGCAAGTTGTTTATCATTGAAAATTTGTAAAGCTCTTTTTCTTGTGTTCATTTTTTCGCGTAGTAGTCATACTTACATTTTGACTTTCTTTTGCATAACCAGAAAACTTTGCGTAGGAGAGTGGGTTTAAAATCCAGCTAAATAATATATCCCAAATGGTTTTTCGATTTTTTTTATTTTGATAACTCTGACGAAAGTTAATTGTCTTGGTAACTCAGTAAAAACACACTTATTAAAAGAGAATATTGTATTATGACACAATTTTTTGCATACAACATCATTCACAAGAAACGCAATTTGTAAATTCGGGATGCCGGATGATAAATAATCAAAGTAGGCAGGACAGATAACACAAGTTGCCAATAATCATAACAAGGTAATCACACCAAAATGCTTGCCCACGGCAAAGAGGGTAATTACCCAAGGGTATGCACGTTATGGTTGCCCTTCACAATATTATGTCCTCATTGATCATGTGTTGTGAATGGTTTCCAAGGCATGACCCAAATCTCTTCATGCAAGAATTACATTCTCATTTTCTCCATTCACGAGGTACATTACACTACTGATACATTCATTTATCTATTACTACTAATTGTTAACTTCATTATTTATTTACTTTGTTAATTATTTGCTATGTTTATTTATTGTCATGCATGAAGGATATTTATTTCTCTTTCTTCTTCAATCATGAAGGTACACTTTCACTTCACTCTAAACAGATAATAACACATGGTGCATTTCTGCACCCAATAAACATGTGCTATCAAATAATCATGAACTAAAGGTAGCATGTCCAAGTTGGTCCGGTATTGCCGCAGCGTGCGTTACCACATAATATAATATAAGGATTCATAAAATGGTGTGCCTCGCGGTAATGATAATAAATGATAATAATATCAAGTAATAATAAGATACACAAGCCAGCCTTGCACATGCATTTGTCCAAATTTTTCACATTCAACTTTTCACATTCTTCTGTAAGTGTTGAAAATCGTAATGTTTTGTTCATAAGGTTTTATTCTATAGCGACTTTCGAATACTGCATAGAATATATATGTTTTTAGACTGGACTATTTTGAATTTAAGTGTGTTAACAAAAGTAGTGAATTATATTATTACAGTACCGCTATCAGGAAGCCTAACATCGTGATCGTGTATCATGCGCGACACCCACGATCCACGATCCTATCGTGTCTGTCATGATTATAAAAATATTAGATAATAGATCCCGAAACTATTGTGGTGATCATGTTCATCGCGATGGATCATGAAAACCACGATAGTTTCGCGATGGAAATCACGATTCATTTATGCAAATTTCTGTTTTTCTTTGATTTGCAAAAGCTCTCCTAAATTATTAGAGTTGCGAAATACGAATAATATAAGAAGGCTAACACAAATGTTTTTTTAGAAGCCTATTTAATTGATTTGTTTTTACTTATGGCTGCACTAATTATTATAGATATGGTTAAAGGAATACGGCGAATTTATATCTTGCGCTCAGTAGCTTTTTAGTACCTTTAAAATTCAAGCTTTTTAACTTTAAGCTTTTTATAGTCGTTTTTTGAAAAATTAAACTTGAAAAAATAACTAAAACAAAATAATTAAAACATAAAAAAATCATTAACAAAACAGAATATTATTTTCAGTAATGATTTTCATGATCCATTGCTAGCGTTGTTATCAGCCACCGTTCAACTTCGTAACTTTATTTACATTAAATATTTTTAGTTGCACAAGTAGTAACAAAGTTTAATAACTTAAATACTAAAACACTCAAGATTTTTCGGACAAGTGTTTTAATTCCCGGCCGTGAACGTGAACATTGATAGAACATACCCTTCAAGTGTTCCCCACGCTGAAATTAACAATTTCTGTGGGGTGTACAGGAGTTTTTTTTTTTTAAAGTTCTAAGATTTTAAAGATTTAAGATCGCACGCGTGGTAACTTTGATTTTTCGCCTGCGTAAAATTTTAATTTCCCGCTTAAATTTTTTTCTCTTTAAAATGGCTATAAGCATTTAATAATTTTTGTTTTGAAAAAATATAGTTTCTACAAGTGAATGAAAACTAGTCAAGAATAAAACCTATCGCGGACATATATTTTGATTGAGATTTTTAAGATGTGAAGAGGTCGTTAAACTTCAGCAAATGTAAACTGACTAAAAAGAGAATACGGTGATCTTTTTTTAATTGCTTTTGATTTAAATTGTTATTAAAGCAATAAAAATTATATAGCATTTCAGTGAAACAATTGCATCGTGACGAACACGATTTTATTTTTTATATGATCGTTAAACTCATGATGCATCGTGACACGATAGATCGCATCTCCCACTATGGCATTATTTCATCTTTGAGCACAAAGATCGTGGGTGTCGCGCATGATAGACAATACACGATGTTAGGTTTCCTGATAGCGGTACTGTACTAGTATTTAGGCCCGTGGAAAAATCCATTATAGATACCGAATAAAAAAACAGCGAAATTCATTGTTCTTTTCGTCAATGTGTTTTGTTGTTAATTTCATTCAAGGGAGAATAAATAAAACCAATATGTTTTTCATATAACAGTAGACAATAGACACAGGTTTAAGCGAATATTAAAAATTAATTAGCCATGACTTTTGTGTAATAAATAATAAATACATTATTGCACAAAGGTTTTTATGAGAACAATAAAATAAATTAACCATGACTTTTTTAAAACACAAATTTTGATTCAATTTGAAAAGAACACAAAAGACAGAATAAAAATAAAAGTTTAGCAAAAGTGACATTCTGTTGCGGCTGATTCTTAAGAAAAAACAACACATCCACTTTGCCTGTTGCAGACAGACAGACAGACAGACAGACAGACAGACAGACAGACAGACACACTTAGCGTATTATTATATAGATAAGAACACCAAATCAAAATTATTATTTTTTATCTTTAACTTATTTTAGACAGTTAACAAATGCAATAACAACTGATTACCCCATGCTGTACTAAAAATATTGCCCTCAGACATTGCGCTGACCTCACAAGCTCATTCAACACTTAGGCCTTGGGCGATACCTTCCAGTACATAATCGGTTATTATTGTATTAATCCTACTTCTTATTAATCCTGCTATCTTTTTATCACAACAACTTTGCTACCATTGACAAACATCAATTTCCTATTCATATAACATAAAGCCTTCTGTGTCTATACGCTATAAAGAAAATATGATCCTTATGAACAAACTCAATATTGAATAAAAGTGTTGAAATTTGAGTAAAAAAAGCACTTTTTTTTCTCTAATTTATAATTAGCTCTATGAGGGACTAATACTTTATGTACTGGCATAATTATGCTATACCCGCTAACTTTTTCTGTACTACAGGCTATAATTTGCCTTCCCTGACTGAAAAAGGTGTAGCAAAAGAAATTTTTCTTTACACCCAAATTTATATTTTTTAGCCCTTAGAGAATAATGAATGAATCAGATGATGAAGATCTCTTCGCACCACAATTTTTACAAAACCATAAAAAAGTTATAAACGAAAAATCAAAGATTTCTTTGGCATCTTTATTAAACGAGAAGAACAAAGAAAGCAGTATAAAAAAAGCATCTGAGGATATTCTTCACTTGGAAAATCAATTTGGAGGTAAAACATTAAAGTGGTTAGCAAATTAGCAACTTGAAAAGTCAAACCTTAATGTCATTTTTATTAATTGATTACAAAGAGAAATGTTGACTACCATGTCATCAATTAGGAATTTCCCTTATCAATGTTTGAGAGACTAATGTTTTCCTTTTTTCTTGATTATTGCTGTAAAATAAAAGTAAAAAAAAAAATAAGTATTTAAAACAGATCTTAAGAAGCTTAAATATACATTAACTTTAGTTACATAAGTTGATTATCTGCGTTCTCTGGTATTTCTGTGCCACTGACACCCAGTCAAAAATGTGTTGCAAATCGATTATGTATTTCTAATACAAGCTCTGGTATATAGAACTGTTTTGTTATAGCAAGCCAGATGTATCCAGCAATACGCAATAGTACTTGTTTTCACAATGTGGTAGCTAGGCAATAAATTTATAATTTGCGAGTACATGTGTGAGTACAAGTTGAAAAACGAAAATCTATTGCCACATTATGAACAGCTCCATGGCATATTTTTTCGTGAAGTTACTTATTTATAAGTATCTTATAAATTAATGTATTGAAAGTGTGGGAAGAATGATTCTAAAGGTGTTGTGCTAATAATGGTTTAGAAGGTTGATAAATTTGCACGTATATACCTTGAACAAATTTTTTGTTACTTTTTTATTATTTTAGAGCCGCTAATTGTAAATAGATTTATATTGATAAGACTATTGACACAAAACTTTGTGTAAAAACATATATACAAGCAAATTTAGAAAATGGAAATAATATGGTAAAATTGTAACAACACAAAATTCCTTTACTTGTTACGTTTTTGTCACTTTCAAACCATTTTAAATACAAATTTTGTTTAAAAGTACCTTTGATAGTAACAACATTCACAAACTAAATTGTTACCTCTTATCATTAAAGGCTCATACAACCATGAAAATCAGTATTTATATCAGTATCAGTAAGATGCCCTTTTCCCCCAATGTTTCCTAAACTGGTGAGGCATAATAAGAGCACAGGGAGCATTTGTATCATTTTTGATTTTTACATCCATAGCTTTTTTACAATTCTATCACTAAAGGATATTTATAGTCTTCGTGTTGCCTATTAAGTATCTTTAGAAGGATCTCAGCATTGTGTATGTGAAGAAAAAAAAACTTGACAAAAGACGACTAATCAAGTAACTCATGATTTAAATGTCAAAAATGTCAAGAAAATGGCGTATTATGTTACATCGAGACCTTTTACCCATGTGCTAAAAACTGTATTAAAAACATGTTGTTAAACATTTAATTTGTAATATTTTTTTAACCGTCTGAAAAATGTATTCCTTTTAATCAAAATTGTGTGCATATTCAATCGTAGAAGCAGATCTACTTAACCTGGAACGAGAAATAGAGGATGATGCAAACATTCTTGAAGCTTCCCAGATATCGCAGGATCTTGATTACTCACAAGATGTACCAGAAGAAAACGTTTTCCAAAACTTTGATGATAAACAAGAAAGCAATTTAAAACAGGTATCAGTGGTGTGAATTTTCTTAACTTAGTGTAAACACACTACTAGTAAATCTTTTAACTTTAGTTGACGTCACAATTTCAAAATGATTTTCCAGACACATTTCCTGGTGTAAAGATCTTTGTTTATCCAGTAGAATCATTTGAATTAAAGTCTTATGTTAATGTGATAGTTAAATTTGTAATGGGCCCAGAAGAACTGGAGGATGCTGAAATTGAAGAAATGGATAATCCAAATTTTCTTTATGATATTCTCAATGCTTGTGAGTGTAATAGTTTTTTTATTAAATCTATGTTGATACACTGGTGTTTAAAACAATAGTAGCTATCATCCAAGTTATGGAAAGGAGGCACCAGAAAAAAAGTAAAATGTTGGATGACACATTGAAGATTTCAGCAGTATCAGGGTTCGATATAAAGTGATTCGTGTTAAGTTTTTGAAATATAGGTGTCTAGATTGGCGGAAAATGCATTGTGGCCAATTTATGTTGGTGTTGGATTTATTGAAAAAAACCCTATTTTTGCAGTGTTATATTCTTTTTCGTTTATGTTCAATAGCTAGTTGAAGCTGGCATTGAGGTTACATGCTAACACTTTAAGCCCTGACGTTTCGTTGATTTACGATCAAATCAGCATCCCCATTTGGAACTATGCCACAGGAACCTGACACCCCGAAGAGCCAGACAAGTCTAAACGGATTCGCATTATATTCAACTAAACTGCGGGAAAGTGCGCACCAACGCAACTATATATGATAGCCAGAACGAGGGAGAACCTCAATTGCCTTATGACAAAGTCGTAACTTTCAAGCGAACTCTCCTTCTTTTGAAGAAACAAATAAACAAACCAATGTCACTTCTGAGAAATGATTTTCAAGTAATTGTTAAGTACTGAAAACAAGATACAACAGGATCTATTCAAAGTTCGTTGGATTGGAATGATGAAACACAAAAAAATCGTTTAAAAGATGTTAACCTAATATTCCCTTGAGAATGTTTTAAAAATAAATCATCGTTTAAATTTATTAGTTTGTTGTTAAACATTATACAAAAATTATACACAAATTAGACAAGTATCGTAATACATCACATTTCACCTGCAAAATCACATCTAGCACATAGTTTTCTTTAGCTTGTGGCTGGTGTAACAAAACATCCAGCAATTACTCTTTTGTCAAAAATTGAAAAATGGCTGCTCAAATAATTTTAGTTTGTTTGTTGAGAAATGATGATCATCTGTTGTTTTAAGACATAATTCCACATTCTGGAAGATGCATTAAAAAGCAAGTGTCACTAAGTCAATAACGTTTTGTCGAAATTTTTTGTAAATATCAATTTTTTAATTTTAACTTTTGGAAAGTTGTGATTAAAATCAAAAATCTGTTGCATCTGCAACAGTGAGATGCTGAAACATACAAGTGTTTATGTTCGTTATGTTTTTATCTTTTAAATTTTCTAATCACTACAGGTGTACCTGTTAATGGAAAATTTTCAAGTGAAGTTTGCAAGTGTTTTTGGAAAGTTACGTATGGTTGTAATGACTATAAAACATCCCAGAGTGCACTTCGTGTTTTAACAAATTATCTCTTGAATAATGTAAGTTCTATCATTTTTCATGTTATTATTTTGTCCATCATCAAATAGTTTTATACTTTTTAACATTTATTACTGACATGTGTTAAGATTTATTTTTATGCTTGTCCACCTGCAAACTATGTCCTTAAACAAAAAAAGGCACTGCTACCTCTAACAGCGGGTTGTGGGAGGGACCAAAGTGGCATTATCTCTAAAATAATAGCCATTGTTTGGGTTTTCCTGAGACTCTCTGCACATATGAAAGTATTTTTTTGAAGTTTTTTTACAAAACAATTTTTAGTGTTCCTCACACTAAACATTTTTTAAACATTTTGCCATGTTGGTTGATCAAGTAATGAAAGTTATTGAAAGAGTGATTGATAAGTTACTTAGAGAAACAATTGATATAGATAAGATGCAATTTGGTTTTGTTCCAGGGCGTGGCACTACAGATCCAATATTTTTACTCAGACAACTTCAGGAAAAGTATTTAGGAAAGAGAAAGAATTTCTATTTTGCCTTTGTAGATTTAGAGAAAGCTTTTGATAGAGTGCCACGTAAAGTTATTTGGTGGGCTATGAAAAAATTAGGTGTGGATGAGTGGCTAGTTACGATGGTACAGTCTATGTACAGCAATGCTAGAAGTCGTGTCAGGATTAACGATTCACTTAGTGATGAATTTAGTGTGAATGTTGGTGTACATCAGGGTTCTGTACTTAGTCCTTTGTTGTTTGTTCTAGTCTTAGAAGCGCTGTCGATGAATTTCAGAACAGGTTGTCCATGGGAGTTATTGTATGCAGATGATTTGGTTCTCATAGCAGAGTCGATGGAAGAATTAGTTGAAAAGTTTGAGAAGTGGAAGAAAGGACTAGAAGAGCTAAGGGTGAACACATCAAAGTCTAAAGTCATGATTAGTAGCATTGCAGCCAAGTGTGACCTTGTAGTTGGAAAGTGGCCTTGTGGAGTTTGCAGGAAAGGGGTTGGTAGTAACTAAATTTTTTGTCAGACTTGCAAGCATTGGGTACATAAGAAGTGCAGTAGTATTGGTGGAAGGTTAGGACCAGACATCCAGTTTGTATGCAATGTGCAAAGGTGAGATTATAGAGAATGAAGTATTTCCAGCATTTCATTGCAAAGCGACCTGCAAATGCTCACTGTTGTGTTTCAGAATGATCCTGATATTTGGCTACCTTCATTTCAAGATTTTATTGATGTTTTGTTATTCTTTGGAGCTGATGTCACTGTTTTAATTCCTGAAACCTCACCACCTCATCTCCTCACCTACAGAACAGTTAAAAAAAACAATCAAGAAAATATATCTGTTCACTCTAACACGACTAGAAAATCTTTCAACACCAACTTGCATAATTTCACGTCGTTTGTGAAACTGCTCACAATATACATTCAGACATTCCCATTGCGTTACGGTATTGATGAATTGAATTCTATGCTTCTTCTGAGTTTTCTTTTCAATGTCGAAAAAGTTTTGCAAGTTGCATTGTGGGATATAAAAGTTTTAATTGGTGCATTGTTGGATGCATACAGTGCAACGCAATGGAAGGAAGAGGTGATTTTATTTATTTATTTTGTTATAGTTTTATTCTTGTTGTTAATCATCATTGCGTTTCTTCTGTCTCTCAATTTTAAAATTTCTTGTACATGTCTCTACCCGAACAAGAAACTACTTTTTAAAGAGTGTTGTCATAAAATGCTTTTAATTTTATATCGAATGATATAAAAAAACTCATTTTAAAAATTATTGAATTAAACTTAATTTTAAAAACTTTGCAAGACTTAAATCAGTCTTGAAAAACCTGGAAAAACACCCACAAAAGCTTACTTCTTTAAAATCAAGATGGATGTTTTTGTCTTTTTAATGTCAAATTGACATTTCTGGTAAACCATCAAACCGGTTTACAAATAACTACTTGTGTTTTTCCCTTTTCATTTTTTTTATGACTTCTTATGATCTTATACTTGCACCTTGATGTTTTGTTATTAGTTAATTAGCTTTATTTTCCCAGGAGAATATAAAGTGTTGCCATGACAATCTTTTTTTCAAGTTGATTGAAATTTTGCAGGATATTTTCCTCTTTTAAAAACAATTATACCTTATATTTCTTTTTGTAAATTATGATGTCATATTAAGAAATAGTAAATATCACTTATTTTAGAACTGTTACGTGACATTCAATTTTTATCAATCTGTACGTAATATAGACATGAATTCCATGTAACAATCGTTTGATAGTCCCAGGCCTCCTAAATGTTGCGCTTTGGTATGTAACTAAATATTAAGGGTAGTTCTGTATAGGCCTTATATACGTACTCGCAAAATTTTATTAAAAACTGTTGTTTAGGTCCCAAGTTAGGGTTCGAGAAAAAAAATAGGGAGCCTACGACGAGAAAATGAGTGCCAGCACAGTTCTAAAATATCTGGTAATATCTCGGTCTTCTTATGAAGAAGCTCTTATGAAAATACTTATGCATGCTTTAATGAAGAACAATTGTAAAAGTTTTTTGAATTCTAAACAAATAAAAAGTTTGTGTTATAGATGCATGCTATATGTACATCTGTTTCATCTATGGATATACATCACAGAAACTTGTTGCAAATTGTGGAAGCTATACCTCCGACACGTCGTGGTGTACATTTTCAACAACAGCTGGCCTACCTTCTTGTGAATTTGATCCTCAAAAAAACTACGATAGAGGCTGCAGAAATTATCTTAGTAAGTGTTAACCAAATTCACTGAGGCTCTTAAAAAGTTCTGGAACAAATTTTGATCCAAATTTTTGTCATTTATTCATCTCAAGCAGCTACACGATTTTTATCCTCATCCCCAACTTTGATTCCCGATTCTGCTATTTTAATTACTTTCGTGCGCAATAATTTGTGTCAAAGAACAAGTTAGAGGCTTTTTACCCTACCGAAAAAAATACCTAATACCGAAATACTGAATATGTATTAAATATATATTAAAAAATGCAAAATCGGTTTTTTTCTTTGTAAAATCTTGTGATTGATTACATGTTTAAGTCAGTTATGCATTTTTAGCCTCGTCACGTGATGTCATTACTGCAGTATATTCGTATAGATGAAAACACAGATTATTTTGAGTTATTTTCTGCGTGCTCTATGCTGTCAAGTGTTTTGTGTGTTGATGATGTGGCGTCATCAGAAAAGGTTTGTAATTTTCTGTCATTCAACATCGGCATCGAAATACTTGGTCAATAGGCTGTTAAGCGAACTTACACTCATTTGATAGTTTAAAGTTGCTTAGAGAACCATTTGCGCAGGATGCTCTAAATTAATCAACTGACAGCGGTAACAGTTCAAATTTCGGTCCTGCAGATATCATCGCTTTTGGTAGCCATTGCTCTTGACTCAGGGGCGTAGACAGAAAAAAATAACCTTAGTCGAACCATAGACCCGCAGGGTCAACATCGCACCACAGCTGCGGTAATAACCAACTGGGTGTTTGAGGGGCGTTGTGAGCCTCCCAACGGGTCCGGAAGCCAACGCTTTTTTACGCCCTTTAAGCACTGAAACGCTATAAAACCGACTCTCTGACGTACGCGATAGACGTTAAGTATTGATCAAATTGATCGAAGAAGGGGAATAAATGAAAACATAAAATACATTAAAATCTTTATCATCAAGGGTGTAATCAAACCAGCAATAAGACAACGCAACACCATCATAATGTTTTTAATAGATTGAAAGTTATTAAAGCAATAATTAAAATGTTCATTCTTCTTTTTCATATTTAGCACCAAAATAAAGTTTTCTGCAGATTAGAAGTCACCATGCATGATTACCTCATAAACGCTAGTACTCCTTACTCTCACTACCTATATCATCTGGAAGTTTTTTGTCAACATATTAATTTCAGGGAATCATTTTAATTTAGACGAATTTATCCAACATTGCTTCAAAACTAGGAAGCCTTCATGCGAGCATAAAAGAATGTCAAGGTCGTTATCTTGATAGAACTAAGGTAATGTTGATCAGTACGTATGTTTTTATAATTATGTAGGTAACCTAGGGCAGAATATTTGAAAAGATGCATAAATCACTTTTTTGTTATGCGATAAAGATCAAATATTTGTTCACACGTAATCATCTTGGTTATTAATTTTTGCTACTCAATTATGTTCAAGGTTATAAATGATAGCCGACTCAAAGAGGAAAATGATTTTTGTATGTAGTTAAAAGATTCTTTTGAAGTTTTTTATTTTCTTTTTCTTTTTTGTCTTCCAAGTTTTTAGATCAATGTCTTGTGATCACAAAAAAGCAAACAGCAAACTTGAGAAATTTGTAGTTTTGTAAAAGAGATCGCATTTGTAGAAGAGGGGTCATTTTTTTTTCGTGTCTATTAAACCTTCAAATTTTATTTTTTCTTAATAATTTTTATAGCATTATATAGGTAATCATATAGGCTTTCTAAAAATATCTACATTAATATATCAAAATAAAGTTTTGGTGAATTAAAAGCATTTTAAAATATCACACCTTTTTTGTATACTCACGCCTTAATCCAGACAAAACCTGCTCTCTTGTTATAAAATATAATCTAATAGCTGAAATATCTAATAGTAAAAGGTCTTAAAGATAATTAACTCCTATATATACGGTGGCACCCGAGGGCCAAAATATGCTGATATCAGCAGCAAATATCTGAAAATCATAAGGCAAAGCCACATTTTTTCAAAATTACCCAGAGTTCCTCGACGTTGTCCGTCATTTTGGCTAGCGCTGAAACTTGTGACTGAGACGCGGTTGCTTGAAACTAAAGACATGCAAAGAAATGCCATGAGTAGTGCAAGGGAAAGAAGAGGAATTCTTAAGTAATTTTTTTTCATTAGATTTGCAAGAATTTGGGGTACCCCACAATGAGAAGTAAAGAATAGAAACGCCTTTCCGATGTCTGATGATGAGGGATGGTCACATCTGGATAATATTTATTTTGTGATTTTAAGCTACCTAGCCAGTACCATGCCAGCACTCCAGGGCACATTTGTTATTAAATAATTAAGTGATAAAGTACAAGAGCTAAATATATTACTTTAATGTAGCTAGCTACACAAAAGGTTTTTCAAGACATTTTGTCATTTTAAATAAAAATAGCTAGGTAGTTATTTGGACCTCCCATAGCAGTGAACATTCAAGACTTGAGTATATAGCTAGTTAGGTATGCAAGACATTGCATGTTGATAAACATGTTTCCACAACAAATTGAAACCTATATTTCATAAATAAATTTCTGCATATATAAATAATTTTGTAGATTTTCAGTTTTCTTTTATGAAATAACAAAATTTGGGAGAGTATAGCCAAAAGTAATATTTGCTTGGGAAGACCTGGGAAGACCTAAAGTCTTCAGGTTAAGACTTAGCGTAAACTGTTTCACATGGAGGACACTTATTGTAATGTATTACAAATCCAGTGGAGCGCTTATAGCATTAAGGGTATACTATCTTTTTCATAAACCAACATTGACAGGACTTATGATAAAGATAAAGCCTATTGTTGCTTCTGCAAAGCAGTTGTTTAGCATTTTTCATTTTGCATAAAAAGTTCCTGTGAATATTCAAAAATTAATTGTGAGTGGCACCAGACTGGGCGATTAGTGCAAAGTAAACGTGTGGCAGATCCAGGTAGACAAAAAAAAAACTTTCTAACCACTTTGTATTTACACGGCATAAAATTTACATTGTGTAATTTGTGTAGCTGGATAAGGTATTTGGTCCTAAACCTGGGACACATTTTATCTGTTTGAATTATTTTTAATCCTGAGAATCACTTAGATTATTTTCTATACACATGGCTTGTCAAAATTAATATGCTGTCAAAAAAAGTTTATCGGCTTCTCCAAAAATGGCTAAAATTCTCAGAAACTATGAAAAAATTTTGGGTTCATATCATCAAACAGGTCTAAAACATATAATACTAAGTTTCAAGTCATTATTTCAATTTTTACTGAAGTAGTAGGTCTTTTAGTATAGTTTTAGCATAGTTTTTCATACCGCTGACACCAAAATGGCTACATATTTTAATAACAAACTTTTTCTCTTGATGTGTTTTTATTTTCCTGCAAAAGTTGTTGCATAGCTTATGTATTAACATTAGGATAAGGACGAAAAAGTTACTGTGAGACATGGGTTTTAAACCTTAAAAATTTCCAGCGAGAAATTTGAAAACTAATGAATGACAAAATCGCAAAAGTTTATCTTCAAATTTTTATTTTTTGTTAATGTAAAAGTCATCCACATGAAAAAAGTTTCTGATGCTTTTTATGAAGAAATTTTCCATATTAGCCATATGGGGTAACTTGATGAACAATGCATTTTCCTGCAGGTGTTCTTAAATATGTGTAGTAAAATCCTAAAAAATGTGATGTAATTTTCCTCTTTAAGTTTTGACTTTAAACCCAGCTAAAAAGCTCAGCATTGAAATAGATAGATAGATGTGCATATTTTACATGGCTAGCCTCACTAATATCGAGGGATATACCCTGTCTATTATTTCCAGGAGGGGCCATGGCTTAGATGGAGAGTCATAGAGTATTTAATATTCGTTTTGAACTACGCAGAACCAATTAGGGACCGCGCTCTACTAGACAAATCCCGGCAACAGCCAACGGCCCACACATGGAGCCATCTCCCCAATTTTCCTCACATGGCTTGGGTTTACCCAAGGCTATGGTAAAATTTCACTTGCTCATGTTGAATCGCCGTCAAGAGGAATCGAACCCCAGTCTCCCGCACAGAGTACGAGAGCTTAACCACTAATCTACGGCACCACTTATCCTTTTATGCTTAGTCTAGCTAGCTATAGCGAAAAAGTTTAATATTCAAACTTGACCTATTTTACTGAGTATTAAGTAATAAATGCTAGTTTAATCCTAAATCTAGCTATAAGGTAGCTAAACTACCTGTAAGAACAACATCAAAAAACATCGAGGTTGTTCTCTTTTGTAAACAAACCCATTGGTATTTTTGTAATAAGTACCAAATTTTATGTGTTCATTTCTTGCGCTTATGAGTGTATTCAAAGTGCTCTGTACGTAAGTCCTAAAAGTATATGTCATTGGCTCACTCTTTACGAATGACACCACGTAACAAAGGAAAAGCATGCTTTGCTATTTCCCGTAACCTATACCGAGATTTGGTTGTGATATCAGAATTATTTGTCTTTAAGATGTTCACTTGCGCTGCTTTTTGTAATTAGCTCATTTTGATACTTGCTCTACACTGAAAAGAACTCAGACATCTTGAAATGAGGCACCGTGTATTTCTCTCTGTTCTTAAGTCATGTCTTAGTGTTTTAAATGGAAATTTTATTTTTTAGGTGAAAGGTGTGTTACTTCGACTTGTGAGCAAGTATACATTCGCTGCACAGAACTTGCAAACGCAGGTGATTATTAATGTTTGTACTAAACTCGATTTTTCCAACGTGGCTGATTGTTTCTGGCTGAGTTCAGTAAGAAAGTTGAAAGTTCAATGTGGAACTTGTGAATGTAAATTGACTACCAGCAGATCACTACTTTTAATACCTCGATTTTTGTTCACATGTTCAAAACAGTGTGTGGAGATTTTCTGTGGAGTAAATCAGAAATTGATAATTGAATGTCGAGAAAAGGGAAATAAACATTTTTGCAGATTTCTGATAATGTGCGTTGTAAAACTTTGAATTTCAATTAAAGCATTTTTTTTAGAGCCATTTAGACACTTATTTCGAAAAGGCAGATTCTGATATCAAAATCGAAAATCTTAAACAATCCTTAGAAAGTGAAGATGACGGCGATAGTGATGACAGTTCGAATGATAACAGTACCTTGCCAAAGAAATCCATAGGCAGATAAATAGCAAGAAAATTGGACTGAGGAAAGATCAACACAAAGCCCGAATACTTAGGATAATAATAATCATAGAAAATTGGCGAAATTCAATGTGGCAATAAGGAAATTAAAAAGTTTTCAATTTCACAGATCGTCTGAAGTCATGCATGCGTTACTGTTTAAAAACATGTCTGAACTCGACAGACAATATTATACCGTGTGAGACCACCGAGTTTGTGTTAGCTTCCGTAAGACAATGTTGGAAAAAAGCAAGGAACACGACAAACTTTGAAATACTCAATTAGTGTGACAGAGAACGAGCTATAGTAAATTTTGTACAAATGTATTATATATGTAAAGTTCTACTGACTAAATGTACGCCCTTATTTGCAAATTTAGTGTCGATAAAGTGTCAGCAATGCCTTTTCTTGCGCCACCAATTATGTCCTCTGTTGTAGATGCCAAAGTGAAAAATGCATATTATTTTTTCGACTGCAATGAACATACTCCTGGTTATGTATTTTTCAAATTTTCTTTTTATATAATTCTGTTTTTTATTTTGCGCCTTTTTTACGCTTAACATGGTTAAAATCTAAACTTGTTTATTTTGAAGTGTATATTTTTTCGCGGTATTTTCTCGGTATTATTCTGTTTTTTTTGTATAAAGTTAAATTTTGGTCCTAACCTTCGGTGGCATTTGATCTTTTGTTTTCTCCAGGCCAAAACAACGGTACTCTTGGGATTGGGAAAATCATTTTCACTCTAATCGCACTTGTCAAGTTCTCTTGTAAATATTTACAGTGGACAGTAGAATGTTAGGTTAAATGGTTTGATACATATAGTTTCAAAAAAACAAACTGTTGATAACGTCAGCATGACCAGTTTTCTCACATTTAGGGACGAATGTAGACCCCGACGTGGATTATTTTGTGGAACAGACGGGTTGACTATTATTTTTAATGCTCTCTATGTAACCTACGCGTCTCTGCAGAGGATTCTAAGTTTATGTTTTCCAACTTTGCAAAATGTCGAAAAGGTGCCATTGTGTCAATAAAGCTATTTTTGAAAATTACTTTCAGAAATTAGTGGAAATTGTTACAGCCTCAATTTTTTTTAAAAATACTTAATTCCGTTAATGTACTGATAATGGCTTTTACAAGAAAGTAGAACTATATTTAAAGGAGAGGCGAACAAGGAATTATTTTGTGGCAGCCAGAAAAGAAATTTTAAGCGAGAGAAAAATATATAGAGATTTCTAAATCCTAAAATCTGCTAATCTACTATAATACCAATTAAAAAACTATATTTCACGACTAGCTATCTTTCTAACAACATTTTTACAGAAATTCCATGGCTGTACGGGGTGAAAATAAGTAGGTTTTAAATGTACTTTTTAAAAACCATCAAAAATAACAGCTTTGACTTGAGATAACCAAGAATATTTTACGTACTATAGTAGTGACAGCTTTTTATAACCTTCGTTTAAACTTCTTTGAACTAAAGAAATATCTGTCATAACCAACAACAATATTTTTTCATGTTTGAATCCCTTTTCCACAACATGCTACCAACTTCGAAGGATAAAGTTTTTTATCATGAAATGGCGCCAAATTTGAATAAACTAGTTGTTAACCCGTGGAAATTCCACGTGTACGCCCGTCCTTTTTATACTGTATTGCGTGCTTCTCGGTATTGCGCAGCTAAGCTGCCATTTTGCGTGAGAGACGGACAGACGTATACGGGCATTATAATATAGACTAGTCGTTGCCCGTGGAAAAATACACGGGTTCGTCCGTCCATTATATTTACCCGTCGCAACAAAGTGGATAAAAATGTATCGTATTTGATATTCGTGTTTCCGTAACATCATTTTCTAACTCAGCGGGGGGTCCGCGCAGAGACAGACAGACGACGGCTATTATTATAGGGACTAGCCGTTAGCCCGTGGAAAAATCCACGGGGTCGCCAGTCCTTCAACTTTACCCGTCGCAACAAAGTGGATAAAGATATATCGCATTTGATATTCGTGTTTCCGTAACATCATTTTATAACTCAGCGGGGGTCCGCGCAGAGACAGACAGACGGAATACGGCTATTATTAAAGATATATACAGACCTTCAATAACAAATCGAACGTGCAATATGGTGGCTTCATATTTCTTCTTTGGTTTTTTACTTTCTTTATCTTTACTCGCTATTTTATTCGCAAGTTAAGTAGTACAAAATAATAAAGATATGTTCTTTACATTTTGTTTAAGGATACGGTAACACCCTGAGACACATACTCAGTATATTTAAAATATCCCCTCTGTGCGCTATATTAACCCTAGCAAATATATGTTCTGAAAGCCAAATAAATTATCTATAGAATGATGATCCAAAAAGTAGAAAAAATATTATATACAAAAATTCACCGTTCCAGTTCATTTTGTCTAACACTTCCCTCAGTAAAATTTTTGTTCGTCGAAAAAAATATCATTGCGAAGCTCTTATTCACCTTTAAAAAATTTTGCTTTTTTTACTCAAAACAACACGTGGTTCCAAAAATATAGCATATTTTGTGTCACAATAGCTGTTTTATATGGCGCGCCTGAGGGGACAAAATTAAAAAAATATTTTGTTATTTAAAAAAAGAATATTTTTGTAAAAAAACAGTTTTTTTGAAGAAAATACTTATTTTTTGAAATTTTTAAAAAATAATAATGAAAAAACAACAACGAATAAACAAAAAGATATAAAAACAATTTGATTTATTTTATTGTTCATTTTTTTGAAAAAAAATGAAAAACAGTTGGAGAACATTTTTGTCCGACGGCCAGGCTCTATCAATCAATCATTTTTGTTCGACAGCGTAACCTGTTCTGCAAATTATTACTTTGTTCGCCCTCCTGTGGCACTCCTAAAATGGCGCAGAAAGAAAACAACATGAGCTCTGCACTTGAAGGCCTCAGCAACCTTGTTCGTGCTTTGGAACAGCACAAAAAGAAGCCCGAGCAGAACAGCGAATCAAACAATGTTGAAGAAGCTGTACATTTACTCTTCCGTCCAAATAGACAAGAGAAAAATGGTAAAAAGCTACGTTATTTTGTTTCACAAACCACTTTCAGTTTTTTGGTTTTGTGACTTATATAGCTAGTAGCAATCTAGCTAAAAACCAAGTTGCAATGACTACAATATATATTTTTCCCGAAAGAGCTGGTATGGGTAACAGCTATTTTTGTGACCTTTGTAATGTCATTTTTGAATTATTTTAGAACACGCAGATCGGAACACTCTCAGCAGACGATTACCATCTTCCACCAAGAGACCTTTTACTAATACCAATAGTAATACTTCTAAGCGAAGGAAATCTGCAACATTCATGAAAGATCTTGTGTTAATTCCTTCACCAAAGATTAAAGTTATACCGAAAGGTGAATTGAAGGAACATTTACAATCATCAGGATTTATTGTTAATGCCTTCGAAGTTTTACTTGAAGCTCAGGAGGAGGAAATCAGAGAAACGATTTTTGAAAAGTTCCAAGATAAACTTCCAAGCAAGAATCAATTTTCATTTATGAAACCTGTACATAAAAAATTAATGAATCCTTCAGGCATAAATAACATAAATGGAAAAGTTTTAAAGCATTTGTCTTCTCCTGGTATAAACGGGTGCATATATATCAGGTCTTTAATTGACATAACTAAAAGTTATTTTAGTGCATTCATCAATTGCTATGAAGAAGAAGAAAAGGTTAAATCTGACAGTGACGATGGATTATTAGAAACGCCAGCATTTGGATTAATTAAAGATGTAAATAACTATACTTCAACAGGCCAAATTGAGTCATCATCTCAAAGTTCATCAAAGGATCTTGTGCTTGAACAATCAGAAAAAAAACTTGGCTGCAGTACAGAATTTGTGATGAAGAATTTGGTTGATATTCGTACAATTCATGCGGCAACAGGGAACAAACAAAAAATTTCAATCAACAGGTCAGATACATATTTAAAAACCACTTTAATTCAACATAAACGTGGTCAAATTGACATATCTTACTTCCCAGAAGTAACCTTCGAAAATGGAGAAGAAGGCATGGATGCAGATGGTCCAAAAAGGGAATATTTTTACATATTACTTGATCGATTGATACGTGGAGAAGGAATATGTGTCATCATTCTACTTTACATTTTTACTTTCTAGAAAATTTTTCCAATTTTTTATAGGACTATAATTTGTATTTTTAATATTGTTTGCAAGTTGATGTATTTCTTATGGGTGTAAAATTTGCAGCTTCTTTTTATTTTAGCTATCACAACAAAAGACCTATTAGTATTTCGTTGCTCTTCGCCAGTTCCTTTAGAAAATGGCGTTACTCTAAAGTTCAACAGGAGAGGTAAACCATTGCCTGATGCAGATACGTGTCTTTCGATACTTTCGATTCCAATTTGTCATGATGCATATAACGATTTCAAAAAGGCAATTGATGCTACCTTACGATTACAAGGACAGGGTTTTGGACGTTTGTGAGTTTTTAATATATATATACATGGTTTTTTTTCTTTTTGCCGTCCTAAAACGTCCAAAGTTATACAAACCTGGAAGTTTAAAAAGATTATTATATAAGATTATTATATATTATATAAAAAGATTGTTATATTATATGTTGACATTATTTTTTATTTTGCATTTCTGCAGTTTTTCTTTACTTTTCGTTATATAAAAAGGAGACTTATTGACTTAACTAATTTTCATAATGCTAATAACAATAAAAGGCCTGAAAGTTTTTTACGTTAGTGAAAAATATATGTGTAGGATACTATGTTTTGTTAGTGATTACTAAAGTTTTTGTTATTTAATACGAGTAAATGTGAACTTCTGATTAAAGTATTTCTTTGATACACTAAAATACATTTTTGTCTCTGTTAAAAATTAACAACTTTTTAACTTTACATACTCCTACTATCAAGTGCCAAATAAACGCCAACCCACCAACCGAATTAATTTTTTGACCCTTATGTTTCATCGCGAGAGCTTAAAATCGTTTGTTTGTTATTCGACCGTACATCAGCTTATCATAGCGCATGTACCAATAATTCACGAGTTTGAATGTACAAGTTTATTCCGTGATTGTGGTCTTCAGAAAGCGGGTCAATATTTTGCATAAAATTGTCTGGTAAATTCAGAGCTATCTCAGGAACATTTACGTTGTTGATCGAATCTATTAAAGGAGCTGGACCGTCAAGTTCGACTCCATGTGTACCAATGTTTTCATTTTCCTCCATTATCTGTCTCAAACCGTTATCAGAAGAATGCCAGTTCATATACATGCCTTGAGTCCACAGCTGATACGGCGTTCTATTGCCTTCAGTTGATAAAGGATGATTATTCCACTGCTTCACAAATTTCTCGCAAGCACGATTAATTCTAGGCAAAAACACGCTATGCAATGCGTACAAATCTACATCATTTACGGGGTCTAACATTTCTTGCTGCTCCATGAAATAAAAAATGCCTTTAAAATAATCAACCACCTGTATGACTAAGTCGCGCCAAAGCCTTTCGATTCTTTGATTATGCACTGATAGTCCAGTTATGACAGGCTTACTGGCCACACCAAAGTGTCCCAGCATCCATCGTGCCACTTCAATATTTTCTGTACCGTGGTCAGTGCGAATTCTCCTAGGGACATTGTATTTATTGATGGCTTCCAGAAATAGATCTAATACGGTAGTGCTTCTGTTATTTGAATTACATCTGAGAAATGTTACTAATCTTGAATAACCATCTATACATCCGTGAAACACAATGCGCCATCTAATTAACTTATGATGACCATCCATATGCCTAAAAGAATATTTTAAGAAATGGATATGGGCATAACGCAAACACCGTTTGTTAATTAGGGAAACTTACTTACCACAGCGAATTTGGAGATTTCACATTGTACCTCCTTCTTTGTATACAATTCCTTCGTCTCATCACCCTGCTCAACGCGTCTACCCTCATGATTGATTGTCGCAATCTTTCTCTTTTCACCTTAATATGTTTGCTGGTAATTGCACCTATTACCATTCTTTCGCCGCAATTTGGGAGTATCAAAAGCACTTCTCGAACTATTTCATCGAGTTGTTGATCAGTTATGTCTGAATATTCTGCTTCTCCAAAAGGTAAATCAAATTCTTTACGACGACGACGGAGTGTTTTGATACTAATACCAAGCATTTGAGCAATGTCCTTCCATTGATATCCGATCTTTTTCAAGCTAATGACTTGTTCCTTTGGCACTTCATACTTTGGTCTGCCAACCTCACCAGTCACAGCTCTAGGACTAATGTAAGCATTGCTTTTATCACCACCTCGACAACGATGTTTCACTAGTTCTTCATAAAAATTTTGTAGTGACCTAATAACTTTTGGTATACGATCACTTATATCAGGCACTTGTAAGTACTCTAAGTATATTGATGCTAAATTCCATATAATTTCGTCAAACTGAATGTTGTAAATTTCCTGCCCGATTTCATTCAAGGGCAAAAACCTGTTTCTTTCTAAACCATTTAGAAACGTAATTGCAGCTGTAACATGTGGAACATATACCGCCATCATTGTTTTTCTAACATCTTCATTTTTGCGCAAAATTTTAAATAAAATGCCGAACAGTCATACTTGTCGAAATTTTGATTGATTGATTGACAGGTGCCACAAAAAAAGAAAAAAACATTTTTTGAAAAAAGTAATAATTTTTTTCAACTAAAAAGAAAAAAAATTGCGAAAAAAAATTTTTTTTCGTATTTTTTAATATATTTTAATATCAAAAATGTTTTTTTCTTGGAAAAAAGTTTTTTTGTTTATTTTTTGGGTTTTTTTAATTTTGTCCCCTCAGGCGCGCCATAGTTTTATGACAGATTTATCATTTTATGCATGATAGATCAATAACTCGATATTTCCTCACTTTCTG
Organism: Hydractinia symbiolongicarpus; assembly: GCF_029227915.1. Taxonomy (NCBI): domain Eukaryota; kingdom Metazoa; phylum Cnidaria; class Hydrozoa; order Anthoathecata; family Hydractiniidae; genus Hydractinia; species Hydractinia symbiolongicarpus. Next base: position 27,430,648 of record NC_079879.1, read on the forward strand.
CGTTAAAAAAAGCAAAGCTTTGTAGCCAAAGATATAATTGTCGCAACAAACTTGTTTTCGTACAATTTCGACAAGATGGAGGGGAGTGTTCGACAAAAATATATACCGTTACGACTGAAAATTTTATTTCGAGAAAAAGCAAATCAAAGATCTTTGCTTTTACCTGCAAGAATCATAGTTACACACACTTAAACGTGAATATTTTATTTCAAATTAAAGGCAAAGTATTTTCGCAGAACTTTGGGTCTAGTTATTGTTAAACAGACAACACGATAACATAACATAACAGAATAAAAACGAAAAAAATAAAGAAATAAATTAAAAAGGTATAGATGATAAATAACAATATATTTGTATAGATTATTAAAGTGTTAATGTTTCCTATGTTATATGTAGGGATGCAATTTTTTATTCGTTCTGCATAACTCTTTTTAATTATTATACAGATTAAATATATTTAAGGAATTTTAAACTTTGAGCACACTTTTGAAAACACTAAAAAATAAAGAAGATTTTTCTTCATTTTATCACTCTTAACAATAAATATTTTTGATTCTTTTTTAAAAAATATCAGGAAATTATACCAAAGAATCAAAATTAAAAAAAATATTTTTTTTAAAAAAATGACCCTGAAGGGGGTTACCGTATCCTTAATACTTTTGCCATTTTGATCTTTAACTTTTTTTATTAAATCATATGTACATTGACCCCATGACAATAACAATAAAAATTGTTTTTTAATTTAGCCACCCGTTTGACAAACGAGTAAAAGTACTCAATTATAAATAATTCAGCACTCACAAAAATGTAAACAATATGATGTGTGGTTTATAGTTATAGTTTATAGAGCAGGCGAGAAAGGCAATCAGTCTGGTCCTTAAAATCAACGCTTATCATAAACTTTTATTCAGCAGCCGTGCAGCAGCGCAGTTCGCCTCTTCTTTAAAATATAGAATAGCCTACGTGATTATGGCGGCGAACTTCGAACTTCAAAATGAGCTGTCTTGTTTCAATATATTTTGTCCATTAAACTTAAGCTTTCTTTAAGGATATCAAAATGTAGTTTCTCGCATACGAAAGTTTAGACGTAAGGCTCGAATTCAAGTCAACCAATAGCAAACCAATTTTGCGAAAAAAAACATAATTCAAATAAATTAATTAGCACAACGCTTAACTTCAACACTAAATCCGCGAAAATAAATTCTCTTATTTCCCACGAAATCCCAGAGAGAAAAAAACCCGGAAAGCCCAGGGGTTCAGCGGAAGCAATATTATTCCATACAAAAAGCAAGGAAATTGAGAATTTAAAACAAACGAACTTATTAAGGAGAGCTTAATTCTCTCAAAATGTTTTAAAACTATTGAAAACAAAAATAATAATAAGAAAAAGATATTGGGTATGTGGTTGAACGAAAGTTGTAAGAAATACAGGACCAATAGGATTTGGAAATCAAACAAATACTCTTCGCATAGCGCCGGAAATAGCATAAACGTTTGTATTAATATATTAATATTTGTAAAGGATTCTTCTAGCAACAAGACCATGGTAAAAAGAAAGATAAAAAATGATTTAAGATAAATTCTCACAAGGTCGAAATTCGTAAATTAATTCTACAAAGATTCAGAAATCTGTTTCATGTCAAAGGCTTGTCTGCATATCCCAAGTATGTTTTTTTTGCAAAAAAATACATTTTTGGTATAGGACGATAAACTATGGACGCCGTCAATCCTTTAAAACCGAAACTTCCAATGACTTTATCAGTATTTCGCGTGACATTACAATTCGATCGCAAAGCTGCCCACGTATCATTCATTGTTTCTTGTGCATACCTCGTCCAGGTTCCACGCTCTGCAGCAATATGTTCTTTGAAGTAGAATCGACCTCCTGGCTTCAAAACTCTCATGATTTCATTTAAAGCTTTGGTTTGGTCTTGAACACAACAAAGCAAGAGCGAGCTTACTACACAACTGCATGAGTTATCAGCAATTAATCCACTCATATCTTCAACATTTCCAATCAAATATTTCTCCAACGTAACATGCTTATTTTTCTCTAAACTTTCGTTTAAATAGGACTTGAAATTCTCATTCAAGTCAATTGTCATTAACCTAACACCTTTAGGGTAGTGTTCCAAGTTAGCGCAACTACCAGCTCCAAGTTCCAGCACTGGTCCTCCTCCTACCTGTTCAATCACTTCCTCCATGCTACTGAATAACTCCTGATTCATTTTCTGGATGTCTTTTTGTTGGGCTTTATTCTTAGCCAAGCGACTGGTATCCCATGCTAAAAACTTTTTAAGTAGGCTTTTCGCTATTGACTGCACAAAAGCTAGCTTGAACAGGAAATAAATTGTAAGAGCGAGGATAAAAAACCAGATTAGAAGCGAATAAACAAGTGACATGATGCTTCTAAATGTGAAGAAAAGAAAAATTAACATGTGTAATCGTTTAGCATGAATGATGAAAACATATAAAAGTGCCATGCCGACTGTTCGCCATGCGATAGGCCAGGTTTCAAAAATAATTAGCTGAGTTACAAAAATAATTGAGGTTAATCCTGAATCAATAGTAGAAACTGGCTTCATAAGTAAGGCCAGTCAGGAGATTAAATTTAGCTAGTTTGGAAGAATCCCAAAGCAACATGGAAAAAAACTTTCACTTGTATCTGTTATCCAAACAATCAAAGATATATAATTGTAATTTCTAGAATCTGATTGGTTAATAAAATTATTAAGTTGAAATCATTCTCACTTGTTAAAGAAAAAAAGGATAATTTTCAGATATTTAATCACATTAATGCTAATAAAGATTTTTTAACCCAATTCAGTCACTTTTTTCTGACATATTGATATAGTTTTGTTTAGAAATGCAATGCAAGTTGGTGCCAATCCAATCTGATAGTGATCTTAAATAAGAGCTCGTGCATAAGCAGCAAATACATTGTGGTAATTTGACGTAATCACGTTTGTTAGAAAAATGATCGAAATTTAATTATATAATAGACTCTTTTTGTATAAATTCTAGTAAAACTTTGTGTTTTGAAGTTTAATTTGATAGCTAAATACATAATTAAGTTGTGGGAAACACAAACACCAACAGTTGTGAAACCCCTATAATTTAGACGTTTGCCCATGCCAAATAATGTCATGATGTCATCAGACACTTTTTGTTGGTTTAACTATGAGAGAGCAGGGTTTCAAAGTCCAATTTGCTCCACTGCAAAAAAAAAACTAGTAATTTTTCAATTCCAAAATCGAAAAGAAAGAAATGTGAACATTTTGCATGCTTCACAAATATCAAGGAATATTTCCTGTCTATTATTTCAAGGAGGGGCCATAGTTTAGATGAGAAGTCCTAGAGTATTAAATGGTCATTTTCAGCTTTTCAGAGCCAATTAAAGTCTGTGCTCCACCAGACAACTCTTTGTTGCAACCTCCAACGGGCCATAATGTTCTATTTACCAAACTTTCCTCACATAGATTGGGTTAACCTGGGGCCATGGTAAAATTTACTCACCCCATATTGAATCGCTGTCAAGGGAAGGGATCTTTGTGCTAAACTACAGAGTATAAAAAATATAGTTATATAGATGAATTCTGTTGTTTACATTTTCAGTGGGAAGCTCTTTTGGCTTTGCATTTGCGTTGCAGGAAAAAAAGATGACGCTAGGTCAGTTTATTTCTTCACACAACGGCATTCTTTTAGGACTTTAAATGAGATCAAATAAATCAGAAGACATCCGTTTAGCTACACTTGACAATAGATAATAGAAATTCACAGTAAAAGACCTCTTTTGACGAAATCGTAGCATCTCTTTCCTGCCACGCAAATGCCAGAGCCAAGAAGCTTACCACTGAAAAGTAAACAAATAACGTCACAATGGCATCTATCCATCTATATTTTCTTAAATACTGATGTTGTATGAGTGTTTTGAAATTAGGTTGTTTTGGATTGGGAGGAAACTTTATATTAAAACATTTTTCTTTGTTCCTTATGGTTTGTTCTGTTGTTGTTGTTTTGTTTTTAGCTTTGTCCAGTTCCACCTTCCCCTGACTGTTAACTAGACATTTGACAATATTTGGAATACTAATATTTTTCCTGACACATTGGACACCGCACCCTACATGACATTCATTTTTTACAAATAAATAAAACAACTACAGCAGCAAATAAAAACAATCTTACCAAAAACGTTTTTCCACGTGTATACTGTGTTCCAACCGGTGTGTGGTAGAATATTCTGCCCCCCTAGAATATTCTGCCCCCCCCGTAGTTGTGACTAATTACTTTAAGTATCAAATATTTGTCCGGCTATTGCGTTAAAGATGGCGGAGTTCGCTGTGCTGACTGTACACAAAGCTATTATAGGGATATAGGTTAGTGAAAATGTATATATTACAGCCACATATTTGTTCACATTTAGCTTAGTGACAATGTATTACAATACATATTATATTTGTTGACTTACAGCCCCCTTGATTGTGTTTTATATACTCCATATTCATATTAAAACAAAATTCTTTCAGAACATATTAGCTAGCTATAATTGACTAAAATACGAACTTTTTCGTTGCATATTACTACATCATCAAGTAAAATGAATTACTAAAACTGTATTACGATTATATACATTAAAAATTACAAACATGTCCCGAAAGACGTAAAACTAATAGATGAATTCTGTTGTTTACGTTTTTAGCAGTAGCTAAGCTCTTTCGAAACTTGACACTTGTGAATCATGCCAAAGAAACATTGGGGCTACTGTCTCATTTCTGAGCAGCTTAAGATTTACTATATATACATCCAAACAAGTCAGTTCTAGTGTCTGCCCAATGCATAGTTTTTAGTGTTTGTGTTAAACTCTGCTCAGATGACAATAGCCTTAATCAATGAAAGGGTCAAAAAAAAGGAGTCTAATGTAAGGACTTGTTGTGCATGCCTCACCCCAGGTTTGTTTGAAGAATTATCGGAACATTAATTTCTGTCTTCAATGCCATGAAGTATGGCAAGTCACATTATATAAGTCTTTGGAAAGAGATAACAACCTAGGACTTAAGGTAGGCCATGGAGAGTTTTGATTTTTTCTGTCAGAATTTTCTATTAAGGATGTACAATGGTGGCTCAAAGTGGCTCAGTTTACCAGACCTATACATTTGCCTAAAATTAATCTAATTTTATCCTTCGATGTTATGTATGTTCTTCAGGGTTAGGTGGTACTGGTAGAAACTTTTAAATAGGTGGACGTTGGTCTGAGGGAGAATTGCCACAGAGCATATCAATACACTTCAGAGTTGTTGGTTGCATTTTTTGCACTCAATATCTTCTTAAAAATCATTCAATATAGACATTTTCAATTAAGATTCGAAAAAATCAGGTATGGATGCCTGAATTATTCTGTACCCCCTACAGTTCTGGGCGTACAAATATCTGGCAACGCCATGGGGGGTACAGAAAAAATCACGTATGGATGCCTGAATTATTCTGTACCCCCCTACAGTTCTGGGCGTACAAATATCTGGGTACGCCATGGGGGGTACAGAAAAAATCAGGTATGGATGCCTGAATTATTCTGTACCCCCCTGCAGTTCTAGGCGTACAGTATCCGGCAACGCCATAGGGGGTACAGAAAAAATCAGGTATGAATGCCTGAATTATTCTGTACCCCCCTACAGTTCTGGGCGTGCAAATATCTGGCTACGCCATAGGGGGTACAGAAAACGTCAGTTATTAATGCCTGAATTATTCTGTACCCCCCAACAGTTCTAGGCGTACAATATCTGGCAACGCGATAGGGGGTACAGAAAAAATCAGGTATGAATGCCTGAATTATTCTGAACCCCCTACAGTTCTGGGCGTACAAATATCTGGGTACGCCATGGGGGGTACAGAAAAAATCAGGTATGGATGCCTGAATTATTCTGTACCCCCCTACAGTTCTAGACGTACAATATCAGGCAACGCCATAGGGGGTACAGAAAAAATCAGGTATTAATGCCTGAATTATTCTGTACCCCCCCACAGTTCTAGGCGTACAATATCTGGCAACGCCATAGGGGGTACAGAAAAAATCAGGTATGTATGCCTGAATTATTCTGTACCCCCTACAGTTCTGGGCGTGTCAATCTCTGGCAACGCCATAGGGGGTACAGAAAAAATCAGGTATGAATGCCTGAATTATTCTGTACCCCCTACAGTTCTGGGCGTACAAATATCTGGGTACGCCATGGGGGGTACAGAAAAAATCAGGTATGGATGCCTGAATTATTCTGTACCCCCTACAGTTCTGGGCGTGCAAATATCTGGCAACGCCATAGGGGGTACAGAAAAAATCAGGTATGAATGCCTGATTTATTCTGTACCCCCTACAGTTCTGGGCGTGCAAATATCTGGCAACGCCATAGGGGGTACAGAAAAAATCAGGTATGTATGCCTGAATTATTCTGTACCCCCTACAGTTCTGGGCGTGCAAATATCTGGCAACGCCATAGAGGGTACAGAAAAAATCAGGTATTAATGCCTGAATTATTCTGTACCTCCCCTACAGTTCTAGGCGTACACTATCCGGCAACGCCATAGGGGGTACAGAAAAAATCCGGTATGAATGCCTGAATTATTCTGTACCCTACAGTTCTGGGCGTGCAAATATCTGGCAACGCCATAGGGGTACAGAAAAAATCAGGTATGGATGCCTGAATTATTCTGTACCCCCCTACAGTTCTGGGCGTACAAATATCTGGGTACGCCATGGGGGGTACAGAAAAAATCAGGTATGGATGCCTGAATTATTCTGTACCCCCTACAGTTCTGGGCGTACAAATATCTGGCAACGCCATGGGGGGTACAGAAAAAATCACGTATGGATGCCTGAATTATTCTGTACCCCCCTACAGTTCTGGGCGTACAAATATCTGGGTACGCCATGGGGGGTACAGAAAAAATCAGGTATGGATGCCTGAATTATTCTGTACCCCCCTGCAGTTCTAGGCGTACAGTATCCGGCAACGCCATAGGGGGTACAGAAAAAATCAGGTATGAATGCCTGAATTATTCTGTACCCCCCTACAGTTCTGGGCGTGCAAATATCTGGCTACGCCATAGGGGGTACAGAAAACGTCAGTTATTAATGCCTGAATTATTCTGTACCCCCCAACAGTTCTAGGCGTACAATATCTGGCTACGCCATAGGGGGTACAGAAAACGTCAGGTATTAATGCCTGAATTATTCTGTACCCCCCTGCAGTTCTGGGCGTACAAATATCTGGTAACGCCATAGGGGGTACAGAAGGCGTCAGGTATTAATGTCTGAATTATTCTGTACCCCCCTGCAGTTCTAGGCGTACACTATCCGGCAACGCCATAGGGGGTACAGAAAAAATCACGTATGAATGCCTGAATTATTCTGTACCCCCTACAGTTCCGGGCGTGTAAATCTCTGGCAACGCCATAGGGGGTACAGAAAAAATCAGGTATGGATGCCTGAATTATTCTGTACCCCCCTACAGTTCTGGGCGTACAAATATCTGTGTACGCCATGGGGGGTACAGAAAAAATCAGGTATGGATGCCTGAATTATTCTGTACCCCCCTGCAGTTCTAGGCGTACACTATCCGGCAACGCCATAGGGGGTACAGAAAAAATCAGGTATGAATGCCTGAATTATTCTGTACCCCCTACAGTTCTGGACGTGCAAATATCTGGCAACGCGATAGGGGTTACAGAAAAAATCAGGTATTAATGCTTGAATTATTCTGTACCCCCCAACAGTTCTAGGCGTACAATATCTGGCAACGCGATAAAGGGTACAGAAAAAATCAGGTATGAATGCCTGAATTATTCTGTACCCCCTACAGTTCTGGGCGTGCAAATATCTGGCAACGCCATAGTGGGTACAGAAAAAATCAGGTATGTATGCCTGAATTATTCTGTACCCCCTACAGTTCTGGGCGTGCAAATATCTGGCAACGCCATAGGGGTACAGAAAAAATCAGGTATGGATGCCTGAATTATTCTGTACCCCCCTACAGTTCTGGGCGTACAAATATCTGGGTACGCCATGGGGGGTACAGAAAAAATCAGGTATGGATGCCTGAATTATTCTGTACCCCCTACAGTTCTGGGCGTACAAATATCTGGCAACGCCATGGGGGGTACAGAAAAAATCACGTATGGATGCCTGAATTATTCTGTACCCCCCTACAGTTCTGGGCGTACAAATATCTGGGTACGCCATGGGGGGTACAGAAAAAATCAGGTATGGATGCCTGAATTATTCTGTACCCCCCTGCAGTTCTAGGCGTACAGTATCCGGCAACGCCATAGGGGGTACAGAAAAAATCAGGTATGAATGCCTGAATTATTCTGTACCCCCCTACAGTTCTGGGCGTGCAAATATCTGGCTACGCCATAGGGGGTACAGAAAACGTCAGTTATTAATGCCTGAATTATTCTGTACCCCCCAACAGTTCTAGGCGTACAATATCTGGCAACGCGATAGGGGGTACAGAAAAAATCAGGTATGAATGCCTGAATTATTCTGAACCCCCTACAGTTCTGGGCGTACAAATATCTGGGTACGCCATGGGGGGTACAGAAAAAATCAGGTATGGATGCCTGAATTATTCTGTACCCCCCTACAGTTCTAGACGTACAATATCAGGCAACGCCATAGGGGGTACAGAAAAAATCAGGTATTAATGCCTGAATTATTCTGTACCCCCCTACAGTTCTAGGCGTACAATATCTGGCAACGCCATAGGGGGTACAGAAAAAATCAGGTATGTATGCCTGAATTATTCTGTACCCCCTACAGTTCTGGGCGTGTCAATCTCTGGCAACGCCATAGGGGGTACAGAAAAAATCAGGTATGAATGCCTGAATTATTCTGTACCCCCTACAGTTCTGGGCGTACAAATATCTGGGTACGCCATGGGGGGTACAGAAAAAATCAGGTATGGATGCCTGAATTATTCTGTACCCCCTACAGTTCTGGGCGTGCAAATATCTGGCAACGCCATAGGGGGTACAGAAAAAATCAGGTATGAATGCCTGATTTATTCTGTACCCCCTACAGTTCTGGGCGTGCAAATATCTGGCAACGCCATAGGGAGTACAGAAAAAATCAGGTATGTATGCCTGAATTATTCTGTACCCCCTACAGTTCTGGGCGTGCAAATATCTGGCAACGCCATAGAGGGTACAGAAAAAATCAGGTATGGATGCCTGAATTATTCTGTACCCCCTTACAGTTCTGGGCGTACAAATATCTGGGTACGCCATGGGGGGTACAGAAAAAATCAGGTATGGATGCCTGAATTATTCTGTACCCCCCTACAGTTCTAGACGTACAATATATGGCAACGCCATAGGTGGTACAGAAAAAATCAGGTATTAATGCCTGAATTATTCTGTACCCCCCTACAGTTCTAGGCGTACAATATCTGGCAACGCCATAGGGGGTACAGATAAAATCAGGTATGTATGCCTGAATTATTCTGTACCCCTCACAGTTCCGGGCGTGTAAATCTCTGGCAACGCCATAGGGGGTACAGAAAAAATCAGGTATGGATGCCTGAATTATTCTGTACCTCCCTACAGTTCTGGGCGTACAAATATCTGGGTACGCCATGGGAGGTACAGAAAAAATCAGGTATGGATGCCTGAATTATTCTGTACCCCCCTACAGTTCTAGGCGTACAATATCTGGCAACGCCACAGGGGGTACAGAAAAAATCAGGTATGAATGCCTGAATTATTCTGTACCCCCCTACAGTTCTGGGCGTGCAAATATCTGGCAACGCCATAGAGGGTACAAAAAAAATCAGGTATTAATGCCTGAATTATTCAGTACCCCCCTACAGTTCTAGGCGTACAATATCTGGCAACGCCATAGGGGGTACATAAAGCGTCAGGTATTAATGCCTGAATTATTCTGTACCCCCCTGCAGTTCTAGGCGTACACTATCCGGCAACGCCATAGGGGGTACAGAAAAAATCAGGTATGAATGCCTGAATTATTCTGTACCCCCTACAGTTCTGGGCGTGCAAATATCAGGCAACGCGATAGGGGGTACAGAAAAAATCAGGTATTAATGCTTGAATTTTTCTATACCCCCCAACAGTTCTGGGCGCACAATATCTGGCAACGGGATAGGGGGTACAGAGAAAATCAGGTATGAATGCCTGAATTATTCTGTACCCCCTACAGTTCTGGGCGTGCAAATATCTGGCAACGCCATGGGGGGTACAGAAAAAATCAGGTATGGATGCCTGAATTATTCTGTACCCCCCTGCAGTTCTGGGCGTACAAATATCTGGGTACGGCATGGGGGGTACAGAAAAAATCAGGTATGGATGCCTGAATTATTCTGTACCCCCCTACAGTTTTAGGCGTACAATATCTGGCAACGCCACAGAGGGTACAGAAAAAATCAGGTATGAATGCCTGAATTATTCTGTACCCCCCTACAGTTCTGGGCGTACAAATATCTGGGTACGCCATGGGGGTTACAGAAAAAATCAGGTATGTATGCCTGAATTATTCTGTACCCCCTACAGTTCTGGGCGTGTCAATCTCTGGCAACGCCATACGGGGTACAAAAAAAATCAGGTATGGATGCCTGAATTATTCTGTACCCCCCTGCAATTCTGGGCGTACAAATATCTGGGTACGCCATTGGGGGTACAGAAAAAATCAGGTATGGATGCCTGAACTATTCTGTACCCCCTACAGTTTTAGGCGTACAATATCTGGCAACGCCACAGGGGGTACAGAAAAAATCAGGTATGAATGCCTGAATTATTCTGTACCCCCCTACAGTTCTGGGCGTGCAAATATCTGGGAACGCCATAGCGGGTACAGAAAAAATCAGGTATTAATGCCTGAAATATTCTGTACCCCCCTACAGTTCTAGGCGTACAATATCTGGCAACGCCATAGGGGGTACAGAAAAAATCAGGTATGTATGCCTGAATTATTCTGTACCCCTTACAGTTCTGGGCGTACAAATATCTGGCAACGCCATAGGGGATACAGAAAAAATCACGTATGGATGCCTGAATTATTCTGTACCCCCTTACAGTTCTGGGCGTACAAATATCTGGGTACGCCATGGGGGGTACAGAAAAAATCAGGTATGGATGCCTGAATTATTCTGTACCCCCTTGCAGTTCTAGGCGTACAGTATCCGGCAACGCCAGAGGGGGTACAGAAAAAATCAGGTATGAATGCCTGAATTATTCTGTACCCCCCTACAGTTCTGGGCGTGCAAGTATCTGGCTACGCCATAGGGGGTACAGAAAACGTCAGGTATTAATGCCTGAATTATTCTGTACCCCCTACAGTTCTGGGCGTGCAAACATCTGGCTACGCCATAGGGGGTACAGAAAACGTCAGGTATTAATGCCTGAATTATTCTGTACCCCCCAACAGTTCTAGGCGTACAATATCTGGCAACGCGATAGGGGGTACAGAAAAAATCAGGTATGAATGCCTGAATTATTCTGTACCCCCTACAGTTCTGGGCGTACAAATATCTGGGTACGCCATGGGGGGTACAGAAAAAATCAGGTATGGATGCCTGAATTATTCTGTACCCCCCTACAGTTCTAGACGTACAATATCAGGCGACGCCATAGGGGGTACAGAAAAAATCAGGTATTAATGCCTAAATTATTCTGTACCCCCCTACAGTTCTAGGCGTACAATATCTGGCAACGCCATAGGGGGTACAGAAAAAATCAGGTATGTTTGCCTGAATTATTCTGTACCCCCTACAGTTTTGGGCGTGCAAATATCTGGCACCGCCACAGGGGGTACAGAAAAAATCAGGTATGGATGCCTGAATTTTTCTGTACCCCCCTACAGTTCTGGGCGTGCAAATATCTGGCGACGCCATAGAGGGTACAGAAAAAATCAGGTATGAATGCCTGAATTATTCTGTACCCCCCTACAGTTCTGGGCGTACAAATATCTGGTAACGCCATAGGGGGTACAGAAAGCGTCAGGTATTAATGCCTGAGTTATTCTGTACCCCCCTGCAGTTCTAGGCGTACACTATCCGGCAACGCCATAGGGGGTACAGAAAAAATCAGGTATGAATGCCTGAATTATTCTGTACCCCCTACAGTTCTGGGCGTGCAAATATCTGGCAACGCGATAGGGGGTACAGAAAAAATCAGGTATTAATGCTTGATATATTCTGTACCCCCCAACAGTTCTAGGCGTACAATATCTGGCAACGCGATAGGGGGTACAGAAAAAATCAGGTATGAATGCCTGAATTATTCTGTACCCCTTACAGTTCTGGGCGTGCAAATATCTGGCAACACCATAGGGGGTACAGAAAAAATCAGGTATGTATGCCTGAATTATTCTGTACCCCCTACAGTTCTGGGCGTGCAAATATCTGGCAACGCCATAGGGGGTACAGAAAAAATCAGGTATGGATGCCTGAATTATTCTGTACCCCCCTACAGTTCTAGGCGTACACTATCCGGCAACGCCATAGGGGGTACAGAAAAAATCAGGTATGAATGCCTGAATTATTCTGTACCCTCCCTACAGTGCTGGTCGTACAAACATCTGGCAACGCCATAGGGGGTACAAAAAAAATCATGTATGAATGCCTGAATTATTCTGTACCCCCTACAGTGCTGGGCGTACAAACATCTGGTAACGCCATAAGGGGTACAGAAAAAATCAGGTATGGATGCCTGAATTATTCTGGCTTCCCTGCTGTGAGCAGGCGTGTGTTCGAATCTCATCTTGGTAACTATTTTTACTTTTTTTTTTTGCTGTTATAAATTCTAATCTAAAACACATTTTTTTGTAAACTTTATTCGCGAGGTTGTTTATGTATATCATGCGTCTTTATACATTGAAAATTGTAATAATACCAAGGTTTAAACTGAAGCAGTTCGCTACACAGCGTTGAACCAGCATCGAAGTGAAGGGAAGCACTCTTTCGGTTACCGTAAAAAATGTGTGACGGAAATATACTCGGTACTAAAAGATATACCATGAAACATAGGGGGGTACAGAAAAAATCAGGGGTACAATAAAATTTATTACAACCTTCCTTCGCTTCCTTGCCGAACTGCCTTGCCGGACAAATAGCTGCTACTAAAAGTAATTAGTCACAACTACGGGGGGGGCAGAATAATCTAGGGGGGCAGAATATTCTACTTACGTGTTGTCCTCTACACCATCTTGGGCAGGATTTTTCGCGTTCTGCAAATTACCTAACTTGGCACTGTGCTAGTCAGACATCGCACAACTCTACAAACGCAAGGAAGCAAGGAAACTTTGTGGAAGACGGGAGGTACAGTTTTTTTTTTAATTTCATTGTCCTGGTGCTGCGTAGATACTAAAAGTAGGCACCATCAGTAACCAACAGTAATCAGCAGTATTTCGAAGTAACCACCAGAGAACCAACAGTATTATGAAGTAACACAAGAGAACCAGCAGTTATTATTAATTTACTCCAGATAAGGCTGCAACAGCCGCGCAAAGGTATTGGGATTTTTGTGCGCAGCACTTCTTGACCTTAAAACTACCAAATATGATAAATAAAAGGGCACCTAGCTCTCAGGGCTTTTTTCTGATACTTTATGCTCTTGCTATCTAGCTAGCTACGTTTAAGTTGTTTTCACGAGGTTCAATAAAATTGATTCCGCGAAGAATAATTTTCGAAAACATAATAAAATTCGCGAAATTCGCGATACCAACTTAAGTTATTTATTTATTTATTTCGCCTAAAGGCAATAATGGAAACAAGAAGAGCAAGAAGATAATACCTAGTATTTTCGGGATTAAGTTTCATTCTTTGAGATAAAATATAACATGTTTCAAGAAAAAAACGTTCATGCCAAAAGCATAATGTTTTTTACTTGAACAGAAACCATGCGAGAAAAACAAACGTATATTTTCCGCCGGATGCCACAATGTTTCTCCACACAATTTATTAATTCATTTGAACTTTACTTTGTCTACCAAAAGAAAAAAATGTCTCGATTTTGACCCTCCTCCGCATAGCGTTATATTTGGTTTACAATACACAAATTGTAAAATGAAAACCCTTCGGTCAAGTACATAATCTGATTAAGCAGAATAATTTTTTAGGAAGCGTTGAAGGAAGTGTGTAATAGCTGCGAAGAATAAACTAAAATTTGATATGGATTCCTCAACAGTGGATACAATGGCAGTAGAGGTATCTCTCACCCTCGATGCCTTCAAACTGTGCAGTTTAACTTTAACGTCTATCACAAGAAAACAATGTCTCTTTTTGGACTCTCCTCCGTACAGTGTTTCTTTGTTATATTTGTTTTAAAATTCAGATGTTAGTTCGTGATTTAAAATATTAATTTTGTTCTTGTTAATTCTCGTGTCTGGTCTTCTGTCTCAACTGTTGCATAAAGCCCAAGTCACACTAGTCATAAACATTTCAGAAAAATGGGTTGTGAACTGTTGTACATTATTAAATGTTTCACATTCAAAGCGGTAGATGTGTTTAATTCGTTTTATCGATTTAACTGGTCGTTCTCTTGTGGTTACTTAAAAAAATGTCTGGTTCTCTGTTGGTTACTTCCAAATACTGTTGGTTCTCTGGTGGTTACTTCAAAATACTGCTGGTTACTGCTGGTTCCTACTTTTAGAAAAAAGCGTGTCCTGGTGATGGTTACATTGACACTAAGCTATCTATGTAGCTAGCAGTTGCTACATTTGTTTAATTTTATTGTGGAGTATTTGAATGGTGGAAGAGAAGGGATTCCAAGGAAAGTGGAAAAGAGAGTAAATAGAGAACAGTACAGGGTCAAGTTATCCTGCATTAAATTTACACAATATCCTGTGTGTTCCAGCAAAAGAAAAGGTTTGTTGTTTATTAACATATACTAGTTACTAAGTCAGGAAAGGCAAATAAATGATTTAAAATTCAGATGTTAGTTCGTTATTTAAAATATTAAAAAAAAAAAAAAAAAATATATTTTTGCGCACCAATGAAACCACTTTGTCACGTTTGACGAGAAATAAGGTCGTCATCACAAATATGTTGTGTTCGCATCCTCCGACCAACTCACTTTTGGTAATAAAAACAGATATTTTTCAAAAAGAAAATTTTTTTCGCCAGAACTAATTTATGCAAAATTGACAAAAACTCGCAAAAATTAATTTCTGTTAAAATTCCTTTAGGGCACTCCTTTTGTCTTGGCCTAGGGAACGAATTTGCTTGCTCCGATCTGAAAATCCTGGGAAAAAATACGCCCGACTGCCTCATTTTTGCAGGGTCTTAAGGACGCGAAACACAGTATATTTTTTATGGTGGCCTAAAGAGCTCAAAAAGTGCAATACACAGCTCAGTTATGCTCTCTTTCACTAGGCATTAAGTTGTTTGTCCATACTTTAAGGTAATGTATATATAATTTATGTTATAGCACATCTATATTATAAAATATAAATATATTTTAAAATAAGTAATTATAATTGGCATTCTTATTTCATGCATTTTGTTCGAATCAGATTCTAAATGGAAGAACCACTTGCAAAAGTGGCAGTGGGTTCAACTCCCACCTGAATCACTTAATCATTTAAATATTTATTCCATTTAAAACAGATAAAAACAAGATATATCAACATCTATATAAGTGTGCTTTTAGAATAGCGAATTATCAATTCTCTGAGACTACAAGCGTGTAGTTGTTGGCACACAAATATCTGACATTGTTTAAAAAGCCAATTAAGATGCTGTACATTCTGGTGTTGCAAAAACGTATGCAAAGGTTCAGCATATACTCCAGTTTTTAAATAAATTAATGCATTTATTGCGTTTTTATCATATATATTTTATTTGTCTTAAATATGCTTTGAATTAATTATAGATATCTCAAACATATGATAACATACCAAGAACGGCTGCGGAATTTTCTATTTAAAATGTGTAACTTGCACATTAAAAACGTTCAAATAAAGAAAGGTCCATTAAGGCCAATTATTCCAACTGGATTTCTTCAACGTATACAGGTATACCAAAATGTTTTTTTCTAGACATGTAAGCAAGGTTTGTGGTGAAGTTGAGCATTTTTAGTTTGTTTTTTTATTTAATTTTAATTCCTAATTTTTGCCATGATAAATCACAAAAATATTAAAAGAAGAACATCAAACTAAATGTTTATCAATTTGATTTTTTTGCACAGATTGATTTAATTGACATGCAATCAAAACCTGATGGGGATTTCAAATGGATTGTGAATCACTTTTCAGAATTCTGTATCATTTTTCCTCTAAGAAGTAAAACAGCTAAGGAGACTTATTGATATGTTTCTGGTAGTATTTGGCATGCCTAAAATAATCCATTCGTGTTATGGCCAGGAGGAACAAAGTTTATCCGTGGCTCATCTGGTCACTCACAATCACAAGGTCGTCTTGTGGAGCAGGGAAACAAAACCATTCAAGTAATGATTAGTGCTCGGGAACAGGACAATGGCTTGTGTTCTTGGAGTTATTGCCTACCTTTACGTTGTAAATATTTTTCAAATCTGAAATTATTTAATATCTTATATGAAACTGCAATATTCCATTAAGAATTAGAGTAGACGTTTAAAATAAAATTAAGGATCCAAAGTTAGGCAAAGAACTTGATGAATTCCTTGAACTATTTTGTCACCAGCTAACATCTTCACTGAGAAATGCAGAAATACTCCAGTATATAGTAGCCAAAATTTGTGCAATCATAGATAATTGCCTTAGATATTTTATTATATGTGATATATGTGATTTTATTATATGTAAAGTTAGGGACGAAAAGCTGTTTTTTATTCTAAAAAATCTATATGCTTGAAGATGTGTCAAATCATAAACCACCGCACGCTAGACAAGTCCGTCAAACAGCCTACTCCCAAGATAGGGTGTGGTTTTTATACGGGTTTGTATTACAAAAAAACACTAAGAAATATTTAATTTTGCCTGCCCTTAATATTTTATTTCTCTATATATTTTCTATATATTTATATAGTTACGGCGTAAGTATAGTAGTTACAAGTGAAGATTACTTTCAGGGGATAAAGTTGTTGCGGAATTTGGAAGAAAAACTTAGTAATTTTTAAAAAGTTTGTTTCCGAAAAAAAAGCTGAACGGGGAAAATTTCGTCCTGAAATACTTTTTCTTTCTAAATTAATCGAATGCGATTTGTCAAAGTCTAAGCAAAACACAGTGGACTCTTCCATCTTGAACTCGCAAGAACCCAAAAATTTATTTCCGAAAATAAAAAGAGAAAATTTATTTAAAAGTGACAGAAAGGGAGCAAAGTAAGTGTTCGTGATAAAAGATTTTACTGCAAAATGTAAAAACCTTGATACACGAGAACGGATCTATGGATAAAAACTTTAAAAAGAACTGCATCAGGAATACATTTATTTACTGACAAATTTGTTTTAATAAATTTTAATTTTTTTTAATGATAAAATTAACACAGTTATCGCATGCATAGCTTTTCATGGTTTGATTTAGCTGGCAACACAAATTTATTTGCTGTTAATAGCGCACAGTTAATTAGTGGACAATTTGATTACACCCCTCCCCTCCTCTAATGTTTTTGTCTAGTTTCAAACAAACAAACAAAAAAACATTTCAGTTCTCGTCCTGCGGCCTTCTTCACCCACTCGATTGCCTTTTTTAGTCCTTGGAGGGTGTATGTAACAAGAATTTCCAGTCCCTACCCTACCCCTCTGTTCACACGTTTTTCAGTGACACTGCAGCGTGCTGTGGATTTGGGGAGTTGTAAGAACTTACAAACTCCTTTGGAAAAGTTAAGTGGATATGTTCAACTACTTTTTTGGTTCACGAGGTCATAGCGATAAACTACTACTGCAAACTCGCCTGTTCATTTTGCCTAGAACCCTTAATAGCTTAAAGTAACCCGGGATTATTTTTGGACCAAAATAGGCGAGAAACCGAGTTTCCAAATAGCGGACACTTCTAATTAACGGACAAAACTCTCTGCATCGAAGGTTTCGGCTAATTACAGAGTTGACTGTATTCTTGTTAATACAATATTTAAATTATCAGTATCGGTAAACGCTTCGCACATCAGCATCCCCAGCACGTGATATAAACAACTAATGGTACAAAGCACAATTAACATGGGATTCACAAGACGATTATGTTCCTACAAATTCTTTATTTACGGTTTAAAAATTTGTGTAGGAACAATGTCAGCATCCCACGGTTTTTATCCTGTTAAAACAATGCAGAGCCCTCCTAGTTTGACAAAATAGACACAGGATTTTATCCGGAGCTCAGGCTCACCTCACTAGGAAAAATGTTAACGCCCTGGCTATTTTTTCGTCCAAGAAACACGAATGCATTGTTTAAAAGTTGCCATACGGTTGTAATTAACCTGCAAGTAAATTTCAGCAACTGCAGATAAAAGATTTGGTCAGCAACCGTGTGAGTGCAGATATAAGTGCTTTTAACGTTACAAACAAACAATGCCAAAACTTATTGCTTTTTTTTTTTAATCTCGCCTTTCTCTTAGAGTCAGGCTGTGGTAGCAACCTCGTCTCCAGGGGTTCTTGCCTCTTTTACATCGATGCCACTAGCGGCTTTGGCAACCCTGGAACATCAAATAGTGACAAATAGTAATGATAGAACCTCGGGTTTTAACCGTGAAAGAAAGAAAATCCAGATTTACGCTTGAGTGCACTTCGTATTTGCACGCTTTTTTTTTCTTCAGAATAAATAAAGCGTCTTGTTTGACATCACATTGCGCATGATAGGTAGGGTCTGAACGTTTGTTAGGTTCGAAAATGTCTATCATGGCTTGTTTATTAAATTAATAATTATGAGCAAAAAAACAGAAGAAAATAATAAGAATAATTCAGAGGGAACACAACAAAGTTTTCCTAGTAATAACAATGAAAACGAGGCTAGAAATTCTGCCCAAGAAGACGACGAGTGCAGCAAGAAAAACATTAGTACAGAAAGTCCCGATTTAAACCAGGATAAAGTTAAAGGTGACAGAAATAAAGAAGCGTCAATGGTTCGACGATCACCCTCTCCTAATAAAAAGAAGGAAACGCACGCCGTACCTAAAGACGGTAGTAACATGCAGTCTGTTGGTACAGATACTGAATGCGATAGTAGACCAACGAAAGATGGTGATGGATCGAATTCGTATGATGGAGATGTAACAGTCTCCGATGTAGAAGTAGGAACAGAAAAAGAAAGACTTCCAGCTGAGGAAATAACTATTTTACCAAAGCGTTATGTGTTGTTGTTGATGTTATTCTTAGGTTTCGCTATTATATATTCTCTTCGTGTAAATATAAATGTTGCTATTGTTGCCATGGTAAATAACAGGACACGGTTGACTCGGAGTGGCAAAATTACTGTGCGCGTAAGTAATTTTAATTTTATAATTAGACCTAACTTATTTAAAGTACTTTTTTAGCTAATCTCGTCCCTGGAGTTTCTTTCTTGAACAAGTAACAATCTGTAACAAGTGAGAGAAGGGATAGGAAGTAGTATTTCCTATAAAATACCTCCTCGCTATTGATGTTAAGTGCTTGATGCGTTTTTGTAAAATTTGATCACCAAAATAGAAATTATTTGTTTTGGGAACGAATACACCTTTCCCGAGACTTATTCTTTTGATGTGCCGCAACTTTTTCTGTTGAGTTTTATGAAAAACGGACAACAAATTTGAATTCCTTATCAAAAATGTCATAAACAAAGAAAATTTCGAAACAATGCAGCAAGTAAACAACCTGCTATTCTAATTTAAAGATTTGTGGCATGTCCAACCTCCTTTTGAAAGCGAGGCGGGACATGGTAACTTGAGCATTAAGAAGACTTTAACTGTGATATATCTTCTCAAAATTGCACTTTCTGTTGGCGTATCAAGTTAAACTTTTACACATAAATTAAACAAACTATGCTGAATTCAAATATGGTATTCATATTTTACGAGTTTAACAAAAGTATGACTCATGGTGTATTAGGCGAAACATACAAATAAAATCAACAAAAATGTATTAAAGGGTTTCTCAAGAGTCTACAAAAACTATGATTGATAATGTTAAGGTTTTTTTTGGATTCAACATTGCCCAGCAGTCTAAAAATGTTCAGCCTAAAAACGGAAAAATTACAAAAGTAACAGTAACAGTAAAATATTCCAGAAGCTGTTTCCAAACATAAATTTAACAATAAAGGCATTAAAAAATTAGCGTATGTCCCCTTCACCACTCTCTTCCCCGCGGTTCGTGGAAATTTTCAGTGTTTTTAAGATAATGTTTTAGCATGCACTAACGCCACATGTGCAAATATAAGTTTTCCACAACAATTTATATTTTTAAAAAATACTTGATCTTCTCAATCTTTTTTAACCATGCAATGGCGAATTCATTAAGTTGTGACGTTGCAGCACCTAAAGCTAGAGAAATAGGTTTCTGCCGCATTTAAAGAAAGAAAAACACAATTTTAAATAGTCTTTTGGTATTTTTTGACAACTTTTACTATAATCTCTTCTACCTTTAGGTGGCTGAGTTTCACTGGGATTCGCACGATCAAGGTAATTTAAAACATTTATTTGTATTCTAACTAATTAAGGAGTTTAACTTTGAGATCAATTTTTATTTGGAAAATACGGTGATGTCACAAGGGCGTTAACATTTTGTTTATCTGCTTACCTTTACAACGTTTGTATTCAGGGCTGCGAATCCGTTCTGAGCGGGGTGTCATCATTCGAAAAAATGTCTTAAACCTCAATCGTACAGTTGTCGTTCAAATACCGTCTCAAGCAAAAACAATTTTTTATGTTCCCCTACACAACCCCCTCTGGAGTTTTACAATCTAATCCTCCTGAACTTTCTAACAAGAGAGACTTTTACTGTTGTGAATACTCGATTAAGTTCATTCCATTAGACCCCAACCGAACTACCGTCAACAAACAGCTTTCGCTTTTTAATGTGTCCAATAAGTACCAGAGATGAGTTCGTTTTTTAAAAAAAGGAAATCACTTCCTATGGTAAGGCGTACATGCCCTGGTAATTGAGCTACTGATTGCAATAATCTTAATCAAAATTGAGCCCCACCTTTAAAATCATTTTTGATAAAAAAAAAACCTCTGAGGAAGGGGAGAGGAGATGATTAATCGAGCATTTACGGTATTTCAAATAGATAATTAAAAAATGGTAACATTAGATATCATCTTTTTTCTATTGACTTTAAAACAATGATCGGCTTTCGGGAAAGCAACGTTTTCTATCCACATTTCGTATTTTAATTCACTCAATTTAAAATTCTCTTCTTACCTTCAGCATTAGTACTCGGTTCATTTTATTATGGTTACTGGATATTACAAGTTCCTGGTGCATGGATAGCCATGAAACTCGGTGGCACTCGTATATTTGGCTATGGCACGTTACTTGCGTCATTACTGGCGCTCATCACACCGGTTGCCACGCGATATCACGTGTACGGACTAGTTGGTATTCGAATTGTCCAGGGATTATTTCTTGGCGTGACATTTCCATGCGTCATTGCAATATGGGCAAAATGGTCACCGCCTACTGAACGAAGTACTATGGTAACCATGGCAATAGCAGGTACTTACTTATCAATGAGAAAAAATTGGTTTTAGAGGGAGTTCAAAATTGCCTAAGTAATTAATGTTTTTCTCACAATTAGGTTTTTGTCAATGCTAAAAATTTGACTGGATTTATAAGGTGGAAGCACATATTTCAATTAGTTGTACTGTGGCAAGATTTTTTAAATGTTTTAAAATCACTTTTTGCACATGCGCAGCACAAACGAATAGTTCCAAAGACAACTAAAATTGCTTTCACTGTTTTAAACTACTTCCATGTAATCCAGTGATTTTTTTATATTAATTTTGCAGTTGACACATGTGCTAGAAAAAATTCTTTCATTAATTTATCGAGATAAGCAAAGTATTTTATTCTTTAAAATGTTTATTCTTTAAAAACAGGCTAATCACTTTTGCCTTTTATTAGTTTAAAACAGTATATTAGAATGCAAGAAGTCTCAATAAGAGAATTAAAAACTATTTTGCACTGCAGCAACCTGAATAAAGTAACCATAATATTTCCCCCACTCCCACTCCGCCCTATTTTACGCCCACCCTTTTATCCTCTTTTTTTGATTCCAAACTCCAGAACGTCTTATCCAACTTTAAAATAATTTGTTGTCGTTTAAAAAATTCTCAATTCACTGAGGATATTTTTTTGATTTAATTTTGATTTTTTAGGATCACCTGTTGGTAATATTATAGCTATTCCACTTACTGGTTTATTAGCAAAATATGGCTTTGATGGAGGCTGGCCCTCTGTCTTCTATTTTTTTGGTATGTACACCTTTACTTTGTAATTTCTTTGATTTTTTGTCGTTTCAAGTTATAATTCATTTTTACTTGTATTGGTTAAGCGTAATGAATTTGCTTACACTGAGAGGAGCGTTGATATATGCTTTGATTGTCGCCTCAATTTTATATTTGTTGTTGTTTTAAATACAGGAAGAATCAGTTAGATGTGCTCCTAGGTCGTTTTTTGAATAAAAAGTCGTAAAAACCTGAGGGATTACTTTCTGTTTCTGACTTAGTCACAAAAGTATAAAGACACTAACAACTTGTATAAGTACACGGTTTAAATACGAATTATTTGTATAGAAATAAGGTAATAGTTGTGCTCCTAGGTCGTTTTTTGAATAAAAAGTCGCAAAAACCTGAGGGATTACTTTCTGTTTCTGACTTAGTCACAAAAGTATAAAGACACTAACAACTTGTATAAGTACACGGTTTAAATACGAATTATTTGTATAGAAATAAGGTAATAGTGCTAATTGATTGCATTACCATTCTAATTAAAAACATGAAAAAGCGACTTCGAGTTAAAACTGA
Source organism: Hydractinia symbiolongicarpus (assembly GCF_029227915.1). Lineage (NCBI taxonomy): Eukaryota > Metazoa > Cnidaria > Hydrozoa > Anthoathecata > Hydractiniidae > Hydractinia > Hydractinia symbiolongicarpus. The sequence goes on from NC_079879.1 coordinate 27,453,555, forward strand.
CTGATAATTAGAACCGTCACTCAGCATATATTTACGGCTCTATGACGGAAAAATATAATATTAGGCTGTCTTTACATTCTTTTTTTTAGGTTTTCTTGGTATTTTGTGGTACATATTATGGGCGTTTATAATTTATGATACGCCATCCACTCATCCTGGTATAACTTCAAGAGAACGAAATTACATAGAAAAATCTATAGCTGAGAAACCTTTTGATCCATTGGTAAGCAGGGTAAAGTTTATTACAAACACGACCCTGCGATGTTGGGAGTGGTTATATTGAAGATAACGCAGAAAACTTGCCTTTGCCTAAACCTGACCTTAACCCTGTCCCCAGGGTCACTTTTAACAACTATAAGACCTTTTAAGGATGCGTTTTATGTTACATCTCGCGTCTGTAGACATTTGAATTATTTAAACAGATTAGACTCCATCATATATACCACTTCTCTTACCTTTGCTATCAACGTATGGTGGTTTTATTTACTTCTTATGAAAATCTGAACGGTTCCACTGTTGAAAACTGCCAGGTTCCATGTTAGCATGAGTGGAAAACGAATTTAGAGTAAAAAAGTAGCCTTCACATGGAGCCAAAATGACATTTCAAACCGCAATAAGATTTATCATGTTTACATAAAGTTTCTATATCAGAATCGTGCGAACTGCATATGCGCTGTAACTTGGTGCACTGAAATGGAATTTAATGTAAAGGCTAACTAAAGAATATTTTTTTTATTTATTTAGACTGAATCACCACCATGGAAAGCGATCTTCACATCTGTTCCTATGTGGGCAATCATTGTTGGTCATTTTGGTGCATGCTGGGGATATTACACTTTGTTTACACAGATGCCAACCTACTTAAAAGATGTTCAACATTTAGATATTAAAACTGTGAGAATTTTTAAGCATATCTCACAAAACATCAGAAGCAAATAAGCAAATTTTATCTCCAGGGCTTGGTGCAAAAAACACACAATGATATTGTAATATTTCGTAATTTTTAGATGGGACTTGTTGCAGCTACACCTTACCTGTTTAAAGCTTTTCTTGGTCCTCTTGGAGGGATATCTGCAGACATGATACTTCGTTATGGTTATCTTACTGTCACTGGAGTGCGTAAGCTGTTTTATGGCGTTGGTAAGAACAATCCACTTTTTTGTTACGACTGATTATAAAAAAATAGGCAATATCTTTTTATCTGCAAAATGATTTATGCTTTGATATAGTCTAGGTTTAAAATCAATTACAAGTAAAACAATCAATAAAAACTATTTTTATTAGCGCAGAATCTTACATAACCACTTCCTTCCCTCAACAATTTGAAGGCGGAAATAATAAATCACTTCCGCTTTCAAATAGTTCATCATTATATTAAGGTTTAAAAACTTCGTACTCTAGAGTGGAATAATCATATCCCCCGCATTGGTAATTATCGTATTTTTTTCCATATATACAAAAATAATATATAATATCTATGCTTTGCATTTTCTAACCGCCCCATATATTCCACTTCGTTCGACTTAAAGACTTCCTGGGTAAAGTTTTATGAATTAAAATTAAAGCATTAAGCGAAGATGTGACGCATCATGCAAGTGAAGCTCCCCATCCTTCATTCCAACAGGACTGTGAATTACACAACTAAAAATTCAAAAACATTTGACAACAACATAATTTACGGCTTGTTTTTTTTTTGTAGGTTGTATACTAGCAGGTTTCTTTATTCTTATGGTTGGTTATTATATAAAGAAAGCTGAAGCAATTGCTTTCTTGATATTAGGCGTCGGTTTCAGTGGGTTGAACGCCACTGGATACGCCGTGAATCATTTAGATTTAGCACCAAGATACGCAGGCGTGTTGATGGGTATCACAAACACATTTGCAACCATACCTGGTTTTCTCAGTCCAATGGTTACAGGATATATTGTTAAAAACAAGGTGAAGGTTTCTTACTGTTTTTTAAAATAAATATGTCGGCCTGTGGAATGAACCTCGTTTCTCTAGATTTTCTTTTAGAGTTTCCTAAATACTTAGATAAGAGTTTATGTGAACACTGAATTTGATTTTCTTTAAATGTGTTCTGTTCCAAAAAACAGTTACATCTGCAATCCCGACTATAACAAAAAAAACGAGTTTTTAACCAACCATAATCAGTTTAGTAAAATAAACTCCGATATTTTCCTTACTTTTTTACGTACACACAAATAAAACCAGGTTTGTAAATAAACCTTTTTTGAAGTCTAACTTGAAATTTAAGACTGTTTTGTTCTGTAAATCATATTATACAATATCCTGTATTGAATGTTTGTATAGAGTGACTTTCTTTTTGTAAATTTCAGAAAGCGTCGGAATGGAAAATAGTGTTTTGGATAACATTTATCATTTATGTGATTGCAGTTGGTCTTTATTCTATAATGTGTTCTGGAGAAAGACAGTGGTGGGCTGATGGTTATCCAGAGAATGACAACGCAGATGAAAATGAAAATATAACAGATGAGGCGATAAACGAAGATACTGAACCAAGTGACAATAGATAATAATAATTTGTTATAATAACTTATGTATATAGTATATTTTTGATACAACACACCATCATTTTTTAGATTTCTTTGTTTCTTTTTTTACTATTGTTACTGCGCTTTTAGATATTTTATATCTTAGGGATGAGGGTTTAAACCAGCTAAAATAACGATTGAATGGGTTATGCCATGTTAAGTCTTATTCTAAAAACTTACTTATTGAATTTGCTTTGATAAATTCATCTTTGGTCACATAAACTTGTGTAATTGTGTGGTCAGTCTTCAACACAAGTAATCGTTCACATTATTGGTAATTTTAATGCTGAACTGAACCAGATCTTCCAAAAATCATTTTTTTATTCAGACAGACATGTTGTTTGTCACATTTTTTTTTCATTAAATACTTTAACCTGCTACCATATTCTCGGAGTAATTTGCACCTAATTACATAGGCTAAATGGGGGGGATTCTAGCGAACTGTTCTTTAGCTATAGATCAATTTTAAGAACAATGTTAATTTGTAACTTTTTATTTAACAATGCAAAGTTTGTGGAATTATATGCCCGTAAAACCATGTGAATTGGATGGGACAAAGTGTTTATGAGTTTCGGGCATATGCTTCATTAAACAAGGCTTAGACTTCTTGTTTAACTCTTCTAATAAATAAGGAGTCAATGACTATAGTAGAAGTCTTCGCGAACGCGCGGTCACAACTTTTGATGGTTCTCACACGTTGTATGCATCAAGTATTCGCCAAAGTTAACAAGTATGCGCTGATATAGACAATGAGCAGCTAATCGAGGCGGTTAGCAGTGGATTTAGGGCGGGATTCATTGATGTTCATGGAACTGCGCCAAAAAGTGGGGTAGCAACGTGTTTTGAATGAAAGATTGGCCGATGTTCACAAGTGTGCTTTGATCGATACGATGAGCAGCGAGTGTGGGACTGAATGAATGATGGATGTATACAAGTAGTCACTGTTACGTGGTGTAGGAGCGTTGAACATAGATGTATGTGCCATGTTTACAACTGTGCATGGATACTCAATATAGGTGTTGGGTGAGGGACTGATAGAGGGGTATTCACCGATGCTCCCACAAGTGCATGTAGGTGCGCCAAAAACGGTCTTAGTGTATCTCTGCTCTTTTATATCCCATTTTTTCTCGTGCAACCTAAATTTATTCCGCCTTACCGTTTTCATATAGAAAAACCCTGAAGATTACCAGACAGAGAGAAAAACAATAAAAAAGCGTAATGGTCATTTCGGATTTATTACCAGCTTCTAATAATTTATGTTTTGGCAAAAAAAAAAGAGAAAGAAAATAAATAAAATTTTTGACATAAAAATATACGTGAAAAAAAATATTTAACGAAACACATTTCAAAAATGCACCAAGTTTAATAACTTTTATAATAAAATCACTGTCACAATTGTGTACACATTCGAGGTTGAAATACAAAACAATATTCAGGTTTCAGAATTATCTGATATTGTTAGAGGGGCTAGCTAAATTTGTAACCATAGACTACAAGATAATTTCATGTAACAAATATAAATAATAAATATATAAAACACAATATGATCACTAATCAAATAACTTTTAGTGATCGCTATTTCATTGATCATCTATATAGAATAAACCAGAATAAAAAATTTTAATAATCGCATTCGTTTATATAGCAAATGTACTTTCAAGATTTAAATTAAAAATATAATTGGTTGAGAACTTCCAAATTATAAAAATAATAACCAGACCAGACGAGAGAAGAATACCGTTAAATTGAACGCAAATTTAACAATTCACAGAATTTAATTTTGCAAGAAAATTTCTAGTTAAGTTTTTCAGAACTAGTTCTCAAATTCTGTAATTTACTGTAAAATTATTAGAAAATGGACACAAAGATAAAGCCTGGCGTGTTTTTAATGAAATTTTATGAGATCTAGCAGGTTTGTGAAATTCAATCCCCTTTAAGGAATCAAGAATTTTTGTAACAAACACAACCTAGACTAGATTTCTCACAAAAATTCCTATTCATGTTATAACACATCCTTATATGGAAAACAGTACAGGATATTATATTACTTTTTCAATGTTTTTATTTTTATTATTAACTCCTGGGTATTATAAGAGCAGATGTTTTTTAAATTTTGTAAACATCTCAAACTCACATTGTAAACAAAAATTCTTAAAATAAGCCATTTTACTTTAAATATTTGTACAATTACTCATTCACATGCTTAAGGTATTATACAAATATTGAGAAATGTTACTCCGAATGAATTCTTCGTTTATCATGCTCAACAAATTTCGTCCCCTCATAGTTGCTGTGGTGTCTCGTTTTGTTCCGTCTTACAGAGTTTCTTAAAGAATGTCTGAAAGAGCTGAATTTTTTGTTCCATGATTTATTTCGTTGTGGTATTTTTGTAGTATAACATCTTTGTGCTTGCTTACGGCTATCAAATACTTCTAACCCATCAACAACATTAAGATACAGATCCTTATATTTATTTAAATCCATTTCAAATCGAAATATGCCACCATTGCTGTATTTACTTTTTAATTTAAATTGTCTTTCAGCAAAGTCTCCTTGTTGTGGGAAAAACCCCATTTTTACTTTGTGTTTTTCAATTTCCAAATAAACCAAATCTCTCCAGGCAAATGTTTCCATCCTTTTAGGAAGAGTAAACTTTTCAATATATGACTCATATACGAAATGAACTCCAGTTTTACTCCGGGTAAAAACGGTCCAAGAAATGCTTATCAAAAGCGTCCGCGTTTTTCGGCCCGTAGGTTTTTAAAAACGGTCGAGGACCGTAAGTATTATATCTTTGGTACATGGTACCATACTTTTATCTGGTATGTGTTTTAAACGTGTCTGATGGTTTTACGAGCGCTAGAATTTGAAAGTCGAATAAATTTTCTTTCGATCGAATATAAACATGCTTATGTTGAACATCGTGGAATGTCTTTTTAGCTGTCTTGAAATAGTGCCTCTTTCAATTTTACCCTTCCAGTAACAAACTTTGTTGGGTATAGAATAGTATTAAATGGTATTATTTTTCTATTTGAAGGCATTAAAACGCAAGTTGTAAGACGAATCTTCAATTCTGTTGTTTTACATTTTTTAATTTTGAAGTTTTTTTGGTAAATAAAAGCAACGGAAGTATGGGAAAATTGTAGTAAGCTACGTATGGCAGTCTCAGGAATTAAGAAATGGCGGCCATTTTTAAATTGTTTCTTTTTTATTATATTCTGTAAACTAAGGTGTGTTAATGGTCTATCTGGCTATGTCCTATGAGTATAAGTATATTTTAGGTCTCATATAGCCGACTTCTCAATTTTTCACAATATATACAAGAAACCCATCCATATAAAAAAAATTAAAACTTGTCTTTAAAGCTAGCTAGCTAGCTAAATATTTTGTGGATGTGTTGTCCCATTGTATAGCTATAGCTAGCTATGCTTTATTCTGACTAAATTTTCTCATGTATTAATTTTTTCGCAAGTTTTCATTCATCCACAAGTAACAAGGAAAAATTTAGGGTTTTTAGGCAAAATAGATGCGTTAAACCGTAGCTAGCTAGAGTTCTGTGTATAGATGAGCGAATGTTTACAAAGTTCTGTATATGTACGCGCATTCTTACAGGCAATAAAAGAAGGACCACATAAGAAAAACTATTTCCACTAATTTATATATTTAAGGAATAAACGATCTAAAAGGAGCTGGAATTGGAATACCGTTTTTTTTAATTAAGAAAAGAAAAATGTTTTTTCCCTATAAATAACGAACTTGTGTTTATATATATATACGTTTATTCTTATTTTTTTTAAAACATTCCAAGACATAAAAATTCATTTCTTTGTGTCATTCGCCAAAATAAATTCCGTTAAAATAAACATTTTTTTGTATTCGCCAAATTAAATCCTCGCCAAATTTTATAAAATTTATCATTCGCAAAATTAAATCCCCGCCAAGTATTCCATTTTGGTCATTCACCATTAAATACTCTCCAAAATTTATCCACTTAAGATAGTAAATAAAAATATCCTCTCTTTTTCATCTTCTTTTTCTAAAATGACAGATAATAACTTTTCTTTTCTATATATATATATAATATATATATTTATAATTACCTATGTTTTTAGATCATGTATAATGATGTCAGATTTAATTGATTCATATGCAGAGTTGGACGAAAAAAATATCCTCGTCATCAATTTAATAAAGTTTCACTTCGATACAATTTTAACATCTCTTAATCGAAAAATTCAAGCAAAACAAACTTTGTATAATCCCTTCAAAGTTGTCATTAATGAACGTGTCCATTCCGAAATATTTTTAGCTGTTTATAAAGCCATTCGCGACTTCCGCACAGCTTACGGTAGAGAATTGATTGTTAAGAAAGACAAAAGTGGTATCATTAAAGAAATTAGTATTATTTTTCACCATCTTGGGTCATTGAAATTCCATTTATCAAACTTGTCTAGCCTTGATATCAATAAAATATTCAAAAAGAAGTTTAAAAGCAATGCCGTCGGTGATATAATATGTGACGATGAAAAAAAATGTATTTTACATTACAAAGTGTCAACAAAGACATTAAATATAACTGCATCGTACAAAGTTGTCAATCAATATGGTATGGTATGTAGTTATTGACAGAATTGGATTTTTATCCTAGTTAAATGTTTTTATTTTGTTGTATTTCTATGCCATGCCTCCTAAAGGAAAGTCAAAGGCACAAAACATTAAGTTTTCCCAGTTAGGAAAATATACATCAAACAGAAAAAAAATCAACGATATGGATTTGAAAATTTCAAATCAGAGTAACCTAATTGAGGAAAAACAAAAACAATTAGCAGCATTGAGCAGTGAGATAACTTTGATTGAAAGGGATGTTGATAAGTTAAGAAATAGATTAGCTAGAAAAAGAAAACGTGTTAGACACCTAAACTATGAGTGTAGTAAGAATAGAGTGGACTCTGAAGTCAAATTTAGCATCAGCAAGGTAACAGCTGAGAGGCGTAGTAAATTCCCATCATCTAGTGATTTAAATAGATCAGCAAAAGATACACGTCGTCTGGAAACATTTGAAGCTTGTTCTGCCATTCACGGAGGGTCTAAGGAATCTGTTCAGCCGGTTATGTTTGGTATGATTGACACATTGTGTTCGAAAATCCCCTCAAAAATGTTTGCAAAAAGTTTATTGAATGCTAAATCATCTGTAGTAAAACAGATAAAGGAAACTACCATCAAAATAGCAAATGAAGAATTTTACAATTCAGAAGATAATAAACTACGTTCTCTCAATGTTTTTTACAGCCACAATGTCATGGGGAAAGCTAAATACATGGCAATTAGAAAGGCAAATAGAATTTCCCAGAATAAACAGAATTCAGTGGTTAATTATATTCAGTATCCTCATTTAGCAACCATTATCAATAACATTGATATAGGAACACTACATGACATACATCCAACTCTAACCTTTGGAGATGAAACAAGAGAGTGCTTTCATGAAAAAGGTTTTTTCTGATTTAGAAATTTAGACACCGTTTTTTGTTTAAAAGTTCAGTATGTTGATAGTTCGTGTTAGATGTATATTTTCCTTATTTCCTTATTCTGCTATATACTTTTTGTTTGCATAACATTTGCAATGTATATTTGTGAATCAGTGAGATAGTGTCTTTCGCAAGAGTATGAATATTAATTTTCCCAATTAGAAAGCTCAAAGAAATCAATTTTTTAATATAAATGTGTGTGAATTAATGTTTTGTCAGAACATTTGGTACATAAATGTTTACGACGTAATCATATAGAAAGTATGGTGACTATTACAGCATAAAATTTATAATATTTACATCAAAGAATATGTATTTTATACAAATATATTTTATTTTTATGAGCATGGCAATGCCAAATTTTCTCTTGCAAAAGAAAACAAATTCTAGATCATCATCATTTTTTTCTGTGAATAGATGTTATAAAACACTAGCTATATGATAGTTTATATTTTATTAAAAAAAAGTTTTCATAGTTCATATGTTTTATTTAAACAGAGTTGTTGTGTTATTATTTGCTTCATATTGAGATACAATGTGTCACAAAAGTAGTTTTTGTTGTTTGACTGTCCTGTGTGTTCTGGCAGCTAGCTAGCTGTGCTGCCTCCATCCCATCTTCTTTTTATTTTTTATTATATGCAATAATGAGTAACGGTAGCTACGAAAGCCATAAAATAACAATAATTTATCCATTTTTTACTCGTTATATACCAAATCAAAACTTTAAACACTTGCAGCAACCTTTCAGTGTGTTTAGCCAGGTAGCCATTTTTATTTTTCTACAAATCTCTCCATCGCGCTGCTGTTGTACCTGCTATTGTGAAAACCTAGGTTGCAATTGAAGGAGTGTCGAATTGCGGCGCAAACTCCATGTAACAATCCTTGACAAAATAGCCAGGCCGTTTGAAAAATACGAGTTAAGCATTTTCACACGGGAAATAGCCCGCCGTGAAAACCATGTGAATTGGATGGGACAAAGTGTTTATGAGTTTCGGGCATATGCTTCATTAAACAAGGCTTAGACTTCTTGTTTAACTCTTCTAATAAATAAGGAGTCAATGACTATAGTAGAAGTCTTCGCGAACGCGCGGTCACAACTTTTGATGGTTCTCACACGTTGTATGCATCAAGTATTCGCCAAAGTTAACAAGTATGCGCTGATATAGACAATGAGCAGCTAATCGAGGCGGTTAGCAGTGGATTTAGGGCGGGATTCATTGATGTTCATGGAACTGCGCCAAAAAGTGGGGTAGCAACGTGTTTTGAATGAAAGATTGGCCGATGTTCACAAGTGTGCTTTGATCGATACGATGAGCAGCGAGTGTGGGACTGAATGAATGATGGATGTATACAAGTAGTCACTGTTACGTGGTGTAGGAGCGTTGAACATAGATGTATGTGCCATGTTTACAACTGTGCATGGATACTCAATATAGGTGTTGGGTGAGGGACTGATAGAGGGGTATTCACCGATGCTCCCACAAGTGCATGTAGGTGCGCCAAAAACGGTCTTAGTGTATCTCTGCTCTTTTATATCCCATTTTTTCTCGTGCAACCTAAATTTATTCCGCCTTACCGTTTTCATATAGAAAAACCCTGAAGATTACCAGACAGAGAGAAAAACAATAAAAAAGCGTAATGGTCATTTCGGATTTATTACCAGCTTCTAATAATTTATGTTTTGGCAAAAAAAAAAGAGAAAGAAAATAAATAAAATTTTTGACATAAAAATATACGTGAAAAAAAATATTTAACGAAACACATTTCAAAAATGCACCAAGTTTAATAACTTTTATAATAAAATCACTGTCACAATTGTGTACACATTCGAGGTTGAAATACAAAACAATATTCAGGTTTCAGAATTATCTGATATTGTTAGAGGGGCTAGCTAAATTTGTAACCATAGACTACAAGATAATTTCATGTAACAAATATAAATAATAAATATATAAAACACAATATGATCACTAATCAAATAACTTTTAGTGATCGCTATTTCATTGATCATCTATATAGAATAAACCAGAATAAAAAATTTTAATAATCGCATTCGTTTATATAGCAAATGTACTTTCAAGATTTAAATTAAAAATATAATTGGTTGAGAACTTCCAAATTATAAAAATAATAACCAGACCAGACGAGAGAAGAATACCGTTAAATTGAACGCAAATTTAACAATTCACAGAATTTAATTTTGCAAGAAAATTTCTAGTTAAGTTTTTCAGAACTAGTTCTCAAATTCTGTAATTTACTGTAAAATTATTAGAAAATGGACACAAAGATAAAGCCTGGCGTGTTTTTAATGAAATTTTATGAGATCTAGCAGGTTTGTGAAATTCAATCCCCTTTAAGGAATCAAGAATTTTTGTAACAAACACAACCTAGACTAGATTTCTCACAAAAATTCCTATTCATGTTATAACACATCCTTATATGGAAAACAGTACAGGATATTATATTACTTTTTCAATGTTTTTATTTTTATTATTAACTCCTGGGTATTATAAGAGCAGATGTTTTTTAAATTTTGTAAACATCTCAAACTCACATTGTAAACAAAAATTCTTAAAATAAGCCATTTTACTTTAAATATTTGTACAATTACTCATTCACATGCTTAAGGTATTATACAAATATTGAGAAATGTTACTCCGAATGAATTCTTCGTTTATCATGCTCAACAAATTTCGTCCCCTCATAGTTGCTGTGGTGTCTCGTTTTGTTCCGTCTTACAGAGTTTCTTAAAGAATGTCTGAAAGAGCTGAATTTTTTGTTCCATGATTTATTTCGTTGTGGTATTTTTGTAGTATAACATCTTTGTGCTTGCTTACGGCTATCAAATACTTCTAACCCATCAACAACATTAAGATACAGATCCTTATATTTATTTAAATCCATTTCAAATCGAAATATGCCACCATTGCTGTATTTACTTTTTAATTTAAATTGTCTTTCAGCAAAGTCTCCTTGTTGTGGGAAAAACCCCATTTTAACTTTGTGTTTTTCAATTTCCAAATAAACCAAATCTCTCCAGGCAAATGTTTCCATCCTTTTAGGAAGAGTAAACTTTTCAATATATGACTCATATACGAAATGAACTCCATTTTCTGACAAAGCAATGAAAAAACTCTCTGTAGCTTTATCACAAATATTGTAAATGATATAACCATAGAGGGGAACTTTTTGAACAAGACTAAGATATAATATATCTGCTTGTGCTGGGCGAGTACCCTGTAATTGTTTGTGATACACTCTTACCAGTTTCATATAATTAATTTCAGAAATTGTTTCATTGCAACTCAGTGTTGTTGGAGCAAATATTTCGAATTTGTTCATTTCTGTAGAATACTCTTTTTCATTTACATTAAAATTACCCAGTTCAGCTTGTGCTATAAAGGCATCAAGCATAGCATGTGTTTTAACATTGCAACCCAAGTCTCCATTAATCAACAGCCCTTTCATAAAATGCCTGAATAAGCGTCTTCCTTCTGCAGTTGTTATTGCTAAGTCTGGATTTCTTGGATAAACCCTCACAGCAAAGTGTAAACAAACTTCCTCAGTGTCTGAGATAGAACGCAAATATTTCAGTGTCCTTAGGTTTTCTTCCGGTTGTAACCAATTCATACCAGCATCATTTTTGTCCGAGTATCGTAAACCGAAAATTTGGCTATCGTTTGATATTTTCAGTGCATTAAATGTTTCTTCCACAAGGAAATTTCCTTTCAATTTCTTTGATTTCAAATGTATATGTATATTTTCACCATTAGGTAATATTATGCTAAAGTCCATCCTTCAAGTACAATCTTTTTTAAAGTAAACGAAAAATACGAAAACTTAGCAATAGCTATTTTTAAAAAAACGTGCCCTTCTTTGCGACATTTCCACTGCTTATAATTAAACTTCCCGCCTGTCGGTTTCTTAAAATAGCTACACCCCCAATCCATGGATTCGACGTCTTCTGATATTTCTATTTAAAAGTATAGCTGGAATGCCTAGAATGGGTGACCATGGATATGTAAACAAATGGAAATTGCTTCACTCTCCATCGCAGTGTTTACAACTGTGACAAATCCTATGATCAAGACCCGTAACCTGGAACCAAACCCCGAACCCCGAAACCCGGTAATCAATACCCCGTTGCCTTTTCCATTTGGCTTTCTGATTTCTTCATATCTCGGGACAGCAAGAAACTCGCCAGTCCTTACTGGGTTTTAGGGCCGGCAATAATGAAGACCGGTATGAAAAAGAAATCGTTAAAAAAGATTGTATTTTTTTGTCGAATATATTTATTGTTTACATTGTTTTGCAGTTGTGGGGCACCGTACCCATCAAACTTTCAAATTCTATTCCTACAAGTCAAACTTATTTTTAACAAAGTATTTTTGTTAAATTAGATTAAAAAATTAAAGGCCGCCACCAACCTCGTCCCCAGTCTTGTTGGGCTTTTTATATTTGGACGGCATGCAAATATGAAAACCCTAACAAGTCCTGTACACCCCTACCTTAAAAAAAACTTGGGAAGTAAGTCCTGTACACCCTACCTTAAAAAAACTTAGGAAGTTGTCCATTTTATGCATTTAGCAAAATTCAAAGAGCTGCCCATTAAACTGTAACCAACCATTCAATTAAGTACCGAAATCGAGTATCGTTCAAAAATAAAATAATACATCAAAACCAATCATTTTTATAAATTTGTGTCTTTTACACAACTAAACATTGTTTGATTTGACAATTCCGAAATATATTCGGCATGTATGCGTTTAGATAAAAACAAGCTTCAACCACAGCAGAAAAAGCATTGTTTAATGCTTCAACATTTTTCAAAAAATAGCATTTTTGTAAGTTAAGTATAAGTTGTAACAAAATCTTAGTTGTAGCAAAATCTTAGTTGTAACAAATTCTTAGTTGTAACAAAATCTTAGTTGTAACAAAATCTTAGTTGTAACAAAATCTTAGTTGTAACAAAATCTTAGTTGTAACAAAATTGAAGTTGTAACAAAATTTTAGTTGTAAGAAAATCTTAGTTGTAACAAAATTGAAGTTGTAACAAAATTGAAGTTGCAACAAAATTGAAGTTGTAACAAAATCTTAGTTGTAACAAAATTGAAGTTGTAACAAAATTGAAGTTGTAACAAAATTGAAGTTGTAACAAAATTGAAGTTGTAACAAAATCTAAGCGTATCGAAGGCTACAGTGTTAAATGATGATAAAAAAAGGCGGTAACAAAGACGTACAAACACGTTGCAAAATCCCGTCGCAAAAGAGTTTGTTTCTTAAGGGAGATTTTCACGAAGCGAATTGAACGGCGAATTCGATGGCGAATTGTATCTGAGCATGCGCAGTTTTGTTTGTTTTGATTTTGCATCGAAATATTCGCTTCGCTGAAAAGTAGAAACAGTTCCTACTTTTTAGCGGCTAAAGGTTTCGCTGCTAGATTTTTACCAATCAGAACGCGGTTAACTAATGTAAACAATGAATTTTGCGCCTTATTTATTTTGTCGTGAAAATTAAAAATCGAATTCGCCATCGAATTCGCCGTTCAATTCGCTTCGTGAAAATCCCCCTTTACGCAACAATATTTTTTTAAAAAAACAGCAATGACTTCTTAGTAAAACCAACTAGTTGACGAATACAACTTAAACACCTGTTCTTGAAACATCTATTAGTAACTATTTTTCAGTAGTCAATGTATATTCTTTCAGTTGTTTGAGTTGAAGAATCTCTTTGACAACATCATCATTCATTTTACACACCACGTCCAATACTGTCAACTTTTTACATTCTTTTACAAGATTAAGAACAGCATTGTCTAACTCATGACTTGTTGTCGTATAAATGCAAAGAGATTCTAATGTGGTTGAGTAGATTGATGAAACCAAGTTGATGTGGTCAATAACAATTGAGTATAAACATAATTTCAATATAGAAACAGGAGCTTCTGGGACTAAAACTCGATATGTTAACTGCAATGGACAAGTGTGGTTGAACCAAACTTCAAGTTTTAAATTAGGAGATTTCTTTTTTATCATCAACCATTCCTCGTCGGTAACAAATCTGGAATACTTTGCAGCACTTGTAAACAGAAGAGAAATAAATTGAACTTCGGCTCTATCTGCATTTCCAAACGCTCTTAATACGTCGCTACAAAAACATATAGCTTGGACATACAGGTATTGTAGACGACGAGCTTTCTTTACAAATGCGACTAGCATAGCACGTGATATCTGATAGACCAATGTGTTGTTTTGAATGTTCAACACCTCAAGATAAGAGGCGTGACATTTGGTTATTGTCTTCAAAAACTCGTCTGTTATCGCGATTGGAAATTTGGATAAATCAATTTTAGTGATGTAACACAAGGATTTAGTGTTGAAAAAGTCCTGCAGGTTTTCTAGATAACATCTTCCAGAGAAAAAGAAAGGGTTTTGTTCGCAAAATTCTAATTTGAATTCTTGTAATTCCAACCGTTTTTTTCTTGCTAAATCTTGAACGAAGTTTCCGCTATTTCTGCAGTTATCTGCAGCTCGCTGGTGACATTTGATGTGTAAATGACGAAAAAATTCACCGTAGTTTTTTGCGATATCTCGTAAGTTGACGTCACATAAGCCTTTTTGGAAATCTACCTCCACAGTGTACCACAACTGTGGTGACTTCATACACTTGTTCCATGTTTTGCACACTTGGGCTGCGTTTAAACGGTCATCGTTCGTCAAATTTTGAAATATATTTACGTAGATTTCAGCAGGTAATGTCTCCCAATTACTTACTAACATCTTTCACTTCCTTTTCTTTTTCTTTTAACATATTTTTCAAGTATTGTGGACAACTGACAGGGGTTTCCAATTTTAGCTCCATCATCGCGAAATCAAGCTAAACTCCGCCACACATTTTACACGATTTCGGAGAATTTTAAGCAAAACTATGTGCGCCGCGAGGAAGTGTTCCAAACCGTTTTCAAGTTAACCCTTTGTTCAATAAATAATCAGTCCATTTAAATCATAGCGATCCGCAATTAAAAAATGATAAGCTTATAAATAATAAGATAATACTGTAAAAATAAATATATAAAAAAATATAAAATAAATATTTTACGGATTTTAAAGTGTACAAACTCACCATATTAATTTGCTCATCAAACATGCTAGACTGTACGTAATTGAGCGCAACCTCTCTAATCGTATACTTTGGAAAATCGATTGTGGTGTATATACCTAAGCTTTGGTACAATGCATAAATTACATTTATTTGCATAGATTACATTATTTTTAAATGACCTAAACAATTGATTTCGCCAAGCCCCTCGGGACACTGTTTGACTCCATAGCAGAGATTAGCACGTTCAGGGTTGTGAGATATCATAAATACATTCTTAGTGTATGTTTGCAAACTGAAATCAATAAAAGCAGATCCTTTTACCACTCGTATCTTTAACGGTTGACACATTTCACTGGTTTCAGCCCTAAATTAAATAAAGTGCCTTGAGTCTGGCGATTTTCGCATATTCTAAATTTGAGGATTAGAGAGACTTTATTTTTTGCATCCATAAGTCACAACGGCGAATTTTCTTCACTGTTACAATTTGTAGTTACAGTAGTATCAACATAGGAAAAACAAAGGTAAAATTTTTTAGCATCTTTTCACATTACAAATGAACATTTAAATTATAAAAGGACAGACAGTAGAAAAACAATGCAAAAATTGCATTTAAGGTATATACTAATTTATCAAATTTATGAAGATGCGATGATAAAAACACAAATTAAGAATCCTTAGTTGAAATGGCAAAGAAGTGATTTAAATTTCTTCTCATCGCAAACGACACCCTACACAGCATTTTATGGAAATGAAAATTCCGACAGATTGCTTGTCATTATTAACAAAGCATTTTGATTATAACTGAAAACTTCTTTCACGAAAAAGATGTGCAAAAGTTATAAGGAAATTAATAAATAAAGGTAA
Source organism: Hydractinia symbiolongicarpus (assembly GCF_029227915.1). NCBI lineage: Eukaryota > Metazoa > Cnidaria > Hydrozoa > Anthoathecata > Hydractiniidae > Hydractinia > Hydractinia symbiolongicarpus. The sequence goes on from NC_079879.1 coordinate 27,469,603, forward strand.
TTTGGTGCAAAGTGGCTTTTAAAGTTCTTGAACGTAACAACAACAAAACATTTGCATTTATCGATTACATTTGATGGATCAACCCATTTCCACCTTGGTACAAATTTAATGGAGTGGAACCGTCAGTAATTATAGTGCTACGCAGACCAATGGCTTTCAACATCTCCATCTAAACATATCAACAAATTTATTTGACAGAAAAGATAAAACTGTACAATAACAGAACAAACCAAAATATTTTATGACATTATGTCGTTATTCTGAATTTCACGGCTTTATCGTCAAAATTTCACGGCTTTATCGTCAAAATTTTACGGCTTTATCGTCAAAATTGCCTTACCGTTCGAAACCATTGAAAATTTTCAAATTAAATCAAACCATAATTTTTGAAGAAAAAATTGAACGTGTGTATATTACGCGGCCGCTTGACAATAAAATTTTATCTTTATGCAATCACTTGCTGAGTTAAGCAGAAATCATAGAATAGTAAAAACAACTGATGATAACCAGGTTGGGAGGTAATAACAGGTTTACAAACGATCACTTCAAGACCGAATAAAAATAAACACTTTTGGTAGACCAATGAATCATAAACACCCAAGTGAAACAATACCAGACTAATTTTACCTGTGCGATGGGTCCTGCATCTGCGATCTGTTTTATTGTCTCGCTTCCTATCGATGAAACTAAATCATGGGATTTTGTAGCCTGAAAAAGAAATAAATATAATCTCATTATACGTACATACCAAAAGTTCAGTTGTTTCTTAGTTTTAAACATGGCTCTCCAAATTTAATGCGTTTAAGATAACGTACATTAGCTTCTCTCATAGAAGTGTTGACGGCAAAGATAGATTGCTATTCACTTTGAGTATTTAGAAGACAAGCAGCCATTTTGAGTACATGCAGTAATGACAGAAGTCACTTTTTTGATAATGAAGAATAAGTGATAAATACAATCATGCACGTGGTACTTACGGAGATACGAGCTAACTCTTTCGCTTTGTGAATGTCGAGTTCATTCATTTTTTTCATGTAAGAGATTTCTGACGCCCGATGCTATAAAAAAAATATCATTTTAATCAATTTGAAATATAAAATGCCTATAGGTGGTAATCATTCGAGAGAATGGAGACAAGGTTGTCTTAACATTAACTCATTGCTCCACAAAACAATAACAAAAGTGTATTTCTGAAAGTTATAAAAAATCGATTCAAAAAAACATTTTTACCTTTTGCAGACTCTCTAACTTCGCATTTTCTTCGATTTCTTCCGCTTTTGTTTTTAAAGTAGCAGCTAGAATAGAAAAGATGGCTGTTACATTTTTATGTTTATAAACAAGTAAAATAAAATACTATATTACACAAAAATCGCTGAAAGTTTAGTACGTTATCCACTATGAAAACTATATCTACGACAATATCTCCCTAAAATCAATGGAATATTCACTAGCCACAAGATCAGAAAGCAAACACATACGCTCGAAGTGTCAAGTATGGAAAATAAAATATACATAAGCGTTTATAGGTTGACAGTCTTAGTTTTTATTTAACACCTGCTTACCTTCAATAGCACTTCTTCCTTCGATCAACGACTTTTCCGCTTGAGCCTTTAAAGGAATTAAAAATACTTTCGTTACTCTCTTTGTTTAACGAATCACACATCCAAATAGTTCGGAATTACGTAAACCGTAAGTATGCGGGCGATATTACAACACCGAATAACTAAACACGAACAGGATAACTCAACAAAAACAAAAGAATACCTCAGCTTCAGCTTTTGCATGACCAGATGATTCCACAGCTGCAGTGATGGCTCTTAATTCATACAAGTGACGGCGAGCATCTTCAGCGGCCTGAAAAAAAATCACTTATATATTCACTGACAAATACTTGTAAAAGTTAAAAATGTTTTATATTTTGACATAAGTTTTTACCAACCAAGTTAATTTGTCAACTTTACCTTCTCGTTGTCTAACTTATTCTTTTCCAATTTGCCTCTAGCAGTTTGTTCGTTCTTAGCGGCTTCGTGAGATGCTGCTAGCTCAATAGACCTAAAAAAATGAGTTGTAGTGAAGTTGTAATGAAGATTAACTTAACAAGGCTTTAAGCGAACAGATATATTCGCATCCAACTTAAACACGACACACAAAAGACTCGATTGAGACCATGTGCGTACCATGTGCGTTTGCAACATTGACTCTTTTATCTCATATAATACATTAGCTTGATAGATAAGAGAAAGTACACATACTGAGTTGAAATCTCAATAGCCAGTTGAACTGATTTTAGTAAACTGTCTCTCATGTGAGAATCCACAGGTTCAATGCTTTGCACATCGATGTTGGTTACAGTCTAAAAAACACAAAACATGAAGAAAAAGGTTTGAAGGAAATGAATATTTTCTCAGTGGACTGAACTTTCACGAAGGTGTTTCTTTTAACTCTGTTCCTGACAAAACGTGCGGACATTTTATCGTAAGAGAAACTCAACATACGAAATAATTCTTATTGGATCGTTGTTACAAAACATTGGAAGAATTCCAAAGGAAAACTAACCCAGTAAACAGAAATCGAGTCTACAGAAAGTGAACAAAACATGTTCTATGGTGTTTAAAACTATATTTAAAAAATGTCACAACAAGAACAGCCGCAACAACACCTACCATATTGTTTTCTGTAAATGTTAATGCATTGCGAGTACAACCTTTCTCATCAACACCAAAAACAGCTTCTTTCACTATCTTAGTAGAGTAACGATGAAACTCATCGAAACTTGTACGGGCGACACAACCACGGATTCGACTAGCTAAATTAAAAATCGTGAACGTAACATAAATGATAAAAAGGTAATTGCGGAGAAGGTTACATAGACCTCAAAATTAGATTTATCCAATGCAAGGTTAGTTTTTTGTCACCATTACCTGTGCATATAATCAGGTTACTAGATACGCGTATGAATCATTAAACATAAAAGTGAAATTACTCCGCATGTGTTGTTCGTACGACCAATTTTTAAATAATAGTTTAAATCTCATGTCACGTGATATCGAATTCCAAATAAGGATCTGGGTCTGTTTCGCGAAAATTACTTATTTTTTCACTTGAATATAAATAAAGCGAAAATAATAATTTATTTCAAGGAAAATAATTACCGATATTTTTAGTTGCAAAACCGACATAATCAGGAACTGAAAACAATTTCTTTTCGGATTCTTTATCCCCTGGGATGCACTTGAATAAAAATAGCAGTATAAGTGGAAGTCGTCACGGACAAATTGACAGCAGAAGTCGTCACGGACAACTTGACGGATATGTACTTTAGTTACTTACTTCAAATTTATTGTTGGCTGCGTATTTGATACTCAATCGAGCATGATCTAGTGTCTCCACCTGATATAAAAAAAACAATGCCTTAATCTACGTACAGATCTAGTGTGTATATATTTAAAATGTTAAAAAGTGTAAATAAAAAATATACGAGTCAATCCAACTAGAAATTTAGACAATCAGTACATATTCAAAAAAAAACTGATTGACAGTTTTAACACCGAATATGGACAAAAATTTGACAAGCTGAATGACAAAAATAGTCAAGTTATAACTTCGTGTTGGGCTCGTAAATCAACTGGAAGTACCAGAATATCGTTGCCACTGACAAATTAACAACGAGAAAAATTGAAAACTAAAGATGCTATGGAACCTTAATCTTTTTACAATGCCTTGGTTAAAAGACGAACCTCTATAATATCGGTGATGTAATCTGGGCCCAACATAATGGCCAATGACATGAGAGCATTTTGTTTTTTCGGTTTTCCAGCTAAAACACATACAAGTAAACTTAATCAACGACATAAATAAAATTATGAAAAAGTATTCACAAAATCTATGATTGCTTACCACTCAAGCTTAAAACATTGAACTCTTCAGCTGGCTCTAAAATGACCTGTAAATAGCAAGAAGAGTTATTTTGAGTATCTTTTTCAACATCAATAACGACAGCTGCAACAACACTAGCAATAATATTTTAGCAACAGATTGTAACCTACCAAATTTGGTCCAAAGACAACACGAGCTGATTGTTGTTGATGATCGTAAACCTTAAGAATAGTGAAACATATTAAAACTTGTGCACCATTTATTTTCAGACAACAAAAAATATACATAAAATCTGTAGTCTAAAAAAAAATGTTTTTTATTAAGTGCAAAATAGGTGTAAGAGAAAAATAAAATAAAAAGAATCAACTCGCAAGCGAAGGAAAGCTAAAATTGTAATAAAAAAGTAGATATACCTGAACAGCTGCATTTGGAGGGACTCTGTACGAAATGATTCTAATTGGATCTCTCTATGAATAAGAAACAAAAATTAATATCATTAAGAATATAAAGTCGATAACAATGAAAAAAAAACATCACAAAAATAGAATATGTTAAAAATGAGTATCGACATATAAATGCATACCTTGCCGGTCGCGTAACACTGGTCTACAGATGATTCAAAGTATGCCAGTTTACGAATATCTCCTTCGCCCCAACATCCACCATGACTACAATAAAAAGCCAATCATGCAAAACATATCTTAGCATGGGAGACCTTGTAATGAATTTAAAGGTGATTCTTACGCTAGCATCTTTTCAACAATTGGAGACAAAGGTTTCGGCCAGTAGGTTTCGTTCTCCGTTAAAAGATAAGCTGTAGGACCCAATATTGTACGCACCTAAATATGCAAGGAATTTGGGAGGTAGATTGTGGTAAACAAAGTACATTTGATCAAAAAAAAGTCGAATTCATTTCATACTTTCCCTGTCTTTGTATTTTGAACATATATTCCTTCATTTTTCCCCAAAGCCAACGGAGTTCTAAAAAAGACAAATTTAAAATGTCATTAGTCTGCGTGTATAACCAATAAATGTATGTGGCGACCACATTCCTTCTGTCTGCATGACTTATGGAAATTTAAAATACCTCACCTTTTCACCTTAACGACAACTTCAACTGATGGAATGTAAACTTGTGGACCTGTGATCATCCAAACGTCCCCTGGACTTCTCTCAACTGGTTCTACAATGTTTAAATTTACATATATAGTGGCAAAATGTTACAACTTGTTACCGTTTATTCAATGTCTTGATTTGTTTTTGCAAAAAGTGGTTCTTGATTGATAAAGAAATTGCATTATGTATTATTAGAATAGTAGCGCATGCGCAAAAATGTTAATGCTGTTGTAAAGGTTAGCACTCAAATGTTACAACTTGTTACCGTTTATTCAATGTCTTGATTTGTTTTTGCAAAAAGTGATTCTTGATTGATAAAGAAATTGCATTATGTATTATTAGAATAGTAGCGCATGCGCAAAAAATGTTAATGCTGTTGTAAAGGTTAGCACTCAATTAAGGCGTCGTAATGCTTGTGATCTTTGTAGCATAGTCTTACTACCCTCAGTAAGAACCAGCCAGGAAAGTGTATATACATAATTACCTTCTCCTGTAGTATCTGTGAATGCATAAGCAGCTGATAATATGAGCGCCTCATTATCTTCAAGCAGGTAAGCATTTTGAATACCATTTTCTAACTGTTCACCTAAAATTAAACAAAAGAGATATGCACTTTGGGAAATATTTCAATAAACTTTGTGATGCGCTGATCTGCCATTATGGTATACGTGCGCACCTGGTTTTAAGAAAAATGATGTTTGTCCTTTACGTAATTCCCTCTTTCCTAACTGTTGTTTACCAGACTTGTCAACAGGATTCAACACAACAGCATATTGATCTCTTTTTAAAACAGTTCGTGATTTCTGCTCAACAATAACCTGGAAGTAACAAACGTTAGGACTGGAAAGTAAGAAATGATAAACAAGACTAACTACAATTGATATAAGTATTTTATCATTTTGGTTCAAATAGACCGATTTAAGATATAAATCTCTATCAGACTATAAGCAACACTGTTTCAAAATCCCAGCAAAATGCTGAAATCATTTTTTAAAAAAAGTTTCGTAATCAAGTGGTGTAATAGTGGTTTCTTAAAACAGCAGTTTTGAATTTCTCTACGTGACCGCTACAGTTTGGCTAAGATTTATGAAAAGACATCCGAATTTCACGATGACCGCACTAAGTACATCGAAGCCAATCCCACAAAGCTATCTTGCCAAGTGGTTTTAGCCTTACAAAAACGACAAGCAACCCACCTCCCCAACTTCTGGTATATATAACTGTGAATCTTCAGATGTTACAAGCCAGTCTTCACCACAAACTCTAAAATAGGTGAAAAAGTAAGATGGAAATACTAAACAATGTAACTGGTTTGATCACTATACCTGGTACTAGCACTAGTTTAGAAATATACAACATACTATCAATAGTTTAAGACAAATGTTGCCATGAGTTTAAATATTAAATGTTCAACTTTAATGATAATATGTTCTTAGTAATTCAAAAAGGAAGATTTAAATCTGCTGTATGAGGTCACTTGCACATGACTCTTTGTTCTAGCGATTACTGATACTAAAAACGTGATACATTCATTATTCGTTTTTACATATTTTTAAACTTGATTATATAATACAGACACATTGTAATCTTAAGTAAAGACTATGAGTAAGGATGACATGCTCAGTATAGACAAAATAAATAAATGTAATTTGGAAGAGCTGTTCTGCTCAATCTTAGGACACTGCCCAATCTTTTGGCATAAAAATGCTAGTCTCAAAACTGACCGGCCAGTCTTAAGACTGCACAGGCGTTACAAGATTGGGCAGGAGACCATGTTAGGCCCATCTTTAGACGCCTTTTAAATTTTAAAGAAGGGATGTGCCACACAAGCTCTGTTGTTTGCAAGCCCGAACAACCATCCTCAGGCACATTAAAACATCATATTTGGGATATACAATAAACAAAAAAAGGAAAAACAAAAAACTGTTGAACTGACCAGGTCAGTTTTTTGGGCATAGTAAAAATCGTATCTAGCTAGCTAGCTATAGCTAGCACGTATTATACACTTGGGATTTATATACAGCTCGTAGTGACCAAATATTTTATTAAAAAAGGTTCATATATAAAGAATCAGATAAATCGTTAGCTGTTAACTTTATTTTGGATGAAAAGTTTAGCTAGCTCTAGCTAGCGATAGTCAGCCATATATGGTTGAATAGTCTCAATTTTTTTATACACATATTTATATAAATGGTATAAATTTTTCGCCTTTTGATTTGCCAAAAAAAGTTTCAATTTAAGTTCCTTTTAAGAGGTTCTCTTTGTTTTCGACAATTGTTTTAAGATTGGACATGCAGTTCAGTCTTAAGACTGGCTACCCATTTATCACTGTCAGAAGATTGGCCTGGCCAGTTTTAAGACGGGGCACGTTTCAAGATTGGACAGAAAAGAATCATTAAAAGAATGTTAAAAAAATAATTAAGCAGGTAAAGAACAGTTCTGCTGCTGCAGGAACGTCTAGTATTTCTTCAGAAAGGTAAAAGCAGGGATACTACAATTGAACTTAATTACAAGTATAGCCAATCAATAAACTGTGTTTTTTGTTTGTGATAAATCGTTGAATGTTGAATTAAAGTTCTTTATCTATCGATGTGTGCTGAAATCTTAACTAAATCTTTAGAGTTAGGGTTACGTCTTGCTTAGGTTGAGAGTTAATAGTTAGGTACAACCCAGGATAATTGGTTATTATTGTCAACAAAGATAGTAGAAAAGTTTTAAAACTTGGGTGATAAGTTGGGTGGTGAATTGCATGTTTAGAGGTGTGTCATTACTAAGCAGATTTCAGAAAACAGGTTTTTAGTATGAAAAAAGGAACTTATCACTTTAAAAATCAAGAACAAAATCAAACATTTCATACCTTGTTTTACCAAGACCATCTATTAATTTTCTTTGAGCTGTCATATGTAGTGCTTCATGCATAGTAAGAGTTATTCCTTTTACTATTTCAAGGACTTCTTCGTAAGCACCAGGTAAGTAGGAGCCTGGTTTTCTTTGCAACCATTCTTCTCCTTTGAATGGAAACATAAAAAACAAACTTTAATTTTCCTTATTTTGAAATCAACATTTCAAGGGTGAAAACTGTTTGGTAAAAGGTATAATATTTTGATGCAATTAAATAAATTCAGTTCACTAGCTATTCCCGAAAAATATATAACAATTAATGCACTGCATTTTCCAAGGAGTTAAGAACCACACTAAACTTTTAGAGTAAACTAAATTGAATTTAGTATTTTATGGTTTAATTTTTATGTGTTGAAATCAATGGCAGCAATATGAACATATAATGTAAACAAAATTAGTACACTTCTGTGGCTGAATATCAATCTTTTTGTTGGAAAGTTAAATTTGCAGTTCTGTATGGCTAAATTTGTAAAATTTAATTATCTTGCCTATAAATACTTGATAATTTCAAATAAATTATGATTACTTGCAACAAATGAAAATAATATTTAAACCAAAAGTTGAATTTGTTCAATTTTTTTACAAAAAGATTTAATTTTTATATTTTCTAGATTAGCTTTAGCTCAACTTTGAGATTAGCAGTAGCAAATACTGCATAAAATTTATCAGTTCAATGTTCAAGTTGAGTATTCAAGAAAGGAGAAAAAATGCAATATAAAGGTTAAAAATTGAAGGAAACAAAGGAGGAAAAAAATACAAGGTGAAGATAAAAAAGGTATTAAAAAGCATAATATTTGAATGAAAAACATATGCAATACTGGGACTTAGTGGAAAGTATAACATTCCTGTCATTATTTCTGATATTCTGTAAAAAGTTTAATTTTTCTGACAATTCGTACATATTTTCAAAATTTCTAACAAGTCCTGGACAGCCTAAACTTTCACAAAGAATCTCCAAACCTGTCATTCTTTCTTTTCCATTTTTATCAACCAAATCTTGTTTAGCTTTCAATCGCAATGCAGTTCCAAGTAATATTACACAAGGTTCTACAATGCCAAGATTTTTACACTCTGGTCTTGGATAATAAGTCCTTGGCCCCTCAATTTGCCACTCTTCTCCAGCTACTCTTTCCACTCCATTGTCATCAAATGAAACCAAGGCTTGAAGTTTTAGTGCCTTGCATGATGGTACAACTGGTAGCTTAATAATAGCCATCTTGTAGTCTAAAGTATTGGTATAAATTTCTATATATATATTATTGCTACAACGCCATTAGTGAATTTCTGCAGTATATATTGGTAACCATAACAATTCTTTTTAAATAATGAATAAAAACAAATGGCATATTAAAATGTAACAAAATAAAAATATTTTAACCCCTGGGCTTTCAAGGACAAGACCAAAAAAGTTGTCTGTCTGCCTGTCATGCTACCAATTTGCATGAAAAACAGACAGACAGACAGACTAATATATATTCACATAGGATAATATAATGTAATGTAAAAGGCAATACTGACTAGATCGGAAAGAATGAGCTAATTCTTCTCCTGGATACAATGGAAAGGGTTCCTAAAAATAATGTAATAATATAAAAGTTTAAGTGTTTGTTCAAATTTTAAAGCAAATAAATAGTTTTATAGCAAACAAACTCAAGTGTTTTTCTTTTTCCTTAGACTCTCTCTGATTTTGTGTACTTCACAAATTTTGCAGATTTTTAATAACAATTGTATAACGTTTTTTAGTTCTTTTATGAAACAAAAGATGTTTTGAAAGGTACCATTTGCTGTTGTAAATGTTGTTTTAGCAATTCTGACTACCAAATAAATAATTTTTATAACGTACCTGATGAAACCTAACTTCCTCCTGCCCAAATTTTAACTCTGCTTGTTGTTCATATGGTACAGGCAATCTATAAATTTATTTGTAAAATGAAGACAAACAAAACTGGTTGTAGAAGCAAATCATAATAATTTTAACTTACTTAGCTGGACTTATGATTTTACAGTAGTGACCAGGAGGTATAACAATAAATGGTGAAGGACCATAAACAACAATTTGGTTTTCTTGTAATATTAAACTTTTTGGGCCAGTTTCCAGATATGTGATGTTTGTGTTCTAAATAACAAAGTTACAATTTTTAATAAAAGAGTTGCAGAAGTAGAAAGAGTGTCTATAAACCAGGATTTTATTTGCAACTTAAATATTGTATTTAATGATATACAAACCTTTTACTTTAATATAGATAATAGTAGCAAAACATTTGTTAATTTGTACGCTAAGTTATGCACTCTTGGATAAAAATGATTTTAGTTATATAATTTTTATATTTTATATTATTTTTTAATTTGTATATACTTAATAAAGGAAACACCAACTTTTCATAAATTTTTCTCTTGTTAAAGCATCTGGGTTCCCATTTTTATAGTCAACACAAAATAAATACCATTCACGGCACTGTGAGGCACTTACTCTCTCATTTAATGATGTACACCATTTCTATAAATAAATCCCTAATAAAAAACATTGCTTGAATAAGCGAGAAAAAAATCTTTGGACCACTGCTTCACAATCTTCTCCAGACCTATGTTTTCCCAATTTTTGATTTTTCCTGCAAGGGTGATTCAATTTTTCCAGACTTTATTATGATAGATTTGAGGAGATTTTATTACAAATTTTGTATATACCTATACACAAGCAAAGAAGGGCCTAAAATAGTATTGGGCTGACTTATATTAATTTAGCAGCATATCTTGCTTATTCTTTCCCAGTCCAAAACCTAGTTGGTGAAATTGTACCTTTGATAGCAAAATTGTTACATGTATCATTCTGGGTCCTTTCCAAGGTAGCTCATATTAAAGTTTATATATACTCAATTGCCAATGTCCCACAGTGTTAATCTTGAAAATAAGCAACAAGAGGGCAGCACAACGCCAAGCGCAACGTAATTGCTAACTCTTTTCTTTTAAAGTGGCAAATTGTACGCCATACATCCAACAGTAGCTTAATTTATTTCCATAGTCTGCTTAAATCAGCCTGATTATTTAAAAAAATTGGTCCAATTTCATTAAGTAAGTATGTGTGTACCTCTCTGTGTGGCTGAATTTGCTCTGTGGAACATATTACGTATCATTTATTTTTATCAATATACCTAGTTAGCTACCTAGAGCAAGTTAAACATACTTTTAGCTAGCTAAGAATTTTTCAAAAATTTTCATTTTCCCTGATTACAAGATGCAAAGAAATAGTTTTGCATAGTATCAAGTAATTCTTACCAAGTTTAATATGTGAGCAAACTCTAGAGGTTTTAGTCTAATAATATTTCCAGCCATTTTGCCACAGCAGATCCTTTCGTCAAGGAAAATAACAGTTCAAGCCAAACCCAATGAATAGTGGTGCAATAGTAAAAAATGCAAGCGAAAGCTAAATAGTAAAACAAACTCTCCTTCGTAGTGTTTTTATCTAAAAATAATAATAATAACAAAAATAATAAAAATAAAACAATAAAACAAACCGAAGTGGCTACAAGTACGTGACCGTATTTTAATTTTTTTTTGCTACAAGTACGTGAATGCGTAAAATGCTGGTAAGCGTACATAAAATCACCAGTGACGCCCTTTGTGCGTGGCGTGGAGAATATTGCAGAAGGTGCAAAATAGCATTCCTCGTGAGTTATTTACAAGTGAAAGAATTGCTGTTAATTAAAAAAATTAATTTATTAAAAATGAATGTTGGTAGTTTTCTAGTTTTTGACGAATTGCTAAAGGCTATTAACGAGCATGAAAAGTCAACTTTTACACAACTGTATGTAAGGAGTTCAAGATCAGTAGAAAGTGGAGCAAAAAGAGCTAGCAAAAAAGTTTTTAAGGAAGAGTTGAAGTACGCAGACTACGCTTGCATTCATGGGGGGAAAGAATTTAAATCAGCTTCTACTGGAAAGCGCAAACATAATGCGCAAGTTTTTTTTATATATATTGCTATCGGTTTTTTTATATATATTGCTATCGGTATGCACAAAAAAAAATCCGACCGTATATCATACTTGCGGCGAGTCAAATATTCCGTTTTTTCTTACAGGAATGTTTTGATGAAAACCTTTCGCTGCAGGCATCACAAATGTTAAAAGTGAAAGCCAAAAAAATAAATTCAAAACCATATTTCCAATCTGTGTGGGAAAAATGTTATCTTGAAAGACCTTCATAACATGAGCTCAAAAAACAACGAGAGTGGCTGAAATAATGTACAACAGCTACTCGAAGAAATGAAAAGTGTGCCAGGTAAATTTGAATGAAAGTGAGTGTAGTTACTATTCTTCCATAATAAAAAATTCCGATGCGAAAATAAATGTAAGATAATAACTAACAAATTTTCTTTAGGGGCAACTGTGGTAGCTGGAGACGTAATCTTTATTTCAATCGTCACAGCGACGAAACAATTAAAAAAACATCATCTGGCACATTACTTTCATCACAATTAGACACATGCATGCAGTGGCTGTGTTCTTCATTGCCCACATTAACGCTGAACTATTTGACATAGGTACACATATTTTCGTTGCAGCCTCCATGTTCTTTTTTTTGACTAATATGAGCATCATATCTTCTTGATAATATTCTTAACATGACCGTACCCTGAAAACATATAATCAGCCTTGTAACATACGTAGTCAAAGTTGTAGAGATGTAAATAAAAGCTCCTAGTTCAGAGAACCCTAAAAAGAAAATATCTTTTCATCGTCAACTCTCAAACCAACCCGCTGGCCAAGCGACTTCTAGAAAAAAGAAATACGTGAGTGCCGTACTTCCAACAAATGAAAGTAAAAATACGTAAATGCCGTACTTCTAGCAAAAAATAGTAAAAATACGTGAATGCCGTACTTCTAGCAAAAAAAAAGTAAAAAATACGGTCACGTACTTGTAGCCACTTCGAAAACAAACAAACATGGCAACCACACAGCTGCTTGCTAAAGTAGGAAAAGATTTAGTTTATCCCTACTTTTCCAGAAAAAAAGAAGGGGAATGGGATAATAATTTTGTTTTTATACAAGCTGCAGATACACAATTTGGACTTATTGATAATTGGGCTGGAAATCCTATCGAAACTAGAAATTAAAAAAGGTTGCGAAGCATTTCGCAAGTTGCAAGCAAAATTAAACTATCCAATACTTTGTCCCTAGCGCTTCTTGTTTCTTTGGCGCTAACATCTTCCGAAATACATCAAAATTGAATGTCATATAGAAGAACCCTGGGGACGAGGTAGGAAAATGAACGCTCTGCGGAACAATTCGTTGCTCAAAAACAGTTTTTTTTGCGAATAGACTGCGCGAGTATTTGATGTGCGTGGGATATTCTTTTCAAAATGTGCGAGAAAATTAGATTACGCGAAACTAACAAAAACGAATAACGCGTGTTAAAATTTTGTACCGCCTTTTCCCACAGAATGGTAAAAGTAAAGAGCGCAATACAAAATTACACTTTTACCAGTATTCCGAAAGATATGTGATACATCGAGTTGTACAACCCGCAGAAGTTGGTCCTAACGTTAACGATTTCGTAAATGACCTCACAACAAAACAGTATTTTTTTCACGTAAAAATACCGGCAGTAGAAGCCACAGAATCTCCTGGAACGAATTTCGAAAACTCACGGGAAACAATTAAAACAAAAACAAACAAATCAAAACAGTTTTTTAACTTTATCAAGATTTATTAAATAGCTTCAAATTTGGGCAGAAAAACAATAACGGATTCGCCTTCTTTTCACCACACGCATTAGAAGATTACATCACTCACTCCCATTGTACACAATCTAAAAGAAAAAGAAAACATTTTCATATAGTGAAGCTTCCAGTGCCTTTAAGGGATGGCCAAGTCAATGGAATTGAAAGAACTGTTTTTCATCTTATAAATAATTAAGGCTAATTCGGAAAAGTATAAAAGAAAAAAATTAAACAATTTGGCAACTTTACTAATTTTATACGCAAAGTTCCAACCATACCAACAGTTTCCAAATCTGACAAAATCATTTTAGAAGTGTTTATTTTTTCAGAATTTGATTGATGCAAGGCCAAGGGAAATTAAATAAGTTTATTGTCCTAGACCCATTTAAAAACATATGCTTCTCATCATTCAGTTTTTTTTCAACCAACATTAATGTAATCACCCAGAGGAAATTATAATGTCTCTTGTGTGTGTTTTAGAAGCTGAGTACACAAATACACAAATATTACAAGTGCTGAACTTTGGCAATCATATTTTGCAATCAGACCCTTTTAAAAACTATGCTGAACCATGTCAATTATTAAATTCAGCACTAATAGAAAAGCACCTTGGATAGGATTCTTTGTTGGGCGAATAAAATGACTGACAAATGGTTTATCGTGAATGAAATAGTAATTTTTACACAAATAATTTAAAAAATAATGAACTTTGTTATGTGGGTTGTTCTCAAACACACGTGGGCGGTGGACAAAAAACTGTGATGTAATTTCTCTTGGTCTATTATTCCTGAGAATATTCTAAAATAAGAGGGTGTCAATAAGCTGCAAACAGCCACATATATAAGGGCGAGTTCGGGCAACTTTTCCAATTAAATTAGTGATTGTCTTCCAAAACCGCCCGCACTTTCCCGAACTTGCCTGGAGCATTTTTAAAATTCAATTCCTTGTAACATACCTTGTGGACGATATTTGGAAAAAGATGCTTTAAGAGAAAGAAGTTAATAAAAATTAAAAGTTATTTATCAAGTAAATTTTATCAAAAACCATCGAAAACAGTTCTTTTAAGAACTTTATTACCACATAGTTTACTTTATGGTCTATGCAGGTTTTTTCGGGTGAATACTTCAATTTTTTTGCAAAACGCTAAACTTGCCCAAAAACGCCTGCACGTTATACGGCGTATGCAGCTTATCAGCACCCTTGTTCTAAAATTACAAGCAGTTTCGAAGATGCCCAGGCCGTTTAGAGGACGTGGTGCGGATTGGGCATCCTTGAAGTTCTGTTTAATGACAGTTTTAATGTTTTAATGTCGTTTTAAACCTTGTTCTCAGGGAGGGTGTACGGAAACTAATTCCTATTGACAATTACATTGCTGTTGGTTTGATAGCAAAAGTGGATATTTTTTTAATTACTGTAACAGGTTACTTATATAATAAATAAAAAATGATAAAAAACGGTTGGTCAGCTCACTCTAGTGCCCAGAGCTATTTGTTTTGTCTGCGCCCTAGCTACAGGTTTTCCTATATCTGGCTATCAGTTAGGTAGTAATACAGCTTCTCCATATGATTTCTACAAATTACTTTCAATTCTTTTATACAAAACTGAGCTCTAGCTAGCTACCTTTCGTGTCATTAAGCCTTACCTTGATTTGGATAAAACCAATTAAAATTGATAATATTGTATTCTTACATCTTCTTAGAAACAATAAAATAAAACACAGCTCGGCGCGTTATAATTGTACAAATTACTTCAATTTTTCTTTAGGAAAGGGTACCTTACACAGGAGCTTTCCAATCCAACTAAAATCTCCAGAAAAAGCACAGCAACAAAAAAGCTTAAAATACACAAGTAAAGTCGATTAGAAACAGGACTAGCAATAAATTTTTTCAAAAGAAGAAAACCGTTTTAATACTATTATGTTTCATTAAAATACAACTATGATAGTATTAGAAGCAAAATTGCAAAGTAATTGATTAATTATTTATACCATAATTAGCTATAATACAAAGAAATAAGGCATATTTTGGGTCTGTAAAATATACGTGTCTAAAATGCCGACTACCGTTTCTTGTTCACGGCATATTCCTCTTTGTGTGTTCAAGTTCGGCGGACGTATAATCCGGACCAAAAGACGGGGGGGGGGGGGGTCAAAATCCGGGGGTGGGGGGGTACGAGCCGTACTTATTGCATTTTTTACTAAACTTATACTTTAACCCCTCGGTCCAAACTTATTTGCTTTATTAGAAAAAAAAATACCCTAGCTTTATGTGCAAAAATATCAGTCCTATTTCTTTACGCTGATTTTATATGATTTTTTTTCTATCGAAATTTTGAGAATCTCAATAATTCTCTTGGTATACCTCGCGTGTAGCAAACGTGCTCCACAATTTCGCTTCGCTCGCTTCGCTCGCAAAGCTCAATTGCTTCGCAAAAAATGTATGGGATGAAGAAATTAAACTAACAAAACAAGCTATTAATCTTGTAAATAAAATGTCGCCAAGACCAAAGTTTTTTGTTGTTTCTGGAGACTTAATTGATGCAATGCCAAGAACAATGCATCGGGCAGCACAAGAGGAAGACTTTAAGAAGATATTCCAAGGTTTGGATTCGGAAATTCCTTTGATTTGTGTCTGTGGAAACCATGATGTTGGAAATAGTCCCACAAAAGAAAGTTTAGAAAGTTATCGCAGGCATTTTGGTGACGACTACTTTAGTTTTTGGGTTGGAGGTAAGAATTAGTAAACCTGAATATTACTATAAAGCTAATTTTCTTAAATAATTTTTACAATATTTACTGTTTAGCTAGCTATATATGCGGCCCAGTCTGATCGATATCCGAAAATGGATATGTCAATTATATCCAAATGTAGATATATGTCCAGATTTTGTGAAAAAAGCATAATTTACCTTCTTTCTTCTGACAAACTCTTCTAATATAATATATATCTTAAGCTGGATAAAAATTGTTACAGAATATATCACTAAAAAGAATATTTTCCAACGCTTCTTTCCAGTTTTCCGCGTGTTCTTAGCTTGTCTCAATCTAACAGAAATGAATTTTGAAGTTAGTTAACAGCGAGCGTAATATTTTTCAAGTCTTCATTTTACTTGTATTTTATACAAATTAGATTGGTTCCATGGTTTTAAAGGTATACTGTCTCTACTTTTCTGAAAGCTAAGAGTTTCTTCTTTAACATAGTGTAGGATTAGTGCAGGGACGCTTTTTTGCTCTAAGGTACGTTTTTAGAAAATCAAATACAACAGATTTGTAATATCAAACAGCTCAACACCCGCCTATTTCCCCGATTATGTTTTATCCTGTTTTGCCTGTTTTTTCTCCAGTCGAGGGATGGCGGGTTAGCTATTTGGCATTGCTGCGCCCATTATATCCGAAAGTGAATATATTCAAAACATATCCATTTTCGGATATCGATTAGACTGTAGCTAGCTAGCTAATGATACTTAATAAACATGGTATACATGCTATAGGTGCTTGCATGTAGTTAACTAGATATAAATAGCTAGCTAACTGCATAGAATTTCTAACATTTCTCAATTTTGCAAAATTCTGCAATTTTTTTTTATGTGACAGTGTAGTTGGTTTGTTCAGCAAGAAAAACAGCATGTTGTTTTATGTGTGCGAAACCTAAAGTGTAAAATTAAATGCACAAGAAAAGATGCCCAATAATAAAGGCATAGCAGAAAAGTGGGATGCTGGATGCTGACTGGGACACGGGATGAAGGATGCCAAAAAATCATCCAAATAAAATAATGCAGCGCCAATGTTATTTTTTCTTGCCTTTCTTGCCATATTTCAAGCCTGGGGTCAACCTGTCTCTAACCTTATCAAACGTATCTCTACATTGCAAAATAAGGCTGTTTGATTGCTAACTTTTTCTCAACCTACTGCTACAACAGATCCTATCTTTTATCAACTTGGTCTTTTAAAATTTTCCGATATTGTACAAATTTCCAACATTCTCTTTATTAAAAATATTCTCACTGATTCCACTCCTATAGCTCTAACAGAAACCTACGGTATCAAGATCCATCAACATCATTACAATACCAGGAACAAAACTGTTGAAATGCTTGACCACTTTCTCTCAAACACTACTTACTTTGGTACCAACTCAATTAGATCTCAATGCACTACTTCCTGGAATAATTTACAAAAAGTTAACTCTTTATCCTTTATCACATTGTCAAATTCTGTTATAAAATATAAACCCAACAGATTTTTTCTGGACACTTATGAAATGACCCTTCAGTCGTGTGTGTGTGTGCGTGTTTGTACGTGCTGTATATGTATGTGTCTGTCAACATGGATTGATATCTTAAAGTGTGTGTGTGTTTGTTTGTGTGTGTTTTCTTCGTCCTATTATTATTATTATTTTTACTCTTTGGTTTGTATGGGGAAAATGGAATAGTATTTTCCCTCCCTATACACTTTACCCTTGTTACTCCCCCATTTGGTGGCCTTCACGGTACTATTAGCTTTGCTATGGTGTTGTTCCCCAGCCATTGAACATAACTATGTATTTATATAATGGATTATACCTACTGTAATTTCAACAAATAAATAAATTGAATTGAATTGAAATAGTACGATGGACACGAAGGGTCAAAATTTCCACTAATTGTTTTCAACTTTTCCGATATTTGTTTCAACTTTTCCGATATTTTTTCTAAGATTTTTTTATTAAGAATTTTTTTTCTGAGAACTTTTTTTGAGAATTTTTTTTCTAGGAATTTTTTTCTAAGAACTTTTTTTTAAGAATTTTTTCCTAAGAACTTTTTTCTAATAACATTTTTCGGAGAATTTTTTTCTGATAAGTTTTTTGAAAGAACTTTTTTCTGAGAATTTCTTTTCTAATAAGTTTTTATGGGTTTTACCACTTGCAACTTGTATCACGAAGAAGAACATGGATGCTTTAATTAAGCAGTACGTCAGTGATGGTTTTACATATCTGGAGATAATTGAACTCCTAAAACATCGACATGAATAATAAATAAGTTTATCTATACGGAAATGAAGATTGAGACGTTTAGGAATAAAAAAAGAGCACTTCAAAATGTTCGTAGTCCGATACAAGATGTTAAGATTGCTGTCCCGCAAGAATTATCATGTAGTGGATCTGATATAGGTTATCGATGAGTGTATCGTTCTCTAGTTTCTCAAGGCCTCATATGTCGACAAGTAGATGTTCGAAGAATTATTAAAAGTATTGATCCCGACGGTGTAGCTAGGAGACAGCGTAGAAAATTGCATAGGAGAAAGTATATATCCCAAGGACCGAGCTTTGTTTGGCACATTGATGAACACGATAAACTTAAACATTTGGATTCAGCATACATGGATGTCTTGATGGATTCTCAAGAAAGGTAATGTGGCTCGAAGTTGGACCTACAAATAAAATGCCGGAAATTGTGGCAAAGTATTACCTTGACACAGTTGGAAAATTGGTGGTATTCCAATGCAGATCAAAGCTGATGATGGTACAGAGCATGCTTTGATTGAACCTCGACGCTGGCGATGGAGAGGTGATGGAATCATTTAGTATCATAACATCACCTCAAAGCCAAAGGATAAAAGCTTACTGGTCTATCTTACAGAGGGACAGAATAGGATGGTGGCGAAGATTCTTAAGAGACATTTCTTACATGGATTTGTTTTCAAATGATGACCCGGTTTTAGTTGATTGTATTAGATTTTGTTTCTTGCAATTAGTTCGTAATGATCTTAATTCAATCAGGACTTAGTGGAATTCGCACATAATCTCAAAAAGTTGCAACGCTGGACCACGGGGAAGACCAGACAGTATGTTTTACTTGTCCCACCTTTTTGAAGCTGAAAACATGATCATTAAAGTAGGTGCAGCGAAAATAAATGAATTTTATTTGGATGTCACAGCTAATTTTTTAGATTATTCTTAAGAATTTCAAGATTTTGCTACCACAGTTATGCATGAAGAAGGCAAAGGCTTGCCTCAAAATCCAACAGAAGCTTTAGACTTATATTTATTTCTACTTCAGAAAATTAATGAATGTTCTTAGATTTTTTTTGAATACAAAATAGCATATTGAATCAGTTGAAAAGTATATTATCCTAACTCACCATCAATAATATACAATAACAACAGAGTATCTAACATAATAACAACTTTTAAACCCTGTGAAATTAACATAAAGTACAAATATGATGGCAATCATTCAAAAAAGTCACATTTCAAAAAACATAAATAAAAAAAGTCAAAAGATCATTGAGACTGTCTGATGATTATGAGAATGTCTATAATTGAGTATCTTCCTTTATTATACAGTGCACCTTAACAAATTCTTCCCTCAATTCGCAGAAGTTATTATAAGTTGCAGGTAGTTCCGAAGTAGGACTGCATGTATGTGCAATTGGGCGTCTCCCAAAGTCAGATGTTGGTAAATAGAAAGTCACTTTAATTTCAATAACACTAATCAGGTCAGAACCTGTTGCATTGCAACAATTTCTTTAAGAGTATTACTTGAAGGCCTTTAACAAACCGTTTAAAATATGCAAAAGCTTCCTTTTCTGCTTCAGTGACAGGACTTGCTGAAAATAAACTAAGCACTTTTTTGGTGGTTGGTTCAATATCTGCATATAAATGTTCAATAGCCCTTGTATCTGGAAATTTATTTTTCAAGACAATAAATACTTCCCTCCAGCACGAGGCCATGATATGCGGCTTTTGAATTAATTCCTGTCGTGCAATTTCACATATCACTGCATGGACATTCTCCTTACGTACTAAAGTACGACATTTAAAAACCTCAAGAAAACCTTTTAAATCTTCATTTTCCTCAAAATGTCCATTAAAACTTGGAGATAATATGTTATTAATTAATTTAACCTCATCATCAAAAGCATGTTTCTTGAAGGAATCAATTAGTTCATCATCATTCACACACCCAAACATACAATATAGGTTATGAAACATCGACTAAGAACTGTAGGAAAATAGCCAACGTCAATATAATCCTTTGCTAGGATCATTCCAATTGCCAGCCACTCTGCAAGGTACATGTCATGCCTAACAAATGGCACGCGTTCTGCCTCACAAATCAAAAAACTGTTCGAAACTTCCTGCCAAAATGCAGTATATACGTCTCGCTTAATGCCGCTTCCAACTCCAATTTCTTCCTTTCCACGGGGATCAATAAACACATAATTTCGTCTGCAATATTTACCTACAAAAAGAAATCAAGCCATATAATTTAGTTTTAAATAGAAAGCATAATAGAAAATATTTTTGCTACTAGATTTAGGTTATTTCTGTATTTCTAACATTTTCTTACAAATATGTAACAACATGTAAATGTTTATATTATACTAGCTTAACTAGCTTTGTGTATTTTGTGTATACAGTGTTGCCTGAGGATGAGTAAAACAACAGTTAAACATTGGGGAATATAAAATTGGATATAAGAACCTTAAATTCATATATACCTTGTTCTTCATATAATGATTTAGTAAATCTGTTGAAACTTTTGTGCGATGAATGTGGAAGGAATATTTCTTTATTTTTGGAGTAATTGGTTCAAATGGTTCTACTCTTAATAATCTTATCTCCGAAGTTGCGGGATGTTCAAAATTACAAGAATTTGTATTTGCCTCATTTTTTTCTGGTGTGGGTGGAGCAGCAATTTCACCATTAAAAAGTTCATACGTGGTCAAGTCAGTGATATTACTTGGTAGTTCTTGTTGATTTTTCTTTGGTCTGCAGACAATGATTCGTTAAATGCAGTATTTTGTACACAAACAAGGCAGCAATCTATGTAAGTGCAACCACATACAACACATTTTTCTCTTTCTTGTGACAGAAAGAGGTGCATCAGATGAAACATCATTATTATTTTGTTGTGCTACATCATCACCGTCATCATCACATTTTCCTGATAAATCATTACTGACAAAGAAGTCATCATTGAAATTTGTTAATTCTGATTTTAGCACAAAGAAGGTTTTACTAAGTTAAAATCCTTTTTTCCTGACATACTCAAAGACATTCAATTCTTCATCTAACTCTGTCAATGTTGCATCACAAATTGATAATGTACATTCTAACGTGTTTTCTTCAAACGAATTCTTAAAACAATTGTCAAAAAATAATTCGGTCGACTTAGATTTGATGTCTTTAAATGAGCTGTATTCGTCGATTTCTAGAGATCTACAGCCACCACCTTAATTTACTCTTATCAGTTGGTAAGAGCCTGTACGTCAGTACCACTTTATTTGCACTCGTTTTAAGTTTTATTTTGTTGACACAGAGTTTGATTTACTCCCAATTTTGCTTAGTAGTCCACAAGTATTGTTTCATAAGAATTTCATTTATTTTTGCCTTTTGCTTTCTGTTCCTTGTCCTCCATTTTTGTCATATACTTTGCTACTGCACGCTTTACAACGTCCTCCATCTTGTTTACAGATTGATAGCCTGAATAATCCAACTTTAATCAAACACGGAAAAAATAAAAAAATTGGCAGAGATAAAAAAAAGTCAAAGAAGTTGAAACAAAGAATTAGGAAAAAGTTGAAAAAATATCAGAAAAGTTGACAAAAAAATCCGCAAAAGTTGGAAAAATTATCGGAAAAGTTGAAAGATTTTCGGAAAAGTTGAAAATATATCGGAAAAGTTGAAAAAAATATCGGAAAAGTTGAAAAAAATATCGGAAAAGTTGAAAAAAAATTCGCCAAAGTTGAAAAAAATTCTTGGAAATCTTGATCCATCTTAGTATAGGAATATGTTTTATGAAAGAGGAAACGTATATAACCATAAGCTAGAAGATATAATTAAGCTGCCTTAATTTAAAAAGTTACATCCTAAACGAAAGAATGAAACGAACCGAGTAATAACAGAGGAAGAAAGAATTACACCGAAATTGAAAACAAGAATAAAAATAAATAGATAAAAAGAGGAATAGCGAGTCATTGTATCATCAATTAAAACCAACTGATAGTCAACCTTCACGTTTATGTGGCTTAGCTAAAGTTCTTAAAACGAACACACCAGTAAGACCAGTTTTGTCTATGCCAGGGTCAGCATATTATGAAATCGTTAACCAGGTTTCGAAATGGCTTTCTGTTGTTGAAGAATGTAATGTAAACGCTTAACAAAATCGATTTCTGACTCTTTGCATCAGATAGAATTGAATGAGGAAGACGAATTAATCGGTTTTGACGTGACTTCGCTGTGTACGAACGTACCAGTTAATAAATGATTGTTCAGAATTGCTCTATTCTGGAAAATATGATAAACCAACAGTAGATAAGCAGAATTTTATTTTTTTTTGCTTATTATCTGCAGCTGCAATGTTATTATGTTAACTAATGATGGATATTACAAGCAAATAGATGGATTAGCTATGGGTAGCCCACCAGCTCCCATGATATCTAATGGTTAGCTTAGCAAATATGATCATGAGATTAAAGGCAACGCATAACTATTTTCAAGGTATATGGATGATATTCTTCGGAATAGTAAAAAGCATGAAATACATCGGGAGCTTGAGGAGATTAATGATTTACATCCTGCATTTAATTTACAGTAGAGAGGGAATTCAATGGTAGTATTCCATTCCTTGACATGCTCATTAAACGAATTGGGCGCAAATTGTCCTCTACATGGTACATCAAAGCCACCGATACAGGTCTAACTATGAATTTTCATTCCCTCACTATTGAAGTATAAACGATCTGTAGTGGCACATCGAATAGTGCGTGCTTGTATTCCTTGGAAAGTTGTTCATGAAAGCCTAG
Source organism: Hydractinia symbiolongicarpus (assembly GCF_029227915.1). Classification (NCBI taxonomy): domain Eukaryota; kingdom Metazoa; phylum Cnidaria; class Hydrozoa; order Anthoathecata; family Hydractiniidae; genus Hydractinia; species Hydractinia symbiolongicarpus. The sequence continues at coordinate 27,492,999 of NC_079879.1, forward strand.
CAAAAGCGAAACAAATTCTCAAAAATAATCAATACCCTGTTTCATTCTATGAACCCATTATTAAGAAAGTGTTGGAATCAGTTGTTATACCTAAAGAACTGAAAGGTGAATTTAAATCAGATGAACAGGTACCGTGTAAAATTATGTTCATTCAACAGAAGACGCATATCAGATAAGTTTGAACAGTCACTTAAAAGAATGGACACTTCTTGTAAAGTTGTCCTCGCGCTAAGAAAAGTTAAAACAATATTAACGCCGTTAAAGCCAACGATCGAAACAGCTCTTAAAAGTGGTTTAGTTTACCAAATTACACGGTGTAAATCGTGCTATGTCAGATAAACAACCCGCCATTTACTAACCTGCAAAAAAGAGCACACAAGGTCGACAAGTCCCGTTGGTAGTCACTTCAAATCATGCAACATTGCGCTCACAATGGATGACGTTATTATACTTGTTTCATCAAGCAGATCGTCCCATCATTTAATGGTTTTGGAAGCGTGATATATTCGTCAAATTAAACCAACTTTGAACACAAAGGACGAATATAAAAGTCATACATTAGTGGAATATAATAATGAACGACGTTTTCAGGGATGTTGGCAACAGTTTATTATAATTTTTGTTTAAAATATGATTTAGATGTGTTGTAACATTCGTTAGAATTTGTTTTTAAGCTGTGCATAATTTTTTAATAAACCTATTTTTAAACTGTTATTTATGTGTTTCATAGAGAGTGAATCTGATGGTGAGTTACAAAAACTCGAAATATTTTATTCAAATAAAATTGCGTTGTTGGTCATTAAAATTTCCCGAATAAAAGCAGAAAAATTCAAAATTTAAAATGTGTAAAATTTTATTCAGCACACAAAAATCCAAAATCCAGTTACAAAATCGTGTCCAGTAGAATAATCGAAATATGTTTAAAATCCAGAATCGAGTTTCGCAATACAAAATAATATTCACAATGATAAGAATAACAGATTGCAATCATACAACGTCTCAAACGCACTACTACACTGGCAAACTATTCGCGCATGATTCGCTCATGTTTTCAGTCGATTAATTTTCCTGATCATTTCGGTAAGTAGACCGTAATTTGTAGCGCGGATATTTCTGTCTACTCTTTATGCTATAAGCCATGAAAACCTGGTTTCTTCTCATGTTTTTTATTAAAAAGAAAAACAGCAATTCGTAGTCACGAAAATTTTCGTTTTTCTCACTCAATAAAATAAACACTCACACATAGACTGGTTTCTGCAACATCAACTATTTCAATCTCTTTTCAGAATGTATAGCTCGAGAGCGCTACTTTTTCAGATCGGAGGCATTTACATTTATTGCTTGATATCTCAACCTCGCCAAATGATAGATAAAAGTTCAATGTCAAACAAATCGTTTCGTATCACATTAAGTTCACCAAACGAAAAAAAAAAAAAAAAAAAAATTAAGTCTTCATTTCTAGCTGTTTTATTCTTTTTAGAAAATACCGGCGTAGTTCAGTAACGGCATGGTCAGTATTTTATTTCGATGAGTTTTTTGCATCCCGTATCTCGCATCCCGCATCCTGCATCCCACTTTTCCGATATGCCGCACAAAGAAAGATGCACAAAAATAAAACTTGCGTGAAAGCCTAATCAACCGATCAGCCCAAAGTAGGTGTGGTCACGTCTTACTATCTTCAATAATCTAAGAATTAATTAGACTTGTTCAGGTGAGTGAGCCCATTCGCGCTCAAAACAAAGGATTTCCCGATATTCTATTGACCACGTATAAGCCAAAAACAATAGAATTAACACTGGGTCTCAAACGATTTTTATGGATACAAGAGCTTGCTGTAAAGAGGCCTTGTTAAACCGATTTAATAAATTATCAGTTGCAGATTGAGATCTTTCAACTCATATATATTCCTGTAAACTCCTAACGACACCTTTGTGCGAATAAAGACTTTTTGCCTGCCACGCAATTGCTGAAGCCAAATGAGCTTTCCATAGAGAATGTGAACATGTCAAGATATCATGAAGAGTATAAGTCCACACTGCTAAAAATGATAATTTGTAACTTTGTAAGATATTTAAAGTATGAAGTTATGCTTAGTACTTTATGAAATCATTAATGATGGCTTAAGATTAGATGGAAATCTTTGGAGTTACAAAATATGTAATAACTAGGATGGTTAAAGAATCAATTACTGAAGATTTACCTAAGAAGAATAGAATATTTTAAAGTTGTATGATGTATGAATTTTAAAAGAATATACATGATGAATTTAACTTTACTCTTAACTAACTTGAAACACTGTTGTTTTAAAAGTATTTCAAAAAAAACAAAAGTTTTAAAAACCAATTCATAAAATTTCTTTCCGCGAAATTTTAAGCTGAACTTCAAACTCACATCAAGTCGTAATAATAAATTCCGGCAACATTTCATCCAACATTTTTTTTCATTGTTGGATGAAATGTTGATGAAAAAATGTATGCTGGATGAAGCAAAATTTTAGGTTTGTGGGACTGCTTTTAAAAACATTCAAACGATAAAGAGCTCATTCATTCCTGAAAAACAAAATGGCGGACTGAAGGAGTTCTGCAGTGCTGCTTATGTTGCTGAACGAACTCGTCGATTCGCACGATGAAAAATCAACCCGCGGAAAAACAAGAGAGTGGATAAAGAGGAGGGAACAAAATGGATATTTTAGTAATATCATTAAAGAATTGAAGATCGAAGACAGATTCGGATTTAGGGAAATGTTTGGGATGGATGTGGGGGATTTTGATTTCCTCCTTAATGAAATATCCCATCTGAGTTTTATTTCTTGGATAAAAAGTACCACAAAACCAATCCAACATAAGAATGTTGGCTAAATTGTTTGACGGCGATCAAACTTCATCCAACATCGTCCAACACGATTTCTTTCTTCTTTTTTGAAAATTTCATATTTTTTCAAAATTTTGAAGTGACTCAAAGCAGTCCAACATTTTATCCAACGTCATAAAAAATGCATGTTGGATTAAATGTTGGTCTGGTTTGCCCCCGCCTCAAGGTATAGTAGAAAGTAACAGAAAAGTTTTCACCTTTGACTGCAACATGTTTTCATTGTTTGTATAATGGCATTACCTTTTGGTTCGAATTAGCGCCAAACATTTACTGAAGTATCGGGAATGGTTCAACCTTTATATATCCAACCAAGCATCCATATTCTGTTGCACCGTCCACACCCCTGCTCTGCAAATAACGGGTACCCACTAAAATACAAAATGTAAATTAAAGTGTTGAACAGTTCTTTATTGCTATCACTTGTTTAGTAAGGATTTTTGCTGTTAAAGAACTGCACTAATTTGTTTATATAAAATATTCCAGGTAAAAAAACCTAAAACAACCCTCTATCTTTTTGTTATGTAATTTGGCCATCTATTTATAAAAATAAGTTCATAAGCGCCCGCTTCTTCTAAGCGCCAACAAGTATTTGTTTAAACTGTTGCGGTACTGTTACAGCTAGTTTTATTTTATTTTATTTTAGGCGTATCTATATAATAATACGGAGATTTTATTTTAGGCGTATTATTTATAGTACTAAACTCTCAACTATACGCAGATCACATAAATGTCCCAGATGAGTATGAAAAACAAGATAAATGGATAGATACGCAGTTAAATATTGTTAGATCAAAAGAATGTAAACATTGTATAGTCTTTCAACACATTCCTTGGTTCCTTCAAACGGCTGATGAGGAAGATGAGTATTTTAACATTAAAAAAGAACCGCGTTTCAGAATGTTAAACAAGTTTCGAGAAGCTGGAGTAAAGCATATCTTCTGTGGGCATTATCATCGTAATGCAGGAGGTTTATATGGTGATCTCGAGGTGATTGTAACGTCTGCTATCGGCTGCCAGTTGGGAGAAGATAAATCTGGAATGCGAATTGTTCGTGTCTCGGAAAATAAAATTGAACATAAATATTATGGATTACAGGAATGTCCTACCTCATTGTCACTGAATGTGTCAGTTGACCTTCCATGATTTCATGTTAATTTGTTTTCATATTATATTCTGTGTATGCATATTTTATTTATGTATTTTATATGTTATGTATGCATACTGTATTTACATTTTTATTGTAAATATTTTTATACACAAACATAGTATACCCCTTAAGAAGCACCTTTATTCAATAAGTGCCCACTCTTGAGTAAGTGTTGTCTTGAACATATTGTTAGGAAGGTTCTTTGGTATCAAAACAAAAATAAAATGACGTAATGAGGAAGTGTATTTTCTTAGCAATTTTCTGTGAATAAAACATTTACAAGTTTTCTAACAATTCAAACATATTTGCATCACACCATGTTCTTTATCGCTGCTTTCGTCTTTATCAGCAACCATTCGCAATTATTTTTTTACATATATTCATCCCACCTTGCCTTACTGTTGATTATTCGCACCTGCAACAGGTAAATTTAAGAATGCTATCAAGTTCCAACTTCATAGCAGTTATAATGGCCAGTCATAATGGGGTCATAGAAAGCATCTCTAAGTTTCTAACCCTGGCAGGTTTCAAGGATGGACCTAAAAGTGATTTCCATTTGATCACTTGCAAGGGGTTGTGCAAAACTAGTTCGATTTGCAAGATTTCCATAAAGACGTTGTACCGCAAGTCTTCCAATGTGCTTGATTCATTTTTTTTGTAATTGAAATATACAAGCGAAAAATATAGAGAAAACTTTTGACATATTTCAGTTTTTTGCATTTAAACAGGTAATATGCAGAAAGCTACACGCATATTTGAGTGATATACACCTGATGGTGCGTCTAATGTAAAGCTATATTTGGGTTAAGGTTGAAAAATTGCAACTTCGACTACAGGATGAGACATGGTTTTACAGGAAATGAACAAAAGTTACGTACGTATGGCTAGGTATAATAATTAAGTTTTAAACAAAAGAAATTAATTCCTAAACGCTTTGATTGGCATAGAATTGATCACAAGATAAAGCAAACCAAGATGATCTTTTGGGTGATATTTTTGAATGATGAAGTTGTAAACATTAAATGTTACATTTGTGCCAGCGTTTATTGCACAGAACTTGCTGTCAGATGCAACTATGAGATGTCATTTTAAAAATCCTTTTAAGAGAAGTGTTTTTATAACAATATAACTATTTAAAGTGATTCTATGAAATGATTATGACGATGTAATGTAATTTAATATTAAGTTTGTTTGTTGAAAGCGTGGGATAAAATAATAAAGTTGTAAAATGTATAAGCTTGTTGAACAACGCATTCAAAGAAAACATCAGGCGTAGAGAACAGCACGAGCTTAAAACGTGTTTTCATATCACTTCGTTGTATTAACATATTTCAGTGGATGCTAACGATTTTACACACATCACGTTGTACTTTTCTGTAGTGTAAACAAATATGGCGGCAGGAGATTTCCGTCGTTCAATTAACGGTGTATATCCTGGATTTACCCACGAAAAAGAAGGAGAGTGGAAAGGAAATTTTACCTTTATACAAGGTGCTGACACTCAATTCGGTTTGATTGACCGCTGGTTTCTTAAAAATCCTATTGAAAATAACGTGTGGGACCAAGAGATGGAACTGACTAAGCAAGCCATAAAACATGCCAATGAAATGATTCCTAAACCGAAATTTTTCATCCTGTGTGGAGATTTGATCGATGCTATGCCTCATACGAAACACCGTGGTGTACAAGAAGAAGATTTCAAGAAGTTATACAGTGAACTTGATTCTGAAATACCTTTAGTGTGTGTTTGTGGTAACCACGATGTTGGCGATATACCCACGAAGGAGAGCTTAGAAAGTTATCGGGCGGAGTTTGGAGATGACTATTTTACGTTCTGTGTGGGAGGTGAGTTTTTACTTTGGTGTACCTGCATACAAGTAATTTCGTCCATATTCAAGTCAGACCTATCAGTACTAGACAGGAGCTTGAGGTTTTATTATGGTACCAGTCAAACCTGTGGAAAAATCCACTTAGAAAGTAAGAAATTTTATGATGTTTTAAGAGTTTTGATGACATCAACAGTGCATATGCAAAAAATGTTTTTGGGGAATTTGTTTAACCGTTGCGTCTAAACAGATTGAAACGCTGTAAAAAAAATAAAAGGATTATGTGCTTTCCACTAACGGTTAAGGATATATCAAAGTTTAAAAGTTCCACAAAAGTACAAAAATTTTTTTAGAATTTTTTATAATACCTGTTGTCTTTTGTATAGAGCTTTAAACAACGATTAATAAATAAAAAATATTTGAAGAATCATGTTCAAATTATTTGACTTCAAACCTAAAAGTACAACGCATTGGCTTCACTAATCTTATTTAACATATTGACGTCAATCTAATGTATTAACATTAAATTTTTGTAAACGACAGAACAGTTTTATAGCCGATGTTTTATAATCATCAGAGAAAATTTTAGAAATGTTATTCACTATGGGCGTTACAGACTTTTCGTATTAATTAATAAATATATCCTACTTTTTTTTGTAATATCTTATTAAATGTTTAAGCATAAACGTTTCTTCCCATAATTAACAAATTATCCTAAATCCAATTTTTTACGATCTTTAGTGTTTTTTAAACCTCCTGCATTGCGCAAGCATGTTTATGTCAATACGACACAAATAGATGTGATATAGCCTAAAAGCCTTGGTTAAATTAATCAGCAGTCTTCGCAGCAATCCTTGTTTTATTTACGATTTTTTGTTAGCAATATTTTACTTAGTAAGTGTGGACAAACATTTTTATTTTGGTAGGACGGCTAACGTGTTCACGATATTTGCGGACATTTCACGTTCGGTATAATACTATTCTTCGAGACACAGACGTGTTTTTGAATAGTCCTTACTTTCTTTTTTTTCAGGTGTTTTCTTCATTATTGTCAATTCACAGCTATTCAAAAATCATGTCAACGTGCCGGAGGAGTATGAAGCTCACTTAAAGTGGATAGACAGACAATTAGAAGTTTTCAAATCTTCCAAATGTAAGCACTGCGTTGTTTTTCAGCACATACCGTGGTTTCGTGAGAAAGCAGATGAGGTGGAGAGCTATTTTAATATAAATCCCGAACTTCGCTTTAAAATGATGGATAAATTTTTGGCGGCCGGTGTGAGGCATATTTTCTGTGGTCACATTCACCAGAACGCGGGTGGATGGTATAAAGATTTAGAAATTGTGGTCACATCAGCAATTGGGTGTCAAACTGGCGAGGACAAATCAGGATTTAGATTAGTTCGAGTTGCAGAACACAATATTGACCATAAATATTATAATTTAGGAGAATGCCCAAAACATTTTGATTTAGATGAAAAGAATGACTTGCCCTAATGAATTTAACAATTGTGTTTATTTACAGTGGTTACGAAGACTGATACAGTGCGACCATTTCACCTGGAAAGTCTTTGAAACTACTGGAAAGTTGTAAATATGAAAAAAATCCTGGAAAAGTCTCAGAAAATATTTTTTTTCAGTCAACAGCTTATGAAAGCTGATTATAGATTTTTGTTAGAATCTCTGTACTTTGTTGAACTAACTTCTCCTGCAAAATGTTAAAATTTCTCTTTAAAACTGACTCCAGCTACATATTTTATTTTTATTTTAGGTAATTTATTTAGTAATAATTTTTTCAAAATGTTTGCAATTTGAAAATAAAACGGGGGTAAAAAAAAAATAAATACAATTTATACAAATACTTTAGAAACTTTCGCAAATTTCTTCCCTTCACATCGCGAAACCTACCGTCCACGAAAAAACATTTGTCAATCTCATTTTTAATTATGCTTGACAATACGTTCTGGGTTTCACCCTTGAAACAAAGTTACTTTTAAAAGGGGAAGTTATACTTTCAAAATCTTTTAAAATATAGTTCATTTGTGAAGCACAGACAAAGATGTACCAAAGCCAAATTTCTCGTTTTCAATTGGGACCAACCAAGATTTCATTTCGTCGATTATTACGAAGTTTGTCAACTTCATCCCCAGGACATCTTTTCGTCTCGCCGTCCTGGTTATAAAAGAGACAACAGGCGCTGGGAACGAGGTCGGAAGTTCGTGTCTGTGGAAATACCAGTTTTTTCAGGCACGAATTAAAACACCATCATACTTCAAACTTTTTGAATTTATTAAGAGGGACTCGTACTGCTTTTACAGATTGTAACATTTTGACGTTTAATTAAGTCTCCCAGGCGCATAGAGAGTTCATTTTGTGTGATGCAGTGCGACAATGAAGTCACGCAAAAAGAAAACCTTGCTTCGGTATGTAAGATCATTGTTACTCGGAAAGAAAGAATTTTCCGAATTAAATATTCAATTTGAAAGGATACTGATCCAAAACTTCCTCTGTAAACTAAATATACTGCGTAAACTTTTACAAATTTCACAAATTTTATTTTCGCAAAATTCTTTTGGAAACTTACTTGTGCTTTTAAAGTATTAACTGTACGTTGGAAAGTATCCCGATGTGCAAAGAACGTTAACAAAGATATTCTCAAAAAGAAAACAAATCGAAGTTCTAATAATTCTCTACAGGAATAATTACAAATTACTATGAATATACTTGCACGTCATCATAGCTCTATACGAAGTTCGGAACAAAAAGTTAAAATCTTCCTAAGCGTAAATTGTTATTCCGTTTCCAGAGATACCTTAAGAGAATTTTCACGGGAATTAATTTTTGCGAATTTGTGAAATTTTTCGGTTTACCAATGTGGTACGCAGAAATACATTTCACAAAAACACAGAAGACAACCATATACGAGAATCGCCAAATCTATTTGAAATTATTAAATTGTCCAGAGAAACTTTGTTATAGAAATGTAAAATCGCAAAACACGCACGCAAAAGTTTTCTACTTAACATTTTACATCCATTGTAATACGCTTTCTAACAGCATCTAAATCATTAACCAATCTTATCTGTCCTTATTTTCGCTAAAAATAATTCTCGCGCATTTGTATATACTTCATTCACAAAGATTTTTTTAACGCGAAAGAAGCAAAAAGAAAACCGGAATCATAATTCGTGAATATTACTACGTCTAAAAACTATCTAACAAACAAGACAATTATCAATCTTATCTGTCCTTATTTTCGCTAAAATTAATTCTCGCGCATTTGTATATACTTCATTCACAAAGATTTTTTTAACGCGAAAAAAGCAAAAAGAAAACCGGAATCATAATTCGTGAATATTACTACGTCTAAAAACTATCTAACAAACAAGACAATTATTACATCCATTGTAATACGCTTTCTAACAGCATCTAAATCATTAACCAATCTTATCTGTCCTTATTTTCGCTAAAATTAATTCTCGCGCATTTGTATATACTTCATTCACAAAGATTTTTTTAACGCGAAAAAAGCAAAAAGAAAACCGGAATCATAATTCGTGAATATTACTACGTCTAAAAACTAGCTAACAACAAGACAATTATTACATCCATTGTAATACGCTTTCTAACAGCATCTAAATCATTAACCAATCTTATCTGTCCTTATTTTCGCTAAAATTAATTCTCGCGCATTTGTATATACTTCATTCACAAAGATTTTTTTAACGCGTAAAAAGCAAAAAGAAAACCGGAAACATAATTCGTGAATATTACTACGTCTAAAAACTAGCTAACAAACAAGACAATTATTTGCAAGTATCTAAATTCAAAACTGTGCATTGCAGCGCAAAGCAATTTTTTTCAAATAATCGTAATATCTCCAACTAAGTGGGATTTTGGAAGAAATATCCATCCATTCCAAGTGCAGATCTGACGCATATTTCTAAACACACAAAAAGACAGTGTTGGTTCGTAACAACAGAATATCTCCCAGTTTTGCAAACCAGTACACTTTCATTCCTTATGCAATGTAAAATATCGCAAACAATTTTGTTTCTAATTTTCCTTCATCATATGATCTTTTTCGACTGACGTGCAAATTCCAGGTTTGGGTATAATGAGATGTTACCATGGCAAAATTTCTGTGTTAAATTATTGACAGAGAATAACAAGTTAAACAGGTCGAACTATCAAAAGCTATTTTTAATATGGGGGTTAGTTCTCCTGCATACAGGCTAACTTGTAGGGTATAGTTGTAGGATATACTTGCAGGGTATACCTGCAGGGTGCACTTGCAGGATATAATTGCAAGGTTTATTTAAAAAAATCATCCTTATTTCTGCTGTTTTACACAAGGCATGGTAATTACTCAAACACAGAACTTTTAGGCATATAATACACTAAGATACGTAAAATACTAATGCACCATACACTCGTACACACGCACAACTCATCATGCTCATAGTGCAAATTATTAGTGGCTTGGATTTCTGTTACCATCGTTTTTAAGTCAGAGCTATTAATTGTAAAACACCAAAAAGAAAATTCTGAAATGAATTTCAATGTTACTTACACTTTCCAAATACTTTGAAATCACTCTCCCATCTTGATCATGGTAATTGATGACAACACTCTCTATCCATGCGTCATCCGTGTTTCGTGGATCTTCAATTGCACCGTCGTACAACTGAAATGAAATAATGTCAGTTCCTATGGTTACTCAAACATTAAGTGACACTTAATGTTTAATTTAAGATTAAATCAAGAATCTACTGCACCTTTTCCTTTTTAGAAAGTATTTCTTCACATTTTTCTGTATAATATCTTTTTCTCTCATCATCAAGTCGTAAGTTTTCGTCATTTAGAATGTCGATGTGAAAGAGCGTACTTAAGATAGGTGGTATCAGCTCTTCACTTTTATGAGACTCGCATTTTGTTACCGGACCCTAACAATAAGAATAAAATAGCAATACCAACAAAATGTTTTCGAATTTTTAAATATTTTAAAAAACTGAAGTATATATAAAGAAAGAAAAAAGCCCATGCAATCCACTTTAAATGAGGTTATATGAATTCGACCAGAAACCGTATATAAAGATTTACTCATTTAAGTTTGTAGTCACTTACGATCGGAATATTTATGGTACCAGACTTGATTTCTTTGATGACAAGAACTTGTAGGATTTTCAAACCATTTGCCCCAAGTTCGATACCAGTCAAACCTGGTTTCCATCTAGAGGTGAATAATTTTTTTTTAAACCTTACCTTCAAAACATTGTTTAAAATACTTGTAAAATGCAATCGAGGTAACAATTACGTAGGCATGATATAAAACAACCTTTCCACGTTGCTGCAAGCTGCGCGAAGCGATTCGCAAATGGACGATAAATTTTACATACTTTAATTCGCTATATTTTTGCACGCATACGGATACATGGAAATAGGTGTCCAAATATATTTTACGCGCAGTTAAGGCCGCACAAATATTATGCACGTTTTTTTTTTGTAAGATATCAGGCTGGAATTTCAGTTTAAAAACAGTAGGTTTACTGTTTCACGGCTTTTCCCTTTACTTTATTTTTCTTTCATTATTGTTACATTGTTTGTGTTTCTAGTTCGATGTAAAGTTAATTTCTGAAAACGTTTTAGTGTTGAAAAACTGCACCATTCTTCATTTATAGCTTGTTAGCCGAAAGCAAACCAAATCAAAGCGAATGAACGCAATTTAGCCATTAAAAACGACTTTTGTATTTGCTAGGACACTTCTTGAAAATTCAACGTAAAACTTTTAATGGTTGTATCACACATTTCTTCCTTTTTCTCACACTTCGACTCTCTCTATGTGGGTGAGGTTTTCTTCATGTTTATCGCATACTGATCTGACTTTTTTAATGTACATAGAAGATTGCAAACTGCGGTTCTTAAATCAAGATGCCTGGAAATTCCTTAGTTTAGAAGCATATGAGTTATTATTGGAGGATTGTAATCAGTTCTAAATAACATCGACAAAACACACCTTGTCACAATCGTTTCCACAATTTCGTTTGAACCGAATGTTTTAAGTAAGCCCTTTCCAACTAAGCCTGATCTTCCAAGTGGGTTACTAAAACATAATTTGTAGTTTGTAAAGATAATTAAAGTTTCGTTCTCTTAGAAGGAAAACTTTAGCTTGAAGACTACATCAAACAGCACAATTTCGAAAAAACAAATTTGGTCTATGTAGTTAGTACACATAATATATTGTACCGTGGTCGATCAGTTGTATTGTCATTATCATCATCTGATGGAAAGAAAGCTCGCACATTGTTAGGTGCGTATTCTGGAAATTCCACCTATGGAAAGAATTTTTTTAAGGCGTGAGTATACAAAAGAGATGCGACATTTTAACAACGGTGCTTATATGAGATATATTGGTAAAGGAAGCCAAGTTCTGCAAAGATGATGAATCGAGTGGGACTTGAACCCAATTGAAAAGAAAAATGTAAATCATGTTTGTCTAATATTTTATAAAAAAGAAGAACAAGAAAATTGGACTTTAGTCTGACATTTCGTTATGTTTTTGACATGTTTAGCCTAAAGTTGTTCCTATTTGGTTTGTTTCTATATATCAACATATTAGAAATTTTTGCACGCAAAATCTAAATTTACTCAAATTTCGCAAAATCGCAACAACATCTCAAAATATCAATAATTATGTGACACCTTCCTTAAACATCGACAAAATGTTCAACGGCGAAAAAGAACATGACTTACATTCCATGACACGTTCTGAGGGGTAACAAAAAATCTTTTTGTAGCTGTTAATGGATAATGAACATCTGCTTTGAGATTGGAGTCGAAGTCACATTTGGTTAACGCTCTTTCTCTTCCAAGTCTGTCATGATCCTTGTAAAGAGCAAAACAGTGACGTTTCTTTATTAGTGAAAAACCCAACGCAGTAGCAGTAAGTGCACACAAGCCCAGTTTTACGTTTATATATTCCTGATAGAGTTTCTGCTTTAATAAAAATAGGTTAGAAAACTTTTAAATCCTCTTACTTGCATTAAAAGTGTTCTTATATCATCTTCGAGTGATTCTAATCTTGAAGGAAGATTCAGTGCTTCTTTATTTTTCGCATCAAGCCTACCAATCAAAACGTTAAAATTCAAAGTAATGAGGAGAATGAAATTTAAATGGATACATTAAGGTTAAACAAATATATCAGTTTGGTTTTTATATTTTATTTCTTGGAACCTACAACTTACTTAACAGTTTGCAAAAAGTCTAAACTCTCGACTTCTATAAATTGCAGAAAAGGCAAGCAACGTATAAAACGCATTAGTTTCACTTTCTAACACGTTTGCTTTACGCGATAATCATGACAACGCCTTGAAATGAAATAAATGGCATAGTAAAGTAAGCAACAACTGGCATATTTTATAGTTTGGATTTAGTGAAATAACCCGGGATCCGCTGGCAAGTTTAAATTGCGTGTATATTAAATTACTTGTGGAGTGAACTTCACAATTTACCGCCTTGTCTCATAATAAAAGGGTTGTAGTTGCGGTTTATTGCAAGAGAATAATTTTTCGTGTTGTATTTTCGTTAAATTTTTATCTATTTAATATTTACTACTTTACTACCTACAATGGATTAACCTACAACTGATGTGGGTTAAGTTCAGGTCGTGAAAAACTTTTCTAGACTCAACTTTTATTTTGTTTCTAAGTCACTTACTTTTTAAGTGTTTCATGTTTACTTTTTCTGTTTATAGAAATATCCTTTGCAGTACAAAGTGCCAAACATTCTCGTTCAAATCCAGCCAGCTCACTTTTTTCATCTTCTGTTATATCTAAAGCAAGAAAATAATTCTGAGAAAGATTTTCAAATGAAAGTTCTATAATTTTATCGTGGAAAGTATGCATATTTTAGATTGTAAACACAAAAAGATGTAAATACAGAATTTTGAGGCGCAAAGCACAAAACGGTTAAAAAGCAGGAAGATAATAATGCCATCACTTCCGCAATCTCTCATAATTTTTATATTTTGAATTAATTAGAAACTGAAAAAACAGTACTTGAAGATATATCTTGAGCTTCTTCATCACTTTTAAACAATTAGATTTCTTACCATTAAACAACGAATGAGGGCAGCACGTTGAACTAAATATCAAGGTTTTAACTATTTCGTAAATATTTGGAATAATTGAAAACGGCATAGGTACTGCGGAACGCGTTTGATATTCTTGCATAATGAAGTATCGATTGAATTTCCAAATTTTCTTAGAATCAACTTGCACGCCATCATATACATAACTGTAATAAAAGACAATTTCCAAATAACATCTTAAACATGTTGTGATCAATTGCATGCTCTTACTATGGAATTTTCAATTTAAATATGTCACCTAAATCTAGCAATTAAAAGATTCATCAACAAAACAGCTGCTAGTAAAGTGTATCCAGCCATCAGAATTTTAGCTACTGGTGCAACCACAGTTGAATAACTTGTGTTAAATACGGTTAAATTGGCTGGCGCTGAAGCAAAAAACAAACATTTTATAGTACTTTTGCTGACACTGTTGCAAGCTAAAAACCTTTGGGTTAATTGAATCGTTTCATTATAATGAGAACGCAAAGAGAAAAGGTGATATTTACTGCGTCCTATTCTTACCATTAAGCCCTACTTCGTCCATAGCATCTGCATACATTTGTTTATATGGTACTGAGAAAATAGCTGTCGCAGCAGTAAAAGTTGAGTCGTTCATTGGAGATAAAATAGCAAATCGTGCAATGCCATATGCTAATAAAAATACCGCTAACACGAACACGAAATACAGCAAATCCGTGACCTATAAAACAGAGTATCATGAGCAGCCTAAGGAAATGAAGCTTTGTAGTGTATAACGAAACAAGAACGTGGCTATCTACGGTGGCCACATTTTTTAAAGCGCATGTGCAGATCAAGTTAAACCCCCAAAACAAAGTTGTGGTTCTCCCTGCAACGCGAAAAGAAAAAATTCTTTGTCAATTTCACATTTTTGTTTCTCCTTTTTCAATTAGCCATATTTGTTTTTGTTACGCCTCGTGTTGGTGGGAGAAATTCTGAAAAATAATTTGGCAGAAAGGATGACAAAAAGCAAACTAGAAAATAGCTTTTATTAAGAACAAAGCAGATCTATAAACAACGAAAAAACCAACTAACCATTCTTCTGATCATTTCCACATACGGTCCTAATTCAGGACTAATTGCGAATACACTCAATAGCCTTATAATCCAGAAAAAAATATCAACAGCGTACAACACGTGTGCTTCAATCAATTTGTCGGTGTACATTCGTAGAGCAAATGCGCCGATGAAAAGTGCTAAGGCAAAAACATCCAACATGTTCTCGAATGATGAAAAGTAATTTTTAAACTTTTGGTAGTATGTTCTTCCAACGGGAGCTTGGACAATCTAAGCAAAAAGAATTTCATAGCTAGGGTATTTATCATCACAAGCCAAAAAAAGTACTCAGGAATTTATACATTTGGTATGATTGAAAACAAGAAAGTTTTCAAAACATCCGATCCATGACAGAAATGAGTTTTTCAGTATAGATGGTTTTTATATTTAGTACATATCGCTGTACAAATGATAATTTTTCGCTAATCGAGTCTCCCAAAAACAATTCTCAGGAATCTATTTTTGCGAACAAGTGCCCTGAACCTTAAATTTCACAAAATAGGCGAAATAAAAAAAAAATAAAAAAATTAAATTAAATAAAATTAAAATAAAACAAAAATTGTGAAAATATCTTTCTGAACGCTCACCTGTCGAAATTCTTCAATGATGAAGGCTAGAATGTAGAAAGCAACAATCCATTCCGGAACTGCAACTTTATCTTTCAACTGATGTGTCACGACAAAGGCGAAGAATCCCACAAACAAGAAGTAGGAAAGCTAAAAAATATTGAAAACACATAATCGTGTTTAAACAATTTTAAAGGAGGTTCCAAAATCCCTCTCTCCTTTCCGACCTCGGCTTAAAAACGGAGATTTATTGATATTGAAAAATACTCTATAGCTGCATATAAGGAAAGAACCAACTCCTCGACCTGTTTTAACATTGGCAAACTAACTACCGGCAAGCTAACTACTGGCCACCTACCACGTTAGAGGCGCATTTTGTTATCGGAGCATCATAAAAATATTTTCCCTTGTAATAGATCTCTTTGACTGTTTCTTTTATGCTCTCGGATCGTGTTTTTTCTTCTTTCACGGAACTATAACAAAAACTATTTGTAGTCTCTGCAAAAAAGGAAATAATTTTCGCGAATTTCACGTTTTGTCAATATCGCAAAAATTATTAGAAAACTTGCTATTCGAGAAAGTCGGGTAAGTTGATTGATTTACACGATTTACCACAGAAAACGAGAATCAGACAGTTTGGTGCTTTGCAGAGATGGTAGTTTCCTATGTAAAGGAAGAAATTCATAGTTACCCCTTGAGATGAGAATGAAGTTGATTGGATTCGTATTCTAACGTGGTTTTTCCTTCTACTTTCTCCATTTCTCGAGTTTTGTATTGTAGAAAGAGAAAGCAGGGTGGTAGGAGGCATAAAAAGACCTAAAAAGTTATTATGTGTAATTAATAATTTAAAATAGTGTGCTCTAAAACAATTCTATACAGGACAGTGAACAAACGAGACCTTGAGTCCATGAATAAACCAGGAATCTCCTTTGGTTACAATTCTCCCGCACCACCAGTGTTCGGTCAACATTAATTGACACGTGTCATGTGATACAAAATCAATATGGCGGGTCGATGCAGCTAATGCAAGACATGACTTAAATCCAAAGTGTTCTGGCTCTTGACATAACAATCTTCTAGTAAAAAACTGTTGTTGTTTCGTACACTCATCCAACATGTCCAATGCAAGGTTTCCAAAATATCTGCAAACATTAAACATAGAAATACATGATTTATAACAAAATAGCTGTTTGCAATGTAATACAACTCTTCCAAATTCAATATTTTTAACACACACATATATATGATTTGGACTAGTTGATCTTGTGCTTTTTTAATTGCCTATAAATCGACCCAAAAAAATGAAAAGAAAAGACGGAGAAAATATACATTGACCGAACGTTGCAACAGTAACTGCTATGGTTACTACTTTGTTATTACGATAAACTATTTGTGGTATAATAGCAAGATATTAAAATGTAAGTCAATGAAAATGAAACACAAGGTTCTAAACATCGACAATTAGCTATGTTGTAAAAAATGCCAATCGTAAACATTCGGGCTTTTCTTGTTATAAAAACAAGTAAAATAAAGCCGATCAATAGCTTGTCAATTTTAGTCATGTATTAAAGATTAAATCTAATTTAGAAAGTAGAATAATGCAAAAAAAGTTAGAGAAAAAAAAACTTCGGCGAAAAGTATTTTTATTATTTCAATCACCCTTGTCAGTTTATTTTATTAATTTTCTTTTAGTAAAATATTTAAATGTCGCAGCGGATTGAAAAATAGTAGTAGTAGGGATTCAGTCGAAGTGGAGAAGTTACAGCAAACGACAGTCAAATCCCCACTTTACACACACTCCTCAACTACCCCTGAAAGACCTGTGATGTCAGTAACATTAATTTTCATAAATTATCAAAACTGCTGACATTAGCAAAAGCGTCACGTGACCCATACCGCGTATGTATAAATGTTTCATTAGAGAAGGGGATACCTGACGATCAAATCCATCAGCATATGCATGAGTACCTGAAAGCAACAGGGCGAAACCGAATTTCCGGCAGACGTTCTACAGTAAGATGATCAAGGATGTCCCAAGGTATGCGACACAACCTTTAGTAGAGATCAAAAAAGTTTGATCAAGCAATGCGACCTCCGTACCTTGCCTAGACGATCTCGCCAAATCGGCAATTCGCCAATTTGTATATGTTGAAATTCTACTCAAAGGTTTGAGATGTCGTACACTGTGAACGTCTTGAGGAGTACGAAAAGACGAGACAAAATGGCTGTGACTGATGAGTACTTGTACAGGTCTGTTTAAACTATAATTCATAGGCTGACTGCAAAGTACTATTTTGTAGAAGGTAAAGATGGCACCAAGTCCTCCTTCTAAAGAATGTCTGAGAAACAGAAAACTATGAGTTACTGGTGGTATATGAAACCTGTGAAAGGGAGAACGCAGGCTTAAGTGTACACGAACAAGGGATGGTAACTTACAAGCAAAGCAAACTACGTCCATCGGCGTTCCACGACAAAAGCCGCATTTTACATGATGGTATACACAAAGCACCATTGAGTTGTAACGTGTCCAACGGAATTTTTGTATGCCTTAGAGGCATACAAAACACATGGAATCGAAACAATGCATGCTGTGTATATGTTGTGTTACTTGCGGAATACCCATCATTAAATGGCATGGGTACTTTCATTTTTCCAAGTTTTTGTCACATATGGTAGTGGAAATGGAATTAAAGAATACTGTTGTTGAGTGGAAGGGATTTTGTCATATGCTTGACAAAGAAACCTACCTAATGCTGTAGTAGAAAAATTTTCTGTAAGGTTGACCTGAGTTTGCTAAAATTCTAGTGTCTTCCCAGCTTACCATACATCTCGTACAGGATCATTTAGTAGTTGTGCATGTCATAAGTTCTTATACACAACCTCCTCGCAAATTCCTTGGTCTACGAACGAGGGTCCCTTCTCAACAACCTTTTGCACTCCTTCTTTCAGTAATCATCGGTATCCAGATTCTGCAATACAGTCATTGCTTTTGGTGGAAACTTTCCCCTTCTCTACTCAAACATATTTGCGCATACGCGGTATGAATCACGCGACGTTTTTGCCGATGTCAGCAATTTTGATAATTACGATAATTTATGTTGATGACGTTACAGGTTTTTGTGGGGTAGCGTCGCGGGGTGGTTGTACTGGGGATTTGACCGGCGTGTAGTGTAACTCCACTTTGACTGACACCCTACTACTACTAAAATTCGAAGCAAGAAAGTAAATAAACAAAAAACAAGAATTTCTTTTATTGGAAAATTTACAAATCATCCAATTTTAGGTATTATTATTATCTGATGACAACAACAACAAAAACCTACTCTTCATTTGACGTGAGGCGATTGATCAGCCATTTTTCTTCTGTATTTTTGTTATTCAGATAGTAATCTTTCATGCTACCATACAACTTATATGCCAGCAAAATCTTTGGTAATGCATGACCTCCATAAAATAAGAACAACACAATAACCCACTGCATGTTGGAGAGTATGGCGTAGAAGAAAAGCTGCATGAAAACGTCATCTTCGAAATCCTACAAAATTATTACAATGTGTGGTCAGCAAATATTGTTTCTTCGGGACTGTTTACAGAGAGAAGGGACGGGACATTTGCCTAGATCCTGCTCCATTTAATAATTATACTAAAAATCAATTTGTTCGTCCAAACGTGATCCACTTTCAGGCGGGACGGATTTTTCATAGAAACACACCGTCCTGAGAGAAACGAGATAATTTATGCACATTTTAATTCACAGAAAAAATATTGCAACAAAACGTTTTTCTATATAAAGGCAAGACGAAATCATCCTGTCTAATGCCCTGTCCAGGTAATCGTGCACTCCCGCCTCTGATGTAAACACACCCTTAATATGTTACAAGTTAGAAAATTTTCCTAAATTTAAATATACCTCATTATTTATATCTCCAAAATCTTTTAACATATCTAAAAAGTCCTTTCGCATGTCTTCCAGTGTCAGCTAAGAAAATGAAAGTTGTTTACAATTTAAACAGTGCTTTACCAGTAGAGATCTATTAAAGTGTTAAAATAATTTCTTCACCTCATTTTTATCAGTCAACAAATGAAGAATGTTGATCTTTTTTTTCTTTAATTTCTAAAAAAAAAACCTATTAAAACATTGAGAACAAAATTCGGAAAAAAATGGGTAAAAATACTTGTCAAATGAAAATATACAAAGCAAAATTGGCTTAATGAAAGAGAACTACTTTGTTCATCACTAACATACTGCCTGGCAGTGAGCGGGATACGATCCGCGGTCCCCATAACTGGGAGCCACAGACGAACCCACTACACTACGTGCGGCAATATGTTAGTGATGAACTCAGATAGTTTATCCGGATGGTGTGTATACATAGGTGAATATTTATCATAGCACATCCGTATTTCATTCTCAACAGAGAATGCTATCTAACTATCTGATCTGATCGGGGTGAAGCATTCTCTGTTGAGAATGAAATACGGATGTGCTATGATAAATATTCACCTATACAAAATTGGCTTGTATTGAAAAATTTAGAGCATTGCAAATGTTTTACTTTCCTGAATAAAATTTTTCATCATAATTTTATAGTTTTTATCTGAAATTAAAACTCATGCCACGGGGACAACTTTTTTAGTGGTTGCAAATGTAGCCTTTTAACAAATAAAAGAAAAAGAAAAACCAGTAACAAAGAATATGTTACTGGTAAGAAAACAACTTATGTTTTCGTACCACCACTTTCAGCAACAATTCTGGGTCAACATATTTGTATACAGCCAATAGGAATGTATAAATTATACCTAATGCTTTCCTTGTTGTGATGTCATGCAAGCTGTTGCATAGATGTGTCGTGGACACGATAAATATTTTGAACAATTTAATTTTGCTACTATCGCCCGAAAATATTGTTTGGTGCTCTGTAGCTACATACTCAGGATGAGGAGAATGTTTACCAAGAAAAATTGAGGTATATAAAAATGCAATTAGTTTGTGTAGCTTCAGTAAAGACACTGCACTTTAACTTCGAGTTGGTTAGACTGATGAAGAAGCAATGTGTGTCATTGTTTAATGGTCCTCAAGTCTGTGTTTTGTTGTCAAATTATCTTAAAACACACATTTTTCATTTTCATGGTTGCTTATATATAGCAATATTCAAGGACTCATATATACCATATGATAACATTATGTGTGAATGATATATATGATGTGTGAAAGATATATAGTATATATGATATATAGTATATATGATATATAGTATATATGATATATAGTATATATGTCGGCTTAGCTCAATTATCAACAGTTCATTATGATATTTATCCACACGGTGATTGTTTTCAAAATACGCTCAACGAAATAATGGTATGTGGTCAACGAAATTTTTAACCCATCAAAGCGAATCTGGTCTGTGTTTTACAGGCATTACCTGCAAGTTAGTTGCTTGGAACACACAGGAATCCCGACGCTTAATCTTTTTGAATTCGATATCTGAGAAGTAAATGGTAAGATAACTAAAAATATCCCTCTGTTAACGTTGATTGGAAAATGTCAGAATGAAATTGCGAGTCTATAGAAAAAGAGTTTTGCCGCCAGAAACACACACACTATGCTTGTATTTTTAAGACTCAATTTTTCTACCGTATCCTTTTTGTAAATAAATTTGGAGTAAAAAGTGTATAGTTTTACAGGATAACTGTATTTTCAATTTTCTGGTTGATAACGCCTTTTTTACGAAATATATTATCTCGAACACTAAACTTAATAAAGGGATAAAAAAAGACAGACACATCCAATCAGTTAAACCGTAGTCATGATTAACCGTCCCTCTGGGTCTATTCCGTGAAAACAAAAAATGCAATTAAGACCACAGAAAATATTTTTGATTTGAACGGGGTGGTTTTAAACTAATGTAATGGAATTGGTATAAAAGTTTGCTTTGTATTAGCCATAATTTCTGAGTTCCTGAATTTAAGAATTTAAGGGAGGTTGATTTAAGGTTTTGAAAAAAATAAATTTTGACCAATTAAAAGGCTGTGCACATCTTAAAAAAATTCAAGAGAAATTAAAAATGTTGGTTAAGCTCTACCAAACACATTTTGATCGCACACCCGATTTAAATACTCGGCATCATATGCCGCTGTGACGCAATTAATTTATGCTCCGTATTCACTACAGGACACTGCAATTTTTTTCCTACTATGATTGGAATAAAAATACAGGCTGCTTCCTTGTTTTGAATTTCTATTCCAAGTTAACAAGACATTCAAAAGTCTCGCTACCTGTTCTCAGAATAAAAGGCATTGGAATCACAAAAACATCCAAGAATTGCGTGGCTTGCTGGCTAGCTAGTTACTTTCACTTTTAACCTACTAGCTAGCTAGCCAGGTTAATATGAAAACAAATCTCCTGGTTTATCCTAGGTAAAACTCAAAATGCATATATTAAAGCTTTGTAGAGGTGATAAGTATTCCACTTAAATTAAAAAAAAAATGTGTATGCAAAAACAAAACACAATCCTTAAATAATGTTGTATTCCGCGATGTGATAACAGGAGATTGGAAAAAGCCGAGTAAACGAAATTTTGATTATAGCGCATAACATAGCTCCGATCTTAGATCTCGGACTATTATATTGTCAACGAGATCTTACCATATACCGTAAACATTCAGTTACATCATGTATATATGGTTAGTTACATCATGTATATATGGTCAGTTACATCACTGATCATATATATGATAAGTTACATGTCATATATATGGTGTTATATTATATATATCGACATAAATAGTGCATATAAGAGTAATTGAATATTTTTAAATATGAGATATGAGCAACCATAGAAATACTTGTGTGTAGTTCTACGAAATGTTTTATGCAAATTTTAAATTCGCAACAACAAAATCTTATCTTTAAAAAATTAATTTAATGCACCGTTAAACATTATTTGTTTCAACATCTGATAGTGTGACTCTGGCTGTTTTTTTATCTGGCTGTACAAACCAATGCGACTTACACTTTGATACAACCATAACAATGTTTCCTTAGTAATGACACCATTTAAATTTCCATCGTAAAAATCCATTGTGTACTCCATCAATACACGAGCTTCTTCATGACGAGAGATCGAGATAGCATGAACCATGTTTTGGATAATTATGTCTATCTGTAATCCAAAAAAAAGGCTTATAAATGCTTTTAAGAAAAAGGAAATATAAAAAACTATATATAGAATAACCATACATTCTTTTCGTCCGATTTCTTCTTCTTTAAGTTCTCATCAAATTTCTTCAGCAGAAATTCCACATTGTCGTAGCAACCCCAGTGAATGGCCAACTTCAACTGATTTGAAATACTATTTAACTTTTCTTCCTCTGTTTTTAGCACTGTCTCAGCTTTGTATACTAAGATGAACAACAAAAAAAACCAAAGAATTAGCAACGTTAGACTATAAAAACAAATCTATATACAGTTTTAATATTTTCAGCCTAAATAATCTCTTTACTGAATTGCTGAATGCTTGCACCCAGCAGAGCTCTCACTAATAGAAGTGGTTCAAGAACTAAGACTTTCTTATTATTCAATCTAAATAATTTGTGACAATAAGATACGGTTATAAAGAACCATCGCACATACGTACATAACTACAGCAAAATATTTAAAAGAACTTTAAATATTGGAAACTCTCCGAACAGAATTCTATTTATATTTATAAATAGAATTTATAATGATACCTTGGAGAAAAGCATTCAATATCATTTCATCTAAATGATCTTCTTCACCTAGAATGCTCAAAGTGATCTAAAAAAACAGGTTATTGAAGAAATGAAAGCCCAGAGATAAGAAGTGTATGTCCAAAAAAGTAGCCAGCCACTGAAGAGACATTGTTGAACATACCACATAAAATAATTCCCACTTACATAAGTTTTGTATCGCATGCATTCCATGATAGTGTCATAACAAGTGATTGTTTTTGCCATTGACAAATCGGGAAATGTTTTTCCAATTAATTCAATTAATTTTTGGTGCTGTTGTAAATCTCTTAAATTGCAATTTTCTAACGGTTTCAAATCATAAGCAAAAATTAGCAATTCAGCAGCAAAACCAGTTCTCTTGAAGATTATCAATGACATTTTATTTTCAACTGTTTCTTTCACTTGGTTTATAATTTCTAGACCACCACCTATAACTAATGCCACTCCGACATGCTTTCTCATGTTGCCTGAAAAAAAGAAATCCATTTTACTTTGAGGTTAATGAATTAATTTCTGTAAATTGCTAATAATATATGCAGGTACATAGTACATATGCTAATGTGGGTTTATAGGTTTAATTTCTATAAAAAATTGTGGGAACTAGCTTATGTTTGCATTGTTAGAAGAAGGACACTTAAACTACAAATGTGCTCATACTTACAACCCAGGAAAAATATACCTAGACTTTCATTGTGAGATCTTCCTTCCTCGTTAAGGGAAATTGGGAAGATGCATAGTTGATGCTAACAAAATTACTTCAGGTATCTTAGAAGTATGGAATATTTACCTGCTTAGCGGAGGAGAGGAACCGTGAAAAGAGATTTCAAGATCACGAAAAGGCTAACTTAACACATTTTCCCAAATATATTATTCAGGGTTGTAATGGTAACAAGCAATCAATTTCGCACCTTTTCTTCCTGGTACTCCATATTCTAGAATATACTTTTCCAAGGATGTTTTAAACTTGATCTCGGTATGAAATTGATCTTTAGAACCGTCGTCTATGAGTAGAAAGTAGCTGTGATTTTGATCCAGGAATTTCTGTTTAGGAAGTTTCACATTCAGCTTTACATGGTTAATTCCATTAGGTTTGACAAGATCCGATGATTTAGGTAAGATTCCCCACGGTAAAATTCCAATACAGCGCACACTTCTTTCCCTGTCGTAAACTGGCGTGGTGCTATCCATTTGAGTTTTGTTTCTTAACGCCAGGCCAACAATTTTGGTAATTCCAGCATTTTTTCCGTCGGTTAACACCAACGCACTAGTCATTCTTGCCACCTAATGAATAGAAAAGAGGACAGTTCGAAAACCTTTGTATACTTGGTAAAAGTGATGATCCAATAGCAATATAGTCATTATAAGGAACAAGTATACAAACGAGATTCGACAAAACGTTTTGTATATAAATACTAAATATATACGAAAATCTTTACCTTTATTAATCCCTTTTTAAATTGTTTTTCAAATTCCTTATCTTTAGTATATTCTGTTGGTGAACCAAGGACTGATATCAGAAGTTGTGACTTGTCTCCAAATTGCCAATGAGTTTGCATATATTTAGTGACATCAGCTGGATCTGTGCGATCTGACAATCTGACATACTGCATGTAAGGATATTATTATTTCTTCACGACAATTAAAAATGCAATAGGACAGGGGATGGATAAAATGTCAGCATTGTGCTAACTTCCTAACGATAAAACATTCGCTGCAAAAATGAAATCTGTCATTGTTATAGTGTATTATTTACAGCATCAACTTACATTAGCTCGAGTATTTTTTTTGAATCCAACAAACGTGATGTCTCCATATGCGTCCGTGTCTTGTTCGATGTTTTCAGGGCTGCAACATTCTTTCCCATCTGTTTTTTCAGCTAGATGGTCTGGATGGCATGTGCAACTAAATAATGGAGAACAGGACTTTAAAATGGGGTATATAGAGGTGAGTTGCATCGTTTTCCGACTTTTGTTGGAATTGAAAAGCACTTACATGCCTCTTTTGTAATACTGGCAAACTGAATGGACATTTTTAACCCTTCATGTTCTACGAAAAAAGCTGTTTAATCCAATACCTGACTTAGAGTTGGTTGTTGGTTCATGATGTCATGCCTAAATAGTGGAACTTCTAATTCAATATCTTTAGGGTAGTTTCCACTGCTACAATATATTGTACAAAATTAATTGTACAAAATTGAATATTCTTTTAAAAGAGATTGTACAGATGTAACCGCGATGTACGTTTTGTTTTTGAAACAAATTAGTTTGATTTTAAGTAGCATGTTCTTATCGAATCAACTTCAAAAGAAATAAATATGTCTTATGTTTTCTGCGCATTTGAGCATATTCGAAACAAAAGTGTGAACTATTTATATCATTTTTGTACATAATTGTAAAGAATTTTACACTAGTTGCTACAATAAATTGCACAATATGAGATTGTACAATTTATGTTTCGAGAGTGTATAAGTACCTTCACCATTTCCTTTTTCCCTTTACAGCGAAGACTAATGTTGTGCACATTTAACGGCTGTTAGCACTGTACATACGGAAAACATTAGTTACAAGAGTCGATTGGTAGGTTCAAAATTTTGATAAAAAGTAATAATTCAAGGTCAGCCAGTTACTGCAAAGAGGTTATCCAAATCAGCCAAAAATACTCGAAAATACGTTTACACTTCATTTCCAGATCCTTTGCTTATTACGGCTCCCGCGCGTCATGGGACTTAGAAAAAAATCACAAATTAATTGATTGTGTTTATAGGATCATTTTTTTTCTAATGTAATACAAGAACAAGCAATTTTTTTACAGTTCTAAACTTTACCTAACGAGATTCGATTATGAATAACCTCTGCCATCTAGTAAAGAAAAACATTTCGTTCGTAAAAAACATTCAATCAGTGAAAATGGAAACCAGAATGAGTACTAACGATAATAATGATAATAACAAAAACTGTATTTTCATTAAGTTTTATGAATTAGCCATATATCTTCTTCTTGTTGGTTTCAATATGTTTTCCTCCCCACGCGAAAATGAAGGCGAACCGATCGCGAAACATTTTTAAGTGAAATGAAATATAATTAAAAAAAACGCAAGTTATCAATTTTATATAAATAGCAAATCTCACACTTTTACGGTACAAACGGTACAAAAAGCACATGCGCAAAATTTTATGTTGATGTTTTGCTTTGTTCGGTATTTTTCCAGTTTATTTATGTTCGGCATTTCTCCAAAGACCTACCAATCGACTCTAAGTAACTATTGTTTTCCTGTACATACACACTAGCTCGCCCGTTAGCCTAGCTTTCCATTTATCCAGTTTACCCCAAGGCGCGCGTGTTCCACGTCTCTAGCACTGCCCCTCTACCTTGTTGTATAATCGCTACTTACAAACCATGCAAAGTGGTGCTCTCAACTAATTAAAATCTCACCATTACAGGTGCCATTCACCTACCAATTATATTTACCCATGAAATCACGTGACTCAGTCTTCTTTAGCAACGAGAAAGCACAATTTTTCCCTTACCCTTTTCACCTCTTATCTATTACATACCAAATCTGTTAATCATGGCGGACAAACAAATCGAGAAAGAAATATATAGAGGTAACCCTTTCCTTATAAACAGACCCTTCATAATGACCAACTGCTTACGCCAGGTTGGGCGGTTTTGATTCTATCACGGATCAATTTCACTACCCGAGCAGAAAGCGGTATAAGAAACAAGGCCTGTGCGTCTGATGAAGTCCTTGTTTCTTAGGTCATCCCTTTACCCACACGACATCCTTTCTCTACATACGATACTTCGAATACTCCACTGGAGAGTAGGGACACGCAATCAAAAAACAAATAACAAGCTGTACAGCAATTTGAGATTCCTAACGATGTTCTTACAGCTGCAAAAATTGCTGCATATCAATTTAAGTTGCAACATCCATCAAAATGTACATGAACAATGTTTATATTTCTATACTTGGAAATAATATTTTATTATTTTATATATATGCGGTTTGATATTGAGTTTCCAGTTCAACATTTGTTTATTCTATCCCCTTAGCCAAGATTTTCTTACTATTTTATTATAACAAAAAAGAAAAATTGTATTAGGTCACCCTTCCGCACGCAAAAAAAGCTGGTACCTAAAAATTTGTGAGGGTGTGGTGAGTGTTTTTTCGTTCTCCACCCTCTTCCTGCACAGATTGTCAAACTGACTTCGCTTCCTCCGTATTGACCTTGCATCGATAGATGGAAGACTTACCAAATTCACGAAAGTTGTGACAACAAGATTTTGAGAAATACGCCTGGCAAAGGTATTTTCCGCCAATCTAGAAGTCTCACATTCGTAATTTTTACCATGGTCGGGGGTTACGGAGCCTATATTTTAAAAATTACACATGCAAAGCATATCAGTAGGGTTGGTGTCTATGAATATTGCGCACAATATATTGTAGCAGTAGAAACTATCCTTTAGGAACCAATCAAGAAATTTTTAAAAAAGTATGCAAATTCCTAGTAACATTTCAAGCATATAAAATTAACTTGTGTTTCTCAGAATTAAAGCTTAAAAGTTTTCTTATCTGGCAAATGTTTACAGGGACCCTTCTTTTGGCATCGTTAAAAACACATGATGAATAACAACACAAATATCAAAGCAAGGTATCATAGTAGGGAAAGCCAGCAAAACTAGAATAACCAATTTGATTCTCAATTAAGAATAGTTATTTGTTACATTTAAAAAAACTATTTTCTGAACACAATTACAATTAAATTAAAGCATAGTCATGTGACTTCCTTGATTGAATAGGATATTGAAGAAAAACAGAGTTGATTATATAATTTGTTGTTTAGCTACTTACTCTTTGTTTTCTTTGCAACGACATACTTTTTCAATCTTCTTAAAAGTTATTGGATTTAGCTAAAAAATAATAGTAGTAACATCTACTTCACTTTTAAAGGAATTAACAACAGTTGTTTGTCTATGGAATAATTCACTGGTATATTTTGTTCATCTTTAACAAGTGTTGATTTACACCGGCTGGGTGGTCCGAAAACGGCGCACAGCCATTTAGAGCAGAACAAGGCTAACGTAGCAGACGAGATTAGCTCTAAAGACAAGTTATTTTTTCTGAAATACTTTTATACAAAAGTATTTTTACTGAATTATAAACAGTAATTCAAAATATGTTAGGGGAATTTTATACACAATTTTATGTCAATGAAAAAATTTTTTTGTAAGGTAACCCTAAATTTGTTGAAAAATATTTATGTGTCAAATACAAGGGAAAGTTTGGATATTAGGATATTCAGTGAGAAACGGACAAGTCTAAATTTAACTTACTAATCGCGGATTGTTTATAGCTCCGTATCCCTGAAAAAAAAACGGAAATAATTTTCTAAAAGCTGGTTTTTATGTAACAAAAAAATCCATTTCCTTTTTTTCTCAAGTTTTGATTTATCAAAGCTTAGGGTTGGATATCGACAGTTTTCTGGTTTGAGGAACTAAAGGGAGATTTTCACAAAGCGAATTGAACGGCGAATTGTATCTGAGCATGCACATTTTTGTTTGTTTTGATTTTGCATAGAACTCCACATGCTCAGATACAATTCGCCGTCTAATTCGCCACTCAATTCGCTTCGTGAAAACCCCCTTTTAAGGCTAATTCAAGTAAAAGACAAACTTCGTTCCTAGTATTCAAAAGAATGTTACATGTCAATCGCGCCCACACACGCGTTTTTCTTAACCTTGTTCCCACGGCTTCTATTTGAAGTGGCTCTTTTGGTTTTCTATGCAGATAAAAACTGCGTTTGTTTTAAGATCAGGGTGTGGCATATTGGTTAACGTGGAATGCTTAATAACCATGGATGTTGTTTCGACGTCTGCAGAATCTTAATTAGCATTTTCCGCTTTTAAATATTTGAGGAGAACTGTGATTAAAGTTTTGATGACCTTGCAGAAAATATAAAAAACAACTGAGTGTTATAAGCCTATAACTATTAATAATAATGATATTCGTTTCGCCGAATCATCATTTTTGTTGGGAAGTATGGGTACCAGTTTAAACTTAATATTATCGGCAAATAGCTAGATAAGGCCTGTGCGGTGTGTGCATTGTTAAGTACCTTCATTTCTCTCTAATGTTTTGTGTCTTTTTTCCGTTTTTGTAAAATTAAAATTCAGAATAAAAAATAATAATTTATGAAAGATTTTACTGCGCCATGAAAATATAAAAATTTGTGTGGTTATGTTTGTTGTTACTTGTAATAAATAAAAAAAAGTTTCTTGTATAAAACTGACCAACACTTATAATAAGCACTCACATTCCTAGTTGTAAAAAGTTTACCTCCTGCTCATACTTCTGTCTTAATATTAGGACATCAAAAGAAAAAAACTTTACCAAACAAGAGCAAAAATATTTCATACCTCGTTGTTGTTCTTTGAGATAAGTGCTGTTTTATCTTTGTTTGGGTCAACGCGTAGCTCAAAACCAACATCGCCTTCCATCTTCTAACAGAAAGAAAAATGTTTTAAGCTACCAGTCTTTAAAAGCTGTTAAGCTCAGTACCGTGCAATCTTAATTTAGCATATTCTTTTGTTATCTCTCGTACTTATATAAATTGTAATTAAAATCTAATCCATTGGCTAAGAAGGTTTTAAATATGTAATTTGCAGAACAAATTAGGGCTTTTTTAATACATGTTAAAAAAATTGAATTGTGGTCGCAAGGGAACCAAATCTTTAACTTTGCCTTTACTGTTTAATACCTAATTTGCTAGTATTGACTCT
Organism: Hydractinia symbiolongicarpus; assembly: GCF_029227915.1. NCBI lineage: Eukaryota > Metazoa > Cnidaria > Hydrozoa > Anthoathecata > Hydractiniidae > Hydractinia > Hydractinia symbiolongicarpus. The sequence continues at coordinate 27,523,152 of NC_079879.1, forward strand.
CTGCTCATCTTTCTTTTGCACGCACTGCCAATACTAATATGCTATCGATGAAGAATATCGGAGCCTTTTGCTTAGACTTAAAAATGAAATGCTTTCGCTTTGTCGTCGTTTCGCTTAGCCGATTAAACCGTCTTCTTAGAGACGACTTCTTTATTTTAGAACAACAAACATTAGGGAAAGCCTGCAGAGAATTCACTTACAGTGATTACGCCTTACACCATAACCTCCTATGCACATTCTTTTAAACCACAGACAAATATTGTTAATAATATGACAAGTCTTGACGGAGTCCGCTTTATAACAACTTTATAATCTTATAACGATGAAACACTATTGTGTGAGAAAATATGTATATTATTAACCTATGTAAACAAACTATAAAGCTAACTAGTGTTAAAGAAAATAATTCTTGACAAGCAGTTTTATTTTACCTCCGGCCTAGGAATTCTAACCTAATTATTTATTTAGTTATTTAGTGCGTTCCTATTGGTACTGTTCTTAATGAATGTTCTGCGAAGGGGGTTCTATTTCAGTTGTAGTTTTCTAAATAACCAGAACTGTGAGATCGCAACCGCTGGACTAAGGATCGATTTACACTTTCGTAGTCTCTGGTATGACTCGGTCAGACCCTCTACTTTCGGTATTGGATACTTCGATCTGCAGGTAAATATAATATAATCAAATATAACCGGTTACAGCTGAAGTAATAAAGAATCCCGGCGACGTAATTATTTTTTCTCAATTCGTAAAATTAAGAAGTTGGAGAAGTTATAAGAATGTTGAAAACTCAAGTAGTTGCAGTTAAATTAACGTTACTTTATTTATTTTGTGAACAACCACTCATGAACTAGGGAGATACACACTCACAGAAACCTATTACTACCCTTCATATTCACGAAAAAGCAATAGAAATAAAGGCAACTAGTATTAACACCCCTCCCCCCCGGGTAACCAATAATATTAACCTTTCTCTCAGAAATATAACGAGGCTACCACAACGAAAAATGTGTAGATAATGATATGAAAACGAGATAAGAGCAGCTATTTTAAACTTTATTAGGAAAGTTTCTTTATTTTATTGTTATAGTACACTAAGTTACAAAATTTATTACTAAGACATAACACAACTATAAGGGCTGGATTACACTAGTTATATTTTTCTACTTAGTTTATGTAAAAGCTTAACTACAATGCAATATCTGCAAATAAAATATGCTGAACGAGCATAAACGATAAACAAAAAAGTGGAAAAGTGTTGCTTATGTAAATGTTTGGTTTTTTTTTTTGCTTTGTAAGCTAATTTTATGTTTTCCTGTTTTACAGACAAAACTGTTTTTAACGTCTCAGGCTTCTCACCTTGCCTCTCTGGGATGTGGTTTAAGCAGTAACAGCAACAAAACAAAAAGAATTATAGGGAGAAGACGTGCAGTATTTCCTTTAGTAGCTTCATGCTATCAACTGACTAAAACTTGCAAATAAAAATTCAAAAAGTGCGGTATTATCCCACCCAAATAATAACCTCTGAGATGGGGTTGCTGTATAGCAAGTTTTCACAGTCAAACCTTTAAAATTATCGACCTTCATTGTTAAGTGGCTTTGGTAGGTATTCGGATTTGATTGTTTCTTTCAAAAATGCTTAGTAGCTATAATATTCAGCCACGTTTTTAAATAAAAACTGATAACTTGATCCATTGTTATGATAAACCGATAAATGATTCACTCTTATAGGACGCCCCATTTTTCACTCAACAATTAGCTTTCCAATATTTAAACCGCGATTAGTGGCTAAGAAATAAAGAGCTCGCCAGTTTATGTTTTGTATGGTTGTGTATTCCAGTTTATCTTCTTTCTAACGCTTTTTAAGACATCCCAGTCCTCAGAACTTTTGCAGCTGTTTTTTCCCCGGATATTTGCGGGACCAGTTCCTTAAAGATTAAATATCGTAATACCTTGGCTTCAGACTTTTCCGTCATAAAATCTCAAATCCAAAAAATCGCCATGTTATTAATGCTGTGTTATAAAGTTATTGTCTGTTAATCTCTTCCTTCCTTTTTTTCGTTTTATATTTACTGAATTTTTTTGTTTTTGCACTGTTATTAATCATTAATTAACTTTTTTTTATTCAATCAAACTTTTGATTAACACTTTTAAATGCACATGTTCGCCATTGTACAGTGAAACTTTCTTACAGCAGACACCCTTTATAGCGGACGCCTCTCTGCAGCGAATACTTTTTTTAGGGACGCATATGGTTAATAACAAAACACCTAAGTAGGGGAATTTTATAGCATACACCTCTTGACGGACATTTCAAGGTGGAACGAATTTCGAAAACTCCGGGAAACAATTAAAACAAAAACAAACAAATCAAAACAGTTTTTTAACTTTATCAAGATTAATTAAATAGCTTCAATTTTGGGCAGAAAAACAATAACGGTTTCGCCTTCTTTTCACCACACGCATTGGAAGATTACATCACTCACTCCCATTGTACACAATCTAAAAGAAAAAGAAAACATTTTCATATAGTGAAGCTTCCAGTACCTTTAAGGGATGGCCAAGTCAATGGAATTGAAAGCACTGTTTTTCATCTCATAAATAATTAAGGCTAATTCGGAAAAGTAATAAATGAAAAAAACTAAACAATTTGGCAACTTCACTAATTTTATATGCAAAGTTCCAACCAAACCAACAGTTTCCAAATCTGACAAAATCATTTTAGAAGTGTTTATTTTTTCAGAATTTGATTGATGCAAGGCCAAGGGAAATTAAATTGTCCTAGACCCATTCAAAACCATATGCTTCTCGTCATTCAGGTTTTTTTCAACCAACATTAATGTAATCACCCAGAGGAAATTATAATGTCTCTTGTGTGTGTTTTAGAAGCTGAGTACACAAATACACAAATATCACAAGTGCTGAACTTTGGCAATCATATTTTGCAATCAGACCCTTTGAAAAACTATGCTGAATCATGTCAATTATTAAATTCAGCACTAATAGAAAAGCACCTTGGATAGGATTCTTTGTTGGATGAATAAAATGACTGACAAATGGTTTATCGTGAATGAAACAGTAATTTTTACACAAATAATTTAAAAAATAATAAACTTTTTTATGTGGGTTGTTCTCAAACACACGTGGGCGGTGAACAAGAAACTGTGATGTAATTTCTTTTGGTCTATTATTCCTGAGAATATTCTAAAATAAGAGGGTGTCAATAACCTGCAAACGGCGATAAGGGCGAGTTCGGGCAACTTTTCCAATTAAATTAGTGGTTGTCTTCCAAAACCACCCGCACTTTCCCGAACTTGCCTGGAGCACTTCCAAATTCAATTCCTTGTAACATACCTTGTGGAAGATAGTTGGAAAAAGATGCTTTAAGAGAAAGGAGTTAATAAAGTTTAAAAAGTATTTATCAAGTGAATTTTATCAAAAACCATCAAAAACAGTTTTTTTAAGAACTTTGCTACCACATAGTTTATTTTATGGTCTATGCGGGTTTTTTCGGGTGAATACTTTAATTTTTTTCTAAACGCTAACTTACCCAAAAACGCCTGCGTTATACGGCGTATGCAGCTTATTAGTACCCTTGTTTTAAAATTACAAGCAGTTTCGAAGATGCCCACGCCGTTTAGAGGACGTGTGCGGCTTGGGCATCCTTGGAGTTCTGTTTAATGACAGTTTTAATGTTTTAATGTTGTTTTAAACCTTGTTCTCAGGGAGGGTGTACTAATTCCTATTGACAATTACATTGCTGTTGGTTTGCTAGCAAAGGTGGGTATTTTTTTAATTACTGTAACAGGTTACTTATATAATAAATAAAAAACTGTGATAAAAAACGGTTGGTCAGCTCACTCTAGCACCCAGAGCTATTTGTTTCGTCTGCGCCTTAGCTACAGGTTTTCCTATATCTGGCTATCAGTTAGGTAGTAATACAGCTTCTCCATATGTATTCTACATTTTATTTCTTTCCAATCCAACTCAAATCTCCAGAAAAAGCACAGCAACAAAAAGCTTAAAATACACAAGTAAAGTCGATTAGAAACAGGACTAGCAATAAAAGAAGAAAACCGTTTTAATACTATTATGTTTCATTAAATTACAACTATAATAGTATTAGAAGCAAAATTGCAAAATAATTAATTAATTATTTATAAAATAATTAGCTATAATACAAAGAAATAAAGCATATTTTAGGTCTGTAAAATATACGTGTCTAAAATGCCGACTACCGTTTCTTGTTCACAGCATATTCCTCTTTGTGTGTTCAAGTTCGGCGGACGTATAATCCGGACCAAAAGACGGGGGTGGGGGTGGGGGGCAAAATCCGGTGGTGGGGGGGGGGGGAGGGGTACGAGCCGTACTTATTGCATTTTTTACTAGACTTATACTTTAACCCCTCGGTCCAAACTTATTTGTTTTATTAGAAAAAAAAATACCCTAGCTTTATGTGCAAAAATATCAGTCCTATTTCTTTACGCTGATTTTATATGATTTTTTTTCTATCGAAATTTTGAGAATCTCAATAATTCTCTTGGTATACCTCGCGTGTAGCAAACGTGCTCCATAATTTCGCTTCGCTCGCAAAGCTCAATTGCTTCGCAAAAATTAAATGTACAATTGTTAAAATTTCATCCGGAAAAAAGTAAAGAGAGGGTTGAAGACTGCGTGGAACTGGAAGTATTAAGAGCTGTGGATTGGTTATGTACGTCAAGTTGGTTATTACTTGAGCTCAACATGTTTGACATTTTGTAACGGTGAGTGGTACTAGCTGATTTGTAATTTTTTAACGAATCAATGTTCTTGTGACCACTGTGTTGCGCTACATAAACTTCGGGGACATTTGCATCCAATAGCTTTCCAATCGATATTTTTTTTAACGAATGATTTGCCACTTTTCTGCCTGTAAGCCCGTGTTTTTTGGAACTTAAAAGTTCTCCAATTTTATTTTTCCCGAGGGGAGTTTTCAAATACCAACTGTCTTCTTTTGTGTAGTCAGTTTTTTGCCACAATGTAAGAAAAAAGGCGGGTTTTCCATCCGCACTTCCTCCACTTGATGTTTATAAAGGGAGACTGGGAATCTTTCCGTTACGGTGGCAGATGCAGTGGGATAGAAAAATCTTTTTTCTTCCCTTTCATTTCCTTTTCTGGTTTTCGTACCTTTTTCCTTTACCAAAATTGAACATTCCCCTTTTTCTGGATCGTTTTCCAACACAATGTCTCCCCAAAGCAACTCTCTGGCCTCATCTCTTGCACGAAAGCCAAAATGTAATGAGATAACCCGCCACATTGTTCTTTGCAGTGTGAGTGCATCCTGTTTTCCAAAAAAGCCAGTCTTGTATAATTTTTCAATTTCATGTTTATCCAATTCCCTTGTAGCATTTGGTTTACTTCCGTACCCAAGTTTTGTTAACTGCTTTCGTTTTGTTGCTAACACCTTTCTGGACTTTTCAAAATCATCATTAACAAGGATGTTAAAAGGAACTTTTATACTGTCTAGATGTCTTTGTAAGCCACGGTGTAGTGATGTAAGGGTGTCAGGTTCATATTCTTTTCCGTTCTTTTGTTTGACATTAATAAATAGTTTGCACAGTGTGTTGTTCAGTTCTTCTGGTGGTATGAGATGAGGCGGTCTATATTCTTGAATGCTTCGACAATACCTGACAAAGGTGTTTGCTGCAAAAGAATTATAATACTTTGTAGCTTTTGTAGACTGTTGTCCTGCTTTGAATTCGTCTATGTCATTTAAATCGTCAAATAAACTATCGTCTACCAGACAAAAACAAGGAGTAATTGACTTTTTTCTACCACTTTAAATTAACTTTCTTGTTTTGTTTTTGTTTAGATGTCGGTTAATACGGCGTGATATAGACTGATGAATAATTATTATTTTCTTCTTATTGTTGTTATTAATATAAATAATTCTGCTAGGGTCATACATACAATCGAACATAGCTTAACCCTTTTATTCGGTTCGGGAACTTTTTAAAAGCTTGTCAAAATTGAAACAAACTCGGCACACTTATAGTACGTCATAAGAAGGATAAATTGGCAGCAACGAGTTTAAAGTCAACAGTTTTCCTGTGATGTTATTGAAAGCTTAAAATTCAGCTTGTCTGCTTAAAATTGAATTACTTTAGTTCTAGAGCGAATTTTCACATTCTGTAAACATTTTCCATTACTGAGTGTGTAAACGGTAGGAGATGTCGTACTTATTAAAGACGATGTACTCACACCTTGCAGTGGACGGAGAAAAAATGGTAATGTTAGCAAGTACGAGATGTTAAGCTGGATTTATTGCCAAAACAAAGAAATTTAGTGTCGTGTTTTCGTCCTGTGCGGATACAATTTGAAATAGTTCATTATAAACCATATGAGAAGAAATTGCACGAGGAAGCGCCAGTAAGTAGCGGAAAAATGACCAGAAGAGCTGCAACTGAAGGACAATGTTTAAGATAGTAAAGAGATGGTTTTATTTGTTCGCCTGAGTCAGGGGTGAAACAAGTCTCAGTTTCTTTATATTGATTTAATCACATTAGCATTTTTACGTTGAAATATTCTACATGTACTTATATTAAGATGAGTTGTTTAATACAAATGCAAAAAAATATCTATTATCCGTTTTATAAATCTTTTCATGTAAAATATATGATTGCTAATTAAGTTAATTGAAATCACTCCATTATAATTAAGCTTTCTAATTAGGTGCAGCATTTATGCTGATGCTTACATTTCAATGAAGATTTAACGTAAACAAAACTTACAACTCATTTACTAAGCTCGCTTGTAAATGTAGTAGTTCTCAATATTAAATATTACAATATTACTTCTGTTATGGATTAACTTGTTCGTCGTCAAACATTTATGATATTTCAAGATTGTTCAGGTAAGGTTAAACTTTAAACTTAAGTGTTATTATGTATATTATACTTGTAGTAAGCTCTTATAAGAAAAAGTGAATGGCAGTACCCGAGCCAAATGTCAAGAAAGCAGGCCTGTAGCAGGCAACAACTTTTTTTGGGAATACAATGTGATGTCTTTCCATAGGACTATTGAAACTGACTCTAAAAACCATCAGAATTAACAATTCATATCATTTTTAGAAAATTTCTAGTCGAAAATTTTCTTACAAAATCTCATTATTGCCTGAAACAGTTAGTTTTGTTGTCTGTAATAAATACACATGCTGAAAAACAAAAAAGAATGAAATATTGTGGCAATCTTTAAGAATCTAACACCATCTCCCGAGAACTATTTCAGCTGACCAGAATTTTTTTATAGATATAACGTTTTTGGTCGTATTGACATTTTAATTATCTTAGGTAAACGTATTTACAGTTTATCAAGAGTATTTAAAGGATGACAGTTAGCGCGCAACCTACATCTGCAGCAATAAGTTGTGTAGACATAATGATGCAACCAGCAGTAGAGGAAAAAGTAAATCCAATTGCACAATTAGTGCCATCTGTACCTTTAGTGGAAATCGCAGTTGTAAGTATTTTAGTCATTATATCAGCGTAACAGCTTGAATCTAAGCTAAATTGTTTCTCCTTATCTTTTGATTGTTTTAATAATAATTGCTTAAAATACAACACGCACTTACTCTCATTGAAGAAGTGGAGTGGTAAAACTTGTCAATGATATAGTTTGAGAAAAAATAATTAACATAGATATTTTTGTTAACGTCAGTATTTTTGCAATGACATCATTAAAACTTAATGAAATACATTATATACCTTTCACACGAAAACTATGGTTGACGTAATGCATGCTTGTGTACATGCCTTAAGTCAAAAATCCATGAAAAATTTAATTTAATTTAAACACTTTAACTAAGATTTTCACCCATAAAATCCGTGTTTTCCGATTTTCAGGATTTTAATGCGATTGATGAAACTTATCGTTTTTTTGGCATTTTCGGGATAGTTAGTTTATCACTTCTGTATCATAGTACAATTGTTTTATGTCGAGTTTTATGTCCTTAACGTTATTCTGGCAGAACTTATGGACAGCGGGCAGCAGGGATGCCTCCTCCATACCTACAAATATAGAGGGGTATACTTTTAGAACTCCGAAAAAAGCCCATAGCAAGGAATACCCTAGAAAAGTTGTGGTTGTTATGACAGACACCATTATTTTTTATAAGCAATAAAGAATGTGGGAAAGAATCTTGCAGAGATGGAAATGAAGAAAATATTTTATTTAATAGAAAGAAAACAAAATTTATGGTAATATAAAAGAAAGGAGAGGTAATATAGATGTAGAGACGACAAAAGGGCGAATAGACAGAATAGAAAAATACAAATACCTAAAAAATCGGCTTTAATTTTTTACACAAATTACTAAAGTGGAAAAGCAAATTAAAGGGATAATAAAAAAGTATGTATAGGACAGAAAGAATTGGTTATGAAGATGGCAACAGATGTCAAAGCTGTAGGCTGTTGCACGCGCCCTAATATACAATTTAAAATATTAGAGAGAAATGGCAGGGGAAATTACTGAAAAGGCTACTGAAACTGCTAAAAACATTTGTGGCATTAATAAAGAACTTGGGTTATGAAGAAAAGGAATATTTATCAAAGACAAATGCTTTATCAAAATATCAGTCTGATGATAAAAGGCTTGAGAAACAGATAATACAGGATTGAAATGATAGTGCACAGAATAGATAATATATGAAAACAAAATTGCGAGAAATATTAGGATGGAACTTGACAATATGGTGATAATAACGAAAGTAGAATGGAGGAGGCAGCATAATTGTATCAATTTAACCTAAAATTCTGTAAACCTAGCATGTTAAAATCCTCTTACAATTATCATGGACTTCACAGTAAGTTAAGAACATTTCAAATCAATCATAATACGACTGATTTCTTTCCCAATTTTTTGTCATCTTTGTGAAAATTTGAGAGTAATTTATATTTGTAACTAGCCTCACTAATTTCGAGGGTTATATCTCGTCCGTTGTTTCAAAGAAGAAACACTAAAGCGGTTTTTGGGTTGTTAAACCTGTAATTTTCACCCAACTACAAGATTACCTAATGTGGATTTCGAACCGACAATCTATGAATCTGGACCCTGTTTACACGCATTTTTTTTTTATTTCGGTGTATTCATCCCACCAAATGCGTTTATTATCAAACATATGTTTGTTACTAAACTCATGAAAAGTTTATTATCATCTAACTAATTCTGCAGTAAGATTATGCGTTCACACTGAACTTAATTTTGGAACGAAAGTTAGGATTTGTGAGTATAGCTGCGGACAGCAGACAGCGAGGAAATTTAAACTTTTCACAAACTCATTTTTTTTAAAAAAAATAAACATCTCGTTCAAACCCTAGTTTTAATTTCCCTCTCTTCAACCATTCTCTTGTCCGACTATTTCCTTATATCCATTGTTAGCTTTATCATAGCGACACCTCAGACAGTGCTTTCTCTGCTATTCCTATTTTAGGTTTCATCACGTATTATTATTTTTGACTATTGTCAACGTCGTTTTTTCTACACAATGCTCTCATGAAACCCACTCTCACTTTGAGCATGGTGGTCAAAACAAAACATTTCTTTGATGTTGAATAAACTCATGTTAAACGCAGGATTTAATGTCAAAACTTTTTGATACTAAACGCATGCATAAACATGTTTATCGCATGTAAAATCGTCATGCGTTTATTTTTTAGCATTCCCACCTATAAGTTTAACTTTCAAACTTTTAAAATGAACGTATGTTTATCATTAAAAGCATTGGTGGGAACCAGGCTTTACTGTTCACACGTGAAAGCCGACATGAAATTTCATGCCACCATGATGAAATTTTATGTCGGGGCTTTTTGATCATGATATTACCGTCTGAACGGAAAATGTGTCACATGCCGGTATGAAAACAGCTTATAATACAGAAGTACAGAAGTCATTGAGAAGAGAATTTAAATCATACAAAACTTAAAATTATGTCTATGTGAAGAAAAATATGGCCAACGCAGCAGCAAAGTAACTTTTTTCTTTAGAAATAAAAACAACTTCAGTTTGTAGCGTTTTAATTGCTTCTAAATGAAAGAAATATAAAATAGAACTATCATAAAAGAAAAGATAGGGGGGCTGCCAGAAAGTGATGTTTTTTTATAAGATTATCGTGTGTTTTAATCAGACGAAAATGAATTTTTCGAGGACTCTGTTGACGACGATGATGATGCTGAAAACCAAAAAGAAACTGAAAATACTTTAGGTAGTAAGAAGTTGCCTGTCAATGCCACAGCTGATAATAATATGGCAAAAAAAATGGCAGCTAAATTCGTAGATAACAAATGTAAAATGATGGGAAAAATCTTTCTTCAAGCCAGCGTGATCAAATGTATTTAAACATGGTTAAAGATGAACTCCGTCTCAAGGAGAATATGGTGAACCAATTGACCCAAGCAACAAAAGACTCCAATATAGCATATGTTCAAATATCCGAGTCAATAGCTAGTGTGGGTAAATCAATTGGTGATGGTTTGGCATTACTTGCTCAAGCCATCGGTGGAACTCAACAAAACAGCTACCCTCAATACTTTACTTAACAACCAGTCCATCCAAGCACTCAATATGGTACATCCTATGAAACCCTATTGCGAAGTAATTTCCAGAACACCTTGCCTTCTCCTAGTTTTACACCTACTCAAGAAAGTTTTCCAAGATCGTATTCCTCATAAACCTTGAGTAGCAGTAGTGGAAGTTATACTGAAAGCTCAACTAAAGTTTACCAACAGTTATAATGTAATCTATCTATCTTGAAGAAAATAAAACTTTACAAAAACTTTTTGAAATAGTCTGTTAAAGGATCTCTGGTTCCTGAAGTTGTTGTGTAAGAGGTAAGTTTATCAACAGTGTCCACAAGGCTGCGTTCTTTCAATGCAAATTCCTCTACGACCTTCGGGTATACAAACGACTTTTCGATTTCGCAAAAGTTGCGTAATGCAAAACAAGCTAGTATAGCATTTGGAACACGTTTCACTTGTAGATCCGAAGCGTGATTTAAAATCCTTCGCCTAGCTTTCAGCCTTCCAAATGCGTATTCTATTTGGTTACGGGCAGAGCGTAACATTTCATTATATATGACTTATTAATTTGATATGCAATGATTGAACTCTTTCATCACACGTGGTAAAAAGGGTATGCAGGATCTCCCAAAAGCAACTGTGGCACGTATTCACAACCCTCTACGATTTCCGTGTAAAATAACTGAAACTCTCCATTAAGGTACTTTTCCTGAATCGTGCAGTTGGCAAAAACTCAAGCATCGTGAACACTGCCTGGCCATTTAATTTCTACATTCGTGAATTGTCCATTAGCATGGGATATTACTTGACAATTAATTGATTAATACATCTTATAGGAAAAGTAATCATGATCATCGTTTCAGGAAGTTACAGGAAATCCTTTCCACATCAGCCTTTTCCACTAGAAATTTTATGAATAAAGGTGCGATATCTTTCGCTAATATGCCACATATTTCATGTACGACAACACTGGTCCTACTTTTGCAATGCCAAATGAATTTCCAATCATCAAAAGAGAACATTGGTCCTTGAATTAATATAGCGTAATATGGCTAGTCGTTTTTCTAGCATAATTATGTCTTTGCGAACTATGTCTTTGTGAAGCCCTTTCCTTTGCATAAAGTCCAATTAATTCGACAAGTTTCATAAATTGTTGTTTTGTCATTCTGAAGTTTTGTAACCAAATATCGTCACACATGTTACCAACAATGTACAAGTTATCCCACCATTTATCAGTTATTCCAGATTTAATCCAGCATTTTCTCTTGCTCCTAATATATCTAAAAATGAGTAGTTGTGCAGGTAACGAAAAAAAATAATGTAAATCAACAGCAAAACAATAAAAATTATTTACCTCAGTCTTACACCTCTGTACCTCGGCAATGCTATATTTCTCTTCATAACTGCTTCATATCTTAAATTGTTGAGCCTCTTCTGATCTTGTAAAAGTTTCATCATCAAAATACTGAGTAGCTGTAACAGCGTTGAAGAACTCACCAGAACTGCATTCAAGGCTGAAAAAGCATAAGCTGTCTCTTGTTGGCAGCCATATTTAATATGAATTTGAGGGATGAAAGTTCATAATTCAGCATATATTTGAGAATGGTTTGGATTTCATGCAGGCATGAAATAAAACTTATTTCATGCCTGCAGGAACGCTTTGTGTGCACCAAAAAAAATTTTATTGCCGGAATGGAATCTCACGCCGGTAAGAACTTCATGTCAGCTACGTGTAAACAGCCTCTTAGTTTTATGTTAAACTTTCTTAAACAGTGTGATGAATATATCTGGTGCTATTAATTTTTCAATCTTATACATAAAAAACAGGAGTTGAAAAATGTTTAGCTAACATGCATTAAGAATACCCAGTTCTTTTGCTAGTGGTCTAGAATGGAAAAATTTGTTTTGTCATGGTATAATTCCACTGGCATGTTTTTGCTGAATGTGCAGGTTTTTTAATCTTACTATACTAGTGCTAATCCATGCAATGTTTGCATAATTTAATTAGCAGTGTATAAAGGGAAAATATTTGCTTCTCAAGCAGTTTTCATTCAAAGCAAAACTGGCTTTATAAAGATTCCTAAGCTTTTGGAAACTCTCTCTCCAAGATAAATTTTTGTCCAGGAGAACTCCAAGAAATTTCATCGAATATTCTCTTCTTATGTTTACGCGATCAATAACTAATCCAGGTAACCTAAGAGGTATTTCATCTTTTTTACTAAGCTTGTGAAAAAAGGTATATCTAGTTTTTGAAGTGTTGAGGGATAATTTATTCGCTTTAAACCAATCAGCCAATTTAGTCAATTCGGTGTTAGTAGTATCAAAAAGGACGTTTATATCTTTATGAGTAAAGAATAAATTTGTATTATCAGTAAATGAAATTGCATTCAAGACACTAGATGCTCTAAATATATCATTGATATAGATAAGGAACAACAATAGTAATATAATTGTCCCTTGAGGTACTCCACATGCTATTAACCTGTAGTTAGTATTTCCTCCGTCATAAAAAATAAATTTTGTTCTTTCGAAGAGGTAGTTCTTAAACCATGCGAGGCATGTATTTCTTATGCCATAATATTTGAGTTTTTCTAACAGAATCACATGGTCGACTGTATCTAATGCCTTGCTGATATTAATAAAGACCCCAATTGTAAATTTATTCTCATCAAAGGCTTAAAATATCTTTTGACTTAACTGAATGATTGCGTGACCAGTTAAATGACATCCTTAAAAGCCAAATTGCTTATTATACAAAATATTTTTATTTTTTAGGAAGGAATAAATTCTGTTGTTCACGATTCTTTCCAAAATCTTCGAGAAACAGGGGAGTATTGAAATTGGTCTGTAGTTAGATACTCTATAAACATCTCCTGCTTTAAAGACTGGGACAACTCTAGCTATTTTTAACTTTTTAGGAACAATGCCTGTAATTAGAGATGAATTAAATATATGCAGTAGTGGAGATTTTAGTTCATTGAAACAGTTCTTTAAGACATTGCTGCTGATTTGATCAAAACCAGGACTTTTGTTGATTTGCAACGAATGAAATGCTGCCTCTAGTTCCTCCTCACTTAGCTCTTTTTCTCCATTTCATTATCATGACATGACAAATACGATTTGAAGGATTTTGTACTGTGATCTATTTTTGGATGCCAAGATTGGTCCTATTTTAGTAAAAAAAATTTTTGAATTCCTCAGCTATCAAAGATGATTTCACAATTTGATTTTCGTTGTTTACAAGTTTTGAAGGAAAGAAATTACTTCTAATATTTAGTTTACCAATTACTCCATTAATTAGCTAATAAATGCGAGAAAAACATGGCATATGTTTTTCTCGCATTTATTAGCTAATTTGTTCATTAAAATTAAAATTCTTAGCACGCTTTTTTATTAATTCAAAAAGGTTACAATAATCTTTACACAGTGTTTCATACCTGTAAGTTTTCTTTATATAATTTTTGTTTTCTTTGGGAAGATATTTGGAGGCCCTTAGTTATCCAGAGTTTTAAGAATGTTTTGGTCTTAATAAATTTGATTTCTTCTGGAAATGCTGCATCATAATTTTCCAAAAAAATTTGTTAGGGAAGCTATCATATGCACCATTTTACCTTAGACAATAAATTCCTAAATAATGTTATTGCAGTTTAATTTTTTTTTGCTTTTTTATTTTACATGGTTTGACTGTTTCTCAAAGTTTGTACTGGACGTGATAAAGATTGGAAAATGATCAGAGATGTCTGCTTTAATAATACCCTAAAAGAGTTTTTTGTCGCAAAATGAATTTGTTATGATGTGATGAACTTTCGTAGCGTTTTGATTAGTTGTCCCGGTTGGTTTATTTATGAAAGGAATATACTGACTCCAAGATATGGAGTTAAAGAAATACTGGATGCTTTTGTTTATTTCATAATCAAGTGTGTTGAGGTTAAGATCCCCCACCAGGTATGTTGCTTTTCTAGTGTTTTTATTGTTCATTTTGATAAGCTCAAATAACGTTTTAAAATTATCAATTATTCCTGCAGATGGCCTGTTTATTACGCTTACAATGATGTTTTTTGCTGTTTTGTTCAGTACTTCTATACTTAATGACTCACAATCGTTATTACTCACATATAGCTCTGTTCTTTTTTTATACAATAGAGAGTTATGAATAAACAAACACACGCCACCACCCACCTTGTTAGAGTTTCTAATTTGGTGAATTACCGACTGAAAATTTGCATGTTTTTTATGTCTTCATCACGACACCAAGTTTCAATGAGACAAATTATTTTAAAGTGAAAACTTAGAGTGTGGAGAAACTGTTTAAAACTATCAAAATTCTTTTGCATGATTCTAATGTTGAGATGCAGTATAGAAAAGGAATTATTTTTGGCGTGTGAAAAATATTGTCTGGATTAAGAGAATGATATTTTGTATGAATGCTTTCTGACAATGTACAGTTATAAAGGTTTAAGTCCGGGTCATTTTAGTCGTTTAACAGTAATTTTTTGTTGGTTTGGAATGAATTGAATCCCAAATTTTTAAAATTTGTTTCCGTCATTGTTTGTTCTTTGTCTATCCTCAAAGTGTCGTAGTTTTTCCTCATAAACACTGGATTGTTATTTACGAATCATTGTCTGTTCAATTGGGCCAGCTTCCATTTTTATTCATACTTTGTGTTACTGCTTCAAAAAAAATATTTTTTAATGTCCTATTTTCTTCTTGGATAGCTTCATATGATAACGCGATTTCTTTCATTTTTTTTGTCTAATTAAAAGACAATGTCCTTACTAAGTCTTCGGGAAATAATAAGTAAGGACATATATTGAACCTGGTGGCTAGCTAGCTAGTTAGTTAGCTAACTAGTTAGCTAGAAATTTTCTAGTCTCATTGATTGACATTAACAAATCAAACCATATTGTCTAGTTCGCATAACTAACCCACATTATCAACCTGTGTCTTCATTCCACGAGTACAGACTTGTAGAGATCACTAGTTGGTTCATTGTCTAACACAGTAAATAAATATTAAATCAAAACTACTTTAAACACTTTTAATTTCTTGGTGATAATGGCTGAAATTTCTTTGCAAAATAATTCTTGTCAATTATAGATAAGGAGGATTCTAAACTATCACTATTAAAAAACCTTCATAGTAATAAGATATTTTTATTTAGATACAAATATGGTTTGGCCACCCCTTCAACCCTTGTTGTCCGGCGAGTTCTTGAAAAGACCCTTTCTTTGTCAATCAGCAAATAATCAATTTTCCGACAGTATTGGAGTCTTAAAAAAATCTAAACGGTTCAGGTTTGGTAGAGTTGGGTGGCTAAATTCATTCTCTTCCTAAAACACAAGGAGGTTTGATTATGACAACCTAGCCCTCAGGAGTTTGTGCGATCCAGCTTTGGGACTGATATCGCCGATGATTTCCCAATTACCAGGACCCGCTCTTGAAAGGTTAAAATTACATTGCTCTGGCTAGAGCTCGCAATGAACGTTTAATTTATTTTCTTGCCACGATGATCCGAAGTAATGAATTGAAGATTTTTATGAGAAACGAGAGATATGAGTTTTTACAATTTGAGCGTCTAAAGTGTTGTTATACAATAAGTTTCATGAACCTCATCATTTACAGAGATTCTCCGTGTAAATAGCTGCGACTGCTTCTACAATGCGGACCAAGGCGTAAAATCCTAATTAATGCAGATTTCCAGAATTTCATTATAGTCCCTATTGTGTAAATTTGTTTTTACTGTAGTTTCTGATAGCCCTCATAATTTAATTAAGATTATTATAACTCGTGGCAGATTCAAATCTAACTTAATTTGTTCAGAGAAAGTATAGCTTTTGTTATGTTCTTTTATCCTAGGCAGTACCAATAAAAAATGTTAAAGCAGTTGGAATGAAGAAAGAAAGAAAACTGAATTTCAACAAAATAATTATGATAGTCGCCAATGGATTGTTTATTGTGTTAGCCATAGCATTTATCGTATGGTACAACACTCCATATTACAAGTATGTCATCAGCGGTTCATGAAGCATTTATCTAGCTAAAAACTGGCTACAACGTAAAGAGATTAGCCTAGATTCATAACAACTTTCACTGGAGTAAAAGAAGCTCTTAAAAACGACGTGGAGTCAAGAAACATTTACAATTGAAAGCTCATATTGATTGATTATTGTCATTGTATATTTTTTTAAAAAGGCTTGCTATTTGGAAGTGTACTATTTATTGCCATTTATAGTTGTGTTAAAACGTGTTACTTTTTTTATAGATCTGACCAGATTTTTCAGCTATTCTACTTTTGCTTTTCAGTCAACCATTCCTTCTTTGATTTGTATCGTGCATGTCTAGTTTTATAAAGTTAGTCAATACTCATGGACAAAATTTATTAAAACATGACAGTTAATTTTGAAGCTATTATTATATCACATATTTTGAACTTGTCAGCGTCTTAGGTTATTTGTTTAAATTTAAACTCTTGAAATGTGCTAATTGTTGATGATATCAGAACCACCATATTTTCATTTTTTTGTTGCACTGTGGGTCCGACTGCGATCAACCCAGTGCATGCGGGTAAGAGAATGTTACAAATTCTAAAAGCCGCTCAGCTGGCTGACGCGTACACAAAAATAGCCGTAGCGAATGGATCATTTGATGCTTTTGTCTATGTGTAAATAATTTTGCTAGAGATTATAATTATAATTATTTGATATATATGTAGAACTCTTATTGTACATATCTTTGAATATACTGTAGACTACATACAATCAAACCTTACGATTTTAAATCATAAGAAAACTTTATCTAAATTTTAACCTTTATTGAAGAAGGGAAAGTGTTAATAACGTGTAAATAACGTTACGCTGTTTCACGAAACGCTCATTCAGGGAATCTTCAAATCAGTAAAATATGCTTATATTCAGCATAACCATACGTATGAACAGGTACACGATTTATTTACAAGAACGCCTCAATTTCACCAAGGATGAATGTTCTTATTTTTTCACATTTTTGCGGCCTTGAATGTTCTTGTTTGTTCTCTTGCGAAAAACTTGAGAAACTGGTCCTCATTGTTTGTAATTTCATAACTACATTTCGAAACAGGCCTCATATTTAAATAAAATATGAACGTTGTTTTGAGAATTGTACGTTGTCTATTCGTAAAATAAATTAGAAAAAATACTTGTATTTAATAATTTTTTCTAATTTGTTCTTAATTTATATGAAGGTTGGAATTCAGGCTGACAGTACGTGTAATTTCATAAGCTAACTTAAAATAAAGCTAAATATGCGTAATTCCATGATATTGACCAGTTATGAAGTTAACACGGCTTTTCAAAATTCGGGTTAATTTAGTGACCGTAGCCTTTCGAAACGATATTATAAACACAAACGCAAGTAAAACGTTCCAAGCAAATTATTATATCATACTGTCCTTCTATATATATATATGGACATGTAAAAGTCGTGCTTTTTGGATGAAAACAAAACAACGTAAACTAAATATAATGCCAAACGACGCATAAATGCATCTGAGGTATTTGTACCAAGACCAGGAAATGCGAGGCAAAGAGTTTCTGTAAAGGTCCCTACAGTTTTCGAAGGCGTCGATATACTGGCATGCACGAGAAGAAACTGCGCAAAAGGTGAATACTCGTGGCCGCGTGAGGAGACCAGCAAAACTAATCGCACGTAAAAAGAGGTCAACTTTGCGTCAAATATCGATACTCCGTACAGACGTTGGGTCGTTTACGGTTACGTGAAGCCGCTGGCATGAAGAAAAAGATGTGCGACAAGACAGTACAAAAATTCCTTAACTTAGTGGCATACCGCTACTTCCATTCTCGTAAGAAGGATCTTTTGAAGGCAATTGACTAAACATGCCGAGGTTTGACGAAGTTTGTATAAAGGGGATTTCGTTTTATTTGATGCCGCCAGCTTCCAACAAAAACACAACCCGAGTGACTCACTCAGCGAAAACTATGACATGACGAGAACGTTCTGAGGTTGCAACTACACAGCGCAGCCAAAGGCAGTCACGTTGGGTCAGGAGGAAACGTTTTGCACTTCATGGTTGGAATAACATATAGGAAAGGTGTCATCCTTTACGAGCGGTGCGAAGAAAGGATCGGCAGAGAAATGTTCTCCCACTTTGTGGGGAAACAAAACTTTTCCTCCAAGACGGTTACCCGAGCCAAAACAGCAAAAAGGCCTCTATTGCATTAGAGTAAATTGGCGCAACTATATTTGCTATACCGCAAGGAATCCCGCATATCAACTCTATCAAAACGTTTTTAACCACACGAAATAACCTTACACGCACAGTCATTGGACCAGCAGATAATGTTCGAAAACTTGAAAGAATTCTCTGGTCATGTAAAGCAGACTCTGGAGAGCACTTCATCACCATACATTGGCAAAGCGATGGAGTTAATGAGTGGCAGAACGTGCAAAATAATTAAAGCTGGTGGCAAAAGGATTAGGTATTGAAGATTGACCAATTTTTTTTTGTGATCACACGTTTAGTTTTTCGTGCATTTCCTAACTGCTGTGTTTAATTGTGATTTTATAAAGTCATGTAAAAAAGAACAAACAAACAAAAGGCCCTCAGAGAGCCAAAAAAGACTTTGTATATTCTTGCAAAGGAACTGGTAACACGTAACGCAACACACACGTAACATGAAGTTCGGAGCCAAAACAAGGGGTATACCGACATGTAACACACAAATACTAAAAAAAGTTACATATATATCTTTTATAAAAATGTAGCGTTACGTGTGTTGCGTGTGTTTCGTGTGTTATATGTGCTACGTGTTCACAAAACAGGCTGTCTGCCAAAAATTTTTATAATTTACACATCAGTGTTAGTTTAGTGAAGCACTTTGAGCAGGGAGACAGTTAGCGTTGCACTTCTTCCAGGATTTGCGAGAAAAAATCAAAAGCTTTCCAACGCATCATTTCAGCCTCAACTGGATCATCAGTGTTGTATCTGCTACTGTATCCTTGCAAAAATACTGCAGGGTATATGCGGTGGCTTGTTAGTATCCCTATGGTGCATTCTAAGCAAAGTCTGTTGCCTCGACGCACTTTCCACTTGAAGACTACCGGACAGGCGAAGAGTACTTCAACGACAGAGCTTTGCAGAAGCTGTGTGCATTTTCCACGAAACAGAAGATAAATCTTACAGTGCCTTAACAAAATTATCATTTTTTTTGTTGCAGCATTTTGTTTTCGGTGAACCAATGGCCAGGGTGATCTCACTGTGGAAAACTGCTTAGTCGCTTTTACAAACATATTTGCATGTTGCGATATCATTTTCCGCTGATTCTGAAAAATAAACGTTCACATTGTGTTTTTGTGGTAGCACCAAACGAACAGGGTACCAACACCTTGGCCCCAAAAGTTCACAGACACGTTATAGTATTGACCATTGTTATGTTCCTGTTGTTCTAAACAACAAGCCCAATAGTCAACAAGAACCTTACCACCTCCTGTATTGAAGGTGGCCTCTACAGCTTTTCCGAAACTTTCACGGCTAGGGAATCTGTTCAAGTCAGCTCGACTATACGTGATCAGATAGGTTCTTTTGTTGTTGTTTTAAGAAGCAATTTTGCATTGTAATATATATAGTATTAATTTACTGCGAAAAAAAGACATTGTATATATTAGATTATGTAACAATAGTTTGATTTTTAATGTTTGGTGGTTTTTGCGTTTGTTATTACTGGTATGCTAGAGACCAGACATTTTACATTTAACTGTAACCATGCCTTTGCTGACAATCACCCTAGCTATATTTAGTTGGTTATGTCTTACATGAAACTTAAATTTCCCATTCAAACGAGTTTTCTATGCTAAAACACATCAGACACATCTGCAATATCACATACAAGCATTGACGCTTATAAAGTGCCCTCTCTGTAGTTTGAATTTCCCTCCAAATATTTTTGTTTTGGAGTGGTGTTAAAGTCACACGATTTTAAATATACCTACACGAGTTTATAAATATGGTAGCTGCAGCATATGTGTTTTTCATGGTGTGTCTGAACTGTCGTTTGATATTTTTTGAGTGGTATGTTATGGGAAAACCTCTTGCCAAAATCTTTCTCATTCTCAGACAAGCCTTCACAAAACTAGTGAAACAAACTCCCCTTCCCCTTTTTCAGTGTTGTTGTGACTTTTTTGGCTAGCTAGGACCCTTGTTCTACCCCACTCCAACTTCTCACCTGCTTACACATGGTTTTTTAACATTGAGTTGAGGGAGTGTTTTGATGTGATTTGCTGTTATCTCTTACCAAATATTGAGTTTTCTTACTTAATTTTGTGAACGGTTGTAGCTAGCAGACATATCACACTTGTGCAAAACTTAGCCACAGGAGTCACATATAAGATACCTAGAAAAATGTCACGTTTCGAAACAAAATTTGGGTCTGAAAACACTACAAAAAGGAATAACAGCTGAAATGAAATTATCCAGACATATAATATTCGTATATAAAATATATGAAACAAAGAAAAAATTATTTAGCTACCTATGCAATTTATAACACATTTAAGTGGTCAGCTAGAAGATTAATCTCTAACCTCTCGTGTCAGGCCTTAGATTGCTAAGGCCTTTCTTGATAGTAAGTTTCTCACGTGGTTCTTTTTAGCACTTATAATTATTTTGCCAACATACTTCGGGAAAAGTGAACCAGACTTTGACTGTTCGGAGCATTTTCATCAGTAGTGAATTTGTCATGCTAAAGCACACTATATATTGTTGTTTAAACGCAGCATTTATTGCTTCTGGGAAATTTTTTGACATAGTTCAACTAGGAAAGTTGCTAGCTAAGGGAAGGAAAGGGATCGTAGCGTAGATATAAGAACGGAAGTTTATGTAGGAACTTTTGCCGATTTTCAAAATTGAAGTATTTTTTCAAGGACAACCTGTCTAATTCACCTCGACACTTTGCAGTTGCCGGGGCAAATGCCGACGTGATAAAATTTTTGATTCATGTCGGCAAGTATTTGCCGACATGGTTTCTTCTAAGCAAAACTCGGTCCAAGTTACATCAACTTGGAATTACAAAAAGGTTTTGCTCTTTTCTCTCTTAGTTTACCTGTTTTTTGTGTACAGGGGTGTGTAAAACGTGAAAAAAATTAAATTGACCAGGCTGAATGGTGAAGACTTGCCAGTATCGCTCCATGTAAAAAGGCAAGGCCAATTTGCCTTCTTTAGACAACTTCCACACTTTCCTGAACTTACCAAAAGTATGTACTCTTGTGATGCAATACAGTATATACATTTAATTCTGCTCAATTGGCCACAAAAAAGACAACCCTTAACTAAACCGAGTGACATAATTATCAAGTAAATTGTATAAAAAGCAGAGTTGTGGGACTTCACATTTATCCAATCTCTTTGAGCAATTCAACAATTTTTGTTCGTGAAAACATTCTGCAGTATGCCTGCGTATGTTTTTTATCAAAGTCATAAATTTGTTTTCTGAATTACTTAGGGTTGCAAGATAGGTGCTTTGCAACCAAAAAAGTCGTGATTTCAAATTTCATAAAATGAATTTTCTGAAAAAATTTTTTTTTCAAAAGATCAAACTCACCCTTGTTGCTTCAGCGAGTCGACATTATTGTTTCGTGAATACTTCGGGTAAGTTTAAGAATTCCTCAGGAAACTTAACATAAAAAGGCGCTTTTAACTACAATCCAAGAGCTATTTCCAGTGGGTCAGCACCCAAAAAAGATCTTAAGCCTCTTTAATTAGTGAGTAGCTGTTCTGTGTGTAGCAAGCCGGCTAGTTAGCTAACTGGCCAAGCTACTTAGCTCCAAATAAACTAAGATAAGAAGGGGCAAATTATCACTAAAAGGTCAGCTAGCTTGCATACATTTTTTACTTTCATGCAGTTAAGTAGCTAATAAAAATTATATTGTTTCTGAACTGATATAATCCATAACATTAAAAAAGCATCAACTTTCCTGTACATGCTATAACCAGCCAGTAAGAGTGAAAAATATAAGAAGTTTTTGGTGGAGGTGTTGCCCCGAAACATTTCTGATCGCACGAAGAATACACTTATTTAAGATTGGCTAATGGATAGGTTGAGATTGAAAAGAGGACGGGTCAGTGGGTCATAGTTAGGATGGTGCGTCTATTGACGGGCTCATTCCAACCATAGACAAATGTATGAGATGGGTCTTAGGTTGATACTGCCCCAACTATTGACAGAGGAATTGTGCGTTTGAGATGCGACAGTCCTTTAAAATTTAAAAAAAAGACAGGCCAGGCTCAACTGTGGACAAATGCAGTGTCTAAAGAAGACAATAAATTTCTGGAAGAGAATAAATCATGAAAATGATAAATGCAACAGTTGGCAAAATATGCTGTTTTCTCAAAATATAATTTATTACAAATATAGCTAAACCAATCATCAATACAAATATTATCCATGTCAAATATTCTACTTTCTTGAAAATTAAAGATTACACAAAATAAATAAGGGTTAGTACCTAGTAGTCTGAGATAACACTATCAAACACTGCAGACGTTTTTTAAATCTTACAAAAACGTGCTTTTAAAACATTTTAATAGTTTAGAAGGTAGCTCTTATATTTTTGTGCTGACTCATTATCACCGTTCAATGAAGCCGACATGTAATTTTCTGTATGAACCTACGCACGAAGTTATTTGATGGATATCTGAATCATCATCTGTCAGCGGATTGGTTTCCACACTTTCACAATCCGCAACATTTAAGATAGACAGACGCAGTGTGGAAACAAAAGTTGTCTTTCTGTACAAGTCTGTCTATATAATTAACTTTCAAGGAACAAAAAAAATATGATAAACATGCAAAGTAGAGAGAATGGAAACGTCCAAATCTGTCGAATTTTTGTACAAATGAACAAAAAGTGTTACCAAGCTAATTAAGGAAAATGTGCTCACTTTTTTTTCAGAAAACTTCAATGTTTATATTCTTTATTACGATTTTCATATTTTTATAGCCAAACAACTAGAGCAGGAAAATAATAGACGATAATAGATTTTAAAAACTTCTAATAGCCATACATAAAAAATAATAAAAATAATATAAAATAATTTTGTTAAGGGCGAAAACTTTGTTCTTCAAACAGTTCTTTCTGTAAAGATGACAAAACAGAGCCAGCGAGTTGCACAATAATTTCAATATATGAAAACCAGGCGTACAGGTATAATTAAAAAGCATTAGCAAGCTAGGCTAAGACGCACGCTATCACAGGAATTTTCTATCCTTAATTTTAGTTTTCTTGTCACGTTTGTTATTTAGATTAACTAATTGAATAGACACTTGATTAGGGAGGCAATCAGTTACAGAGATATTTCAATTTATTTCCAAGCCATGTGGTCTTAAACTTTATTAATTCTAATATCCACGTTGATCATTGCGATGTTTTAATAACTGCTTCGCAAATATGTACATCCCTTTTGAAACAGAGTAAACGTATTAATATAGCAGAAATAAAGAAGAACATCTCAGTAAATTTAAAAAAATATGTGACTCATCTCTTTAATAATAGCCGTATTTTGTCCGACCCCCCGCTGAGTTAGAAAATCGTGCTACTGAAACACGAATATCAAATGCGATATATTTTTATCCACTCTGTTGCCTCAGTTAAATTAAAAGGACCGGCGAACCCATGGATTTTTCCACGGGCTAACGACTAGTCTATATTATGATACCCGTATGCGTCTGTCTGTCACGCAAAATGGTAGCCGCAGTAGCGAGACACAGGAAATGCGCTTAATAAAGAACGGGCGAAGCTGCGGATTTATCCACGGGTTACCGACTAGTATACTATAATTAATAGTAGTTATTCTATTGCACAAAAATGTGCAGTAAGTCAAGTTTTAAGGTTGATATTGATTGATAAAGATATTAGTTGTTAAGATGGTCATTTCATATCATTTAAACGAGAAAGAACCAACATTGAAATTATCTTGCCTAGCAGGTAATTCTGGTGTTCAATTTTCTAACAGGGAAAGTATAAAAAAGTTACTATATATGCAGATTTGAAATACTTGTTGCTTTTTAATAGTGAAGAAAAATATATCAGTTCACATCAATAATATCATTTCAGTTCATCGTAAAGTCGCTACCAAATTTGTCGTGGTTAAATAAATTATACAGTGGACCCTCTAACGCGAATAGCCACGGGGAATTAAAAACAGTTCGAATTAAGGAGAGTTCGAGTAATAGAGCGTTTGGCAGGAACTTCAGCAACAACTCTTTTAAAGCGTCGTGATTATAAAATTTAAAAAAGATAGGATGATGTTTACGTTTTGTTAAAATGACATTTGAACACGCATTTGAATCACTTAAGGTCTCTTACACATGTAAGTATACGAATCGATTAAGATTCCATTTACGTCAAATAAAAGCAAGAAAGAAGCGCTAATGTCATTGAAATCATTTGAAGTCTGAAATGTCTATCGCGTGTTTCTAGTTATAAAGAGAAAATACGCAAAGGGACAAAAAAAAAGAAATTGTTTGAGTTAAGGAGGTTTTCGAGTTATGGAGGTTCCAGTAATAGAGAGTTATTCAGGAAAGTTATTAGGAAATCTCCGCCGTGTCAGCAAAATTGTTCGAGTCATGGAGATATTCAAGTAATGAGGTTCGAGTTATAGAGAGTCCATTGTACCTATTAAACAAACAAGATAGCGTAGTCGAGATAAAATTTAAGAAAGGAAAACTTATCACCACAAAACTTTAAAGGGAACGATCATCTTTTTTGTAATTACTTCACATGTTACACTTCCTTGAATTCAAATCGCCACGATTTTTATCATCTTTCTGTATGTGAAGGGATTACAGAGGTGGCAAAACAGATAGATATGACAAAAAATTGCAAAGCAAAAGCACCTATATTATCCACTTTTATTGACATTCAATAACATTCAAAAACAAGTTTAAGTAAAGTTTCACCACAACCTGCTTTTTATAAACATTCGATAGTTTGACTAAATAAAATATATTTCTCCAACTGACTTTTTGTCTATCACTAAAATAATACCTAACTACGTAGCGAGATATTGGTCAGCTCATGCTGTGGGCAAACACAAAATGCAGGTGTGATGTTTTGGGCAAATTGCGCAGCTTTTATCAATGGCATTTTAATTCATAATTTTATTAAATTTATTTGAAAGTACTTATTACTTAAAATTTGTGAATGACTATTTGCTTAGATAAACATGTAAGCTTCTATGACAGTTAAACTTTCGAAAGAGTGTGAGACAGAACTGACAAGCGATACAAAGGTGAATTAAATTGTCTTATAATTTGTCGTATAATTTATAACGGAAGGCGCGGAGCACATGATTTGGTGAAGTAATTAAAACAATTTTACTTTTTATCATCAATTAAGGATACATTTAAGTAGGGGAAATGACACTGCAAAAATTTTTTGGTTTTGCCTACGTTGCTTTTATTAGTTCAATTTTAAAACAATTTGTGTAATTATTTGTCTTCCGAGAGATGCCTAAAGTTGATATAAATTAGAGCTTAATACCGTCATTTCACTTTTTAAGAGTATAAAAAGATAGAAGCTGCCAAATGTTAAAAGACTCTTCGCAACTGTAAGTGGCGTCACTTAATTTTTCTTTCATTCAGTATATGTCTAACTAGACATCAATATCAAGAGCAGATATGAGCTGTAGAAAGTTTGTAACTATAACACAGGATACGTTCATAATTGAACTTATTTCTATTTTGTAAATTCTCTATTCAACTTCAACCATTTTCTTTATAGATAAGAAAATGGAAAAGAATCAACCCACTCCCGACTACAACAGAATGTACAACGATGACGAGTTTGGATATCCTGTGACAAATCAACCCTACATCTATCCTGGACGTTCTGTATGTTAATAAACTTAAAGGCGGGTTTCCACTGAAACGAATGTAGTCAAATCGATTGAATCGATCCATGGATTTTTAATTAAAATTGATTTTCACTTAAATTCCACCATATCTTAATCGATGACGATTCATTCAAATTTATTTTAAAACAAATAACACAAATTTGATATGAAATAATGATATTTAGCATGTACAAAATATTTTCGTGCTATTCTTTAAAAATTACTCATTCTTTTGCTTTGTGAGACTTTGAAACTTTTCTAAGAAGTGTCCGAAGACATTGAAATCCGCAATCTCATTCTACAAATAATATCTTAAATTCCTCAACACTCATCGACGAAAAATCACTCATCAGTGACGGTTGCTTTTGTCAAATAGTGTATTGATGTTGATGCATCAAATACACAATTACATTTTTGTTTAATATGTTTTAGCTGTCTTGCTTTTTCCCGCTTCTCAAAAAAGTTCATTTCTTCGTTGATTTGTTTAAACCACGTGGGTAAAAATCAATCAAGTAGAAAGCAATCCTACTTTTAAATTCTATTGAATTCGACCGCTGGGTCGACGTCGATCGACGAAGATGATGCAATGTTCTATTTTTAGTAGCCACCATTATCAAACAAAAGCAACTTTTAGTTCGTCCATATTTTGTTTATTTGTGACGCCATGATGCGGTCGACGACAATCGATTTGACCATATTCGTTTAAGTGGAAACCCTCCGTTACACTACTTTTTGTGTATTTTTTTTAAAGATTTGCTTTACGGACTTTACTAAAAAAATATTCTTTCCATTTTGCTAAATAGCATAGCTATGATACTGACTAGCTTTGTACATCGAATCAATGAGCACCATCAAATGTAATACCTACCAGTATCAAAGATAAAAATCAAATATCGCGTACGCATTCAATAAACAATGTTATTATTTGTTGCATCTCATTTTCTTAAGGTAAAAACTGTTACCATTT
Organism: Hydractinia symbiolongicarpus; assembly: GCF_029227915.1. NCBI lineage: Eukaryota > Metazoa > Cnidaria > Hydrozoa > Anthoathecata > Hydractiniidae > Hydractinia > Hydractinia symbiolongicarpus. The sequence continues at coordinate 27,550,549 of NC_079879.1, forward strand.
CTTTTTTCTCCTTATGCAAAACAAAAACTATTTTAAGTTTGATTCTATGTGGGAAAATCTATTAGAATTTATGGAGATGACTGACTTAAACAGCACTCAGCCTCGTTTAAAAATCCCAAGACCAAATGTGTAACGAATTTTGATGTAATTGCTTCATCTGAATAAAATTTGCAAATCGGAACACTGCGCCACATCATTTAAAAAAGCAACTTAAGAAATCAAATGTAGCACGGAAAATTTCCTCTGCGATCCTTATTCAATGTATTTACATTTAGCAACCCATGTCTACAATGGTACCAGTTCAACAACCTTATGCAGAAACTGTGAATATACCAAACTATTTTGCTATATCTTTGCTATCTTGTATATTTTGTTGTTGGCCGGTTGGTATTGCTGCTATACTTAAATCCCAGGAGGTGAGTATCAAGGATTATTTTTTGTATAGGTTGTTGGAGCGGATGTTATTTCATTTATACAGCACATCTTCATTTTCTTTTAAAACATGTCGTAGTTGTTACTATCGTATGTTTTAGGTTAATAACGCACTTGCTGTCAACGATATTCCACGTGCTCGAAAAGCATCAGACGCTGCTAAGAAATATGCCATCATTGCTTTTGTGCTTGGTTTGATTCTTATACCTGTCGTCGTTGTGACAAGAATAATGATAGCAAGCCAACAAGAACAACGATAGAAGTGTCAACAACACAATACGACGACAAGTATCTTAACATACTAGCATATAGTTACAAACTAATTGTCGCCCCATACTTGAACATTCGTTTATCTGTTTTTATTGATTATTATATTTATTTAATTGAGTATCTTGGGATTTGAAACAAATAATGAAAAATATGAAGTATGGTTGATTTTGGAGACTTTACATGAAATTCTTTCGCACATTCCAAATATTACCAAATAAGAAAGTGAGTTACACTGCCATGGCACACATTTTATTTAGACTTTATCTGACTAATTTCAATTAACGAAAATTGGCCTTAGTATTTTCTGTCCATGTATTTTTGTTAAAATTGATATGTAACCCAAAACACGTCATGCCAAGTTTTAAGTCATTTTTTTAAGTTCTACTGAAGATATACGAATTGTATTTTATTCAAAACGTATGGTTTCAATCGAAATTTCTGTTTTAAACAGCTGACCTTTTCTTTTCTTTGTTTTAACATTGTACAAGATTTGCTTTGCTTAGGTCATGTGGGTTGCAAAATATTAAAAGCGGCTTGACATTCGTCCTGAATATAAAGCCTAAAACTTCCTGGCATGTACAAGGTTAAAAAACAATCCAAAGACTGTCGATACACTGGTATAGCTAAAACAGTCACAGAACAAGCTCCTACATTAATCTTGAATAAAAAACCGAAAACTGATTGCGGATATCACCTCACAGTCAAGCAATTTTGGGGCTGTAAAAAGTCCAGAATTTGTTTAAACTACACCTTCTGCATACCCGGTCTATCATTACTTAGTCATAGTTGAAACAGTTGGGAATGCTCCAATACAGGTGTAAAAAACTAGCTACATTTAAATGTTTAAATTTAAAACAGAATAAAAACGTCTATGCTGTTGGTACTTTAACCTTAGGTAGGTAACAATAACATTATCTACCTATAACATTATCCGTAAGCAACAATAACACAGAATAAAATATAAAGTTGTAGCTACCTAGCAGCAAGATTCTTGCATAAGTATGGTAGGTATGATAGGTTGCTATCTTAGCTAGTACATAACTTTAATAAACTTGTTCCGCATTTATGTGTAGCTTAAAGCAAATAAAAGTGCTTGAAAAGGTATAATTCTTACATGGCGCAATTTTTTCCGCTTACGAGATTTAGTTCTGGATACTTTAAATGCTGCATTTACCTTTTTTTGTCGATTTGCACTCCAACTTATATTTTCTTCGTATAGTTGATTTAAATTATTTCTTAACTATTGAGAAAATTGACTGAATAATGACATACACATGCGTATACACAATTAAGTTAGCGCGGTCAGTAGTCAGCAATAAAAAAAGGTATGATGATATAAAACATGACAAACAGGTACAACGTAATAGAATTCATCGCACCAATATAAAAAATAAAATGTAAGGAAGAACACATTTTTGATCTATTTTTCCGTATCGTTTATTTAAAAAAAACTCTTATCATTCCAACAGGGTCTTTTAATGGGGTTTGTAATTAATAATTATGGTGAAACTACCGTCTTTTTAACAGTGTCATACCTAGGGTATGAATGACTCGAAGGCTGACCCATTAGCTCAAAAAATGGAAGTGAAATGCTTCTAGTTGCTCCTAGTTAGAAACTGTGCAAAAGAAATTGAAATCAACATCTAGTCAATTATCGTCTCATTAAACAGTTTATTACTGATTTTTCCTGAAGCTATGTTTGCTCAAGACTCCCATACATTAGACGAATAGGTCAACCGCAAAAGCAAGACCCCTCTCTTCTTAACAGAAAAATTTCGAATAGTGACGAATTGTCAGAAAATGAAGAAAATCGTTACCTTGGTGGGACTTTGTAGATATTAACAAAGCCTTTAATCTGTTAATCACCTTAACGGCTGTTTAAAACCGCCGATTCTATATATCGTTTTTATTCAGCTTTTCAAGCTCTACACAATATTAGGAATAAATAACTTGCAAACAGATAAAAAATAACTGACGTCATCTCCCGCGTTGGTAAGTAGGGTCAAAGAGACTAGTTGATGACGTAGTATTTAAACTCCAGTATCTCCTCAGCTGTTTGTCAAAAGTACCCGATTTTAGTACACATTTTCTTTATCAGCATTTTAAGTTTTATACAATAGACGCGTGACGGCTGAACAAATTACACTGATAATAATTTTGTGTATCGATGGGTCATTGCTGAGATCATCACAATTCTGCCTTAGTGGATTTTCCACTTATCGACTATCTTATATAAATTTTCCTGTCAGTAGCGTCAGCGAAGTGGATGTGTATGTCTTATGGGCTTGCCGATAAATTAGTTATTTGTTGCCGTTAATACATTGGTTTGACGTCAAGAACATAATTCTGATTAGTGAAGCCATTGCATTTCACTTTTAAGTTTAAGACTACATAATTTGGAAGCGGTTGGAAATAGCTGTTTCCCATTGTCGCGTGTGTACCCAGGAGCAAGCTACCTGAGAGCAAAACTGATCAAATTCTCTGAAACTGAACCCTAAGACCGTTTTTGAGTTGATGGGTTGCTGTCGTCCTTAAAGAATATATACATTCTACTTAGCCCTTTTTAAGGGAGCAACTAGATAAAGTTTCGCTTTGTTCGAAGTAAAATGAAATTTCTAATTAAATTAAATTCCTCTATAAAAAGACAACAAACGGGCAGCCTTAATTTACATCAATCATATAATAACTGCACATGTGCAGTTGCCAGTGAAGTTTCATTTTTGTCAAAAGAACACAAAGTGAAATTTAGATCGAAGAAGTTTCACTTTGGGCTATAAAGTATATATCTTAAAGTTTATGAACGGTGACAAACGAGTTTTGACTTCACTTGGGACGAAAGGAAACTCTTACGTAAACGCCGCCCAAGGTTTGTTGTTTGCTAAAAAAAAGTTTAACATGATTTGATATAATTTCTTTGAAGCAATCTTTTTACCTTTTCTCGTATACTATTCACAATTCGACGACCAAAACCAAACAGAAACGTCTGCATTATTATACTCGTTTGTAAAGCAACGAGTGTGATAACAGCGAACATGTGTGAAATAAACCACAAATTTTGACAATACTTATACCTTTAAAAGCCCTTCCTTTGTATCTACTATGCTTCCTTTTTTTGTCAGCGTTAAGTAATGCCGTACGTCCGTACTTATTTATTTCATACTCATACTAATTTATGTTGTACTAATTTATTTCTATTAATTGTATTTTTTGAAAGGCAAAATAATGCTGTGACCTCATATGCAAAAAATCTAGCAAGACTCCATTCCAGATCGCATCTTTAGCAACTGTGTTTTTTAATTTTTAGAGAATGGAAGAAAAATCTGGATTTCTAACCGGTTACACCTTACGCTCGACATCAACAACAACCCATTAGAATAGAACAAGTATGAATGCAGGATAATCTAGATCTTTCTTAAAGAAAATAAAACAGAAAGTGAAAACCAAAAACAAAAATAGAACAATTCTTTGTTTCAAAATTACTGTTTTTGCCGGAATACAATAACAGAAATATAATTTATTAGCATATATTTACGAACATGTTTCGATATTAAGAGTACATCACATATACACGTGGAAACTTAAAATGTTAATTGTACATCTAAGTACTTTTTAAAGACAAATATCTACCCTTTTCACACTTGCGATGTCAATACCATTACATTTAAAAAAAATATGGGTAACAGCTTACATAAATGAATCGTCCATGATAAGGTGAACTAAGTAAATATATAAATTACTGAGCTTAAACTTCTACATTAGGACTGCTTATTCGCCCTATGTTTATGCCTTTCAGTGCACTTGTAGAAATAGCATTATGTTCATTAGGTGTCTGTACCAAACTACGCTGTCATGTCTTGGCTAGCTTGTTTGTTTTGTTGTTGGCCAATTGGTATTGCAGCTATAATTAAATCCAACGAGGTGAGCACCATGCCAATCCCATAATAATATTACTCGAATCACTTTTTTAATGTGGTTGCATTTACTTTGTTATCTCAAATGTAATTCGTGCTTGTTTTAGGTGGATAATGCACTTGTTGTCAAGGATATTCCACGCGCTCAACGAGCATCAAAAGCTGCTAAGAAATACGCCATTGTTGCCGTTATACTTAGCCTGATTTTCATACCTATTGCCATTGTACTAATTCGTCAAAGTGTGTTGAATGTGATGAATGCAAATTGAACTATATAGTTTGTTTTATGAACTAAAATAGTCTACTTTATGTTTACAAAGTTGTTAGTTTTATGAACATTGTTAGCCATTGTATAACATGTACATATAAATACATTAGCGGCTAAGGCGTCTAAAACCAATATAATTGCACCGTTGATGAACAAATGACGTAAAACAATTTAATCTTCATGTAATCCTTAGTTGAAAATAAAACAGGAACTTTTTTTATTTTTCTTTCTCGGAAATTATTTCTTTGCTATATTTAAAAAAACAAAAAATGTCATGACCTTAAGGAATTTTGTCTTGAGTAATATTTATAAACAACCAAATGTTTGCAACAACCTGTAAGTTCATAAAAATTAGACCCAGATAAGTAAAAAATGAGAAAGGGTAATGTTGAACACAAGTTATGTTTGTAATTGTGTTATCTGTGCACAAAATATATTTCTGAAACCGCCGCAAACTCCGTTTTTTAACGAACTTTTTTCTGCTTCTTCACGTAGTACGTAGACCAATCACGTAGCCCGCATTTTGTGAATAACCAATTTAAGTTCTTTACGGCCTCGGTATGCAAAGAAATATGTAACAAGAGAAAAAAAACAACAGAATTACACACGAAACACTGCCACGCTGTGTACACTTTACTGGATTTGTGACATACAGTATAGCTTTACTATAGCACTCCATCTGGAGATGCGGCACGGCTCACCTTCACTTTAGCGCTCAACATGGTGTTTACCGATTAATTGCGGGTGGCTTACCCCAGTCTTTCCCTCTAGTCTATTATACTTACTCCCCAGTTCCGTCTGCTTATCTGAATCTGTGTGACATTACTTGTGCATTAATTTTTTACTTTAACAAACCAATTACACTCCCTATGATTTCAAATCTGATCACAACAAATTTAAATTAGAATAAAATAGACAATTTTCTGACTGATAAAATTATTTAATTTTTTTCACATCTTTTGTTTCAGCCAGTTATAAATGTAAACAATTTTTTTTTATAAAATACAGACATTGTTTTAAAGATTGTAACTCATTTTGAAAGATTGTAAAAAATCTATTCAACTTTGCCTGTGACAGACACAGAGATAGACAGACCTGGAGTATTAATATAGTAAATTAAAACTGCGACAAGCCATACAATTTTTTTCAGTGAATATTCATATCATTTGATTAAAAAAAAACAATTCCAATTAAACAACAAGTCTAAAAACTAAATTAAAAGTTGCACCAAGAAAATGACAACTAACAAATAGTCGTGTTTCGAAATTGTTCGGGGGTAAGTGTGGCTTTACGTTTGCTGCAGCTTCGGCGTTAATGATGCGGTGGTAGATCATTCGTAATCAGAAGTCTAGCTTCAGCAGCGTGGTGCTTGACAATAGTGATTATCGAAAGTACTCCATGATAAACCAATATAAACATGATATCCTTAATAGCTTCGATTAACAGCTATCATACATTTGAACTTTACATTGCCCTGTCAAAGATTACTTAACTAAGAGCACATGAAGAAATTTTGGAACATTTTAGAATTAAATAAAAGGATCAGCTGATCATTACGCTGCGATTAGATTGAGTTTTGTTTTCCATATGCTGTCTATGCTTTTACCCTTTGTAATATTAGTTTTCGGATCATGACAGAAGGTGGTAAAACCAACGCTGAGATTTCATCAGGACAACTCCTAAAATGAAACATCGAGTGTTTTTGAACAAAACGTTGTCAGATAGAAATCATTTAAAGTCACCAATTTGCCATATTGGAGGAACATTTTAGGAGTTATCATAAAAACAGTAAATTGACGCTGGAATCCACCGCCTAGTATAGTATAGCATAGTTAAATTATTTATAAACAAGCTAATTTTTAAAGTTATCACTGAACAAAGTTGTTGTTTAAAACGTACGTTCTCTACAAATGTTTAAAAAGGTTGTTTTAAAGCACTTTATTTTTTTATAATATACCACTTTATTAGTAAAAAGTTTGTTAGTGTATCAAACACAAACATACTCCTGCTGTAACACACGGTTCAGTGTAGTTCACCACAGTACCAAAAAATATTTTGTCGAATCAGGAGTAGAAATTGCGTATATGATGTTACAACAATTTGTAAAAGATAGTGCCCAAAACTTTTGCAAAAAACCATTTCTGAGAATCCACCATAGCATCATCTACTAGTCCAACCAGATCTATGTACCCTATTTTTAAAAAATGCTCACATAAATTTTTTATAGATTCACAGATGCAGAGACTGATTAAATAGGTGACATCACATACGGAGCTTGTTGCGTGGATGATTTTTCTGCGCGTGCTTTAGATTGTGATTTCATGGTTCACTATGGACATATTTGTGTTGGTGAGAATTTTTTTTGCTAGATATAAAAAAGGGCTTACAAACAAAAAAGCCCTCTCTAATTATGACGTTATGCTTTAAAAATGAAAATTACTATCATCAATTTTCTTTTTCAAGTGTACCAAACGATGCGATATATGTCTGTAATGTAACAACCAAAACTAGGCATACTCACCGGAATGGGTGAAAAGCTATTAAAACAACCCATCAATGATGGTATGGTTTGATAAATTCACATAGAATACAAAAACTGAGTTAGCTAATCATCCCAAATGAAAACATTATTTTTAAACAGATAGCTCTTTGAGATCAATCTCGTACCCAGCACATTTTCAATCTTTTTTTGACACGACGGGACGCAGTACCGTTGCTTTTTGATGAATTATTGTAATCCAGAAATTATTGTAAAGTGAGTATCAAATCCGGTAACCACCAGTAATTAAATAAGCCGTCTCTATGTACCTATCACGCACTCAAAAGTTGTGAAAACCAATTTTCAAAACAGACTTGTGTTATTTGGTTAAATTTAAAAACTTACATCCTACATGCACCATACACTTTTGTAACTCAATTCCCTTTTTTCAGACATTCTAAGGTCGTGGGGAAAATATACCTTTCCCGAAACTTATTGCGCAATAATTTTTTTAAACATAAAAGCGAGGCGAGGCAATGTAGAAATGTAAACAAACGCGTAGCGGCATATCATTCTGCATGTCTGTTAAGAGGTGTTAAATTTTACAGATATGATTCATATAATACGCGTGAAGAACAAGTTTCCCAGCTGCTTGATATTTTTTATAAATTTTGAGGCAAGTGATGTTTTGTTTGCTTTTCAATGTTTCACGATGGAAGCACATTATGCTGGATCAAGCAAAACACGGCCAAAAAAACTTATCTGGAGGGTATGGTAGATACTGTTGCATAACGCAATGTACCAGTGCGTTTTATAATTCAGAAAGAAAACCAGCTGGCATATCTTTTTTGAAGATCCCTCAAAAAAATCCGGAAAGAAAAAGGTGGATTAACGGGATACGCAATTTTAAAAAACAGGGAGCAAGCGATGGATTTGATTTTGCTAAAAAAATATATGTTTGGGAATTTCATTTCCAGGCAGAGGATATTCGTGTTTCATTGGGTATTGGTAGAAAAACATTGAAGCCGAGAGAAATACCTTCAATTTTTGAGTTCAAAAAGAAGAAAGAAAAGCGTAAGGAAATGTCCAAAGAAGCGATCATGGATAATTAATGACAAATGTCTTTTGAATATACACCTGACAGTGAGGGAGAAATCTCGGATGAGAGTGAAACCAGTTTAATAGAAAATTAATAACTAAGGGAAAAAATAAAGAAATTGGAAGAGGAAAAAAACTTTATTGCAAAGTGAACATACTTATTGCAATCTGCAAGTCTTTATAGGCATGATAGTAAATCGAAAAATAAAAAACATTTCAAAAGCACAACTGGCTTAGATCCAGATATTTTTTGATCCTGGTGAAGACTGTAAAAGTTTCAAAATGTATGATACAAATAAAGATTTATCTGAGGAAGTTTTCACAACATCAGAAGACTCATATATGTTGAAGACAGGACCGAAACCAAAAGTTTCACTAATAGATCAATTATTTCTTTACATAACTTGGCTACGAAATGGCTTTACATTACAACACACTGCGTGGCTTTTTGATGTTTCCATACCAATTTGACCCAAAAGAAGACAAGTTGACAAACATATGTCGAAAGTTTCAAAAGAACCTATCCTACCAGAAGGTGTATAATTGATTGCACTGAGCTGTTTTATCAAAGACTATCCTCACTTATAACACAAAGTTCACTTTATTCACATTATAAGAATCATGTGAGATACAAAGGATTAGTTGGCATATCCCCTCCTGGATCCATAACATTTGTCGGTCAGTTGTATGATGGCTCTATCCCAGACAAGGAAATTGTAGTTAAATCAAGATTATTAGAAAAACGACTGTGGCAGGAAAATGATAGTGTCATGGCTGACAGAGGCTTCACAATTCAAAACGAATTAAATTCACTCAATGTCAAATTAAATGTTCCTTGTTTCCTAGCTGGTAGAGAACAACTAACAGTTGCAGAGGTGAAGGAAAGTCAAACGATTGCTTCAGTACGTATACATGTTGAAAGAGCAATACAAAGAATAAAAAAGTTTCGAGTATTGAGAAACGAAATACCGCTTACTTTACATAGTTCAGTGAACCAGATTTGGACTGTTTATTGCCTTCTATGTAATTTTGTGCCATTTTTAATACAGTAAGATATATCACAGATAGTATAAACGTATAAGGACATCTTCAAAAAATGAGTGGCATGAATTTGCCTAAAAATGCTATATTTTCTACAATTTCCAAAATGATTAAACAAAAATTGATAGGTTTATCACAACAAACAAAAAATGGGCATTTTTGTAATGTCCAATAGATTGCCACCCATTTTTGAACATGCTCATAGAGTACCTTATTTCAATTATACCAAAGTTGTATATTTTCAAGTTACATGTATATATACATATATATTATATAATATGTTTACGTCACTTTAGCATGCGAGGAATGATAGTTTTGGGTTACTCTTCACCAGCTTTAATAACAAAAATCGTTGGAAGCATAAAGTCCTTGTAAAACATATTCAGTATCTTCACTAATTCCAAAAAAAGTCACAAAATGTCGCCCCACATAATCCCATTGCCAATTTGAGTGAAGCACCCATCAGGATGATCTTTCCTCAGAAACAACTTTCAATTTCGTTGTTGGATGTAAAATGACTCATCTTTTATTAGATCACTAGTCGATAAGGCCCGTGGAGAAATCCACTTAGTCAGAAGGACAATAAAGAATAGGTTGTTTTAGTTTTCGTGCTGACGTCAGCAGTGCAGATACAAAACAAGTTTAGCAAAGTTTAGTGTATTCGTAGCCTGTAATGTGTAGAGGTTAAAACGCTGATGAGAAAAATGTATAGGATTGTGGGTTTTCGACGAACGTATAAGGAAATATAGGGGTTTAAAAATCTTGCTGACGTCAGCAAAGAGCCGCAAAAAAATTTCAAGAATTTTATATATCTAATGTCTTTATCGTATAGATCTTGAAACACTGATCAAGAATATGTATAGGATCATGTACTTTTGACAAACGGTTGCAGAGATATTAGGGATTGAAGGTTTTTTGATGACGTCATTAACCCGTCTATTCCGAAACGGATTTGAGGACCCAGGTTTGGGAAAATTACCCAAATTGATCCTAGGTGGTCCCTAGTTACCCACGCGGTGAATAATCATTGACGTCACCACCTCATTTCCAAGTTATTTGGTCTCAAAGTCTTAATTGCACTGTAATGGCTTCATTAATTTAATATTTGATTTTGACGGGTCATTGCTGACGTCAGCAAAATTTTTAAACCCTTATATTTCATTAACAGCTCATCAAAACCACACGATCATATACATTTTCTTGATCAGCAGTGTAAGGTTTACACAATGGAGGAAACATGAAAACAAGTTTCTCAATTTATTTATTTATTTTGTATTTGCACTGCTGACGTCAGCAAAAAATGTAAAACAGCCTATTTGTCCATCTTTCTTTTGCCTGGGTGGATTTTTCCACGGGCCTTATCGACTAGTCTCTTATAATAATACGGAGTGTATGTGATGGTCATAGTGGATATCGGCTTTTTCCTTTAAAGTCGCTGAAATTTCCTTTGAAGTTGCCGAAAAAAGTATGTCTCAAATGTTAAATTTTATGACGTTACGGCGCGACGTCAATAACACTACTTTAACGTCAATATCCTATATTAAATTAATGAAGCCGTTACAGTGCACTTAAAACTTTGAGGCCAAATAACTTGGAAACGAGCTGGTGACGTCAATGATTCTTCACCGGGTGGGTAGCTAGGGACCACCAGGACCAATTTGGATAACTTTTCCAAACCTTGGTTCCCAAATCCGTTTTGGAGTGGACGGGTTGATGACGTCATCAAAAAACCTTCAAACCCTAATATCTCTGCAACCGTTTGTCACAAGTACTTGATCCTATACATTTTCTTGATCAGCGTTTCAAGATCTATACAATGAAGGCTGCAGGAATAAAATCTCTCAGAAAAATTGTTGTCTTCGCGGGTCATTCCTGACGTCAGCAAACTTTTTAAACCCTCCTATCTCAATAACCGTCATTAAAAGCACATGCTCATATACATTTTCCTGATCAGCGCTTTAAGCTCTCCACAATAGAGGCAATGTAAAAACAAAATTCTAAATTTTTCTGGGTGGATGAGTTCCTGACGTCATCAAAATTTTTATCCTGCCTTAGTGGATTTTTCCACGGGCCTTATCGACTAGTTTTAAATATTGTCTTTCCCTTAAAAGCTTATACAAAAATATGAAAAAGCCATATAGTTTCGAAAACATCAAATTTAAATCTAGAAAAAATCAGTCATTTCGGTTGGATACCGTCATCTCCATCAAAAATTTACACAAAATGCAAAAATCAACCAGTTAAGAAAACAAAAATTTTCCTTTTCAGTTCCGTACTGCCCTTTTTTGGATTTTGCGTGGCAGGAAAAAAGATGCTATGATTTGGTGAATAAAGGTCTTTTGCTATGGATTTCTTCTAATGGGGACATCGTTTGGGTTATAAACTATTATCGAGTGTAGGTTGATGCCTTCTGATTTATTTGAATTCATAAAAAGTCATAAGAATGCCTTTGTTTGAAGAAATGAACTGATAATTACTTTGCTTCACCTAGCACCCCAATCTTTTTCCTGCCACGCAAATGCCAAAACCAAAAGGGCTTACCACTGAAAATGTAAACAACATAATTCATCTATACTCTATGGGCATAAAAATACATCCTACTATCCTGCAAAAGTTTAAGTCTTTGAAAGATTTTGTAGCTAGCTAGCTAGCTAGCTAGCTAGCTAGCTAGCTTGTAACATAATTCGTGCTCATAAAAGAAGAGAAATTTGAAAACTATAGTAGTTAGCTATGGATAATTAAAAAAGAGGAATAACAACAGAAGTCATAGGTTAGAGCTAGCCATAATGGGATGGGGGAGCTGGAGTTGGAGGCTAGCATTAGCTAGCTAACAGTATATAAGACTCCCAGTTAAATACACTTAAACTTGGAATACTTCGCTAAAACTAAAGCTAGCTATTTGTGCTTAGTCAAACACATATAAAGAGAGGCAATAGTGATGTAAAATTAATAACATTACAGTTCAACAAACCAAAGTTTTGCTTTTTTTGTCAGCCAGCAGCTTTATGTAGCATTTTGAATTTTAGGACAATACATTAGTTACGCGCCAGCGCACATGAATTATGCAACAAAACGTAAACAAATATGGCTACATACACGGTAAAATAAAAAAACTGTGGCCTTTCCTGGGAAATGCGAGTCTGCTTGCTCCACTGACATAAAAACCAAACGTCTAAAAATATCAAAGTTCTTACTTTTTGTAATTTCAAATCCACTTTAAACTCTAGCCTTTGTTTTCTAATTCTAACTTTACATTACATCTAGCTCCACTTCTCACTTCACTTTTCTACTTCTTCACTTGGTCTCTTTTCTTTTTAAACATATAGCTATGCTTTTTAAAACCACTTTTTCCCTTTTTTTCAAGGTAAATGGATCGTTCTTCTGTGCTTTCTTTGGTGACCTTTATTTTCTACGTCTTAATTTAATTTACTTCTAGCTCCACCTTCACTTCCAACTTCACTTTTCTACTTCTTCACTTGGACTTTTTTTTTTTTAAATATGCTTTTTTGAACCACTTATTAATTAATTATTAATAAGAATGTTCTTTTTTGATTTTGGACATTTTATTTCAACCAAACCAAAATGACTACCAGATTCTACAGATTTGTCACTGATAAAACTATCAGGGCTGGCAGCTAACCAAAAAAAAATTCGGTTGTAAAAGTATACCAGATTCACGTACCGATATATCTTGATTTAGAAGATACTTTGGCTCTTGAATTGAAGATGGTAGTTAGTTATTAGGTTTGGGTGAAAAGTGTCAACAATTGATTGAAAGTTTTTTCCTCTGTTGAAAATTTTATGAGCTGTGCTTGAAGTTATTTACACTTTCTAGAATAATGCCACAAATTACTATCCGCCTGCAAAGTTGTATCTTTTTCTAGTTCATGACAACTCTCTCTTGTTACTTGTATTTGGTTTGTATACCACAACCCTTCTCCTGAAAGATCCCACTTTGGAATTATTGCATGTTTTTCGTTAATGAAATAGAATGAAAGTTTTTGGAACTGATTTTTGTGTAGTTAGGCATTTCTACTTTGGTTATGTTGGTTAAATTGTTAGTAGAAATTCCTACTGGGTTTAGATGAAAAGATAGTGGCGATCCCACTAAAAATGTCCATAGTGTGTGTTTGTTTCGTTCTCTGATACACTGTTCTGTACACTGCAAGGGAAGCCAATGTTTCCATTTTTACTAGCAAGGTCTGTTTTCAATTTTTTTATACTTTCAAAATCACAGGACTGTTGATCACCTCTACGTGGGTCTTAAAGTGTTGAAGATACACCGTTTTGATGTTGACTTCTGTACAGTGGTGTCCATTACAGCAGCCTTAACACTTGCTTCACTAGGAAATCGCCATTGCCTCCCCCTGCTGGTACACGCTACTTCTTCTAGAACGGTTTTCAGTTGATTCGAAGAGTAATCCGCTAACTCTAATAACAATGCCATTATGTGGTTACGTTTTTTCCTGCAGGACACGAGCAATTTTCTTTAACAACCTTTCCAGTTCTACGATGTAAATGCACTACGATATTTCTTTTCCCATTTTTCATACTCGCCTTGCATTGACCAGTTACAACAAAATTATCGACATCCAATTTTGTATAAATGCTTGTGGCAGTTATGTACCGTTCTTCTTTAAACTTTCATCCCCTATCTAAAGCTTTAATTATTGCTGAACGTAGTGTTTTCCACTTTGCAAGCGATATGCCCTCAAAACGAGATTGCTTTTTCGTAGCCTTGTCAATTTTAAAATTTCTACATTGTTTTTATATAAACTGATAGAAGAACAACCTTGTTAATTTTTTTGGCTTTTGATTGGATAAGGTAGATATTGAAAACAATAACTATGCAACCCCGTTCCCAAGACTTGTTCGTGTTCTCCTTGATATCACTTAATCTTTATCTTATCTGCATGCGACTATAATTCAAAACGTTATTTAGAGAACTTCATCAATAACAAAATTAAAAAAAATATAAAAGTAAAAATATTACTTTTCTCGTTCAACTTCTCTTATCAAAACGTTAGTAGAAAACAGTAAAGCTTCTTAAGGGAAGACAGCTGCTGTATCTTTCAATACAAATTACCATTATCGCCAGCCTAAGGGCTGTCCATCATCAGTTGTTTAAAGCGCAATATTCTTTTCGATATTATTATGTTTTTTTCGTATGCTGTTAAATTGTAATGCACAGCTTCGGTGTTTTATCTATTGTTTTCGGCTAAAACAACGGTACTCTTTGGATTAGGGAGATCATTGTCACTTACTCGAAAATGTATGTTTGAGATGACTATTAACGTAATGGTTAGATAACTGCTAATTGTAACTAGATGACAGATGTGTATTTAGTAGTGGATTCCTCCCCAGTGAAAAACAACTTTGTACAATCATGTTTGTTAATGTGGTTACTTTTGTTAAAACATTAGTGTATTTTGGAAAAAAGATTTATTTGACACTTGTTCAGTATTCTGGATATTAGATTGAAATAAATTTTAAATCCCTTTAAGTAGAAAGTGTTGTGGTCATATCATATATCTGTATTTTCCTGTTAGCAATAAAATATTTTCCTGTTAGCAATAAAATATTTTCCTGTTAGCAACAAAATATTTTCCTGTATGCAATTCCTATAAGTAATTGGTCACGTAGAAACACAGCGTAACATTTTAAAGCAAAAGTTTTACGTATTAATTAAATCAAATCTTATATATCAGAAAACACATCTCAATTCATCCGTAATTACAGGGAATTTCTTGTCTACTGAAAAGAAATTGCACATAAAAAACACCAATTATAGCATTTTAACATTCACATGCACGCCATTAAAATGCTTGATCTAGTTGATTACTTCTTAAGCGTTAGTATAAAAGGATATTGATCACTGCTAGGAACCTTGAACAAGTTATTGAAGAAAAGAAATTGCAAAGTTAGGTATGTTAGCTTAATGCAATTTCAATTCTATTTCCTTTACAACTATATAAAAACATGCACATGCGCAGTAGCACAAGCTTCGTCTGAATTTCAATTATGCAAACAGTTCAAAGTTTTCTAAGAAAGAACAAAATGTCTTTTTTAGCTTTCTGTTGTTTGTTTTTTTCCCAGACAAATTTGATCTAAAAATAAGATTTTTTTGAAGCAGCATATTTATCTTATATCAAATAGTGGTATAACGCGAATTTGTCATAGTACTATTGTGTGTATCTATTCCTGCGTGTTAACATGAAGTTATGAGACAAATTTGCATCAGGGGTTTACTATGTTAAAAGTTTCTATTATAATTAGCATTCACGATTACAAAACAGTCGGTTTTTATATTTAGACAACGGCTATCATTACAAAAACTAGTCGGTAGCACGTGGACAAATATAATAGTTCGCCCGTCCTTCTGATATCACATTTCGAGTTTCCGTTATACGACAAATTTCTTGCGAGCAGACAAATAGAATACGGCTATTAATAATTTTTAAATTTTCCTTTTCTTTCTACTTTGTTTCAGTACTGTGCGTTTATTTTTTTAGCGGCTTAATATTTTGTCATTTCTAATTGATGGATTGATTATATATCCCCGGTAATGTTAATACAGTTGACTTTAAATTCATTCGAAAATTGTATTTGACGTGACAACAACCAGCTTGTATTATTATTTCAAATGATCTAAGGAATGGAGTCAGAAGTCACAATGAACAACATGCATACGATTGAAAACATCATCACTTACATGCATAACTTCTTATGATTGGGGTATGGTTTATAATGAATGTTTTTTAAAAGCCAAAAAAAACGTACTTATGTCCGAATAATAACAACAAACAGAGTCTATCCGGTTATGCATTAACAAGTGATAAAACTCGAATTTTCAGGAAATGGAGGAAAAAGCTGAAAGTCAACCTAGTTACGCAGGCGCAACTTATTCTCAACAACATCAACAGGAACAACCATTGCTACCGGTGCAAACACAGGTATGTGAACTAAATTTATTGTTATTACCAAAAACCTTCTCATGTCTTTTTCGTATGACTTTAGAATTTCATACGAGTGTGATCATTATTCCTTACATTAACGCTTCTACGGAATTGAATGTTATCAAAATATAAGAGGAAAAGCAAACCAAAATGTAGAATAGAAAAATTCATTGTCTTAGGAAAACTAAGATTAAAGATTAAGAATGCTTATGCGCTTAATTTTTATTTAGCAACCTTTCACCACAGTTGTAACAGTACAACAACCTTTTGTGCAACCGGTTCATGTACCAAACTACGCTGTCTTATCTTGGCTCGCTTGTTTCTTTTGTTGTTGGCCAATTGGCATTGTAGCTGTGGTTAAATCCTTCCAGGTGAGCATTATGCCAATCCTATAAATATTACTTACTTTATTGCATAAAAATTTCGCGCCATGAAAATTTCGCGGTCATTTTAATTTCGCGGTTTTTTTGCCCAAAGTTGCATTTCGCGGCATTTTAATTTCGCGGTTAAAGCCAAAATACAAATTTCGTGTTATTTTAATTTCGCAGTCCAAGAGAAAAAGTGAATTTTGCGACATTTTAATTTCGCGGTTCGAGAAAAATTTTTTGAAAGAAAGAAGTTCGAGAAAAGTTTTTTTGAAAAAATGCCTATTTTTACCATCGCAGACATAAATAAGATATTGTTCAAAGGAAGATTTGCGATTATATTTTCTCAACAAATAATCATTCTTCCGTAAGATTGGCGAATACGCCTGGAAGTTTCGCTGCGACTCAGAAATCTCGTCATCTTCGTCATCACTTACCTTGTCTGATTCACAGGGGCCATAACCATGGAGCTGCTGATTTTTCTCTGACATTTATAGAAAGGGCGTAATGTTGTTTTTGCTTTCGGGTTGAGCCGTCGACATTAAAAGGTGGATATGTTGCAGGGGGTCCAATTCTGGTAAGGTTTCATAGCTTTTGTCGTTTGCCTCTCTTATCCCAGATGCTTTCCATCCATTAAAAATCACTTTCTTTCCCTTACTTGTGCTCATATGGTTGTAAAATTCCATCAGCCATTTAGCGTGCAGTGGTTTGAGTGTTGTCAGTTGGAGTTTGACATCAATTGCCTCTAGTTATTTGCTGTCGTCAAGCTGCTGGAATATTTGATCGGTATACCATTCATTGAACATTTTTTTACAATATTTTTTGGCGTATCCATTCACTGTAAGATCTAGGGACTGGAAAATCGATGTCATGTTCACTGGAACAAAGTCGAACAGGATATTGTTTTCTTTAAGTAGATCTAACACCGGCTGAATGACTTGACCTTTGAAGACATCGAATATAGCCGGAGCTTCCTGGCTTGGGAAATCCAATCGTTCTCGTTCGCTCTCGATGTATGGGATCAAAATCTCCTTAATAAATTTCATTGATTCCAGTTCGCTGCTGTAATGTTTTTGTTGACACTGAGCGAAGAATTTGGTGGAAATTGGAATCTTTGAGTGGTTTTCCATTTGTAGATAAATTGCATTCCAAAAAATTGACCATCCAGCGTGGTCGTTATAGCACGTTTATCATCACTTCCTTTGATGACAAACTGCCTGCTTTTCCGTTCAGCTAAAGTGGTGCTGGTAACTGGAACAAATTTGGAAGAGGTTTGGTCGAAATTTAGGATGAGCGTTTCCGGCATTGATTTATCGGTTACTTTCTTTACGATTGAATGGTTGAAAAGCACTTGCGTCTCTTTTTGCCACCAGAGGGAATGACAAGGTTTGCAGTGGTGGCCTTTCTTCGACTGAACTTCATTCTCATAAATAAGCTTTGTGCCCAGGAGCGTTCATTGATCGAAATCGGCAATGCTAATCTAGGATATCGTTTCATGAATGCTTTTGCAGCAGAGACGGCTACTGATCGTGTGATAACAGCCCCGTGATTCGACGCAGCCCTGATGTAGCTTTGGGCCATCTCATCTAATCTTCCAAGAAGAAGAGGGCATCCTTGTCTTTGTCTTCTAGAGTAAACATTTTGCCTTTAGACATTGAAAGCTCTTGCCCATACCTATTCTGAAATCCCCTGGCCGTGCTTTCGTTTATGTTTGGAAACTTTTGCTTGAACGCTCTCACGCATTCAGAGGAATCATTCTCACTCGCATATTTCCCAATGTTAAATCTATCCTGCGCTGTGTATGCGACGCACTTTCCTCGAGAAGAGCTCTCTTCAGACACCGATGTTTCAGCAGCAACAAAGTCAATGGTTCCCAAATCCGATTGGCTATCTTGGCTGCTCCCGCCTAAGATATAAAGGACAAATTTGATAAATATTGCAGGAAAGAGAAAACATATTAAGTGCATACCGTGATAATATTTTATGAATTTGCATAAATAGGAAAACACTTGATGAGACCAAAATTTAATACTTTTGTTTATACACTTACTTTGAGATTGATCCATGTCTTACTTCTTTGAGTGCACGATAACAAAGAAAGACATAAAACAGTAATTCGAATGTTATGAAACGTGACACTGTCGGCGCTTGCTTTGTGGCGGCGAGACAGTCTTTCACTTTGTAATTGACATGATTCGAAATTCGAATGTTTTGAAAAAAATAAGAATGTGCACACATTTGAAAAAGAGCTTTATACAACACGCACACAGCTATGAGTCAGCTCCATAATATTCCTTGTCATCCGAGGTTTTCATTATTATCGTCATTATTGGACACCTCATCTTGGGGAAGAATTGGTTTGTCAGTATGATGGCTTCAACCCATTTGATGTTTTCGCCACCAAAACGTGTTCCAAAGAAAATGGTCGAACTTACAGACATTTGTTCTCACGGGCAACAAAATATTTGATTGACAGGGGTGCTGAAGTTTTCGTAGAAGTATCATCAAACCATTATTGCCGTTCTCCACATGTTCAGGGTGGTCTTGAATTTCCTTGTAAATTATCGGTTAAATTGGCCGTCGCAAGAATTAAAAAAAAATGCTGATCGAGAGATGTAAACAAATATTACAACAACTCTATGAAGAATCTGCAGAAGAAGTTATCATGGGTTTACTTTTTGTCGACGATTGTTTGGAACTCGATGATGTGGAAAATGAAACAAATATTTGTGAAACGCGCCAAAACAGAAAAAGAAAACTTGATAAAGTGAACAAAAAAAAAACAACGTCAAAAAGTCAAATCAAGAATCTTATCAGCCCAGTTGTAGCAGAAGTAAAGATGTAAGAACATTTTTAAGCCTTGTCAAAGGAGAAGAATGTGTAGGAACAGAGTAAAAAATCTAATGTTATTGTGATTGACTAAAGAAGATTGTAATTTTCCTTCCATATTGTATTAAATACCGTACATGGTAGCTTATATGGTAAAAAAATAATAATACCGTTTCGATTCTTAGTCGTATTTTTTTGCAAAAAAGCCCGGATTCTCGGGCCTTTTAATTTCGCGGTTTCAAAAACTGGATTTTTTTGCGCATTTTAATTTCGCGTTTTTTTTGGTTCCTACCGCGAAACAGCGAAATTTTAATGCCGCGAAATTTTCATGCAATAAAGTAATTTATTTTTACTTAATTAATTTTTTAAAATCGTTTAATGCTTCCTTTAGGTGAATAATGCTCTTGCAGTAAATGATATTCCACGTGCCCAGAGAGCATCCGAAGCAGCTAAGCAATATGCCATTTCTGCTGTGATATTTGGCATCGCTTGTATAGTTGGTAGCATTGTGCTACAGTTGTTCGTTTTGGGACCTAAATAGTTTGTGCATAAACTATAATATGTTTACAAACTTGTTTTTGTCAAGATTTTCAGTTTCTTATAACATTGACATATAAATATATTAGTAGATAAAATATAACGAAATCCTTATTTCAAACTTTTCTTATACAGCAAAGTACAAAGAATAAAACAAATATTGCGAACAAAAGTGAGAAATCAAACATCTAACTGCACTGTTTCAAAATAGCTTCGCCGCCACTACCATTAAGAAGTAGCTGCGAGACCGTTCCTTTTTGCAACAGCAACAACACCTGGGACACGGCTTCAAACCTGTTGATTGAATGAAATATATATCCGAGGCTTTCCCTTACATCTTAGAATATGAGAAAAGTGTTGGCAATACTTAAGGGTGAAAATAGTGGCAAGACGCCATTTTGGTTTTAAAACTAGATTACATAAAAATGTTATCTACGGGCCGGGTTTTCGTTAAAAAACCTGTTTTTCCGATTTTAATCATTGTAAATTTTGCGGTACAAAAACAGACAACGACTATTATTATCGAATTTAATATCATAATTCTGGAAGTGTTCATCATGGCAGTATCACTACATTCAAACAAAAGGAAATGGAAATTAGGAGAGACAATATTAAATTTAAGTTTTCCGCCTTAACCCTATTCGGTCCGGGGGGGCCGGATTCCGCCCCTCTGAAGGTTTTTTTTAATAACTGCTGATTGCTTTCCTATATAGCTATGATACTTACTGAGTTTCAACATTTATATATTAGACACCTGCATGCTAAATTTTTAGGTCCCATACCTTTCAGAGGTTTTGATATTGGCCATTATTCGAAACTACCCCTAAAATCTCTATGAAATCCTTATAATGGGAAAAATATAATAACTCCTGTTAAGATTATCCTTAGAACTTGAAACTTGCAACACAACTTTGTTTCATCAATAAGAATCATTTTGAATAATTTTGACACGTGACTAATCCGATTTCCCGATTTTATCGGATTTTACCCGAAAATCGAAAAAAAACGGATTTTCGGACAATTTTTGGCAATTTTTTATCCGATCCATGTAAAAACCGGAAGATATGTTAAAAAAAATTTATTTAGCTTTCAAAAACTTCAAACAGAATGTAAAAATTCACTCTAGAACAAAAGTAATTATATTTTAAGTAGATAGTTGCATTTTTAACAATTTTCAAGCTTCTGATGACGTCACAGAAAATGTGCTGTAGCAAGCAAAAATTTATTGCTGCCATTTTGTTCCTTTTATGACGTACTATAAGTGTGCCAAGTTTGATTCAATTTGAACAATCCTATAAAAAGTTATTGAGGGAAGGCGGAATCCGCCCCCCCCCCCCCCCCCGGTCATAGTATGTTCGAAAAACCCCGGACCGAATAGGGTTAAACAGCCAAATGTACTGAATTAATTAGATCCCAGAGACTGAGAGTAAGTAGCAATATATCCACAGTGGTCAGGTAAGAATGCACTTAATAGGTATATGCACAAAAATTCCAAAAAAGTGTAGCCACATTGTTGCCTGCCTCGTAATGGAATAGTTCAATTTAAATGCAAAAAATAACTTACTGTGGAAAGTTAACTGTAATTATCAACTCGTTTCTGATTGGTTAATTTCGATCCTCTGCAATTATATAAATACATGCGCAACATCATTTTACTTTGTCCGATGATGGGAAAAGGATCTCCCGAAACGTCGCCTACTAAACTATCATGTTCAAGAAATGATAAACTTTCCACAGTAATATGAATAGTGAACAGACAAACCGAAATAATATCTTCAATAATATCAAACAGCAATATGGAGAATCCATCTTGGCAGAAGCCAGATCGCTAGAGAAATTAAGAGTAAAAACGCACGATACTCATCTTCGGTTTTCCCTACGTTGTCTTCACAACGAAATAGCACCTAAAGATCTTCGACTTACCTGCAGAGTAAAGACTGAAAGAAGTAAGAAAATCTTACAGCGCGCAAGCCGCCAGTTGTTGCAAGAAAAAATTTACCTAAATCACGTAACACATAACACCTTACATCGCCAAATACTTGATCTTGACAACACCATCAAATTGAGACTTTCCATCGACCAATATAAACAGGTTAAGAATATCCATGATAGTGTGTATGAAAAAGAAATGAGATCGGTTAAAGACAGACACCTTAAAAAGTTCAACAAAATCAATGACAGATTCAATGATTATACACAAACGACCATAGAAAAGAGCAAATGGATTGTCAATCTCTCCAACAGACAACTCACGACAGAAGAAACAAACCTTCAGTAGTAGTAGGGAGTGAATATAACCAGGTTTTCGCTCCTTCTACACCTTTACCCCCAAAAGCCCCGCTTTCACCATTTCCACCACCACCTCATCCCACAAACAAGTAAAAACGAAATCATATGACGTCATCCACGCATACGTGAAATCATAATAATATAGAATATAAATGCCAATAACCAACACAAAATAATATTAATGATACTAGCTGTTTCCCGTGGAATGAATCCACTGTATTCCATTTAATTTATGTAGCAGATATATGTCCATCAAAAAACAAACAATACAGCAGTGCGCATCTTACATCTGCATTATTATATAAAAGACCAAAAAAATTAAAGGTATCCAACAACTGCAGTATATATGTAACATTTAAAATCTAAATCTACTAAAATTACTTGCTCTGACCATCTGACAAATGCGAAAATTATTCGGAAAGAAGTTTTCAAAAGCATTTCAACATATACCTCACCCATAAAATTTAAATCACTCAAAACGTCACATTATATACAAAAAAGCTGATCAATGTCAAACACAAATCTCTCTCATTGTATATGTTAAAATCAGTTAGGTTATTGCAAACCCTGCCAAAGGTTGACACAAAATGTGAAAAATAAACAATAAATTTTGCCTAAGTAGAAATTTTTATCTAAGGTGTTAAAAAGGGATTTGCAAGGATAAAATATAATGCAATAAAACGTTTTTTGATATTGCATACGGTACTTCCTCACCAAACTTTAGACAAAATGCCAACAAAATAACGGTGTTTAAATCTAAAATTAATAAAGTCCTTTTAGCAATTTGCATGCTGTTTTACCATCAATAAAGTAAACAAAATTTTAAATCTCACATAGTATTCTGTCACAAATTTTCATAAAATATATATATAAGTCATAATGAGTCATGTTAAACAACAGCAATCAATCTGTATATAAGTTCATTTTATGTCAATTTTTGCACCAATTTTGCAACACAAAATACAAATTCTAAATAATACTAAAATCTCTTATTTTGGTCCTTCGCATACCGACGGTCTCCCACAAAAGTTTAATCAAAATGTAAAAAATGAGAGGTAACGACAAAATCAAAGTTTGCAAAATTTAATTATTATGGTACATATATCTACTGCATATGCCCTCTAAAACAATATTTTAATCCAAAATGCCTAAGAAAGACAGTTTGCAACAAAAATCAGTTATTTTGATAATATTGCATACACTCTTTCCTCACAAAAGCTTCACAAACTGTAAAAAAAAGAATGGTTGTAGGGAGTGCTTCTGATTCAACAAAAAAAGTTTTTTTGACATATTGCATCTAGCCCTTACCCATTAAATCTTACACAAAATTTCCAAAACTATATACGATTTAGAACACATCAAATTTAAATCGAGAAGAATCTGTCATTTCGATATATTGCACGGAGTCCTCCCCAGTAAGAATTTATACAAAATATAGAAAAACAAAGCTTGCAAGGTGTAAAATTGAATTCTTCTTCTGTGTATATATATATGGTCCTTCCTCGCAAAATTAACATAAAATGTCAAAAAGGTTCAGATATAACATCCAACACAACAAAAATCAGTTCTATCAGTATATGTCATGCCATTGTCTTCCACCAAATGTTCCCCTTAAAGTTTCACAGACACAGCTTGTAAATTAAAAACAACTAAGATCAGGTATTTTGGTCTATTTCATACCATTCTGTTCCAAATAACTTATAAAATGTAAAAATTGAGTGGTAAAACAGAAATTTGCAAAATTCCATTTTTTTATATGCATGTATATTATATGCCTTCTACAACAATAAGTTAATTCAAAATGTCAAAAAGAAGAAAAAAATAGCTTACAAAGAGTATAAAATTGAAATCAGCAAAGTAGCTCTTTTGGTGTATTAAATATAAGCCATACTCACAAAAGTTTACACTAAATGTAAGGAAATGGTTGTGTTTAGTAATTCTAAATTAAGAAAAGTCAGTTCTTTTAGCATGTTGATTAAGGTTTTCGGCCACAAATTCTTACATGAAAATGTCAAAACCACAATTTGAAACAAATTAAATTTACATTTTAAAAATAAGTAATTTCTGAACTTTATTTTTAGAATATTTGGAGGAAAAGAACTTTGCAAACCAAAAAAACCCAGGAAAATGTTTAAAATCTTCAGGGTTAATAACGTTTGATGGGTTTTGTGGGAATATATATAATGGGAATCTTTAGTTTAAAGCTAGCATTAGCTAGCTAATAGCTAGTCACTTAAATATAAACTGGAGACTTAGCTAGGTATAAAGAACATGGCTACATATATATATATATATATATATATATATATATATATATATATATATATATATATATATATATATATATATATATATATATATATATATATATATATATATATATATATATATATATATATATATATATATATATATATATATATATATATATATATATATATATATATATATATATATATATATATATATATATATATATATATATATATATATATATATATATATATATATATATATATATATATATATATATATATATATATATATATATTCCTAGCTAGCTAGCTAGTTGTTGGTGGTGGTTGGCTTTTTATGATGCTAGCTATAAAACATGTCTGGCAACAATAATATAATCAAAACTGAAAATAGAACATGAAAAAACCTTAGAGAACCTTGCTATGATTAATTTATAAAACCATGCTCTTCTTCAAATGTTTTTTTAAAGATTTATTTTGAATGAAAGAGTAGAGAATACTCAAAAAGAACAGCCATCTTTTTCGTAAACACAATTTCCGTTTTATGCTAGGAACTTCATTTAACAGTCCGTATGCTTTGTGAATATCTAATACCGTTTCATATGTAGCGATACCTATATATATATATGCTAACATAGAGTTTTTTGGCATAAGGGTATATATATTTATATCGTTATTAGCAGCGGGTTATATATTTACACCTTATGTGCGATTTCTATGAAGTACATCCCTAATCTTTTTAGTTAAATTTTAGCGTACAGCCACGTAATAAGAAAGTGACCCGTGATTTCCGTGTCGTGGACTCACAGTTTTACTCACGCAAGGGAATTAATATATAAGATGAACAACATATGACGTCATACACTGAATCATACAGAATATTAGTTAAGGGAAATTCCCAAAATATTCAATCCTTGAACAAACAAAATTTTCTGGTTGAAAAGAAAATCTGTATATAATAAAGCATGAGTTGGTTCAAAAATGCAATAAGTAAACTATATAATACCGTGTCGGAACCAGTAGCGGCAACTCGTGAAGCTCTCGCTAAGCAACTAAGGAGCGTTCGGGATACGGTTAGTTACTATTATAACAGAGTCAGGGATCAATTTTCAGGAACACTAACTCTCCACGATGGGATCCAACGGGTAACCATCGAAGATGAATGTCAAGGAATTGATGACCTCAAACACATGTTCGGGAAAGAATCGAAGCAGGCCACGAACTCAGAGGTAATCGAGGATATTCAGAACATTTTTGATGATGACGCCAAAATGATAGAAGAGGGGAACCGCATCAAGACATGGCGGTTTAACAAAAACCTTAACCAGCCATTGACAGATACCATTATGCGAAAAATAACATCACACGTGGATATGCGCGTGAAGGTAATATACAGCTTTAGCTGTGAGATTTACAGAGGCGGTGGCGATGTGGCCAATTAAGACAAAGAGCTCAAAGTCAGTATCAAGCATGGTTGAAATCGAGGCTTTTATGGATGAATGCGAGATAAAGCGCCTGGATCTGGAAGATGCCGAATTTTGGACGAAAGCCTACTTGCCACCAGATAGAGCTATTGAAACACCAGGTGCATATGAAGGTAAAATAATATTCAAGCACGTTCAGATCAAAATAATTTCTACAAGGGAACCACTACTTGGATGTGGACCCCTACCTAATTGGTTGCGCGGAAAAAGATGTATCTATGCCATGGACGGTGAAGATGCTAGAACGGACAATCTATGCTTTTGAAGATGCTTAGCTGTAAGGGAGAGAGCGGATGTAAAAAGAGGGACAGAGTTCCTCACAAAAACGGCCTTAAAATTAGCTCGTGAATACTCTGACGAACCTAAATTAAAGAGGGAAGAGGTACGTGCCACGAGGCTAGTGGATTTGGAGGGTATTGCCAAACGATTCAAGATTAACATAAGGGTATTTGAACCAAAAGATAACAACAATAAGGTCCCATGGCGTCTCGTATATGGACAAGGCCAATACAAAAAGACTTAGACACGATCAACATTGTTATGCTGCAGGGTTGTTGTCTCTATTTCAAGACAATGGAGGTCCTAACGCAGCATTGGGAATGCGAAGTTTGTACACAAAGATTCAACAGATCGGAGAACCTCACGCGACATAAACAGAATGATTGCGAAGGTATCAAGACAAAGATTATTTGCAGAGGTTAAAAGATCGAGCGGATGCAGAGTAGCTCTGAAAAGGTATTTTATCCCGATAAGGGTTTCAGTTACGCGGCATGCCAATGGATTGAAGCCATGTCAAAGCAAACAGGTAGGCATATACATCATGCTCTTTGTGGGCATGTGGGAGAACGTATGATACGCGACGGCAGTAAGGCTGTATACAAGATTGATGGGTATGATCCTCAGACAAAAACAGTATACAAATACCACGGCTGCAAATGGCATGGATGCCCATGTCAGCCTAATAGAACCAACGTGGAAAGATAATTTTAATTTCACCAAATTTAAAGAGGATCACATTCGGAAACTCGGCTACAATCTTGTCACTGCATGGGAGTGTGAAAATCCTGCCAAGGTTAAGAGGGTATTCAAGAAAAAATTTCGACCATATCCCCACATCATTGTCTTTGATTTCGAGGCTCTCCTGGCATCATTGAACCAGCAGCAAACGTCCTATCTAACATATATATCAGAGCATATACCCGTCAGCATAGCCATCCACGATAGCCTACAAGAACATCCTACCTTCATCATGAATGAAGACCCAAAGGTGCTTGTGCAAAAATTCGTCGAGCAAATAGAGCAGAGAGAGGTCCGGATTGTTAAAGAAGTTGAAAAGATGTACCCCAAGCCTGATGATTTTGATATGCTCCCGGAACAAACCCAAAATGCTTGGCACGAATCGGTAAATCAAGTGACGGTGATCGGTTACAAAAGCGGCAAGTACGATATCAACATGATAAAGCGGTATTTTGTCGAACGAATTGCGGATGATCCGAATATCAAAGTGGCGAAAAAAGACAACGACTACATGTTTCTAACCACATCGAGGTTCAAATGTATCGATATAAAAAATTTCCTCGCACCAGGCCTTAGTTATGAAAGTCATTGGATTGCAATCTCAAAAAATTAGTGTTCCCATACGAGTGGCTAACATGCTACGAAAAGTTGAACAATGTAGGCCCAGTCGATCATGAGGCGTTTTATAGCACACTCAGTGGTAGAAACACTCTATCACCCAAAGATTACCAGACGTTCAGGGATGAGTTTTTTAAAAGAGAATGCGTCACGATGCTGAATTGCTTAGTTGAATACAATATGGCGGACGTAATACCATTTATCGAGGCTGTCGACAAAACCCGCAATACATACTACGAGGATGAGATTGATACTTTGAAAGATGCTGTTAGCATCCGGGGTGTTTCGATGCGGTATGCACTAAATAAATCCTTGCGGTTGAACCCAGAAATATAGCTTTATGCCCCGGGTGATCCATGTAAGCATAAATGTGAGGCTTGTTGCACTAAAGCCCGATGCGAGGATTGTAAACAGGTTCGAAACGCTTGTACAATATGTACAAAGAACGAGACCTATGAACTTCTTCAAACAGGCATGGTAGGTGGCCCAGCTATCGTATTTTGTAGGTACCATGAGAGTAATGTGACGGATATCAGATAGCATATTTATAACGAACTGAAAAAGTGTAAGACTATACTGGGCTATAATGCGAACATGCTCTACCCAGGCACCCTGCTGCAGGACTTCCCTTGTGGGAAAGAAAAGCTTATAAAAATGGCTGACCCTGCTGGAGAATTAGATGTTCTAATGGAGAGCATTATAAACGGAGATCTATTCGGGTTTGCTCAAGTTGATATAGAAGTCCCTACTGAGTTGTACGACAAGTTCAGTGAAATGTCACCGTTATTTGTAGACAGAGAGATCCCTGGCAATCAAATTCCGCAGCATATTCACGAGTATTTGACCAAGACCGGGCGAAAACGTATCGCTGCCACTAGGAAGCTCCTAGGGGTTATGAGAGCTGAGAAGATCCTGCTTTGTACGGACCTGCTTAAATGGTATAATAATCATGGGTTAAAGATTACAGCTTGCTCTCAAATACTTAAAAACTCACGAGGTAAACCATTCGCATGGTTCCCGGAAGAAAAGATAAGGACCCTGATAAACGTATTGCGGGCGATACAGCAAAATTGAAAGGGAACTCGTTCTACGGGAAGATGATAGAGGATTTGGCGAGACATAACAATACCACTTTTACACAGGATGAAAAGGTAGTAGATGCAGCAATGAGAAGCCCATATTTGGAGGATTTGGAAGAGATTGGAGACGCGTACGAGGTTTCCCTGCATATATGCATGACCTTATCATGACCAGGATTCACAGTGCCCTGAACCGTGACAGAGAGATTTATTCCACCGAGTATCTGGGGTGAGGTATTTGCACTTTCATTGGTCACATCCAAGATCAATTCAGAGACGGGATGAACTGGGGCAACCGAGGCTCCTGGGAATTCGGCCACAGAAGCCCTATTAAATATAGAGATAATGGTGAATATCCAAGCGAAGAAGTTC
The DNA here is from genome assembly GCF_029227915.1 of Hydractinia symbiolongicarpus. Lineage (NCBI taxonomy): Eukaryota > Metazoa > Cnidaria > Hydrozoa > Anthoathecata > Hydractiniidae > Hydractinia > Hydractinia symbiolongicarpus. The sequence continues at coordinate 27,579,849 of NC_079879.1, forward strand.
AACTCGCACAACTCTATTACACCAACATGCAACCAATGTGGATCGCGGAGAATAAAAAGAAAGGTTGTCGATATATATCTGCTTAAAGTCGGTCGTGTTGGATAGGTTTTTTTTTCTTCATAACTTCGAGTAACTCCTCTCAAGTATGAGTCGGTAAAAACAAGAACAAACTCATTTGCCTCATCCATTCAGAAATATTTATCATTTCTGAATAATCAAGAGATTTTATGTATGATGCGTAAACGACCTAACCGGTGATGCGTGAATTTTCACACAGGTAATACTCAAAGTGATACTGAATAGCTATATACAAGCTTGATATATAGTAAAATTGTGGGAGCAGGGATTAGGTCCTGGCTGAAGGTTAGGGCGTGCACGGGCGAGGGTACGTACTAGCTGGAGGCGGCCGTCTCGCCCCGGTTTCTCCCACGCTGTGCCATGTGGGGAAAAATTGTGCCAAAATGGCGGTTAAATGTCAGTGCTAGGAACGGGCTCCGAGTGGTATACTCACAGAATCAAAAAGCCCTCTGGGTTCAAACAACAACAACAAAACATCAAAACACCCAGAGGGTTCCCTTACTAGGGCTTTTTCCAATATTTTGTCATCGGCCATTAAAGTTTTATAACAAAAAAATGCCTTGGAAAAAAGATTGCGAGCGATCACACAGGGCGCTGGGTATCGGTTGAACCATCCAGTAAACCCGCCAGTGCAGAAATAAAAAACCAGTAATGCAGGCTGCTGCTGTTGTACCGCGGGACATACCACATGGCACGAGGCCTGGGATAGAAGTATTACGACCTATGCCCGCTAATAAGCAGTAAAGGTGTTGTGAGACACCACCTTTACACAAAGCTGCAAATAAAAATGGAGTTACTACTGATCATGATCATACTCCCATATATATTGATACTTGCTTTCCTTTATCGATACAAACATATAATAAATAGGTCTTCATTAGGTCTTCATTAGCAGAAATATTCGACGATGTTGCCAATGCTACGGAAGCGCCTGAGCAACCTATAGACAAACGTCAAACATTGAAAGATATACGAAAGACCAAACCATATTTACTGCCTGAAAAATGTAGCGATAGCTTCATCGATAAGGCATCAGATGAAATAGTAGAGAAAATATACGCCGAGGTAGTTGAAAAGGAACTCCATGAGAAAGGAGGAAAAACTGCAAAGGCATTGTCAACTCACACGCTTGGGTTATATAGCAAAACCATAAGCAATTTTATATCAATCGATGATGTAGAGGCTCTCCGTAATGATCTGGAAAATGATTTGATTATCCAGGAATCTATTACCGATCTTGGAATCCTCGTTTATACAGCATTTGGTAAATTTTTAGTGCCCTTGCTCATTGCCGCGCATACGATTAATCACACAAAACTTTCACAGTCTATTGATGAAAAAGAAGAAATGGAGAAAGAAAAGAATGTTTGACGAACTGAAAACAAGGCTTTTCGAAGAGATTGTCATTTCACCCTCAGGTCTTGGCGACATGAGAGGAAATGTTTATACCCGACTACGGAAAATGTATATAGACACATCTTTCCATATCCTAGGCATTGGGTTGAGCATTTCGGATGTGGATATTGAAGACATTACTATTGACCCCAGCGATGGCGAGTGTATGGCCACCGTGTATTTTACATTGAAACATGTTATTCCCAAACTGGGTCAAATCTTATCACGCACCAAGGTGCAAAATTCTAATCCGGAGGTTATCTCATTTGATAATTCAGACTATAAAATAGCAATCCGGTTTAATGGTGACGATGATAAATATGAGATTACACTATGCCAGCACGTGGATCATGGTTGGAACAACCAGCTGCTGTCTTCCATCAGCACTGATGAAGAAGAGGAAGGAAGATCTTAAACAACAAGAGGGTGCTTTACAACCTCCACTCAAAGCCAGTTCTGGAGTGAGTTCTATACAGTCAGGAAGTGGTGTATATATTGGTGGAGGCCTTACTGCAATAATCGTATGTATTGGAGGTGTCATATATTTTATCCGTAAGAGACCCGCGAATACACAGCAGCTTCCTGCAGTGGCTCAGCAACCAAACGTGGGGCAGGAGCCCAAGGCAGATATTGAAATTTTCAAGATGTGATGAGCCTATAATAAAAGCATGAGTTCAAATGTTACACCCCTGCAGAAAGAGATAATCGACGTTCTGTATGAGACAGTCGTGGACCTTGGGTTCACATTTGCATATGCCATGATTAGCAAAAGATTCCTTGGGATTAGTAGTCCCAGTACTAAGTTGGATACCAGCGATGTTATGAAGATGATAGCTTATTTTTCAGCGGGACGAGGAAGTCGTGAGATGGCAGTGAGCAATGGATGGTTGCCCGCTTCCATCGTACCAAAAACCAAGTAAGCGCTTGAAATGTTTGTGTATACCCTCGGGTATACATGAAAAATAAATGACTCTAGACATCGTTAAAGACCCCTGCACTACAATATTTAGCGGGCCTACGTCGTGTGGCAAAACTCAAAGAGTTCTGGACCTGCTTGAGCGTGAGTACGGAGAACAATTCCACAATATCGTTATACTCTGTCCTACTCTCCGATGGAATGCCACTTACCTCGATAGAGCATCGATTTGGAAAGACCCATATGTGTTTTTGATCGAGCCAGGCGATCAGCTTTTTGAATGGATTGAGCGATTATCAAATGTCCTAGCGGGGGAAGAAACATTATTCATCGTAGATGACATGATCGCTGATGAAAATCTCGATAAACGAAGGCAAGCATTACTTGAGTTTGCGGTATCTGGCAGACATCTAAGGCACAGTCTCTGGCTCCTTACTCAGAGTTATACGACCCTACCAAAGAATTTAAGACGACAAAAAAAGCAGCTGTTTATGTGGTATCCGCATGAGAAGTCAGACCTCAAGCTGATTGATGAAGAAACCAACCTGATAGACGATTGGGAACCTATAAAGAATCAGTTGAAAAAATCCAAACACGCGTGTTTGTATATTAGGCTTGAGCACCCCAGGTCTTGGGCTGTTCTAGAATAAATGGCATACATCATAACATTAGAAAAACAGTTGAAAGCCTGTCATGAGGAGATGTCTAGGATACCGTACCTTGAATCTCAATTAGAGGCTCTTGACGAAGAGCTAATAGATGTTCTGGAGAGAGAAAGAATCCACAGGAACACCATGTATTTTTTCGGATTCATATTTGTCCTAATGGTATGGACCCTGGTTGGGGTAATGTAAATAATAAAATTTCTTGTCTTGTTGAATTTAACACATTACCCGCTGGAGCCATCGAGACTCTATTCAATGCGCAAAATCAGCCTCTTTTTAAACGTGCAGATCTTGGAAGGTTCTTGGGTATTGCTAATATTGCAGATTCGTATCGGGATATTCCAATCATTTCACGTAATGAAATAGGGTTGGTTTCAAGCCAACCCCTTGACAAAGAAAAAAATCCTCATGATGCTTTCGTGACCCTGGGTAGTGCTTTGAAGATTTGTGCACGTTCCAGAAAACCAAAGGCTCTTAAAATTATGAGATGTCTTGCGGTAAAGGGTATCGTAAAATTACAAGAAACCATCAAAGAACATAGTCAAGCCCTGGCAATGCTCACTGATGACTTGAACGAGAGAGAACAACAGCTCTATCTTCGAACTGTAGAAAATGCGGAGCTTCGTGATCGGTATGTACCCACAGGTTATTCATATGATAATGTGATGTGTATTATTGATAAAAATAATCCTAATGAATGTGGGAAAAAGCGGCAACATCCCCACTATATTATTCGTTGCCAACGCAGATCTTTAAATAATCAACTCCGTACCCTACAGGAGATGTATCCTAATATGATTGAGAGAAATCCAATATGTGACGATCCTAACACCGTACATACATGGAACAGGTTTAGGGATGATAAGCTCGGGATAGAGAATTCATGGCGAAATCATTTCAGCTTACCTGATGACGCCACGCGTGAGTTGTTTGAAGGATTGTATGATATCGATATGTCATAATGTGTATATGTTTTGTGTGTTATGAACACACAAAAATCGAGAAATTTACCATTCCTTAACATACTCCAGAGGTAATTCAATATCCTCTGGAATCAGCATTAGTTCTTCGGCTACGAAAGATCTATTGGGTCCATCTGCCAAATAGTATAATAACCTCGTACCAGTCACTATACGGTCTAGCCTGTATGTACGCTTCGACCAATAGGCATCTGTCGCGCGTCTCCAAGCATCCCCATGTTCTTCTCCAGGCTGCATGAGATAGAGGTGAAGGCCATCGTCGGGTAGAGGCTTTTCCTCAGGATATTCCTCGCTTTTCGCAAGCGGTACTTCATCTAGTTTAATGGCCTTGCTTGGCTTCATATCGATCATGGTAGTCTTGGTATTATTCATGGTTTTCACGATAGTATATAGGTGTTTCACCCAGGTGGTACTCTGTTCGTCACTGACCAGCTCCTGGGCATCTTGAGGCTTGAAAAGCTTTTGTGCGAGTACCTTGTTGTAGCTGTCAACAAAAGCCGTGAAAGTATGGTGGTATTTGGTAGTTGCTCGCTTTATCTCAACATCTTTGCTTTCCAACAACCTAGTCACGTCTGATTTAAACTCACTATCGTTGTCACATTGGAATATACTCGGATAACGCAAAGGTCCGGCTTTGTAGATGTCTTTGATCATTTCGGCGACTTTGCTAAATTTCTTGGTTCGCAGCGGCCTAGCTACTTCATGCTTCGAAGCTACATCGATGCCTGTGAGGATATACTTGTATGTATTACCATACAGCTTGTCATGTGGCATATAGATTAAGTCAAACTGGTGTATATGATCAGGCTTTGTAACTGTGAAATGCGGGTAACCAATGCGCTTAGGCCCTTTGATATGTTTTAACCAGAGCAACTGACGACTAAGCCAATGTATGACTTTCTTTTTGGAAAGACCACTCTGCTCTGGGAGTAGTTTAATAGCTTTCCGTCCAGTCCATAGATGTTCTGGAGAATAGTAGATTTGACTTAGTTTTTCAGCTTCCTTATCGGTAACAATATGTGCTTTTGTTTTCGACATATTTATTATACATGTCAAAAGCGACCTTACATATATCTGTACACCGCGAAACCCAGCAGAGCCAAGGGCCCTACGATGAACGTCAGCTAACCATTTTGCTTTTGCTTGGAGGGTATATAGTAGTCGGATAACTTAGGTGCCTTCTCAATGGTGGCTATATAGTAATTTCTCATGCCCTCGTCCAGCTTCTTTAAATCTTCACCAGCTTGGCGCCTAAGCTCTCGCTGCTGGTTATACCAGTCGATCTTTACTTGTCTATCGCGTACCCACCGGGCTTTAGCGGCTTGTAATTCTTCAATTGCTTTATCGTGTCTTTTCCTCTCCTCCTCTCCGTGTCCACTGAGCTTACTGAATAAAAAATTTGAGCCTGAAAATGCTAATGCGTTTATAATGGCTCCACCTGCGAGTACTGCTATGCTTGCCATGTTTATTTTATACGTCTTGGATCTACTAAAAACAAATTTTGATCTCTTAATATTCTACACTGTGGAACCTACCGTCGAGGATATTTAGCTTTGCATCCATCAACAAATACACATGGCAACGTATATCACCGGTTCCGTCAGCTTTTTTCGTCATATGAAGAGTAATGCCGTCACTGAGCCTTTGGAGGTGGCGCCCACTTCCGTGCAAAGTGTGATCAGGACTGCTACGAAAGTCAATGAACAAAGCGTACCTTTCAGTGAAAAACTGTCCAATGGTTACTATGAAATCGTGGGATCCCATGAGTTCAGCGACTTGTTCCATATCATCCTTAGGCACCATGGCATGTGAATAGAGCTGAGTAGGCTCACCCTCGATAGTGACGCTGACCGACAATATGCCAGGATTATAAAATTTTTCATTGTTACCAGCATATGCCTTAACCACCTCAGGGTCCTGGAATAATAGGAAGACTCCCTTTAAGCTCTTGGCAGGAGTATCTAATTGTAGATTGTAGGTTGTGTCAGCCTTTTTCAGTGTCACCACTTTACTTCTGGGGATCCTGTGATAGAGTAGGGCTAGACGGCTGTAGCGCGACATCATCGCACTCGCCAATTGTTTATCAAACTCAAGCGCGATATTGGTAATTTTATAACCAGCATTGGCGGGTTTAGCTGCCGTGTTTCCAACTGCTGCGGTCCCGAAGTCCTTTATCACATCACCGTACGGAGTAAAATGCAGGATGAACTGGAGCCGATCATGGATTCCATGTTGATAAAACAGGATCGAACATGGATCGTAATGGAATACAGAACGTGTTGCCGTAGGCCTCGGCTATGGCCTTTTCCTCGTTATTTCCAACATGGTCGCTGGCGTTGACTTGCAGAGCTCTTATGGTGCCGTCATTCGGATTGATACCTTGAAGGATCATATTATTGTTCCTATCAAATTTTGAAATCCAGAGATCACGGTACACTGCGAGCGCGTTGTAGTCAGCAATATTCTGAATTTCATTCCCGTTGAGTGTTATACGAAGGTTCTGTACCAATGCTTTGCCGATGTTTGATACGATGGTACGCTTGGTGTTTGTACCAGTCAATTCCAAGTCGAACAACAACTTGATTGAGCCGGGAAAAATTATGTCGTCCCGACTAAGGTTTGGCACGTCCACATACAAGTCCTCATTCTGGTTGATTATAGATGGTACGTGAGATATTTTCACCCTTTGTTTTTTCCCTTTCATACCGATCATTGTCTTTAATTCCTTATGCGGATTTAGCTTATTTCCGAATATGTTAGACATGTTTATTTATAGCGCTTTGGGGTTGAAATAAATGCCTATAAACCCAGCGTTTGAACCAGATTTTACACCAGAGGAAGACATTCCATACGAACCTGAAGAGTTCAGCAGTGAGATCCTTCGACCAGAGCCTGATGTCGGCATAGCGCCAGGAGAGCAGCAGGGAGGTGCGCGTAGGCGATGAGATGTTGGAATTGAAGAACAGAATTTAGAGGAAACTGTCGACGATCTTTATGCTAAGCTTGGCGAGCATTTAGGATTGCTGTCAACCGATAAAAATTATCATTATTTTAGGGTCGATGAAGGTAAAAAGCTTGTTTTTCGGGCGGTTACGCCGGGAAGTAAAGAATATAAAAAGATAGCGCTTACGACTGCGACCGGTGAGCTAAGAACTATTACAGCTATAGAGACGGCCTTAGGACCTACGCGTTTGAAGGCCTTAGGTTTTGCCGACTATGTTACACCCAACAAAGGCAGTAAAATGAGACCTCAAAAACTCCTGAATGATATTGATACAGTCGCAAATAACCCTGGTGAAATCGAGATGCTGCTGGTACTCGAGAATGTTCTAGATGAAACGAAGAGCCTTATGGAGGATACTTCGTTTACCGAAGCCTTAGACGAACGTGAATGAAAGGGGTTTAAGCGCAAGCTTCAGACTCTCAGCGGTAAACTAAAGAGGTTAAAGACAAAGAAAGCTACACCAGATGTATCCGAGGAGCAACAAAAAATTTGGGATAAGGATATCCATAATCAGCTTAAAGCGATTAAGGAGACCCTCATGAAAATAACCGAAGATGACACATCGCTAAGGGAGAAGCTGACTATCCTCTTCAAAGAGCAAGAGATAACTATAGCGAGCATCGTTTCTGCTGTTGGATTAATGGTCTCTACCATCGTCCTGGCGCTCACAGGTGGTAGTGGGGCAGCAGGAGCTGGTGCTGGAGGAAGTAGTGCTGCAGGCAAAAGGTTTGTTCAAAAGCAGCTGGGGAGAATCGGAAAATTCCTCAAATATTTGGCGGGTAAGGTTTTGGGCGCATTACCAGGGATCATTGGCAGCGTGGTGTCGTTTTTTTTCAGAGTTGCCGCAAGAGTTGTCGAATATGTAGTGAAGCACCTCTATTTAGCGATTGTGGGAGCCGTGGGTATTGTTGTTGCGTATGTAAGTAACAGAAGTAAGAATCGATGAAGAGTCTAGTATGTTGTTCAACACATTAGACCTATTTCTTCGATGAAAGCGAGGATAAGTCCTACTCCTACCATAACCAGCGTGGCTTTGGTATCCTCGTGAACAGCAGCTTCCTCGGAGGATGGTGGAGGGAGGGGTATATCTTGTAGCTTTGGTATATCATGTACCTGCTTCCTTGGTATGGTAACAGCATGTGAAGCGTTAATATTAGAATTGATACCAATCTTGATTGATCAGGATCTTGTTGTTAAATCCTTGGACATTCCCGATCCTCAGGTTCATATCTGAGGGGATCATGTAAACCCCGAATGCTACTGAGAAGTCTACCTTGGATCTCGCATATCTAAGTACATTCTCGAATTCACTGATATCCCTACCCAGCGACGTAGGTCTAATCACCAATTGTTCGAATGTAGTCAAGTATAGCCGTTGGTCATCAATCGCGGAGCCCTCACTCCCGATTATATTAGAGCGGGCGTTGGCTTGGCTCTCCAGAATCAAATACGCGTAGAACCTTACGCTTTGCGATAACTTTTCAATGCCAATACGGGTTAAGTCGATCGATTTCTCGATTACTCATCTGCTCCATGATCCCTCGTCGAAATAACTAGGTCCCGCATCAGGAAAATCTTTACGTTAGGCTTGCCACGAACTGAAAATACTCTTATTTTTCCATCCTTGCTCATTTGAAGATACACCAAATTCACGTGCTAATTGCCGAAGCTTTTGATTATTGAATGGGTTATTCAAGATATTGAAGCGAGAATAGCCAGGCAACGATACCTCAAGCTCCTCTAATATTTTTCGAATTTGGAAATAGACATGGAATCGATAAACAGCGCGAACAAGGGGTAATGGAGAATTAAAGTGCTGCATTGAAATGCCGCATGCCGATATAGCGCAAAATACCGCAAAATTCAATTCTGTCGACCAGAGGCCGAAGGGGTGGTTTTGCCAGGTATTGACCGAAGGATTAATGTGGAAAACATAGTCCACGAAGATATCCGGGAATTTTACTTTAAATGACGAGCCTTTGGCATCAACAACGATATCCTGCTTGGTAAAGTCCGAGCCCTTGAGTCTTTCGAGATAACGCCCATGATTAGGGGCATACTTTACCAGTGGGTTATAGCTATAAATATTCATTGTTTCTTTAAAGAAACATGCGACAGCTGTATGTCGCAGATATAGAAAAACCTACGATTTTTGAGGACTACCTAGGGCAGGACACTGAGATCGCTCTCAAGGCGATTAGCATTCGACTTACATGGTTGAATATATATAGCAACAACGATTTTACAATACGCAAAGTAGGACCTGATCAGACTGTTACCCGAATTGAAATAATGAACGGCCTGTACAAGATCGAGGATACCGCGCCATAGTCAATACCCAGGCAGGGGATAAGATTAAGCTGCTTGTCCTGAAAAATGGACTATGCAGGCTCCGTGTCAATGAAGGGTACACAGTGGTGATTCATCGACAACTACAAGAGCTATTAGGTCTACCCTACGATCCCAGTAAAAAGTATTACATGAAAGGTGACTATGATGCATTCTACAAAACTGACGTATACCAGCGACTGAGGCTTGTTTGCCCTCAGCTAGATGAGGATGATTGCTTGCTGGATGGTAAAAAATCAAAAAATTTAGCCGTACTTCCAACAAAAGTGAACGCATGGGGAGACATGTTGACATGCAATTTCGAAAACCCTGTTTACCTTCATTTGAAAGGTTCAACAAACAGACTGGAGTTCATGTTAACAGATGAATATCACCATGATAAAAACGTTTCGTTTGTGGGTATAACCATGCATATTCTGATACAATAAATGACGGTTTTTACAAAGCTTTATCCGAGCTTACCTTCTGCACCTCGGGAGAGTACAGAGGAGGACAGTTCACAAGTCTATAGACTGAAGAAAATTGAAGAAGTGGAACAATACCTGCGGGCTGAGATTAAAGAGCGTGACAAGCTCGCCAAAAAGTTTAAAATGCATGATACGTGGTTTAGATACATGGATCACGGGCTGCTAGCGGTAAGTGTAATAACTTCAGGCGTAGGGATAGGGAGCATGCTCAGTGGGATCGGTGTACCACTAGCCGTTGCTATCGAAGGCATCACCATAGCCACGGGATTAGGACAAGCCGGTCTGCGGAATGCGGGGAACAGGTTAGGTGTCAAGAGTAAGAAGCATGAGAGCATCAGACTATGAGTGGAAACCAAGTTGAACTCTATCGTTGACCTAATCTCTAAAGCTGTGGAGAATGGTGTTATTAGCGACCATGAGTTTAGCTTAATCACGCAGGAGAAACAGAAGTACATGCTGCTAAAGGAGCAAGCCAGGCAACGGACACGCCACATCGTGGAATCTATAAATGAACGGGAGCGACAGCAGCTTGTCGCGAAAGGTCGAGAGGAGGGTAAACAGGAGCTGATAAAAAAACTTGCAGTCTGTACAATATGCCAGCGGTACTTAGATGAACCACTCGCGTATTCATAATTTAATGTTTTGTACAAAAAATTAAATTACACCTAGCACCTCACCGGTACTAGCGTCAACCATGAAATCTCCGTCATAAATTATTGTTTGTTTCTGTCTCACTTCGAGGCCTCTTATGTATTCATCGAGTATTTCTATAGCCGCGATATCCGAGCATGGCTTGCAATAAGACCCAAGTGTTTGTGGTTGAATATCCACGTATACCTAGTTTCTTTGCCTCTTTTTTAAGCTCGTTCATGTTTATTTTGTGTACAACATTGCATACAAAATCTATCGAGTTTTTACTATACTACAATGAATGGTTCTTCATCGTCATCATCTGAATCGATAATATGTCTGGTGCCATAAAACTCGACAACCTTATACTTGCACTCCTCCAAGTAGGTTTGCATGTAGTAATTTGAACCTTGCCTGTAAATGCCAGATAGCTTCCTTATGGCGCTGCACTCGTAGCTTTGTTTTAGTGGTACCTTTTTGGAATGAGGATCGGTTCTGACTTTACCCTCCCACTCCTTCACTTTAGTAGTGAAGTATTTACCTTTTTACACAGATGGGGTGGTGAAGCAATGACCTTCCAAGGACTCTACCTTGGTCAGGATACTCTCATACTTCTCTAGCCACTCGGGATGGTTATATATATCGAATGACATGGTAAGAGAGCAGCCCTCATTATAACGCGAGGCACCATTGGAATAGAGCTTTTTGGGTGTTTTGATCAATAGAGGTGATGGCTTGTTGTCACTATTTTTATAACCAATGACGAAGCGTTCATCTTTGCCCTTGTTTGCTGGAATAGGATCGCTTAGCACGATATTTTCAATATTTACATCTTCAATATTTAGTGGAGTCGCTTTGGCATAAAAGTCTCTTGAGTTAACATTCTCATTACCGAATTTGAACATTTATTTATGGAAACTGGAGTTCAACTAGGGCTTTTTACAAGGACATATTCCTCCGTTGTAGGTGAGCCACATGATATAGTGTTGCCAACACAGCATATTCCATAAATAATTAATCTCCGTCCACACTTCTCGCATCTGTCATATTTATCGAGAATAATTCTACATTCACCACAATACTTAATCGTCATGCTTTATTTTTTACTGAAACGATCCGGAACACATTCGATTATATTAGGATATTCGCGAACTGCTCGGTCACACATTTCCTGTGTCTTGAAATGATCGGGTACTAACATTAATGTCCAGGGATGTTCACGAACTACAGCAGTACATATTTCCTGTGTCTTTAAATGATCGGGTACAAACATTAGTGTCCATGAATTAGCACGGACTATTCGATCAGGCATTATGAGATAATCATTAATGGACATCTTATTACATATAATGTTTTCAATCAACAAAATTTCTAGCACGGTCATGATAATTTTTACTCATATTCTGTGTGATTTAGTGTGGGACGTCATATGTTGTTTATATCATTAATATTATTTTGTGTTGGTTATTGGCATTTATATTCTATATTATTATGATTTCACGCATGCGTTGATGACGTCATATGATTTCGTTTTTACTTGTTTGTGAGATGAGGTGGTGGTGGAAATAGTGAAAGCGGGGTTTTGGGGGGTAAAGGTGTAGAAGGAGCGAAAACCTGGTTACATTCACTCCCTACTACTACTCCTTCTATCAAAAGGAATGAATTTCTGTATGACACAAGCTTCAATTCCAAAGAAAGAAATAGTTGCGAAAGTGGAAGATGCAATTAAAGATCTACCAAAAGAAAAGGCAGACACAGTAAGAGCTAAAGTAAGCCTTACGCTACAGAAAAGCAAAACACCAAAGGACAATTTGCAAAAATCTAAAAGACTGTCATTGAAGAATCTAAAGAAGGACAAAGATATCATAATGCTACCGGCAGACAAGGAGAGAACAACGGTTATCATGAATACACCTGACTACATCAACAAGTGGAACGAACACATCAACACGGGCCTTACAAACTTCTCAAGAACCACAGAAAAAACTCGAAAGAATTTTCGGAATACATCAGAGAAATAAAGATAGGCGAAACAAAAAGAAAGTTTAAGCAACGTGTACAAGAACATATGTGCGCAGTGAGAAACGGAGATATGAAGAAAAACGAAATTGCGCACCACAGCCGGAGCAGAAGTCCTCAGTTTAATTGGGATGAGAAGAAAATCATTGACAGAGAATCCAGAACAACGGCCAGGAAGATTAAAGAAACCATCAACAGTGTAGAACGTAACAAACACATAAACAGCATCTCGTATCAACTTCCTGAGATTTGGTTACCAGCCCTACAGAAGAAGTAGTTACCTACATCTAGGTCCGAAAATATTAATTACCGTAATTAACTGTAATTATCAGCTCGTTTCTCATTGGTTAATTTTTATGAATTTCGATCCTCTGCAATTATATAAATACTTGCGCAACATCATTTTACTTTGCCCGATGATGAGAGAAGGATGTCCCAAAATGTTCAAGAAATGATAAACTTTCCTCAGTAATATGAATACTAAACAGACAAACCGAAATAATATCTTCAATAAAAAATAACTTATCCATATTTTTTGGCTTTTTTGTTTATGTTTTTTTGTTTTTTTTGTTTGTGTTTCGTTTGGATTTTCATTTAAAGTAGTGTCCTTCTTTCCATTCTTCTTTAAAAATTTAAAAGACAGCTTTGATTGGGCCAGACTTGTTTTTTGGATTGTCTTGATTTTTGGATTCAAATCAGTGAATTTTAAAATTTCTTTAATTCTGATCATACAAGACTGTGACCTTTTTTTTAAATTTAAGAGCATGGTTAATTTTTCAAGACTGACACTAGCTAACGCAGATATAAAGATACTTACTTATACTTACTTATAAAAAACGAAAATTTGTTGCAATGCAGATATGCAGATACAGTGAGTGAGCTGCCATATACATCTTTATTTTATTTAAATACGTCATTGTTGCGCCTGAAGTCAAGCGGATTTATTTAAGGCTCTGCCACCTTTCCTGGAACAGATTTCTGCTGCATAAGATGAGATTAGGGTAAAAACAAAAAAGAATTTTTTTGGGCACAATGACCAAAAACTCTGAAATAAAATTATGGCTCATTTAAAGCAGACCGTACCAATACCTATACCTGTAAAATGTTGTGCGCAATCTTGTGAAACTTGAATCTCGGATTTTAAACCATTGACTTTTGTATTTTGCTTTTGGAACTGATGAAGTGCGATGGCAATAATTTGACTTCAGTAACGATAATGTAAGTTTTTGAGTCTTCAAAACTAAAGTCACTTCGGAGAGTATAAATTTTTGTTTTCACTATTTAGGGTGTCCACTTTAAGTAATACTTTCCTAAAGATTTTTTTGTTTACTTTTATTTTGATTGTGTCTCAAGTCCACCTGAGATGTGGATCGGTAAAAACTGTCTTTGCTTTATAAAAATACGTATCTCTAACAGGAAATGTGACATAGTTACAGTCGGAGGGAAAAAAGAGCCAGCCGTTAGGTTGGAATCCCAAAGGACGTCAAAACTTCCCGTTCCTTACTTACTTACTTACTTCAAACTTACTTACTTCAAAATTCATATATTACGATTTAACGTGGTCCCAAAAAACTGCATTTTTGAGGAGCATGTGAAATGTAACAAAGGCAGTTTTGTGGGACCGTTTAAAAGTATGAAATGTAACGTAGGAAGCATTATGGGACCGTTTGAAAGTATAAAAATGTAACTTAGGCAGTTTTGTGGGACCGTTTATGAAGTATGGAAATGTAACTTAGACAGTTTTATGGGACCGTTTATGAAGTATGGAAATTTAACTTAGGCAGTTTTGTAGGACCGTTTTTGAAGTATGGAAATGTAACTTAGAAAGTTTTGTGGGACCGTTCATGGAGTATGCAAATGTAATTTTCGCAGTTCTGTGGGACTTTTTATAATGGAATACGTGTTGTAACTTAAGCAGATTTGTGGGACATGCCATGCATGAAAACGTACCGTAACTAGTGCTGTAGAGCCTGTTTAATTTTAATTTGTCCTGGGTGGACAACACAACAGTACAATTTTAATGTACGTCAGTCCTTGTTTTGGCTCTACAAAATCTTGTGAAATTTTGTCATGTTTCAACTAAATTTGGGCAGTTTTCTAAGAGCATTTAAGAGTATTCGAAATGCAACTTAGGAGCATAGGGACTCAAACAGTTTTCTGTGGCTTGTCCGCCACACCTAAGAACATAAGAACGTCGGACGCATGCAAATTCGATAACCTTTTGGCGAGTTTGTAAAATTACTGTAAGCTAATTCTTGATGAGTAGACACGACTTTTTGACATAACTTTAGCAAAGCAATGCAATCAATCTTGTGTTGTGTGTGGAACCGGTAAAAGGAACAAACTTTCGCTGGAAAAAAATTTCGTGATTTCGCGGTTTTTGGGGCCTTTTCGCGAAAGTTTCTTCCACGAAATTTTCTAAAACGTGTTGTCCGCGAAAGTTTTTTCCCTCGAATTTTTCTAAAACGTGTGTGTGCTAAAGTTTTTTCCCGCGAATTTTTTTGTAAATTTAGTTCCCAGTGAAGGAAGGGCGTCTAATCGGGGCCAAGATCAAATATAAGGTTGGTGTTAGATGCGAGGGGATAAAAAAAATGCGACGTTTAGAATTTCAAATCACAAAACGTCTATTTTAAAAACGTGTAAAACAGGATTTTTAGTTTCTTTTCACCATCAAACTGACTAGTCAATACATGCGCTTCGGTAGTCCCCGAGAATGCACCGTACAAAAAGCAATGAAAATAGAACTTAGGTAGTTTTGTGGGACCAGGTGCAACTACAAATTAACATAAAAAACAAAAAATTCAGCACTGCTATCTTTTTAAAAGAACGTCTAAATTTCAGCTGATGCTGGATGGATGTGCATAATTTTTTACACTTTTCTAAAAATTAAGGATATATATGGTCAGATTAACGGTTGATTTGAATTTCACTCAAGCAGCACTAGGTCGCAACCATCAAGATTACGGTCAGTATATGTGCGAGAATGCTGATTCGCTATTGTGAGAATTGGATATTGTGCACAAAAACGTAAATGATGTTAATAATGTGGGCAAATTGCTCAAAATAAAGTTACTTTTAAAATTAACTTTACGCTGTTAGAAATAGAAATAAAATCATTATAATACAACTAGCTAGCTAGATTTTTTCAACGCGCGCTACTTCTAAAAAGATTTTTATAGATAATGTTTACATTTTTTGCATTATTTTTAAAATAAGTACGTTAACAATGACAAAGTTACTGATTGACCGAAACTTTATGATTAATCACGTGATGCTAATGTAAGCAAAATCCGTTGCAACTTAGCTCTCGTTTTCTCGAAATAAGAGTGGTAAGTGTACTTGGCTAGGATTGAAAAAAAAATGATGTTGAAGTTATCTTATTGTAAAAACATACGTGTTCAGTTCTAAAACAAATGTTTATTAGCAATTTATTAAGTATTAGTTGTTTATAAGTAATTTTAGACTCGCATTATTTTGTTTTTATAGTCAATGAAAGAATTCAGGATTAGTACATTCTAAATTATTTGTAGAATCTCACCTCAACGTTCTTATAAACTAGGTTTTTGTAAAAATTTCGCTTACTTGTCAAGTTGTAGTAATTTTGAGATTGTCGTTTTGTAAATTGTTGCGATGACAAAACAATAACTGTTTTTATACGGATATTTCTTTAGAACACCAGTCGTTTTTATAAAACTGGCGAAGAAGTCTCAGTTTAAAATCTGACGTTCTCCTCATATTATCAACTAAGTTAACAAATAAAGATGGCGCGCTTTAATTGTAAATTTCTTTTGAAATACTATATTTTCGGACTATTTATCAATCGCATAGCATAATGGATAATTTTTAAAACTATCTTTTCACGTTGATATTTTTGAATTTTTGGCGCCATTTTTAACAACTTTCTTTTTCTTGCACTCATTATTACTCCATGTCTTATTCAATAACTTTTTCCTTTTCTCCATTCTGTGTAAAAATTGTTAAGGCTGCTTTCCATTAACGCATTTATGGCCGCATCTCCCAGTCCTAAAACGTCAGCTCTAAATACGCTCAATTTCCATTACATTAAAGATGGCAGCGTTTTCTGAATTTTTATTGCTTATTAAAGACAGCGCTCAAAACAAGAAAGTTTGCTACTTCTCACCTTCCTGACTTCCAGAATTTCAGGCGTTGCGTCCAGAAATGTATGTTGTTGCTCAATGTTCATGCTCAAACGCTGCGACCAAAAACGCTACAATGAAAACCTTTACTTACATTTTATTGTAAAGTTAGTCTTCGTTTATACATGCACATTTTCTTAGATGAGAACACCTGTCTTTTTTTTCGTTGCTTAAGTGCCTTACACTGATCTCTTTATGAAACACCTGTCATTTGAAGCAGATCAGATGCTCAAGCAAACTCAGTATAAAATCGACTAACGAATGATACAAAATTTCTGTAAAAAACTATGTCACTTTAAAAATAACATTCTATCATTTTAAGACTAATATTTAAAACTTTGTTTGCAAACACGTTTTTTTATAAGATCCAACTATATAAGAACATATGGCTTCAAAGGTCTAAAATGTTAAAACATGTTAAGAACATTTTGACGCTTTAAATTTAAAACGTTAGGAACATTCGAGGATTTCCTTCAGGTTGATTATTCCCATAAAAAAAGTGTATTCGTCCTCTAAATACACTTTTTTATAAGAACCAGAAAATTCAGCGTCTTAAGGGAAGAAATCAACGCATTTTACCTTATTTCCGACTTTTTGCAATTTTCCTTTTTAACATTCACTTTAGACATAACAATCTGGACTGTCTGTCAAGTAGGTTGTTGTGCTTAAAAATAAAATGAGAAACTTGCTTATGTACTAACTTTTCAAATATTTTTATAGGAAATGGCAGAGTGAAAACACATTTTTAAATGTTTGCGATCGAAAAAACACGTACATTACGTTGGTCACAGTTGTACCGCTATGACATTGTTTTTAAACCAATCAGCTTGATTTTGCGAGAATTTAAACCAATCTGGATATTTTACAATCATAACAAACTTTTTAATCGACATGTGAGACGAAGTCAACTTTATTTGAAAAAAATCACTAAAAAGCTTAATTTGCTTAACCCGTTCGGTAAAGAAGACTTAAAATGTTAACATTTTACAATTTTTGTCTAATAAAATGTAAAAATTTTGTGGACAGTAATTTTAAGTGGAAAGGATATATATCTATCTTCAACGCCCATCTCATCAAAAATATCAAAATGGGAAAAATGATATGTTTAGTTTACAAGGCTATAGTTATAAGAAAACGCTAGAAATTAGGTAAAAAAAATGTAACAACCTGAAACCACATATCGCTGAAATCGACACTAAATTGACTGCAAACTGATCTTCTCAGTCCCATTATTTACACGTTTTAATTAGCTAAGATTATAAACATTCTAGTCACAGTAACAAAAATGAAGAAACACATAGCTCAGCTATTATTACAGAACAAAAAAAAGATTAACCAAAACAACTGACCTTAAAGCTATTCTGCAGCGATACTTGTTTGTTTTTACATGGGCAGGGAGATGGCACTCCGCAACTAACTAACTTCTTTGGATTAAACAAAAATCAACTTGCTTTTCAGTCTTTATTTCCCCGTCAGGTAAGTATGCTTTTGTAGCACGTCAGGAAATGGTAACATAGAATTACATTTAAGTTCTTCTAGCAATTTGGCATAAATTTCATGTATCCAAATAGAACTTTTTTCATTCGAAAACCAACTTTACACGCTCTCGCAAGCTGTTGCAAGCCATGTTGAGAACGGAAGTATCCTTTCGAACATGTGCGACCGATATTTATACCAAACGCCTATAATCTTTATCAATACGTAGAAACAACCTTGACAGGGTTTGTGTCCTATAAAGTCTAGTTCCACTGTCAAACCCTTACGAAAGACCATACCGTAGTTATGTCTAGAAACAACCTTGACAAGGTTTGTGCGCTATAAAGTCCAGCGCTACGGTCAAGCCGTTATTTCAAGGTTATACCTAGAAACAACCTTGACAGGGTTTGTGTGTTATGAAGTATATGTGTACAGTCTGATATAAAATAGCTTAGGCCAACATCGGTTGATCGAATTCGCGTTGTGATGTAGGTGATAACATAGATAAAGCGAAGCAAACTTAGAAGTAGAATTTCGTTCCCGGGATTCTGGGTATAATTTGAAAACCCTGGGACTTATTTCGGAAATTATTTCTTGCACACCGCAGCGTAACATTGGACTCATTTTTTTACTACGTCGCGTGACTGGGTTGACAATCTGAATCCACGCATGACATAAACTAAATTGTGATTACTGATGCCTAAATTCAAGACACCAGTCTTAGAAATACAAGAATTGTTAGAAAGAATGAAGTCAATAAGAGTGGTACTATTCTCTGTAACACGAGTTGGCTACGTAGTATGTTGTTTTAGGAAAAAAGTGGAGTACGATTCATTTATTTTGAAAGAAAAAGCATATCTTAAAAGGATGTTACAGTTACAATCTCTAAAGATAAAAACTTTTTTTTCTTTTAAGAGTTTCTAATACATTACACAGGTATTCAGTAGTCTACAATTCATTACCTCCAAGTGGCCTGAACACCCCCCACACTTAAGTAGGTTTTGTTTTCTTTCAGGAACATTTTTACCTCAGGAACATTTTCACCAATCATTCCTATAACAAACATAGCCATCAATTTTAACGTCATTGTCTGTGATGGTGTCATCAATTTTAGTTTCACAAATGGAGAATAAATCAAGTGTTGTTTGATGTAGCAAAAGTTTAACGTAGTCTAGTTTGGGTGACAGACCATTAGTTTTGCGATGGGCTATCTTTAAGGGCTTTCCATTTCTGATTACCTCCAAATCAAAGTTTTCATCTATAGTAATATTGATGTTTTCCGGGATTTCATAGCCAAATGACTCCTCATTAGCAAAAGGAAAATTACGAAAAAGACTGCAAAAAATATCGTTTATCTTCAGGAGTATTCATATATTGTTGATGTTTTAATCAGAAATACGCTCACATTTTTCTGAGCACATATTCCACACTCGTCACATGAAAGTACTGTGTGTGATTTTACCACAGGTTCTAAGCATGAAGAACAAGGATACCTACCAGCACCTGAATTGGGGCAAATGACCCCCGACAAGAGGATTTAAAAATAGAAATACATGTGCCTGCTTGGCTTAAGTTTTGATAAAGTCAATAATTTTAATTGGAGAGTGAGCTGGTTTTTAAAATCCTCACCGCAGGCAACAAGTGAAGACATAGAGAGGAAACTCCTATCCAGTCGATTATTTCGTTGTTGTTGGGTGAGCTTTTCTTGAAAGAAGGTTTTGTATACAGCGGACACAAAAATCAGTTTTAGCGTAAGTATGGGGTTTTCTACCTGAGTAAAGTTATTTATAAGTCGTAGAGAGATCATTTTATGATTGTGTGCTCTTCCAAAACTATATTTGAAGGATCTGGGACAAGCCCATTTCCTTACGATATTACAAAGAAGGAGCAGTAAGAACTCACAACAAAGCTACCATATTAGATGATAGATGAATAAAGACTGACTGGGATAAAAACAATATATTAATAAAAACAATAATTTAAAAACTAAGAAAGGAACAATTTGAAAAAATCAAAAAGATACAACTGACATACCGTGAGTCATAGGTGACATGCTTAGAATACATTTTATCTCTCCTTATAGTCATATCAATGTAACTGTCGCCGCGTGTTATAACTGCCGCCGCGTGTTATAACCGTTTCTGCGTGTTGTAACTGTCGACTCGACACTTATAAGTCTCGCCGCGTATTATAACTGTCGATTCAACACTTGTAACTGCCGCCGCGTATTATAACTGTCAACTCGACACCTATAACTGTCACCGCGTGTTATAACTGTCGATTTGACCCAAATCCTTGTTTTATCTAATAGGAAAAGGGATTGTCACGTGCCTCTTATGTGTACAATTCCTGATACCCGCAGGTTATGCAATCCATCCGATCAAATGGAAGACAATGTGCTGTATCTGCTATAACATTAGCTGAGGCATCCTGCCTAGACCTTATGGTTGTTTGGAAGAATTCACTGAGTTAGCGCATATATTAATTAATAAACAGGGCCTTGCAATGCCTGCGTCAGTTCAAGAAGCCGAAAATTTGTTTTTTTTCCCGTGCAAGAAGTAAATGCCTTGTAATACTACTCTAGGTGTATTATATAATTGTGTGAATCCCAAGTATCCTCCAAGTGAACACAGTATCTCGGAGCCAAGCAGCCCTTTCTTTGGATTTAAAATCTAAAAGTTGCTACAAAAATTAATATTACGCTTCTTTTGTATAACACAAGTACAGTCAGTACAACAAATAGAACAAATATCTCATGATAAAATGGTACAGTGACAGTATATGAACGTTTAAAAAAATATTTTGGAAAAATACCTCATTTAATCCTTATGTGAACATATCCTATCTTCAATTCAGCAAGAGATTCAACCATTTTGATCACATCACAACAAAAACATTAAGGGCTTTATCAAAATATTTCTGCAGCATACAAAAATATGTTCATTTGATTCTCGGGCATCCACTAAGATATATAGGTCATAAAATATAAAACGGGCAACTTACGGACAGTCTCCAAAACGTGGTTTTACTAAGCGCACCAACCTGACTGATAATAAAACATCCTGGTTTTTTTTATTCGTTCAGGTGAAGGATCGATTTTTGAAAAAAAGCTGTTTAAAATTTTTTAGTTGTATTTAAGTCGATATAGCCTCGCTTTCGTGATTTTATTCACCTTTTTAATTCGGTAAAACCCATATAAATAAATACGCGATCAACTATAAACGGCTTTTTTTTAAGTCGTCGACATATTATCTGTGGATTAAAAAAATATCCGATGACGCCACATACCCCTAAGTGGTGCGAACTGTAAAACACGACGTTTTCTTTGATTTTTCGTCATTTTCAGTACTTTGACGTCATTTTTACTACGGTGTCGGATTTTTTTCCCGTTATATTAAAAGACGCGCAAAAACTGCGGGAAAAGAAAAACATAAATATGGTAGCTTCAGCGGGAAATTTTTTTTGTGGAATAAAGTAAGAACGAATAACGAATATCATGGCAAACGTTTTTGAATGCGCTTTTATGCGTGCTGAAGTATTGAATGGGATGAAAAATATAAGTCATCATCACTGTGACTTGCGTTTTTCAAATTTTATGGCGATGTTTCCTGATGTATCCATAACGAAAAATCATTTTGACAGAAAGTCCAAGGAACTTACTGCGTTTGTGAGAAAAAAAAAGTGGAACGGTAAAGTAAGGGAAAAATACCTAGATGATTTTTCTCAAGACAATTGGAAGAAACTCAAAGATAATGAGAAGATTAGGCATACTATACATGCATGTCAAGCATGCAGTTTATTAGAAAAAAATAAAAATACATTTCCTGTTTCAACATCACACAGAACAAAAAAAATCAACAATGTTAAAAAACCATTAACAGATATATCAAACACTGTAAATAGTACGAATAATAAAACTCCAACTACAACAAATAATACGTCCACACCTGTAAATGTAACATATAACAACATATCAACGATTACTACTCCAAACAGTATCAACACAACACCAGTTCATCCAATCACCATAAATTTGACAATTCCTCAAACAAAGACTGACATGTCATATATGAAAACAACGGCAGAATCTGTACTTAATAGTATCAACTCAAAATGGGACAGTATATATGACACTCCATTCACAAAGGTTCTCACAAAGGTCAAATCAGCTAATATTGCTCAAGTGAAGTCCAAGTCTGATAAAAAGAAAGAGCTTAGAGAACGGAATAAAATAATAAAAAAATCCTTGGAAAAAAAATGTTTTGGTGAAAATAAAGCAACAGACACAATCTTTGGCATCAGACAATCAAAAGCTTCCTACAAAAAATCAAGATCGATTCAATACTTTGAAAGTAAAGAAAATTCAATTAAAAGAATGATAGGTATAGCTATATATATTTTTTAATTTTAATCTTTCACCTGTACTGTATCTCCATTCACCTACAGGCACTGGTTTTTCTTGAATGGTATTATTTTATTGTTGCATTTTTTGAATATAAATTTATAAATAATTATATACACGCATATATATATATATAAACAAATATTAAAATGAAAAAATAAGCAATCAACATATATCATGATGAAGTATATAACCCCACGAAATTAACACGCAGAAATAATTAAAACTATGTTATGAAAATAAGTTGCTGTGTGAATAAATGCAAAAAAAATAGCAAAAATAAATAAAACCTTAGGTTCGTAGAATTCAGTCTCGCAAATCATTATTGACTAAACTAAAAACTGTAAAAATTATTTTAAACAAAATATATTAAGGAGTTGTTTCTAACCATAGGGCGGACAAAATTACAACAAAATCAAGACGTAGATGACACACCAATCAAGAAAAAACGACATAGTCCAGATCCAAACAAATTAAATTTCGATCGTCATGCTCTACTTGAAGAAGTGTTAGGAATGGATGTTGGTAGTAAGGTATATCTTCATGTATCTGTTAACATTTGTGTTGAACACATTGCCATTTATATCATTGTCCAATTTTGAACAAAAAAATAACTTGTGTGACACATCGATTTATTTCCTCTTGCAGATAAATTACTCTGACTTGGCCCGAAAATATCATATACCTGGAACTACTGGAAATACAGTTGTTAAGGAATTTCTCGAAGATAACGGTGTTGATTTATCAAAATTTGCAAACAATTTTGTTAACCCATGCAAATATCGTCGAAAATATGAAAAGTTTCCAGGTGAGTACCTAAAAAAAAGAAGAATTGATATATAATGTACGCTTCCAACATTGTGTCTTGTCATCAAATCTGTATAATTTATAGCAAAAGATTCTTAAATTCTTTCAAGTGTTACAGTAGATTTCTGTGTGTAGAACAATGTTTACCTAAAACACATTGCATCTTCACAATACTTTTAGAAATATGTATTATACAAAAAGAGGATGTATATATCGTAGCGTTTGTACAATCAACTTAACATTCCTTGTTCAGAAAGAGAGATATTGAGAACATTTCATTTTTTACAGATGGAAGTGGAGTGTCGGTTCCTATGCCCCCTACATTTGAAAAAATAAAAGAGGAGATACTGAAGAAGATTGAATCTGGAGATATTCTATTAGGATCTTTGGTTGAGCCAAAAAAATATAAAAAAGCTGTGATAAAGAATGGAGTGATTTTCAATGAAGAATTCACAGTATCTGGTCGTTGTATACCACTGAGTGACATTCGCAGAAAGATTTTTGAAGAACATCAAAGTTTGGGGATTATGAGAAATCCAAAAGGTGCTTTGACAAGATACTTCATACTATGGTCTGATCATGCATCACTTTTGAGTGCTGGCCATTTACTATTGACTGTCAAAGTTGTTTACGATGACAAGTTATTTTATACAGATGAGGAAATGTATGCAAAAACAGGTATGTCATTTAGAAGTATTGTTATTGATCACCAAAATTCTAGATATCTAAAATCAAAAATATTTACTTTTTTTACTTTGATAGTAGACATTAAATGCCACTTAATAATGTTCGCTAAATTAAATTTTAGGAATTTGTCATGATGTTCAAGAACTTGTGGAGCGTCCATCCGTTTATATTATTGGTTTTGCCCAGGATAGCATTGCAGAGAAGCTTTCATATGTCGAAACCAGACTTAATGACATTAGAAAATTGTCTGACCCATTAATTGTCAATGATAAGAAAGTGGTTGATGTGATAAGGTTTTTTCATGGTATGTTGATGGAATTCAATTCACACAAGTTTAATCTGCATAATGCAACAATTTATTTAAAAAAGGATAACAGGAATTCATTTATATTTTAGGTGACCATCCTGAAATACAATACGAGAGTGGTAACTCTCATGGTGGAAACTTTCCCTGTCTTTGTGGATGCAAAAAATCAAGATTTACAGATATAGCCCATGTCTACAGTAACAAAATAGTGTCCTTGGAACAAAGAAGGAAGAAGGTACATAAATTTCAAAATAAGTTGTTCGTTATTTGTAATTTTGACAAAAAGTATAGAAAATTATTTATTCCAGGTAAATGAAACAAAATATGAATGACAAATTTATAGATTTCTATTACATAACATTAACTATTTTTAACTAACTATTTTTGATTATTTTAGGTAATATCAGGCCCAGCAGGACAACAACAAAAAGCTGTGTCTCCATTTCAACAACTCAATGTGGAGAAACTGGGTCTTGAAGTAAATTACAGAAACCTTGACCGTGACTTACCAGTTCATCAAAAGTTGCACAAAAAGGACCTTGAACAGCTACTAAAAAATCATTTGACAGGTTAGGGCTATTTTATTTTTGATAAACTAAAATAACTTTTGCAAATTTTGGCCTTTTTCGCAAAAGTTTTATATAAGTTGATGTTAGTTGATATTTGTCTGAAAATTTTTCTACAAATAAAGCAAAAGAAAATCAGATATGTTGAGGAAAATTGAAAAGCATAAAAACAATTCTGATTTTATTTTCAAAATTACACTCATTAAAATTTATAAATTCAGTCAACAATTTTTTTTAAAGGAATTATCCGTGTTCCAGCTCTTTGCTTTGGAAATGAACATAGTACAATGGAGTCCTTGAATCTTGCTAATTATGAAGTGATGCCGATTGAACCACTGCATGATTGTAAAGGACATATCAAGAATTTGTGGGATGTTTTGCATGAAGTGTTGACACCTCAAGAGAATAAAATTTTTCAACAGTCCCTAGATGCCACATATGGTTCGAAGGACAAGGTGAGAGGATCTGACTATCGGCTGTCATCAATAGTTGTTTACCAATCAATGCAAAGCACTTGCAGAAAGGAAATCAAAGAGTTGTTGTACACATTGATGGAGCTAGTTCGGTTATCATATCTTAAATCCCAAAAAAGGTCCCCACGAATTATTCTACGATTACATAATATTAGTTTCCAGCATGCCATGTTGTGCCAAGATCTGTTTGGGCATAATTTAAAGTCAATGTCTACACAAAAGCTTTATGGCATTTATTATCATGGCTTGACAACACATTTAGCAGAAGTATCGAGAATTATCTCACCAAGCTCCTTACACACAGAGAATGAAGAACAGCTATTCAGCAAAATTAATCAAATAAGTTTGAGAACATCAGCCAGATCCTTAGAATCCATACGTGATAATAGCATCATCCGTATTCAAGCTGAACAGAAATTTATTGCCAAAGAATGTTCTAGAAAATCAACTAACACATCTAAAATATCGAAATTTTCAGAGAGTGTACTTGGTAAGTCTAAAATATCTGTTTCTACTGGCTTTCTAATTCATGTTGGCATTCAGAAATTGCTGAGACGAATGTCCACATGAAAACAAAAGTTTTCAATTCACATTGGCAAATATTTAACTGTTATTTGTGTACTGCAGCATTTGGCCGCAAAACAAATATAAATTGCAAATGTCGAACACGAGTTTGCCAACGCAAAACAGGAAAATGTCATTTTACGTAGGCAATGTTCTGTCGTCATGGAATAAACTGAAACAGAAAGGCTGTTCTATGTGATAATTAAATATATTTTGAAGTGCTTGACTTAATAAAAAGTCTGGTTTGATATTCAAACATTAATCTTTCTAATTTTGTTTAAAATTTTAACATGTGATAAAAAGTGTATGATTGTCATTTTGTTTTGAAATAAACTTTTTTGAATTTTCAGATGAGAAAAGAAGTTGTTTTAACATTAACTTACCTCTACGGAAATATCAGGCACACTTGGAAAGAATTGCAGATTTTTTGCTCTATGGTAATGGTGTTTGGTGGCATAGAGAAAATGATATTATCATATTTCATGATGGAAAAGAGGATGATGATTTCAGAGTTGAAGGGCCTTTGATGACAAATTTCAAACAAGACAACCTGCAATCAGTAGCAAAAGATGTAGAAGCTTGTTGGAAGAAATGCGTTGATCGTGGTATTGAATTGCCAATCACAAAGATAAATACTTTCGACGAAAATGGAGATTTAATAGAATGCAAGGCACTTGAAGAAGTAAGTAATACGTCATTCTTGGCTTACTGTCTGTAGGATGGGTATATTAATAGCCCCCAACTCAAATTCCTCTGTATCAAGTCTATCTCTACACTTTCTTACCCAATTATCCTCCTTCATTCTTGCAAGTGTCCTAACCAACTTAATCTACTTATATCTGGACAACATCTATCTTTAATTCTACAGATACCTAGCCTGCTTCTTAGCTCATATGAACTCTTTCTTACTCTCAGACTGGCGTTACAAATCCAAAAGCAAACATAACAAGTAATATCAAACTGATGGCTGATGATGATAATGCAGAATATGATAATGCGTATATATCACATGATAATAATGAAGAGATAGAAATGGAGATAGATATCACATTAGAACAGCAACCTTCCTTATTGGATTTAGAAGTTGACCAAGCTGTTCATTTTAAGAAAGAAACATCAAACACAATTACATTGGAACAACAACCTTGCATAGCTGACTCAGTTACTAATCCTAAAAAAACTGCAGAAAATAGTAAGTTGGAAAAGATCTGTAGAGACAGACAGACGAAAGCTGACCAAAACCCAATTCTTGAATCAGGTGTATGCAAGAACATAATGTATGTTCTTGGCTATTCAGATAAATTGAAGGACTTCGACCGTCATCATATGTCATATAAGCTGACTAAAAGTGAACATTCAAGAAAAAAATGTAGAGCATTTATCATTCATTTTCGTGAAAAAGTGATGGCTGTTCAGCATGAAGCAGAAAAAGCTACGAAAGATTGGGAAAAAGACTTCATAGCAAAAAATTTTAAGATGCCGAATACAGAAGAGCTTAAATCAAATAAAATTTACATGGAGAAATATAAATTAAATTACCACGCCAAAAAAATTCTTGAACAATGGACAAATATTTAGTTTTTCAGCAAAAGGATCAATATGCGCTTTTAAATTTTAAGAAGCATATTTTTCAACAAATTAGCCAGAGCTAGCTAAAATAAAAACATTTGATATATATATATATACAAAACTTTTTTTCTGATACGTTTCGTATGGGAAATGTATTTTTATATTATTGTGGATCATCATTTTGCACAAACGAAAAAACAAGAACAACACGAGAAGGAAATTAATACCTTTAAAAAGATATCAAAGTATTTGTTGTTGCTTTGACGGGCTTAATACGCAATAATCTTGTATTGTGCAAAACTTAGAAGAAATAGCTAGCTAGCTAACAGTCTTAAAAAGGTCCATTTTTACAATCCATTATGTGGGTTATATATCTGCACCCTAAATCAAGAGAATACTAGCTAAACTGCTTTTCTAATTAAGCTACTCTTTCGTACAGAGGTAGGATTTGCACCCACAACTATTTAGCTAAGTAATCTGCAGTGATCTAAGAACTACATAAACAGTTTAATTTCTTGACTAACTGTTTTTATATTGTATATATCTATCTATGTATATATCTATGTATATAACAGCCAGAAAGGCTATGTATAGCTCTGACAGTTACAAAGTTTAGGTAAACACTTCCAGAAATATATAGCTAGCTTTTGCTATAGCTACTATATATATAATTTTGACAGGTAGCTATAGGCAAATAGAATATAGAAAATTTCAAATATATAGAATAAATAATATTACAAACCTTGTTTTTACTGCGTGATCACAAATACCTTAACAGCCAAATGTATGGTACAACCAACCATTTCTGTCAACACAAAAACACAAAAATGGCGGCACCTTCTTGTCTTCTTCACAAACTTGAAACGACAAAAAGCACGTCAGATAGCAAAACGCGGTAGACGATTATGATAAAACGCGGTATACCCGTGTTTTACCCGAAATAATTGGAGACTGTCCGTAAGTTGCCCGAGAAGGATATAAACATAAAATATTCAACTTTCTAATTGAAATATGGTCAATCAACACACAGTCATTGGATTCAAAAAGAGTTTGAATAAAACAAGAAGGAACCTATTACCAGAAAAGATGCAGGTAATCATTCTGTAGATCAAACTGTTGCTGATGAGAAAAAATAGATTGAAAACGAGGTTGTGCTAGAGAGTGACGTAGTGTCGTGTGAAATACTTACGAATACCTCGTGTAGCCTTCAAGACGTTAGAGCTACGTCTTTAAACGAATTCAAATAAATCACATAATAGTTTAAAACCTCAAACAATGGCTTTGTGAGAAGAAATCCACAGAAAAGACCTTTCTTAACCATATCCTAGCATCTTTTTCCCGCCACACAAACTCCAGAGGCCTTACCGCTGAATAGCAAACAAGGAACGTCAAGCTGGAATTCATCTATGTCTCCTTACTACTTGTGGCTAGGTTGAAGTTACTAAAGATAACACAAGACGAGCTAATAAAGATTGCTAGCATAAAATGCTTTCATACCAAACTAAATAAAAAACTTTAGAGAAGAGCTCAAGCTAGGTACTAATAGCTGCATTCTATGACTATCTACTACTGACACTGACTACGTTACCTGTCCTGCTAGCTATAAGTCAGTTCTAGCTAATATGGAAAAAACTAGCCGGGCAACCCGGCGTTTTGACCCTGGGTCTCCCGACTAGTTTTTAAGCAACCAAGTAACAATGCAGCCTGGCGTTGAACGCCCAGTGCAGCGCCCCAATAAGAACTGCGAGCAGTGTCAGACATTGAGGTAGCGCGTTTTAGTACAGGAATGCAGTATGTCGTATATCTAGTAAGGCGGCCACAAGAATTTAGTGTTTTAGTTGCAATGTATTTTTTCTTATTGAAATAAAAACATAGTTTACAACTCGTTACTATCCTGTCACAGCAGAAACAGTCGTCCAACCTTTTTTATTTTTCGGAGAATGTTCCCGGGAAAATTTCAAAAATGGATTTTTCTTCAGGCTAAGTGCTTAGTACGAATAAACAAAGTTGTATATCAATATTTGTGTAATACTTTTTTCTGAAAGAAACTTAAACGCAACTTCGGTTAAACAGAAACATAAAAACATCCCATCGTTAACACTGGACTGAGCTCTTAGTACAACCCGCTGTTACCCTGTTAATATTATTTTATTTTGCAGAATAAGTTTCAGTAAATGTTAATAAATTAATTCTGACACTGTACTGGGCACTTATTACAGGTAACCTCTGTCACACATGGCTATAGGCGTAATAGCCCTTTCCTAAAAAACGTATCACAACTTAAATAAAAAAACAAAAAACAGGCCGTTGTTAACACCAGGTTAAACGTTTATTACAGGTAAACCATGTAACATATGAGTAATAGGCGTAATAGCATTTTTTCAAAAAACTTTTTTCGCAACAGTTTCAATGAAAACACAGGAAACAGCCCATCGTTACCCTGACCAGCTAACAAAGTTACTTTGCAGAATAAGTTTTCATGACAGTAATAAAATGTGCAGTTCCCTAACTGCATTTAGCATCATAAAAATTATTGAATGAGAAATTTGTTGTAGCTAGTTAAAAACTGCATTTGATTACTTTCACTTCTTAGCCAGAGGTAGCACAAGAGCTAATTAGATAGCCACAACCCCAACATAAAAATTAATAATGATATATCAAACGGAAAAAAACTTTAAATAAATGGGAATAAATACGACTAGGTATAGCGAGTTAGCTAACTTCAGCAGAATGCTGCTTTGAAATCCACGTTTCTAGCTAAAATCTTTAAATTGGTTTGTTTAAGATATATACATGGCTAAGGAACGTGATAATATATTTATCATATTCCCTTAGAGTTATGTAATGAGCAGCTATCATAAGAAATATAAAGGGGAGTAGCTAAGTGCTTCAAAAAATGAGAAAAAAATTGGGGAAAAAAATAAATGTACAAAAGCAATGTAAAACCAATCCGTCCTCGTGGACTCGTGGTTGTGTATATAAATTCTGGTGACCTCATGGGCGGTTATTTCTCCAGTGGCGATGTTCAGGGTAAAAAGGGACGTCACTTTCCAAAATTAATTAACTCTTGACATAATTGCAGTATGTCATAAGAGAAATAAAATGGTATCAATAAATTTTGTTTATGTCAGCCGTTATCAACAAAACTGTATTTGAACGACGCGATAATTTAATATGGTAATTATGGTAACAGCTAATTGCAACTAAATGACTGGAATCCTTTTAAAATCAAGGTTTATTTGGCACATGTTCAATATTCTTAATAATAGATTAAAATAAATTATAAACCCTTTATGACTGTAAGTAGAAAATAATGTGGTCATATCATATACCTGTATTTTTCTGTGTGCAACAAAATATTTTCCTGTGTGCATATTTGTATTAATGACTTGGTCAGGTAAAAATACAATGTACCATTTTAAGGCTAAAGTTTTATTTATTGATAAAATTGAATCTTTTTATATAAGACAACACTTCTCAACTTATTCGTTATTACAGAGAATATCCGCACTCTTTTCTAAAGAATTCCATGCCTACTTAAAAAGGGTTGCCGTAAATATTGTAGTGATACGTCCTTATATCATGGAATGTATTTCGTGTAACTTCTCATACGATATACAGTACTTTGTGAGATCACAAAGATATAATTGTGATCCGGAACGCCAAGTAAAAAAAAGAAAATCTTCACAAGCAAACTTAATGTATATTGTATGAATGTTGACACCGATATCCTCATTAAAATCTGGTTTATTTTTTCCCAAAAGTTTTCTCTGTCAATTTTTTTTTAAAAAGATGGTTGTATGTGTTGTTTATGTTTGTATTGCGATTAATGACGTATTTGATTGCATATAGAAAAATGGCCTATTATAACGTTTAGATTAGAAGCACTGAATCTAACCAAAATGTAAAAATAACAATAAACTAATTATAATTATACCATTTTAACGATAATACGTAATTAAAATGTTTAGCCTAAAAGTAAAAGCATGCTAAGAACGTACTCAACCTAAATTTCATCATAATAATGTGAGCTTAGAATTGATGAGAAGGGATTATTTCAAACAATCTTTTTTGCTAGTATAATGTTTGTCTTCACTATAGGAATAACGTCAAAAGCATCTATTTCTTCTAATTCTAAATTCATAGAGATCATATATTTTTCTGTTTTTTAAAATAAATGGGAACATTGCCTGAAAAGTGTTAAAAATTACTTATATATCTAGCCTAAATTGATATATAGACGCAAAATTAGTTATTATTATGTTTTGAATTTCCTTCTAAGTTTTCCTGTTGAAGTTTTGTATACTTTCGATAACTAGATGTGGAATGCACAGCTTCTTTTTTCGGCCGAAAGATTGCCTGATCTTCTGGGATTTAATTGAAGATATGCATGTCTCGGACGCGGTTAGTAAAGTTTACGGTTAATCTGCTATTTTAAAAATCGCACAGCTCAGGTTTGGAAAAGATCTCATGACTCTGTCTTGTAAATACTATGTCTTTTTCCCAAACTTCTACATGCTTATAAATATACCATCACATTTTTTCGCCATGTAACTCTTGGACAGGTCATTTTTATCCTGCTTGCTAAATCTGACGTATATATCGTTGACAAAAGTAGTTGAGACAAATGCAAAAACTGACCATTAGTGGCAGAAAAGGCAAGAAATACAGAATTACGACTCTTTTTATCTCCTTCCACCTTTACACAATGTTGGAGAGTCAAAGCAGCAAACTTCTGTCTTCAAAAAACCTGACTGCAACATTGTCTGGGGGGCGCGGGGGTGAAAGTGTGAAAATAACTCTATTTTCAAAAAGTTTCCCAACACTTTTGGCAACGATTGTAGAGTTCCTTTAAAGTTTTCCATTTAGTTTGGTATAAGAGCAATTATTGCTAGCCATCCTTATTACTTATTTTTCTGTTATCAATAAGAAAGTAGTAGGAAGGCATAGATGAATTCCTGCTTCACGTTATTTCTTTACTTTTCAGCAGTAAGTTCTTTGGTTCTGGAGTTTGCGTGGCGGGAAAAAAGATGTTAGAGTTTGGTGAAGAGAGGTCTTTTCACGGAAACATTGCTTGAGGTTTTAAGCTATTATTAAGTAGACTAGTCGATTAGGCCCGTGGAAAAATCCACTTAGGCAGAAAAACAATTAAAAAGTTCTGTCATTTGAATTTTGATGACATCAGCAAATATTTCAGTATATTGAATATGCCTTTTACTAAAAAAAATAATCTGAAAATGCATAAAAAGAAAGTATATAAGTCATAATTTAACAAAAAAGTTCTTAAAATCTAACACAAAATATCAAATGTCAAATCGCATGAAATCCTCCCAACAAAACTTCAGACAAAATATGAAAAACAACGGCGTGCAAGGTGTAAAATCTAGTTAGTAGAAAGTTACAACATTGACAGTCACAACCCAGACAGTTACGACAACAATAATAATAATGTCAGAAATAACACATATCTCAAATATGTATACATCTTATTATGTGATTATGTTGAAAACCTTCAATATTTTAATCTAAAGTGTCGAAAAGAAAGGCTTGCAACAGTAAGCACAGATTTATGAAATAAGTTCTTTACGCATTTTAAACAATATCAAAAAGCCAAACTTAAACAAACACAAAACACCTAAAAACAAAAAGTTAAACTTTGAAAAATCATTTATTCGGTTGCATACCATCCTCTCCCGCAAAAATATGCACAAAATGTAAAAATTAACCGGTTAACAAAACAATTTTTTGTCTAATGATCCGTACTGACTTTACCAAACATTTTAACCTGAAATGTCGAAAAAGCAATATGCAAGGAGTAAATTTCAAATCAACAAAAATCATTATTTTGAAAACATTGTATATATATATGGTCCTTCCTCACAAAAGTTTACAATAAATGTAGAACACAAAGGTTTATGAGGAGCAAATCAAAATATGAACAAAAATCAGTTCAATTGGCATGTTCTATATTGTCTTTAGCCATAAAATCTTCCACAAAATTGATATGAAACCCATCAAATTCAACTCAGAAAAAGCAGTCATTTAAGTGCATACAAAAATACAACTTGTAGAATATCAAATTATTATTTTTAGTATATATAATTGCATATGGTCCTCCCTCACAACAGTTAAATTTTTGCACTAAATTTGCAACACAAAATACAAATTCTAAATAATTCCTATGGTTTTCCTCAAAAGTTTAATCAAAATATAAAAGATGAGAGGTGAACGACAAAATCAAAGTTTGCAGAATTTAATTATTTTGGTATATATATGTCTATTGATATATGCCCTTTATAACAATATTTCAATCCAAAATTTGAAAAAGAAAAACAGTTTGCAACAAAATCAGTTATTCTGATGATATTGCATACACTTTTTCTCCACAAAAGTGTAAAAAAAGAATGGTTGTAGGAAATACTTCTGATTCAACAAAAATCAGTATTTGCATCTTGTACTCATTAAATATTACCCAAAATTTCAAAAAACTGTGATTTGGAACGCATCAAATTTATAAATAGAGAGGGATCAGTCATTTCGGTATGTTGTACAGAGTCCTGCCTGGTAAGAATTTAAACAAAATATAAAAAAAACACAAGTTTTTTCGGTGTTGTACTCCCTCAAAAAAGTTGAAACTTTTCTTAATTGAGACAAAATGCCATAAACAAAAACATTTTAGTCAGAACATCTAGAACAACAAAAATCACTACACTTAAGGTACCAGAATTACTACACGTTAAATAAAAATCGTTTCGTCATATTGCATGTAACCGATGTATATAAGTTTAGTTACACAAAATGTGAAAAATACATTATTTGCATACACAAATTGTGAAAAATACATTATTTGCTTAAAAACAGTCCTTAAACTCTTCTTAAATATTATGTAATACTTTTTTAAAAGTTGTTGTGGCTTGTTAATTTAAGCTTAAAATGTCAATTAAAATAAGTTACAGTCACATTCTTAGCAAAGACCACTAAGATTAGCTTACATGTAAAAAGCAACATAAAACTGAAGCTAACATAAGGTAGCTACAGCAGCTAATAGCTGGTCACTTAAATATAAACTACATATTTATAAATTCCTAGCTACCTAGCTAGTTGTTGTTGGTGTGGTTGATGCTAGCTAACAAACATGTCTCGCATCAATAATATCATCAAAACTTTAAAAAACATAAACAAACCTTACAGAAACCTTTCTATACTTCATTTATATACCATGCCCCTTTTTAAATGCTTTTGTAAAGATTTATTTTGAAGGCAAGAGAAGACAAATGCTTAAAAAGGACAGCCATCTTTTTTGCAAACACATTTTCCGTTACTTTGTGCTAGAACTTCATTTAACAAACCACACAAAACTCGCGGCTTTTCACGACAAAGAAGACATATTTTTTTCGGCAACATCAAAGATTTTTTTCGGCGACATCAAAGGAAAATGACGATATCAACTTTGCCTGTTACAGACACACGGAACTGGCTTATTATTATATAGACTAGTTATTTAAACCCGTGGAATAATCCACTTAAATATATTTTATTCGTTCGTTTTAAACGAAATCCCGCAGAGATATCCACTCAAAAATATTTAAAATTTATTATATGTTTCTTATCACAAAATCATTGGTTGTCAGTTTCATT
The DNA here is from genome assembly GCF_029227915.1 of Hydractinia symbiolongicarpus. Classification (NCBI taxonomy): domain Eukaryota; kingdom Metazoa; phylum Cnidaria; class Hydrozoa; order Anthoathecata; family Hydractiniidae; genus Hydractinia; species Hydractinia symbiolongicarpus. The sequence continues at coordinate 27,614,998 of NC_079879.1, forward strand.
TTAAAGACGCAAACAATGAAAACTTTTAAACAAAATTGACAACTATGATAACAACGTTGGTTGCCTGTGACTTTACTCGTATAACAATTTATAACAAAGGACCCGTCACGGTAAATTTAAATTCGCATGCAATAAAATTCCCAGCAAATAAAATCACTTTATTTTATCACATGAGTTGTTATAGCTAAACAGCGAAATTTATTGTTCTTTTCGTCAAAACGTTTTTTGTTAATTCCATTCAAGCGGGAATAAATGAAACCAATATGTTATAACAGTAGACAATAGACACGTGCGTAAGGGAATAATAAAAATTAATTACCCGTGATTTTGTGTATTAAAGTTTACATCGTCACAGAAAGGTTTTTTATGAGAACAATAAAATAAATTAACCGTGACCTTTTTAAATCAAAAATTTTAAATCAATATGAAAAAGCACACAAAAGACAGAATAAAAAAAAGTTTAGCAAAAGTGACATGTTACTGCGGCTGTTTCTTTAGAAAAAACAACACGTCCACTTTGCCTGTTACAGACACACGGAACTGGCGTATTATTATATAGATTAGGCCCGTGGAAAAATCCACTTAGGCAGAAAAACAATTGAAAAGTTCTGTTATTTGAATTTTGATGACATCAGCAAATATTTCAGTATATTGAATATGCCTTTTACTAAAAAAAAAATAATCTGAAAATGCATAAAAAGAAAGTATATAAGTCATAATTTAACAAAAAAGTTCTTAAAATCTAACACAAAATATCAAATGTCAAATCGCATGAAATCCTCCCAACAAAACTTCAGACAAAATATGAAAAACAACGGCGTGCAAGGTGTAAAATCTAGTTAGTAGAAAGTTACAACATTGACAGTCACAACCCAGACAGTTACGACAACAATAATAATAATGTCAGAAATAACACATATGTCAAATATGTATACATCTTATTATGTGATTATGTTGAAAACCTTCAATATTTTAATCTAAAGTGTCGAAAAGAAAGGCTTGCAACAGTAAGCACAGATCTATGAAATAAGTTCTTTACGCATTTTAAACAATATCAAAAAGCCAAACTTAAACAAACACAAAACACCTAAAAACAAAAAGTTAAACTTTGAAAAATCATTTATTCGGTTGCATACCATCCTCTCCCGCAAAAATATGCACAAAATGTAAAAATTAACCGGTTAACAAAACAATTTTTTGTCTAATGATCCGTACTGACTTTACCAAACATTTTAACCTGAAATGTCGAAAAAGCAATATGCAAGGAGTAAATTTCAAATCAACAAAAATCATTATTTTGAAAACATTGTATATATATATGGTCCTTCCTCACAAAAGTTTACAATAAATGTAGAACACAAAGGTTTATGAGGAGCAAATCAAAATATGAACAAAAATCAGTTCAATTGGCATGTTCTATATTGTCTTCAGCCATAAAATCTTCCACAAAATTGATATGAAACCCATCAAATTCAACTCAGAAAAAGCAGTCATTTAAGTGCATACAAAAATACAACTTGTAGAATATCAAATTATTATTTTTAGTATATATAATTGCATATGGTCCTCCCTCACAACAGTTAAATTTTTGCACTAAATTTGCAACACAAAATAATTCCTATGGTGTTCCTCAAAAGTTTAATCAAAATATAAAAGATGAGAGGTGAACGACAAAATCAAAGTTTGCAGAATTTAATTATTTTGGTATATATATGTGTATTGATATATGCCTTTTATAACAATATTTCAATCCAAAATTTGAAAAAGAAAAACAGTTTGCAACAAAATCAGTTATTCTGATGATATTGCATACACTTTTTCTCCACAAAAGTGTAAAAAAAGAATGGTTGTAGGAAATACTTCTGATTCAACAAAAATCAGTATTTGCATCTTGTACTCATTAAATATTACCCAAAATTTCAAAAAACTGTGATTTGGAACGCATGAAATTTATAAATAGAGAGGGATCAGTCATTTCGGTATGTTGTACAGAGTCCTGCCCAGTAAGAATTTAAACAAAATATAAAAAAACACAAGTTTTTCGGTGTTGTACTCCCTCAAAAAAGTTGAAACTTTTCTTAATTGAGACAAAATGCCATAAACAAAAACATTTTAGTCAGAACATCTAGAACAACAAAAATCACTACACTTAAGGTACCAGAATTACTACACGTTAAATAAAAATCGTTTCGTCATATTGCATGTAACCGATGTATATAAGTTTAGTTACACAAAATGTGAAAAATACATTATTTGCATACACAAATTGTGAAAAATACATTATTTGCTTAAAAACAGTCCTTAAACTCTTCTTAAATATTATGTAATACTTTTTTAAAAGTTGTTGTGGCTTGTTAATTTAAGCTTAAAATGTCAATTAAAATAAGTTACAGTCACATTCTTAGCAAAGACCACTAAGATTAGCTTACATGTAAAAAGCAACATAAAACTGAAGCTAACATAAGGTAGCTACAGCAGCTAATAGCTGGTCACTTAAATATAAACTGGAGACTTAGCTAGGTATAAAGAACATGGCTACATATTTCTAAATTCCTAGCTACCTAGCTAGTTGTTGTTGGTGTGGTTGATGCTAGCTAACAAACATGTCTTGCATCAATAATATCATCAAAACTTTAAAAAACATAAACAAACCTTACAGAAACCTTTCTATACTTCATTTATATACCATGCCCCTTTTTAAATGCTTTTGTAAAGATTTATTTTGAAGGCAAGAGAAGACAAATGCTTAAAAAGGACAGCCATCTTTTTTGCAAACACAATTTCCGTTACTTTGTGCTAGAACTTCATTTAACAAACCACACAAAACTCGCGGCTTTTCTCGACAAAGAAGACATATTTTTTTCGGCAACATCAAAGATTTTTTTCGGCGACATCAAAGGAAAATGACGATATCAACTTTGCCTGTTACAGACACACGGAACTGGCTTATTAATATATAGATTGACGCCTGCGGATTAATTAAAATTCGTTTAAAGTCCTAACAATGCATTCGTGTGATGAAATAGACTAAAAATAACTTTGCTTCACCTAGCTCCCTCATCTTTTTACATGCCACAAAGATACCAGAGGCGAAAGAAGTTACTGCTAAAAAATGTAAACAAAGGAATTCATCCATAAGTTTAGTAAAATTAAATGAACAAATGTTTTTGTGTCTTATATGCTTTATTGTAGTTAGTAAAGAAGAAAAACGTTTTAATAACCTGTTAAAAACATATCATTAGATAATTCCTGCAAATTTTAGCCATGATAAACCGCTTAACAAAGTCTCTTTCTTTTATTCTGATTGTATAGACGAGTTTTAAAGCTTAGGTTTCGACAGATTTTCCACACCTGTGTATGAAAGTAGGAAAATTAATGGAAGATATATAGTTGAAGAAAGTTAAGTTACTGTTATGATATTTGCTCAGCTAGTAGCATCTTTTTACTGATGTACGATTTTAATTTGAAGATCACAATATGACTTCACTTGAAAATAAGGTTTGCAATGGTCTACAGCCTACTGCATAAGTTATTTTGACTGTCAACTTGCGTAGAAAGTCTGGGAAATATATACCACACTGCATCATAATTAAAATTGTTCAGATTTGTGGAATGTCTAAAAGGGCGTTTTGTTGGATGCTAAGCAGTATGCCCGAATAAGCGTGTTGTGCAATAATTTCAAAACTACTCTTCAGCCCATGAAATAACCCAAAGGTTGTTCATAGCAAATATTCTCAGATCAGATAAAATGGCAATTCGGCACAAGTTTGAACAAAATGCGAATATTGTAATTGAGCTTGCTGCTCCCTGACTAAGCAGAAGTGTTTTTACAGTTCTCCAGCTTTTCAATTTTTCCTCTGTAAAACAAGCACCAAAATTTTAATTAGCTATGCTACTAGTTTTGTGGTATTTACAACTCAAGCTTATAGAGAGCCTGTTTTGTGGTATAGTATATGTATTCAATCTTGTACGATTAACGGAGACAGGTAATTAATTGGCTTGGTAAACGACAACCTGCAGCCTGTTATATCTCCAGGAATGTCAATACCGTTGCCTTAAAAGTCAAGCGAAAATTTTAATTGATTTAAGAAATAGAATCGAGCCACAATAAACAACATGCATACGGTTTTAACCATTTTCGATTATAGACATAGCTTTTTAGGGCTGTGGCACGGTATATGTCACTTATAAACATAGCTTTTTATAAATATTTGGGAAATGGAGGAAAAATCCGAAATTCAACCTAGTTATGCAGACGCATCTTACTCTCAACAACAACAACCATTCCTAGCAAAACAAGCGCAAACACAAGTATGTGAACTAAATTTATTGCCATTACCAAAAACTTTTTATATGCGTTTTTCGTATTACTTTAGAACGTGATACAAGTGTTATCATTATCTCTCTAATAATAGCCGTCGTCTGTCTGTTCGTGCGGTGGTTTGTCTGTAATTAATTGGCATGGTAAACGACAGCCTATTTTATCCCCAGGAAGGTCAATACCGTTGCCTTTAAAACAAAGGAAAAATTTCAATTGATTTAAGAAATGGAATCAGAAGGTACAATAAAAAACATGCATACGGTTTTAACCATTCTCGCTTATAGCCATAACTTATTAGGGCTGTGGTCCGGTATAGGTCGCATATAGGTATGGATTTATATAAAAGAGTGATTTACAGGAAATGGAGGAAAAAGCTGAAATTCAACCTAGTTACGCAGACGCATCTTACTCTCAACAACAACAACAACAACCATTCCTAGCAGAATAAGTGCAAACACAGGTATGCGAACTAACTTTATTGCCATTACCAATTATATGTCTTTTTTGTATGACTTCAGAACGTCATATACGAGTGTCATCATTATTCCTTTTATATTAACGCCTCTATGGAATCGATGTGAAAACCAAAATTTAAAATAGAAAAATCCATTGTCTTAGAAAATCTGTTTTAAAAAATGTGATTAAATATCATACAGTGGAATCCCCCTAAAGCGGACACCCTATAAAGCGGACAGCCCTCTAAAGCGGACAAAAATTTTTGCACCGGCAGAATTTAGGTCAAACTCTCATAAAAAAATCTCTATAAAGCGGACGATTATAAAGCGGACACTCTATAAAGCGGACAAAAATCTTTGCACCAAATGACAGTTTCCCTTATAAACACTCCCTATAAAGCGGACAATGGAAAAATAACGAGATGAAATGTCACTTTTTCTTAAAATTTAAACCATTTTACTTAGTACATCTTTGAGTTTTGTTATTTACCGAGTCCAACACTTTCCTTATATTTTTCTCGGCCCACTCAACTGCCTTTTCAACACCAATTAATTGGTACTGGGCAGGAATTTCTAGTCCGTAGCCAGCACCACGGTTCACTCGCTTCCCAGTCACTTTACATCCGATGGTACAGTTAGGAAGCGACATGAATTTGACGTCATTGTCAGCACTTACTTTAACTATCAAGTCAACACAGTATCTAAACTTCGAGTATCTAAACTAAAGCGGACACTTTTTTTTGCACCAATGGTGTCCGCTTTAGAGGGATTCCACTGTATTTTTATCAACGTGTTTAATGTCAAAATTATGTCAAATGTTTATGTACAAACTGAAGATCTTCTCTAACCTCAGCTCCATCTGAGCACTATAAAAGACATCTATTATCTTATTCACTTTGTTTAACCGAAAATAAAAGTCTTATTTTTTACGTAATCTCTTCTCAAGACTTAGGACGCTATTCAAGAAATAAAATTTAGTTAGTGGAGTCATCTTCGGTATTCGTACGTATTTACAATTTCTAATACACTCAATATTATATAATTACAACACAACTTAGGTTACAACAAACAACAATTTTCTTACGTACTTTCTATCTATACTTCTTAATACTACCACAATTATTCTTAGCTCGTGTAAGCATTTTAAGACTTGTTACCTTGTTGAGATAATACATTAGAGTCTTTACCGATTCCGGGATAACGACTTCCGGTTATCCTGATTGACTTCGTCTATCCTTCCGGAAGAAACCGTATAGATAGATGTAAAATTCTATGACACTCAGCCAGTCTTAATATCACTTTTCGAGTAATTTCCTCAACTTACAGGGAAGAGTGGGCGGGTCGTCTAACCCGTACGAATAGAATTGACTTGTGAGTAGGAACGGGTAGCAAATTTCTATTCAAGCATGCGCTATCAGGCGCATGCGTATGTTGCCTCGATTACTACGAAAATAAGTTACAATATCTTAACTTCTCATAACACTAACAATAAACATAAATATTATTTTAGCATTTCTCTTTTTAACAGCAGAATTATGTGGATAACAGAAACGGATTAATTATCCCACATAAAAACCAGGTTGAATAAATACCGTAAGAACGTGATTGAACTCTAAGATTAAAGATTAGAAATGCATATTCGCTTTATTTAGCAACCCAGTACCACAGTTTTAACAGTACAACAACCTTATGTTCAAACAGTGCATATACGAAACTACGCCCTTATATCTTGGATAGCTTGTTTATTTTGTTGTTGCCCAATTGGCATTGCAGCTATTATTAAATCCTGTGAGGTGAGCATCATGCCAATGCATGGCTAATATTATTTAGCTATTTTTTCCATGTGTTTTATACACTTTAAGGTGTATATGTTTTACAGTTGCTATCTCTGAATATAATTATGCTTTTTTAGGTACATAATGCTCTTGCAGTGAATGATGTTCCACGTGCCCAGAAAGCGTCCGAAGCAGCTAAGAAACTTGCCTTTGCTGCTGTGATAGTTGGCATTATTCTTATAACCATTAACGTTGTGTTGCGGGTGCTGATTGCAAACTCAACTAAGTAGTTCGTTTTATGAACTATAATAGTGTAAATTGTGTTTACAAATTTGTTCTTTATCAAGCTTGTTAGTATTTGTTTACAATTAAGAGATATTAGCAGATAAAATGTAACGAAATATTTGTTTAAAGCTTATACTAAGAACAAAAGTAGGAAAACCTAAATCTGACTCTTTCAAAACATCTTCACCACCGCTACCATTTAAAAGTGGTTACGACCGTTCCTTTTGGCAACAACAACGACACCTGGGACACGGTTTCCGAGCTGTTAATTAAATGAAACATATATCCAAGTTGTTCTATTAGATCATGGAATATGCGGTGAAGTGTTCGAAATATTAAGGGTGAAAATCGTCGCGACACGCCATTATTCATTATAAATTTTGCGGTACAAAAAACAACAGCTATTATTATCGAAATTATTATCATAATTCTTAAACTGATCATCATCATAACAGTTTTATTAAACAAAAGAAAGAAAAATAGGAAAGAGATTTATAAAGTAAGTGTTCAGCTTTGAACATCCAAATGCACTGAATATAACCACTTAATTTGCATCATTAGATCCCAGAGACACATTCTTAAACTTTACTTGTGAGTCTGCGTCTACAAGGAAAGAAGGAAATGCTTATAATGATAGAAGGAAGGTTAATTGGTGACAGTGTTATCCAGGAAAGAATTTCTGCAACATTTTTTCGTAGTAAGGGTTTTTAGTTTCTCTGCACTTTTAATAATGCAACTAGGCAGCATTTACAACGTTGTTGGACATTTTTAGATATATAGTAAGAAAGGACGTAGTACCCCTGAAACGTAAATAACAATACATCAATGGTGGTCAGTTATAAATGCATCCAATAGGTATAAGCACATAAAAGCAAAGAAAATTAATTCCAAGTTCAATTCAAATGCAAAAAATAATTTTAAGCATATTTTCTGTCATTATTTTTTAACAATTGAATTTCCATTTAAAGTCGTGTCCATTTTTCCACTTTCTTTCAAAATTGAAAGGACAAATTTGATTGAGCCAGCTTTGTTTTTACGAATTTGGAATTGAAGAACTGCGAAGACAAATTTTATCTCAGTAACACTACTGTGACATTCTGAGTCAGTTTGGAGGGTAACCCGTCCGACCTGATGTGTAACTGCTCATAATATAATTTTAATATTGCTGTAATTGTTGTAAACATTCCTGCTAATGCCAGCCTTGATACAGATCCGTTAGGTTCAGGTAAGTTGACTGAAAAAATCTTTAAAGACGATGGAAGTTCATCCTATAAATGTTACCATCGAATTAATAACGCAATTAATGACGGAAGTAGAGTTATTGCTGCAATTAAACTACGTTTGATAAGAAAATTTCTTTCCCATTTTCTTTTTCAAAATAAATGATATGTCTCAGAAAAGAGTTTTCATTATTTAGGATGTCCATCATAAATGCCTTAAGTAAAACTCTTCTGAAGATTTTTTTGTTCAGTTTTATTTTCATTGCGTCTCATGTCCACCTGAGATTTGGATCGGTAAAGATGGTTCCATCTTACTTGTGCTTCATGAAAATCCAATCAAGTAAATTTCTGAAGGTAATGCGATATAAACTGTATTGTCAATCAGTACCGAGAAATTTTATCCGAGTCGAAAAACTAAGGTTATCTTCTAAAGACCAACATTTATAGCGACAGTTTACATGGACAAACGAATTTAATTAACAATATGAAAACAATTTAACAGTAATCAGTCCGGAAAGGGAGGAGAGGGTGGTCAAATTTCGCTCATTTGCCGGTTTTTTTGTAATAAATCTTTTTCGCTATAGTGTATGGTTGTGATACTTCCAGAGATTTTATATTTATAGGTTAGACACTTGCACACCGAATGTCTACCCATACCTGACTTAGATATTGGTCATTGCTCGAAACTGTTTCTTATATTTCTATTAAGTCCGCATAATTAGGAAAAAATGATAACTTCCGTTAGGATTACCTTTGGAAATAAAAAATCATTCAAGAAAATTTGTACACGTAATTCATCTGATTTTCCGATCAAGAAAAGTCAGATTTACGGCCATTTTTTTGTATTCTTTTTATTTAAGTTATGAAAACAGAAACAAAAAATTATGTTAAATAACTTTTATTTGGCTGTCACAAACTTTAAACAGATTGTCAAAGCTCGTTCCATAAGTAAAGTTATTGAATTTTAATCAAATAGTGGTATTCTGAATAAAATCCAAGTTTTTGATAATGTCACAGAAACAATGCTGACATTTTGTTCCTTCCGTGATGTATTATAAGTTTGATTTTAATTTAGAAAATCCTATGAAAATTACGCAGGAGGAGAAACGTAAAATGTAATTTTTGTTAGGCAAATGACAGACTACCCAATATAAAACGTTTTTTAACGTGTGATGTCACAACTCATGAAGGGAAATTTATCATTCAACGAGCTTTCTTTTACATTTTATGTAGGGGGCTTAAAGCGAACTCTTAGATTGAGTTTGTAGTTTATTGGCGGATGAGATTGGGGCTTCATGTAGAGAAATAGAATTTTGAAAAAATTCCAAAAACACTATCTTTTTTTGGAAAATTTTAGGATCAAGGGGAAGAAGCAATGGACAAAATGGTGCATCAAATGCCTTGATATGAATAATTCATCAATAGAACGTATCAAATGCCCCAACACAAAAGAAGAAGAAACCAATGTCCAACATGTGATCCCCTAGGTTATCTGTATAAGCTTATTTTTAACAGGATTTATAATGCCCTAAATCGTGATACAGAGATAAGATCCCAGGAATATCTGGGATGCGACATTGTAACGTTTATAGGTCATGTTCAGTCCCTGTTTAGAGGTGGGATGAGCTGGGGAAACCGAGTGGCAGTTTCACCACAAGATACCAATAGGGTGCAGGGAGAATGGAGAATATCCTAGCAAAGAAGAATAATTGAATAGGCTGCACTACACTAACATACAGCCCTTATGGGTTGTAGATAACCAAAAGAAAGGTATTCGTTATATCTCCGAGTAGAGTGTAGCCTAGCGTGGTTGATCAAACACACCTCCAATAAATGAAAGTGTGTTTGTATATAACTGTAATTTTACCTTATGCCCTGATTGAGTTTTGATTTTTTCGTTACAAAAGGCTATTAATAAAGATGTCAGAACTAGCGCAAGTATTTGACTCCGCAGAACTTTTTGAACATGTCGAGAAGGCCACGGATAAGCGGCAAGTTTTAAAGAAAGCCCTGCACAAAGGCAAGGGAGATCTCTTGCCGAAGAAATTTACAAAAGGCTTTGACGACAAGGTCCCTGATGAGGCAGTCGAAAACGTACATACCGAGTATGTTCAACGAGAGCTCCTGGAGAGGGAGAAAAAACGGCCAAGGCACTATGTACCCAAATGGTCAGCCTGTACGTGAATCTTGTTGGAAGTTTTGTGGATATTGATAATGTTGAGGATCTGCGAAAAGATATCGAGGAAGACTCTATCATCAAAGATGCCATGACGGATCTCGGGGTCCTGGACTATTGCACAATTGGTAGGTGTTTAGCGCCTATATTGGTGGTGGCCCGGCACATGTCCAAAAAAAGAAGATGAGGCGGAAGCTAACGAAACAGATCTTTAAGGATCAGGGCCTACAGTAGTTTTTTCTTATAAGGACTTACAAGAAATGAGTGAAGAACCGAAACAAAAAATAAAAGTCATCACGGGAAGAGTTGCCCAGGAGCACATGTTGGCAGCACTGAAGAAAAGGAAGGAAGAAATGAAACAACAAGAGGGTACCGTAGAATCTACAATCAAAACCTCTTCTGGGGCCAGTTCCGTACAGTCAGTGTACATCTAAGGTGTATGTACGCTTGCCATACTCGCGGTAGCTGTTGGAGTATGATATACATTTGGAGGCAAAAATGAGGACGAGCCCGCCCCTGAGTCTCAATAGGGACAACGGGACAAAGCTCAGTCTGAAATTGACATTTTCAAGATGAGTTAAATTTTTCAAAAAAAATACGGTAAATAAATGACATGAAATACCTCACATAAATACCTCACATGACAAGCAACATAACCCGCAAAGAAAAAGAAATTTTGGATATGCTTTACAAGACTGTCGTAGATCGCAGTTCACTTTTGCTTATGCACTTGGGGGTAAGAAATTCCTAGGCATTCCACGACATTCTGCTAAAATGGACATGAACGACGTGATGAAGATGACGGCCTATTTTGACGCGGGCAGAGATTCTCTTGAGATGGCTGTAAAAAAAGGGTGGATCCCAGCAAGCATCGTTCCAAAGCAATAAATGATTGATGTAGCCAGAATTGATAAGGAAATTACAGGGTCTCAACAGAACGAGCTCTACCTGTGCCTCTACACCTTGTTTTCCCACGAAATTGTGCGTAGGTACATTAAACGTTTGAAAACACCAATCAAGATACCCTTTTTTAACTTCGCACCCTGCCCTGTCTCTCAAGAAAAGGCGCGCCTCGTCAAAAGATATCTCAAGGGGTTGCGGTACCTAGATGGTAAGCTATCATTAGATCCCCTTCCCCTCGTATACAAGACCACGTACTGCCCCGCCTGCTATGGGTCTCTTGTCAACAACCAAGACAGCGCGTGGATTTGTTGCGATTGCCTTTCTACGTATCTAAAAAGATAGCGTTTAATAAAATTCTAGACGTTGTCAAGGAACCGCACATGGCTATCTTCACAGGTCCGACAAGCTGTGGCAAGACGCAACGTGTCCTGGACCTGCTCGAAAATGAGTATAAACGACACTACTACAACATAGTCATACTATGCCTTGTTATACAATGAAATAGCGCCTATCTCAAGAGAGCCTCGCTCTGGCGGAATGACTATGTGTACCTGATCGACCCCAAAGATCAACTTTTTGAATGGATTTAAAAATTGTCCTCGTTGCTGGCGGGAGAAGACACGTTTTTCGTCTTATATCTGATGAATGCCTCGATAGGCGGGGACAATCCCTGCTTGAATTGGCTATTTTATGGTAGGCACAGGAGGCATAGTTTTGGTTACTCACTCAGTCTTACACAGCCCTTCCGAAGAACCTTAGAAGACAAAAAAATCAACCCTTCGTTTGGTTTCCGCACAAGAGGTCGGATATGAAGCTAATCGACGAAGAGACGAACATAATCCTTGACTGGGGCGAAATAAAGGCCGAGTTGAAAAAGTGCAAGCATGCACAAATTTCGCTTTTCAACGGCATACCTGCCGGAGAAATTGAGACCCTGTTCCATGAACAAAATCAGCCTCTTTTTAAACGTGCTGACATGGGGAGGTTTTTGAGGATCGATGATATAACAGCAACATACAGAGACGTGAAAACCATTCCTTGCCGTGATATCATGAGGGGTGCGGCAGCTGCATCGCTCAAAGAAAGTTAAAATAGGATCGATGTCTTTGTCACATTTGACGGTGCATTGGAGATTTTGCAAGACCCTAGAGTTAATCAAATGGCTTGCTCGAAAAGGTGTCGAAAAATTACAGGATGAACTTGAGAAGCGAGACGTGGCCATCGCCATCCTCGAGGACGATCTTGATGCCAGGGATGAACAACTCATGGTGCTGGGGGACGAACTCGAAGTACGAGGCTTCAAGAACGGTACGTACCACATGCTCAAGATCCTGGAAAAGAAAACATAATCATCGCAAGCATACCACGACGACGAGTATCATCATCTTCCGTACTACTGTGCGCGTGTTCAAAGACGTGTTCTTCCCACCAAAAAGAGATGGTTCAAAGACAACTACCCAAACGCGGATGAGATTGTCGTCATCAATAATCCCAACTGCATGCATGCGCTTAATAGGTTTGAAGAGGACGAGCATGTGAAGCGTTACTGGTGCCACTTTAGGCTTATTGACCTTACTCGAGACGACTTGCATGATTTAGGTGTTCCGGCACTGGAAGACTAAAAAGGCGCTAATTTTACTCTTGTGAGTAGTAAAATTACCCCATCATATAGCAGAAAGGCACCACCCTACACTTTGGAAAATAGACCTGTTTGGCTTCCTACTAGAAACCCTTGAAATAACAAATATGGAAGCATACATATAACAGCAACAATTTAAAAATAAATACAATATCCATGTAGCTGTACTACGTTGTTGCATCGAGGCAGCGTCAGTTACGGGTTATTGCCTGCAATGCTTGGAAAATTTTAGGTTTCGAAATGGACCCTACTACGAAGGGTTTGAGCACCCTGATGATGAAGAGCTTTTAGACAGGGTAGCATCAGGGAAAAAAGGCAAGACGCAAGACCAACAAAAAGTTGGAGAATGCTATAAAACGTCAAGGGCTCCATATTGTTTATGTCAAAGAGAACAAGTATGGAGTTCTCTGTTACGAGAATATCAAGAATAAGGAATTAGGCTATCAGATTTAGCTGATTTAACAAGAATAAGCGACATCCTCAACTTTAATTGAGCTGATTTGGCAAGAATAGACGACATCCTCTACTTTCATCATTTGGTACGAATAGGCGACATCCTCGACTTTTGTAAAGCAGATAAACCATTGGTTGACATTGACCTTGATAGTGAACGTAATGTTATCAAAGGTATTGTGTATGGGTATCCGTATACCCTACATCTCTGGGATTATCTGCGAGGTCCATGATGACAAGGATGCTTAATGAGAACTTTTTTTTGTGATTTAACAAGACCACAACAACAAATCTCCACTCCTTGACATGCTCGGGAGGTACTTGAACATCTTTAGAAATCAGCATCAAAACACGGTACGATCCTATCCAGCCTGTACGTTTCCTTGCTCCAAACGGCATTAGTTGCGCGTCTTTTTGTGTCACCATGCTCTTCTCCAGATTGTAGCTGATAGAGACAACACATCCTAACGCAATAGTTTCTCCTCAGGGTATTGTTGCCCTTTTGCGAGTGGTACCTCCTCGCCTATCACCTATTGCTCTACTAGGTTTTATCCCAATCATAGCAGTTTTTGCATTGTCGAGACCTTTCACGATGGTGTATACGTGTTTGGCTATTAGTCTCCTCAGAGACCAACTCTTGCGCATCTTGGGGTTTAAAGAGTCTTTCCGCAAGTACTTTGTTATAGGACTCTACAAAGGCAGTAAACGAGTGGTGGTATTTCGTGCTAGCCCGTTTAATTTTCACACCCTTGTCCTCTAGCATTTTTGTCACTGCCGACTTGAATTCGGAGCCATTGTCACACTGAAGAATGTTGGGGTAGGTCCCGCCTTGTAAATGTCCTTGATCATGTCAGCAATCTCGCTGGCTTTTTACGTACGTAGGGGTCTCGCTACCTTGTACCTCGAGGCTACGTCAATACCCGTGAGGATGTATTTGTAGGTGTTACCGTATAGTTTGTCATGAGGCATGTACAATATATCAAACTGATGCATCTCGTTGGGTCCCGTGATGGTAAAATGAGGATAATCGATTCGTCTCAGACCCCGAATATGCCGGAACCCGAGCAGTTACCTGGAAAGCCAGTGAAAGACTTTCTTTTTTGATACGGCACCCTCTGCATTGAGGAATTTGGTGCCTTTTCGACCAATTGCTTAAATTCCTCGCCTCCTCCTCGGTAACTATATGTAATGCTTTTGACATGTCTTTATTACATGTCAAAAACGTTCTACAAATACCTTTAGGCAACAAAATCCAAAGGAGTCAAGAAGCCAACAATGAAAATGCGTTCACCATCCTGTTGTTGTTTGGATGGTGTGTAGAAATCTGAAAATTTTGGAACCTTATCATTCGATGCGATGTAGTACTTGTACATGTCATCTTCCCGGCCTGTATTTGCAATCCAGTCAATTTTATCATCTCTGTCTTGTACCCATTGTGCTTGGGCGAGTTGTAGTTTTTCCATCGCTTCATCGTGTCTTTTGCACTCTGCCTCACCATGCCCTAAAAGCTTACTAAACAGGAAGAATGTTCCTGAGAAGGTCAAGGCGTTGATTAATGCTGCCCCTGCCAAGGTTGCCATTTATTGCAATACTCCACAGAGTGAAAATTACCATCGAGAATGTTTAGCTGAGCATCTTGAAGCAGGCACACATGGCAGCGTATATCCCCAGTTCCGTCAGCATTTTTCGTCATGTGCAGCGTGATGCCATCACTCAGGCGTTTTAAGGGCGTGCCAGAACCATGTAGGGTGTGATGAGGAGATGCACTAAAATCGATAAACAGGGCGTACCTTTCTGTACTGAATTTCTCAATCGTCACATTGGACTCGTCACTACCGAAGAGGTTCATGTTCTGCTCGAGGTGATCCTTAGGAATCATTGCGTGCGAGTATAGCTCGTTGGGTTCAGCCTCGACAGCGATGTTTAGTTTTTCGATCTTCGGGTTGTAAAACACCTCGTTCGCACCGGAGTAGGCTTTCACTTTCTCAGAGTCTACGAACAGTAACAGGACACCCTTTAGACTCTTTGCTGGGATGTCGATTTGAAGATTATGACTGGTATCCGCTTTTTTTCAGGGTGACCACCTTACTCGGAAGTACCCGATTCTAGAGTAACGCGAGACGGCTATACCTTGACATCATGGCGCTTACGAGACCCTCGTGATTTACCTTGTCAAATTCCAAGGCGATAGTACTAATTTTGTAGGTGGCATCCGCTGCCTTGGCTGCCGTAGAACATGCGGCCGCTGTATCTTCATCTTTGATAACGTCGCTATGTGAGGTAAAATGTATGACACACTGCAATCTGTCGTATAATCCCGGCTGGTAAAACGGCAAGTCTGTCATTAGTTCAAATAGGTTACAGAAAGGTATACAAAACGTGTTACCATAGGCCGCCGCGATCGCCTGCTCCTCCTCTGTCCCGGTTACACCGGTAGCTTCCACCTGCAGAGCGCAGATGTTTAGTATTGGTACCCGTAAGTTCCATATAAAACAGTAGCTTGATGCTACATGGAAAGATGACGTCGTTTTGTCTTATGTTGGGAATATCCACGTACAGTTCTTCGTTTTGATTGATTGTAGAGGGAACGTGGTTCATCTTGACACGCTGTTTCTCTCCCCTGATACTAAAATGCGTTTTAAATTATGCGTATGGGTTAAGGTCATCTCCAAATACACTCATTCATTTTAGGGTCTTTTTTTAAATAAATGCCGAAGAAGCAAGTATTTCCACCAGAGGAGGACCTTTCAGATTACAGACCTGAAAATCCTCCAGCACCAACGACAAGGCCAGTACCAACACGAGGAGAACAAGAAGTTGTTCCGGGAGGCACCACGACAAGGCAGAGGGAAGAAGTACTAAAATCTAAGGTTGATAGTTTTTACGAACGTCTTGGCGATGAACTGGGGTGACAACATCTGCAAAATTTTACAACGAGTTTGAAATGACGGGGATCAATTTGCTGTCGATGGTATAGTGATCACAAATAGGAATGGTGAATTAAAAAGCGTTTGCCAGATACAAAGGTTGTTAGGTAAGGAGCGTCTGATAGCCATAGGGTTTACCAACTATGAAACACCCAACAAAGGCAGTAAGGCAATGGCCCAGAAACTCCTGAACGAGATCGTTCACGTCGAGGAGGCTGATGATATTGAAATGATGCCATTGCTTGAGAATGTCCTAGACGAGACGGAGAGCCTTATCGAAGTTACTTCGTTTGACGGCGATGAAGTTTTTACAGAACGCGAGAGAAGAGGACTCAACCTCGAAGCAACTGAAAAGCAAGATGATTCTATACGATAGCGAGATTGGCAATGCAGAAGCCAAGGTGAAAGAACTCGAGGCTAAGAAGGCTGAGGCAACCGAGGGACGACGAGCTACCTTGGGCAGGGATATCGAGAAGGTCCAGGAAGAGATTGAAAATCTGCAGGATGAAAAAGAAGCCACATGAGAAGCGCACGACGTACTAGACTCCGGCATCCATAGCCAGCTGAAGGCGATCAACGACACGCTGATGAAAATAGCCGGATATCACACGTCCTTGCTTAAAAAGCTCAATATCTTGTTCAAAGAGCAGGGTTTTACTATTGCAGATATCTCGGCTATTGGTCTAATGATTTTCACAGTCGTGGCACAACAGGTGCCGCAACAGGTTCAGGTGGAAGTGCTACAGGAAAGGGACTTGTAGAAAATCAGCTGGAAATACTTGGAAAATTCCTGAAATACTTGCCGGGTAAGGCAGGTGCAGCACTACTTGGGATTATTGGCACGGTTGTCTCGTTCTTTGTTAGAGTAGTAGCAACAATTGTCGAATACGCAGCCAAAACCTGTATATGGCAATCGCTGCCGCCGTTGCTTTTGTTGTAGCCTACGTTGGAAAGAGGAAAGTCTAATATGTTTCAACAACACATAAGACCTATTTAAGCCAGATATAAGCGACAATGATCCCTACTCCTGCAGTAATCAACGCGGTTTTGGTATCCTCATGTTGTTCCCCCTGTAGGGATACCCTGTATTTGATAGTGCCAGCCTGCTCTGTATACTTAGGGGGTGATTTGATACTATGCTTAGGAGGTGGTTTGATAGTATGCCCAGGAGCTGCTTTGATAGTATGCTTACGGGGTGGTTTAATGGCCTGTTAAGAGGGTGGTTTGATAGTATGTTTAGGAGGCTTTATATTATTCACGTCAACCTTGGACCCAACGCTTACATTGGCAGGTGCAATTAAGATGTTGTTGTTATAGCCCTCAATTTTATCTATACGCAGGTTCATGTCTGAGGGTAGCATGCATACGCTGGGTATAACAGCAAAGTATTGTAGCACTTTCTGAAATTGTGTTATATCTTGGCTTACATTTTCTTCCCGCCGCACCATGCTTTCAAATTTTTGTAACAGAATTTGTCGGGCGGTATAGTTGTCCGCACTAGGACCGAGTAAGGAAACTTTAGCCCCCGCCTGCGACCCAAGCAACAAGACCACGTAGACACGAATGCGTTCACTCAATTTTGTCAGAACTTCTGCTGTATGGTCCTGAATTTTTGGCATTATAAATTTTTCATAATCCCCGTCAACCTGTGGCCACCACAAACAGTTTGTGAGTGACGACTTTACTGCCTTAAATTTGTAGAGACCGTTAGGATCTGCACCGTATTCGCGACATATCTGTGAGTAGCCGGATGCTGAGTAGGGATTTTTATACTGAGCAAAGCCATCGTCAAATGGAATAGGTACCTTCATTCGTGCAAGAATACAACGCATGTAGTAATAAACATGGAATTTCTGAGTTGACAAGTGGCACGGAGCCCGTCATGTGCTTCGCGGAGATGCCTAATGCTGTAGTTGCGCAATGGGTAGCAAAATTAACCTGGATATTCCAGTAATCCAACGCTTGTCCTGTCCAACCAACTCTTACGGGATCATTAAGGTAGGTTGTTGGAACTTTGATGGCATACTTGGTAAACTCGAGGAATAAAACGGAAATGTGAAATTCTGTGGAGACATACAAATCCGGGTGCTCCAGGTTCGTGATACCAAGTGGCCATGTTTGATTTGTACTTTGCCTTCGGGCTGTACGAATACATGTTTATTCTTTCTCAGAAGAAAGAATGAAGCAACTCTACATTTCCGATATTGAGAAGCCCACAATATTTGAGGATTACCTAGGAAGGGATACGAGGATTGCCCTGAAATTGATTAGTATTCGGCCTACGTGGCTCAATATTTACACAAACAATGAATTCAACATCTGTAAGGTAGGACCTGATCAGAGGATTACTTGAATCGAGATTATGAATGGTTTATTCAAGATCGAGGATCTGTCAACTATCTTCAACAGTCAGGCACAGGACAAAATCAAGCTGTGTGTCTTAAAAAATGGACTCTGCAGGCTCCGTGTCAGTGACGGGTACACGGTTGTGATTAACAGGCCACTGCAAGAGCTCCTTGGTCTACCTGCTACAGCTGATGGAAAGTACTATACAAAAGGCGACTATGATGCTTTCTACAAGACTGACGTTTACATTCGGCTACGCTTTGTTTGCCCCCAGTTGGATGAATGTGACGCCCTACTGGATATTAAAAAGTCTAAAATTCTCGCTTTGATCCCCACCAAAGAGTTAAACGTGGGGGAACACATGCTGACCTGGAGTTTTGACACTCCGATTTACCTTCCTTTGAAGGGTTCGACAGATTGGCTTAATTTTATGCTTACAGGTGAACATCACCACGAAAAAAAATATTTTTTACTGGTATTACGATGTGCTTGCTCATAGAATAAACGATGAATGATGTAACCAATTTATATTCGAATTTACCAAATGCACCTGAGGACGATACTATCCACGAAAGCAAAAAATATGGACTTGAAAACATTGGGGAGATTATCTACAAAGTGAGATTAAAGAGCGGGAGGGTCTTCCAAAAAAGTTTAAGATACATGGGACGTGGGTGAAGTATTGTGATCATGAATTACTGGTCGGGTGTTGGAATTGGGGCGCTAGCCTCGGGTTTGGGGGTCCGCTCTGTAATGCAATGGGAGAGATAACAATTGCCGTAGGGATCGTGCAGGCTAGTCTGCGGAACGCCTCAAAGAGGTTTGGTGCCAAATCCAAGAAGCACGAGTGTATCAAGTTAATCGCAGAATCAAAGCTGAAATCCGTCGTTGATCTGATTTTAAAAGCGTTAGAAAATGGGGTTATCAGCAATTATGAATTTAGTCTCATTATGCAGGAGAAACAACGGTACATGGTGCTAAAGGAGCAAATACGACAACGTGTTAAACGTATTGTTGACTCCATCAACGAACGATAGTGTGCTCAGCTAGTTGCGAAAGGGAGATAGGAATGCAAAGAGGAGAACTCAAAAAAACTTCAACCATCATGCAAGCAGTACTTAGACTCTCCCCCTGTTTATAAGCCTTAGTATATTTTGTAACCCTTGTAGGGGTTATAAAACATTTAATAATCACTCAATATCCATTAGACTTTAAGGTCTTTATACCTACATTCCACCTCATCTACCTGAGGGTAGTTGTATTTCCCCGCCTATACACAGATGATTTAGCCAGGAAAGCACTGACTTGGCAGGGTTCATCTTAGGGTACTCGCATACCGTGGAATTTAGTCGTGATCGCGTCCTTGTAGTATTTGAGCTTTGCCATGACGTAACATTCTTTTTTCACAGGCTCTGTCGTCAAGTTTTGACAGATCAACTCTTGGATTTTGTTCCAAATTTGACAATACTTTTCAAATCAGTCGGGGTATTCTTGGAAATCAAGACTCATCGTCGGTACAGTGTCAGCATTTTATCGGCTAACTCAGGGCGGGGACCAGACTTTAGGCGTTTTTACCCCCAGGGCTACTACGAGGTTTCGCGTATGATACCCAACGATATTCCGTTTATCCTTACCTTCATTGGCAGGAATGGGATCTGACACTGTCAGATAGTCCACATTGATATCACTGATGTGGGTAAAAGTACACGCAAAGTTATAGAATTATCTGGGAATTGACAATTTCGTTCTCAAATTTTAGCATCCTTTATTGAATTTCCAACAAGGTCTGAGGATTGCTTCTATGGTTTCTTGCACATGCACAACTACCCCTGTTACATGTGATATACTCATGGTAGCACAACATTTTAGCCTCCACCACGAACCCTAGCCAACATTTATACCGGTCATACTCGTTAAGCACACGTTCGCAATCATTGCATCGTTCTTTCATTTATCTTATAACACCGATGGGGACTATGAGATAACCTAGGGACTCCCTATGACCCTAACTCGATGCCAGGAATTCCTTTTGCGTCAAGTCGCCCTTAAATCTGAGGAGGCGCCTCCAGTCTGTGGAGGCCCTTCCTTTGTAGCGCCTTTTCAACAACCACAGCGACACTTCTTACCCGCTGTCATAAACGTTTCGCTCCTGCACGTAAGCCAACCAGCACGCATTTCCACAAAAGTAGCCCCGTACACGTACTCGCCGCCGTCGTTGTCGTCGTCGCCCATATGAGCAGCCACATTTTCTTTGACATGACAAAAGCCAGATTCCGTCGTATGTTTTTTACTAACCTGCGGGGGGTTGTATCTCATGGGGCACCTGAAGCATTTTTTGTTGCACAGTTCTACAGAAAACCAGTAACAGAGTACCATTTTATTGATGATAGCCCTGTCGCGTTAAAGTTGTAATTGGCTTTTGCCCAAATAAAACCTATACTAGCTATTCTAAATCACGAATACGATCCTCCAAATCTGTAATTGTTTGTTCATTATTCTTTTCCTTCGACGATTCTTGCACTAATGACAACGCCATAAGTGGTAGAGAGATATCAACGTCAACTATAAATATCATGCCTACTACACTTTCGAACATTTCAAATTTTGCTGCATGGTTGATGCACATTTTTACAGTATTTTGAATAAAAAAATTTGCCTGATTCAATCACGATTACTCCCACAATTTTGAAATCTCTTGGGTCTCATCCTCCGCCATACACTAATCCCATTATCGATTTGGATGCCAAGATACTGGGCGATGCTTCTTGTTAATTCTGACGATAGGCCTCGAGTATTTCATTCCGAGTTTTCATTCTACTATGCATGTCTTGGGTGACAAACCAGTCTGGTACATACTCGAACAGATAGGACATCTCTTCAACAGCCCAATTTGACATGTCTTGCGTCTTGAACCTATCTGGGACGTACTAAAACGGGTAGGTATCCTCTTCAACAGCCTTGTTGCACATTTCCTGTGTCATCAACAGGTCCGGTACAAATTCGAGCATATTAGAATTCTCTTCAACCGCTCTGTCGCACATGTCCTGCGTCTTAAACCGGTCCGGCGCGTGACAGATCATCAAGGGCTCCTCTTTAACAGCCTTATTGCACATGTCTCTTGAATTGATCCAGCACGAACCAGAGCATGTCAGGATCATCTTTAACAGCCTCGCTGCACATGTGTTGTGTTTTGAATTGATCTGGTACATTCATGAGCGCCAAGGGATCATCCTCGACGACTTTGTTGTCGTCGGCACATGTCCTGAGTCTTGAACTGGTCTGGGACATAATCGATTAGCCATGAATTCTCTTCAACAGCCCAATTGCGCATTTCCTGTGTCTTGATATGATCTGGTGCATTCTTGAATATATGGATATCCTCTTCAAAGGCTGTGTCGCACATTTCATCCGTATTGAAGTGGTCCGGCACATACTGGAGCATTAAAAGTACCTCCTCAACGACCATGTCGCACATGTCCTGAGTCTTTAACTGATCCGGGACATATTCGAACATATGGGGTACTTCTTCAACTATCCAGTTGTACCTGTCTTGCGTTTTGATATGATCTGGGGCATTCTTCAACCAACTCATCTTCTTTACGTTCACGATCCAACCTTGAAGGGTGGAGAGGATGTTGGGAATTTACCCTATTCAACATGTTGGGCACGTGTTGCTGCGCATGTCCTGCGTCTTGAACTTGTTTGGCACAACCCTTAGCATGCAGACATGCCATTCAACGGCTTTGTTGCACATGTCTCTCGTCTTGAATTGATGCGGAACAAGCCAGAACATATCGTTGTTCTTCATGAAAACTTTGTTGCACATTTCCTGTGTCTTGAACCGGTCTGGTAAAATCTGGAACAGATAGGCATACTTTTCGACAACTTTGTTGCACATGTCCTGAGTCTTGAACTGATTTGAGACATATTCGAACATATGGGGTACTTCTTCAACTATCCAGTTGTACCTGTCTTGCGTTTTGATATGATCTGGGGCATTCTTGAACCAACTCATCTTTATCACTACAACCTTTTTTTCTCCTAGGATGTTCAAGATATATGTTCCTGCACGTTGGTTACCCTGCGCATGCGTTGACTGTCACCGGATTTTGCTGATTGTCAGCACATTTTGTCTCGATGAGGCATGATGAACATCTGTGACGTCACAAGTGTTTGTGTGTATGTTATTTTTATGATAGTTTGACTGTGAAAATTGGAAAAGTGTGTGTATACTGACTCCCTATACTAGCTACTCTGTTGTTTGCTTTCCATTTCAAGGTGCAGCGTGCACAAAGATGCTTTAGCTTGAGATAATGTATGCTATATATTTTGCCAGATTCTTCGGTGTGTTGAACTAACCACAAAATTTTATAAACTAAAGATTAACGGAATTAGCGACCTCAAGTTTGTTTTTAACATTCTTAACCCATGGAGTTCAAGTATCTTAAGAAGTTGACTAAAAAATTGTCCTTTTAACCGTGGTACACTAATATTGCCTTTATGACGTGCATAATAAAAAATCTGTGATGACGTCATCTCTAGAAGATATTTTTGATGGCCATATGACCACTCTGTGACTCATGGGTAGTAGGAATACAGAAGAATACTAAATATAAAAAAATACTGAAATACTAAATATTGACTTCATACAAAGTCAATTACTGTGGCTGTATTTTCGCTTTAGACAAGCTTTGAAATTGTTAGAAAGATGAAACATGTGTTTCTGTATCTAAATGGCTTTGGGTGGCAATTTTATGTGAGAAAGTTGCTTATATTCAAAGCAATTTTGGACTGAAATTGAAGAACGGTATGGTTGTACGAGTAGACTTTGTGGAAAAACTGTTGAAAACTAAGCAATACAACACAACTAAGGATTAATTGTCATTCAGTAATAAAAGTCATAAAAACAATTACTTTTTCCCGTTTGCACTGCGGGCACTTGTTCTTTTTTTCTCTGTGCTCAGGCGAGTGCCCCAACTCGTCAAAGCGTACGTCTGGGATTGGTGTAGGTACTTGTGGAGTATAGCGTATTGTTTTGTGAACTTGAATATTGAGGGATCGTCGCTTTGGTGGCCTTCCGACAGGTCTGTCAAAGGGCTTGTCTTTCCTCATTAGCGCAGCACAAAACTGGGTTACGAAGAGTCGTAGACGCATTTTTCCCCTTTTTTCGGTATCTTCAACTGATCTGCATATCTCCTGTATAGCAACCAGGAATTAACCTTGCAAATATCTACACGATGGAACACGACCTTCAGGTACCAACATTTTATTTTGTAGGGTGAGCAATATAGCGCTATGAGCATATCGGCTAAATCGACACCTTCCATAGCAGAGTTATATTCTTTCACTATACCAGGCCATGGAATTAGCTCCCTTGTTTTCTTCTTTAAGAACCTCTGAACTTGTGAGGAAACAGACGCTATCGCGTATGTTGAAGCAAGCTGCACGGATTTTTTGTCATACCAGCGGTCAATGATGATTCCAAAATTTGCATCTTTACGATAGTCATGTGGCCCTCTGCCAAGTTTCCTTAGGTCCTTTTCAAGCATGAGCGGACAGTTAGCGACACGGTTTGATCGGATGTTGCACGTCACTAGGATCTGAAGTTGCTTTAAATTGACAAGGAGTTCCAAAATGCTGAACCAATTTTCAAAGGAAAGTTTATGGTTGACATGTTTTAGCAGACCTTTACACAATTTCATAACTACATTAGCGGCTGTTTCTCCTATCCCGTGCTTTTGCGCCAAAATACAAGAAAAATTCGTAGATAAAACCACTCTGACTTGCTCGTACCAACATCTTGATACCCACTTTTGCGGCTTTTTTGGATTATATTGGCGGATAGCACTTGTGCGCGTCTTAGCTGGAATGATTTGTTCATCAATGCTATGATTTTCTTTCGGTTCGACTTTGATGCAATTATCAAGAACCATTTTCCATAGCGGCTGAATTTTGAACAGTTTGTCACTAGCTTGCTCATTAGTCTTCGACATGTTGTTCACAACATGGAGGGATTTTTGCTGGCTCCGGTAACGGTTAAGGGGCACCAAATCCGCAAAAACTGCATATCTATTTTCTGTGGCTGAGTACATTTTGTATGCTGACATCATCATCACGCCCATGAGCATGCCTATCAATTGTTCGATCTTTAGTTTGTTGGTATTGATACATGTCCCATGCTTCTGGGCGCTGTAGAGGTTAATCTGCTCTGAAAAAGGCGCATTGATGTCGTTATTCCATCACCTTTTGAGAAAGTCTAATGGAGTTATCTGGTCAAAATCTTCTGGTGGTATGATCTTGGCACTTAAAAATTCCATCGGCTTTGGTGGCTCAATCTTTCTCCAACGGAACGTACGCTTTGCCTTCTGACTGTTAACTTATGAGTCATCTGTGCTGTCATCCCCTTCATCATCAGCCACCGGTACAAATTTTTCACTATCCTCAACGTCACTTACCTCTAAGTCTGATATCTCGGAGCCTGAGGCCGGATCGAGGACATAATTCAACACATCTTCTATAGTGTATCGTGCTTGCTGACGCGTCTCCTCCATGATTTTTCGAGCTATAACAAAATAAAATCCATCCATTTTTAAGCCATGTCAACTATCTACCAATATGTATCTTTCACACAAAAATGCCATACATGCATACAAATATCAACCGGATCTGTGTATTCACTAAAGGGCAAAATTTTTGGTATCTAGCAAACAGATTTACTCAATTCCATGACCATCAAGACCCAAAGTTGCCATTTCAAAACTAAAAATGACAATATGTGTGAGGTCTAACACTGTCCGGATTGTAATTCATTGACAACACCATTGAGCTAAAGATTAACTGCCAGGAAGTCCTAACCTTCTGTTTTCTTCCAGGCAGATTTTTACTATGCTTTCAGCTAGCGGAAGGTACCATACACCTCGCTTTTATTTTGGTCTAGTACTAAGGTACCACATGCATGCGTCGGCCATATTTGAAGGAAAACATGCCGTCCAAAGTCCGTATTTTACGTTGCCATATGGCCACCGAACAGATCTATAGGGAGTCAACAAAGATCTAGTAGCCATATGGATACTGTGTGCCCTAAGAGGTTAAATTACCATTTAAGACCAATTCGAACTGACAAAAACGTGACGTGTTTGTCAGTTCTTCAGATAGACTAGTTGGATTCTAAATCACATTTTTAAACCGGGTTATTTCCATATTTTGCTGTTTTATTACAATTTTTTTGACTTATAAGTGATTTTATAAAACATCATTTTTCTGCATTAAAATAATTTTAATACTTACATCATTGTTAAGTTAAAATTTAATAAGTGTCTACCTTTATTGTGATCTTTATCGTGCGTTTGTTTTGTGGTTTTTTAAAATGTCTCTAATGACGTTTCATTAAGAAATGTGGTCAAAGTTGCCACGGTAGTTGCTGAACATAGAGCTCATAGTAAATATACTGTACTTCAGGCGTAATAAAATTCAAAACTCTCTTAAACACTTTACTGGCCATAACAAAGAGAGTTTGTGTCAAACTTAAATTTACTAGTTTGAATGATTCGAAAAATAATTTATTTTTATTTCAATTGAATACAAATACTTACAAAAAAGATAAATATTCAGACAATTTAAAAAGAACTGTCCTAATCCAAGTACCAAAATAGGTCTACCACTTCGTATTTATCAATTTTACTACAACAACAATAGGAAAAAAACTGAAAACAAATGTAGCAGCGCTGATAGCATAGTTCCTAACTCCTTCCGTCTCTTTTCATGCACGTAGAATATCGTTAACAGCAAGTGCATCATTTTCCTTAAATCAACATATACTATATTACAACTAAGCATATATCAGCAAATATGCTGATATCAGCAAAAACATCCAATATCAGCAAACATGCTAATATTGCAGCAAAGTTTCTTATTATTGAAAAGCAATGGTGCCATCACGTCAAAAATACAACGTAATAGTTGCAACTTCAAAACAATGTTAATGTTCCAGATTACTATTATAACCATTCGCATTATGATCTAAAGTTGTTGTAAAGAGTATTTTTTGTTTTGGATATCTTACATAAACCATTGGCCAAGATATGATAATAAATGTAGGAATGACAACGGTATATTTCGATGCGCTTATTAACCCTTTTTTAGGACGGGATGAAAATGTTTTTGTATTGATGTCTCTTTTTCGACGTCAGAAAAATCTTTAAACCCTTTTATCGCCTTAACCGTACGTTGTTTTAAGTAGAATTTCGATCCTTTTCCAAATTTTTAACTTTTAAATAAATTTCTAATGTTGTCGTTATTTCTTTTTCTGCCTCATCAATTTATTTAAAAAGCGGCTGTTATCTTTTCGATTTTGTCATCTTTTTACTTTAAGTTTGTCCGATTTGATTTTAATATGTCCAGGGCAAGTACATTTTGATCAAATTTGTATAATAATCTATGTTAGAACTGTCATAATAAAAGAATGTTTTCAACCAGCTTAGATATAATGTGAAAAGTCCACTTTTGTTTTACTAATTGAAATAACATTTTCCACATCTTCACGTAATATGAAAAAGTGAAAGTCATAAAATTTTTAGCATATGCCTCATATAGAACAAAATTTATGCAAACTATAAAAATTAACAAAAAGTAACTAGCTTGCGGGATATTAATTACAATTTTGTTACGACTATGAATATACGACGCTGATTATGAAGTTATTTTTTTAAGTTTACTAGTAGACAGGGACACTAGATACATGTTAGTATTTTGAAACTACTGTAAAGTGAACCAAACCATTTTGTTTAGATAGAGATCTGATATAGAGCACAACGGTTCTTTTTTTTGTTCTGTTTAAAGTTTTTTATCCATTTTGTCTGTGTGATGTAACTGACGAGCTTAACCTATATGAAGAAAGAATTTCGAAATGTATTGAATAATACCCAAGGCAAACGGCGTTTTATACTTTTTAAATTATTTCACAATTTTAATTCAAATTTTAATAATTTAGATCTCTTAGGTTAAGTTAACAATAAATGTAGCTCAATGTTGAAACTGTCAATATGAAAATAAATGACATATTATTAAGTTTTAAAATTCTTCAACCAACTCCTACAAAATGTACAAAAATATCACTTTTGTTTTTACTACTAAAATGAAACCTGGTAATAGGAATGAAACAATGGTCAAACACTTCTAGCTTGTACCTTATCGGGAAGAAAGGTTATCGAGACTAAGCAGATGAGAGTGGCAGAAAAATATGTTTTCAGAAAAATAATAAAGTAAAGGTAAATACCCTGACCCATAGCAAATCTTTATTCTCGCTAATCATTTTTTTATGCTGCACTATATTTTCAAACTAAATTTCATCCGTTAGGGTTATGCCAATAACCTTGAAGAATCTTCGTGTAGAATTCTAACCCAACTATCATATTTACCTACTAAATATTTTTGTCTTCAATATCTTAAAATACATTGGTAAACTGTTATGGCGATTTTGTTGAAACGTTACACCAACGTTCTATATCGCAAATTTCATTCGTCACATAAGCGGATTTACAATAACGTCACAGCACAACGTTGTTGTGGCGTGTTTTCTTCAACAAAGGTAAGATATGAAATCACATCAATAAAGGTATGTTAAATATAATATTCTGCAAAGATTAGTGTCTCACCTCATTTGATTTTATGATGGCCATTATACCAATTGCAAATATACCAAGGAAAAGGAATTATATTTAATTGCATAGCCGAATACTATTGAGAATTTGCTTGCCCCTACGGATCAACAGACTCTCCTTTAACTCCAAATCAAAATTAGTAGTAGCGGCGGAGATTATGTAAAAAGGTTCTCCAGAGTAGTTTTCTTTGCAGAAAACAACATGCTCCAGAACCGCACTATGATTTTTGAAGTGTTGTGATTGTTACTTGTTATTTTACAACGCCACACACAATAATTAAATTATTATGTTGAATATTCGAATAAAATAGATAGTTGTTATTTCATGTTATAAGACTAGTTGGTAGTTCGTGAATATGACAACTACACTGATGGACTTATCAGGTTAAATTAGTAGATCAATTAGAGCTTATAAAATCGATTAAGTGGAAAGAAATATCTCTCCATGGCAGGTGATTTTAAGCTTAAGCCAGACATTAACTCAGGCATCTGCACGACATACTGATATATCATGAAGATAGAAATAAAGCAGAAGATTAAACTCATCTCTGTGAGCATAAAAATTCTTTTTAGATGGCTTTTGTTTGTGCATCCTTTTGATCTCCATAGGCGATGTGAATTGAATTTATACAGTAAAAAAATCCTTTAGCGAGATGTTTAGTAAAATGGTAAGAACATAATCCTTAAACAAATCTCGTTTATTTTGGATTTGTAGTGTTAATTTCTTTCTCAGGGAAAGCGAGGTTTCCGCTATCGCAGATTGTTGGAAACAAAGTTTATTTTCGGATTCTGTGCGGCAATGCTTTGCGGGTCTGACAGCACATGCGTAGTGAGTTAGTATTTAAAGCGATTTTCGCAAGGGTTCTTCCTCGATCGCCAGTTTGCCTTGACATCGGAAACTTTTCGTAACAGTGTTTGATGTTCTTCATATCCTTTATTTTTTATGCACCAACAAACTTCGAGTTTATGACGAAAATCGTGAAAAAACAGACTACAAAGATATATATTGTAAGATGCCTGGCATAACAAATGGTCATCTTCACGGTTCTTCTTCTCCAGAAAAAAGGGTACAAAACTCCCACGTTTGGTTGTGTGGGCTGAAGAAGTTTTTATCCAGTTGCTGATCATCATGCCGTTCATCATGTTGTGAAGTTATTCGGACGTTGTTGCATATTGAGCTGTATTTATGTCTTTCATGCGTGTTTATCACGCTGAATTAGGCGGTTTGTGTTTTGTGTTGTATTGTATACGTGCTACGGCTTCGCCAAGCCAACGAGGCGGTGTATTGTATACGTGCTTTGCCAATCCATTGAGGCGAGAATACGGTGTATTGTATACATGCTTTGCCAAGCCAACGAGGCGAGAATACCAATTATCACCATATTGAGTTGCTATTTATTCTTGATCACCCATTTCTGGGAAGAAAAAAAAAGAAGAGTGGATCCTCATAACAACTTCAAATTGTGCTCGATATTTAAACAATCAGTTTTTTAATCAGTTTTAAACCTTTTGTATAATGCAAAATATGCTCAAAGATGTATTCAAATTTAGAATAATAAAGCTCTGAGTCAAAATTGAGTCACAAATGGGGAAAAAAGTAGAAGATTATTTTTCTAGCCTCAAATGGTGTTATTTTATAAATAGATTCGAATGTTATTAAAATTTTCGATAGGGATATTACCAGTATTTTCTCAAGACGTGTCTGCCATTTTGAACTAAAATAATGCTTAGCTGGCTAATCAATTACGTAATGTTATAAGACACACATATCTAGATTAATTTCCCCTAAAAATTTACAATTGAACATGAGAAGAACGGTACGCTTCCTTTCTTAGACACCCTAGTGTCTCGCAACGGTGGTAACTTATCAGTATCAGTATACCGCAAGCCAACTCATACTGATCAATATCTCAACTACACATCTAATCACCAAAATGTCTTGCAAAGGAAATGTAGTGTCCTCATTATTGGACAGAGCAGTCAATGTAGTCAGTGGAGAAGATGACCGAAATGGGTACTCGAGACGGACCAATAAAAAGGTCGAGAGGAAAATCAGGAACAGGACTGATAAGTGCAGTGACGGGGAAGATGCGGAAAATGAACCAGTAGCTACTGTGTGTATGCCATATATACCAGGGACAAGTAATATACTTCGTCGGGTATTGAAAGATCATAAAATAAAGCCAGTGTTTCAATCTAAAAACAAGCTACGTAGTATACTATCACATCTGAAAGACAAAATAGGTCTAGAGAGTTAATGTAATACCGTGTATGATTGTGATGCTGTTTATGTCGGTGAAACAAAACGAATGTTTAAACAACGTGTGCAAGCTCACAAAAGAGCCGTACGCAACGCAGATACAGACAAAAATGAGATTGTGGAGCATAGCTGGGAAAATGATTATGTTATTGACTGGGACAATAAAAAGATCATAGACCGAGAGTCTGGTTGGACAGCAAGAAAAGTAAATGAAACCATAAATAGTATAGACAGAAGTACTCATATCAATAGTATTTCCTATCAACTTCCAGAAAAATGGTTACCCTCACTTCGGAAAGCGAACATTTAGGAAAAAGTGCAAAAAATCTTTCGAGACAAACGTAACAATGAAGCGAACTTTTAGAAAAAGAAAAGTAACATAAAGCGAACTTTTAGAAAAAGAAACGTAACATAAAGCGAACTTTTAGAAAAAGAAACGTAACATAAAGCGAACTTTTAGAAAATGAAAAGTAACAGAAAGCGAACTTTTAGAAAAAGAAACGTAACATAAACTTTTAGTACGATGGCCCACAAGGGTCACAGTGCGAGAATCTTTTATACACTGCGCGAGAATTCTAAAATGTGCGAGAATTTTCCACTACACTGCGCGAGAGCTTATAAACTATGCGAGAATTTTTTTGTACACTGCGCGAGAATATTCAACAATGCGCGAGAATTTCCAAATATTGCGAGAAAATTTATATAGACTGGACGAAAAAATATTTTAAATATCGCAGGCCTACATATCATCGATCTGGTCTTTAAAATTAATTTTCTTTCGCGCTTTTTTTCTCTTTTAATGGAAACAGCATGGACTTTCGAAAGCATAGCTCGAAGCCATAATGCCTATACCAACGCACTTGCCATGCATTTCAGTGAGTGTTAACAGTGATCGTGATTCTTTGATATCGCAATACTTCTCTCAAGACATGACAAATCTTGAAATAATATCTTTTCTTGCAATTCATCACAGTATTTACATAAGTTTGTCAACATTGAAAAGAAGTTTAAGAAAAATGGGCTTGAGACGACGCATTGGTCAGTACGAGTCCAGAGAGGAAGTGATTCAAGCGATTTCAAGTGAATTGACTGGAAGTGGAAAGTCACTAGGTATTATAGCATGAGTTTACGAACAGGACTTAAATTTTTTAATGTCTTGTTCCCAAGCATTTTCTACCAGGCGTGAAAACTGTTATTACAGTTGTTTACTTTTTTTAGGCTACAGAAAGCTGTGGAAGGCCATAAAGGCAAACGGAATACCAGCCAGAAGATCATCTGTCATGGAAATTTTAAGAGAGTTGGATCCAGTAGGAGTTGAAAGTCGCGCAAAGAAACGGTTGAGGCGCCGAATCTACAGCGTACCTGGGCCAGATTTTTTATGGCACTTGGACGGGCATGACAAACTGAAGCCCTACGGTTTCAGTATACACGGTTGTATTAACGGGTTTTCCCGCCGATTAATTTGGCTCGAAGTTGGACCCACAAATAAACGACCAGAAGTTGTTGCCAACTATTTCTTAGAAGCTGTAACCCAGTTGAACAGACAGTTCTTTCCACACACACTAAAATAAACATCCAGCCTTTTGGTCAATAAATGCTCGAAAGTTTGATTCTCCTGATTTAAAGCAATGAAACAGCTTCCTCCTCCCTCTGCTTGTTTCACATTTATCCAATTTCCTCCAACCTCTCTCATCCACCTTACTTGGATTCTAATATCCTTTTTATTTGTTGAAGCATTGCCAGCAGCACGAACACTTTTTTTGGTTATCTTTGTCAACAAAGTGTTCAATCTGGTAGTGATGTTTCCATGTCTCTTCTGTTCGTTCTTGATATCACTGGATTCTCCATTACAAGCTTGGTCTTGGTCTTGTTTTGACAAAATACTTCTTTCAATTTCTTCTTTCACCTCTTTCCTGACTTCTTCCTTAACTTCTTCCCTCACTAAACGTCTGAGTACAGAATCCATTTTGAATTTGGAAAACAAACAGAACAACTTTGCTCTCACCCCGAGATACCTAAATAAATCCTCCATAAATGGTATGGGAGGCGCTGTGGTGGAGTTCAACCTCGGTTCCAGGATACTGCAGATAAACTTCAGACCAAGGTCTGTAAAATAGCATAAATTTGATTTTCATAAGAAACTTTCTAACACAAATTCAAATTCTCGCGCACAGTTTCGAAATTCTCGCGCACAACAGTTAGATTTCTCGCGCAGTGTAACAGAAAATTCTCGCACATTTTAGAATTCTCGCGCAGTGTATAAAAAATTCTCGCACTGTGACCCTTGTGGGCCATCGTATTTTAGAAAACAGGAAAGATACGTGAAAAAGTTAACTACTTTAATTGCGGTAATCTGTTTGGTAATTTCGATCCTCTAATTATATTTTGAAATAATAAACATACAAAGATGATGATGATCATTACCCGTCGATGGCAGCTGTGGTTGTCGAAGCGTAGCCTAGAATAAACTCGCTTGTTTATGACATCATAATATCTATATTATTTAATGACAATGAATGAACAGATAAGGCTTTGACCATAAAGAAAGATGAATTACCTTTTTGGGAAAAAGTTTAAAAACAATTTTATCTTTTCCTTTTAAATATGTACGCAAAAACAATGAAGTGCCCACAACGATACAGCATTTCGGGTCCATTACCTTTCAGGTGGAAAATAAAGCATCAGCTTAAAGAAAAACAAAGAAAACGGCCCGTCATTATCCCATCCAAAAAACAATTAGCAATTTTAACGATTATTTAAAAATAAGATTTGCAACTAACTGTATTTGGCTATTTTCACTTTTTAGAACTTGAAAGATTGAAGAAGAACTACTTTGTTCAACACTAACACACTGCCAAACAGTGAGTGGGATTCGATCCGCGGTCCCCAGAACTGGGAGCCGCAGACGAACCCACTACACTACGTGCGGCAATATGTTAGTGATGAACTCAGATAGTTTATCCGGATGGTGTGTAATATTTTGCACTATGTATAACAATCGTATTTCACGGATACAAGAAATCCGACTTCCCGTCTTCTTTTTTCTGTGACCGTAACTATTATGAAATTATCCTTGTTCTTATTCACGAAACTTGATATTTCAATCAGCACATGCCCTACTAGTATTTGTCACTGTTTGCTTGAGAAAATAAAAAAAATTTTTGTCATGTTTTTACGTTTAGGCTCCCTAAAAAAATAATTATGTGTTAAAACAAAGCACATCACAAAAATTTGATATTTAGACTTTTTAGGGCTAAGTATGTTCTCAAAGTCATTCCACTGCAAGAAAATCATATTATTTTGAATCTTCCTTTTTAAATGAAGGAAAGCATGTTGTTCAATTCTGCCTTTTTTTCCTTCGAAAATGAAAATTACGTTTAGTTATTGGCAGCCCTTCTTGAACTATTTCATCGAGTTTTTAATAAATAATTGTTTGAATATTCTGCTTCGCCAAAAGATAAATCAAGTTGTTTATGACGACGACGGAGTGCTTTGTTCTATCTTTCCTAAGCTAATGACTTCAATTTTGACACTTCATACTTTGGTCTGCCAACCGCATCACTCACAGCTCTAGGACTGATGTAAGCATTGATTTTGTATCACATGGACGACAATGTTTCGGTGGTTTTTTTCTATTATTTTATAGTGATTTAATACCTTCTGGTATACAATCAATTGCAAGTACTCCAAGTACATGGATGCTAAATTCCATATTCGAATTGTTGTTACATGTCACAATTTTGTTCCTTGTGACAATTTTGATTGTTTGACAGGTCCCACAGAAAGAGAAAAAAAATATATAAAAAAAGATTTTTTTTTTAACTAAAAAAGAAAAAGAAAAATGCGAAAGAAAAAATTTTCTCCTTTTTTTATATATATTTGAAAACCTTTTTTCTCGTAAAAAAGCTTTTTTTACATTTTTAGTGTTGTTTTAATTCTTAATTCTGTCACTTCAGTCACGCCATATATAATTTCTTAATGACGGCAAAGGTAAATTAAACAAAAGTATAATTTTGATTT
Organism: Hydractinia symbiolongicarpus; assembly: GCF_029227915.1. NCBI lineage: Eukaryota > Metazoa > Cnidaria > Hydrozoa > Anthoathecata > Hydractiniidae > Hydractinia > Hydractinia symbiolongicarpus. Next base: position 27,649,436 of record NC_079879.1, read on the forward strand.
AATCAATAGTCTAACTGATTAATTTTGATCGTAAATTTTAAACAATATTAAAACACATGACAAACTGACCTGTGCCAATTACCAAAGGTCTAAAGCATGTTAGAAAATTAGACAATGATGATCAGGGGCGAATGTAGGAATTTCTTTTGACTAAAGTAAAATAGCCTCGAAGAGGCTTAATTGCTCTTTAGAGCGACAAACACAACTTTTTGGAGCGCCAACCAACAGGACCACCGCCCTTTAACGCCCTCTGATGGTCTAATGGTCTGATGCTCTGATGGTCTTTGCCAAACTGCAGAAGTTTAACCTTTTTGTACCTATTAAACCCTAAATAGTCATTGTTAAACCGCTTCATTTTTCATTTTTACTTCAAGAAAATTTTACTTTTCTTGTACAACTTTGAACAAGAATTACAAATATCAATTTTTCTTGTTTTTTTTTACCTAAATTAGGTACAGATTCATTAAATGGACATAAAAATAATTTATACTTGACTGATTGCTTTGTTCTTGTCTAGTACAATGACGCCATTTTTGTTCTTGCGTGTGACGGCATCATCGCACAGTAACGTTTTGTGGTAACTGTAATTACACTTCTAACCGGACAAATTTTATTATAAATTTTACTAATCGTAATGAAATATATTTTTCAAATCTTACTTATTTACTAATTATTGCAGACCTAAAAGCATAGACCCTGCACCCCTACATAAGGACTGTACACCTAGTCCCGTGAAATTCGCGGATAGCGGAAATTGTATAAGCTACCAGACTTCTTGTTATGAATCGTAATATCAGTTATACATTTTAGAGGTACTTGATGAAGTCATAATTTCACATAATTAATGAAAACTCTGGAAAAGAAATAAATATTTTTTATTTTCAATAAAATTAACTTGTTTTTTAAGTAAGAGATAAGCTTTCAGGAACAGCACGTACGTGCATGTAATTGCGATAGTGACGGAAATGGTGGTCAAGTCATAAATATGTATTGAATAACTTATTGTATAACACTATGTATAACGATAAACTAAAAGCTGACATGATGTTCTTATCAAAATAAACAGCAATTTGTGCATTTTCTCTAAAGAAAATAGTTGCATTACGATCACTCGTTACTTAGAATTTACACAAACTGGTGGGTGTGAAAAGTATTGAATAAAGAAATGCAACAGAATAAATAGGACTTGCATGGATCTTTAAATATATGCTCCGCTAAAACATGGCGACCTAAGATAACATTTTTTCTTAACCTTCATTCATTGTAAATCTTCTTCATTGTAGGTAGCATTTACATTCAGAAAAGGAAATGTACCAACAGTAATTAATTACCATGCAGTAATTTCCCATAATTTTGAAAAACTACCCCAGGGAATTTTCTTGATTGTTTTACACGGAAGTTTAAACAATTACAACATGAAAACTTAGGACGCATTAAGATTCGAAAAGGAAATGTGTAATAATTTTTCCATAATTTTGAAAAACTACCCCAGGGAATTTTCTTCATTTTTTACACGGAAATTTAAAAATATAATGACGATGTAAAACGATTACGACATAGCGGCTTCTATAAAATTAAATTATTTATATCTACAACGCATTTGCTGAAATATTCCAAAGAAGCAACTAATCTATAACAGACATATAAAACAGTATGTATGACATTTACTATCGATACTCTCTTTTCTCTGCTTTTATTTATGTCTTTGTTTTATTATTTCGATTAATTTTTCCTCCTCTCTGCCAACGCAAACTTCAGTAATGACGAAATGGTTTTGAAATTTGCTTTTTCAACGTAAAAGTATATTCTAAATGTTTTTTAAATATTGATCTCTAATTTTATTTTTAAATGAATTGCTTGCACTGATTTTTATTATTTTCCATGTCCTTAATTTACACGGGAATTCAAAAAATATTTGAAATGCTAAAGTCTTGCTATAGCCGTGACTTTAATAACTGGAATAGATTATAATTCTTTGATAAAATACTAAGCTAACTGCAACAAAATCTATTAAAATCAATGGCTACTGAAATTCCAACTGATGGTAATGCCATGCCAAATGTTTGAATACCATCAAATGTTCATAAGTTATTAATCCCTATTTCTTTATTGAGTCAACTTTTTTTACCGATAAGGTAGACCTGTTAGCTATGCCGACTGCGTAAAATTCGCCAGATAATGCCTTGTTGGGAACGTTTTAAAATAGTCAAAAAATGTGCCAAGTCTTGTGCATTCTGTATGTAAGGAAATACTTAGTAAGCACTGCTATAAATCGCCCTACCTCGTGCTATACGCAGTGGTGTTTAGAAAAATGTGGTAATATGGTAACAGTCAACGTGAATCACAGGAGAGTTCGATAATCATACATTTTAACAAAAAATTTTTGTTGAATTTTGAAAAATTTACGATTTACTGTGTGTATTATCACTAAATTTTTTTTTCCTTAACAATTTGAAAATATATTGTTATTGCCAGTTATACCTACTAGAGCTGACTTCTAGCAATTGATGCATCGTGAAGATTTCAAAAGATTCAGGCGCGCTAGTAAAACAACTTGTAAAGAAATTCTACCTTAAAATTAAACTTATTTAATCTTTGTCTATAAAGTATTTTCAGCATCCGTTTATCTGCTTAAATGTAAATAAAGTTTAGAGATAATTGTTTGGTTATCAATGAGAGTCCTGCGAAGGCTGTCCATCCCATTTAAAGCTTCCATCTAAGATACGGGAGACGTGCAAGCACAACAATCGCTCACCACCTAAGATAATAATTATATTCTCATGCTTAGCGTTAACAAGTTATAGCTTTAAGACTTGCTCGGGACATTTCGCACTGGAGGCGAACACTTTAGCACCAGGCTACCAGTCACTATCTGTATTTGGTAAGAAAAGTCCATTTAATGTCTTAGAAAATTGAAGGAAACACCGAACCCCCACCAAATTACACTGAAATGACTGATCCTCGACAAGAACCATACCATGTACCAGCACAACTCACAATGGGTCAACAGCAGTACAGTCCTCCGCAACAACCACCTATAGTGCAATACCCACAAACTCAGGTAATTTTTTGAGCCAATATTAAGGCTATACATACTAAGTCTTTTCTGACACACTAAAGCTAGAGTGCGGGGTAACTTGTGGACCCTGTTCTGTAACAACTGATATAAAAAAGTACAAATTTACATGTAGCTAGAATATTTCTCTGCGCTATGTAATTACGAGCTAATAGAATCATTCAAATTTAAAGTAATAGAATCCTTCAAAAGATGTGTCCATAAAACACAATTGAGATTATGATTTCAAAGCAGCACAATTACTTAACAACTACAATCCACTTTGCACATTGACAAGTTCAAAATGTGTGAATCTAATATAAAAATAACCAACGCAATTACTTGTGGCGCCGAACTTCAAAATTAACTGTTTTGTCTCAATATATTATGACCACGATTGTTGAGACAAGACAGCTAATTTTGGTCACAATCAATTCTTACTTATTTGGCACTGATTACCATATTTTGTATTTAGCAAAGTATTGCAGTATTTGATGTACCCAACGTTCAAGCGGTTTCTATACCAAACTACGCCGTTTTGTCTTGGCTAGCTTGTTTATTATGTTGTTGTCCAATTGGTATTGCAGCTATCATTAAATCCAGCGAGGTGAGGATCGTGCATTTTTTCGTTCTCGTTAATTGTAGTCAATATAGCCTTCATTTAGCTTTAAAGCAGATGCTATCAGGAGCCAAGCTGCAGAAGTTTTTGCCTTTTTTATGCCATTAAATGACTGTTCATCGACCAGATGTTTACAAGAAAAAATCTTTGCTGTGAACATATTTGTTTTTTATTACAAACACTATGGAACAATTAAAAGAGGTGCACATTTATTTACACAAAACTTTTGGATTTATTTACATCGCGTAAGTGAGAGCGTATAAAACGCAATGTAAATCAACTTAACAGACGTTTTTTAGCGCACATTTCCTACCAACACTTGACTTAAGCAATTTTGCTTTATTTGAATTTTTCTGTTGTACAGCCCTTCGCGAATCGAAATAATATCTCGTTATGTCGTTATATCTCTTGCAGCTTTTTCACCTTCTTTCTCTTTCAATATATTATTTAGCTCTTAATCATATCTGTCAAACATACAAATTTTAAGTATATTTATAATGTGATTCTGAGCTCTCTATACACCTGGTAGATGAGTAAAAAAGAGAATTGCCACTGGTTTTAATATACTCCTGTCCTTTATATTTAAAGTGGGCTATTAGAATCAGGTTGGGTACATCGATCAAGTCATTAAAAATGTCCATTCATGTAAAAATCCACTTCTCGTGTGCTACCTTGTTCCCAAGTTTTCTCTGATATTAGGATCCCCCCAAAAAGATAAAGATTTGAAATTGAATGGTGTCCCAATTTTGTGTGAGCACTTAAACCCATATGGTTTATTGTTATAATAAGAAAAAGTGGGCCTAAATTCCTTGAAATTAATACTTGTTCTACCTCCTATCAACACCAAATTTAGTTAATTTTTTCTCAAAAATTAGTGAAACGATATAAATATCAGCTGTCTCCGTAATGTTTCATTGTTATTTTTAGGTAAATAGGGCACTTGCTGTCAACGATGTTCCACGTGCTTACAAAGCGTCAGATGCTGCTAAGAAACTCGCCATTGCTGCCATCATATGTGGTCTCATTCTTATACCAATTTCAGTGGTGTTGCGGTTAATGTATACACCAAAAGCCTAGTAAATGTATCTAAATGTAAATATTACGATACAACTTATGATGAAATATTGAATTATAGAGAATGCATTTTAAAAGTCCGGAGTGCAATCACGTTGACAATATGGTCAAGAGCCTTACCGTGTATACTATAACAACATGGGCTAATATAAACTAAAAAGTCATTTAGAATTTGTTTTTAATCTTACATACACGAAACAAACGACTTTATCTTTTACACAATTAAAAATACAATTTTTACCCAAGAATGACACAGGCTTGGTTATGTCATTAAAGTATCTCCTCTTAATAATGTCATCATAATTTTCTATGCATGTTTGTAATTGCCCTATTTTTATTTTTAATTTGCTTACGTATTTGCGTACATAAAATTACATGCAGCAGCATGTATTAAATTTCTTATTATAAAAATTGGAAATATTGTTTATCTACATGTAGCATATTTTCTTTTCTTAAATCATTATTGTGATAAGCATTACTTGTTATAGATGTACAAAGTATACATACAAAGTAGATTATATTTCTTGCAATTTTCTTTAAATGCCTATAAAACATCTGCTAAAAGGTATGTTTTGTTGATATATTTACTTGATTAAAACAAAAAGAATAAAATGAAAGAATTTTATTAAGACAAACGGATGCAGAGATATTAGGGTTTAAAGGTTTTTTATGACGTCATTAACCCGTCGCTTCCGAAACGGATTCGGTGACCCAGGTTTGGAAAACTTACCCAAATTGGTCCCAGGTAGTCCCTAGTTACCCACGCAGGAGATGACGTCAGTTATTTCCAACCATTTCCAAGTTATTTAGCCTTAAATTTAAAAGTGCAATGCAATGGCTTCACTAATCTTAATATACTTTCCTTTGACGTTAATATTGCTCTAACGTCAAAGTTTGCTAATTTACAGAACAAATTTATAAGCGATGTTTTATAGACTTTATCAAAGAAATTTTATCCACTTTGCAAAAGTCACAGACGGAACTGGCGTATTATTATATAGACTAGTCGATAGTCCCCGTGGAAAAATCCACTTAGGCAAGACAAAAATAAAAAGGAAGCGTCATTTAAATTTCGATGACATCAGCAACCCATCTGCAAAAAAAAATTGAACCTGGTTTTTACTTTGCCTCTATTGTGTAGAGCTTAAAGGGCTGATCAAGAAAATGTATGTAATCACGTGCTTTTGATGAATGGTTAATGAGATACAAGGGTTTAAAACTTCTGCTGACGTCAGCAAAGTCCCTAATAAAACAACAACAAAATTTTCTTTCGAAATTTGTATACCCGTTGCGTTCATTTTATAGATCTCGAAACGCTGATCAAGAAAATGTATAGGGCCATGTATCTTTGACAAACGGTTGCAGAGATATTAAGGTTTAAAGATTTATTGATGACGTCATCAACCCGTCCATTCCGAAACGGATTTCGGGACCTATGTTTGGGAAACTTACCCAAATTGGTCCTAGGTGGTCCCTAGTTACCCACGCGGTGAAAAATCATTGACGTCACCACCTCGCTTCCAAGTTATTTGGCCTCAAAGTTTTAAGTGCACTGTAATGGATTCACTAATCTTAATTAACTTTCCTTTGACGTCAATACTATTTTAACGTTAAAGTTTGGTAAATTACAGAACAATTTTATAGGCGATGTTTTATAGAATTTGTTAAAGAGAATTGTAAAGAATATAATCCACTTTGCAAAAGTCACAGACAGAACTGGCTTATTAATATATAGATGTAAATCGATTCATCAATCACGTGTTAAATACCGAGGAGTGCAAAGTAAAATCACAATATCTGAAGTTTTAAACTGAAGTAGCCTGAGAGACCAGTGATTTTCCTTACTTATCCCTGATCAGTGAAGTTTTCAGTGATTTTTTCCTGACATTTTACCAACGTATCGAAAATTCCTGATCATTCGACTTCCATGATTCTCCTGACTGAGTGGACACCCTGACATAGAAGTACTTACCACCCATTTTCAGTAAACCGTCCATCAGGAATCATTTTATCGGAGATATCATCGGAATTCTATATTCTAGAAAAAAATAAAAACGTAATCCAACATCTTGGATAAGTAACGGTGAAGTTACATGTATTAATGAACAACTAGCTCCAAATGATCCGAACTTATTCAAAAATATTGATGTCACTTACATGTGGTAAACACGCTGTGATTCTATGTTGATCATCGTCAACATAGGACATTCTTACGGAGAGTCTCAGCCATATTATTTTCTGGCCAAATAAACGATGTAATTTAGAACCATCCAGTGTTTGTCCTGGAGACAAACATGGTTCTGGAGACTGCAACATTGTTCCAACACCAAGAAGGACTGATAGCCTAAAGAGAACACGTTGGACAAAAGCCACCAGTTTTCATATAAAAGCATGAACTATTGTCAATATTCGTCATCATACTTATATGGCTAAAAAAAGAAATGTTCGAGATAGATTTGTGTTATTGGAAATTTCAATGGTTACCTTTATATGTCTGAAGATACTTACTGAATCTCCTCCATCGCTTCTTCAACAAGGTTAAGTTTGTCCTTGGAAATATCTTTGAAGTGCTATATGACCTCCCGCTCACTCCAAGATTTGTTGTTCTCTACATCACTACAAAGAAATACATTTTGCATCAGTAACGCCTTCCTGTGGTGTACTTTCTTTGCTTTTTAAAGGCCGCAGAACAACATTGGTGCAAAAAATAGAAAACCTTGTTTTTTTAGCGCCATTTTACTATCGCTCTTGGTCTTTCGGTAAAATATCCCCCCACAAGAAAGTTGGACTTTTCGAACATCAACAACACATTCTGAAACACCTCTTCCTCTTCCCCTTCTTCTTCTCCTATTTTAAATTGCACTGGACTCCTCATTAGGGAGGAGAAACGAGCTGCAGTACTTTCGACTGATGGTTTTGGACATTCATTAACTGATTCTGCGAACCATGGATAGCTGAGAACTTCCTGCACCAAAGGTGCAATGACACGCTGCTGATCTTGGTTCAAGTTAGCCATTTTAATTATATTGCTCCATTATTTACTCTCAACCGCTGTGCTCACAAAGTATGTCAACATTACACGTTGTTTTTATTTACATCCGGTCACACGCAGTTACCTTGCGCAGTTACCTTATAGCTAAAGATATAAAAAAAACGTTGATCTTATATTTATAAGAAATTTAACTTTACATGTACAAAGTTAACCTTACACATACAAAGTTAACCTTATATATTCAAAGTTGACCTTATATCTTTAAAAAATTTAACCTTACATATACAAAATTAGACTTGCATATACATGCATGTTGACTTTTGTCCACTTTGGCAGGGGATACCTTTTCCCTAAGTAAAATGTTGGCTTCTAATATGCACACATTTGGTTCTGCTGCACTTGTTCTGTTCGTTTTGTATCAACATTAAGGTCGGGCATAATACAAAAGCAAACCACATGTTAATAATTGTCATATTCATAATTTTTGTAAATGATAGTACGAATTTTTAATTTAAAATTGACGCGACGAGATTTTTAATTAAAGGAGATTCAAAAGTCATTGGTAATTAAGCATTGTTATTTTTTATGTTATTTCATCTTGTGTTAAATTAATTTTACAAATATTACGGGTCATTAACTTATAATTTTTCCCTCATTTGCTTTATTACCATTCAGTTCACAGGCAAAGTTACGGGCAATTAGCATTGTTATTAAAATTGTGTCTACTTTATTAAAACGTTTAAATTATTCGCATATTTTAAAATGTTTAACAAAAATAATTTTATCGTAAAAAAATTTTGATACTTCAATTTTTCAAATTTTTAATACGGCAGTTACGTCCGTGTGTTTGTGTGCTTATGCTTCTCTCTGACAAAGGAAAGACCAGTATATGCTATATAATTTCAGACCACAGAGTATACATAACTTCCCCACAAACAATATTCTGTTTTGTTTTGTTGTCAATTCTGTTTAAAACGTGTTATTAGCAGTTTTTTATTCAAATTAACGACACAAGCACCTATTCACAATCGCCTATAAATATCTTCTGCTTAAAAACCTTCTGCTTTCAACTTTATTGGCTTAATTTTATTGTATATTGCATGGTGAAACTATTGTTAGAATGAAAGCCCAGTTTAAAATTAGCACGGATAGACAACAATAAAACACCGTTATTTGTCCAGTACTACAAAGCATTTAAATTCCCCTTTATTTCAAAATTGTCACAGTAAATTGACATACAATGAAATTTCCAGCTAACAGAAAATCTTTATTATATCACATGATTTGTTCTACCCAACAGAACATTTTTATGCGGGAGGTTTTAAAGCCATCTTTTACAATATCGCAAAAAGAAGCATTTCTCTGTTACAGACAGACGGACATAGTTATCTTAATATGTCACAGACGTATGTCCGTTGCCAGTTGGTTACTAAGGTGTTGCTAAAGAAGTATATTGGCCCTAGGAATAAAACACAGATCAGATTAAACGGAAAAAACAATCTTGGGTCATTTCTAATCCCAAAGTAATTATTGCATCATTTTCAATACCTCCAACATTTATAACAGCCATATTTTCAAGTTTAACGACATGAACATCAATTTTTTGCGACAGACTTTTGGCTTTATCGTAAACTAAGAAACTTTCATACAAATTAAAATTTATTTTTTATATACGAAATAGACTTTTGTTATATTTATAGAATTCAAGCGTATCATCAGTAATGCTTGGGAAGATAAATATTTGAGGAATGTGTGATGTCATTTCAGATCATTCGTCATTGGCAGTAGCAGTGTTTACGAGGTAGCAAATAATATAAATTACGTAGTTTCATATAATGAATATAATTATTGTTAAACTAGTTGATTAGCCGGTGGAAATATGCACTTGATCAGGCATGGTCTGTCTTTATTCCGTCAAGTTGAAAGTGTCTTCCGACAATTTCATTTTGCGAAGTATAAAATTTGATTGTATTGTAATGGCACACAGCATCGCTCACAATTGAAAACAGGCTCCAGAATATTGTTAAAACAGTCACGCATTATTTTTATTTAGCGGAAAAAGTTTTGGAATTAAACACCATCTTAAATAAAGCACAGCCTAGCTGCAATCAGACGTTATAATATCAATTGTATTTTGGTTAAAATTGAAGCTATCTAACTGTATATCAGATGAATAAACCTTCCCTAATGTGTCATTTTGTTTAAAAAAGTGGACAGGGGTTCGCAGGAAAAAACGTGGGACTCACTGGGTTAAGCTTTCAATTTTAAAATTCATTTTTAAAATATTTTATTACGACTATAAGGCTTTTTAATATCGTCACTAAAAAATCGGTCTGAGTTGAAAAGCTTTATAATGTTAAGTCTCAGGCAGACCCTAGTAACACACGCGAGGAAAATAACTGGTGTGAATGTTTTATATGTTGTGAGACAACTGTTTTCTGATAAGGTTAAACATTGGTAAGGATAAACATTGCGTCGTAAAAATAATTAGCTTTTAAAATAATAATTACTTTGTAAAATTCATTGTCAGTTCAAAAAAAATCATATCGTAAAGCCTGTCAATACAAAATTATTTGTGTAGAAATTTTAAAATCAAATATCAAAGTTAAATAATATTTTAAGACTATAACAGTAAAAAGGTGTAGCTAGCTAGCTACCTAACTGTATTTAAAAAGATTTTTTGAAACATTTGTTGCAGTCAACTGCATTTGGCGACATTTATTTTTAAGCCAGAGTTTAGCTAGCTAGCAACCCCATGTAAATATAAACCAGATTGGCGAAGATACAATAAAAATAAATAATGTTAGCTAGGATAAAAATCTCTTATAAAATTACTGAGAGAAACCTTAAAAGAATAGCAATAGATAAGGCTAGCTAGCTATCCGACTTTAGAATGCTACCTCAAAATTCTTACAACAACAACAACAACAACAACAACAACAACAACAACAACAACAACAACAACAACAACAACAACAACAACAACAACAACAACAACAACAACAACAACAACAACAACAACAACAACAACAACAACAACAACAACAACAACAACAACAACAACAACAACAGCAACAGCAACAACAACAGTATGTTGTACCTATTTACTATCCTTATCCAGAAGAGCAATACGGACTAACTGGTCCTAAAGGACAACTGTCAGCAACAACGTACCCACAAGCGCACAATATGGTATATATATTATGATTATAAGTAAATCTATAATTATTCTATCTAATGTAAATTGATCAAATTCTCAACTTACCTAAGTAGTATAAGTCGGCGTAAGTGAGCTTTGCCTGCTCTTACATCAATGTGTGCTTTTATATATCTTTTGGTGCGATAGATTAAGCCTAAAACAAATATAGGAAAAAATTCAAATCGCCAGCACATCTTCGGGGAATTTGTTTTAATGCGAAAAAAAGAACCTTTTAATTTTCAGTCATTGTGCCCCTGCCAGTTTACTTTGCAGCAACATTTGATGAAGTTAAACAAATAGTCTAAATTTCTTTACTATTCCAAAATTTAGTACCCGAGCATAATGATTAATAAAAAAAATTAATAACATTAACTAACTGATCCACCAATTATAGTTTTTGACACCAGTGTTAAAACTGATGACGTTAGCAGAAAAGTCATCACTAGATAATAAAAGACTATGGTTATACAAAGCTTCATTGCAAATTTGTATCGAAAGTTACAAGAGGGGGAGAGGGATGGCGCATTGCGTCTACTACCGAGTCGCTCAGAAGCCTCGAATAAATAAGCATGTTCGTTGGTATATATTTACAAGCAACTGTTGGACATTTAAGTAAATATACAAACGGGCAGCATTGTTTATTGAGATTTGAGATAACAATAACAATCAGTTTTCAAATGATTTAGACATAAATTTTTACAAGTCCAATGGAGAGGACCAATAATTTTTGATTGTTTTAAGTACTGCCTAACTTATGTGTTGCTTTAACAAAACCACTATACCTGATTGGTTAATCATAAACTACTGAGGTGAGGACGCAAGTTTTAACAAAGGTGTTGTTTTTTGCGCTTTCTGAAAACAATCTGTGCACATGAATCAAATATACTAACCATTGAAACTCAATGGCGTGCAATCAACATTGCTGCGCGTCGCTTAAAATCTCAATAGCCAATATTTACCTTTTGCATATCTGCTTAATATCAGCTTGTCTTTACATATTGTTTATTACCAATTTTCACGTGCTTGTTGTTGATCACTAACTCAATTGTTTTGTTTTAGCAACCTGTACCTACAGTGATCAGAGTATCACAGACCCGTACACAGACGGTAAATATACTTAACTAGGCTTTTTTATGTCGTATAGACTGTTAATGTTAATACTTGACTTTTTGTGTTGCAGATTTAATGGGAACGCATTAACAGCAGTTTTGCGTAAATTTTCATTTGTTTCTTTGCCACGGCCATTTCTTAGTCTGTTTACAAGAAACCCACAAAGTGAATGGAACGTCGCTCTTTATGTTGCTATAACTATTACGACAGAATTAAAAAAACAGCATGTAAACAGAACGAGGGGGGGTTGACAAAAAAGGTCTATATGGTTATATGGTTGTCAAAAAAATAAAAATAAAACGGCGAAGTTCTTCGACTTAATACTTAGCTGCATACTTGATGAAGGTTTCGTATGTTAACTTCATCGTAGGAAAGAACTGCAATGCCATTAGTTTCTAAATTAGTGTTAAAATATTCAGGGGAATCGAAGATATTTAAGCTCTTCTAATGCAGTTAATAAAAATTTTTTTGAAAGAATTATTGATTACTTACTTACTGAAGTTGTATTTTGGTTATTGATATATTATTAAATACTATTTTATTTTATTTTAAGTTGAATGATGTCCACGTTTTGAAAAGACGGTTGTTTAATGAATGCGCATTCCCTCTTTGTTTTCTTGTTATTTTCTTCATATTTATTATTGTTTTAATTGTGAGTTATGGACGATATAGTTTTCTCAAAATCCGTATATGACGATATGATAAAATAATTTATTTGTACTAAGTCTGTATGTCAAAAAAACGATTTGTTTATTAAAGTGAAAAAATAAAGATAAAAAAACCCGACTTAAAAACTATGCCAAGAAAGGGTTATCTTTTTCTTATCTAGAAGGATTAACTGCATGTCTCTTTTTTTTTCGTTCAATATCACTTAACCCTGGCCAGTTAGGGTTCTTCTACGTGTTGATGTCGTTATTGTGAAAACTCAATTTGCTAAGAAAATCATCGTAATCATCCAATGTATATATACTTACTTATGTCCTATTTATACTTATTGTGTATTAAAAACTAAAAGTTCACATGTCAATATACTTCTATTTTATGAAAAAAGTTTGGTGTTTGGTGTATCTCCTTGTAATTTGTCTAAAGACGCATTACATCTATACATATGGCTTATATTTTATTAATCACACGAATAATTTCCCAATTACGCTAACCTGATTTGTGTAGACAGTGTTCAAAGGTTGGTTACAAGTTTTGCGTTAAGGCTATTATGATTAAAATGATTTTAAAATTCTTATCTTCGCATAAAACTTTTATGTAGACTTCATCTCATAGTCCTTCCAGTAAAAACAAACTAATGGAAAACGAAAAAATCCAGCGGGAACACCGACGTCGCAAAGACGTCGATGCAACATTTCATTATCGTCAGAATGGAAATTTGCACAGATGTTGGGCATAGACATCTATGCGGCATCAGAATAAAACGTTCTAACGATGCTGTGGCAACGTAGTATAAACGTCTGTTGACCTTTTGACTGGCGTAACTGTGATGGTAACCGACGTTATAGCGACTTAACTGCATTGTCAAAAAACTAATAAAAAGAGCTCCCTAAAACAAAAAGTGATTTTAAAAAAAATTTCCTTTATAATCAACTATTGTCCACATTTCTTAAAATACACTGGTGTCATAACAAATAATAATTCAAATTTCACTTTTCTACGACAACGCCTGTTACCTATCTGTATATAAATGTTTCGTATTTTCTGAAGCAACCTACATAAACTAAATTCATTATAAAACATTCACATTCTTTCTTTCTTTTGTCTTAGTAATATGATTGCTGTCTATTTCATTATCATAATGGGGAGCGGGAACATGCCATATGTTGTTCATTTATACTCCGAGTGACAAATGACTGATTCTAATGTTTTTTAATCATTACCGGCCCAGGGCCTATTGGTACTTGGGACGTTATTACGTAGTGGCCGCTATCAAGCTAGTCAAAAAGACAAAATGCTCTAAGTGCGAGGTTGGCTTTTCAATGACTGGCGACAAGCATAAAAGGAATTTAGTATGACGATATACAAGTATCTAGGCGTTCTTTTTACGACAGGGTAGGGAATACAGGAATGAACAAAACCTTCGCGACAATTGATTTAGAACACGCCCGTCGTTAGCTTTAAAATTCTTTAAGGTGAAAATTACTATTTAAGCAACCTCCACCTCAGTGTTTTCCTTTATTTGAGACAGCAGAGCGCAGAAAACGGCATACATCCAACAAATTTGACTAAACAAACAAATTTTCAAACTGATAAGTTTGTGTTCTTTGTTGTGTTTTTCACTTGATAACATCGGCAAAAAAACCTTTTCTGTGTTGGCGTTTAGGGAGAATTATCAAATATTATTCTTGTAGTTTAAACATCTTCTTCTCTAAATTATATTATACAACAAAGAAACTCTGGTTCTGGAACAAGGAAAGGGTGTTTTAGAATTTTTTTAATTACTTTGACGTTTTTAACTGTAAATATTTTCCTGTACACATTTTATTCCTGAAAGATGTGTTAGTTTAAACAAAGAAAATAGATTTTAATATTTAAATGTTGCTATTATTTATGTAAGAAATTCGTCCTAGTAAAAATGTCTACTTCATTCGATATATCCTTTTTTGCTTTGAATTCTTAACGTACAATCTGGTCATTTTAATTTGTTTTTGATAATCTCCTTGGATAGGAACGAAAAATTGAAACTTCTTTTCAATTAAATGAACAACACAGTGCTTATTGTCCGTAACTTTGTCAGTGCACGTATTTATAACAAAGAAACTGCATTAAGGAAAAATAAAAGTTAAACCCACGATCTTTGTACAAGGGTTTTTTAAAATCCCGAAAAATCAGAATGAGAATAACAGTTCAAAGTAGCGCAGGAAAGATGCACGCAACCATTTTGAACAGACAGAATACGGCTAATATTATAGCTAACTAGTCGGTGGCCTTATATATCGCTTTCATGCACCCGTAGAACAACGTGTTTCTTGCAGACAGACAGATAGAATACGTATATTAATAAAGAGACTAACCAGGGGGACCCGGCGTCGAAAAGCCGGGTTAAGTGACAACTGTGTTACCTGAGATTCAACATCTGGTGGAACGATTAATAAAAACCGTAAACTGTCCCAAAAAAACTTTATTGCCACTTCAGTTTAAATACAAACACAGAAAACAGTCCGTCGTTAACAGCACATAGCACAGGTACTTTGTATCTCATTAATAAACTTTTTGCTTTTGTTAAAGTTTATATTACAATAAAGGGGTACCTGCTTTATCGCAGTTAGTATAAAAGAGATTATATATTTGAAAATTCTATTGCATTCAACTGTATTTGGGTACTTTTGGAGGTAGCCAACAGTACTGACCAGATTGGTAAAGAAAACACAAAAATAAATCAGGTTGGCTAACATAAACATCATATATACCTCAAACCAAATAAAACCTTTAAACAATAGAAATGAGTTAAGCTAGCCAGATAGCTAGCTGCTGGTTTAGATGCTCTCTTATAAATCTACGTCTGTAGCCGAAATCCTAAAATTGTTTTTTAAGATTTATATAAGGCTAGAAAACGTGAGAATATATTAATCCTAACCTGCATTTCGCGGCAACACGGTTACAAACAGACAGACGACGGTTATTATAAGACACTACCCGGGGGACCCAGCGTCGAAACTGTGCGTCCTGCAGTTAATGCCCTTAGGAGCGCTTAAAAAACCCGCAAACTCTGTCACATGTAAAGTGGCGCGCTTTAGTACAGGTATGTAGTATGTCACAATTAGAGTAAAGCGCACACAATATTATAGTGTTTCGAGTGCAATAATGTTGCAAAAAATAACTTTGCAGCAACTTTAGCGGAAATAAAAACACAGTTTACTACCCGATGTTATCCAGTCATAGCAAAAAAAATTGAACAACATTTTTTATTTTGCAGCATAAGTTTCTGTAAAAGTTTAACAAATAACCGTGACACCGGACTGTACAGAGAAACAATGTCGCACATCCATATAGGCGTAATACCTTTCTCCAAAAACCTTTATTGCATCTTAGGTTTAATAGAAAAACAATAGACAGTCCGTCGTAATACTGGGGTTAGCGCTTCGTATAGGTATACCGTGTTGCACATTGGCATAGAGGCATAATACGCTTTTCCAAAAAAATATCTCCCAGGCTCGGGTTTAAATAAAACAGACGAAACAGCTCGTTGTTAGCAGGTAAAACAGTCCCTCATTTTTATTTTGCAGAAAAAGGTTTCATAAAAGTAATAAAAGGTGTAGCTAGCTACGGAAGTATACGGAAGACAAATATTATAAACATAAACAGGTTTTAAAACAAAGATTAGAGCTGTTAATAAAAAGGCTAGCCGGAAGACCTGCCGTCAAAACACTATGTTAAGCTAAAAGTAACTGTGTTACCTGTCGTGGAACGCCTGGTGAAACGCCATAGTAATAAACGCAAGCTGTGCCACACAGCCAGGTGGAGCGCTTTAGTACATGTATGCAAAATATATAGGTTTATATATAGGCTTATTCCGGAAAAACAGTTTATCGCAGCTTCGCTGTTAATAAAACACAAGAAAGAAAAGCCCGTCGTTTCCCGCCAAGCTAAAATAATCACTGAGCAATTTTAGTTTGCAGAATAAGTTTTCAAAACTTATTACCAGCTAGCTAACAATAGTCAGGTCCCATGTGATTAAAATCAGATGGGCGAAGATAACACAAAAATAAATGTTACATATATCTTATATAAGAATGAAGAAAAATCTTAAAGGAATAGCAATAAAATAAGCCTGGCTAGCTATCTAACATTACAATGCATTTGGAGGAGTGTAAAAAACGTGTTGATGTGATATTATAAGCGCAAGAATAATTTAACAATAGAAAATTCGACAACAAAACTTGCTAATTGGTTGATTGATGAATAAATTCGCGGCTGCCCAAATGCGTCGAAAGCGGGAAAATAAAATGACATCCTGTCCGTACGGTATAAAAATAGTCTGTATTTTCATGTTTCCACAACACGGCTTTTTTCTCGCGCACAAACGGGCAGACGGAATACGGATAATATGGAAAGACTAGCCGGGAGACCCGGCGCTGAAATGCCGGGGTAAGCCACAAGGCAAGGTGTGACCTGGCATTGAACGCTCCGTGGAGCGCTTAATAAGAGTCGTAAACTGTGCCACACGATCAGGTGGAGCGCTTTAGTACAGGTATACAGTATGTCGTAAATCAATTTAAGCGCATACACCCTTATAGTGTTGCGACTGTAACATATTTTTCAAAAATAAATGCAACGATAGCTGAAATAAAAATAGAGTTTACAAAACCGTTGTTACCCTGTCGTAGCAAAAACAATCGGTTAATTTTATTTTATTTTGTGGAATAAGTGTCTGTGTAAATTAAAAAATAAATCGTGACACCGGGCTGAGCGCTTACTTCAGGTAAACCGTATCGCAAATGCCTTTAGGCTTAATTAAGCCACAAGTAACTCTGTTACTCGGCGTTGAACACTCGAATGAATGATTAATAAGAGCCGTCAACTGTGCCACACATTCAGGTAAAGCGTTCTAGGACAGGTGTATAGTATGTAGTATCTTAAGTAAAGCGCTCACATTTTATGGTGTTTGCGGTGTAAAAACTTTTTGTAAAAAATAACTTTCCACATTTAAGCTAAAATGAAGACACAGATTACAATTTTTTGTTACCCCGTCATAGCAAAAACAAATAGTCAATTTATTATATTTTGTGCAATAAGTTACGGTAAACGAAACAAACAGGCCGTTCTTAACACTGGACTGAGCGGGTGATCACCGAGAAATTTTAAAAATTAATAGTCACATTGGGTTGGCAACCACGCTGCACATGCGCATAGGCATAACAGCGTTTTCCAAAAAACAGTCTGTTTTTACCACTAGGCTAAGTGCTTAACACGGTTAAACAAAGTTGAACAGGCCTATAGGCGTAATACTATTTTTCAGAAAAACTTCGGTTTAAAAAAATAAAAACACAGGGAACAGCCTGTTGTTACATGTCCAGCTAAAACAATCGCTCAGACATTTTATTTGCAAAAAAAGTTTTCAGGAAAATAATAAAAGATGTAGATACCTAGCTAACTGCATTATTTATTATTTATTGTTGTAGGCAAACTGCATTTCTACACTCTCACTTTTTAGCCAAAAATAGAAGCTACCTAAATGGCCACAACCTCAACATATAAATAAATGTAGGGTAGGGTAAAAAGCTCTTAGGGCACACAGAATAGTAATAAGTAAGGCTCTAGCTGGTTCAGCTAGCCTTCAAAATCCTCGTTCCTAGTCAAAAATTCTAAAACTGGTGCGTATAAGATCTGTACGTGACTAAAAAACGTGACAATATGCTTATCCATTTTAAAACACACAAAAAACAAATATTGCAAAAATAAAAGGCTTATAGAGAGAAAAAGGTGAAACAGACCTACAAACATAACAGTGACCACCAGCACTTTCGAAAATAAAATGGCCATCATGTTTCTTCGTTGGCATATCCACTTCGCGAATCTATTTGATTGTGTTTTAAAGAATTAGGCGTTTTGATTGGTATATTTGTGCGAGCGGTCAAAACAAAGTCAGTAAAACTGTCAGTAAACTGTCCCATTTGTTTACTGTGGCTTCTGAGCGAAAACGGCGATTGAGATCACGGGGGTTAATTATTATTAAAAATGGCGCATTTAAGTAATGCATTTATTTTAGTCACTTCAATAATTCTTCTTACCTATAGTAATAAATCAAAGTAATTAAGTTAATTAGAAAGTAAATTAATTTACTGAATTTATTTTAATTAATTTTAAAGTTTTTGACTTAACAACCCCCTAGTTCCTTAAAACTCGCGTAAAGATCTAAGGAATATCGGTTACCCTTTTGCACAGACAGAATACGGCTATTATTATAGAGACTAGCCGGGAGACCCGGCGTCAAACCGCCGGGTTAAGCCACAAGTCTAGAGTTGAACGCCCAGTGGAGCGCTTTTTAAGAAACGAAAACAGTGTCACACGTTCAGGTGTAGCGCTTTAGTACAGGTATGCATTATGCCGTAAATCGAGTAAAGCGCAACCAACATTATGGTGTTTCTGGTGTAATTTGTTTTTTGAAAAATAACTTTCCACAACCTTAGCTGAAATAAAAACACAGTTTACAGATACTAGCTACGGAAGAATTACTCATGACGATCACGATCAGAAGAACCCCGGACAAGACAACGCCTACTAATGGAGATCAATGGACAATACCACGAAGTTCGAAAAAATTATAAATAAACCACTCCCTGTCTGAAATAGTTGTTGTGTGATTGAAACGAAACCCGTCAGGAGAGCGGGTGTGTGGTTTAAACAAAGCCCGCCAAGAGAGCGGTTGCGAGGAAAAAGAAGATTGTAGGAATATTGTATTGTAAGAATAAATGTAGTGAACAAAAAAAAAACCTTCGGTGAGATCTATGATTTTATATATTTGTTGTCCTCCTGATTGTATTCAAGTTTTTTGCTAAGGATTGTAGCTAGCGCATAATTCTAGGTTGTAAGGTTTATATTAAAATAGAAGAACCTGGTTACATAAAGTAAAAACAATAAATTGAAACGAACTTGCAAAAAACAAAAAAAATATTTGTTTTTGTTTTTTGCTAGATTTGCTGCATCCGTATGAATTTGCAACATATAGTGTAAACGCGATGCGTATAGAGTTAGCATTATACAGTAAATACAAAAGTACTGTAACTTACCTTGAAAGAGAGGCTGTTAAAACAGCAACATGACGTGAAAAAGCAAATAAAAAACTAATAAAAATGTTTCCGTAATATTATCCTCGTTTGAAAACTGAGATCTAAAAACTGTTAAACAAACAAATTAGATATTTAAATTATCTGTATAATAACTTTGCTCTTGTTTCTATTGTGTGAAGTAAGATTAATTCAATATTTGCCGGTCCTCACACACCCCGTTACATCTGTCAAATATTGATGAAAAAAAAAATAGGTAATAACAGTAAAAACAAATGTTTTAGTAGGGTCATGTCTCGTTTTCAGTCATGTGATTAAAGCAATAGTTGCATGTTATTTAAGTTTAGGGGAACATTTTTAATACAAATGGTGATCCTATCGGTATATTAGTGAAGATTTCATTGGGATGTAAATGCAGTTGTTTTTATTTTGTAAAGGTAAGAGTCATGACATATTATAGGTGATAGTAAGACAAGTTTGTCCTTTCCCCAGAGAATTTTTTAATGCGCGTAAAAGGTTTTTTACCCACTTTTAGTTCTTCTCTTATGATTATCCATATGCGCTTGCTATATGATCTTTGAAAACCAGACTTATTTGTGTCTAGCACATAAATCCCCATTGGACTTGTTTTATTACTAATATAACGATAACGACATCACAGAGAGAGGTATTAATCCCTTCCTTACTTCCATATATTTTTCGGCACCTTAAATCCAACGATGTGAAGGGGGGCATACTTGTTGTAGTTTTTAGACAAAAATACTTTTTTTAACCAATTTAATCCTTAGACTTCGAAGTACTTGGCGTCGTAGCAAAGTCAAAATACTGACATACTATTAGCCATAACTCGTAATCACTCCGTAACTTCTTTCATATGGATCAGGCCTGTATGAAAAAGAATTAAATTTACAATCCGGCAGTGCTCCGTTTCACCAACCTTTGGGAATATATGGCCAAAAACGAGGTTCAAAGTCGAACCATTGTGGCCAAAATATAATGAATATTTCGGGTCCTTGGTGTTATTTACTTCACTTGAATGAACGAATTGCAATTTTAATTAGTTTAAAAGTTGTTAATTGGAAAAATTTGATGCCACTAATATACTATATGTTTGTTTAGCTGCAGTAGAGGATGAAACTTAGAATTTTACATTGCTTTATTCTAACCTGCATGTGCTTCCGTCAAATACAGTTTCAACAGATTGCTGCTGATGGTAAAAGTTGTGGCGAAGATAAAGGTGTTGTTAAAACGCCTGCTTCTCTGGTAAATTTTCATGTTACTCCGCTGGAAAAGTTGGCCTTGAAAAAAGCTAGATATTCTAGGAAGGCAAAATACAATGTTTGCCATAGACCTTACACGAAATATGAGTTAATATTAACAAAAAAATTGGTTCGAGCTCGTACCAGAGGGCTGAGAAGGTATTTACGGCGACGTCAGAAGTGTAAGAATACAGGTATAAGTTAGTTACTCCTTCTTTTCTTTTTGTAGTATATTTTCACACATAATATCCTTTTTTATTTTGAAAACTTAGTCTATCTGATAAATCTGAGTGAGAATCAAATTGAAATAATTCTCTTCGATTTTCTCACGTAGTGATGATATTAGTTAGATAACTGTCAATAAAGATGGTTGATAGATGTAAAACACTTATTTACGCCATTTATTAAACAGGAAGGTACATTAACGCGGCGCAAATGACAACTAATATGTTTGGAAACTTGCCACATGGAACAAAGTATTATTTAAGATATTGTGATCCTAAAGGAAGAAAAAGCGTCAACAATACATTGTCAATGTGTCACATGTGTGTGTACACTATGACATTGTCACCAAGGTAAATTGTTTCACATTTTAACGTACATGTGCTTTGTAGCAGCAATGTATTGAATCGAACCACAAGGCTATTGTCAAGTCATAATCAGCTTTTAACGTAAAATATTAAGGATAATCCCATTCGGGACAAAACTTTAATTAGTTTTTAGAACGGGTTATAAGGTCCTTTAATCAATCAGTTTTAAAGGTTACATCTTCCCGAGAGTCAATTAGCTACAATAAGCATCCGAACCATAGTTTCCAATTGTTGGCTGAAAACTTTCGTCAATATATTTATACTGTTTTGCGACCAGCACCAAACTTTTGTCAATATATAATACTGCAGGTATAAACCTAGTATAACTATGGATTCCTTTGTTATTTCAGATATCTTCCGCGTTATCACTCGTATGTTACATGCCATCGAAATGGTGATTACTCGTGTCTGCAAGGAGGAGGAAATTGCGTGATGAATACTGCAAGCACACCTGTACTGTACGATGTATACGAACTGGGATTAAAAAATATTGACTACTAGCAGACAAAACATTTACCTATGACAAAATCATGCTCGTGTCAAATTATCAAAGGCGATTTATTGGAAATGTTTTTGTAAGAAATACATTTATTTCGAATATAAAAAAAAGCTTTGAGCTAGAAAAAATGTTAAGAAAATATATATGTTACGCGGATTGTTATAAATTCTGGAATTATGCATATTAACCCAAAGCCTAGCCCTTCTACATTATACTCAGTGAATACGTGTAATTTTCAATTGATCATATGTCCGCCAACATATATATTATCGATACAAAAAATTTAAAATGTACATTGGTATTAATTTTTATTTATTGAATCAAATAACAACTGTAATAATATAAGTTGTTATTTAAATACTTGTCAATCGTTTGCCGAATAAGTATTGTCCCCTGCATCATATCTATAAAAGAGAGGCGAACAAAAAATTATTAACAATAACCAGAAAACATACTACGATAACTACTTTGATAACAAACAAAAAACTGGATTTCAGAACTAAATATCTATACATCTTTCTAACAACATTTTTACTAAATTTTCATAGCTGTATGAGGTGAAAATAAGTAGGTTAAGGCGTTTGACTTGAGATAACTAAAAATGTTTTACGTACTACAGTAGTAACAGCGTAATCTAACTTCTTTGAACTTAAGAAATATCTATAATGACCAACAACAATATTTTTTCATGTTTTGAGTCTCTTTTTCACAACAAACTACGAGCTTCGAACGATAAAGTTTGTTATGACGAGATGGCACCAAATTTGAATACATATACAGACCGGAAACATTCGAGAAGAAATCGAACACGCGATGTTGTGGTTTCATCTTTGTTCATGAACATTTCTTTACTTCTGTAATCTTCACTCACAAAGTAAATAACAATTCGCACAAAATAATAAAAATATGTTCGTCACATTTAACATTTTGCTACTTTGATTTTTAGCTTTTTCTTGATTTATTTTGAGCGTATTGACCTGTGACCACCACAATAGAGAAATCCTATTGTTTTTTAATTTAGCCATCCGTTTAGCAAAATGTGTAAAAATACTCAATTATTAATAATTCAGCACTCACGAAGATGTAAACAAAACTTGTATTCCTGGCAGACTGCTTTATATTTTGGTTCTAGTGTGTTGTCGTTCTGCAAAGTTTTAGGTTAAAATTTTCCGTTTTTATGTGAAAAACATCAAACTCTACGAATATTTTTGACCGATGTTCGACACTTAAAGAAGAATGTGAAAAGTTGAACGCGCAACTAAAATTTATTTACAGCCAATATTGAAGTAAGTTTTTTAACTAGTTAGCCAGGAATAACATTGGCTTCGACGATTTTTATATTGACTGAGTAACCAAAAAGTTGAAGGAACGAGTCTGAGAATGAGGGGCATTTGTTATATATTTGTCGTCCTGTATTTAGTACAAATATTTGATAAAACTGAATATCAAAACTCAAAACATCGTTCTTTATCGACAATGTAGCTAGTCCACTAGTATGTTAAAGAAGCGTCCGGACAGAATGTTGCTGAATCTGGTTATTTTAACAGTTAAACTTGGCATGTGTTTGATTTCTAGGCTATGACAATGTTTTTTTTAAAAAAATGTATTGTAGGACTTGATAATAATCATTGTAACGACAGGCAATACTGCTAAATTTCGGCCCGTCGTCAAGAGCGCTAAGCCAATCAGAATGCCTAAAACACCTATTGCCCGCTTGCAAAATCTAGACGGTTAATAAAACGAGTTATTGGCCACTCAGAAAAAAAATCAGCTTTTTCACGCTATTTCAACCATTCAGAGAAAAATATCAGCTTTTTGCACTGTAGAATTGAAAAATAAGTAAAAATTGCTCTTGTTTTCGTAGACAATGCTACATTGACTCTTTAGCATATTGCGTCTTTCGGACGCAACAGTATGCCTGCAGCAGCGTGTTTTTAAAATAAAGCACTGGCTTTACTTGATGTTCTTTTATTACCCCACGAAGTATGTTACTTCTCTCTGATATGTATGGCATTCACACTGTAGCTACTGGTTTATCTTCGGTACCCTTTCCCGTCACCGTTCTCATGAGCTCTGTTCCTCATTTTTCTTTCAATCTTTTATGAATTTGTCTTGGTTACCCGTTTACAAGTAAGGTGTTGTTCATATGAGATAACTCTGTCTTTCAGTCATTTTCTATCATGACTACATTGATTGTTCTCTTCAGTAATGGGGACACTACACTTCCTTTGATAGAAATTTGATTAGATGTGTAGTGGAGATACTGATCAGTACGAGTTGCTTAAAAAAGATCCCCCTCAAACCATGATGAAGAAGACATCCTATTGTCACAAAACCTGGCACGAATATTTGTCAGATGACGATAGTTAGATGATGTCATTCTGTCCAAAATAACGTCATCACATACTTCTGAACTCGAAAGGAGGCAAAAACGGTAAAACGTAAACTTTCAAATAAGAAGAACAATTCCAAACGTTTTAGATGTATAAAATTAGTCGATAGAAGCAAGAAAAGGCTAAAATATGACTTTGAAATTGTTGATAAGGATATTCAGTGATGGCAAATGGTATAGCTTGTTATTGTTTTTCATGTGTGCTTCAGCGTTGCAACCAGTTATTGAAATTATTTTTGATTTTAATATGCGTGATATTTTTGGGCAGATTAGTTGTTAATTGTTTTTGGTTGTCAAGTGGCAAATTTTTTGTTATTTTTTTGACTAGGTTGTTTATTGTTCTCATGCCCATAAGAATAGATTTAAACAGAATTAGTAATAACAGATAAATAAAAAGACCGGTACATGTTTGGGTTTTCATAAATAAAAATCGAACGATGAAATTGGACAAAGGGCGGTTTTTATTTTAAACTTTTTCGGTGAATTGAATCTATGTTTTACATGCAATGTATTGTCTAGTTTTTGTGATTGACCCAGATATTAGGCCTATTGTATGTGTCGGTTATTATCGGTTTTTATACAGTGCAGCCTGGGCACTAGTAAAGCGTTTGCAGAGACAAACCTTTCCTAATGATAGCGCATCCAGAAGAAAACAACAACTTTAGCAGAAAATTTAACTTGCGGCTTTACCATTATAACACTAAAATCAAAGAGGTTTTTCTTTAATGGTTTATGGACTGTATTCTGTCTAGAAAGCACAAACTTCAAGGTTATTATTGACTAAAAACTGTCAGGTGAGCAAGAAGAGAAACAAAAAGGACTATATTGTTAGCTTTTATTGTATTGTATACATAAAGTATTATGCCAAACCACTATATTTATGGATTAAAGTGTTGAACAAAAGCAAGCAAGTGTAGCTAGCTAATTAGCTAACTGATTAAGGTAGGTATAATTTAAGCTACAAGCTAGCTACCTGTATCAGCAGGGACATATAAAAAACATGGTCCAGTGTAACTACTTGTGTTATGTTATCATTAAGGCTGTTCTATCAAAATTTACTAAAAAATTGAAATCCGTCATCCACAAAAATTCTACCAGAAAGTTTCTCATTCTATTGCCCACAACAACCTTTTAATTACATGAAAATACCGATTTTTCTTCCACTAAAATCAATAAATCTTCAGCATCAGCAAAAATAAGTTATAAGCGTAAGCCATTTAACATATCTTTCAGTTTATGATGTACATACTTGAGAAGTAATTTCCTTAAAACACATATATACACCATAACTTTAAACTGTTTTTTTTAAGCGTTTTAATAAAGTTATAATACCATAGAGAGGACTAGCACCATTTCATCACGTTATTTAGACTTTAAACGTTAGTATAAAAAGCAAAGATTAAGCAAGCGAATTATTTACATCATACTCCATGACAAAATGGAGAGAACTTTTATCTCAGGTACGGCGCCACTAGGGGAGCTGGGGGAGCTTCAGCCCCCCCCCCCCCCCCCCCCCCCAATTTTTTGCTAAGGAACAATTTTTTATTTTCTGCCAATAATTGTCTCTATCACTGCATGGAAATTGATGTTTTCCAAGCAGAGAACCTGCAGGCTATCCCACTAAATAATGCGAATTTTTATGCAGTGACGCATACAAACAAAATCAGTACTTAACGAGCTTTTCTGAAGGCCAAGGTATAGCCGTTTTACGTGTTTCAGGACTCTAAAAATGCGTTGGCTTCGCACCTAAGCACGTAAGTTCGGTAGAAAACCTTAACCTATTAAAAACTAAAAAGAAATCGCCCTGGCAAATGCGCTATCAAAACATGAAATACCCTATTTATGACAAATTGACCTCCCAGAAAAATATTTAACAACCAAAAATGCGTTTTACAGTCGTTGAATATTAAAATACTATCCTTTGCGAAATGGAAACAACAAAAATTAGAAAAAATAGAAAAAACTTACTCTTGGCAAATGCACTTCAAAGTTGATACACTTCGCAACTTTTTTAAATAATCAACATAGATAGAGAATTTCCAAGATAAAAACGCTGTGTTTTTGCGTCGTTATCGCAACAACTTTCTTCTTTCTACTAAGTTGAAGTTCGAATGTTTATATTTTTAGTTTCGTGCGAGAGATTAACCAGATTGCATTCTCGTGGGAGATATAGGCATCGAAAAATCTTGTTTTGTACTTCTATTTTGTTTCATACTACGATTATCTACGACTTGTACATTAACAAAGTTATGTTTTCACAGAAGGAGAGGGTTCATTGCTGCTTTCTTTAAAAAATCAGAGTTTGTCAATTTTATCCACCCCCTGGTAACTTAATTAAGATTGTCGCAATGATGCCCAACTAGATAAACTTAAAGCATAGGCTTCCACCCTTGTACAATTAAAACAAACAAAGGGACTGGAGACTAACTTGCGCAGGAAAAAATTCTTTCGCAGCGCGAACTTTATTGTGAAGATTTTTGTAAAGAAGAGAAAGCGCTAGAAACTTTATCACAGACCATGCGGGCTTAATTATTATATAACGAGAACGTCACATATAATTATATTTCATTGTTTTTTTTAACAAATCAAAATAACGCATTTATGCAGTCAAGGGGTTAGGGAATAAATAAACGTGAAAATATTCTACGCGACATTACGTCACAAACCGAGCCGTGCCTGCGTCTAAAAGTCACACTCACAAGACAGTAAAAACAACATCATTGTTGAAATATCGTTTAGAGAAAAGTACGCGTCATAGTAAAAGATTTTTTGATCTTTACTGTTTATACGAGTGAGAACAGTCGAAAGAAGACCGCTAAAAATCTCAATTCATTTATCCAGGTAATCCATACTTATCAGAAATTACAAAAAGTTGTAGACCAAATTAAAGCTATCTTTTCTGGCTTGTGTCTTAAGTATAAAAGTTTAGCAAAGATTAATTAAACTTTTTTTGAACTACTAACCTTATTTAACATATGATAATTTGCTATATAATTTCACCATTTGTTGTTCTTTGTGACGTATTGAATGCGTAGTTAACACCAACTTAACTTACGCAACTCAAATGAACAACGCAAAAATGTTTTCAGTTTGTTTTGTTTTTCACAGTTTTATTCAAAAGATATTTTCGAATGGGACAGTGTTCTTAAAAATAGCCACCTCATTCCCAGAGCGTAGAGTAAGCAGGAAAAAATTTGGGATAACTGGAACTGTGGGAGTTTGACTTATCGAGTGAAAAACACTTTTATCAAATTTAAGTATGGTAAAAATAGCAAAAAAAAAAAAAATACTCGGTTAAACGCTAAATGGGCTTCGCTCGACTCGACTCGGTTCGCTTTGCTTTACTCCGCAAACGCTGCTCTTTTACTTTCGCAAACAATATAAACAAAGAGATTACAGAGAGTTTTAAAACTGATTTTGTTCACGAAAAAATTCTGTCAAATCCGCCAATAAGAATTTTTTTTTATATTTTGCTCTTTAAATATAAAAAATGCTCTCTTAGTATATCATATATCTATCTTCTCCTAGAAAATCAAATTTAAGATATGTTTCATTGTAATTACATACATTTTATTACACAGCTACTTTTTATTCACTTGACCTATAGCATTAATAAAAAGATCCTTTGATACTGACAACTATTACAAAAGCTTCTCCTTAACTGCAAAAAATTCTGAAATCTTTTATGCTAAAAAAGTTCAAAAGAAATGAACCCATTATGCATGATTTTAATTACGACGATTATAATCTTTAAAGGAGTGACGAACCGGCTATGATTAATGTTAATTAATTTCACATCGGGTAAAGAATATAAAATCACTTATTACGCACGTACGAGATTACATTAGAAAGCTAAAACAAAGTAGACTTCAAATTTTCTTAAAGAAAGGTGAGTAGTTCTGTAATTTTTGTTTGTTTGTTTGTTTTTTGTTTGTTTGTTTACAAATAGACTTACACAGGTCACTTTTTAAACATGTTAGTAATGCATTCTAAACTTCAACTGAAATACTCTCTTCCAGTACAGAAAAATAAAACAAGTTATGTATGTCTTTGATATCAAAACATCGAAGGCCTCTGCATAACTTATTTAAAGTATGAAAAGTGTGAAGAGGGTGATTCATGTTTAACTTAATTGAGAAACTTACTCGTCAATCAATCTTTTCTTTAATTTCAAGCTATAAAATACATGTCTATCTACATGTTCAGGTATTTATAAACATCTCTAAAGCACGTTCAGTTTTTAGCATTCACGAGAAGGAGAAAATTATTTTATTCAAAATAATGCTGTCTGTAAAAAATGGTA
This sequence comes from Hydractinia symbiolongicarpus, assembly GCF_029227915.1. Classification (NCBI taxonomy): domain Eukaryota; kingdom Metazoa; phylum Cnidaria; class Hydrozoa; order Anthoathecata; family Hydractiniidae; genus Hydractinia; species Hydractinia symbiolongicarpus. The sequence continues at coordinate 27,678,261 of NC_079879.1, forward strand.
AAAGGTATATAAGATTGAACACTTCTAACTTGTGAAAAGTTTACAATTAAAGTTAAAAAATATACAATATTTTCCGGTTGCACGTTTAGCCTTTTTTCGTGCATAACTCTGAACATATCTAAAAACAACCTAAAAGCAGTTTTAAAGAAAATAAAAAACTGCCAAGACTTTCCTTGCATGTTGGTCTCATTAACAAAGTTAACATGTAGAATAAAAATCTAAAAGTTTATTTCCGAAACTAGGAAATATAAAGTTTTAACTTTGTCTGCACCATTTAAATCATCCTTTTTTGTGGACAATAAACATTTCTTCGCTATTAATAATATAATTCAGTATAAACCCCTATTTATTCTTTTAATGTGAGAAAGGACTTTGAGTAGGTCAAAATGTGCATCTAAAAGATTTTTAATATCGTGTCTTCTCTTGAAGGAGTAAGGATTAAGAAAGAGCATAGCATTAAGTAAGTTGGTTATTTATTGGATATTTAAAGCATGCAGATCTTCAGAGGTGTTGAAAAGAATAACAATAGTCATGTAAGTATTACTTTATTGCATCTTATCATCAAATTTTTGTTTTTAACGTGTTCTCCGAAAGTCAAGGTTACTGAAAACACAGAATTTAATATCATTTTATCTGTAACAAATCGCAGGAACTTAGCTAGCTATGTTTAGGTGGTTATAAAAAAACTATAAAAGAAACAATTATTAGCTAAAATTGTTCTCTCTCCTTCCATAATATTTTAAACGTTCGCCGCTGGTAGCTCTTTGAAAAAGTGTATTAAGGATTTATGTACGTAACTCTATAATGGCACAAACTGAAATATTAGTTCTTGAAAATAATTCTATAAGTTTTGTACCAACAAGGCAAACAACAACATCAAATAAAATTGACGGGGAAGTTTTATGCATAGACTTTTAATTTTCAAAACGTTCCGTTTTAAATTATATTTTTGTTAACCAACTAATGCCACTTTTGAGGTTCTTTATAGCAGTGTTAATTACCTGTACGTTTCAATTGCCATTCTACTTCCCAAAAATTTTATCTGTAACGTTCAGAAACAAATATTAGGACATAGTTATACCTATTACGTATTATTATATTAATGACATTTATAACCTTTAACCTGACGCAACATAAAAATAAGTATATAGTCAACTGACGAACTGTTCAAGTAATACAACAATACAAGAGGATTTTATACACAACATAACTCAACAAGGAGGAAGTGTAAGTTTTTTTCTGCAATTTCAGTTGATAAAATGCGTTGTGTCTACATTTTTACCTATTGATAACAAAATCCTGATGCAGGTTTGTGAAAAATGTTTGAAAAATATAGTTTTGTATTAATCACAGAAAGAAGGCAGGATTATTTAAAATGTGATTATTTAATACAATGTTTTCTGACAAAAAAAACACGATATAAAGAATAGAAAAATAGTTAAACAAATATTTTGACTTTTGAAACGTTATATTAACACATAATTAAGGCTAGAAATATTATCCAGTTACACAATTTAACCATCAAAGTGTGAATTTAAAATTTATTATGTACAACCCCGTTATAAACATGTCTTAACACATCCTTGAAACAAAACTTAAACCTTGTACATTGCTAATATTGTTTTGAAAGTTAAAGGCGTGAAGCATGTAACTGCTTGTGTTAATCTTCAAAACAACTTAGAAAAATTTTTAAACTAAAGGTGAAGAAAATATAAAACTATTAGACGCTTTGTGGTTTATTCCTTTCGTATAAAGAGTGCAACGTAGAACGTGATGCATGAAAGCTTTTCTACAATTGGGAAGTGTAAACATTTTCTCTCTGTCCATATCTGCAAGTCATCCTCATTTATTTGTGGACAATTAAATTTTTTTTCCTATTGATTGTGTAATCCGGTATAAATCATTATAATTAGGAGCCATTATAAACTTTTTAGAGATCACTCTCTTTCAGATCAAAGTACATTGGTATGTCTTTTTTTACTGTTTGAAGATTAGTAAGCATAACATTAACTTTACTTCTTTTTATTTCAATTTTGGGAACTTTTTTATTTATGTGTTTTAAAAATGCTCACAGTTTTGTTGAAACCAGGAAAATACGTCATACTGGTATTAAGTTTTCGCTTATCATCAGATTTTTTCTATTTTATAATTGTTCTCATAACTCAAAAAGTAGTTAAAGCATAAAACTGTTTCGATGCGCTCGGAGTTGTTGTAACAAGCCTTGCCTTCGTGCGTAATTTCTTAATTCTAAAAGGTATGTAGGAACGAGATTTTCAGATTTTTATGACATTTGCTGCTCTTCTATTACAAGATTTATTTATGTTAGCTCGTAAGAAGCGAACTTAACTACCATTCAATCCCTCTTTAATCTCTTATAATAATACAGAGACTGTGTATGTCTGTTTGTAACAGGAAAAGTGGTTAAGTTCATTTTCCTTTGAAGTTGCGAAAAAAAAGTATCTCATAAATGTTAAATGTTATGACGTTACGGCGCGACGTCAATAACACTACTTTAACGTCAGTATCCCATATTAAATTAATGAAGCCATTACAGTGCACTTAAAATTTTGAGGCCAAATAACTTGCAAATAAGGTGGTGACGTCAATGATAACCGGTTTAAGAACATAAGCTCGGTTTAAGAACATAAGCTTTTTGCAAGTTTCAAATACTGAGAGTCTTATTAGGTTGGAAATTTAGAAGCATTCTCGCCAAAGTTATATATTTTGTGTAAGAACCGACTATTGTGGCAGTAATATAATTCCTTCAAAAATAGCATTGTAGAAAATGTTTAGCACAATATAAAGCATATATTATATTTTTTCAAAAAGCTGGATTTAAGTCACTTTTAGAATGACTGTGCAACAAGTATATGAATTTTAATGAAATAAAATTGAAGAAAACAAAACTTTAATAAAAAAATAAAAAAAATTACGAAATTAGAAAATCTGAGAAACACTTAAATTGTAGCAAGATATAAGATATAGCCATTTTTCCTTAAACATAGTTTGGGTCTGACTTAAGATTTTATTGATGGATTCTTTAAAAATATATAAAAATTTGTCTTCATTATATTCCTTATTTTCCTTTTTTACAAAAGTGTATACATTGTATATTGCGTTACTTTTTAACATCCGCAAAAGTAGAAATTTTTCAAATCTTTTGTCTTTTACAAAAATTTATGCTCTTACATAATACTAAAGTTATTATAAATAATTTTCGGATAATGTTTTTTTTTTATTTTGATATCTGCAAAATTACGTTCAAAAAATTTGCAGAAAGAAAATTCTACAAAACAAGATGAAAATGTTTGTGTGATATAAACATTCCATTACTAAAAAATTATATAAATAAAAATAAAATATTTTTCTCTCATCATTTTTCTTTTAAAAAATTATTCAAACTGTAATTTTTTATAAAAATGCCTTTTGTTACAAACTTTATTTATTTTATGGCATCCTGATTACAAAAGTGTTTAACAAAAAAAATTTTCATGCCTTTTATTCCAAGAAAAAAGCAAAAATTTTGCACATCGGTTATCGAATCTAACTTTTCTGTGCTAACAATCTATGATGTATCACAAACCTCATTATACGATGCAGGTCGTATTGCTCAGTTGGCAGATCAACCTGCTTCAAAAATCACTTTTTATTCGAAAAGTCAACCCAGGAAGTGATCTATATATACTGTTCTGCTTTTAAAAAAGTAGGTGTAAACAAACCAGCACAATACACATAAAATTGTCAATTAGTGTTTGGTTTAGCTACCAATGGTTTGCTAATTCAAATCCAAGGTTTTTGTCTTTGCTTTAATTAAATTCCCTTAATACAGAAAATACTCTTATTTCTTGACAAAATAAAACTGATAAGAATATATGCATGTTTTTGCTTTTTCAACCTGACACTGGCTTGCCAAGTGATATTATATGAATCGAGTCAGCTCACCAATTCAACTCATCCTGAGTTGAAAAACGAGCCAGCTGGCTTTAGGAGAGTTGGCTTGCTTTATATATGTCAAAGACATTTTTAATAGTGGTCTATTTCATGCCAGCTGATTAGCTTAATTATAAATGGGTCAATCCATCTTACATAATCAAGCTTTAGGCTGGTTTAACAAAACAGTTTTCACAGAAAAAAACTAGCTATTTCTATATAGCTAAAGATAGATAAATGGCATCTTTTTGTAGTCTTACAGTAGTAGAAGCCACTCTGGTTAAACTTATGATTAAAAATATAAGCTCATGATTGAAAACGGGAATATACTGGATAAATAGTTAGCTAATAAGTATGCTAAATTTGTACGTACAGTGAGACTTTCGCTCATAGCTAGCTATATATAGCTATAGCTAAAATACCACCTAAGCTACAAAACAGAGACTGACTACGTAAATCAGTTTCAGATTTACATGTAGCTTAAACATTAAAACGTTTTTTAAAAATTTATATAAGTGCTTTGGACTTAGAATCTTCAAATTAAATTTCTTTTCGGGATCTCCCACTGTACTTTCAGATCCGCTTTCTTAAATTAGGCTTAATCACAAACCCAATTGGGTCCCCACAAACGATAAATCAAATTAAAAACGGCTAGTTTACAAGCACAACATCAGGTAATCGAGTCACAAAAATATGCCACATATAATGGCATATTTTCATCACGTGACCAGACATGTCCAGAGCTACTTATAAGGTTTTAACCTCAAAGAGCTCTGGGGACGAGAATGCACCTAGAACCATTTTGAATAATTTTCCCAACCCTTGGTCTCCGAATCCGTTTCGGAATGGACGGGTTGGTGACGTCATCAACAAACCTTCAAACCCTGATATCTCTGCAACCGATTCAAAGTACACGATCCTATACATTTTCTTGCTAAGCGTTTCAAGATCTATACAATGAAGGCAACAGGTATATGTTTCGGAATGAACGGGTTGATGACGTCAACAAAAAACCTTCAATCACTAAAATGTCTGCAACCGTTTATCAAAAGTACATAATCCTATACATTTTTTTGATCAGCGTTTCAAGATCTATAAGATGAAGGCAGAGGGTATACAAATTTCAAAGGAAATTTTTTTTGTACTTTTATCAGGAACTTTGCTGACGTCAGCATTCATCGACTGTTTATTGACCTATACATTTTTTATCTTCTCAATCTTTCCTGATATCGTGATAAAAGAATTTGAAAATTTCATATAGCGCACACCTCCAATTTTTGCAGAAAATGGAAGAAAAAAGTGGACCACCACCTGGTTATACTGATGCATCATACCCGTCTCAACAACAACCATATCCTCCGCAACAACAGCCTTATTCTCCAGAGCAACAGCCTTATCCTCCGCAGCAACAGCCTTATCCTCTGCAGCAACAACAACCACAACCCTATCTTCCTGAAAATTCTTCACAATATCCCCAACAGCAATATGTTTATCCTGCGCAACAACCTCAGCAACAATACATGCAGGGACAGGAGCAGGTGCGTCATATACTCATTCCAATATTTTTGTAAGACAGAATATGTTAAAGGATATTTACATTTAATTTCATTTGTGGCTTCAAATATGACTTTTTTAATATATGTGCTGTTTCTTGGAATGTAAATTTCTGAAAATATCAAAACGTCATATTGAGCAAGCTGCGTAGTCATAGTCAATACCTATTTACTTGTTTAAACTGCACCATTTTTCTTCTCCATGAAGGATCAAGCGAAAATATTTTGTTTTTTTATAGGGCTTTGCCTCCAATACGCAAACAACTGTAGTAGTTTCGCAACCACAGGCTTTTGTGCAAGCTCCAGTTTACGTGGAAAACTATGCTGCATTGAGCTGGTTTGCTTGTTTATGCTGCTGTTGGCCAATAGGTATCGCTGCAATCGTTAAATCAAGCGAGGTATGCCTTCTTATTTATTAAAAAAAATAAAGCCTTCATAATAGAATTAAGAAACGTTTTTAATTTAATAAAGGTTCTACTCAAATCTTTAAAAAATCATCCAAAAGAGTGGTGATGATTTCCTGTTTGTATTTAAAAACACCTTAGATATTCCTGACAACGGTTAAAATGTTTTATACACACGGGTCCCATTGCGGCTAAAGCTAAACACAAGAACCAAGTGATGTAACTCTTAATTCGCGACGTCGTTTCACTTTGTGCACTTCAATAAAGCCATGTTACATTTTCCTAAACTATCCTTCATTTTTAGCGCGTAAATTGAGAAATCACACAATCGATAAAATAAAGAGTTTTCTTCTTAAACAAATATCACAAAAATTGTACTCCTACTAGGATACGCTAACAACGTGTAATAGTCTTTTTATTCCATTTAATCTGTTAAAAATCACTGTTTTAAGGACCACAGTGCTTGCTGTCATTTATTGATTTTATACTTTTTAACATTTCATTCTTTCCACGTGTAACAAAATAGTTTTGTGTTATAAGACTTATTGTCGGAAATCTGTTCCATATTTATTGTTCCTTTTTTTGGATTAATAAAGGGAATATGATTTGACACTTTTCTCAATTTGTACAATAATATTATTACCATTTTAGGTTAACAGTGCAATGGCAGCAGGAGATTTCCGTCGAGCCCAAGTAGCGTCTAGTGACGCAAAAAAATACGCCATAATAGCTATCATTTGTGGTCTTATTTTGGTACCACTCATTATCGTTGGAAACGTGCTAAGAAACTCTTAAACATAAATATAAGTTTGTGATTAGAAGAAATCATACTCCAGTAGAAAGAATATCTTTTCCACGAAAAAAGATTCTTTTTTTTTTTTTTTTGTTTTTTGGCGCAATTTAATTTTTCAACATGTCAAACCTTTTAGACCATTTTAGCCAATGTCAAACTATTGGACGATGAGAAGTACAAAATCCTTCTCCACAAGAGAGATTTCAAGGAAAAAATATCAATGTAGCGCGTGTTTGCTCTGTTTTGTAGAATAGTAAATGGCTTGTTATCGAAACTTTATTTTAACATTTTGGAGTGCACAGATAGTATTCATTGTTTGAATTTTTGTAGCTCTTTTTTAGTGACAAAAATAAATATATAAACAAGAAGTAAATCTCATTCTGTAATAAAATGAAACCTTTACATTTCTTCTATATTATGATACCCATATCTGTTTTTTGTCTGTGAGCCAAAGTATACTAAGTTTTTTCTAAAAATTAACAGCATGGAATTCCATTTATGTAGCCATTTTGATGGTAATCATACGTGCGATGTTAATCACACGTACGAAGTAGTGTAATATGTCGATTTACCCTTTCCTCCCGGCGGTGATCGTGGTGTCATTTTCAAAACACTGGATGCGAATGTTGATAAATGTGGGTTTGACTGGATCAAAAATATATTGTCAACCCGGTAATATGATGTGGTCGTTTCTGTAGTGTTGAGTAGATGGAAATTTATGGAAAGAAAGAACCTTATCATTTAGCTGTTCTTTCTTAACTTTTTATTATTTTATGTTTCTTAGCTGGAAAAGGCCTGGGCTATTCCAAATGTTAAAAGAAGTTAGCTACAATAATTTCTGATATCAACGATTTTAAGAGATCGTGAGTAGTTTTAGTTGGTTTTGTACCTAAATAGTTCCTTAACCCTATTAACCCATATTATGGACGAGGGGGGAGGGGCAAAAAATTGAATCAAACTTGGCACACTTATAGTACGTCACAAAAGGAACAAAAGGACAGCTATAAATTTTTGCTTATGTCAGCACATTTTCTGTGACGTCAACGAAAGCTTAAAATTTGTTCAAAATACCACCATCTGCTTAAAGTTTAATTGCTTTAGTTCCACAGCGAAGTTTTACATTCTGTTTGAAGTTTCTGAAAGCTAAATAAAAGTTATATAACACATTTTCAAAAATTGCCCGAAAATCCGGTTTTTCCTCGTTTTGAGGCAAAATCCCAAAAAATCAAGAATTCAAATGGGAACAATATACACTAGACATTTTATACCTGGGAAACACAAACACAAAAACAAGTTTTTGTTATGGAAATGTATATATAAATTTCTTAAATAAACAACATTGTATTTACACATAAAATAGACAATGGTGTTAGTGTACAGAAAGTTTTGACAACCCCGTCCACAGGTTTTTCATATTTTAGATTTGCCCTTGCTTGATGTCAAAGCTGACTTTGTATTTCCGACTTGCTACGCACCTTGCAACATTAAGTAAATTATTTCCTGTTCGAATTATTTATTAATTAGCTGTGGAACACACAGCTTCTAGTTAAGGCTGGAAGCATGGAACAAAATCCTGATGTTCTGGCATGTAATTAAAATTATGCATGTCTCGTACGCGGTTGGTAAAATTAACGGTCAATCTGCCATTTAACGTTGCAGTTTAATTGTTAAAAAGATCTTTTTTTCAGTGTTAGTAAAGATAGTGTAGGGAATATACTTAGGCTTTTCCAAAAACCACGGCCACGGTCTCTTAAAAAATATCATACAGATTTTTGCTTGTGACGTCACAATTTTTTGTCACGCCTCATTGCACAAATATCTATTGATAGGCATGAGAAATTGAGCCATGGAATTCAAGGGTAAGTCCCTAACAGCAAGTAGAGGGAAAATCCCAACATGCTCGGCAAGAAATTGAGTAAATGCCAGAGCACCATTTTTCAAAAAACTATGTATATAATAGAATGAACACATATACCGTGAAACAATTATGTGATATCGCTAAAAGCCATGAACTTACAGGGTATTATAGGCAACGCAAACAGAATCTAATTGAATGTATAGAACGTGATGTTGCAAACCAGGGAAAATGGATCAAGACTGTCGGTGAATATCCCGACGTCCTAGCCCGTGTGCCGGATCGGTTAAAGACCCAAGATATGTGAAACAAGGCCGCTAAGGATGATTCCAACATGTTCAGGCACGTACCAAACAGGTTCAAAACACAGGATATGTGTAATGGGTTTGTTGAAAAGCATCCCGACGTCGTAACCCGTATGCCGGATCAGTTAAAGACCCAAGATATGTGTAGCAAGGCTGTTATAATGAATAATGGCATGTTCGAGTATGTCCCCGACAGGTTCAAAACACAAGACATGTGCAATAAGGCCGTTGGGGAGGAGCCATGGCTGCTAGGGTATGTACCAGATCAATTCAAGACGCAAGACATGTGCGATGAGGTCGTTGAAAAGCATCCCAGCCTGTTCCGGTATGTGCCTGACTGGTTTGTCACGGGACAATGTTGAAAAAAGAACAATTGGAGCTAGATGGCGAAAAGAATATCGCCAGAGGAAATCCGAAAAGGCTATAATTAAGGAGGAGCTAGGTCCAGTAGCCTGGCATCCAGATAGGGACATCGATTGGTGCTTTCCGGAGGATGAAAAACCAGTTCTTGAAAAATTGTTGGGGTTGGCTTGAAGTCAATGTTATCTTACAACATAGTTGTAATATAATACTACTATAATAAAAGAGTTGTTTCTAAACGAAGACATGTGCAATAAAGCTGTTGAAAAGCAGCCTTGGGTGCTCGAGCATGTCCCCAACAAGTTCAAGACGCAGGAGATGTGTAACAAAGTTGTTGAAAAACATCCCCATCTATTCAAGTATGTGCCTGATCATCTCAGGGGGCAAGACATGTGTAACAAAGTTGTTAAAAAATATCCCTTTATGCTCGAATATGTGCCGGATCTGCTCAGGACGCAAGACATGTGCAACAAGGCCGTTGAAAAAGATCCCGAAATGCTCCAATACGTACCGGACCGGTTCAAAACGCAAGACATGTGCAATAAAGCCGTTGAAAAGGATCCCGAGGTGCTCAAATACGTGTAACGAGACATGCGCGACAACATGTGAAATTAATGAGTCATCTTACAGACACGTTGTAAGATACCATAATAAATGTGCGTCAACTGTCAATCACAATTCATTATCTTTAGAACTACAGCATTGATGACTTTTATGACTGGTATCAGCATCTCCCTACCCCTCATGGCCCTGGCATTAGTACAAGAATCGGAGAGGGAGAAAGAGATTGAACAGAAGATTAAAGACCTAGAAGATCGTCTTGAAGACTATAGAGTAAATGGAGCTTTGTAACGATTGTGAAGGGGTACTTGACGAGAATGATAGATACCCTCAAAAAATTAGAACCTTGTTATCACGTTGCCTTTATTGTGTAAGCTTACAGTGCTGATCAAGAAAATGTATATGATGATGTACTTAGAATCATGTACTTTTGACAAACAGTTGCAGAGATATTAGGGTTTGAAGGTTTTTTAATGACATCATCAACCCGTTCATTCCGAAACGGATTTGGGGACCTAGGTTTAGGAAAATTACCCAAATTGGTCCTAGGTGGTGCCTAGTTACCCACGTGGTGGAAGAACATTAACGTCACCACCTCGTTTCGAGTTATTTAGCTTCAAAGTTTTGGGTGCACTGTAATGGCTTCATTCATTTAATAAAGGATATTGACGTTAAAGTATTTTTATTGACGTAGCGCCGTAACGTCAGAAAATTGAACATTTGAGACATACTTTTTTGGCAACTTTAAAGAAAATTTCGGTGACATCAAAGCAAAATAACGATATCCACTATGACCGTCACATACACTTCGTATTACTATAAAAAAAAGATCCTATGAGTTGTCAAGCCTAGATTATTCTACTCACTTGCTGCTACCTTCACAGACATTAACGATATCAACGTGGACTATCTAACAGTGTCCGATCCCATTCCTGCCAATGGGGGTAAGGATCAACGGTATATAGTAGGATACCATACACGGGACCTTGTGGTAGCACTCGAGGTAAAAACACCAAAAATCTGGTCCCCACATGGGGTCACCCGATATAACGCCAATGCAGTACCAGCAATGAGTCTCGATTTTGAAGAGTACCCTGATTGGGTTGAGAAGTATCGCCAAATCTGGTCCAAGATTGAAGAGTTGATTTCTGAGCAATTGACGACAGAGCCTATAAAAAAGGACCATTATGTGAACGCTAAGCTCAGATACTACAAGGATGCAATCACGAACAAATTCTATGTTATACCAGTACCCTATGATGAACCCTGCCAAGTCAGTGCCATAGTGCCATCCTAGCTATTTCATCGGTGTACAACGAGAGATAGAGAAATGTTCCTTCTGGCGCAGTCGCGTGCGCGTACAGCATTGACGTCACAAGAAATCCCCGATCATCCAAGACTTAGTGGGGAAAGTACTTACCATGCCATACCATGCGATGCCTAGCCATGCATAGCAGGGTAAAGTCCCTAGTAAGTAATGACCACATCTGTAGAATAAACGACTCCAAATTTTTCTAGCGCAATTTCCCATAATATTCTACGCGCATACAGGGGAATTCCCCAGTGATAATAATATTTATCAAAAATCAACGCATGCGCAGTAAAGACACGCTACGTCGAGCCGAATGAAATCTTTGGAAAAAACAAAAAAATTCTATATAATAAAGAGAAATGAACTTATACATAGTCAAACAATTACGCGATATTGCAAAAACCCGTGGACTTACAGGGTAATATAAGCTACGCAATACTGAATTGGCTGCCCTATTGGAAAATGTATCACAGAAACCAGTCAGGCCTATAACATCAGAGGATATGGACGTCTTCGAGAGACAGGAGATGGCCAATACCCGTCCAACCATCGGGGGTAAAATCAGGGATGGAACAACTGGGTATTGCCTGCATCCGAGATGGACATCTTCGAGAAACAGAAGCTGTCTAAAAATCGTTCCGTTGTAATGGATAGAATTAAGGGATTTTATAACCGGCTTGTGAATGCTCTCCCCTATAACCTATAAAAGAGGGGGTCAAGAGTGCATATGCGACCCTTAAACGTACGGCGATGAATCTCTATAACGGGACAGTCAACACAAGGCCTACACTCCTTGGTGAGGTAGAAAAAGATGCCGAGGAAGACTATTTATTTGAACAGCCGGGACAGGACTATACCCCACAAGAACATAAGCATGATCTCCACAGGACCTTCCGAAGTTTTCGAATCCCCGGCATAGGAGGGGCCGAAGTTGACGGGTATATGGGGATGGTGCGGCCAAACGTTGGTTGGGGACCAGGTAGAAGATATGGGGTCGGCAAAGGTACAGCTGTCACTGTGGATTATGTGGAAGAAGCCGTCAAATCTAGAGGGGGCTAACGATGAGTACATTGAGGTGAAGAAGGTCTTTCATAGCAATATGGCCTCGGTATTCCAGGGCAGCGATGTAGACGATGTGCTGGATAGGATGTTTGCCCAAATCAAAACAGGTGTAGAAAATCCTGCACTGCCACGGAGTGGCTTTACAATATCTAAAATCCTATACCTCGATGCAGATTTTCACAAAATGATGCTAACAAAAGGATCATTGTGTATTGAACTAACCAAATGGGTAGCCTCCAGAAAGGCTATTATTAACCCAAAAAATGAGGATGAGGAGTGTTTCAAGTTGGCCATTATAGCATCCCTACATCATGAGGAGATTGAAAAAAATCCACAAAGGATCGGAAAGCTGAGGCCCCATGTGGGCCTTTATAACTGGAAGGGTATAAAGTTTCCAACCAGCAACAACAGCACATACAAATTTGAGGCGAATAACTTCGACATTGTGGTGAACGTCCTCTATATACATGGAAAGAAGATCAATATCCTTCGTCGATCGGTGCAAAACGGGCGTACCAAAGCGGTGAATCTATTGCTTATCACCGATGACAAAAAGACCCACTATACGGCGGTCAAAAGTCTATCGAGGCTCCTGGGCAAGGAGACCTCGAAGGATAGGAATGCAATGCACAATTGCCTAAACTGCCTACAGGCCTTTCCCACGGTTGAATTGAGGTACTGCATCAATCATGACGCTGTTAAAATTACGATGCCAAATGAGGCTGAAAAATGGCTTTACTATAGGGATGAACAGCAGCAATTGAAAGTACCCTTTGCCATCTATGCAGACTTCGAGAGTCTGCTAGTCCTGGTAGAAGATACAAGGGATACCAAGATAAAAAGGCTTAACAAGCATGTACCATCTGGATGGTGCACATATAGTACATTTGCCTATGTGGATGTACCAGATCCCCTAACAGTCTACAGGGGTGAAGACTATGTGACGAGGTTCGTTAACCATCTGGAGGATGAGGTGAAACGTCTCTGTAATATCTACTCGCAGCGGGACATGAAGCCCCTAACAGAGGTCCTAAAAAGGGAACATGACAAGACCACGCACTGCCATATCTGCCTAAAACGCTTTGATAACTATGAGAATAACCGTAAGGTCAGTGACCACTGCCACTATACAGGTCTGTATAGAAGGGCAGCGCATAACAGCTACAATTTGAATTATAAGATACCCAGCCACATCCCTGTCATCTTCCATGCCGTTTCAGGGTATGATGCCCATCTCCTCATAAGGGAATTAGGCGGGAAGTACGACATCCAGAACATTGGGTGGATCGCCGAAAATACCGAGAAATATATCAGTTTTAACGTGAAAATTAAGGTACCCCTTGGAGGTATGGGATATGGTGATGGCAAGAAGTACAAGACCATAGAGATGCGGTTTATCGATAGTTGCCAATTCATGGCCTCAAGCCTGGACAAATTGGCAAGAAATCTTATTGGTACAAACGCTGCGGGTACGAAGTGTCATCAATGTGCGGATACCTGTCTTGAATTCCAGAGCATGGACGCCGAATATATGGCAAAGTTTTGGTGCAAAAATTGCGACTCGAGTACCATCAAGCAGCTTAATCGAGACCGGGTAAAGGCAAATGTACCATCCATGGCAGAGTTCATCGACAAAGATGATGTCTTCAGACTGATGCTGAGAAAAAGCGTGTACCCTTATGAAAACATGGATGGATGGCGGCGATTTGAAGAGGTGAAACTGCCTCCCGAGAAGGCCTTCTACAGCAAGCTGAATATGAAGGGTATAAGTGATAGGGACTATGCTTATGCTAAAAAGGTATGAAATGTCATTACCCGGAGGGTGATAAGGGGACTATGGGAGACTATCACGACATTTACCTGCTCATAGACGTACTGTTATTGCCTGACGTCTTCGGGACATTTCGGGGTATCTGCTTGGACAAGTACAGCCTTGATTACGCCCATTTTTGCAGTGCACCCTGCTTGGCATGAAAGACTGCACTCCAATTTACGGGCATTAGGTTAGAGCTCCCTACATATCCCAATATGCTCCTCATGTTCCAGATGGGTATCGAGGGAGGTAAAACCCATGCCGTACACCGGTATTCCAAAGCCAGCAATAAGTACATGGGAGACCAGTACGATTCAGAGGCTGAATCCTCCCATCTACAGTACCTCGATGCGAACAACCTGTATGAATGGGCGATGCGTCAAGACCTTCCCACAGACGGCTTTAAAAGGGTATCGAACGTAGAAGCATTCACCGAAAGGCGGATCGAGAAGCTCGTTGAAGGGAGCTAGCATGGATACATCTTGGAGGTTGATATCAACTACCCTAAAAAGCTACATGATAAACACAACGAGCTACCGTTCCTATCTGAACGCACGATGACCCACAAGGTTGAGAAATTGGACACCGAATTTGGAGGATAAGCGGAAATATATAGCACATATTAGGGCATTAAATGAGGCCATAAAACATGGGCTTAAATTAGAGAAAATACGAAGGGTTATCTGGTTTAACCAGAAGGCATGGCTGGCGGGCTATATCTATCACAACTCTGATTTGAGAACAACCGCGAAGAACGAGTTCTAGAAGGATTTCTATAAACTTATGAACCTCTCGGTGTTTGGCAAGACCATGGAGAATATCAAAAATCATTGCAATATCCAGCTGGTTAAAAACGAGGGAAAGTATACGAAACTCGTAATGAAACCGAATTTCAAGGGCAGAAGAAGGCTCATCAAGCGTCTGATAGGCGTTGAAATGAACAAGACCGAGGTCAAGATGAACAAACCGGTGTATATAGGCCAGGCTATATTGGATATGTCAAAAATAGTCATGTACAAATTCCATTGTGAATACATGCAGCCCAAGGACGGTAGCAAGTTGTAGATCTGTTACATGGACACGGACTCGTTCGTATACCACATTCAAACACACAACTTTTACAGGGATAGCGCTAACGATGTTAAGGCACGCTTCGATACAAGTGCCTATAATACCGATGATGAAAGGCCTCTCCCTATAGGGAAAAACAAGAAGGTGGTGGGCTTGATGAAGGAAAAATTAGGTGACAAAATCATGACCGAGTTCGTCACCCTAAGGGCCAAGCTATATGCTTACAAAAGGAGGCGGTGACAGGAAAGCAAATGGTGTGAAGCGATGTGTCACGAAAAATCAATAACCTTCGATGACTACAAGCGGTGCCTGGAGGAGGGCCTTGACATCTACAAAAGTCAGATATTGATACAAAACAAGGGTCATAAGGTATATACCCAAGAGATGTACAAATTGGCACTTAACATGGCCGACGACAATCGTATCGTACAACCCGATCAAATTACGGCGCTTGCCAGAGGCCATTGCCGGCTAGCGTTTACCGGGGAATGAATGGAGGTGTGCACGCTAGTCGCTATAATCCTACCGTATGCTCTGATTGCCTACGTACTTTTTCGATATCAACGTATAATATTGCACTGCGGAATATGAACATGTGGAACCCCGCCCAGTAAGCGTCAGGCTTTGAAGGAAGCTCTTTGCAAAGGTAAAGTGCACCTTTTGCCAAAGAAGTGCATGGAAGTGTTTATCAGCAAGGCCCAGGAGGAGACCATTGAAAAGGTCCATGCAGAGTATGTACAACGTGAATTGCAAGAGGGGGGGGGGGAAACCGCTAGGGTACTGTCTACTCATTTTATAAGCCTGTATGCTAGCATGGTCTCGAACGTTGTGGATATTGACTCTGTTGACGAGCTACGTCGAGATATCGAGGAAGAACCCATAATCCGGGACTCTATGACAGATTTGGGAATACTCGTATACTGCACCATTGGGAGGTGTTTAGCCCCACTACTTGTGGCGGGCCATACGGCTCGGCATATGAGCAAGAAGAAACAGGAGGAAGTGGTAAAGGAGGCAGATACGGCAAAGGATACCGTGCTACAAGATAAATGAAGAGGAACAAAACAACAGGAGACAGTTATAACAAAACCACCGAAGAACGAGGGTCGTGTCACAACTGGCAAGAGACTTGCCGAATGGAACCGAACGGTCGACTTAAAGAAGAACGTGGGCAAAGAACCTTCACAGGATGATAAAGAACCTGCGACAAGTTCCGCCAAGTCAACAGATGTATAGCTTTATGGAATCGAGAGTTTGGCCATATTGGGATAGGCGTCGGGGTTTGGTATATGTTTATCAGGGGTAAGAATGAATCCCAAAACACCACACAGGCGGCGCACCAGAGACCCAACAGGGCAAACATGTCAAAACTCAGCTAAATATTGACACCTTCAAGATGCAATGAAATTTTGCTAAGAAATAACACCTAATAAAATGGCAAGCAAACATGATGAAAATATGGATCCCAAGGAAACCATGATTATTGATGCGTTATGAGAGTCCGTCAGGCTCATGTCATACACGATACTTATCGCTATGGGTGAAAAAAAGCCCTTGGGGGTTTCCAGACCGGGTGCTAAGATGGACATGGAGGACGGTCTTAAACTTGCCGGGTATATGACTGCAGCAATTTTGTTCGACGAGTATGTGATAAAACAAGGGTGGTAGAAAAAATCGTTAATAGCTCCGAAGTACACCGCCTTATATCATTTCTGCTTGCCCGTGGGGAAAATTGAATTATGGAAGAGAAAGAATGTCTCGTGTGTTCAAAATCTCTTCCCCTGGATCATTTCAAGGCAAAGGGTAAAAGTCTTACAAAAACATGCATTCCATGCCTTGATCTCGGGAGAATTTTAAAAGGTCACCCTAGACGTCGTATCTACATGCAACCCTTATGTGAGTTATTAATCCTCCTACAGGATCATATTCAAGCCCAGTTTAATGAGGGGTACACGTGGGAAAATTTTGAACTACATGTACGTAATAAGGTACGCTTCAGATACGATGAAACGTTTAGTTCTCCAACGCTTGCCAATGTGGCGAAAGCATTAGAGCGGGCCCAATATATAATATTAAGTGGACATCAAATGTTGTAGGACATGTAAAGGATTATTATCCCTCGATCGATTTAAAATCAAGGGGAATGGTCGGACCAAGACCTGTATAGGTTGTCTCGATAAAGCGAAGGAGAGGCGGGCTGTTAAAAATAAGGACGACATCGTTGAACACAAAGTAGACCCACTTACTATCGATAAAGAAATTAGGGAGGTTCAGCAGGATCAAAACTATCTGATTCTCTATGACCTAATAACATACGGCATTATACCTCAGTATACCAAACTTATCGGTGATAGTCAAGAGAAAGAAAGGCTCGTTGAGAGATACCGCAAGGCACTGCGGTATCTCCAGGGTAAATTAAAATACACTCCACTACCCTCGAATACAAGGCTCAAAATACCAAGCTCTGCCCTACCTGCCGAGGATCTTTGGTAAACAATCACGGATGTGTGTTAATATGTTCGGTATGTGCTGCCATATACCCCAAAATTTACGATCGAAAGTGGTCGAACTATAAGAATAAAATGGATGTCGTGAAGGAACCGCGCACGGCAATCTTTACAGGCCCGAC
This sequence comes from Hydractinia symbiolongicarpus, assembly GCF_029227915.1. Taxonomy (NCBI): domain Eukaryota; kingdom Metazoa; phylum Cnidaria; class Hydrozoa; order Anthoathecata; family Hydractiniidae; genus Hydractinia; species Hydractinia symbiolongicarpus. Next base: position 27,695,909 of record NC_079879.1, read on the forward strand.
GTCTTGTGGCAAGACACAACTTGTTTTGAACCTCCTCGAGCAGGAATATAAGAAGCACTTCAACAACATAGTTATTTTATGCCCAACTATACGGTGGAATGCTTCTTATTTGGACAGGGCATCGCTATGGAAGGACGCATATGTGTTCCTGATTGACTCCGGAAATGATCTGTTTGAATGGATCCAAAAATTGTGCTTATTATTGGCAGGAGAGGACATATTGTTTGTAGTCGACGACTGTATTGCTAACGAGGACCTCGATAAGCGTCAACAATCTCTGCTTGAGCTTGCTATCAGTGGTAGGCACAGAAGCCATAGCTTATGGCTCATAACCCAATCGTATACTGCCCTGCCCAAGAATCTGAGGAGACAGAAAAAGGCCCTGTTTTTATGCTGCTCTAATGAGCGCTCAGATATGAGGATGATAGACGAGGAAACGAATCTCATCCCGGACTGGTCAGAAATCAAAGCCGATCTGAAAAAATCCAAACATGCTTGCTTGTATTTGAAATTGGAACACCCCAGGACGTGGAAGATTCTCGAGTGAAATCCTCTGGCCTACGTTGATATATTAGAAAGATTTCGTTGCAGTTCAACACAGAGACCATCGAAGCTCTAACCCACAATCAAAATCACCCCCTTTTTAAAGGGCAGATATTGGTTGTTTTTACGCCATGCATGACGGCGAAATTTACCGGCGTCCTTGCATACTGCAGTATTTTTTGGAACTCGCTGATGCCGTGGCTTATATTCTCATGACGTTGGACCATGGCCTCAAATTTTTTCAATGAGCACATGAATGCCTTGAATTTGTACAAGGCGTTAGGATATGCACCATACTCACGACATACCTGGGCATATCCCAAGGTGAAATAGGGTTTTTTATACTGCTCAAAACCGTCATCGTTAGGCATGGGAACTTTCATCCTGGCAAGGATACGACGCATGTGATAATAGACATGGAATTTCAAAGTGGAGTTGATAAAGGGTACGGAACCCGTCATGTGCTTGGTACAGATGCCTAGGGCTGTTGTGGCGCAGTGCGTGGCAAAATTGACCTGGATATTCCAATAGTCCAAGGCCTGCCCTTTCCAACCCAGTTGAAAGGGGTCATCGAGGTATGTTGTTGGAACCCTGATGGCATACTTGGTTAACTCCGTAAATACCACAGAAATATGGGACTCAGTCGATACATACAAGTCCTGATGCTCCAGGTTGGTTATACCAAGTGGCTATTCTTCTTTATTACTTTTGTAATTTGCCGATGGATTGTACGAATAGATATTCATCTTTGTTTTAAAACAAAAGGATATGAAACAACTTTGTATTACAGATGTCGAGAAGCCTACTATATTTGAAGACTATCTTGGGCAGGACACTCGCATAGCTCTTAAATCCATCAGTATTCGACTTGGATGGCTTAATCTGTATAGTAATAACGAGTTACTATACGTAAGGTGGGACCTTACTAGAGGGTGACCCGAATCGAGATTATAAACGGTCTGTATAGGATAGAAGATATTGCGAGTATCGTCAATAACCAAGCAGAAGATAAGATCAAACTGTTCGTCCTAAAATCTGGCTACTGCAGCCTTCGTGTCAGCGATGGGTATACGGTGATGATTAACAGACCCCTACAGGAGTTTTTGGGCCTACCTTACGACCCCGCAAAAAATACTACTCAAGCGGTGACTATGATAGGTTATACAGGACTGATATTTACCATAGGTTAAGACTCGTTTGTCCCCAGCTGGATGGGAAAGACTGCCTATTGGATGGGAAAAAGTCAAAAATTCTCGCTTTACTCCCCACTAAGGAGCTAAACGCTTGGGCGGACATGCTTACCTGGAGTTTTAACACTCCTGTTTACCTTCCACTTAAGAGTTCAATTGATCGTTTGGAGTTTATGCTGACGGACGTCTACCATCATGAAAGAAAGTTACGTTCACCGGTCTCACGATGCGTATTCTCATAGCATAAAGATGTCTGATATAAGCAAACTTTATTCGAGTTTGCCTAGTGCACCTGCGCAAGGTGATATGCAGGATGAAGGACATGTCTTTAGGCTTAAAAAAATCTGTGACCAGGACTGCTTGGCGTTGGGGTAGTTACGTCGGGACTAGGGGTAGGGGTTATGGCCTCGGGCTTGGGGGTCCCCTTGGCCTGTACCGCCGGAATAGGGCAAGCTGGTCTCCGGAACGCCTCTAAACAGTTACGTGTTAAATCCTTAAAACATGAGGGCATAAGGCTGCTTGCGGAAGATAAATTCAACTCCATTGCCGACCTGATCAGTAAAGCAATGGAGAATGGTATAATCAGCGACTACGAGTGTAGCCTGATTAGCCGGGAAAAGGATAGGTGTATGCTGCTGAAGGAACAGATGCGAAAGCGCTTTAATAGGATCGTGAACAGCATCAACGAACAAGAGCTTGCCCAGCTAGTTGCCAGAGGTACAGAGGAAGGAAGACAAGACGTTTTAAAAAAACCTCAATCTCAAAACCTCAAAAGGCTCAAATATATTTTATAGGTCTTATAGGTCTATGAAAAATGGTTTTATATATAGCGTGTCTTTACTGCGCATGCGTTGATTATTGATGAATGTTAGTATCAGTAGGGAATTTCCCCTGTATGCGCGTAGAATGTTATGGGAAATTGCGCTCGAAAAATTTGGAGTCTTTTATTCTACAGATGACGTCATTACTTACTAGGGACTTTACCCTGCTAGGCATGGTCTGACATGGTAAGGACTTTCCCCACTTAATATTGGATGATCGGGGACTTCTTGTGAAGTCACTGTTGTACACGCACGCGACTGCACCAAAAGGAACATTTCTCTATCTCTCAATGTAAAAATTACTACCCCCAGCTACATATTACAGAATGCTGGTACAAAGAACTCAAAAAGGAATGGTTGCTGAGTGAGGATTAAAAAACCATATATTTTATAGGCGATACAAGACCTATAAAATATACTAAATTAAGGGATGTATTTAGGAGGGGAGTCTACATAGCGCTTGCATTGCATCTCTTTCGTCCCTTCATCCCTGCCCTTAGCAGCTAGCTGGGCACGCTCTTGTTCGTTGATGCAATTCAAGATCCGATTAAAACGCTGGCGCATCTGTTGCTTTAACAACATATAGCTCTCCTTTTCCCGGCTAATCAGGCTGTACTCGTAGTCACTAATCACACCGTTTTCCATTGCCTTTGATATGAGATCAACAATAGAGTTCAATTTACTTTCCTGATACCCTCATGCTTCCTGTTCTTAACCCCAAGCCTTCTTGAAGCATTCCTTAGACCTGCTTGCCCTAATGTCGGCTGCAATCGTCAGTCCTCCCATCGCTATAGCAAGGGGTACCCCTAGGCCTGAGGCTATAGCCCCAATACCAAGCTCCGACGTAATTACGCTCACAACAAGCAGACTGTGGCCACAAAAGCGTACCCACTTCCCATGCATCTTAAACTTCTTCGCAAGCTTATCCCGCTCCTTAATCTCATTTCGCAGATACTTTTCAATATCATCAATTTTTTCGAGTCTGTAGATTTGGCTCTCATCTTGAATATCGGCGCCTTGTGCAGGTGCACTCGGTAAATTTGGGTACAGCTTGCTGATATCACTCATTTATTCAATAAGCTAATGCATCGTAATTCCGGTGAAGGATACATTTCTCTTATGGCGATGTTCGTCCGTCAGCATAAACTCCTTTCTGTCTGTTAAGCTCTTCAAGGTTAGGTAAATTGGGGTATCAAAACTCCAGGTCAGCATGTCCCCGCAGGCATTTAGCTCTTTAGTGGGAAGCAACGCCGAAATTTTGGATTTTTCATCATTTCATCCAACTGGGGACAAACAAGGCGTAGTCGAATATAGACGTTGGTCCTGTACTATACATCGTGGTCACCGCTCGTGTAGTACTTCTTACTAGGGTAATATTGTAGGCCCAAGAGCTATTGCATCGGTCTGTTAATCCCCACCGTGTACCCGTCACTAACACGGAGTATGCAGAGTCCATTTTTCAGGAAAAACAGTTTAATCTTATCCTCTGCTTGGCTGTTGACAATGGTCGCGATATCTTCTATCCAGTTTAAACCGTTCATGGTCTCGATCCGGGTGCAAATGGTAACGTCGTTGTTGCTATACAGGTTGACCCATGCAGGTCGAATACTGATGAATTTTAGAGCTATCCTCGTGTCCTGTCCCAGGTAGTCTTCAAATATAGTAGGCTTTTCGATATCTGTGATATAGAGTTGCTTCATCCCTTTCTTGTTAGAAGAAAAGGATGAACATCTATTTGTACAACCCCAAGGCAAAGTACAAGTCCAATAGGGGAGAATGGCCACTTAGCGTAAACAACTTGGCACATCAGGACTTTTACGTGTCTACAGAATCACATATCTCTGTAGTATTCCCCGAGTGTACCAAGTATGCCATCCAAGTTCCAACAACCCACCTTCATGACCCCGTTCAACTGGGCTGGGCAGGAGAGGCCTTGGACTACTGGAATTTCCAGGTGAATTTCGCTACCCATTACGCAAGCACCGTATTAGGCATATCTGCCAAACACATGACGGGTTCTGTACCCCTTGTCAACTCGATCTTTAAATTTTACGTGTAGTACCACATGTGTCGTAATCTTGCCAGAATGAAGGTCCCCATGCCGTATGATGATGGGTTCTCGCAGTACAAAATCCCCGACTCAAACGCTTGATACCCCCAAGTGTGTCACGAATATGGTGCAGATGCTAACACTTTGTACAAGTTTAAAGCTGTCAAGTCGTCGTTGACGAATGGCCGTTGGCGGCCTATGGTTGATGGGGATTGGGCCAAATTCATCATGCCAACAACAAGGGTTGACTAAGCTAAGCGAGAGTATTCGCGTCTACCTAGTCTTGTTACTGGGATCACAAGCAGGGGCTAGAGCATCCCTTATCGGGTCTGGCGCCAACAACTACACGTCAAGGCAAACCTTATTGCAAAAATTTGAGGCCATGGTACAGCGTCAAGGGAATGTGGGCCATGACCTTACAGAATTTCAAAAGGTACTGCAATATGCCCGGACTCCTGTAAACTTTGCCGTTATGGCAGGCGTGTGCATGCTTCCCTCAAATATGAGCGTGCAAATAGGCAAACTTGTGGGTTACAACAACAACATCATCATAACGCCAAAAAACGTTATTATTGGCATAAGTTTTGACTTGAATAACAAGCCTATTGTGAGGAATGCGCCCCCGTACCCCTAAAGCATACTATCAAACAAACTGTGTATACTCCAACGCATGCTACACCTCCTATACCTCCAAAGCATACCACACCTATTACCCCTCCCATACATACCCCGATGATACCATACAGGCTATACCATCTATACCATCTACGCCTCCCAAACATACTTCTATACCTGAGCAACCTCCCACAAAACCAGCATGAGGATACCAAGGCCGCATTGATCACAATAGGGATATGTATCATCATTGCCCTTATATGGTTAGGTCTATTTCCTGATATAGAGCACGACAAACACGGCAGCAGCCGCGATGGCTATGCACAGATGCTTGGCCGCATATTTTACGATATTTGACGCTACCCTCAGAAAGAAGGAGACGACGGTACCGATGACTCCGGGTAACGCGGCACCTGCCTTGACCGACAGATATTTCAGGAAGTTTCCAAGCCTTTCAAGCTCTTTCTCCATAAAGCCCTTTTTACCACCCCCTGATGCACCTCCTCCTGCAGCACCTACCACCGAACATCCGCCCGTAACAGAGAGTACAATGGTGAAAACTAGAAGTCCAATAGCAGAGACGATACTCGCTATAGTAAGATCCTGCTCCCTAAAGAAGATTTTAAGCTTCTCCAGTAAAGGCATGTCATCCCCGACGATTTTCATCAACTCAGACTTAATATTCTTCAGATGCTTAAAAATCTCGGAGGAAAGCATGCCATGTCTACCCAGTGCAACCTTCCTATCATTCTTCAATTTATCAATCTCCTTCTCAAGCTCGGCGATGTCCTGAATCATTCGCACCCCGGCCTTCTGCTTCTTGAGCTCTTTCAGACTACCCTACTTTTTATTTATTTCACTACCATATTTTATAATTTTACCCTTCAATTCCTTCATGTTCTTCTGCAAGGTTTCAATCTCGGATTTTAATCCTCCTATATTAATATCCTCCTCAGAGTCGATGCCAGCAAACGAAGTATCTGCATAACCCTGTAAATCATGCGTAAAGTTTTGAATACTGTCTATAGTTTATAGTAGTCTCTCCTTCAGCGGGTCCTCATGTTAAAGAGCGGTAGACACCCCTATAATTTTTACTACTCGCAAGTTGTAGAAGATATTAGCGTCTTCCTAGTCCTGCAATGCCGGAACAACCAGTTCGTACAGATCATCCCGTGTAAGGTCCACAAGACCAAAATGGTTTCTGAAACGTTCTACATGCCCCTCCTCTTCAAACCGATTAAAGCATATTTACCATTGGGATTGTCGATAACAATAATCTCCTGGGATTTTGGGTAGTTGTCCTTGAACCATCCTTTGGTAGGAATAATACGTCTTTGGACACACGCACAGTAGTATGGAAGATGATGGTATTCGTCGTTATCCTGGGCACTATGTTTTCTATATATCCTGATGACATTGTCCTTACCTGGATCTTGGGCATGTGGTACGTACCGTTCTTTGAGGCTTGTATTTTCCTGGGTCTGTACTTTGAGTTCGTACCCCAGCTCCACAAGTTCTCATCCCTGGAGTCAAGATTGTTCTCGAGTATGGCGATGGCAACATCCCTGTCCTCGATGATCCGGTGGTGCTTTTTAATTATATCCTGTAGTTTTTGGACACCTGCCCGGGCAAGCCATTTGATTAGGTCCACCGCTTTAGGCTTTTTTGACCTACGCACAATCTTTAATGCGTCGTCTAATGTCACAAAAGCGACATGTCCATTTTGACCTTCTTCGGGGGATGCATCCGACGCACCCCTCATAATATCACGGCGAGGTATGGTTTTCACGTCTCTGTATGTTGCCCTTATATCATCAATTCCTAAAAACCTCCCCAAGTTGACACGTTCGAACATAGTTTGATCCTGGCAATTGGCTAGGGTCTCGATGGCTCCTGCTTTGAACATAACTTGTGACGACATTATTCTATATACCAATGCTTGCCTAGAGGATTTCACTGTGGTCATTTTAATACCCTTGTGAGTATTAAAAGTGCCCGTTTAAGTCATTCCGCGAGCTCCAAGAAGCGTTCATGCGTGTAATGCTCACCAAGCCTAAAATGTGTGACCCTCTCCGGGCTTACCTCGATGCATTCACGTTCTGGGAGCCAATTATAGTGTACGAAAGCATTTGGTGTCTCTGCCAGTACCACAATCTCACCCTTGCTACATACCCCTGTTGTCCACAAATGGCATGGTATTGAAAGGGATCGTCGTTGTTCCTCTCGATAATGACCATGCTTTGAAATGACAATGCTATTATCCAGGATCTTCAAGGTGTGGTGCCGCACGTTGCTGTAGCTCCTCAATTTCATCTCACAATCAGGATCATACTGCCTAGCATTCTGAATACATAAGAATTTCTCGAGATCAGCACGTTTGAACAGAGGCTAACCTTGCGTATCGAACAAGGTCTCGATCGATCCTGCGGGTATTATGTTGAATAAGGCGAGTTGTGAAGACATTTTCTATATACCAATGCCCGACCGGAGGTTTTCATCGTGGTCATTCGATGATACTCCAAGTCTTAGGGTGTTCCAATCTCACATACAAGCACGCATGCTTGGACTTTTTCAGATCAGCCTTGACATCCGACCAGTCCGAAATCACATTAGTCTCATCATCAATTAGCCTCATATCTTGCCTCTCGTGTGGGTACCATAAAAACAGGGCTTTTTTCTGTCTTCTCAAATTTTTAGGCAGAGCTGTATATGACTGCGTGAGTAGCCATAAACTATGCTTTCTATGTCTACCTGATATAGCCAATTTAAGCAGGGATTGTCGACGCTTGTCGAGGCTTTCATCAGCTATAACGTCGTCGACTATGAAGAGAATTTCTTCGCCTGCCAATAACGACGATTTATTCGAAGAGTTGCTCTTTAGGCTCTATAAGGAACATATATATGTCCCTCCAAAGTGAGGCCCTTTCGAGATAAGTTGTATTCCACAGCAAGGTGGGGCATAAAATTATGATATTGTGATAGTGGTGTCTGTATTCATTATCGAGGAGATCCAAAACACAGTCAGGGCAGAGGGCAGCGCTTAGTCCCTCGAGTATGGTATTCAACGGGTAATGGGGCGTACATTAATTTTCCTTGCAGGCATACTAATTCGTTGCGATACCTCTCGACGAGCCTTGCCTTCTCCAGGCTTTCTCCGATGAGTTCGGCGTACCGATGTAGTATATTGTATGTGAATAGAGTATACAAAAGCATATAGTTATTATCCTGCTGAAAACCTCGAATTTCACTATCGATGGCAAGGATGCCTATTTTGTAGTCAACGTCCTCGATGTCGTTCTTTTTGACACCCCGCCCCGCCTTAGCTTTATCCAGGCAGTCCAAATATATCAAGACATGGAATGCACGTACTTGTTGGTTGACCGTCTGGTTTGATCTTGAACTGGCTCAAGTTGAGAGATTTCGAACACTTGCAACATTTTTTGGTCTCTTGCATCATATTTCTATATCTCCAGGAGATATAGATATTTTACTACACGCTCATTTTGGTTTTGGCACGATACTCGCGGGTAACCACCCTTTCTTCACGGCCATTTCACGACTCGCTCTCCCTGCAACGAAGCACGCTACCAATTTGAGAACGTCATTCCTGTCCATTTTGGCAGATAGCCTCGTAATGCCTAAAAATTTCTTACCTGCCATGGCATAGGCAAAGGTGAAACTAAGGTCTACGTGAGTTGCCATTTATTAGGTGTCATTTTTTAAAAAAAATTATTGGATTTTAAAGATGTCAATCCGAGGGTAATTTTGCCCTGTTGCTGAGGCTCCGGATGGGTCGCCGGTGTGGTGTTTTGGGAGTTGTTTTCGGACCTATACCACCATATCCCCACACCTATGGCAAGCACGGTTATTGTTCCTATCCCATATTTGTGAACCGCCTGTACGGCTCTACAGTACCCTCTTGTTGCTTCATTTCTTCCTTCTTCTTCTTCATCAGTGCCGCCAACTTGTTTCCATGCGCAACCCTTTCCGGATGCTTTGGTGGTTCTGTAATGACTCTCTCTTCTTGTTTTTGTTCCTCTTCACTCATTTATCTTATAGTACAGTATCAGTATCCGCCACCTCCTCGTATTTCTTTTTTATTGTATGTCTTGCAGTATGGCCCGCCACTACGATGGGTGCTAAACATCTCCCAATGGTACAGTATACGAGTATTCTCGATTATGGGGTCTTCTTCGATATCTCTGCGTAATTCGTCAACACTGTCAATATCTACAAAAATTCCCAATCATGTTGGCATACAGGCTAGTCACCTGAGTGGTCAACGCTTCTGCTATATTTTCTCCCTTCTCTTGAAGCTCTCGCTCTACATACTCGGTATGGACCTTGTCGATGGCTTCATCGGAAGCCTTGTCAACAAAGCCCTCCGTACATTTTTTGGGCACAAGATGCCCATTGCCTTTCCTCAGGGCCTCTTTCAGGACCTGGCGCTTATCGATAGGATTTTCAATATTTTCATATTCTGTGGAGACATCGTCGAATAATCTTTAAATATCAGACATCCTTTTTATTATACGTCTATATCGAAAAAGTGCATAGGCAATCGTAGCATAGGGTAGAAGTATGGCGATATACAAACATGCCTCCATTTTATTCCCTTAAACCACCAGCGGAGAGGTATGCACACCGTCATCGTGCACGACCCTTTTGTCGTAAAAGGCCGAGAGTCCGAGCTTGTTTTGTTCGTACGTAACCATACCCTGGTTGTGTACCCGAAAACCTACATTTTTGGTCATGTCTAAACTACCCCTCACAGCACTCAGGTATGTCCTCCAAGTCACAGCATTTTGCCTCTTTGACATGCCCTTACATGAGAATTTAGTACCCTCCTTGCCCTCGATGAAATAACACTTGGTCGTCGGGGCAATCATCCGAAGCCCAATAAATTCCGCTTTAAATAGTCCTCCTGTTCGACTCGAGTACTTATTAGTGACGAGCCAGTTTTTTACATCCTCATCATACTTGTCAGGCAGTTTGGGACGAATGACATCCCTCAATTCTTCCACAGAGATGGCACAATAGGCACGGTCAGTGTCTATGTAAATGTACTCAAAGTTTCGACAATTCACGTACTTGTCAAGAAAATTTTAGTTAAATTTGAGTGTTTTGAACATAAACGATGAAGATCCGTCTCGGAGATGGAGACCCGTCACGTCACATTAATTTTAATTGGGTTTTCATAGTTTTTTCGCGCACTTTTCATTGATTCTAATCTCCGTACGAATAGGACAAGCGTGTGGTAAAAGTGAGAATCGAAAATATCGTAGTTCTTGATTGAAATCTTAACGTAAAGAGTTTCTTCAAGCAGCAAAAAGGAAACAACCGCAGTAAACGACGCAATAGTTAGTGTTTCATGTTTTATTTTGTACGTGTAATAGTATGTCTATCGACACAGGCTATATTTGTATTTATTTATGTTGTGTTTATCTTTTTGTATCTTTGTATTTTTTCTGTTTCGTATTTAAGCTATGAAACGTCATCATCATACTGTACTAGACCGACCGATGTACCGTATTTTATTCTACCGCCCCCATGTGTTCGCATAGTTGCGTCTGCTTTCTTGTGTACCATCCGCGCACAAAACATCGATCATGCGAAGCTTGGCCAATTGATATACTGCGATACCACACTGGTAAGCTCTATCGATAGTACACTTGTGTTTGCCCCTTCTTACCTCATACGCATCCCCAATCTCTTCAAGGTCCTCGAAGTACTGGCTTTGCAGGGTTACATCAACCGTCGTAAATGTAGTATTTGCATGCCTTGCCAGATCTTCAATTATTTTACCATAAAACGAGTTGCCTTTCAACTTTGCCGTATCCCCGCAATACGCTTGTCGGGGTCATTATCAATCTGTCGTCGTGTAATCTCTTCCGGGATCCATTTAAAGGGCCTCCCCTAGCATACTTGAGAAACCGTTAAAAGGCAGTCACTTTCAGCCCATAGTCACGGTACCATTTTAGCACAGGGACATACAGTAGGATCTTTTCATCCTTTAGCAACCCCAGAAGCTTACGTGTACCCGGAACACGCTTGCGTCTTGTAGATTTTTTATATTCGTGCATGTGCTCGGGGATTTGATCATCAGGTATCTCCTTGACGACAAACAAGGGAGCCATTTCACTAAACATTTCACGCAGATTTTCGGGTACCTCAATGTTAACCTGGCCAAACTCAAACAACGATCCATCCACCACACCTAGCGCTAGTAGCTCTAAATTGTGTTCCGATGTCGGTGTGAACACCTTGACCAGCTGTTCCTTCCCACAAGGAAAGTCTTGCATCAGGGTACTCAGGTAGAGCACGTTTGCATCATACCCTAAAATGGTCCATCACTTGTGGGGTTCCTTGTACACGTGAGATCTGATACCTGTCACGTCTCGTTCGTGGTATGTACAGAATACGATCGCGGAACCACCCACCATCCGCGTCAGTAAAAGGTCGTAGGCCTCATTCCTCGTACATTTTTCACATATTTTCCGTAACTCCTTGCAGGCCTTACAGGTTTTGCTATAACAAGAGTCCTTGCACCTATGCCTCCAAGAGTCTCCCGGGCGTATAGCTCTAGCTTTGGGTTCAGCTGTAGAGACTTGTTTAATACGTAGCGCATCGACACGACCGGAATACTGACCGCGTCCTTCAAAATATCTCGTCCTCGTAATACTGCAACCTCGTCCTGTTCACGACTTCAATGAAAGGTTCCACATCGGCTAGGTTGTACTTGCGTAGCCAGTCCATCATGGTGACGCAGCCTTGACTGTAAAACTCGGCGCGGAATGTCTCGCACTCTTCGCCAGATAGTGTGTTTTTCTCCCCGTGATCCACGGGCTTAACATGGTTCAACTTGTCGTGGCTCTTCAACCACTCGTATAGAAACACGAGCTTTTGGAGCCTACATTCCAACGACTTGCACCAACCATCATAGCTTAGACCAGGGACAAGGAAAATTTTGATATCGAAAAATTCAAACCTTGAGGTGGTGAGGAACATGTAGTCGTTATCTTTTTTCGCCCCCTTGATCTTACTATCCCCCTGCGCGATCTCTTCGACAAAATACTGCTTGATCAGGTCGATGTCGTACTTGCCAGAATTAAACCCTATTACAGCTACTTGATTTATCCACTCGTTCCACAACTCCTGCTTCTTTTTGGAGAGCATGTCAAAGTCGTCGGGCTTCGGGTACATTCTCTCGACCTCTTTCACAATCAGGGCATGCCTTTTTTCCATCTCCTCCACAAACTGTTTAACCAAGACCTTAGGATTTTCGTGCTTGATGAACGTCGGGTCCTCATTCAAGCTATCGGCAATGCCGGCGCTTTTCGGAACATGTCTCGAAAGGTATGTTAGATCAGAGGTTTGCTGGTAATTTAAAGGTGACAGAAGGGCTTCGAAATCAAATACCGGGTAGTGAGGATATGGTCTAAATTCCTTCTGAAAATATCTCTTGATTTTGGGTGATTTCTCACATTTCCAAGCTGTGATGAGGTTATAGCCCTGTTCCTGTATCATCCTTTCCTTGGACTGGGTTACAGCGTAATGAGCCTTGTCTGCTTTGGTTCTCTCTGGCAGACAGGGACATTCCTTCCACTTACAACCGTTGTACTCGTAAACAGTTTTTGTGACAGTCTCATAGCCATCAACTTTCTACCCCTTTTTGCCATCACGGATAACACGTTCACCACCATGACCACATAGGGCATGATGAATATGTCTTCCAGTTTATTTTTTCATGAATTCTATCCATTTTGATGCATCATAGCTATACCTCTAAACATTCTTTGTGTTGCTTTTGACCATAGACTATTCGCCATGGTGCTTTCTCTTCACTTCCCTATGATGCTACACATCAAATAATGCGGCATCATCAACGCATGTGTAACAAATGAGTAAAAAGTCCCTATTATGCTGTGTTTATTCATGCATATCAAATAATGCAGCGTCATCAACGCATGTGCAGCAAATGAGTATAAAGTCTCTATGATACTATGATTATTTATGCACAACAAATAATGCGGCAAATGAGTAAAAGCAGTTCCCCCGCACACAGCTGACGTCATCAAAAATGAACGCATGCGCAGTAGCATCCAACATACTGACCAAAGCAAGGAGAAAAAAAGAAGGTTGTAGTGACAACATAAGGTGGTTTAGGAATGCATGTGCAACCGGATAGTTGATGAAAGGTTCCACATGTTCGAATATGTCCCGGATCAGTTGAAGACTCAAGACATGTGTAACAAGGTTGTTGAAGAGGATCCCTACTAGCTCTGGTAAGTGCCAGACAGGTTCAAAACGCAAGACATGTGCAAAAAAGTTGTCGAGGATAATCCCTACATGCTAGGTTGTGTACCAGACCAGTTCATAAGGCAAGACATGTGCAACAAAGCTGTTGGGAGGATTCCCGTCTATTCGAGTATGTCCCGGATTTGTTTGTTACCTGGGACATGCGTAGCTCTATTAACCTTAAATTACTCGATGCTTATTGTCAGAGGAAAACGGGGAAGACCAGAATTGTGAAAGAGCTGCTTCAGGTGGTCTGGCATCCCGACAGGCCTGTGGACTGGTGCTTTTCGGAGGATGGAAAGGCAGATCTCAAAAAGTTGTGGAGATCCTAGGTTATCTCATAGCCCTTCGGGGTAATAAGATGAATTTTTTAAAAGAATGCTATAATGTAAATGTGTAATACGCTTTCAAAACTCGAGGTCATAGAAAACATACTAGCCCTGATATTTATAGCCGGCGTAGGTGTTTCCTTCACACTTATGTCCGTCTCACTAATGAAAGAATCATCGAAGTACAAGGAGAGTGAACAAAAAATTCAAGACCTAGAGGATTGTCTTTGTAACTCTAAATAAATGGAACAATGCAATGACTGCGAAAGGGTACTCGATGCATATGATAGATTCACCTGTGGACGAAGGTTCATGATAAAGGCTAGGATGCTATGCTAGTACTGCTACCAGGAGTATGTCACGTATAACGGGGGTAGTTGGGTATGTACAAGAAGCAATCCCCGGACCACAAAGATGCTAACATTCGGAGATGAGCTTGTCAAACCTTGCTTTTTCCACAATTTTCCCGCTACGTTTACTGACATCAATGAAATCAATGTCGAATATCTGACAATATCAGATCCAGTTCCTACCAATGGACGCAAGGATCAACGGTACATTGTAGGGTACCATACGAGAGACCTTATAGCAGCCCTGAGAGTAAAGACGCCCAGAATCTGGTTCCCACATGGCGTTACCCGGTACAATGCCTGTGCAGTACCAGCAAGGAGTATGGATTTTGTACCACGATTGGGTTGAGAAGTATCGCCAAATTTGGGCTAAAATCCAAGAGCTTATTTTTGAAAAATTGTCGACGGAACCCGTCAAAAAGGGAAGTTACGTGAATGCTAAACTCAAATACTACAAGGAGGCTATTACCGCCAAATTTTATGGTATACTGGTACCCTATGATAAACCATGCCTATCCAGTGCCATCCTGGCACTATCATTGGCCTTATGCGCAGGGCAAAAACTGCTACCCCCCAGGGACTTCTAAAAATAATGGCTTCTTAGTGTGAATTAAAAATCATACAATTTGTATGCCCCACAAGACCTAAAAAAGATATGAAATTAAAGGTTTGTAAGCAGTTCCACTCTAGGTATTGCTTACATACAGTACAGACTGAAGTTTTTCTTATAACGTCGTTTCTACCCTCTTCTCGGCCTTTCGTAATGAGCTGGACACGCTTCCTTTCGTTAATAGCGTCCACAAGCTGTTTGACGTACTTGCTTCTTCAGCAGCATATACCGTTGTCTTTCCCGTATAATGAGGCTGAACTCGTAGTCACTGATCAGCCCATTTTCTATCGCCTTTGAGATAAGATCAACGATCGATATCAGCTTTGATTCCGCGAGTAGCCTTATACTCTCGTGTTTTTTGGATTTGACAGCTAAGCTCTTTGCAGCTTTCCGTAGACCAGCCTGTCCTATCCCCATGGCTGCCGTGATGCCTCCGTGACAATACAAAGCGGAGTCCCCAGTCGTGTGGCCAAGGCACCGATTCCAACACCCGAGGTGATAATGCTGACACTCAAAGACCCATGGTCATAGTATAGAGAAGCAATGCATTTTAAATTTCTTAGCTAGCCTATCCCGTCCTTTAATCTCTTGCCGCAGGTACTATTCAATTTCCTCGCTTTATGTAAGTTTATAATTCCTCCGGCATGTCCTCCGCAGGTGCACTTGGTAAATTCGGATACAGCTTAGCTACGTCATTTATTTATTGTATACGAATCTGCATCGTCATGCTAGTAAACGAATCATATTTGTCATGATGGTACTTATCTGTCAGCATAAAGTCCAGTCTGTTGAACACTTCAAGGGAAGATAGATCAGGGTGTCAAAACTCCAGGTCAGCATGTCCCCCAGGCATTCAACTCCTTGGTGGGGAGCAAGGCGATAATTTTAGACTTTCTGCCGTCCGGTAGGGCATCGTCTTCGTTTAACTGAGGGCAAACAAGCCTCAATCCTGTAGAGACTCTTCATGATCTCGATTCGCGTCACCCTCTGATCAAGTCCTACCTTACGGACAGTAAGGTTTTTATTGCTGTAAATGTTCAACCACATAGGCCGAATACTTATCGATTTTAAGGCATTTCTCGTATCCCGTCCCAGGTAATTTCCAAACAGGGTGGGTTTTTCAATCTCGGTAATGTAGAGTTTTCTTGTTAGTATAAAAGGATGAACATGTATTCGTACAACCTCAAAGCAAAGTACAAGTCCAACAGGGGAGAATGGCCATGGTATCACCAACCTGGAACATCAGGACCTGTACGTGTCTACAGAGCCGCATATTTCCGTGGCATTTCCCAAGTTTACAAGGTAAACTCTAACAACCTACCTTGATGACTCGGTTCAGGTGGTTTGGATAGAACAGGCGTTGGACTACTGGAATATCCAGGTGCATTTTGCCACCCATTGTGCCACTATGGCATTAGACATCTCTACTAAACACATAAGGGGCTCCGTACCCCTACAACTCAAATCCGTACTCCGTCAACTCAATCTTTACATTTAACGTGTATTAACACATGCGTCGCATGTTGGCAAGAATGAAGGTACCCATGCCGTATGAGGATGGTTTTCATCAGTACAAAAACCCCTACTCAACCTATGCACAAGTGTGTCACGAATACGGTACAGATCCTAACATTTTGTACAAATTCAAGGCTGTCATGTCGTCATTGACAAACGGTACATGGTGGCCTCAAATCAATGGGGACTATGCAAAATTAATCATGCCAAGGCATCCTTACTTGTGTATAGTGCTGACAACTACACAGCAAGGCAAATGTTGTTGCAAAAATTTGAAAGTATGGTGCGGCGGGAAGGGAATGTAGGGCAAGATATAACATCATTTCAGAAGGTGCTCCAATATGCCTAAACTCCGGTTGATTTTGTGGTTATTCCAAGCATCTACATGTTGCCCTCAAGCATGAACCTGCGTATTGGTAAAATTGAGGAGTATAACAAAAACATTTTGATTGCACATTGGGTTCAGATCGATGTGAATAACAAGCCTATTCATACGGAGATGGTCATCATACCACCCCCTAGGCATACCATACCTAAGCGTACAACACCACCTAAGCCTACCACACCTTCTAAGTCTAATACATCTCCCAGACATACTACATCGCAAGGTCTTATACCCCCTTAGGCATACCACACCTCTAAAGGGGAAAGAACATGAGGTTACCAAAACAGTGTTGATAATGGCAGAGGTAGGAGTCATGATAGCGTATATCTGGCTTAAGTAAGGTCTACTTTGACTTATTTTCACTTTCCAACATAAGCCACAACAAAAGCAACAGAAGCTGCGATTACAATATAGAGATACTTGGCTACATATTCGAGAAATTTGGCCGCTAGTCTTAGCAAGAACGACACTACGGTACCAATAATGCCAGGTAATGCTGCACCTGTCTTGGCGGCACCTCGTACCGTAACTGCAAGTACAATGGTGGAAATCAGTAGACCAATGGCAGAGACGATACTCGCTATAGTTACACCTTGCTTCTTGAACAAGATCTTGAGCCTTTCAAGCAAGGACGTGTCATCTTCATTAATTTTCATCAGCGTGTTCTTGATGGCCTTCAGTTGGCTGACTATTTGGGATGAAAGTAGACCATGTGTTTTTTGCGCAGCCTTTTTTTTGATCCTTCAATTTTTTAATCTCATCCCTAGCCTTTGCGAAATCCCTATCCAAAATTTCTTGTTGTTCCTTGGTAGCTCCGGGTGCGTCCTTATTTTTCTCAAGCCTTTTTACCTTCGCCTTTGCCTTATCTATCTCACTATCATATGACATCATCTTGCTTTTCAGTAGTTTCAAACTACCCTGTATGGTTTGAATTTCGAGATTAAGCCCCTTTCTTTCACGTTCGCCACCACCAAACGAAGCATCTTCTTGTATAAAAATCTCCGCTTTATCCAGGGTATCCTCAACGTTTACTGTAAAAGTATCCATTTCGATATCCTCACCCTTCTTCTCAACCTCCTTCTCTATTTTCCTATACTCTTGCATTTGTTGAGTGTTTCATAGTTGGTATATACTTGGGCCCTCAGACGCGTACTACCTAACAACGTTCGTATCTGGCCAACGGTTTTTAAGGTACCATCCTGATTCGTAAGAACTGTTACTTCTAAGGGTTTATTCCGCTTCATTATCTATTTTACAATTAGTTGATTTCTTTCTACCCTAAAATAATCATAATGTTCTGCAATGGGCATCCCTAGTTCCTGCCTAAGATGTTTATACGGGTCACCGACCTATGATTTTAGTATCTCCTGTTTTTGCTCCTCAATGTTTGACCTTGGAACATCCTGTTGTTCTCCTGACGTTGAAGGCTTTGGCGTTGCCGGGGGCGTATCTTCATCCTCTGGACGACCCTCCTCATCCGGAAGATCATCCTCATGTGTAAATACTGGATTCGTCGGCATCTTTAGTTTTGTAAAATCCTCATTAATAAATGAGTGCATTCGGAACTACATTGGATCTCCACGCAGAAACGAAACAGCTTTTTGGTATCAAGGGCAGAAAGCATCGTGTTCAGATCAGTAATATACCATCTACGATTAATTAGAATGAGGACCTGTACGTGGATATCCGGATATCCCTAATCTCCGGGAAAGCGAGGTTATTTTCCCAGGGTCCCTGAAAATCTTGTTTTACCTGGAGGTGGCGGCTACCAATACAAAACGCACAATGGCCTCAAATATAGGCAAAATCCTGGTGCGATACCTACGTATTACTTTGAATGGCAACGAGGTGCAAAATATCAATGACTATTCAACCCTAGCGGTCTACGGGGATCTCTGGATACCTAACTTTGATCGTGACAACAACCTGATTTTACAGGGTATTAACCCCAATAATGGCACCATCAGGGCCTTGCAAGTCAAGGCTGCTAACCATACCAGGACAGATGAGGATAAAGAAATTGCTGTGGCGTATGGTAACACCTTCTGTATACCCCTCGGAGGAATGTTTGTGTTGACGTTTTTATCCGCATCGCTTGAATGACCGACTCCAGTTTGTCCTACATTTTGCGTCACATAGCAACGTCATCAAAATGGAGGTGCGGTGGCCTTTGGATATACCGCCGCCGTGGAGGCGGATGCTTCGTACAAGATCACCAACATCAAGCTAGAGATTGACAAGGCATCTCACGAAGGCCTAGCAAGTGCCATGATGTCACGTGATGCAAGACTAGCACTGCGCTATAAACAGATACTCCGTAGCAAGGTGGTGATCATGAGAAAGGCTGATACCTCATACAATTTACAGATTGATACCCCTGCCAAGTCCTTGAAGTGTATTTTACTACTCTTCATAGACCCTTCAAAAGTGAAGGCTTATTCAGGCATCAATGAGGTGTTCTATAACCCATAAATCGAGAAAATATCCCTCACTGTCGAGGGTGAGCCTAATGAGCTCTACTCTCATGTATCCCAAGGATCATTTGGAACAAATCGTGAAACTTTTTGGTAGTCACTACTCTAACGTCACGATTGGCCAATTCTTCAATGAACGATACGTCCTGTTTATCGATTTCCGAAGCTCCCAACCACACTCTTCACGGTTCTGGAAAGCCCATCCAACGGTTATCAGACGGGATTACCCTTCATATAACCAAGAAAGCTGACAGCACCATGAATATACGCTGTTACGTGTATCTGCTGCAGGTCGCACAGTTGAATATCCTAGATGGCCGTTTCCATTCTGTGGAATACTAATGACCATAATTTGTGTTTGTCCTATGGGCAAATAAAAATCAATATGGAAAACAAGAGCTCATTAATATGTACAAAAGTGTTAACCCTAGACAATTTTCGGATGAGGGGGAATGGTCAAACAAAAAGTTGCATAGTTTGTCTGGATAAAAAGAAACAGCGGCGTGCCAAAAACAAGTGCCCCCAGGAAAGGGTAAGGGCCCAGTGTAAAGACTGAAAAGGCAGCCAGATTTGCAAGAATGAAAGACAGAGGGTTTGCTGTAGGGACTGCAAAGGCAGCCAGATTTACGAGCATGAAAGGGTGGATTCTCGCTGCAAAGAGTGCAAAGGTAGCCAGATTTGCGACAACGAAAGGGTGAGGGACCAGTGCAAAGAGTGCAAGGGCAGCGAGATTTGTGAACATAAAAGGCGGAGGGATGAATGCAAAGAATGTAAGGGAAGTGGGATTTGTGAACATGAAAGGCAAAGGGCCGAATACAAAGAATGTAAAAGAAGTGGGATTTGCGAGGATGAAAGGGTGAGATTCACTTGTAAGGATTGTAGGGAAACTCAGATTTGCGAGCATGAAAGACAGAGGGCTTGCTGTAAGGACTGCAAAGGCAGCCAGACTTGCGAACATGAAAGACAGAGGGCCTATTACAAACTGTGCAACGGGAGTCAGATTTGCCAATATAAAAGACAGAAGGCTGACTGTAAAGAGTGCAAAGGTAGCTAGATTTGCGACCTGGAAAAGGCGAAGTCTCGCTGCAAAGACTGCAAGAGAGGTAAGGTTCGAACATGAATAACGAAAATCAGTGTTGACTATTAGTAGACCGCAATTTGTGTTTGTCGTAGGGGCAAACACAATTCAACATGGGGGGACCAGGAAATGCACGCAATGTAAGTACTTTCTTTCTTTGAACAATTTTAGAATCAAAGGAAATGGTTAACAAACAAAATGGTGCATCAAATGCCTCGATGTCAACAAATCATTAAGGGAGCGTGCAAGGTGCCCGCATCAAAGGTGAAGATCATAGTCCAAAGATTGTAAAGGAAGTCAGATTTGCCACCCAGAAAAGCAAAGATACCAGTGCAAGGATTGTAAGTGAAGTGGGATTTGCCACCATGAAAGGGTGAGGTCCCGTTGTAAAGATTGCGGCGATGGAAGCATCTGCAGTGAGCATAAAAAACTTGTAGCAATGTCTCTTTTGCAACCCTCCTGCACATCTCGCTGATGTTGTAAGAAGCCAAACCTTCCAGGACCTGAAGGAAAACAAGGAGCTCAGTTCTCAGGAGTACCTCAGGTGTGACATAGCTAAGCTGCAGGTCCATATCGACGCTCAGTTTTCCGACGGGATGAACTGGGATAATTATGGAGAGTGGTACATTGATCACAAGCGAAAACATATCAAAAGGCAATCGTTTCTTCTCAGAATGAATGGCAACCTTGCCAATCATGGCCGGAGGTGCATTAATCAACGCATTGTCTTTAGTGGAAACAATTTCCTGTTAAGAAAGCTTTTAGGGATTGCGAGGCAGAGCACAAGATGCATTACGAGGCCATTGAACAACTACAGAGCGCTCAAGCTCAATGGAGGCGGGACGGACAATTGATTGGTTCAACAAACAATGGGAATTACAAATACAGGGTGGGAAGAGCTTGAGAGGGCTTGAAGATTACATGTGCAAGTACTACATAGCATCGGGCGATAAAGTTCCGAAATTGTAGGATTATTACACACCTTTTCCCCAGCAAAGAGATGGTGACTCTGCTGGGTTTTTTAGCATACAAATATTTGTAGAACGTTTTTGACATTTAATACAGACATGTCAAAAGCATCACATATTATTAGCGAGGAAGAAGCAGAAAAATTAAGTAAAATTTACTATAACCCATAACATCTCTGGACTGGACGCAAGGCCATCAAATTGCTCGCAAGACAGAGTAGCTTCTCAAACAAAAAGGTTACTCATTGGTTGAGTACACAACTCTTGTTTCTCCGGCATATCAAGGGTCCGAAAAAAGTTGATTATCCCCATTTCAGTATCACGAGGCTCAACGAGATGCATCAATATAACGTGCTGTACATGCCCCAAGACAAACGATATGGAAATACGTACAAGTACATCCTGACAGGCGTTGACGTGTCTTCAAGGTACAAGTTGGCAAGAGCCCTACGTACGAAAAAAAACAGCGAGGTCGTGGACATGAGCAAGGATATTTACAGGGGCAGGACCCCTACGATACCCCAAATCCTTTCAGTGTAATAACGGGCCTGAATTCAAATCAAGTGTAACAAAATTGTTAGAGGATAAGGAGATGGAAATGAAATCACCAAGTACCACCATACCTTAACGGCCTTTGTAGAGTTCTATAACAACGTACTCGCCGAAAGATTATTCAAGCCCCAGAATGCACAAGCGTTAGTCACTGAGGAGACTAGCAGTACACTTGTATACAAAAGTCTCAAAAATACAAAGACTGCCACGATTAGCATGAAACCTAGCAGGGCGATCAAACTACTAGAGTTACCACTTGCGAAAAGCCACCATTATCCTGAGGAAAAACCCCTAACCAAGGATGGCCTGTACCTCTATCTGTTACAACGAGGAGGGGAGCATGGCGACTCTAAAAGACGCGCAACTGACGCCTTTTACAGCCAACATACTTACAGATTGGATCATATCGTAGCGGGTAGTCGTGTACTTTACTATGTAAAAAATAGTCCTGAAAAAGCTACGTTTCAAAAGAATTGATGCTAATTCCTGAAGATGTTCAGGTATCCCCTCCGGAGGTTAAGGATTGGTAATATTTCTTCAGGCGTTCCTCTAGATCTACTTCATCCTCATTCGGATCTAGAAGATAATCCAATAGATGTATTGTAAAGAACGGGTACCCATATACTATGCCTTAGATAACATCAAATTCATTTTCCAGGTCAATGTGAACTAAGCGTCTATCTTCCATAGCAAACTTGCGTATGTCTCCTATTGTTTCTATATCAGCCAAATTCGATAGCTTCAAGTCTTTATTTTTGATGACCTCATAACAGAGCGCTCCGTACCTGTTCCTAACCATCTGACCCTAGACGTTTTAAAGCTTCGATATTCTGCCTTACGAATGTACCCCATGGTTTTCCCCTCGGGCTACCCTGTTTAAAAGCTGTTCGTCAGTTTCATATTCAAATCCACCGTGGTAAGTTCCATTTCAATATTTAAAATTTTTCAGGCAGGAGGGGGAATTCCCAGTCAATGACGCTGCCTTGATGCAACAGCGTAGTAAGGGTACTTGAATATTGAATTCATTTGGGAATTGTTGTGTTTTTATGTATGCCTCCATCTTTTGATATTTCAATGGGTTTTAACATAGGACCAAACGGTAAAAAAACGCGGATTTCTCTGCCTTACCAAGGGATAGGGTTCTAAAATTCTTACTACTTATAAGGATAGTTAAAATTAGCGCCCGCCTAATCCTCCAGTGCCGGAACACCCAGATCGTATAAGTCATCTGGAGTAAGGTCGATAAGCCTGAAATCGTTTCTGTAACGCTCCACATGCCCATGCTCTTTAAACCGAATAAAGGCGTGCATACCGTTGGGGTTGTCTATGACGACAATCTCCTCTGCGTTTAAGTAGTTGCCCCTGAACCACCATCTCTTGGTCTTGTTGTTGCGCCTTTAACCACGCATGCTGTAATAGGGAAGATGATGGTACTCGTCGTCGTCCCGTGCGCTGTGCTTGTGATGGATTATAATTACGTTGTCTTTCCCTGGATCTTGAGCATGTGGTACATGCCATTCCTGAAGCCTTGTATTTTCCTGGCCTGTACGCCACGAGCGCCACCCTCTCCTTGGTCTCTCTCCTTGTCGTGTAGATCGTTCTTGAAAATGGTGACAGCAATACCCCTGTCCTCAAGGGCTTGGCGATGCTTATTAAGCTCATTCTCCAATTTTTCAACACATTTTTGAGTCAGCCATCTGGTAAGCTCCGAGGCTTCGGTTTTTTTTATTTGACAACAATTTCCAGGGCGCCGCTCAACGTGACGAATAAATCATGCGCATTTCTCCCCCTACCACGGGCGCCATCCCAGCGCCCCCTTGAACAGTACTATCTCAGACCTGGTAGATAGGAACATTGGAGGTATCACCATATTTTTAATTTTTTTTAATTCCTAGAAATCTGCCGAGGCCGGCACGTTTAAAACGAGGCTGATTTTGATCATCGAACAGGGTCTCTATTGCTTGGTCATGTACTGTGTTGAAAAGGCCCAGTTGTGAAGACATCTTCTTTGTCATATATTCAGGTAGAATGTTCGTATGGTCACTCGAGAACCTTAAAAGTCCTAGGGTGCTCCAGCCTTACATACAGGCACGCATACTTGGATTTTTTCAGCTCAGCCTTAATCTCATTCCAGTCGAAAATAAGGTTGGTTTCTTTGTTTATCATTTTCATGTATGATGTTTCGTGGGTGTACCAAAAGAAGAGCTGTTTCTTCTGCCTTCGAAGGTTCTTGGGCAAACAAGTATACAATTGGGTTAGTAGCCACAGGCTATGGCTGTGATGTCTTCCGGATACGTCAAGTTCGAGTAGGGTTTGCCGTTTTAAATCGAGGTCTTCATTAGTAATACAGTCATCCACGACAAACAGCGTCTCTTCGCCTGCCAGTAAGGACGACAATTTTTGGATCCATTCAAACAGCTGATTGTTAGGGTTTATTAGGATCACGTAATCGTCCTTCTAGAACGGCGCCCTCTCAAAGTATGTCTTATTGTACTGAATGGTAGGACATTGTATGACTATGTTGTGATAGTGCTTTTTATGCTCATTTTCAAGCAGATCCAGAACACGCTGAGTTTTCCCGCAGCTTGTGGGCCCTGTAAAAGGTATGGAGTAGTTTTACGACGTGCAACACTATTTTATTGATAACACCATTTTTTATCGTGTACGTTTGGGATATTGGACAGAAAATCGATGCACATCCACGCACCGTTGTGGTTGTCGACGAGAGCCCCCCTGCAGGCGGGACAGAACTTTGTCTTTCGTGTATGATATTCGAGGGGTAGGGGAGGATATGTTATTTTTCCTTGTAGGTACCGCAATGTCTTGCGATACCTCTTGACGAGCCGCGCTTTTTTCTGAGAGACAGGGCATGGCCTGGGGTTAAAGAAAACATCTTGATGGGTTTTTTCAACAGCTGTATATATCGGGGTCCTTTTTAGAAGTACACCGGGCTGTATGCCCAACCACCAAGATAGGCGCTAAGCACCTACAAATGGTGCAGTACACATGGACTCCGAGGTCTGTCATAGCATCATGGGTAGTTTGCGCCTTCGCCGTATTCTCGCCCTTCTTTTGTAATGCACGTTGTACGTACTCCGCATGTACCTTGTCAACAGCTTCATCAGGAGCCTTGTCGACAAAGCCGTTGTTACATTTTTTAGGTAAAAAATGCCCCTTGCCCTTCCTCAGGGCTTCCTTCAAAGCCTGGCGGTTATCGGTAGGCTTTTCGACATGTTCGAAACATTCTGCGGAGGTGTGAAATACTTGTGCAAGCTTTGTCATTCTCTTTATGAAATGTTGAAATTTGAGATAGAATAGTAGTACTATCATATGGGTACAATCACCACAATATAGTAACACACTTCCATTTATACTTTGGACAGCTTTTAGAAACAACACTCCCGTAGGAGAACCCTCTAGAACCCTCCACACAATTGTGAGACAAATCCCCCTCCCCCCTGTTTTCAGTGTTGCTGTTGTTTTTTGGCTAGCTAGACTCTTGGCATGACCGGTTCACAAGTTTTTATGTATCACAACATTGACTGAAGGGGGGAGGGGGGGGGGACTTTTGTATAATTTAATTTAATTTTTTAGGGAAAAACTGGTTGTATCATTTAATTTTGTGGAGGGTTGTAGGTTTTTTATTGTTGTTTGTTGTTGTTTGTTGTTTAAAACCTAGAAGTGTTTTGATTCGCGAGTATTCCACTCAAAGCCTTTGTTTTTCCAGTGCTGTCCTACTTCGCAGGCTTAGCGTACATGCTCTAAATATTCTGTACAGAATTTCGTGCTGTAGTACTACGCAATAACGAACACACCTTAAGTGTGAACTTTTAGAGGCTTTTCCTGC
This sequence comes from Hydractinia symbiolongicarpus, assembly GCF_029227915.1. Lineage (NCBI taxonomy): Eukaryota > Metazoa > Cnidaria > Hydrozoa > Anthoathecata > Hydractiniidae > Hydractinia > Hydractinia symbiolongicarpus. Next base: position 27,721,534 of record NC_079879.1, read on the forward strand.
ACGTTGACATTTTACCGGCATTTGGCAGAATTTTGCCGACTGGCACATTGGTAATAAAAACCGGGGCAAGACGGCCGCCTCCTAGTAAGGCATGGTGTCGCCCACCCATCCGTACCCTTCAGCCAGGTCTAAGCATGCTTTCACAATTTTACTATATATTGGGCTTCGTATATAGCTATTCAGTGTCACTTTGAGTAATACCTGTGTGATAATCCACGCATCATGCAAAAAAGCTCTTGATTGTTCATAAATGTTTAAAAAATTTATGAATGAGACAAATGAGTTTGATTTTATTCTGAGAAAATTTAAAACACAAACGGGGAGGTATGTATCCCATCATCGTGTACAACTCTGAGCTCATAAGCATCTCCAATCTCTTCCAGGTCCTCGAGGTATGGGTTCCATAGGGCTGCATCAACCTCCTTCTCATCCCTCATAAACGTAGTATTTGAGTGCCTCGCGAAATATCCAATCATGTTGCTGTAGAACGAGTTGCCTTTGACCTTGGCCGTATCCCCTGCAAACGCTTGTCGGGGTCTTTATCAGATTTCCATCGTGCATCGGCACTCTCCTTAGGAAACCATGCAAAGGCTCACCTCGAGTGAACTTGAGGAACTTGTGTAAGGCATTCACTTTATGTCCATGGTTAAGGTACCACTTCAACAGAGGTGTAAAGTGCAGGATCTTTTCCGATTTTAACAACTTCAAAAGCTTACGCGTAACCGGAACACGCTTGCGCCCCTTAGTTTTCAAGTAGCCATGCATATGCTCGGGGATTTGATCTTTGGGTATTTCTTTCACCACAATCAGGGGAGCGATTTCGCTGAATTTGTCACAAAAATCTTCAGGTACCTTGATATGGACCTGCGCAAAGCCAAAGAGCGATCCATCCAACGCATCTCGCGTTAGTTGTGTTCCTTGTACACGTGAGATCTGATACTTGTTATGCCTCTTTCATGGTATCTACAGAATACGTTCGCGTGACCACCCACCATCCCCGTCCGCAAGAGCTCGTAGCCCTCATTCCTCGTACATTTTCACATGTTTTACGTACCTGCTTGCAGGCCTTACAAGTTTTGCTATAGCAAGAGTCCTCGCAGTGGTGCCTGCAAGGTTCCCTCGGGGCGTATAGCTCCAACTTGGTGTTCAGCCGCAGAGACGTGTTCAATACGTAACGCATCGAAACGCTTGGAATACATGCTGCATACTTCAAAATATCTATCTTGTCATCGTAATACTGCAACCTCTTCCTGTCCACGGCTTCAATGAACGGTTCCACAGCGGCTACCTTGTACTCACGCAATCAGTTCATCATGGTGACGCAGCCTCGTATGTGAAACTCAGCGTGGAATGTCTCGTATTCTTCATTTTATATCACATTTTTAACTCTTAGACAGCTATAAACGTCCTCGTGAGCCACAGGGCCATGGTTCAACTTGTCGTCGCTCGTCAACCACACATACGGAAACATGAGCTTCTCAAGCTTACATTGCAACGACTTGCACCAACCGTTATAGCTGAGACGAAGAGCAAGGGAAATTTTTGATATCGAGAAATTTAAATCTTGAGGTGGTGAGGAACACGTAGTCGTTATCTCTTTTCGACACCTTGGTCTTATTACCGCCTTGTGCAGGTTAGTTGACAAAACACCACTTGATCATGTTGATGTCGTACTTGCCACTGTTAAACCCTATTACAGATACTTGGCTTACCCACTCAAAATTGTCGGTCTTTGGATACATTATTTGGACTTCCTTCACAATGAGGGCATGCTTTCTTTCCAGCTGCTCGACAAAATATTTAACCAAAACCTTCGGGTCCTCGTTCTCTATAAAAGTCGGGTCTCCATTCAAACTATCGACAATACCAACGCTTACGGCAACGTGTTTCGAAAGCTACGTCAGATCAGAGGCTTGCTGGTAACTTATCTGTAGTAAGAGGGTCTTGCTATCAAAAACGATTTAGTGGGGATAGGGTTTGAATTCCTTCTGAAAGTACCCCTTGGTTTGGGTGGTTTCTTATATTCCCAGGCTGTGACGAAGTTGTACCCCAGTGCGGAGAAATTTTACCTGCTCCAATAGGCAGTTTAAGTAAGATCTTAAAAAAGGTTTCTCAAGTAATTGCAACCTCGTCCCTGGAGCTTTATTTTCACCTTTGAATATATGCAAGCTGGCGCGCCCTAGCCACTATTAGATTGCAAGAAATAAGCCCTGGGGAAAGATATTTATAATATGCATTTTTTTAGAGCGTATTAACAGCAAACATTTTGCAGCATAGATTATCTTATAGGTTTCTATCATTAATCACCCTTAATATCCAAAATTTGGCTGTGATAACGTTAGTTTTTAACATATACTTTAAAGTTTTATTTAACGCACAATAATATCCTGTATATAATGAATTGAATATTGGTCTATGATGCCAGGTATTAACCCTACTCATATGTGTTGTTGGAGATGAAAATTTGCAGTGTCAAGCTTAATCAAAATTTGCCGAAACAATGAGAACCTCTTTTGGTTTGAAATTTTCTTAGCATATCACTTTTTTATTTGGGTAAAATCCATTAAAATGCCAAATTATGTAATTCTGGAAGTATAGCTGTAATAAAATATTTCTTATGCTAAATTCCTTACATTGGTCTTAAAGTACACGATAACAACTTATAAGGCCATAATCCTTGTAAATTTGTAAGCTGCAAAGAAGTTAAGAAGATAATTCCTTAATAAAAGGGAATGAAATCACAACATTTTAAACATAAGATAACAAATGTCATGTTTAAACCTAACATCATCATCCTATTTGTCAGTAACATGCATGTAAGTCTACATTCGGAGAACTAGGTGGATGAAGGACATGTTGAGCACTTATGTTGTGCTGTAGACCATGTCGCATATACGAGTGGGGCTTCTACTACAGGTACGTAGTACATCGTAAAACCACTAAAGCCTTTGTAATGATAAAATATTTTGGACATTCCGCATTGTTAGCTGAATTTTTTGAGTGAGCGCACAGCCTCAAAACCACTGCAACATCTTGTTAAAAAATTACTTGCAACAAAAATCCATGCGAATTTGCATTATAGTAAAATGTGTACCTAGCTGCATTAAATATGAATAAGCAATATATTTAGTTCTCTTTAGCTACCTTACAGTGAACGACTTTTTGGGCTAAGGTAACCTTACAGATCTGATATATCAAAGAACACACAAAGATTATTATTAATCATATTTATACAGGCATATTTATATATTTTTATGCTTGATATAAATATATCTATACTGGTATCAATGCGTGACTTGTTTAACCCAAAAAAATTTCTAAGTCCAGACAAGAAACCACAAATTTAACAATCGGCTAAAAAAGCAGAAAATTAAATTGCCACAAGGTAAAAATAAGTAAAAATAAGTGCTTTGATAATTTCTCTTTTCCATACCATCTACTATTGTAGCCAAAATCAGATTGGTTTTGTGAGATTTATACAAGGCCAAAAGTCATTCTAGAAACACAAAGTAGGTAAAGTAAAGATTTAACTGAGCACATTTTCATATTTCACGACACGACATGAATTGGGTTAATGCCTAGCATTATAGACCACCATTCAATTTACTCTTAAGAACAGTTTTTAAGGTATATTCGTCCCTAAATACTTAAGCAAACATGTCAGTATATCAATGTCCGATGTTTCTCATACGACGAAAAGTGTGACTGCAAACTGCTTCTATCTTTGTTTGGAATAAAAGTACACGTTGTAGTGCTGTAGTGCTTAATGTCACAAAGAACCTCCTAGTAATAGTGTGATTTGTCAGAACAATTTACCAGGCCATAAATTTTGTCAATCTGAATTCTGTGACTTTGGGAGTTATATTTACTTTAATTTGGTAACGATTTGTTAAGTTACATTAAGAGTAATTTTCTGTACCAATTACTAACTAGGCTGGGGATCATAGGCTGCATGATCTGTCGTTGACTTTTTGTGGAACGTTTAATATAAGCCGTAAACTGTGGCACACATTCAGGTGCAACGCTTAAATACAGGTATACAGATGTCGTAAAATGAGTAAAGCGCACACACTATTAATAATAACACAGTGCACAACCTTTTGTTACCTCGAAATTGCAAATACAGTTGACCAACAATTTATTTTGCGGAATATGTTTCCGAGAAACGTCAAAGCACATACGTGCAATAGTCTTTTCCAGACAAACTTTGTCGCAATTTCGGTTTAATTAGAAACAAAGGAAACAGCTCGTTGATAGTCCAACCAACTAGAAATATCATGCAGCAATTTTCATTTTGCGGAATAAGTTCAGATCAAATTTTTAAAAATTATTAGTGTAAAATAAACACATCTTACAGCCTGCAGGTATAAAGTTAATCGCAGTTACAAAAACACATAGGTTAATGATGGAAACGGTTCACTCATTGAATCAAAAAACTTTAGGCTGTTGAAAATTTTTTTGTTACAGTAAAAGGTGTAGCTGCCAAACTGCTTTTAGCATAAGAAAGATTTGAAAATTAAGTTGTTGCCTACTGTATTTTTTTGCTACTTTTATTTTTAAGCCATAAGTAGGTAACAGCTAACTAGATAGCTCCTACCACTTAGTATAAATCAAATTGGTAATATAACACAAACAAAAACAATGCTGGCTAAGATTAAAAGCTGTTGTATCAAATTGAGTAATAAGGCTAGCTCTTTAGGAATCTTTATTTACGTAGCCAAAATTGGTTAGCCGTTAAAAATCGGATTCTGCAGGGATTTTAAAACCACGGGGTCACCGGCCTTGAAAAATCCAATTTCATGTTTCGGTAACAGGATGCGTCTTTAACGGACAGACAGACAAAACACGGCTATTGTTAGAGTGATTTATATTCACGTTGACCAAAGCCAGCGGCTTATCATAATATTTTAATAATGTGGAAATCGTTAATCAAATAGTTCATCTTTTTCTGCCTCCTGTCTTACTGGGGAGCTAAAACAACGAATTTTTTTTAACTAATAGCCTTATTGCATCAAAATCGAATGAAAAAAACGAAAAAATGCGCAAAACACAAAAAGGGTATTCAGAAGTATTTATCGCCTTTATGAAGAATAATAATGTAAAAAAGTGAAATTGTATTGAAAGGACAAAGAAAATTATTGTTCACACATTAGAAATATTATTTATTCTGGCCAAAAAAAATTACATGTACATTTTTTACATATGACGTCACACCGGCAAGGACGGTATTGACTAACCAATGGTGGTTTTATTTCTTCCTTATTAAAAGCCACATCAATGAAAACTCAGTTATCGCAAGATTAAAGGGAACTGTGTGAAGCAATCAGAAATTGCAAACAGAAAAATTTAAGTAGAGTGTCATTGTCAACCTGTTTGATAAACATATTCCTTCACATATTTTGTGACAAATACTTTTTTGTAACGGGTCTGATACACTTGTAAAATATCACTGGAATATACCTTATTATAATAATATAATTTCTTAAAATATATTTAAAATATAGTTAAAATTTCTTATAATTTCTTATAATATAGCTATAATGAGTATAACTTCAACACCTGGCATGTGCGTCATAAGCTCATAATTTCCTGCATGGCTATAGTATTTGAATAAAAACAAACGAGTTTGGATTTAATAATTTTGTTGGAGATCTGGTTTCGAATGCCTTTCGTTTGTGTGATAATAGACAATATTATAACATGTTATAAGTATATTGTAGAAACATTATAACTGTATTATAGAATACTAGACGATAAAGCCCGTGGAAAAATCCACTGAAGCAGGATATAATTGATATGAATTTTGATGAAGTCAGCAACCCTTCCGCAAAAAAAATTAGAACCTTGTTTTTACGTTGCCTTTATTGTGTAGACCTTAAAGCGCTGATCAAGAAAATGAATGTAATCACGTGCTTTTGATGAATAGTTAATAAGATTTACGGGTTTAAAAATTTTGCTGACGTCAGCAAAGTCCCTAACAAAAGTACAGAAAAGTATTTTTTCGAAATTTGTACACCCGTTGCCTTCATGTTATAGCTCTTGAAACATTGATCAAGAAAATGTATAGGATCATGTACTTTTGACCAACGGTTACGGAAATATTGTGGTTTAAAGGTTTTTTGATGACGTCATAAACCCGTTCATACCGAAACGGATTTGGGGCCCCAGGTTTGATAAATTACCCAAATTGGTCCCAGGTGGTTCCTAGTTACCCACAAAGTGAAAAAAAATTGACGTCACCAACTCGTTTCCAAGTTATTTGGCCTCAAAATTTTAGGTGCACTTCATTAATTCGGAGACCCAGGTCTGGAAAACTTACCCAAATTGGCTTCAGGTAGTCCCTAGTTATCCACGCAGGAGATGATGTCAGTTAATTCCAAAAATAATAAAATGTTCTTTCTGTCACAGTCGACGACGACCTTTACACTCATGCACAGGAAAGGTATCTATTCATACCAATAGATGAATAGCTGGAAACGATTCAAGGAGACGGAGCTACCTCCCAAAGAGGCCTTCTATAGCAAGTTGAACATAAAGGGGATTAGAGATGAAGACTACGAACACGCTCAAAAAGTTTGGAATGTCATCAATCCAAAGGGTGCTGAGGTCAATATGGGTGACTACCATGATATATACCTCGTCGCGGATGTCCTGCTATTGACTGACATCTTCCAGAGCTTTCGATGAGTGTGCCAGGAAAACTACAAGCTCGATCCTGCCCACTTCTACAGCGCACCCGGCTTAGTATGGAAGGCAGCACTAAAATACACAGAAATCAAGCTGGAGCTCCTAACGGATCCTGATATGCTCCTAATGTTTGAAAAAGGTATTCGAGGTGGTATAACTCAAGCACTGCACCGCTACGCGAGAGCGAATAACAAGTATATGGGGGATCAATATGATCCGGAGATTGAGTCGTCATACTTACAGTACCTTGACGCCAACAACCTCTATGGTTGGGCCATGCGTCAAGACTTACCCACGCATGGGTTCAAATGGCTATCGAACGTTGAAACCTTTACAGAGAAGAGGATTGAGAAATTGGCCGCCGACAACAAGCATGAATATTTGTTGGAAGTTGTGAGCGCAAGGTGGTTCATAGGGTCGAGAAACTGATACCAAATCTCGAACATAAGCGGAAATACGTGGTACATATCGGGGCTCCTCATCAAGCCCTGAAACACGGGCTCGGGCTCAAGAAAGTGCACAGCGTTATCCAGTTTAATCAAAAGCCCTGGCTGAGGGACTATATAGATCATAACACAAGGCTTGGAACGGCTGCCATAAACGAGTTCGAGAAGGACTTTTACAAGCTTATGAATTTATCGGTCTTTGGAAAGACAATGGAGAATATCCGCAATCATCGGAACATCAATCTAGTCACGAATGAAGCTGCTTATACGAAGCTTGTCATACAACCAAACTTCCGGGGTGGGAACTTCTTCAGTGAGAACCTCATGGGTGTTGAAATGGGCAGAATGGGAATCAAAATGAACAAGCCCGTGTATATTGATCAAGCTATTTTAGATCAGTCAAAGACCATTATGTACGAGTCCCACTACGACTATATGCAGCTCAAATATGGTAGCAAGCTGCAGACTTGCTACATGGATACTGATTCCTTCGTCTATCGCATCAGAACGGAGGATTTTATCGAGATATTGCTGATGATGTAGAGACACGTTTTGACACGAGTGCCTATAGTAAGGACGATGACAGACCTCTCCCCATTGGTAAAAACGAGAAACTCGTGGGCTTGATGAAGGATGAGCTGAGCGGTAAGATCATGACGGAATTCATCACCTTAAGACCGAAAGCTTATGCATACAAAGCCCTAATTAAAGAGGATGGTGATCGCAAAGCGAAAGGAAAAGAGTGTGTCACAAAGAAATCCATCACCTTCAAGGACTACCAGTGCTGCCTAGAGGATGGAGTTGACATATACAAAACTTGGGTGTGTATCCAGAATGAGGGGCATCAAATCTACACGCAGGAAGTGAATAAGTTGGCACTCAATAGGCTAGATGACAAACGGATAGTGCATACGGACCAGATCACAACGCTCGACAGGGGTCATTATCGTTTTGCAGCCAAGGAGACATAATGACTGAGGTTTCCATGTCCAAATGTTTTGTGAAGCACTACTTTACAAAATGTAACAAAAAATATATATATATATGGAGGAGACCAGGAAATGCACGGAATGTAAAAAACCTTTATCTTTTGATAATTTTAGAATGCAACGGAATGGTCAATTGACGAAATTTTGCATCAAATGCATAGATAGTAGGAGGGCGTCAGTGAAGCGGAACAAATGCTCGCATCAAACACGGAGGGTGCAGTGCAAGGATTGTGATTTCCCTGGGTGTGCAGTGCAAGGATTGTGATTTCCCTGGGTATCAGCATAAACTTATCATGACCAGGATTCGCGCTGCTCTAAATAATGATACAGAGATTGCCTCTCAAGGGTATCTGGGGTGCGGTATTTGCACTTTCATTGGCCATATCCAAGCCCAATTCAAAGACGGTATGTGCTGGGGCAACCGAGGGTCCTGGGAATTCCGCCACAGAATCCCTATTAAATATAGAGAAAATGGTGTATATCCCAGTGATGAGGTGCAGCTTGAGAGACTCCATAACACAAACATTGAACCAATGTGGGTTGCAGAGAAAAAGAAAAGGTCGTCGATATATCAAAAATTAGTTCGCGTTGAATAGATTTTTTCTTCATAACTTCGAGTAACCCCGATCGATATGAGTACGATATAAAACAGGTTTAAACTCATTTGCCTCATACATTCAAAAATGTTTATAATTTTTTGAATAATCGAGATATTTTCGGTATGATGAGCAAAAGACCTAACCGGCGATGCGTGAATTTTCACACAGGCAATACTCAAGGTGATACTGAATAGCTATATACGAAGCTTAATATATAGTAAAATTGTGGTAGCAGGTTTAGACCTGGCTGAAGTGAACGGATGTGCGGGCGAGGCAATGCCTTATCTGCAGGCGGCCGTCTCGCCCCGGGTACTATTACACACTGTGCCGGTCGGAAAAAATATTATGCCAAAATGCCGGTTAAATGTCAGTGCTAGGAACGGCCTCTGAAAGTGCTCACTTAAAAAGATGGGTTTCGTTAATGCGTAGTACAAGCATGACATTATCAAAAACCCTCTGGGTTCAAACCACAATAAAAAAAATCAAAACACCCAGAGGGTTCCCTTGCGAGGCTTTTGTTTGAAAAATAAACATGCATGGGGTCTCGCTGTACCTCCTCCTATACGTCTTGAGCATCTTCGTTTATTTAAGATATAGACTACTAATAATGAAGATGTCTAAATTACCTGAAATTTTCGATGTTGTAGATACCCCAGCGGAAGCGCTTGAGCAACATGAAAACAAGCGTCAGGCTTTGAAGGATGCACGTAAAGGTAAGGTACACCTCCTACCAATATGTACCAATACATGTCTATCGATAGTCCCGAAGGCTTGAGGCAAGATATCGAGGAGGACCCCATCATCAGGGATAGTACGGTTGACTAGGGGATACTGGTATATTCCGCTTTTGGAAAGCTATTGACACCCCTGCTTATTACTGCGCACACGATTAATCACACCCAGCTCTTAACGTCCAAGGTGGTTGATGAGAAGGTTGATGGGGGGAAAGAAAACAGTGGGAAACATTCTATCAAAAACATACATGGGCAGTCGTGAATTCTTTGACATATGGAGTGGGATGGCGGATTCAAAAAACAAAAACAAGCTAAGGGCGCAGTACGCAGATTGGCTCGCAATATATGGTGATTCCCATTCACACCCTTTGAAAATATTAACACCTGCAGAAGACCGATTTCCACCACAGGCATGTCATTTAGTAATGACCCCACATATTAACAAAATAAGATACGTTGGCAAATAGTGTTAAATATCTGTATTCGCAGTGATAAAAAGTAATTCTTATACGTTTTTAGCGTATAAGAAATGAGCGAAGTTCAACAAGAAGAGAGAGTTATCACAAAGCCAGTAAAGCATCCGGGGAGAGTCGCACAGGGTCACAAGTCGGCCGCACTGATGAATAAGAGGAAGGAAGATTTAAAGCAACAAGAGGGTGCTGTAGAATCTACAGTCAAAACCTCTTCTGTGGTGAGTTCCGTACACTCAGGCAGTGGTTATATCTATCGCACCGGAGGTCCCGTTGCTATACTCGCCTGTGTGGGAGGGTTATATTATATTTTCCGTAAAAAGCCCGCGGCTACACAGCAGACTGCAATAAGCTCACGTGCACCAGGTTCTAAGGTGGACCTGGAGGATGTTTTAAAGCTCGCTGGATATATGACAGGAGCGATATTATTCGATGATTACGCGATGCAACAGGGTTGGTATAAACGTTCCATGATGCCACCAAAATAAGCGCGCTACAAGTTTCATGTTTACCTGGGGTATACATGAAGAATAAATGCTAGACATCGTTAAAGATCCGTGCATGAGCATCTTTACCGGACCTACAAGCTGTGGTAAAACTCAGTGTGTATTAAACCTCCTGGAGAGTGCGTACAACGGTCATTTTCACAATATAGTAATACTCCGCCCCACCATCCGCTGGAACAAGACTTACTTATAGAGATCTTCTCTTTGGAAGGATCCCTACGTATTCCTTATAGAACCCGGAGATCAACTCTTCTACTGGATTGAGCAACTATTGACGCTTTTAGCAGGTGAAGAAAGCCTATTCATTATCGATGACATGATAAGCGATGAAAGTCTTGATAACAAGAGGCAACCCCTGCTCGAGTTAGCCATCAACGGGAGACATAGGAAGCACAGTATCTGGCTGCTAACGCAGTCCTATACTGCCCTGCCCAAGAACCTTCGCCGGCAGAACAACCAGTTGTTCATGTGGTACCCCTCGGAGCGTTGTGATATGAAAATAATTGATGAAGAGACGAATCAGATAGATGACTGGGAGTCAATTAAGGCCCAGCTCAAAAATTATAAACATGCCTGCCTTTGGATCAGACTCGAGCACCCTAGGACCTGGAAGATTTTAGAGCATTTTGAAGTGATTAAATAAATATGACTTCTATTAACAGATTACATGAGGAAATGCTGAAACTGGAGAGAGAAAACTCGCAATTGGAAAAGCAACTAAAAGACTGTCATGAAGAAATGTATCGGCTCCCTTATCTTGAAAGGAAAATTGGAGAGGGAGAAAACCAACGAAAGGTTGGAGATTATGTTCCATGGAACATATCTGACCCTGTGCCTGGTATACTATATATTTAAATATTAGGACCATTTCGCGTCATGAGATAGGGTGTAGCGCCCCCAGCAGGTATAAAATACGCTGCAAAGACGTTAAAAATGTTGCGGAAGGGGGGTTCAATATTGACCTCCCACAACCAGACAGAAGTTACCGATCTTGGGGGTGTACTCAGATCTGAGTACACCCAACCAAACACAGTTTTACTGACGGAACCACGAGCTACGTCTTCAGGGGCGGCAAAACCACGCCACGAATCACGCTTTGGGCTAGATGGTCAAGACCCGAAATGCCAGGGTATGCCGGGGTAAAGGAAGGTCGAAATCTACATTATAATGCTGCTTGACCACTTCAATATATGTCAAAATATATTTAAAAATCAAAGAAAAATGGAAAAATATGTACAGAGCCTGCAATTTACAAAAATTTACGATATTAGACTACCAGTGCTGCAATGCTGCATCAAGGCAGGGTCAACTACCGGTTATTGTTCACAGTGTTTGAAGAATTTTTGGTATCGAAATGGGCCATACTATGAAGGTTTTGTATATCCAGATGATGATGAGCTTCTGGACAGAGTAGCATCAGGCGAAAAGCCGTGGGCAACAATTCAATGTGAGGAGGAGGAAAAAGTGCTCGAGGTTGATATTGAAGACCGGGGTATGCTTATCGTTTCAGCTGATGTGAACAAGTGGGGCATGCTCTGCTATGAGATCATCAAGGACAAGGATTTAAGGCTCTTGGATCTAGCAGACCTAAACAATATTGGTGACATATTCAACATTCAAATCGAGGATAGGGCATTGGTTGACATCAATGATCTTGATAGCGAGCCAAATGTTATCAAGGGGATCGTCTATGGCTATCCATTCTACACCCCACATCCTTATGACTATACCCGGCTTGATTGATTCCAGCGATGATTAAAGGGATGTTGCTCAGGTAGGTATTAACGTGAACCATAGGTTCACGTTAAATACTCTCACAAGTGGCAACTGAGTGGTGCGGCTGTGAAATGGCCCTCGGACTCGTGAAATTTACCATTTTTTTACATGCTCCGGAGGTACTTCAACATCCTCTGGTACTAGCATAAGCTCCTCCGTCACAAAGCTTCGATCAGGCCTATCTGCCAAATAGTAGAGGAGGCGGGAACCTGTCACGATACGGTCCAACCTGTACGTCTTTTTGCTCCACCAAACGTCAGTGGCGCGTCTTTTAGCAGCACCGTGCTCTTCTCCGGGCTGTAGGAGATACAAATATAGGCCGTCATCGGGTAGAGACCTTTCTTCAGTATATTCCTTGCTTTTCGCGAGTGGGACTTCATCCAGCTTGATCGCTTTCCAGGGTTTCATACCAATCATGACAGTCTTGGTGTTGTTCAAACTTTTCACGATAGTGTATAAATGTTTAACCCATGTGGTACTAGTTTCGTCCGAAGCAAGCTCTTGAGCATCTTGGGGTTTGAAGAGCCTCTCCGCAAGCACCTTGTTGTAGCTTTCGACGAACGCCGTGAAAGTGTGGTGGTATTTGGTAGTTGCACGCTTTATTTCGACACCTTCGCTTCCTAGCAGCCTACTCGCTTCCGATTTGAATTCGCTGCCGTTGTCACACTGGAATATACTCGGATAACTGAGAGGCCCGGCTTTGTATATGTCCTTTAGCGTGTCAGCGACTTCGCTGGCTTTCTTGGTTCTTAAGGGTCTCGCCACCTTATACCTTGAGGCCACGTCAATGCCTGTGAGGATGTATTTATAAGTGTTTCCATATAATTTATCATGGGGCATGTAGAGCAAGTCAAGCTGATGCATCTCGTTGGGTTTCGTGATTGTGAAATGTGGATAGTTGATGCGTGTGAGCCCTCGAATATGTCTGAGCCACAGGAGTTGACGAGTCAACCAGCAAGCTTCTCAGGTAGTAGTTTAATGGCTTTGCGTCCAGTCCAGAGATGTTCGGGTTGGTAATAGATTTGGCTCAGTCTTTCAGCTTCTTCAGCCGTAACGATATACTTTACTTTTGACATTATTAATTATACATGTCAAAAATGTTCTTACATATATCTGTACACGACGAAACCCAGAAGAGCCAAGTACCCTACGATAAACGTCAGTTCACTGTCTTGTTGATGTTTCCTGGGTATATAGTAGTCGGTGAGTTTGGGAGCTTTCTCGATCGTCGCGATATAGTAATCTCGCATGCCTTCGTTTAGCTCTTTCAAGCTTTCGCGAGCTTGACACTTAAGCTCTCGCTGCTGATTGTACCAATCGATCTTCGCTTGCGTATCCCTTACCCATTGGGCTTGGGCAGCCTGCAATTTCTCGACCGCTAAATCGTTTCTTTTGCGCTCTTCCTCGCCGTGCCCACTGAGTTTGCTGAAGAAAAAATTAGACCCTGAAAAGGCCAATGCGTTTATGGCAGCACCTGCTACGAGTACGCCGATTGTTGCTATGTTTATTCTGTGATGATATCAAAGAATATCGCGGTGCTATGCCACTGAACCTGAGCACAATGATCAGCCGTCAGCTGCTTCATGTGGGGTGATTGATATCTAAATATACGCGTACGAATAGCCTCGTCCTCGGAAATAGATTTACTTTCCCACTCTTCCCTTGTCAATGGTCATCCAAATGCTCCTAATATATCCCAATGCAGGGCTGCGGGGCCATCGTAATATTCTCCTATTAACAAAAACGATAATTCAAATTTATAATCATACCCCTTTTATCCATAATGAACGCGCAGCAACACCTATTGGAACAAAACCAACCATATGTATCGGAATGGCCACGCTTGTGATCATGTGGGCTATGTTGTATATCACGGCACATGTTCTCGTTGATGGAGTACACCGATTGTGCAATCAATTTTTTAGCGCACCAATCAGGAAAATCTGCCCTGGGGGCGTCGCATACCCTACATTTTTGTGGCGGATTATACCTAAGGGGGCAACGTATTTCAACGTCATGATCTATAGCTTTTGAGCACCAGTAGCACATGAATCCTTTGACCTGCATTTTTGCATTTTGTGGTTGTGTCTACATTCAGCAGACACAACCCTTGGCCACATCTCAGTATTCCACCGAGGAATATCTCCCATCCAGAAGAATCAGCTGCGCATCTTGGAGCAAGTACACATAGCAGCGTATATCCCCAGTTCCGTGAGCTTTCTTCGTCATGTGCAAAGTGATACCGTCCGACAACCTTTGTAATGGCCTACCGCTACCGTGTAGGCTGTGATCGGGTGTCGCTCTGAAATCAATGAACAGCGCATAGCGCTCAGTCATGAACTGACCGATGGTCACCTCCGAATCGTGGCTACCAAAAAGTTCAACGATTTGCTCGAGATGATCTTTCGGGAGCATGGCATGTGAGTAGAGTTCGTTAGGATCACCTTCTACCGTGATTGCGATTTTCTCGATCTTGGGTTGTAGAAGACCTCGTTAGCGCCAGCATAAGATTTCACTTTCCCGGGGTCCACAAATAGTAGGAAAACGACCTTCAAACTCTATGCAGGAGTGTCGATCTGGAGTTAATGGCTGGTGTCAGCCTTTTTCATCGCTATAACCTTGCTGCGGAGTACACGCTCATAGGGTAGGGCGAGACGATTGTATCGAGACATCATAGCAATCACGAGACCCTCGTTTGTCACTTTAATAAACTCGAGCGCGATATTGATAATTTTATAACCAGCATCACCTGACTTGGCTGCCGTGCTTCCAGCAGCAGCCGTACCGCCATCTTTGATGACTTGGTCGTGAGGTACAAAATATATTACGAACTGCGGCCTGTCGTGTAAGCCTGCTTGGTAGAATGTTTGATCCCTCGTGCTTTTGAACACTTTAACGATAGGGATGAAAAAGGTGTTGCCGTAAGCTGCCACGATCGCTTTTTCTTCATCATTTGGTCGCTGGCTTTTACCTGCAGAGCTCGGATTGTACCATTGTTGGGATTTATACCCTCCAAAATTAGGTTGTTATCACGCTCAAATTTAGGCAGCCACAGATCCCTATACACTGGCAGGGTGTTGTAGTCGGCGATGTTCTGGATTTCATTACCGTTCAAGCTGATGCGAAGGTTTTGAACCAGGGCCTTACCAATGTTGGACACGATAGTGCGTTTGGTATTGATACCCGTAAGCTCCAAGTCAAAGAGGAGCTTGAGAGAGCCTGGGAAAATTATATCATTCTGACCCATGTTTGGTATGTCCACGTAAAAGTCCTCGTTCTGATTGATTGTGCTGGGGACATGGGAGACTTTAACACGCTGTTACTTGCCTTTCATAGCAAGCATTGTCCTTAATTCCTTATGCGGATTTAAGATAGTTCCGTGCATTTATAAGTAGGCAATTGTGGGATTGAATAAATGCCGATTAATCCAATAAATGAAGATGACTTTACGCCAGAGAGAGACAATCCAGACAAGCCTGAGGAGTTCAGTAGCGAGAGTGAGATCCTTCGACCCGAGAATATTTCCGGATCAAGCACTACGCCCGCAAGACCTTCACAAGGCGGCCTCACTGACACCACGGCGAGGCAGGAGCTACTAAAATTAAAAGTTGATAGCCTCTACGAGGCTCTTGGTGGGGAGCTGGCGGAGCTGAGAGCGAGATACTACAACAAGTTTAAAGTCGACGGGAGCCGGCTTCTTTACGATGGTGTGGAGCTCACGAAAAGAAATGGTGAATTGAGGAGCGTTTTCGAGATACGGAGGAGGTTAGGTGCGGGGCGATTGCAAACCATGGGGTTCGCACAAGGGTAGTAAGACTATGGCTCAAACACTCCTTAACGAATTGGATAATGTCAATGAAAAGGCTGATGACATCGAAATGTTGCCACTACTCGAGAATGTGCTCGATGATGCGGAGAGATTGGTAGAAGTTACTTCCTTTGGCGGGGATATAACAGAGCGAAAAAGAAGAGGGCTAAACCTTGAGCTACAAACGTTACGCGGTAACCTTAAGCACTTGAAAGGCAAGATAGTCTTCTACGACAGTGAGATCGACAGGGCGGAATCCAAGGTGAAAGAGCTCGAGAGCAAGAAGGCCACACCTGGACATCCGATGAACAGCTACCTATCTGAGACAGGGATATAGCCAAGGCCAAGGAAGACCTGGAACGACTACGTGATCAAAAAGAGGCTACTGCAAAAGCGCACGGTCTACTGTCATCCGACACGCAGAGCCGGCTGCTATGTATCAAAGAGACATTGATGAAGATCGCAGGGGATGATAAAATTTTGGCTGAAAAACTCAGGATCCTGTTCAAAGAGCAGAGTATTACTACAGCCAGTATCGTCTCCGCTGGTGCATTACTGGTCTCTACCATCGTGCTCGCCGTCACGGGAGGTAGAGGCACTGCTGGAGGAGGTAGTGCTGGAGGAAGTACAGGCGGGAAATGTTTTTTACGGAAACAGCTTGAATGGCTCGGGAGATTTTTGAAGTACCTAGCAGGCAAAGCAGGTGCAGCCCTTCCAGGGATCATTGCCAGCGTGGTGTCGTTCTTTTTCAGAGTTGCAGCGAGAGTCTTCGAGTTCGCAGCAAAGCATTTATACATGGTCATGGCTGCTGCTGTGGGGATTGTTGTGGCTTATGTCCGGGCTAAGAGGGGAAAAAGGTCGTAAATTCACGTCTAATTTGTTGATCAACAGATTAGAGTTACTTCCACCAAATGTATGCGAAGATAAGTCCTACTCCCAACGTGATAACGGTAGCCTTGGTATCCTCATGGACATCCGCGGAACCGATCGGGCGTTTTTCAGGACTTGGTACCTGGGAAGGTTGACATTGGTGATGCTGCCTTGGGGCAACCGCATGCAGAGCGTTCATATTCGGGTTAGCACTGATACTGAAATAATCCTTACTGATCAATATTTTTTTCGTAAAATTCATGACACTCCCGATATGAAGATTCATGTCACTTGGAATCATGTACACTCCATGAGCAACCAAGAAATCGACCCTGCTACGTGCATACTTGAGTACATTTTTGAATCGCCTTATTTCCTCGCCTGTGTCACTAGGTCAGAGGATCAGATCCTCAAAAGTCGTCAAGTAGAGATGCTGCACATCGATCGAACTACCTTGATTGCCGGTAATGTTGAACCTCGCGTTAGCCTGGCCTTAAAGTATAAGGTAAGCGTAAAATCTTACGCTTTTGCAAAGCTTCTCTATACCTATACGCGTGAGACCTTGAGATTTTTCGAGAATCCATCGACTCCATGAATCCTCATCGAAATAACTAGACCCTCTGCTGGGATAGTCTTTACGAATAGCTTGCCAGCTACTGAACAAGGTCTCGTTCCTCCACTCGCTCTCGCTGACGCTTACCCCAAATTCACGTGCTAATTGCTGAAACTTGTGCCTATTGAATGGGTTGCTGAAACCTATTGGAACCCGGTGGAGACACTTCGAGATCTTGAAGGATTTTACGAATCTGGAAGTACACGAGAAAACGGTAAACGGATCAAACCAGGGGTAAGGATGTGGTCAGATGTTGCATAGAAATACCACGAGCTTAAGTTGCGCAATACGTGGCAAAATTTAACTGGGTGGACCAGAGGCTGAAAGGCTTTGCCAGGTATTCAACACCGCCCCAGAGTGGAACTCGTAGTCGATGAAGATTTTGAGGAATTTACCATTAACGAGGACCCCTTCACATCAATAACCATGTCTTGCATTGAGAGATCTTCACCCTTGAGTCTCTCGAAAATGCGCCCATGTGTAGGGGCATACTTTGCCTTTGGGTTATACGAGTAAATGTTCATATTTCTTTAAAGAAACATGAGACAGCTGTATGTCATAGCTATAGAAAAACCTACAATATTTGAAGACTACCTAGGGCAGGACACTAGGATCGCTCTGAAGTCAATCAGTATCCGCCCTACATGGTTGAACCTCTACAGTAACAACGAATTTACTATCCGTAAGGTAGGGCCCGATCAGACGGTTGCTCGGATTGAAATAATGAATAGGTTGTACAAGATCGAGGATTTAGCGAATATCGTCAACAGTCAGGCAGGAGATAAGATTAAGCTGTTTGTCCTGAAAAATGGACTCTGCAGGCTCCGTGTCAAGGACGGGTACACGGTGGTGATTCATCGACAACTTCAAGAGCTCTTGGGTCTACCCTACGATCCCAGTAAAAAATATTATATGAAGGTTGACTCCAATTCATTCTACAGGACTGACGTATACCATAGGTTACGACTTGTTTGCCCTCAATTAGATAAGGATGATTGCCTACTTGATGGTAAAAAATCCAAGATACTGGCTTTCTTCCCGCCAAGGAGTTAAACGCATGGGGAGACATGTTGACGTGGAGTTTTGACACTCCTGTATACCTCCCTCTTAAAGGTTCAACAGACAAGCTGGAGTTTATGCTGACGGACGAGTATCACCACGATAAGAACGTTTCGTTCGTTGGAATTACCATGCATTGCTCATAGAATAAATATGACAGATATTACTAAGCTTTATCCGCCTTTACCTTCTGCACCTCCGGGGGTACGGAGGAGGACAGTTCAAAAGTCTATAGACTGAAAATAATCGAAGAAGTGGAACAATACCTGCGGGCTGAGATTAAAGAGCGGGAAAAGCTCGCCAAAAAGTTTAAAATGCATTATACGTGGGTTAGATACATGGATCACGGGTTATTGGCGGTAAGTGTGATAACTTCAGGCGTTGGCATTGGTAGCATGCTATCTGGAATCGGCGTACGTTTAGCCGTGGCCATGGGTGGAATTACGATTGCCGTAGGGTTGGGGCAAACTGGTCTGCGGAATGCAGGGAAGAGACTGTAAAAGTAGGAAGCATGAAAGCATAAAATTACTGTCGGAAACCAAATTTAACTCTATCGTCGACTTGATCTCAAGAGCTGTGGACAATGGTGTGATTAGCGACCACGAGTTCAGCTTAATCATGCAGGAAAAGCAAAAATACATGCTGCTGAAGGAGCAAGCCCGACAACGAACACGCAACATCGTGGACTCTATCAACGAACGGGAGCGACAGCAGCTTGTCGCGAAATGACGTGAGGAGGCGAAAGATGAACTGCTCAAAAAACTACAATCTGCGCAGTATGTCAGCGGTATTTAGAGGAACCACCCGCGTATTCATAATCTAGTGTGTTATTCAACATACTAGATTAATTGAGTAATTCCCAGTATCTGAGTCTATCAGCAGGTCTCCATCATGTATCACTCGTCTATGCTTCCCCCTAGGGTGCTATCATTGAACATGGTTCGCAGTAGGGTCCATCGGTTTGAGGGAAAGCATCCTTATATTTAATCTTACAAATCGCCTCGATAAGGGTGGCCTTATTCATGGTTGAAATGTTACAGATACCTAACGCCTTGGCCTCCTTTTTTAATTCATTAACGTTCATGTTTGTTTTGGTATGCTGGATCAACAACATATCAAAACCTCTCACATTTAGTCTACTACGACGAAGGATTCGTCATCAGAATCACTAAGATAGCGGGTGCCATAAAACTCGACAACCTTATACTTGCACTCCCCCAAGTAGGTTTGCATGTATTAATTTGAACTTTGCCTGTAAATGCCAGATAGCTTGATTATGGCGCTGCACATGCAGCTTTGTTTTAGTGGTACTTTTTTGGAATGAAAATCAGTTCTGACTTTACCCTCCCACTCCTTCACTTTGGTGGTGAAGTATTTACCTTTTTTACAGGTGTGGAGAGGTGAAACAATGACCCTCCAAGGACTCTACCTTGGTCAGGATACTCTAATACTTCTCTAGCCACTCGGGATGGTTATAGATATCGAATGACATGGTAAGAGAGCAGCCCTTATCATAACGCGAGGCACCATCGGAATAGAGCTTTTTGGGTGTTTTGATCAATAGAGGGGATAACTTGTTGTCACTATTTTTATAGACAATAACGAAACTTTCATCTTTACCCTTGTTTGCTGGAGTAGCATCGCTTAGCACGATATTTCCAATATTTACCTCTTTAATATTTAGTGGAGTCGCTTAACCATAAAAGTCTCTTGAATTAACATTCTCATTACCGAATTTGAACATCTTTTATTTATGGATGTTCAAACTACAACTAGGGTTTGTTACAGGTACAGCTTCCACCAGTACAGCATTTTACCTTGTATAAGAAGCCTCCGTTGGCATTGCAGGCACCGGTCGTATTCGTCGAGTATTCGTTCACACTATCGTATTGTTCATTCATCGTTTATTTACTCCACAAGACCTCAAGGTCCGCTTTTTCGTCCTCTGAAAAACACCAGTCTATGGCCCTGTCAGGATGCCATGTCTTTGAAAGCAAATCCTCCTTAATCCTAGCCTTCTCCGCTTTCCGCTGATGATAGGCTTCGAGCAATTGAGGATAAATATTATCCTTTTGCATTTTCCGAGTTATGAACCAGTGCGGAACATACTGCAGCAGCCAGTCCCTCCCTTGAATAGCCATGACGCACATATCTTTTGTCTTTAAATGATCTGGTACATTCCCGAGTGCTCTGGGATCCTCTTGAACCACCCATTTACACATTTCCCGGGTTTTGAAACGTTCGGGAACAAACTCAAATAGGATGTAATACCGTTTAACTGCCCCGGCACACATTTCTTGGGTCTTGAAATGATCTAGTACATTCTGAAGCACTAGCGGATCTGCTTGAACCGCCATCGTACACATTTCTTGAGTTATGAAATGATCCGGAACATACTGTAGTGCCCAGGGCACTTTTTCAACCATCCAGTTACACATTTCCCGGGTCTTTAAATGATCCGGGATATTCACAAATGTGGTAATATATCCCTCTTTAGATATGTCATACATGAAATCCGTCCTAAGATGATCCGGCACATAATTATACATATGAGCCTCCTTTTGAAATGCTCTGGTACACATTTCTTGGGTCTTGAAATGGTCTGGAACATACTGTAGTGCCCAGGGTATTTCTTCAACCACTGCGCTACACATTTCGTGGGTCTTAATATCATCGGGAATATTTCTAAACCAACTCATATTGTTTTTTATAGGTCGATTTCAACTATCATTTTTCTGATGCGGTTGCATTTTGAGTATAGGAATTTCCTTACTCAATTCTTTTTTTGTTGATGTCAGCAATATTCCCGTTGGTCGCTATTGCGCATGCGTTGGATTTTATCGGTATTTTCAGGAATTCCCGGATTCGGGTGATTTCGGATTTCGGGAATTTAGGGAATTTCCCTTGTCGTCGTCGTCGACTGTCCCAGAACGAACATTTTGTTATCTCTATTCCACCCGTTTCCAAGTTATTTAGCCTTAAATTTAAAAGTGCAATGCAATTGCTTCACTAATCTTAATATACTTTCCTTTGACGTCATTATTGCTTTAACGTTAAAGTTTGCTAATTTACAGAAGAAGTTTATAGGCGATTTTTTATAGACTTTATCAAATAAATTTTATCCACTTTGCAAAAGTCACAGACAGACAGACAGAACTCGCGTATTATTATAAGAGATATTTAACGATATTATACAAGTGTATCCTGGCCTAAAGGAAAAGAAAACTGTATAAAGTTTAAAAAACTTAATAGAAAAACAAAGTTAAAAAAATTTGTCCAAAGTCAAATTTTCTGTTGGAGTGATTTTTTCGTCGCCAGAAATTAATTTTCGTGAACTGATAAACCGATTAGTTTTATTGTACTGTGAAAATACGAAATCATAGATTCCGACACTTATTCTTTCCTACTTTTCGCGTTACTACGAAAGTTTTGCAATCAACAAAGTTATATTTACAATTATTGTTTTAATATGATAAATTTAAAACAAAATTCAGTTTTGTGTGATCTTATATTTTGTTGTATCAATAGCAGACTTTCTCCTTGATTTTTTCTCCAGTGTAACTTCCGCTTGATACTCATAACACCCATTCAAAGTAAATGCAATTCTTACAAGAACATTTCCATTAAATCGCCTTTGATAATTTGACATGAGCATGATTTTGTTATCGGCAAATGTATTGTCCACCAGTAGTCAATATACTTCAATCCTTTTTCGTGTGCATCGTACAGTACAGGTGTGCTTGCAGTATTCATCACGCAATTTCCTCCTCCCTGCAGACACGAGTAATCGCCATTTCGATGGCATGTAACATACGTGTGATAACGCGGAAGGTATCTAAATAGGACAAGAAAGATATAGTCACTGTTTATATAATTAGTTTTTTGTGTTTACTTTGAATTTGAATATTGACAACGTGAGTTTTAAAACCTTAGTAACATCTGTTATGTGATATTTGTACATTATTTTGTTACTTGGTATTCTGTTTATTATTCTGTTATTGAGTTAACAAAGTTTTAATAGCAGTGTAAGCACAGTTGTGTTCTTTAGGTTCTACTATTTTTTTTTTTATTATAATTTTTTTTTTTGATAAAGTTGGACTAATCATTTGTCGAACATTTACTATTAAAAACATCAAGTGTTTGTAGTTAAACGACATTGATCTTTTTAGCAACCATGTTTATTCTATCGAAAATCGTTTTGTTTTTGTTTTTGTACATTATAACTTTGCTTCAATTTTGCTACATTTAATTTTCAAGTTTAAAATATATACACCTTTGCTCGTGTAAATAGTTGCATGTTACTTTTTATTGCAACCATTACCTCATTTTTGGAATATTCTAGAATAACTTGAAGGTAGGATACCAATGTGTTTGCAGTGAGACCAAATTATAATTTTTATTTCCTATCACATAATAGACCTGTACATAGTTTTACAAAGGCGCATTTCCTCTCCAATAGACGTTTTCTTTCAGAAATAATGTGTTTTTAAAACTCGATAGGTTAATATGCTTCTTTGCTATTCTTGGGGGTAAGTTCACATCATTTTAATCTTTAGATTGTAACAGGATGTTATTTGTTGCTGAAAAAAAACAAATCCCGTTAAAATTTGGAATGACTTACTTTGGTGACAATGTAATAGTGTACACACACATGTGACACATTGACAATGTATTGTTGACGCTCTTTCTTCCTTTAGGCTCACAATATCTTAAATGATACGTTGTTCCATGTGGCAAATTTCCAAAGGTTATTTGCGCTGGGTTTACATTTCCAAAGGTTATTTGTGCTGGGTTTACATTTCTACCTGTTAAATAAATTAAATTTCATAAAATATGTATTTAATATTCACGTGCTTACGTTTTAGCAAAATCTGAAAACAATTGCGGCATCAGTTAAAAAGAATAAGATTTAAGCAAAAAGCTTCCCAACCATTCTTGTTTTGTAT
Organism: Hydractinia symbiolongicarpus; assembly: GCF_029227915.1. Classification (NCBI taxonomy): domain Eukaryota; kingdom Metazoa; phylum Cnidaria; class Hydrozoa; order Anthoathecata; family Hydractiniidae; genus Hydractinia; species Hydractinia symbiolongicarpus. Next base: position 27,745,037 of record NC_079879.1, read on the forward strand.
CCAATGCTATTTCTAAGTGAAAGGGATTCACTTTTTCTTCTTTCTATGAAATTAAATAGCAATATGTAACAGCATACCGATTGAAAGAAAAACGTAAGAGACTGCTACCTCTATTCTTACACTTCTGATGTCGCCGTAAATACCTTCTCAGTCCTCTTTTACGAGCTCGAACCAATTTTCTTGTTAATACGAGTTCATATTTTGTGTAAGGTCTGTGGCAAACGTTGTATTTTGCCTTCCTGGAATATCTGCGCTTCTCCAAAGCCAGTCTTCCTAATGGACCAAGATAAAAATGTCCCAGATAGGCAGGTGTTCTGATACCTCCTTGATTGTCCTCATAACTTTTACCATCAGCAGCAGTCTTTTGAAAGTGCATTTCACAGAAGCACATGCAGGTTAGAATAAAGCAATGTAAAATTCTTAATTTCATCCTTCTACTGCAGCTAAACAAAAATGTAAAACGTTATTTGTACCAGAGCCTCTTTACCTTATATTATTACCGACGTTTGTTTTACCAAGCTCATTATGCTATCTTCGAGAGTAATACGTTACTTATTGATCATTTTTTTGTTTTGTATTTGTTCTTTTTAAAGAACATTCGAGTTATATTATAGAAATCGATTTTAGAGAGTCGACTGACTTACAAAATTTTGAATTTAAAATATTGAATTTAATGAGTTAAATTAGAAGAGGGTCATACAAGATTAAATTTGTAAAATTTGTTTAATACATTTCGAAAAAAGTCTTTGATACATAGGTTGCGTATCACCTACTTAACATATTTGAAATGAAAAAACGCTCAAAAATCCGATTTTTCCTAATTTTTGGGTAGTATCTGAATAAATCGGAAAATCGGATTAATCACGTATCCAAAATTTACAGGATGATTACCCTTGACGAAATAAGGTAGTATTGTAAGTTTGAGTTCTAAGGATAGTTCTATAAAAATTTTCATAATATGTTCGAAGAATAAGGTTAAAATTCAGTATCAGTACAAACAGGATTAACTAAAAGTGTACTAATTCAATATTTTTTTTATTCATAGAATTTTGGGGGACCTATTCACAATTTTTTTTTCCACAATTTTTCTTTATGCGAACAATTATACATATATTCTTACGTATATTTCCCAGTAAAAAAATGTCTAATCATGAGAAAGATTATGTCTACGCTCGGCTAAGCCCCTTTTAAATTCAATTTTTTATCAATGAAAAGTTTTGTGAGGGGTATAAAAAAGATATTCTCAAGTCTTTTTATACCGTGTGCAGCACATGACAGATATGTAATATTCATCTTCGCCAAAATTGGTATATTGAAACACTGTTCTCGTTTAGAACTTATTATTTGAATCGTGCTGTTCACATCAATGTTACATGACTTATATCATGGCATTTCCAGACTTTTTCTAACCGACTTTAACAAATCTTCAGTTCAGTTGTTTGCCTGTTTGCAAAAATTGTAAGTATGTGTAAGTGTAATATTATTTTTATTATTTGTATTGTAATTCAAAGAAAAGTTGTATCTATTAAATACGCGTTCACTATCATCATAATTTTCAATGACTTTTTTGATTTAAAGGTTTTCAAGATCTTCTTTAAATTTTTGGATTTTATTAAAACTCTCTTTATAGAATCTTAAGGGCCTTAAAAAAGCAATAAACGCTTTATATACAAGTATTTGCTTTAAATGCTAATTAAATACGGTCAGATTGATTGCTAGGGTGGATGCCTTTCAGGCTAAAAGATCAAATTTGACCTATGCCTGTGTAATACTATAACGTAAGAACATCATGTTAATAAGAGCGGGAACAAATTTACACTACCAGCCATGTAGTAAGAATGCGTAAGAGGAATACATGTATGGATTATGCATTCGATGGTGAAGATTTACACTCAACTAGCGTTTAGAGCAATTAAAGTAAATAACATTATTGTTATATAACTTATTACTTCAGAAAAGACGTCCTTCAAAATAAACAACAAATCATTTCATATAAATCTCTCTATTGGAGTAAGATAGATGCCTAACACCCTCCTCCGTACTTTTTTTCTGCAAGGTAAATATGTAACCAGTAGTGGTTAGTCGTATAAATACCACGGGAACCTGCCCATCGCAGCAAATCATATAAAATATGTCGAATTTATTATATGTAGCACGACTATTTCGTGCGTGGTTTTGCACGACCTAACTTTGGCCAACAGACAAACAACGTAAGTGGAGTTACGCCGCTTTCTTGTCTCTTTAATAATAGCCGTCGTCTGTCTGTGTGTCCGCGAAAGCCGCGTCCCGTAACGGAAACACGAAATTTTTAAAATGCGCACCAATACCAAATGCTATATATTTTTGTCCACTTTGTTGCAACGGGTAAATTTAAAGAACGGGCGACCCCGTGGATTTTTCCACGGGCTAACGACTAGTTTCTATTATAATAGCCGTATTATGTCTGTCTCGCAACATGGCGGAGCAAGTAGCGAGACATACGAAAAATCCCCGCGGCCCTGCAGCTTTATTTCGGATCCACGGCAGAAATCGTTTTTACCGGCTTTGTTTTGATCGCTTACGCGTAATAGACCAATCACGAGGCTCCATTTTCACTAATGACCAATCCTAGTGCTTCGCGGCCTCAACACGCCAATGGAGGAAACATGCTACCCCTACAAAGGTCATTTTGGTTTGGAAGTGATGGCTTGAAATTTGTATGTCTCCTTTTGATCCCTTTTTCTTCTGAGTACTTTGTATCCTATAGGATTATTTAGTTTCTGTGTGTTTTCACATGTTAAGTTGAGTATAACATGACGTTTTCTAGCCATGTATAAATCTTAAACAAAACAATTTTAAGTGCTTAGCTAGCTACAAAACGTACATTTTGAGGCAGTTAACTGTAGCTATCTTTATTTTTATTCCTATTCTTTTAAAGTTTTTTTCAGTTCGGTATATTGTTACTTATTTTTAAGTTGGGCCTACCCAGCTTGGAGAAAAGAATACGGAAGGAGAAACAACTTCGTTTCTGTACGCTTTAAATGTATTGAATTTTCTATTGTTTTTAATTTTAAAAGAATCAGTGCGTGAGGTGCTCGACCGAGTCTTTTTCGCAAAAAAATGATCAAATTCCATATTCTCCTTTAATAGGGGCTAACTTTTTTCTATTGAAATCTGACTGTAACACGCCGCAGGCACGTGATATTTGTATGGAAAGTGTGCCTAATATAAGTCGGTAAACATTTTGTTTACAAAAGTGTCGAGCATGTGCTTCTTCGCTAATTATTTTAACATAAGAACAAAAGAAATTTTACCGATTTCAATATGGCTTCTTGTTTTGATAAAATTATCAAACTCATCATCAAATTATCTAATTGTCTTTATAACCAATCATAGTTGCGAATTGTTATTCACGAATAATTTAATCACACAACCGCCAAAATTTCAAATTAAGTTTCTATACAGACACCTGCTAGAACCTCACGCAGTGTTTCAATAGAATTAAAAGAGTTGTTTCTCCTTCCGTATTTTTTCCTTCAAGTACCTAGCTAGCTCCTTTTAGCTACCTCTGGCTAAAAAGTGAAAGTAGCTAAATGCAGTTTGGCTGCAACACAATTCTTAATTCTTATGCTAAATGCAGTTAGGCAGCTACCAATTTTGTTACTGCTATGAAAGCTTATGCTGAAAAATAAAATTGCTGAGTATATATTTTTTTAACTGAACTTGATAACGACAGGCGGTTTCCTGATTTTCATTCCTAACCCTAACCCTAACGTTAACCTTTACTGAAACTTATTTCGGAAAATAAAATAAAATTGACCAATTGTTTTTCCTATAACGGGGTAACAAATGGTTGTAAATTGTGTTTTTATCTTGGCTAAAGTTGCAGTAGAGTTGTATTTTAAACATACACTACAGTCGAAACACTATAGTGTTGTGTGCGCTTTACTCAATTAACGACATACTGCATACTTGTACTAAAGCGCTCCACCTGACCATGTCATATGGTTTGCGGTTCTTATTAAGCGCTTCTTAGGGCGTTCAACAACAGTTACTTTTGGCTTACCCCGGCGTTTCGACGCCGGGTTTGCCGGCTAGTAAAATACATATATTAGCACACTTTGCCGCTGGTACTGTATTAAGAAACAAAAGCTGGAAATTGCTCATTTAGCAACATAATAAGAATAATAAGAACAACCAGCTTTAATTCGGACGTTCTTTTCAAAAATGCAATAGTTAAAAAAATCACAAAAAATTCACACAATAGATTCCGAATTACTTTAGTAAATATGAAAATAATATTTGTTATGACAAATCGTTTTCTTACTTACAATCAAAATGCAGGAATAAACATTTTCACAAACAGAAAATCTGAAAATTTGTAGTTCTTTTTGACAGAATTTGTTTTTGTTGATTTCTTTAGAAAGGAGCGAATACTTAAAACATTTTTAATGAAATAAACAACGCAGTGTTAATTGTCCGTAACTTTGTCCGTGCACGTATTTATAAAATAGAAACTACACGAGGGAGCAATAAAAACCTTTGCATAAAAAAAAACTGAAGAAGGGCGTTTTTGCAAAGCTAAGCCAGCGAGCGAACCCCATTTGCTATTTAAGCGAGCGTATATATTTCTTACCAGAGAACATTTTCAAAAGGTTAGTCAGATGTCCACTTTTTGCGTATTTCAAATAAGATACTATTTGTGTATGTTTTGGTTCTGCGTACTGGGGCTAAAGTGGCTTTTCAGCGCGAAATATGCAATTCGGAATTGGAAATCAGACCACGTTAAAAATTTCTTCTGCAAGGAAAAAAAGAGGTAAGAGAACGCAAACAGGAAATATTTTTTTTTTTAGATTACGCAACCAGTACCTAAAAAACATTGGCTTGGCGATAGTAATAGGTAGTTTTTAATATAGAAATATTCCTTGACAAAAATTGCAGAGAACTTCAAATTTGCTTGCCTTTTCTTGTGCTTTTTGTTGTGGGGCTGTTCATATGAGCCCGAAAAGCCAATCTGGTTGAAAATTTAGCTGTCATATGGAGTTCTTTAGTCCGCTTGTTTCCTCACTGATCACGTGACATTGTTTATATTTTATACGCGGCAAGTGAAAAAATGGCAGACATGGAATCGAAATTGGTTACACTGATACCAATATTAATTGCCCCATTGCAAACGCTTATTATGGGAATTGAAAACTTGCTACTTTTATAACGAAAACAACAAACAATGTTTTCCAGTTATCCATTTTAAAAACTTCTCAGAAAAAGAAGATGATAAACAAGTGAAAAAGGAGAATAATCCAAAAAGTACTTGATAGAAAAAGAGAAAAATATGGTATAATCCAGATCGAACCAAACAATGGTGGAGTAACATGGAATCAAAATTAGCATATGATGCTTCTTGGAGAAATAATTTTCGTATTTCCCATGGTGAGTTTAAAACGTTAGTTGACAAACTTCCAGTTTACATCTCACCAAATCTTCTGTCTCCTAACCACAAGGCGTTGCCTGCAGAAAAGTAGGTTGCAATGACTCTGTACTACCTTAAAGACACAGGATCCCAAATGTTGACGGCGAATACATTTGGAGTTGCTCACAACACAGTGAGCTGCGTCATATTCGAAGTTCACAAAGCAATTACAAATTACATGTGCCCTAGATATTTATATTTGCCTAAAAGCAAAGATTCGATGCGAATTTGAGGCAAAATATGGAATGATTCAGGCCTTTGGTTGTGTAGACGGGACTCATATACCCATATCGTGTCCAAGGATTGTTTCTCAAGACTATTTCTGTTACAAGCAACATTATTCCATCAATGTACAAGCAGTATGTGATTATAGAGGCCAATTCATGGATGTTGATTGTAGATGGCCTGGAAGCACACACGATAGCAATGTATTTGGCAATTCATCCATCAACAAGAAGATGATGACAGATGCATTGCCAAGGGTGCTACAATCAGTAGACAGTGAAGAGAAGAAAGAGGCCTAACTACGTTATCGGACATTCAGCGTATCCATTAACACATACATGAAGGAATATCTTTATTGTTAAAATAACAAAGAAGATATTTTTCACACTGTGCTTAGGTCAGCAAGGAATCCAATAGAGTGTGCTTTTTGGTAGGCTTAAAGCTAGGTGGGCAAAGAAAATATTCCAACTGTTATTTATGCATGCTTTGTGCTTTATAATTTCTGTGAAAAAGCAATCAAATAAAGAAAATTACACTAATAAACCAGATCCGATTTTCTCCTGTAACACAGATGCAGGAATGTTAGTCAGAAATTGTACAACAAATCAGTTTGGTAAATTTTTATGAGTTTTATTCAGATCATTGATGACCGTTGTAAAAGCCTAGATATATTTCTACAAGTGAAAGTCACTAGGTAAATATTGAACAGAAGAAAATAGCATGTATACATAAATGTTTACCTTAAGGGAAGAAATTGGATACAGAAGAAATATAGGCAGAACAATTTATACAAGATTATTTTTTTAGAAAAAATTGATTTTCATGTGTATAAAGTATTCACTTCAAAAAAATCAGAGACATTATTTAAATTTGCTCCCTGCAAAGATGGAAACTGCCTCTGCAAGATATTTCCTCAAGGTACAGGTCTAGTACTATGCAAAACAAATAATTACAAAATTATAAGTTGACACTCTTTAACATTTTGTTAATTAACCTATATTTGAACCAAGAATGTAACATGTGAGTCACTCCAACATTGTCGTGATTTCAAACCTCATAGTATGGTGTATGGCCTTAAAACAACTGACATGATCCATCGTTCTGCATCATTCTTAAATAATACCGCTGTGGTGGTGTAGGAAGGTTATTTTGATAGTACATGTTTTGATTAATGGACTGCATTGGTATAGGAGGTCGTGCTTGGGAGCACATCGCTTGTGCTATTTTTTCCATAGATCGAATAATACCGTCGGACATAGCAGTAATTGATGCACTCAATTTTTCGATCGATTCAGAAAATGATTTTTTAGATTTCGTCATAGCTTTCGCGTTATCTTTGCGAAATAGAGCATCTCCTTTTGCTTCGTAAAAAGCATTTTGGCTCGTTACGCAAGCTGACAAAGCTTGTCAGGATGCTTTCTCTTGTTATCAACAAGTTGAGAAATAACGAATTTTCTCTTTCTACTATCCTGATCATCTAATACCTCCGACTTTTCTGTGGATAAAAAATCATCTTGCTGTTCTTCATCAACAGCACTAGCGGCAAAAGTGGTAGATGGTTGTATGTTATATGACGATGATGTTACTTCTTCTTCTGCCACTTCTTCCACTTCGGACAACATAAACTTTTCTGTGCTATTATTATCAACAACAAAGGAAAGAGGTTCAACATTTGCTGAACCTCCCTATATTTGTTTCAACGCATCCAAATGCAAATAAATAGTTTTCCCACTACCGAAACAAGTACCATTAATCAGAACTTTGTGAAAGCTCTGTCGAATCTCTTTTTTTTCTCGAATTCGGTTTCCTTTGCTAATCATACTACTGTGCTTTTTTTATCTCGGTTTTAATTCCTGCTATTTCTTCTTTAATATACGAATCAATATCTTTGGGATTAAATATTCTCGTATTAACCCCTCCAAAGAGATCTAAATTGTCCTTTTAAATTTTTGCCATCAATTTTTGATTTTCTGGAAAGAGAAAGGGCTTGTCGCCATCGAAATCAAAGGCCCTTGAAATTCATGGTAGTTTTAAAGTTGCTGATGCAAAGAATAAGGTTATTGATCATGCCCTCCGTCCATATAAAACTCTTTCTTATTTTCGTACTTCCTTTCAGAACCACCATGTTTATTATCAGCAGTTTGTTTTCAGACCGGTTTGCCGGACTGGAGCTTTTATATGGAAAAATATCAGCCCGTTTTGCCGGGATCTCAGTTAAAAGAGTCGAGATTCCGGCAAGCCGGGTTGAACGTTTTTCTTATGACAGGTCTATAAAAAATCATAGAGAGCCGAGGTGCTTGCCGGGCTGATTTTAGCTCGGCTACCCGACTCATAAGAGCACCCCCTTTGTTTTTTAATTTAACTTAGTTTAGAAAAAAAAATTTATATACTGTAAAAAATAATAGATTGTAAATTTTACTGTTATTGATTTATCATTCTCAGTAAAAGTCAACGCACGCAGGGTAGTTTGATGTTGTTGGCGTTATTAAATGAAAACATAACAAGGAAATCAAACTCAAAACGATGTTTATCCATTATGTTATGACTTTAAAACTTTGTTTGATTCGAAGACGCTCCATTGCGGGTCAGGCATGACGCGTCATGTCTAATGTGCGCCTTTTTTGTTGTTATTGTTAATAAGATAGAAAAAGAACTCTTAAATTCTTAAACTAAAAACACGGACAACAAAATGTTACGTCTATTCATGGAAAAGCATGTGAAAAAAGAAGCAAACATGTAGGAAAAACTTAGGAATTCTCTTTGCAAAAAAAAACTTTTTTGCAATGTGTATGTCGTTTCCACTTGCTGATAAACGAATGCGTTTATAATAGATTCACCTTTTATTTCTTTTATAATAACTTGCACGGAGCTGAAGGGCTCTGCATTTCTACCCCTTTTCTAAAAAGAAACCCTGGGGACCTGTGAAGCGCTATAATAAAAAATCCTTTTTCTTGATTACACCGTCGAGCATAATTTTTTGCCTGCAAACATAGGGGACCTGTTCCCGCTCCTCAAACCTTTATATATTAATGTAACATAACGCAAAATTCAGTATAGATGTAATAGTTTAAAATAGTGTAACAAAAGGATCAAAGAGTTCTTTAAGCTGCGCGCTACCATTTTAAACAGAAAAAATACATCTATTATCAAAGAGACTAGCTGGAGGATCCAGCGTTTCAACGCCAAAAGTAAATCCGTGACCAAGCATTGATCGCTAGTTGGAGCGCATATAAGAGCCGTGAACTGTACCATACACATCCAGGCGGAGCGCTTTGGTACAGGTACATCGCATTTCGAGAGAAGCGCAGACAAAATAGTAATGTTTCGGGTGTATTCCTCAAGAAATGTTTTTCCCGCAACTTTAGCTGAAATAAAATTTTGACAACATGTTGTTATCCCTTCATGGCAAAGTTTGTTAGTTACATTTTTTTTTATTTTGCCAAATAAGTTTCCGAAAAAGTGTAAAAAAAGTTAATCGTTCAGTTGGACTGAGCGCTTAATACAGGCCTAATATTCTTTTCGAAAGAAACATTATCACAACTTCGATTTAAATAAAAAAGCAGGATACAGTCTGTCGTTAGCACTAGGCCGAGCGCTTAGTACAGGTAAACCATGTCGCATATCCTTATAGGCGTAACACTCTTTTTAAATAAAAAGTTTATTGCAGCTTTGGTTTAAATAAAAACATAGGAAACAAACCGTCGTTACCCTTTACTGCTAAAGAAATTAATCAGTAATTTTTTTTTACGAAATAAGTTTTCATGACAGTAATAAAATGTGTAGCTGCATTTAGCATTACGGTGATTGATTAAGAATTTTGTTGTAGCCTAACTGCATTTTGCCACTTTTTAGCTAGCTGGATAGCTACAATCTCGACATAAAAATGATACTATCATACTAAATTTAAAAGAATAGGTATATGATGCTGCCTCAAAATATAGTATTTAGAAGAGAAAAATGTCAAAAACCTACAAACCTCTCACCATCATCACTACTAAACTAAAATGGTGTTTGTGTTATTTTTTGGGGGGGTTCTGCTGCGGTTGTAAAAATCAGGTTCTGCGAAGTTTTTCCGAAATAAAGCTTTTTGAACACACAGAATACGGCTATTATTAAAGAAATGTGAGATGGCTTATCTGCCGCCAAAAAAAGGTGGGTCAAAGATGGGTTTTAGTCCACGCCTTTTTAAAGAGCTACTTGTTGTGTACAGATTTTATGCGGTTTTCCCATAAACTGTTTCCATATCCCTTTTTTACTAGGAGATGTGGTAGCTTAGAATGAAATCATCACATAAAAACGATACAGCTATCAAATAACACAAGGGTTGTAGCTCAGTGGTAGAGCGCTTGCTTTACCAAAGGGAAACCCGGGCACCTCCGTTCCTTTTTTCTTTTTGTTTGTTCTTTATAACCGCTTATAATATTTTGTTAAAAATTAGACTATACTACTTTAAGTTTCCGTGAAGTTTATTGGGAAAGTCGTGAAAATAATTTCCGTGTGAAAAACTACATATAATGATATATGTGTATTTCAACTTCAGTAGTCTTTATTTTATGTCTCCTACAGAATAGCTCTTGAAAAATGGTATTAAAAATTAAAAAATAAAATTTTATCAAATTCTATATTCGCAAACGTCACAAATTTAATTCTAGGGAAAAATTAGGATTTTTTTAACTTTCGGGGCCCTTGTGATCCTGCACGTGGATTATTTTGTAAACCGAACGTGTCAGGAAGTACTTAAGGGCAGATAGTTGATAACAAAAAAAAAACATCCTTAAGAGTAAAAAGAAATAACTTCAAAAGAAAGATGTCAGTGGTCTTACCTTTATAAAGTTAAAACAACTTTGTTGAGTATTCCAGTGATGCATATGTCTTAAAACCTCCAGTCCAACTAATACATCAATATGGTTAACATTTTATTTATGAAAAACAATTTCTCGAAACCAAAAGAACATGCAAGCTTTGACTTGAATCACAAGACAAAAAATGATGAACGATGTTAAAGAATTTCCCGTCAACTAAAACAGTTATTTATACAGCTATCACCACGCTCTATGTATCATGAATTTTTGAGAGATGAAACGGAATGTGAGATAACTGGCAAATATTTGATGTTTCCACAGCATTAGATTTCACATTAAACAATAGACACAAGAGGAAATTATTTTTAAACATGAGAGTTTCCCGTTTGTTTACTTAGCGATTTGTAAATATTAGAGAAACAATGAGTTGTATTACATTACAGTTTTTTTTGTTCTTAATCTTATTCCTTTACTTTCATTTACTTTTATTACAACAATAGTGTGTTCTATTTCTCTCAAAGCTTACTGCTTCCTCATTCATAGCAAAGTTAGTCAACAAGTGTAACAGCTATCTGTTCTTCCTGTTCTGCTTTCTTTCAATCTTTATTTACTTTTTTAAGAAAATTTTGCATGTCATTTGTTAGCACCCCTATCGCTATTCGTCCCCAATAATACTTCCTCAATTTTAAATAATTAATACAAGGCTTTACCGTAAAGAATATGATAAAGCAATACTTTCCAATATTTGGTGTCTGTCTTTTGCACGTATGGACTGATTTAGCTACGTACCCAATAATAAAAATATTATATTCTGCGTTTTTAAAAACCAAAACTTGGGAATGATTTGTTGTCGTTATGTAAAAGTGACTTACTTAGCTGATTTACCTTGCCCATTAGAAATAAGAATTATTCGGGACGGTATTATTTTTAAACATGGATCCACAAGAAATCCATTGATGGAAATTCTCATGCGTGCATTGAGATGCTAACTTTTCATTGGCGAGACGTCAAAACCACTTTTTTGTGGAAATGTATGCTTATAGAAAGTTATTACGATGTAATGAATTTATGGAATGTTATTGTATTGTTAGCATGTCGTTTTTTGTTGTGTTTTTTAAAGACCTATTGAGAAATACGGCTCAAGGTCGTAATTGGTAAGTCAGTTTCGATGTTAAAATATTTAGAAGAAACATAGAAACTAATACACTTTAATACAGTTTCACAAAACGTACTTTCTCTAAATTATGGATAGAAAAATTTGAAGGAATATGCTTCTTTTAGAAGATACAGTCCGATGGCTCGAAGATGTAACAATTTCTTTCATTTTTTTTTTTACCTTCCACACTTTTGTTTTGATTTGTTTTCCACATTTTCTTTAATTGTCACTTTTTTTTGCTTCTCACTTTGTACTTTAGTGGTCAATACTGAAAAAAAAGATATCGATTAACAAGAAAACATACATGCCTTCTAATCAAACTTTATTTTTACGTCACAATAAAATTTACAATGGATTAAGTTACTGTCGTGTATTGTGATATTTACACATATCGTGATACAAAAGTAAAATTATGCTTATAGGTCATATAGTCTAAATTTTTCTTACGCATACATAGCTGCGCCTTAAAAAAATTATTTTTTAGAATTTTTTTTTCATTCATTAAGTATTAAAAATTCGGAATGTCAGAAGTTTTTTGCAGTCCAAAAACCTCAAATGAAAAAATTTAAACAAAGATTTTTAAAGCATTTTTCACGGACAAATATGCTTAGATTTTTTAGGTACTATAGAGGAAATAAACACATCTACTTTGCCTGTTACACACAAACACGTCTAAATTTCATATTATTATGAGAGATTAGCAAGGAAATGTGACAATTAAAAAAGCGGAAAATATTGGATAGATAAGCTTGTTGTCTGTATCTCAGAGATCAAAAGAAATTAAATGACCGACCAAAATCAATAGTTAGACACATTTTTTTATATTTTTAGTTTAAGTTTTCATACATTTGTTTTTCATTTACATATTTTATAAGGAAATAAAAAAACAAAAAATTAAAATTAAAATTTGGGAAGATAATGTTCAGGATTACTTACACCAATATACATGTGACATGTGACGTTGTTCCTTAAAATTAAAAATATTACATGATAATAAATTTTTTAGAAATGTGAACCAGACCTTGACCCTTTGGATTGTATTTATCTGTAGTGAATTTATCACCCTAAAGCAAGGGCGGCACCACCTTAGAAAACATTAAAAAGATTTTTTGATCATATACTTAGCCAGCTTTGGTAAAGTTTTTTGTTTCTTGATTTACTATATAGCTAGCTAGATGCCACAATCTAGAACTCCTCTCTAAGAGCTACTTGACCTGTCAAACATAAAACCAAGCCAGCTAAATGGAGCTACGTCATCTTGTATTATAGCATATCCCAACAGCATCAGCTTTATCTAATCACATTTGATCACAGTTTCTTTATAAATAAGGACCAATCGGTAATTTCCATATGCCGGTTATGAAAATCAGCTTGTACCAGAGTCTTGATAGCCATCAACTAAGCGCCAGTGACTTTGACATCAGGCAACAAACTCTTGGAACGAGGATGTTAATAGCAACACACCCCCAGATTCTTGGTGGATGTTTCCTGAACATATTTCCTAAGCTCCATAACTAATTGGATTATAAAAATAAATTTAGTTTTTTTCTAAGAACGTCTAAGTTATAGCAGAGCTCGGATGTCTATTTTTTAAGAATTGAGAATGAAATTGTTCTTATTACGTTTTAACAATCTTTAAATTTGTCCTGATCAAAGAGAACTGGTTTTTAGTTTTAGCAAATTTCTGCTAGACCGCGGGTTTTACCATTTAGACTTTAAGTACTGTGCACTGACGATTTTTATACAGAGTAAAAACAAAAAGTTACAGGAAAACCAGTTTGTGACATTAATTTTTTTAATTCTATTTTTCCTCCTTAACTTCATTCTAAGAATAATAGACCCCATCTTATACTAGCCTTTTTCTAATTATAGCCCATTTCAGAGGCGTCTTATATTAGAGAAAATATTGTATCACATTGAAACCTCGTACAATAAGAAAAATATTTTTTACGTTCTGATATTTATGTTTTCATTTTTCTCGTCAAAATGCTTGAAAATTTTTAGAAGATAGCAACATCGAAAAATGTCAAACTCGCCATGAAATATGTAAGAGCCCTCGGGATGAATTTAGGTAGTTTTTCTTTTTCTTTTAACTCAGTTCTGCTTTTCTATTATCAATTAATTTGAATAAACATCTGCTCATATTTTTCTGTTTTTTTAAGACCAACGTTACTTCCAATTAAACACTGGAATGTTCCAAGTTTAAAAAAACTTTGTCGCCATTAGAAAAGACGAAAACCAGAGCGCGTATAATTAAGATTTTGGATTACATCCGAGATCTTATTAAAACGGGCGGTTTTTTTCTTCTCATTCTTCTTCTTCGACCAATTTTTAAAACCGATTGCCGTAACGTCATGACTTTGAAAGTCCGACCTTACCCCGCGACCCAGCGCTACTCCAGCTGTGTGCGTTTCTTGATGTTCGTTAAATTGGAAAAAGAATGAAGACTGCGTTATGAATTTGATCACAAATTTGTTATAGACTGTTATTTTACATTATTTGATGAGCTATACTAGATATTCCTTCAAATTTCCGTTTCCAGTTATGTTTTTAACGAGGCGGATTTTGTTAAACTAAACCGAGCTCTAGGGGTTAAGGTACAAGTCGTTTCTTTCGAAGAAACGAGTTCAAGGACGCCATATTTGTTCTACTCCGGCTTCTTCGCTAAGCTGCGAATCGTTGGGTTAGTATAATTATTTAACTGCCTATATTTCAGTTATATCAATTTAAGATATTCTCTTTATTGTGTCTATGTTTTCACATATTAAGATGAGAATATTATCACGTTTTTTAGCCATATGTAAATCTTAAAAAACTAATTTCAAGATTTTAGCTAGCTAACGTAGATTTCAAGGCTAGCTAGCTGTAGCTAGCCTTATTTATTTTATTTATTATAAGGTTTGGTATATTATTATTTATTTTTATGTTTGGTTTGTGGATCTCTTTTAGCAAGCTCTTTAGCTACTTCTGCCTGAAGAGTAAAAGTAGCCAAATGCAGTTTGGCTAGCTACAACAAAATTCTTAATTAATATTTCTTATGCTAAATGTAGTTAGTAGGTAGCGACACCTTTTATTAGTGTCATGAAAACTTACTCCGCAAAATAGAATTGCTGAGTGATTTTTTTAGCTGGACAGGGTAACGACAGGCTGTTTTTCCCGCGTTCTTATTTAAAATAAAGTTGCAATAAAGTCTTTTGGAAAAGGGTATTACGCCTAAGCGCATGGACGACACAGTTTACCTGTACTAAGCGCTCAGTCCAATGTTAATGAATGGCTGTTTCCTGAGTTTCTGTTTATCCGAAGTTACGATAAAGTTTTTTTTCGAAAAAGGGTATTATGTCTATAGATATGGATGTGTGTCATTGTTTGCCTGTACTATTCCCTTAGCTCAGAGTAATATTCATTTTTGAACTTTTAGCGGGAACGTTTTCTGAAAAATAAAAAAGGTTGGCCAACTGTTTTTGCTATAACAGGGTAGCAACGAGTTGTAAACTATGTTTTTATTTTAGCTAAAGTTGTGAAAAGTTATTTTTTGAAAAATATATTACACTGGAAAGACCATAATGTTGTGCGCCTATTTTTATCAAAATACATTGCACCGGAAGCACCATGTTCTGTGCCTTACTCAATTTATGACATACTGTATTAAAGCGCTTCACCTGAATGTGTGGCATAGTTTACACTTCTTATTAATCGCTCTTCCATGCGTTCAACGCCAGGTAACACAGTTACTTGTGGCTTAACGCGGCGTTTCGACTCCAGGTATCCCGGCTAGTCCAAATATTAATACCACGGAATCGCATTTTGGATTTAGTCTCTATTGTTAATTTTGACGTAGACTTAACCTTTTTGTTTCTTTCGCTTTCTTCTATTTCTTTTTTTGTGTTTAAACTTTTAGGATCCAACTTTATGGCCCAATCTTAGATATCTTAAACTTCATAACAATTTTAGTCATGTCACAGGTATAATAAAACATTTCCAAAATATCGCTACACCACAAGCAATAATATTTGACAAATTGATATACTAAAATGTTAAGTGATATGCTGAGTGTTAAGTGTGGTGCAGTATTGTTAAAGTATTATTTTTCACAAATCACTTTTGTATATTTGTACTACATGAAACATTTTGCAAGTTCAAGATAATACCACGGGATAATACCTTATTTATTTCAAATAACGAAACAACATTGTAGAAGTTCTGTACAACACAGGCGACTGACGACCTAGGTATAGGGAACAAAATTACACACGAACAAGAATCCGAAATCTTTTAGGCTGCAAGGGCTTTTCATTGTCTAATTAAAATGTTCCTTTAATAAATTATCAAGAAAACTGCCACTTTTCATTTGACATGAACAGGATTTTGTCAATGGTATACGAATCTTTGACCAATGTGCTAGTTTCTCAAATCCAATTTCTTCGCTGTCAAAAAGTATCTGGATATTGATCGAGTTTGCCACGCATTTTCCATTTTCTGCTAAACAACTTCTGTCCGCGTTATCATCGCAGGACACAAGAGTGTGATACCTGGGATAAAATCTATACAAGAACACAGAAATCAGTTTGGATATGAAAGTAAGTTAATATTAGTAAAGAAGTATTTTGTCAATGTACATGGTACCTGTCATTCAACGTTATTTGGTAGTAGCATTGCTGACACATATTCAACGTTCCATCTTGTTGTAATTTTCTTTTTGGAATGCAGAAAACCTTTCGCACATTCACGTTAACATCAGATAATCTCAACGGAATTACTCTTTTATCTAACAATAAAAAGAGTAGATAAATCACTTCATTTTATAGTAAAGCGTGCAATAATAATATTTTCTTGTCATTTGCTGTCTTAATAAAAGTTTGTCACCTTTTATAGTACTTTGAGAATCTCCTTGACCTGTTCCATGGATATTATTCTTCGGTATCTCAGTGCTTGCCGGAGTTAGTATATGTTTCAAAATTGCATTCTTTATATTAAAGCTAAAGTTTGTAACGAAGTTGAGTTTCTTGTTGGTTTTCTTTTCCATGATGTCATTAAAACATTTGATGCAGTGTGTAAGTAGAAATATGAAAACAAAAGCCAGCACCTACAAAAGAAAAAGGTTGTAATTATTGTATTCGTTAGAATGTTTGTTTGGTTCCGCATGCAATCATTTTATTGTTGGTATCGTCTGAAAGTTAAAAGACTCGCACTTTATATCAATTGTTTAGGGGCGCCGTAATGCGAAGAAATGCGAATAGCGTATTATACCCAATCGTGTGCGGAGCGCGCATTCCTTCCATGTTCGAGGTCCCACCATGCAGTACCTCCTAACTTGCCTTCACATGTTTTGTACCAGTGTGAGACGCAGAATAAAAAGTGATTGAATGAGAGAAAGCTGTTCTCTTTCCTATCTTATTTTGCGTTAATGTTCGGTTGTTTTCATAACATTGCTAGCTATTTAATTGCCTAGTGCTGATTAATACTTCAGCGGGTCATTATATACTAGCCTTGTTCAGCTTTGATAAGCATTGTTTCTATTTTTCTTCTAGTATCTTCCCCAAAAATGAACTGTAGAGGCTTATCGAGCATGTATTGGTATTTTTATTGTAATCAACAACTTATTTGAAATGTATTTAAGAGTTTGTTTTTTTCTCGCTGTAGCCATGTTTTAAATTTACTGTTACTTTGCGGAGATGTAGGAATTAATCCGGCACCTACATCATATCATAATATCAAATCTATAATTGGTTCATTTAACCAGGGCGATCGTAAATTCGCGAAACTGCGGGCATACAGTTTATGTGTAACTCCATAGTAGCTATTTGTTGGTCATCTATCAAAAAAAAATCGAAAAGAAGGGGATTCGATTTGAGTACATATTAGAACATGGCGATGCAAATTTCAAAAAATTACAATTAAATCGATCAATAGAGTTCCATGAATTACTAACTGTATTGGAAAGAGTAAATTTCCAAGCCCATATATCTTACCTTGACATATTTTCAGTATTGCTAGGCGTTGATTATTTTTAGGTAAATGAAATAATGACTCCGTGTGTAATCGGCAATGGATTAATCTTTGGTACATGTGGGTATAGTTCAGCTATCATATGGGACGAAAGTCATGTTTACTTATTTGATCCTCATAGCAGAGATCAACAAGGTTAATCCTATGAAAATGGATGTTCGGTTGTTCTGAAATCCAAAATTTATTTAATGGTACAAAAGTACACCAGTCAGTTTTATGCAGAAATTTCCAGCAATTTTGGAAATAGTCAGTGTGATATGCAATACATACAAAATACTATTGCTGAAAATTAGTTCTGTTCAAAAGTTTCGTAAAAGTTCTCAAAAGCCTGAATTTTATGAATTTTCTAAATGTATCCATGGTCACCCTACTTCAAAATATGCACCTATTTTAAAGTGAAGGTGTGACAAATACCAAGGTAGAACAGTCACTGAAATGCATAGGACCATGTTGAAACAAAAGCGAGATGAGTACCAAAGCAAAATAGGCACTGAAGAGCAACAGACTATGTTAAAACATCAAGATAAAATAAGTGCTACAGAAAACAATGCCTCATTAAAGCAAGTAAAAGAAAAGTTATCAAGATAAAATAGATAGTACTGCTTGGCCTTTTCGACCATTTTTGACCTTTGCGCGGCTTGTAAAAACTTATTACCTAATTACAGAAATCAACGAATCATTAACTTAACAACTGACAAGATTCGCATACATGATACTAACGTGCACAGGAGGCAGAGTTCAGTGTCCCTCGCTTCCTTCATTTAGAATGCGTTTGTTTACACCCCCACCGACTTACGTCACACAAGTAAATATTTTACCGAACGAAAATTTTCTAATCGTCACTGTCGTGGCGGCGACCATAGGACTACTTTGAACTTAAATATCTCGGGAATTAAAGCTCACAAATTTAAAAAAATTACCACAGGTAATATTCACATTATAATGAATATTTTAAGCGCAACTTATTATCAATCGTTAGTTCTTATTTAAAATTCTTAGATTCCCTATTCTACGCTCAAGAAGTTTCACTTATTTTTACAATTTAAGCACAAAGTCAACGGTTCTGAAATTAACACAGTCACTTAATTAATGTATCATTTAATTAACGCGTGTGTAGGAAATTTAGGCGTTATAGTTGAGCAGGAAACCGCGTTAATTTTTATGATTCGTAAATTTAAAAGTATATTATTTTTTCTACTTTGCTAAACTTGTCAGCAAAGCGCAACTGAATTTGTATTGTTGCTGTGTTTCTGCTCTATAGCTATAAGAATATTATAAACAATATTCACCTGCATATTCATACCATGGTTGGATCATCTTTTAAGGCATAATCACAAGTGTGCAAATATTCGTTATCAGAAGCGCTCATTTTGAGTTTCCTTTGGCGACAACACATGTTGAGAATAGCGGAATTTGAATTTGTGAATTTGGTTATAAACAATAAACAATTAGAATAAGAAGAATCTTTGATGCACAAAGTATACACCCCCTTGTCGTATTTTTTTAAAAAAAATTAAAGTTGATGTCCTTTAAAGACTATGCAATTGGTAAGTAGCAGCCATCGTGATGTAAGTAAATAAAATAGGGGATTATAACAAAATAATAAGTTTTCGTGCAAAAATTTTATTAAATCACACGTACGTAGTAGTGTGATATGTTGGTTTACCCTTTCGTCGCGACGTCAGGACATTTTTATCACACTGTAATCGAGTCATTGTAATTGCTTATTTCACTGTTCTACTGTTTTCTCTCATAGTGTTAAAATCAACGATTTTAGGAGGACTTGAAAAGATTATTTGTTAAATTGTTATGTTACGTCCGTAATATTTTTTGTTTGTAGAGTTTCTTATAGCTAGCCATAATTTAGTTTTTGCAGGGAATTATTAAAACTTTTCTTTTTAACGAAACAAACAAAAACAAACAAACAAACAAACTAACCAATCTTTATTAAAATGTGTATATAGCTCTGTATTTAAGAATCGTAGGTAAGAATTTGTTGTGTAATTTATTGTCTTTTAACTGGACAATTAACATAAAATCTCAAATTTTTAAAGACATAAGTTCATACAATGATGAAGAATCGCAGCAACAGTAAATTGACAACAGCAACACAAACTATTCTGAAATAGCAGTGTCGTTGTACAAAAATCTGGAAATTCTGTTGTTTTAGTTGACAAACACGTCTACAACAACAGAATGGAAGAAATGCTATCTGACAGCAGCAAATTCAAAAAGCTCAGTCTATACCAACTGATAAGCTTCTGATCTTTACCATTGGTCAAGAGAGAAAGCTTATCAATGTTTATAAAGCTCTCTTATAATCTGGCGGACTTAGTGAAGCCAATTACAACAAATTTCGACCTGTAGGCTCTAAACTTGGTATACTTTATTGGCTTTGCAAGGTCCATAAAAAGTGTATTAATGGATGTCCACCTTTCAGACCTATCTTAAGTTTTTTGCACCTGTGTTATCTAATGTCACAAAAAACGAATATACATTTTAGGACTCTTTCTTTTTTGCCGAAGATTTCATCTCCTTTAGAGTTAGCTACCAATGAGTCATATGGGTTCATCCTTAGGCCCCACATTTGCTTATGCTTTTTTTGTGCTCTCATGAGCAAAACTGGTTGAACAATTGTCCAACAAAATTCAAGCGCGTCTATTTTAAAAGGTACGTCGACGATACTTGTGTGTTGTTTTTATCCCCGGACCACTTGCTAAAATTTCAGAATTACTTGAATAAATGCCATCCCAACATCTACTTTACATCAGAGACGGGAAAAGCAATAAATTATATTTCTTTGACATATGCATTACTCGTGATGTGGACCGAAAGTTTATTACATCCATATATAGAAAGCCTACTTTTAGCGGAGTGTACATGCACTTCGATAGTTTTATTCCTGAAAGCTATAAATTCGGCTTAATTTATACTTTGCTTCATCTTTTTTAAAATTTGTTCAAGTTGGTCAATTTCCATCATGAGGTTATTATAATCAAAGATATCTTCATTTAATTTGGTTATCCAGAACTATTTATTGACAAGGCCATAAAACACTTTTTTTTCTGCATCTCCCAAAACCAAAGAAGTCACCCACACGGCTGAAAAAGAAAATATTTTGATTGCTCTCCCTTTTTCTAGGTAAAACATCTTTACAAACGAGAAATAAATTAAAAAAAAAAATTAAATCTACTTTGCATTGTTGTAAACTTTCTGTTATTTTTAGAACTCACACTAGACTTAAAGACCTGTTGTCTCAAATTGAAGTCAGCCGTCATGTACAAAAATAAGTGCGCTGGCTGCAACGTTACTTATCTAGGCGAGACGTCGCGTTATCAAAAGGTTCGGGCAAGCGATAATTTTCTGGAAAAAGGTGCACGCAACCATTTTGAACAGAATACGGCTATTATTATAGAGATAACTTTAAAATAATTTAAGAACTAACTAAAAAAATCTACATTTTAAGTAAATCAAAATACATTCTATTTTGCCATATTATGTAATATTCGATTAATCAAATTCGATTTGTTGAATTTATATTGAGCATTACACACACACGTCCAACATCTTATGATCAACACAAGGCTCATCTGAAATGGGTAAATAAAAAAAAGAAAAGAAGACAGTAATGGTTCCAAGACGCTCCTTGTTCCAATAGTCATTATAGTCTCATTCGACGACAAACGAGCTATTAAAACAGAAGTTTGGTTTCGTTTGGCGTGTCAGCTTAACTGACAAGAAAACACAAGAATTGTAACTCATGTTTATAAATGACTTTCTCACCCCCTGATCTTATATTTTTGTTCCTTGATTCCAAAAAGTCTCTTCCTGCATCCGTTTACTAATGAGTAAGTTTGTCTAACAAACTCATGCTTATTTATCTTTTATTTGTTTTTGCTTTCTCTCAATAAACTTAAACTTCACTGCAACGTGCTATTAAAATTTCAGAAAAAGCTAAAGCTTTAGCTTATTGAAAAATCGAGATAGATAAGTTTGAGAATGCTAAAAACGTAATGAGTTTTGTATAATACATGATCCGATTTGTCGAATTCAGATATGAAATTCGATTATTTAAACCTTGTATACTCCGAATACTGCTGAATTACTGCTATTTCTGCTCCAGAAGGAACTGATCAGCATCATCGTCGTGCCTCCTTATACAAAAAACAGTTGTGGTGTAGTGGGCTTTAAACAAACGGATCAAACAAACTGTCTTTTATAATTTGACACGAACACGATTTTGTAAACTCCAAATTAATTGGCGTCCATTGCGATAGCTTATCGAACCCAACTTCGTTTGTATCATATAAAAGTGGAATGCTAGCTGTATTTTTCATGCATGTTCCTCCTCCAAGAAAGCATGAAAAATCAGTATTATTGTGACAGGTGACGTGGATGTGACTTCGAGGATAGAACCTACAGAAAAATAGTTATAGGACGTGTTATCACAATTAAAAAGAAAGTCGTCTTAATTATATTATAAATCTTTCGACCATCTTCGCGGCCATCATCAATAACATACCATTTTCTTCAAAAATAACAACAATAAGTCAACTAACGACTAATTGTGTTGTAACCTATAACTTCAAGAGAAGTCACTTCGAAATACGTAGCTACGCAATGAGAAAATGCTGCTTGAAGTTATTCTTTAGCCATAACATTAACAGCTTAGTTCCTGAAAACATCTTATATATATTTTATTACTCTTGATCAAGAAATGGAAAGAAAGAGAGCTGTAAGTGAACTTTGTAACAAAATAGGACAAGAACTAAAAGTTGCTTACGTGTAAGTAACAAAATGTTATTTTTGTGAGAAATTCTGCTGAATTAATTAGACATAGTTCTTTTTTAATATCTGGATTATTGTAACTGCATGAGGAAACATGGTTTTGATTACAAAAAGGTTTTTTTAATCTTATTTGTCCATTCATAATATCTATTAGACCATCTTCGTGCTACTAATATAGTTATAATTAGAAAACGAGGTACCTTTGTGGTAACAGGATGTCATAAAAACACTCTGTACACATGGTCAACGTGTTACTTTCAGTAGTTCTTCTTGGTGTGCAAAACTGTAGTGTTGGGACAATGTTTATGCCAGCGAATTCTGATTGGACATCTCTTTTATCTAAAAATGAGGTCGTAAGATTTTTAATGCCCCGTTAAGGTGAATTATGTAACAATGAGGCAAGAATTACCACCTCAACTCGTGTTATGAAAGTCATTTTAAGTATAGGTTTTGTGGTTATTTGAACTAAACGTGACCTGCTAAGAAGAGGTGCGTATTGATTAGCCATTAAGCAGAATTAACTAGATTTAAACTCAGTCGCTACTATAAATTAAACTAATCAAATTTATTCTAAAAGATACCGAAAACTTACCCCTGGACACTGCGCATTTTTGATGGTTCTTTCTGTATAAGTCAAGGCCTTTTCTTCGTAGCTTGACCAATTTCTTAACCAAAGACATTTCGTAAGTGGAATATGGTCGCTTACATACTGGATACGCAGACCTCCGTCTAAATATTACTTTGTTCCTATTTGAGATATATCTTCTTATAAAAAAATCCCTCTTTCTCCTATAACTAAATCTTGATGAAAGATTTTTGGGAGTTTTGATAGCCGAAATTAAAGTTTTTGATAGGTGACTTTGCTTTACTTGTCCAAATTTCTTTGTATAACCCTTAAAACTGTATACCAAGTTGGTTGATTCTGTACACGTTATATAAAACGTTATTACCATGAAACACAAGGGAACTGCAACCTAAAAAAATGATAACAATTTTTTTTGCATAAACAAAATAACCAGAGCATTGCTGCCACGTCAAAGTTTTTGCCCCATACAAAAAAAAGGTTCTACAGATCATAACAGGTAAATATTAAAAATATAAAAACAATGTAATTAAATAAATATCAAAAAGTATCACCTTCATTTTTCTGTTAATTCATCAAACAGTTACGTATTGTATAACATCTGTATCAGTTAATATGTCTCATGGTTTTGTGCGTGTGAGTTGAACAACAAAGCTACTTATGACAAAACAGCAACAACAACAACTCATCAAGGGCACGTGTTGTGTCTCGTTAATTCACCATACATGCTTCTCTTTCAGCTTTAGTGATAAAGCTTTTGAGATGAAAATTTAATGTATAGTTACGAGTTTGCGGTTAGGTTTTTTGTCTGTAAAACACTGAGAATAAACTTAGCTTTCAAAATCTTTTTTTAGAATTTTTATCATGAAAAAGAATAAATTATGATTTTATGTTTAGCAGGACCAAAAAACGAAACAAAAGAGGAAACAATTTAAAAGAAGTAGAATTTTTAATTCTCAGCACTCAGCATTTGTAATCTACTACTAGAAAACTTCTCCACGGGGATTTTTTTCAGATTAGAAAAATTAAACGACAGAATGCTCCTTTCATTAAATAATATTGTTCGGACTTATTCAACGTAATTGTTAGCTTCGTAAAACATTTCGCTTAGCATCTTTGAATCAAACTTTTAGTAGCTTTCTTTCTAACGTTGAAGGTATAAATAATGAGACTTTGCGAAAAATTAATGACACATATTGTTTTGACACTTTATATCTATTTTAATCAAATGCTCTTCGCCAAAGAAATAACTCTATATAAGTGAAATCCATTAAGCAGATGTAACACAACTTTTCAGAAATACTCCGACGACGTATGAAGGTGTCAACGCAAGTTTCCGACATTGTTTCTCTACAAATAGTCGGTTAAGTAATCACAAAAAACAATAAAAAATTCTTTATTTATGTTGCTCATTCCTTCGCAACGAAGCCACATAAAAGATATTTATCGTACTAAAGAAAATTCCTCATTGTTTAAAAGTAACATGCCTGAGAATTTTTTTAAGCATTACCGACTTGTAAAACTTAGCTTCGTCCCTACATGCTTAAGTGCTTAACGTTGTTTGCTTACCTGCATACCTCAGTACTTTATGTGCTTCCGTGCCTCGTCTATGTTTACCGTGTTTCTGGTTTAATTAAAAAAATGATATTTAATTTATGTGCTTATTCAATTCCCCAATTTTTAAAATCCATAGTTTTCACGTCGTTATATAAAACATTAAGGCGTGGTCTACATTAGACCTATAACTGCGTTTATCTTATTGATTATTATTTTGCGTATAAGTGTGTTTATCAAAAGAGTAGTCATTAAAACACTAAAATTCGGTAAATATGCAGACCAGATCCTCTAAAACGTTCGGCCGAGAATGTATAATATAAAATGTGCGGACTTGCGGACGTGCGGCTGAACATCAAAATGTTTGGCCAAGTATTATGACGTTCGACCGCGCAACTAAAATGTTCAGCTGCACGTTAACTACCAATCAGCCACGGTATAGTTGAGACTACTCTCAGAGATGTTTCAAAAGAGACATACTAAAAATAGGTTTGCTTGACCTACCATCTTTTTGTTTTTCATTCTTTTTAATATGTGTTTAACTTTTATTCTGTGCATATGCAGGCAGAAAGAAACATATAATAGCAAGCCATGTCAGGGATTAGTATGCTAAGGAATGTGAGAATTGCTGGACTATTTGTTGCTCTAAATGTTTGACTGTAATCAGGTGATTTACCACTGTGTTTCTCTCACAATTTATTTTAAAAAATTCAAAACTTGTTCTGGCTAGGAAGGAATAGTTTTTGCAACCACAAGCCACAACAGCCTATGTTTTCATTTAAAACGAGGTTGCAATTAGTTTAACACCTCCTGTTTACCTGTTTCTAAGTTACTTAGCCCTAAAGTTATCTATATAATAATACGCCAGTTCCGTGTGTCTGTGACAGGCAAAGTTGATATCGTTATTTTCTTTTGATGTTGCCGTAAAAATCTTTGATGTTACCGAAAAAAATATGTCTATTTTGTTAGCGGGTTTACTTTGTTTACGTCACGTGATGAAAAAGACTCAATTTGATTTGCTGAAATAAATTTAACGGCTAACTTTCCAAAAATGGTGTCCCTCGACACCAAAAAAAACACAAAAGAAAGGTCCCTTTGTCTTGAAAAAAGTGAAAAAAGTAGAAGTAAAAAAATAAAGTTGAAAGCCACAAGAAGTTACTTCGGAAGTGAAGAGTGGAGCTAGGAAGTAGTAAAGTAAAATTAGAAGTAGAAAATGCATGCTAGAGATTCAAGTGGATTGAAATTCAGAAAAAGTAAGAACTTTGATATATTAAGACGTTCCGTTTTTATGTCGTTGAAGCTACGTGTTACTTTTTTTATGTAGTACACTTAAAATTGTCAAGCAAAATTGCATTCTCAAAAAAAATCCAGGAAAGCTCCAAATTCTTAAAGTTTTTACGGCGTTTTTTTAAAAATAAAAAAGCTAGCCATATTTGTTTACAATTTTTTTGCATAATTAATGTGTCTCCTGGTGCGTAACTAATGTATTTGAACTAAAATTCAAAATGCTAGATAAAGCTGTTAGCTGGCTAACAAACTAATTTGCTGGACAAACTAAAAACTTTGGTTTGTGTTACATTACTATTGTTTCTCTTTATAATGTCTTTTACTACGCATGAATAGCTAGCTATAGATCCAGTTAAGTCTCCCCAGTTTAAGTATATTTAACTGGGTGTCTTAGCTACTGTTATCTGGTAGCTAATGTTAGGTTTAAGACTCCCATCCCAAGCTTAGCTAGCTTCTTTCTTTTCTCAAAATCTTTCTTGAACTTTTAGGATGGTGTGACTCATTGTTATGCCCATAAAGTATAATTTTTTCACATTACCTATGAACTTTACAAAGGGGACCACAATATGACAAGTGGAACGCATTTTATAGAATACGCCATTTCGGAATTAGCGCAGCCATATTTAATTTTCCTGCAAGTGGAGCAAGTTAGACTTTGACCTTTCGTTCTCAGTAGCGAAGCCAACAGACAATGCTAAAATAAATAGGCTCTTTTATGAGAATTACAGTTTCTTGAGATAATTTTCCTTATTTTTATATATCAGCATTGTATTTTAAGCCTCTTAAACCTTGTTTTTTAGCAAAATCATATAATGTTCCAAATCTTTCCAAATCCAAGGTGTACTAAAAAATCGCGAATTACAACACGACAAGAGGTCAGGGGTTTAGGATTTAATACTGGTAACCAAATGTAAACAAAGACGTTCAAGATAGGCGATAAATCCTTCAAAAAAGGCTCTTCTTTTTGGTACTTCTTCTATGCTTTGCTACCGAAGAACGCAGGGTTCAAAGTCCAACCTGCACCACTTGCGGGAAAATTAAATATGGCTGCGCTAACTCCGAAAAGGCGTATTTAAAGTGTGTGTGTTAAGTTATTTTTATTGTTTTCTTTCTGACATCCCGTTAAACTTTTGTCAGCCTACATGTAATATGCCAGGGTTTTTTACAGGGTTTTTTTACATTTGATTGGAAATTTACGTGTGTTTATGATGGCTTTAGGTTAAGAAAAATTATAAGAGGATGGTATGATTAAGGGGAATCTTGGAAGGCTCAGGGGGCGTGTTTTGTAGATAAAAGTTATCGGAATTGATGACAAGAGGAATTATGCTCACGAACGACAAAAAATTTTCAGGCCACAAACAAATTGTTAAAATTTCTCAATCGTTAGCGGATTTTTTTTCAAACTTCAGACCCCCTCCCCCCTTAGCGGCGATATCCCACTAACGGAGCCCGAAAAAAATTTTCGAAGGACCCTAAGTCTGTTTATAATTATTTGCGTTGCAAAATGCAGTTTTTTAAAATTTTGTGTAAATTTTTGTGGAATTAAACCACATGCAATAATACTGAAAGAACAAAATTTTGTAGAATCAGACTTCACTGTAAGCTGTTGTATAAGTGGATGTCTTTACATTTTGTAATATAAACTATTGTTGGGGAAAACTAACTGTATGCGATGTCATTTTTGGTGGAAGAAAATTCCATGGTTTCACGGTTTTGTTTTTCTTGAGAATTTTACAAAATTTTGTAGGGATAATGTTTGCTGATGATAAAAAAATACTTAATGTTCTAACTGAAACTGTTTTTGTTTTTTATAGTTTGTAATCTAACAGGCGAGGACTGTATACACTGAAATGAATGATTTTTCCAAATTTTGATGTGTTTTATAACCTTTTTTTGGTATATTAATGGGTATTGGCAACATGCGATATGCTGAATGAAATTATTTTTGTTGATTTAGATGTGTTTCTCAAAAACCAATCTGTTTTACATTTTGTGCAAACTTTTGTTTAAGAACGTTATACAATATTTCCAAAATAATGAGCTTTTTTATTCAAGTTTATTCTTAGCTTATTGATTTTTTTGACATTTAAGTTCAAAATTGTTGGTAAAGGGCAGTACGGATCATTATACTAAAAAAAGAAAATTTTTTTTCTTTTTAACTGGTTGATTTTTACATTTTGTGTAAATGTTTTGTGGAAGAGGATGGTATGCAACTGAAATGACTGATTTTTGTAGATTTAAATTTGATGTTTTCCAAACTTAGGCTTTTTCATATTTTTGTATGAGCTTTTAAGGGAAAGACAATATTAAAAATGTGTAACTCTTGCAGGCCCACTTTTTGACATTTCAGAATAAAATACTGAGTGTTTTCAACATAATCACTTATAAGATGTACATATTTTAGATGCGTTATTTCTGACATTGTTATTATCCGTGTTGTGACTGTCAGTGTTGTAACTGTCGGTGTTCTTACTGTCGGTTTTGTGAGTATTGGTGTTGTGAGTGTCGATGTTGTGAGTGTCGTTGTTGTAACTTTTTGTCAACTAAATTATACGCCTTGTAAGCTGTTCTTTTTGATTTTGTGTAAGATTTGTGTGGAGGATTTAATGCGATTTGACATTTGATATTGTGTGTAAAATTTTCAGAACATTTATTTTTGTAAATGCACTGCTGGCGTCAGCAAAACATCTAAAGCAACCTATTTTTCCATTGGCCTTTTGCCTAAGTGGATTTTTCCACGGGTCTTATTGACTAGTCTATATAATAATACACCAGTTCTGTGTCTCTGTAACAGGCAAAGTGGATATGTTCATTTTCCTTTGATCTTACCGAAATTTTCTTTGAAGTAACCGAAAAATGCATGTCTAATATGTTAAATTTTCTGACGTTATGGCGCGACGTCAATAACACTACTTTAACGTCAATATCCTATATTAAATTAATTAAGCCGTTACAGTGCACATAAAACTTTGAGGCCAAATAACGTGGAAACGAGGTGGTGACGTCAATGGTTTTTCACCGCGTGGGTAACTAGGAACCACCTGGGACCAATTTGGGTAAGTTTCGGGAAAGGTATTTGGAAAGGTATTCGGGACCCAAATTGGGTCCCGAATCCCTTTCGGAATGGACGGGTTGATGACGTCATCAAAAAACCTTTAATCCACAATATTTCCGTAACCGTTGGTCAAAAGGACATGATCCTATACATTTTCTTGATCAGCGTTTCAAGAGCTATAACATGAAGGCAACCGGTATACAAATTTCGAAAAAATAATTTTCTGTGCTTTTATTAGGGACTTTGCTGACGTCAGCAAAATGTTTAAACCCGTAAATCTCATTAACCATTCATCAAAAGCACGTGATTACATACATTTTCTTGATCAGCGCTTTAAGGTCTACACAATAAAGGCAACGTGAAAACAAGGTTCTAATTTTTTATGCAGATGGATTGCTGACGTCATCAAAATTCATATGACGCTTATTTTTCAATTTTATCCTGCGTCAGTGGATTTTTCCACGGGCTTTATCGACTAGTATCTGTATATTGACGTCAATTTGTGTATTTTTATTGACGTGGCAACATTGAGTTTAATTTTTTTCCTAGAGTAGGCTATAAACCTTGGCTATAAACGTTATGTCTTTAATAATAGCCGTTGTCTGTCTGTCTGTTTGAACGGTGTTAACTACACACGAAACAGCTGTTCAAAGGTACGAAAAAACGGTCGGGACGCCGCTAGCACAGGAACGAGTTCCCCCGCCGCTTTAAAATAAAGGCCCAATAAGGCGCGGGTATTTTTATAAATGACCAATCAGAAACTAACGCTCTTTGATTTCCTTTGCATCACGTTTTTACGTGTCCGTGATAGATGTTTAATCAGTTCAAAAATTTAGCTACAAGATCAAAGTAATTCAACGATATAGAAAGTTTTTTTAAACTGTTTACTTTATTTTTTTCCTTGTAAAACATTTCAGAACACTTCTGACAAGATCTTTTTCTCTTAGTTTAAGTTTTTATTTATACCTAGCTAGCTACCCAGCCACCTAAAGCCTTATATTAGTTTTATCTGTCTATTATTGTCAAGTTTTTCATTTTGGCTACAAACGTAGATTATGAGGGAACATTCTAAAGTTATCATCCCTATTGTTTTAAGGGTCTTATTTATTTTGATATATCTGTTTTTATATTTGCCAACGTTATTGATTTTTTTTGCAAAGTTTTTAAAAGAAAGGGTATTACGCCTATATATTTCTTGAAATTTACAAAAACTTTTTCTGCAAAATAAAATTTTGGCTGCCTATCTTTGCTATGACAGGTTAACAACAGATTGTAAACTGTGTTTTTATACACCTGATGTGTTTCGGGTGTAATATATTTTTCAAAAAATATGGTGTATGCGCTTTACTCGATCTACGACATACTGCATGCCTGTACAAAAATGCTCAACTTGGATATGGGTCACAGAGTCATTTGCAGCCCAACCGACATTTCGAGACCGGGTCTCTCGGCTAGTTGTTATTATAAGAGACTTATTGAATATACCGTGAAAAGATATCATTTATTAAGGAAACTCACAGTTAATGCGATATGTTCCGACGATGTTAGCAATAGGCTACACAAAAAATATTCTCATAACTTTGCGAACCTGTCTTTTTTTTTGTAAAGTTAGGAAAACTGATCAAAATTATGTGTAGGATCAGAAGCCGGTTTATAATTGAAATTCTTTTATCTTATCTAACTTATCTCCTCTAGAACGTGGATTGCCGATTAAAAGATTGTATAGGATCGAATATA
The DNA here is from genome assembly GCF_029227915.1 of Hydractinia symbiolongicarpus. Lineage (NCBI taxonomy): Eukaryota > Metazoa > Cnidaria > Hydrozoa > Anthoathecata > Hydractiniidae > Hydractinia > Hydractinia symbiolongicarpus. Next base: position 27,775,679 of record NC_079879.1, read on the forward strand.
TATTGGAATTAATATATTTATTTGTGTAACCACGTTTGTTGTGTTTCAAAAAAGGAAAATTTAAGGGAACATTAACGTGTAAGGAGCTATGAAAACTCTGTTAAGAGGGAGGAAATGTAAGCGCATTGAAAAAATGTGACTAAAGAATTTTATGCTTTTTACTTCTTATCCAAGATTACAATAGCGGTTTTGATATGTATTTAGCGTGACAATAAGCGGCAAAAGTCAGCTATTCCGTCAATTTTTGAAGACTCGGTCTATTAAACACCCTTTTTAAAGAAAAAAAATTAAAATATTCTAGTTTCGCAATAAAGCGCCGGAGCGTGAAATCAAATATACTTTTGTCACAGAAGATGTAACTTGACACTGTATTTGAGTAAGCATTTTTCAAACTACTGTTAATTAGAAACTTAACTAATAAAAATGAACATTTCTTTAAAACGTATTTATACGTTCGAATTTAATTTTAACAGAGGAAGAATTTCTATATGCTTCCAAATTACCTTCATATTGTATAGGGCAAACCTTTGACTTATTAGATGAAATGTTATTAGCAGGATATACATCGTTCTGGGAGTTGATACATTTCTTTTATTCTCCACACCAAGTCTGGATAATAATTTAGCCATTAACTTCGAATTTTTTAATGTCGCATTCCTAAAGCACGTACAGTAGAACCTCTATTAACGGTCAACTCCATACATCGGTCACCTCCTGATAAGCGGCCAGAAAAGGAAATCCCTGCCGAATTCATGGTCAAACTCTTATAAAAAAACCCTCCATGCATCGGTCACCTCCACTAAACGTCGAAACGGTCACTTTCTATTGTTCCAATGTCTAATTCCACCTCTATTAACGGTCAAACAAAATCTTTATGCAAGCAAATGAAAGGAAAAATAAAAACAATTGTTTTTTCTTTATTTACAATAAGTATGTTTCTTCATAATATGAATAAGTATATTTCTTCATAATATATCATGTTTGAAATTTTCTACCGAGGTCAGTAGCATGTGAAAGGATATTTTTTCGTAACTTGGCCTAGCCACTTTAACGCTTTCACATGTCCCCTTGATTGATATGTTGCGGGTACTTCAAGTCCTAAGGCAGCCCCACGATTTACTTTCTTTCAAGTAACAGTATATATATGATAGGCAGTGTCGACCTTTTAAAGTCTATTGGGTGGGTAATGAACGCATGGGGAAAAGACAAAGAAACGATCGTCAATTGATTTTCTAAGTGTGGTTTCACTGAAGCTACCCTTGAGTTATTTACAGATGATAACGTTTTGCTGAATTCGCAGAATTGCAAAGTTTAATCTCGGAAATATCTCCTGATTCAATAGTCGACTCCTACTTAAATCAAGACGAAGATGCAGTGACATCAGTATGCACAGTCGGTATACATTCCACGAACTGGAAGGAGAACCTGAGAGAAGCAGCAAATGGTTGCGCAATTGAACGTGATGACGAGATAGAAACACTAGGAATAGTCGAGAATGATTTTGATATTGAAAGACCAGAGTTAAAAATAAACTCAAGTCAAGCAGCTTTATCTATTGTAGATGATTTGAACAACTTTTGTGAAACCATAGGTGATGCTGACTTAGTAAGTGCCTTACATCTTGTCACACTACGACTTGAAACATTTAGGCTAAAAAATATTTCACAAAAAAAGCAACAGATTATTTTAGTAAAAAGTTGTAATATGATTGTAGATTGCACTGATAAAATACATGTATTTACCTGTGTTTATTTTGATCATGAATCATTCTTTGAGCCCTTCCCACCTCTCCCGACCAGACTTTTGATAAAAAAGTCTGGTCGGGAAAGGTCACCTCTAATGCAACAACCCATACATCGGTCACCTCTAATGCAACGGCCACTAAGCTGAGCCCTCAAAGTGGCCGCCATTAGAGGTTCTACTGTATGTCAAAAATTTACTTTGTTGCATAGCAGTTAAAAAACTATTATGCTTAGCCTTTGTGCCAGAGTACGTCATCGATTTATGCTCGTTACTCGTAAAATTATAATACTTGTATTAAAAATAATTTAACCTGTACTAACTGTACGCCACATACGGTTCCAATATCACTAGTGGTTAACAATTTATCCTTGGTAATGTTTCTCTAGTGCTCATAAACTCGCATTATATCAAATTTAAAATGACGGTTTAATTTTCTCTAATTAAGTTTTTCTTAAAAAGGGATTATTTGATACAAAACATACAATTTTTGAAGGAAGATGGCGAAATTGACAATGTTTGAATTTTGTCGATAAGCATAACAAAATGATGTCGATTAAGCATGATGTAAAACAAGCATTATAATGGTGTTTTTAATTTTTTTTTTGTATGCCATGTTAACAGAAAGTGAAACTAGTATAATGCTACAAACATTTCTCCACTAAACAAAGGATATATTCTCAACACAAACACGCCTTTAGAAAAACAAAATGACACACCTTTGGTAAAGTATTCTCTGTTGGGGAAAAAATACGGATGTGCTATGATAAATATTCACTTATGAAACACCATCCGAATAAACTATCTGAGTTCATCACCAACATATTGCCGCACGTAGTGTAGTGGGTCCTGGGGCTCCCAGTTCTGGGGACCGCGGATCGAATCCCGCTCACTGCCAAAAGTATGTTAGTGATAAACAAAGCAGTTCTTCTTCAATATGACACACCTAGTTGTAATTTTTTTTGAGGAAGAGTAATTCAAATAAAAGTACATGTTTTTTTATAAGCATGACATTTATAAGCGTATAAGTTGGATCATTTTTAAGCATTATGTGCGTTTTAAGAAAATGTTGTAAAGTTTTTATGGGCTTTTTTTAGTGAGAAGTTTTTCTTTTTATTCTTTATGTCTGAATTAACCAGTATGTAATAAGATATAAGTTGGAAATACTGATGTTTTAAATTCAAATGCAATAGTTTTTTTAACTAAGCATACTTTGAGCCTGATCGTTTGGTTTTCATAAGCATATTCCAATAATTAATTTTGCCATTAAGCATAACCTAAGCATATATTGAGCCTGGAAAAGCACTTTTAATAAGCATCCTTAAGCCTCATTTTGAAATTCCAATTGGTTATAAAAAAGACATGTAAATTAATAGTGTAAGCATACATCTTGCATGTGTTGTAAATATCAGAGTTGTAATACCTCTTAAGAAAATACTCGCAAGGGATTTCACAGCTACAATCTACCATTGTTTTGATAGATTTTTGGTTTGTTTAGTCATTGTTGTTTTTGTTGTTTTTCATTTGCTATAACACTTTTTTGAAAAATTAAAAAAAAGCAAGTTTAGGATGCTTCCCGAAATCTACGTTCATAGCTTAAATCTTACAATCGGTTTGTTTAAGATCTCAACTCAACACCGCTGCATAACTTCAAAACTAAAATGGATATTTACGTCAACACTTTCTTATGCGGACAATTTTCAAAACTAACAACTAACAGCTGTCGCGAAAATGTAATGCTTTTTGATTGGTTTATAATATATGATATATGCAGTACTGCTGATTCTTTAATTAAATTGAGGCAAATAGTCCGACATAAAACCGGGTTTTTTATGTCTGGTGGGGTGGAAATAAAGCTGCAGCCCTACCTTTTTTGAACATACACACTTACAACGCCTATTATATTAAGAATAGCCGTTAGCCCATTAAAAATCTAAAATAAAGCGTTCGTTGGAGCAAAGCCGATAAAAATATATCGCATTTGTTTGTTTTTTATTTTTAAAATTTTGTGCCTGGTTAAAACTGTTTCTTACAGACAGACAATTGCTACTGGCTATTACAGATAAAATTTATCATGAAAAAACACAAATGTTTTAGAAATTGAACTATATTACATTCGTATATGTACATTACATAACATAATTAGAATAACACGTTATTATAATTTATGTGGTAAACTGGGGCTATAAATTAGTACTTAGGCAGCATTGGGATAATAGTATTAAAATCAGTAGAGCGTTATAACACCACTTTCATCAACAGCCGATAAATTATTTTAATTGGATTGCTATTGTTGTTGAAGACCTTCTGAGTCAGTATCTCGTTATAAAACACGTGGCATATTGAGTACAATTCTTTTATATACTTCCGCCTCTTGAAGATGCTGTAACTGTATGTTATCACACAAATGAGACTGATGTCATTTTGTTGCTCTGTTGTTTTTCTTTTGAAAAAGAAAAACTTCCTATTTCCTGTAAGTCAATTTCGTTTTTACAAGAGTAAAAAAATGTTACTCTTCATTGTGGGCTTATTATGTTAATTGTCAAAATTTAAGAATAAATTACTATAACAACACTAAAACTTAATTTTACAGCAACGTTGAAGCTATTTTTACAATGAAGTTGCGTTGCAGCGCGTTTCTGCCATAGTAGCCGCGAAATGACGTTTGACACTGGCGAAAATTTGGATCGAATTTATATCTGCCGCAGCGTTTCATATTGCCGCATGTTAAAATGAGCATTTTCCATTGTGGAATCACCTGTTTTTTTATTGTATAAAAAATATGAATTGTTTTAAAATTTAATGTGAACAAATAAATGCAAGAGTCATGCAGCGACGTTTCGCGCCGCAAGGAACTGCATTTTCAGTGTGAATTTAGCTTTAAATATAAACTTAATAAAAAGAGAATTTTATAAGAATTTGCTATACAAAATAACCAAACAAACTTCCTTGAATGACTTGACACGAGCATGATTTCGTCATCGGGATGCTTATAATTACCCATTGGTGCATTTTTTCATTACCTACTCTGTCTGCATCATACAGGACAGGTATATGAGCCACGTTCTTCATACACACACCTTCACCCATCAAACAGGAGAAATCATCATTTTCATCACACGTAGTATGTAGATGGAAACGAGGATGGAAGCTAAATAACACAATATTATGAAATAAATAAGTTACACACATAAGTCATAAGTCAAGTCAATGTCAAATTTAAGGTGTTAACATTTTTTTAATGAAAAAGTCCATTTAGTTTGCAATGAGCCATTTTAACAGAAATATTTAGCATTCTAACTTATCTAATGGAATGACTTTTCCTTATGCTCAAACATTGTCTTTAAAATTCTTAAATTTTATAAAATGCAAAAAATGCTGCTTTTTGGAGAGGATATTTTATTTCATTTCGTTAAAACACTGCTCCACATCTTAAGCAACAAAAATAGAACAATTGTTTGCTTCTTTAAATAATATTCACATTATGACGAGTCAAAAGTTACAACGCATGGCTGCAAAACCGCAATTACATTTCAAGCTGCAAGTTATATTGTCACTTGTGCCAACCCAAACCATTATTGTGCTTGTTGTTTATACATTTCGATAACAGCAAACAGGACAATCGTAATTCTACTGCAATCCATACCATTATGTAAATAACACGAGCTTCAGTTACACCATGTAAAAAGCTATATTATTACATAACATATAAGCATAGAGATAAACTCGATATTTATATTTTTCTGAGAACCCTCAACTGACAAGTCTCCAAAAAAACTCTAGAGATTTCAGATATCGATATAGAAGATCCTGAGGTCAAAAATTATTCGGTACATACAGTTTACCCTATTTACAAACGACAAAAACAAAACACAATTACTTTGGACTCACAATATTGGTAACGTGATTCGATACACACATTCTCTGCACATATTTAATGTGTTGTCTTGCACTTTTGTTCTGTTGATGCAGTATAAGGGTGTAGCAGTTACATTCAAATTTGGAAACTCAGATTCAACAGCTCTCCTTCCTGAAACGTTTCAAAATAACTTGTTTACTATTTGTACTCAAAAGTTAAATGATTGATAAAAAAAAAACACTCAAACTTTCTCGCGGTTAATTTTATATTATCGCTTATGCTAAGACGCACGTGTGGTTATGCTTAAGGAAAAAAAAGTTCCAGCAAAAATTTACTTCTTCCTTTGCGTTGTATACATCTTTGATGATTTTTCTTGTATTCTTTAAGACCTCTTTGTCTTGATTTTACCAGTTTCTTGGTGAGGTTTTCTTCTTGTTTGGTAAAACTTCGTTTACACACTTTAAATTGTGACTTTTTCGCTGTTGGGTAAAGATTAACCTTTTTTAAGAATGCTTTCAGAGTTTGTACATTTTTATTCATGCTTGACACGTCTTCTTTAACTATTGGGTATACGTTTTCATCAATGTTCTTTCCATTGCCTTTATTCTTGATTTTGTTTTGCCTGACATCACCACCTTGCGCTGCAACACATATTACAATGGATGCAACAAAGATAATTAAAGAGCCTTTCACTGACTACAAGGTAAGAAAAACATAAGTGAAAAACTCTCTCAAAGAAACGGAAATTCATAATTACTGGTCTAATGCTTTTAACTTTTATTTGCAAACAACTAATACAACTAACTGGTGACTCTCTAAAAAGGATTTTAAAATACTAACACATTACAAACAAGACACACCAATAACAAAACAAAAGGAAGACTTACCATGTTTACTTCTTTGTGGAATTTACTTGTTGGTTCAAGTTTGTTGATTATGACTTGAAGGCTGCTCTTGTTATCTTTTTATAATACAGCGTGTCTAATAACAATGCAATTAATTTTAAATTATCAGTGCTAAATTGCTAAATCACTGTTGGATAAGGTTTCGTTGAACAAACACTTTGTGGTTATTTCCTATGACTACGTGTGCACCAAAATAACCTCTTGAAATGGGGATAGAACGATGATGATAAAGCGCATGGCGAAACTACAAAAATCAATACCATCAATAAATACCTACTTTGTGTCTCTTCAGGATAAATAAGGGGATTTTGTAAATTGTAGCTATTTATAGATGTCCTTCTTATCACAAATGTCATTCTTTTTCAGAAATATAGCTATTAATGTTAAGGAAGTGTTCACCGAACTTGAATATCGATGACGCTTGTGTAACTTCCTGAAGTAAAGTAGAGCTTACTTTGTCGTGTCGTTGAAATTTACTCATTTGTATTCAGTTACAGTAATCTTATATTTGAACAGTTCCGGCTGATTAGAAACAATGTAACAAATTATGAACACGTAAAGTCACCATAGTAAAATTACCAAGCATATCCTCGCCGTAAAAAAGCAAATTGATTTTGTCTTTTTTAACATGAGATCCCCTCATAGTATAAGTAGCGTGACGCCATTTTGTTGATAAGAAAATTTAAGTTGATAGTGCTGTTGACATATTCTTAGAGGACAGCAACAATATTTTGTAAATTAGTCAGTGTTTGCATTTTTTGTCGGAAAGGAACATCCACGCAGGTAAAACAGTTTCCGATACGTGTAGGTAATTCATATATTGGGGTTTACAATTACGAAAATAATTTCCTAGTGAAGGTATTAAATGGTAAATACAAAGCATTCAATAGTCAATAAAATCTGTTAGCTACAGTTTATACAGACAGCATTAGAACATTTTTTGTAATTCGTCATAATATATTTATGAAACATTTTTGTCAAAATAGAATAAAGTTGACTGGTGTAAGAAATATATTGACACCCAAAATAAGTTTTTTTATTATTATTCAATGTCATTTTAACTCAATTCATCGCACTCTTTCAACACGATTAAAGGATTTTAAACTGTCGGACGGACGATTGCAAATTATCAACTTTAAACTTAAATGATCATATACAGTTTGGTCTGATTATAGCGATTAAAAAACTCTGAGAAGCAGGAAAAGGTTTGCGTCTCGCATGCTCTATCTGCACATAAAAGCCGATTAGTACCCCTTCAATATAATATCTTTCGCAAAACGTGTGGCCTTTTTTTAATCAGTAGTTAAAAGCAGTATTGTAGCTAATGTATCATTAAATCGTTTGTGACATGCTTATTCAACAAATTTATACAATAACTGGCGCACTCGTTGTCTTTTCTCTTCATTAAATTCTTTTTTTATTTCACATTCGGATTCCCGGGACCCAAAGAAACAAAGGTTTTTTAGGGATGGTGTAATTCTTTGTCTCGATTTCAAACATTTATGTGTTCATAGCTTATTGGAAATAAATAATAGATTTACTTCGAGATTAGCCCCACTACCCGTGAAACGATGTGTTCTTCGACAGCAAAGGGTAAGCAAAAAGGACATGCTAATTTCGTCCTACTGAAGTAAAGCCACAGTTATGCTAAAGTTTACCAGACATATTCTTCTTAAACCGCAATGCGATAACACCCCAACTCAATATTTGGTTTTGTGCTACACACATAGACTTAAACAAATCTAGATAGACAAAAAAATTACATTGGATTTAATAAAAAAGCTCATTAACATCCATAATACATGCATACTTTCTGTAAAATAATAGCATCTGACAGTACCGTCATTTAAAAATTGTAATCTATATAATAATACGCCAGTTCCGTGTCTCTGTGACAGGCAAAGTTGATGTGTTCATTTTCCTTTGATGTTACCGAAATTTTTTTTGAAGTAACCGAAAAATGCATGTCTAATATGTTAAATTTTCTGACGTTACGGCGCGACGTCAATAACAGTACTTTAACATATTAAATTAATGAAGCCATTACAGTGCACTGAAAACTTTGAGGCCAAATAACTTGGAAACGAGGTGGTGACGTCAATGTTTTATAACCGCGTGGGTAACTAGGGACCACCTGGGACCAATTTGGGTAATTTTCCAAACCTGGGTCCCCAAATCCGTTTCGGAATGAACGGGTTTATGACTTCATCAAAAAACCTTTAAACCACAATATTTTCGTAACCGTTGGTCAAAAGTACATGATCCTATACATTTTCTTGATCAGCGTTTCAAGATCTATACGAGCGAGGCAACAGGTACATGAATTTTTGAAAAAAAATGTTTGTGTTTTCACGGGCCTTTGCTGACGTCAGCACAATTTTTAAACACTTATATCTCTTTTTGCGTTCCTCGAAAACATATCATCCTACACATTATTTTGATCAGCGTGATTCAACCTCTACACATTACAATAAAATAATAAAATAATTTTCTCTAACTTTTTTAGGATCTTCACTGCTGACGTCAGCAAAACATCTAAAACAACCTATTTTTCTATTGCCCATCTGCCTAAGTGGATTTCTCCACGGGCCTTATCGACTAGTCTCTTATAATAATACGCTAAGTGTGTCTGTCTGTCACTTTTGCAAAGTGGATTACATTCTTCAAAATTTTCTTTAACAAATTCTATAAAACATCGCCTATAAAATTGTTCTGTAATTTACCAAACTTTACCGATAAAATGGTATTGACGTCAAAGGAAAGTTAATTAAGATTAGTGAAGCCATTACAATGCACTTAAAACTTTGAGGCCAAATAACTTGGAAACGAGGTGGTGACGTCAATGTTTTTTCACCGCGTGGGTAACTAGGGACAACCTGGGACCAATTTGGGTAAGTTTTTCAAACCTGGGTCCCCGAATCCGTTTCGGAATGGACGGTTTGATGACGTCATCAAAAAACCTTTAAACCTTGATATCTCTGCAACCGTTTGTCAAAGATACATGATCATATACATTTTCTTGATCAGCATTTCAAGATCTATACGATGAAGGCAACAGGTATACATATTTCTGAAAAATTTTTTTTGGGTTTTCACAGGTCTCTGCTGATGTCTGCAAAATTTAAATGATGATTGTTTTTCTCTGTTATCCTGCCTAAGTGGATTTTTCCACGGGCCTTATCGACTAGTTGTGCTTATTAATTTCTCCTAAAGCAAAACAGTTTCACTTGCTTTACTTAATTTACTTAATACACCTTTAAACATACAATTCTAGTTCTTTCAGAAAAGTTGTTAGCAGAGCAAGTCGTCCTATAATCCATGGAAAGTGGTAAGCTTTCTATTAAATCTATCCATTAAACACTTGCTTGCCGAATTGTTAGATCTGAAAGCCTTGGATTTGGCTACTTCTTGAAGCTGCTTTAGTTCTGTTGACAAAATATAATTGTCTAGCAGTTGCATTTAAATTTGGAGACTCCACAGTTCTTTTTCCTAAAGCATTGGAAAACACAATGACTCAAAAACAAAAAAACGAAATACTTTACTATTTGAATTTTTAAATGACTGCAAATAAAAGAAACACTTAAATATCCTCAAAATTAGAATAAGCACACGCGACCATGCTTAGAAAAGCAAATATATATTTTTATGTTTTTGATGACTTGTTTTCCATAGAGTTTTTGTATTGTTGGATATATCTCCGCCATGATGTCTTTCCTATTTCTTCAAGCCTGTTTGAAGAATGCAGATTTTCACTCCTGCTTGATTCTTTCTATTATAATTTTCAATATTCATCATAATTGATGATTGCTTTTGCCACCGTGCGAACTGTAGTATATGCAATAAAGATTATGAACCAGATTCTCACCACCTGCAAGAGGTGAACATGTAGAATTATTTTGTATTAGTCTTTCGAGAGATTAAAGTTTCCAAGGAAGTCAGAAGACTTGATTATTTTTTTATTTTTTGTAATTACAAAATATCAATAGAAATGGTAACGTTTACAACATCAGTTTATATAAAAAAAAATTTCATTTCCCAGAACTACTTTCTGCATATATAATAGCCGTATTCTGTCTGTATGTTCGCAGGAAAAACGTCGTTCTACAGATGAAACTGATACCGATAAGGATAAACATCAAGTTAAACTCAAGCACGAATACTTATAAACAATAAAAATAAAACGCATAAGCAACTTTTTTGTTGCCCAAAGAAATATTTAGGTTATTTTTACAGTTTATTTGAGAAAATATTTTACATAGCCTGTTGTTATATTTGCAACATATTGTCTTGTCTAATTTGCCGTTTGTATTGTCTTCGGCAGCCGGTGCTAATATTTTATTTTGTTTTAAGTGACTTAATTCTGCGCAAATAATGAATATTTTTCCCAACTAAAAATTTTGGTGACTTTTTATCCTGTTCCTTTCTGATAAAGTTGAAATATAACCATCACAAACATTAAAAAGAATAATATATTTCTTATATTGCAATGTATTGACTTATCTGATTTGCCGTTTTAATTGATTGCGTCAACAATGTCTGTGTCTAGAAAAAGTATTTTAGCAACACAGCCATTTTATTTACTTTTTTGGTAAAAAAAACGGACAGCGTGCGCATGTGTAAAAGGGTTAGATTAATCAGTGTCGTAACTAGAGTTGTATGTAAGGGAAATGCCGAGAAATATTGACCGAATTTGTAAATTTAACATTAAACAAGTGTCAAGCTGAAATAGTTCGAAAGATTAAATGACAATAAAATTAAAAGTCCTTAGCAGATGGTGCTAAAATTTAATAATAGGTGTGTTATTATTAATTGTATATTCAATATATTGTTGTAACTACATGTGGGGGAAACACCGGAGAATAATGACCGAATTTGCAGAATGTTTTACAATTTGTTAGTCAGCCACAGTTGATAACAAGTAGCGTTAAAACCATAGAATGGAATATTTGTATCAGTTATAAACAGCAATTAAATATATTGAAATATAAAGAGAAATATTACAGTTGCATGGTTGCTGGAACTCGAGTCTTCTCCCTTTTAGACTACAATTCCGTAAGCCTCCTGGCATATATTTGCGTTTTTAACTCATCTCTTCAGGATGATTGCTCAGAAAATAGCCACAGTTGCATAATCTCTTTCTGCTTTGACGCAAATATGACATGCATTGTGGTAGAGGTTTGTGGTAGAAGCTTGGGTTCAAACCTCCTCGAGTCATCCCAGAGACTATAAAAGTGTGAATCTATCCTTTCTGCTTAGCGTTCAGAATGATAATAAGATTGATATCTTAGGCGGTTGTCTAGTTGAGCGGTTGCTGTGCTTGCACGGCTTTTGTAGCTCAATTGGGAGCTTTAAATGCACTAGGACTCCCTTCGCAGGACCCTCGTTGATAGCAGTACCAATGGGAACTGAAGATGCTATCCTGGGTAAATAATTTCAATAATAACAATAATAGTTTGTCAGAATTTTTTTTTATTGAACAACCAGACAGTACTTACCAAAGGGGCGGGGGATAGTCATTTGAATATTTGAGCATTTAAAAAAATGTAGAATAGGTGTGTCAACACGAAATCTAGGTATTGCACAATAAAACGTAAAAACAAAGTTTGTTTCCTCCCTACAGACTTCAAGTTAATTTAAGACCGTGGTTTTAATAATGACAGAAAGTAAAAGTGTTATATACAGATATCTGATGCTTACATTCACTTTTAGTTTTTTGTAGATCAGTGAAATTTCTTTAAGGTGTACATTTCTGTATAACGGACACTAACCCTAGGAAAGTGTCGATTGATTTTAGATCAAAAATTTATAAAGGAATCTCTATAAATCGAACACTTTTATTTGCACCAATGATGTCTGCTTTAAGAAGATTTACTGTATTTTCCCTTTTTTGTATGCCTTCCTTCTTATAATCATAATTTTTTGTCATTTTTTGAAGTGTGAAAGACGGACAAGGCTACTGCCATGATCAGATTTAAAATAATGAACTGAAGGAGTTTTGAAAGCTTTTTGTAGATCAGCAAATTCTTTTTCGATCAAAATAAAGAAAACACTCAAACAAACCCGAAAATTTTAATTAAAAATATCAATATTAATATTGAGTGTTTAAATATGAAAAATTTCGTAAATGAGTTTTTTGTTTGCTTTTTCATTTTTGATAATTTATTTGCAAATTTGTTAAAAGCTTTAAAAAGAGTTGTGTGAAATCTGACGTTCAATTTAAACTTTAAAGTGAAATATAGCACTCAAAAGTGAAGCTAGTTGTGGTAGGAAGTTCTACGTCTTCGGAATATGGGCGAGCACATTGTAGAATTAATAGCGAAAACAGTATCCTTTTGGTTACATATCTTAGGATTTTATTCACTCTACTTGACAAAGGGTACTAACATCAATAAAAGTCAGCGTGTTTTTCTAATGAACTTAAGTCTGTCGGAGATTATTTTATGTATAACTGCTGCAGCTAAACGTGCTTTTATACTTTCACATCACCTCACTGCTGCTCACCAAATGCGAATCACACAAATGACAGGAGCATCAATGGCATATTATCTCCTTATGATATTTCTGACTGTCGACCGTTTTAGCGAGATTCATTTAAATATTCGCTATCCTTTGTATTGGTCTCCACAAAGAGCAAGATATTGCATGGGTGCCGTCTGGACGATTAGTGTGGCTTTTACCACAGTTTTTATCATTTATCAACCTTCTCAAACTTGGTTGTCGTATTATCTTCATATTTACTTCTATCCAGTGGCTGAATATTTGTTCTGTATTGTTGCGCTTTTCACCTATGGTTATATATACAAAATTATGCGCCATAAACGCAAAATAAATAGAGTTACATCGTCAAGTATACACAGCCATAAGAAAAGAAAGAGACTCGTTGGTAGAATAGGATTTTTCATGCCGAGTTTACTCATACTGACGTTTGTACTCTTCGTCGTGATTCCAGAGCAGACTCATTTTTATTATTATTTGAACGATAAGCCGATGACTCACACTCAGGATGATATTTTTGCGGTGGCTTTCTCACTTGCATTCCTCACTGATGCCATCATTTATATATTTTTATCCACTCATGTTCGAAAAGCATTGAAAAAGAAAGTTTTTAGCTCATTGTCGAGAAAGGCTTTTAAAAGTTGACCCATGATGCCATTGGTAACTGCAACTTTCTGAAATAGTCGCAAATATTTGATCGAAATGGACAGTTCTTCTTCATAAATCTTCAAGCCCCGCCTATTTATTTAAAAGGCTCCTATAGTCCTACCAAGCGTAATAGAGATCAGTTACATATAAAGTAAAAAATATATTTCGAGCAAGTTTTTGACCAGATTGTCTAATGGATATTTTTAGTAACTAATTTTACCATTTTAGTAAGATTTTACTTAAATTAATGAGATTTGTGTGTCACAACATGCCAAAATGTCATTTGATGGTAGCTAGATAGTATTTGACATTTACTGACGATCGGTGATTAATGAAATGACACATCGATTTTTTTAAGAAATATAAATTTTTATTTGTGAAATAATGTAAATGTTGTAAAAATAAAAATACTAGTTTAATTTCTAGCAATCGAAGAGCCGCAAAAGTGTGAACTAAAATTGACTTATTCTTGGAAAAATTAAGTTGTACATGTTTGTTCCCAAGGTTTCTGTGAAAAACTAAAATGACCTGAGGATGAAAGCCCTTTTTCATGCATTCCCAGTGGTGTCATCGTTAGAGCTCTTTTAATAGGACTCGGATTCACCTTTAAAGCCGCCATATATTGACTAAAATTATGAACGACAAAACAGTTTCAGTTTATTTATACTTCAATTGTGGTTTTAACTACTATTATAATAGAACTTTTTATTGAAAATCTTTTCAGTCCCATTTTTTGGAAATTGCATTCTCAGCGGTGTGATAAATGTTGGCTGAGAGAAATCTTATTTACTTCTGCATTGATTTTACTCAAATCTGCTTTGTTCAAAAAAGTAATATTAGATAGGGTTATTAGGTATGAACTATTTAGCAAACTAAATTTACACACAAACCAATCTAGCTGATTTTGGTCTGCGGTAAACACATGTAGCTACTTTAATAAAATTCTGACCCTGCCAGTCATTTTTTTTATGCTACACCTTATATCTCGGAAGTTTTACCAGCAGGGATTAATCCATTCAAAGGTTATTTTTAAGATAACTCCTGTCACACCTCCCACGTTATTTGATACCAAGAAAGCCAGTATAAATGAGTTAATACACCTTTCCTGAATTTATATTCTGTATAATGTCGCGTGCATGGAAACGAGGCACATCTTGGTAATTATATTCCCGTATATTTTAAAGGAAGACAATGTTAGAGATATTTTACTAAACAATTTAATAGCAAGAACGTCGAAGAATACAAGTTTTATAAGGTGTTAGTAAGAAAGTTATTGCAACGTACTCTCCTCATGAAAACACAAACAAAAACAGTTATATTGTCAATTTGTCAAGATATGAAAGCAAGCAAGAAGAAAGAACTTTGAGACATGAATGATTTTTGTTTGTTTGATTTACTATATGGCAACAAGAAAAGCCATGAAATAAGTAATATATTGTATATTCACTCAGTTTTGCTTTTATATGGCTAGAATCTTTAGCAGTAGCTCGCTGGGTTTTTTGAAAAATACAAAAGACCTGTGTCTCGTTGTTATATTTTTATTGTTGTTTATTAGCTTCTTCGTTTGATTATACAAAATTGTAGTTTCAAAATAACAAATTTCACATTTTTGTTCCCAAATAATTTTATTTGTTTAGGGAGGTAGAGATAAGTATACATTCATGCTTTTAACATGCTTTCAAAGAGCATATTGTACTCCGGCATATTTTTACTTCTGTCAGGATTTTTTAAAATAAGTTCTCCAAAGTAGATAGTATTTTCACAGCAACAACTTGTATCTTATTTTAAAGCAAGATTGAGACTTTGAAGTATGTCTTCGCAAAGTGAATAGTAGGGTTGTGTGTATTTGATCTGAAGTTCATGTTGTAATTACATAATGGCACTATTACTTGAACTCACAGATTACTCATTGAATGGAACAAACAAAACCTCATCAGAACTCTTGCACAAGACTAGGAAAATAACTTGAAAGTTCTTAAACTCACAACTCAATGTGCCTCAGCAATACTGAGACAAATAACAAAATTTTATAAATATACTTCTTACTAGAAATTCCTGATGTCTACCTATGTTTTTTTGTCAGTATAACATTTACAAACATACTCATAGGGGGCTTTTTAAAGCATAAGGCAAGAAGCCCTGCGGCTTAAAGATTTCCGCCATTAGCAATAATCTGAAAAAGATATAAAACCGTGACATACTTGTCACGATTTAATAGCTATAATACATTATCTTTCACCAAAAATATTCAGCCTCAACAATTGCTTTTTAAATTAAAGTTCTATGTGCTTGCAAAATTGTACAGAAGGAAATGACGTAAGATCAAAGATGGCACATTATAAGACGATCTTCATTATGCTACACTGCACGAGCTTTAACTTTCGATTATAAACTTTATTAAACTAAATTATTGTTCAATGGATGATAAAACAATTTGTTGAACTGTTAGGATTCTTATTGGCTTAGAACTCATTTTAGCCTCGTTCTCAGAAAAAAAATCTGCCAAAACGAGGATTAAAGCTTTTGCCTTGATAAGTTTCAGGCGTCCAGGCTCTGCGCTGTCTCTATGTATCTATCTATCTCTCTATCTCCCCAGGCGATTTTACAGATTTCGCCTTCGCCGGCGGAAATCAATAAGCATATCGCTCCGTTTTGGTGAACCTTCTCTGTGTTTCGGTATAGATATTTTAATTAAACAATCTTTTCTATTTTACATTACCATACTGCATGAAATCGGTTTCAGGTAATTGTGTAGACATGCATTCTCAGAGAAGCAATAGTTTATCTTTCTTTATTTTAGCTCTTTTAAATTGAGAGCGCTCTCCAAAATTGCAGGTATGTGAAATGCAATGTTTCTTGATTTCGGTTTTTTCCTATTGCTACTCACCATTGCAAAATATATATTCGTCTTTTTTAAAATAAATCTTAAATCTTGTAGGTAACAGGAGACGAAAAACCTGCAATGTTTTTGAAAAATGAACAATAAGTTCATTCACAACACATAAAAACATCTCACCAGTTACCAGCTGAATTTTTTAATACAAAGTTTACTAAAGACTGCCTCATTTTGCCAATGATATAATCGGAAATTAAAATAGAAAGGTGTCATTTAAATTAAGATTTTCTACTTTCGGTTAAAAGGCTGAGGACAAAGCATAGGCAATTTGCAGAATTGTTGTTACACGAATTTTAAGTGCAAAAATGTACGCAATAATTTCAACTAGCTTATTGTTCTTTTTTTCTTCGTGCTTTCCGCTTGTGTTGGAATGTTATTAGGATAATGTGAGAAAATTATTCTGAGTAATGATAACCGCGTAATATTGGAACAACGTGCATAACGCTGTGCTTGATAATATACCCTTTTAGATTGAGCCTGAAATGAGACAATTAACTTTATTAAAATGAAGAGGCTTAATGTGCATATTTTACATGGCTAGCCTCACTAATATTTAGGGATATACTCTGTCAGGCATGGCTTAGATGGGGAGTCCTAGAGTATTTAATGCTCATTTTGAGCTATGCAGACCCAACTTGGGTCCGCGCTCTACCAGACAACGGCCTACAACATCCAACAGCCTACACATTGTGCCATCTTCCCAATCTTCCCCCCACATGGCTTGGGTTGACTCGAGGCTATAGTAACATTTACTCGCCCATATTTAATCGCCGCGAAAGGGGATCGAACCCCAGTCTCCCGCAGAAAGTACGAGAGTAATAATCACTAAGCTACGGCTTTCTTTAGGTTAATGTTTAGATGTAAGTTCAATGAAGCTTCTGTATCAAACACATGTTATTGTACTCAGTAACAAGCAATGATGGAATCATCAAGGAAGTACTTTAGGAAACAATTTGACTCGAAAGAGTGTGATCTAGCTGTGGGTGATTGTGTCGACACGAAAATTTGATAATTAATAACAATTTGGGCACGCGTGTTATTTTATTGAATTTCCAAAAAAAGTATGCTGAACGTAATGGTGTCATCATAATTTTGATATTTGTCACCTAAATGTCATTAGGCCAAAATTGGTCCAAAAATTAAAACTACTTTATTTTCAACACAATTTGGCACAGTAAACAAATAAAGTATGCTGAACATGATAGTGAGATCAAAACTTGATTTCTTGTTACCTAATTGTCATTTTAGGCCAAAATGGGTCCGAAAAATAAAACTACTTTATTTTCTGTAAAATTTGGCACAATAGACAAATAAAGTATGCTGAACATGATGGTGACATCAAAATTTTGATTTCTTGTTACCTCAACGTCAGTGTATGCCAAAATTTGTCCAAAAATTAAAACTACTTTATTTTCAACAAAATTTGGCACAGTAAACAAATAAAGTATGCTGAAAATGATGATGATACAAAAGTTTGATTTTTTGTCACCTAAATGTAATTTCAGGCAAAATTTGTCCAAAAATTAATACTATTTTATTTTCGACAAAAATTGGCACAGTTAGTAAAAACAGTATGCTGCAAATAATGGTCACATCAAAATTTTGATTTTTTGTCAACTAAATGACCATAAACGGTTCAATCGCAAAACTTTTAACCATGAATTATAGGCTGTATTTTTTGTTAGCAATTTTTTTTAAAATGTGAGTTTGTTATGACACGTTTTGTTTTGTTTGTGTTTGTTGTAAGATATATTGTCACTTGTGTGCTTTATCTTCAGAGCTTCATGCACCAAACCTCTTCGAATGTTTGGTACGATAACACAACGAATTAGCAGCTTGCCATCAAATATTTTAGTAGCGAGCGGAAATTCTTAGAGCCCCCAGGGCTTCTTGTTTTAATTTTCTTGTAAGCGTAAAAGTTTTATGTGTAAAAAATATTACTTCTTCATCCTAAATAAGAAATTGTTGATCTCATACAGCAATCTCATAGCAAGTAAAGACACCAGCCACAGAACAATCAAGAATAGGTGAACAGAGAAGACATGTTGGCGGCAGTTGTTGCTAGCATTGAAATATTTTAATGCAACCACGAAACGACTTGTTTACGTTTAAAACAGTATGAAGCATGGGGTCACCAGTTGTTATTAACAGAACGTTTTCCTTGTTGACATACTTTAATTGTCACTGGCCATCGTTACAACACGTGGCTTAGTATTATTGTCTACGCTTACAAGATAAGCAAAAACTTTTTATACCTTCCAATCTTCCAATGCCTTACTATGCTCGCTTTGTCAAAGACCGGCTATTCAAAAAAAAAACGATGGCTTCCATTGTCATTTCTGGTCTTAAAAACACCAATCATTCGAACGTTTTGCATTTTGTAACCCATGGCAACTGAAGAGGTTACTCTACGTAAAAAGACGCCTTTGTCGAAAGGCGCATTAAAGGTATGTCAGAGATGGTAATGGTAACAATCCAAACCACGCTAAATAATTCTCAGAAAAGTTTGTTGATATAGGTTTTTGAGGCATATTATATCTCCCACGTCACGTTTGAAGGTGTGGTTGAAACCGTCTTCCAGGCTTCTCCCTACTCTCCCCTGCTTTTCAAAGTCTCTCTAAAGCCCAAATTGTATAAAGTTACGGCAGCAACAAATGGGTTTGACATTTTATCTCACATTATATCTTTAAATATTCCAAACACAGTTATGTTGATCATTTTGAAACAAAACTCACCATGATATTTTTATGACCTACTGTTAACGTTTCTTTTTCATCACCTAAATTCACGAATCCAGATAATAACGCACTTGTGTTTTACACACTTGTGTTGATTCACGAATAAATGATTTTGGATTATTGAGATATTAACGCCCCTTTTACGCCCAAGCCAGAGATGATAGCCATATAGTCTTTTTGCATATTTGTGTTATCTTCGGCTATTTCCATGCGATTACAGTCCCAAGATATATATTTTGATGTTTAAGAGTGTGCAGCCATACACATTGGAAATATGTGGTTATAACTTTAAGGCAAAAAAGTTTTAATAAACGTAAATAAAAATATGTTCATTTTGCCTCCCTATTGTAACTGAAAGGTGGAAAACAAGATTTAAAAACAACATCTGAAAAATTATTGTTAAAAAAATTATTATTATAAAAAAATATTTTACGGATGAACATAAACATGCATTACAGCATATAAACGCTAAAACACTAAAGTCTTCACTTTGTGCTACCGAAGATAGTTTACGGTGACACAAAAGCTCTAAATGGAGGTAAAAACAGATGGCCGAGAATATGACCATAACAAATCAAATGCGCCTATGGTAATATTCTGATTATTGCCCACGTCTTCCCTAGGCAGCAACCTACAAAGTTCGGAATTTTGGGCGTGTATCTTTGAGATATGACGTTTTATCACATCGTTTCTAATTTGAGCATACCAACGATAAATAAGTAATCAAGTTAATGATAACGACCATTTCAAGTTAATTAATGTGTCAATTAAGAGAAAATTAATAAAATTCTAATAAATTGTTTGTCAAAAAAAAGTTTATTCAAATCTTTGGTTTTGGAAGTATAAGCACCCATATCATGGCGGTAAGGAGATGTATATTTTATTTTTTTGCAAAAGACTTTAAAATTGCAATTTAAAGTTAACTTATATTATCTATATCCTGTTTTATTATTTGATTACAACTTTATAAAAAGGTAAAGTTATCCTTCCTTCTTCCTTCTAAAAAAGTTTTGTGAATAAATAGAAATGATAGAAAGTTAAAAAGCAATAAAAAGTAAAGTAAAAAAGACGTGTAAATCAAATCAAATCAATCATTTGGTTTTCTGATGCTTTTTATATATGTCTTGACTTACTGATCACTGATATGAAACAAGCAGAATGATCTCGTTTTATTAATATCAACCCATTTTTTATAGGTGTACTGTTTATTTCACGTTCAGTGGTAGAAAGATGTGAGCATTGATAAAGCCATTCCCAACTTAGATATATTTCACAAGTAAAATAACAAACGCATTGCATTCTAAAACATATCCTCACTTAACCACAAAACCTCTCCGATAGCTCAAAGAAAAATGTGATTTAACATAGGTTTAATACTTTCTTCTTTTTTTTTAGTCGGTAAAGTTGTTATATACATTACTGCTACTTGTACTAGTGCAAACAGTTTTTGCAAAAAGATCAACATTCAAAAAGAAAAACAACAAAAACATATTTAACAATAAAAATGGTAAAAGTAATGGCAAATTTATTGTCATTGGTGGTTTGGGTACGGAAGGCCCAATAATTGATCCAATCATTGATGGTATCGATAAAGGATATGGAAAGTATGAGGAACGACAAAGCAGTATCCGTCCTGCTTATGTCGTGAGAAAAACTAAAATTCTGGAAGACAGTAAAGTTATAACGAGACCGTCAATTACTCAAGCTATTAATCCTACTCCCGATCTATCTGCGTCTATCTTTAATACAATTATTAAAAAAAAGACAAGAATATCTGACTTAAGTACTGAGAAACCTTTTGCAACCATCACAGTACCCATAGTTTCCAGCTACGGTGCAGTCGATTACCCATCTTCCTCTAGAGAGAATGTAAAAAGCACACCATTATTGAAAAAAACGATTACACATGGCAAAGGTATGACCAAAAGTATTTCACCTATAACCTATGTTCAATCAAGTACGAGTAAATCAATAAACAGGATTGTTTTCACAGAAAGTTCCATTATTTCATCAAAACTTTCGCCAATAACAACATATTTACATTCAGCAGTAGTGCCAATCAAAAGAAGCAAAACAATAAGTTCAGTTCAACCTTCTGCAAGTAGCAGGTACATTTCATCCAGCAAAATTGATGAGAAGAAAAACGATAAAAAGAAAAAAGAAAACAAAAACAAAATAAAGTTGTTAAAGAAATACCTAAACAATACTGACACATATATAACTGTGAAGAAGTCGCATCATAATGTTTGTAAACGGCCGTTTAATAAATACGAAGAAAGCCTTGTACAAGAACTCGTCCATTCAAGAAAAAAAGGACTCCAAAAGTACAAGCAGAACAAGCAACGGTGCAGCAAGGCAAAAAGTAGACGTAAGTATACATTTAATCAGGCCGATGTTCATTTATTGCTAACATCAATGTGTATATACGATGTATATATTTCAGACAAAAACCTTTTAAAATGAGTGTTTTTAGTTAACACACCTTTCATCAAAATAATGCATGATAAGGTATACTTACATTAATAATAGAAATAAGTTTTATTTTATGTTTGTCTGGCTCTCACTAGTTTCCCAGGTGGGCGTATGCACCATTTTCACTTCGTTTAATTTGTAAATCGTAAATGTGCCAATTTAAATACAATTTGGCGTATATCAATCGAGATTAAAATCTGAGAGGAAGAAAATGCTGGAACAAAAATGCAATTAGAAAAGCAACAATCTTGCGATGTCCTCTAAAGAATGGAAAAAACTGAGAAGTACTGTGAATGTACAACATCATAAATATGGTTGTGGCTTTCATAATTATTAAGTGCCTTCTTTCTTTAGGTCGCAGAGCTGTGGAATCTGAGTTTCCAAATTTGAATGTAACTGCTACACCGTTATATTGCATCAACAGAACAAAAGTACAAGACAACACATTAAATATGTGCAGAGAATGTGTGTATCGAATCACGTTACCAATATTGTAAGTCCAAAATTTCCTTTTTATTCAGTCATGTGGATTTTGTGCAATATATTTTGCCTTTTGGTTCTTGATTCATTAACGTCGCAGAGTAAGAGAAGTACATAGCTTATCAAATTAGACTAGCTGTTTATACTTTAAAAATACTATACTAAGTATATTATTTTCTAATCATTTTTCTTATTATTTAGCTTCCATCCTCGTTTCCATCTACATACGACGTGTGATGAAAATGGTGATTACTCATGTTTGATGGGTGAAGGTGTGTGTATGAAGAACGTGGCTCACATACCTGTGCTGTATGATGCAGACAGAGTAGGTGATGAAAAAATGCATCGATGGGTAATTATAAGCATCCCGATGACAAAATCATGCTCGTGTCAAGTTATTCAAGGAAGTTTGTTCGGATACTTTGTTTAGTTATATTTCAAGATGTATAGAAGGTAATCTCTGATAATTACGGGGGGGTTAAATAGAGAAACGCTACGTCACGATAGTGACAACTAGTCTCTTTAAAAAATATCAATGACAGTAATCACGAAATGAACATCAGATTGGTTTAATTCAAGTGAAATATTTTTAAAGATATCAGAAAAATGCAGTACGATCTTCCTGTTTAAAGTTCACACGTAGCTATTGTGGATTTAATGGGAGCCCACGTAACAAATACGTTAACGATGAACATGTCATGTAAATATGTGTATGAATAATTAGTGAATATATTAAATTTTTTCTCTTCATAATTTTAAATAAAAATAAATGCGTTTTTTGTTACTATTGATAGCACAGTAAATATGAGTGGTCTTGGTCTAATAAGTAGTAACACAGTAAATGAGTGAAGTTGTTTTTGTTGTAAATAGTGTTATCACAGTAAGAATGAGTGAAGTTGTTTTGTTGTGAATAGTGGTAACACAGTAAGAATGAGTGAAGTTGTTTTGTTGTGAATAGTGGTAACGCAGTAAGAATGAGTGAAGTTGTTTTGTTGTGAATAGTGGTAACACAGTAAGAATGAGTGAAGTTGTTTTTGTTGTAAATAGTGTTATCACAGTAAGAATGAGTGAAGTTGTTTTGTTGTGAGTAGTGGTAACGCAGTAAGAATAAGTGAAGTTGTTTTGTTGTGAATTGTGGTAACACAGTAAGAATGAGTGAAGTTGTTTTTGTTGTGAATAGTGGTAACCCATAAGAATGAGTGAAGTTGTTTTTGTTGTAAATAGTGTTATCACAGTAAGAATGAGTGAAGTTGTTTTGTTGTGAGTAGTGGTAACGCAGTAAGAATGAGTGAAGTTGTTTTGTTGTGAATTGTGGTAACACAGTAAGAATGAGTGAAGTTGTTTTTGTTGTGAATAGTGGTAACACAGTAAGAATGAGTGAAGTTGTTTTGTTGTGAATAGTGGTAACACAGTAAGAATGAGTGAAGTTGTTTTGTTGTGAATAGTGGTAACACAGTAAGAATGACTTAAGTTGTTTTGTTGTGAGTAGTGGTAACGCAGTAAAAATGAGTGAAGTTGTTTTGTTGTGAATAGTGGTAACACAGTAAGAATGAGTGAAGTTGTTTTGTTGTGAATAGTGGTAACACAGTAAGAATGAGTGAAGTTGTTTTGTTGTGAATAGTGGTAATACAATAAAAATGAGTGAAGTTGTTTTGTTGTGAATAGTGGCAACACAGTAAGAATGAGTGAAGTTGTTTTGTTGTGAATAGTGGTAACACAGTAAGAATGAGTGAAGTTGTTTTGTTGTGAATAGTGGTAACACAGTAAGAATGAGTGAAGTTGTTATTGTTGTGAATAGTGGTAACACAATAAGAATGAGTGAAGTTGTTTTGTTGTGAATAGTGGTAACACAATAAGAATGAGTGAAGTTGTTTTGTTGTGAATAGTGGTAACACAGTAAGAATGAGTGAAGTTGTTTTGTTGTGAATAGTGGTAACACAGTAAGAATGAGTGAAGTTGTTTTGTTGTGAATAGTGGTAACACAATAAGAATGAGTGAAGTTGTTTTGTTGTGAATAGTGGTAACACAATAAGAATGAGTGAAGTTGTTTTGTTGTGAATAGTGGCAACACAGTAAGAATGAGTGAAGTTGTTTTGTTGTGAATAGTGGTAACGCAGTAAGAATGAGTGAAGTTGTTTTGTTGTCAATAGTGTTATCACAGTAAGAATGAGTGAAGTTGTTTTGTTGTGAGTAGTGGTAACGCAGTAAGAATGAGTGAAGTTGTTTTGTTGTGAATTGTGGTAACACAGTAAGAATGAGTGAAGTTGTTTTTGTTGTGAATAGTGGTAACACAGTAAGAATGAGTGAAGTTGTTTTGTTGTGAATAGTGGTAACACAGTAAGAATGAGTGATGTTGTTTTGTTGTGAATAGTGGTAACACAGTAAGAATGACTTAAGTTGTTTTGTTGTGAGTAGTGGTAACGCAGTAAAAATGAGTGAAGTTGTTTTGTTGTGAATAGTGGTAACACAGTAAGAATGAGTGAAGTTGTTTTGTTGTAAATAGTGGTAACACAGTAAGAATGAGTGAAGTTGTTATTGTTGTGAATAGTGGTAACACAGTAAGAATGAGTGAAGTTGTTTTGTTGTGAATAGTGGTAACACAGTAAGAATGAGTGAAGTTGTTTTGTTTTGAGTATTGGTAACGCAGGAAGAATGAGTGAAGTTGTTTTTGTTGTGAATAGTGGTAACACAGTAAGAATGAGTGAAGTTGTTTTGTTGTGAATGGTGGTAACACAGTAAGAATGAGTGAAGTTGTTTTGTTGTGAATAGTGGCAACACAGTAAGAATGAGTGAAGTTGTTTTGTTGTGAATAGTGGTAACACAGTAAGAATGAGTGAAGTTGTTTTGTTGTGAATAGTGGTAACACAGTAAGAATGAGTGAAGTTGTTTTGTTGTGAATAGTGGTAACACAATAAGAATGAGTGAAGTTGTTTTGTTGTGAATAGTGGTAACACAATAAGAATGAGTGAAGTTGTTTTGTTGTGAATAGTGGCAACACAGTAAGAATGAGTGAAGTTGTTTTGTTGTGAATAGTGGTAACGCAGTAAGAATGAGTGAAGTTGTTTTGTTGTGAATAGTGGAACACAGTAAGAATGGGTGAAGTTGTTTTGTTGTGAATAGTGGTAATACAATAAAAATGAGTGAAGTTGTTTTGTTGTGAATAGTGGTAACACAGTAAGAATGAGTGAAGTTGTTTTGTTGTGGATAGTGGCAACACAGTAAGAATGGGTGAAGTTGTTTTGTTGTGAATAGTGGTAACGCAGTAAGAATGAGTGAAGTTGTTTTGTTGTGAATAGTGGAACACAGTAAGAATGGGTGAAGTTGTTTTGTTGTGAATAGTGGTAATACAATAAAAATGAGTGAAGTTGTTTTGTTGTGAATAGTGGTAACACAGTAAGAATGAGTGAAGTTGTTTTGTTGTGGATAGTGGCAACACAGTAAGAATGGGTGAAGTTGTTTTGTTGTGAATAGTGGTAATACAGTAAGAATGAGTGAAGTTGTTTTGTTGTGAATAGTGGTAATACAGTAAGAATGAGTGAAGTTGTTTTGTTGTGAGTATTGGTAACGCAGGAAGAATGAGTGAAGTTGTTTTGTTGTGAGTATTGGTAACGCAGGAAGAATGAGTGAAGTTGTTTTGTTGTGAATAGTGGCAACACAGTAAGAATGTGTGAAGTTGTTTTGTTGTGAATAGTGGTAACACAGTAAGAATGACTTAAGTTGTTTTGTTGTGAGTAGTGGTAACGCAGTAAGAATGAGTGAAGTTGTTTTGTTGTGAATAGTGGTAACACAGTAGGAATGAGTGAAGTTGTTTTTGTTGTGAATTGTGGTAACACAGTAAGAATGAGTGAAGTTGTTTTGTTGTGAATAGTGGTAACACAGTAGGAATGAGTGAAGTTGTTTTGTTGTGAATAGTGATAACGCAGTAAGAATGAGTGAAGTTGTTTTGTTGTGAATAGTGATAACGCAGTAAGAATGAGTGAAGTTGTTTTGTTGTGAGTAGTGGTAACTCAGTAAGAATGAGTGAAGTTGCTTTGTTGTGAATAGTGGTAACACAGTAAGAATGAGTGAAGTTGTTTTGTTGTGAATAGTGGTAACACAGTAAGAATGAGTGAAGTTGTTTTGTTGTGAATAGTGGCAACACAGTAAGAATGAGTGAAGTTGTTTTGTTGTGAATAGTGGCAACACAGTAAGAATGAGTGAAGTTGTTTTGTTGTGAATAGTGGTAACACAGTAAGAATGAGTGAAGTTGTTTTGTTGTGAATAGTGGTAACACAGTAAGAATGAGTGAAGTTGTTTTGTTGATATTATGAAATAAAATTATTACTGTACACGAGACAACCACAAATTTTAGATGAACGCCATTACGGATCATTCTTAAGCTGCGACCGAAAAAGTTTTGATCAGTGCGCTTGCTTGGAAGTAAGCACAAATTACATACATTTCTGTGCATTAAATAGCGGTCCACCCCAAAATAAAATCTACGTTGAGATGAAACACCACAGTCGGACTTTCAACTGCCGTGTGAAGTTTCAAGCTACACGTCTTCATTCTTTACGTTATATGAAAATCTTTTTAGGCCACAACAATAAAATTCGCGAAATTTTTTCTATCTACAACTTCTCCAATTATTTAAAGAATTAAGGTCTTAAAACAGACTTATTTAGGTTTCATTACGTACACTTTGGCAAGTGTTACTAGTACTTTACCCACGCGTTTCTCTAGAACTGATATGCTTTTTCTTGCAGTGAACGCCTTAACTTATGCCTGATTCACACTTACTTGCGTCTGCGTTGTGTCTGCGTCAATCTTGCGCACTGTGTGAACATAAATGAAGTAAGTGACGCAAGAGCGACGCAAGAATATCAAATTTTTTTTATATCTTGCGTCGTTCGCTGCTTTTGCTTCACTGTTGCGGTATATTTTTATAATGTGAACACAAAAAGGCAATGTGCGCAAGAAACGCAAAGAGATTTTTCGAGAAAAAAAATTGAAAATAAAAATCATTTCACTGAGAGAAGTGAATAAAGTCAAAATTATCGCAACTGAAAAAGAGCAAAAATTGAGTGAAGCAATTAGAAAATACCCCGTGTGTTAAATCATAAACAAGACAAAAGTCTTAAAGATAAAAACAAGAACAAACTTGCTTGGAAGGATGTAGCCAAAGAAGCAAACTTGTTAGATGGTACGTAAACAATTTTTTAAAAATACCTAATTTTTAGCATATAAGATTTCTCGAAAAAATTCAATGTTAAAAAAAATCAGTGCTTCTTCACCATCCATATTGCTTAAGTTTTTTGTGTGTGACCGGCTTGCATTTTTCTTGGTTCACTCTTGCGTTCGTCTTAAAGAAGCTGCTATTGCGCATGCGTACTTCAAGACGCGAACACAAACAAGTGTGAATCAGGCTTTAACACGCACGGCTGCGAATTTAAAGAAATTAAAAAAAATCAAATTAATGGGTAAATTAATTTGATTTGTTTCCGTAAGAGCAAAATTTAATTCTGCAAACGTTTCTGACATTCAAGTAATTTTTGAAGAATGTCGCTTGCTGTAGTTTGTAGGCATTTTGTACACATTTTTATCGCGTTTTATACATGCTTTACTCTGCTTAGAAAAAAGATTTGTTCTAGCTACATGAATTTTAGGCGAAACATTTAACTTTACCAGTTATGTGTTAGTCAGATTCATTTTAATAAAATTTATTGTTTAGTTGTTGTTCTTAATTCCCATGAAAACCTCTACGATACTAGCCGTTGTCTGTCTCTCGGCCAACTTTGAGTGGTACTTAACCATGCACAAAATTTTTAACTTGTTATGACGGGCAAATTTCCGTGCCATTGTCGGGCTTGACTAGTTAACTAATTTCCTATCCGTACAATTAAATACTCGCGTGACACTGTTCCGGTTTTGCTAAAATAGAGTTGATACATACACACAAGAATCCAGACTGGCAAACGTATTTTTTTAGAAATCTCGCCTACTTTAGGACAAGCTGTTCGATGAAGTTTATTTTTTCGAAATACCGATCGCAATGTGTTGAACAAAAGGATATGACATAAATTTTTACGAAAATAACGGATTTCTCGAAATTGATTATTGCAATGTAGGCTTTATCAAGGCTTTCTGCGTTATAAATAGAGGTTTTAGACTTAGTATTCACCTAAAGTATAGGTTCTTAGAACTTCCGATAAATATTTGTATCTTCTAAGGTGACTCGTGCCTCATGTAATACCTGGCTGTGATTTTTAGTCATTTTTTACCACAAAGTACACCTCTTACTACTGTCGCTAAACACACATGGAAGTCCTGTTACATTTCTCATTAAACCAACACGTGCCGAAGCCATCAATCTAAACTAATAACCAGCCTGATGAGAAACTAGTGAGCATTTAATAATTACGCCATTTTTACCACCTATCTAGCCCTTGTAAAGCGTCGTAAAAAATTTAGTACCATCCACCCCCCTCCCCTCTCACTTGTTGCGTAATACTTCGAATCTTAAGACCGCATTTTTAATGGCGTGGTGTTTAAAGGACTGATAGCAATATTTAAATGAACAATTAGCTCAACCTCATAGTTGCTGTTGACCCAATTACAGACCTAAGAATACAAATCCATCCACTTTAATAAAACTGTCTCAACTATCATTAAGGATCTATACCCGTTTACAAACTTTCAATATTTCTCTTTTTACACCTTCACTGGACGCTTGCAGCAAGTCTACTTTATAATTTCCATGTTTTTCAATATAAGCAGTAAAATCATTCGTCCCTCCTCCGACGCCAAAATAATATGTCTTCGCAGCAAACAACGCCATACCATCATGCTGTAACTGATCCTGAAGTATGCGCAAAAGTTTCGGGTAGTATTCTTTATTGTATATAGTTTCAGACGATAAGATTATGTCAAACTTTGGAAAATTGTTGTCAGAAAGAAAGCTGCTAACATTCTCCCAGTCCCCCGAAAGAAATGTGAGTTTATTTTTAACATGCGATGGAGCGTTGAACTTTTGCATTGTGCAATCCACCGACGGGATTGTAAAATTCAAAACAACTTCCTTGTTATAATCCTGCCAGCAAATCTCTTGCGCTTCTAGGAAATATGTAAACAAACCCAGCAAGCCAGCCCCGCATCCAAGATCCAACACACGTTTACCTTTTAGCAGTTCTGCATTGTTGTTCAAATAAATAAGTAAATCAAACGTACATTCCCATACTTTCAAACCACCTTCATATTCACCTGATTGAAGGTCAGAAGAGGAGAGACATTCTAGGTCTCCTTCTGACTGTATTTCTTTGCTTACTTCATCGGGATCTATGTAATACATGGCTTTACCGTCGAGGGTGTATTCTTTGAAGGGATGTTTCCATTTGTTTGTAAAGTTCGGATTAAATACGTGTCTCACAGCTTTTCTTTCGCTGGCATTTTTCAACTGCTTTATATTAGACATGGTAGTATCTGTTGTGGAGCCAAAGTTGAAGCGAAAATCCATCTTTTGAGAGAAAGTCCTGTTTACACTTGTTGACTAAACAAGAATATAATTTAACAACATTATTAATTACAACAACAACAAAAATTCGATAAAACAATGATAACTTTTGGGCAAAAAGAGGCACAAAGATGAAAAAGAAATTATAATCAAGACGACAATGATGTCATTGTAAGTCAATGGATAAATTTTCGACAGTACGAAATCAAATAATTCTGCATAATTAATTGAAGAGACAAGCAACTGTGTTTAAAAAGCAAACGGAAAGTAGAGATTGCGTTGCCCACCTTACACAGTCGTTACTTACCAAAAAAAGGTTATAGTTTTAAAACTCAATCAGTTCCCCACAAAAAAATTAGGTAGAACCGAAAGTTCGAGCGAAAAATTTCTAAAAAATGATCGCATGTTTTGCTCAAAATCTGTCAAATTTATACGAAATGTCTTTAACTAGATCAGAACTCAAAGAACGTATTAGTACAATTTGTTTGAAATTTTAGCAAAATCCGTTCGTTGAAGTCTCTAGTGTAAAACCACGGTTCGGCATCAAAACATTCGTCAGGTTCACTTTGACGTGCTTGCTAGACGGGACTTTCTCAGAATAACAAAACTCAGTTTTATTTTTACATATATAAACGTAAATTAGAAGAAAAAAAAGATTATTTGTTTTTAGTCTTTATTTAAATTTTTACTTTTCTGTCTTAATTTCTCCTGTAATTGTGCAATCCTCTCTTCCAGAAGCGCCAGATTACCACTTTCACCTTCCTCCCTTTGGTTCATTTCACCCTCCCGTCGAAAGTCCGTGTTAACCACTGGCCCACGTGATGTTACGCCTATAGATTTTTGAAAGTACTCTGGTGACAGAGATTCTAAGTACAATACTCTACTTTCCAGGGCTCGCACAACTTCATAAACGTTCGCAAATTGATTTAACGGTCTATTTTCGAATAAAATTGCCTGTATGTTTCCCACCCTTTCTTTCAAATCGTGTGGTAATTTATGAAACGGTAGCAAGGTGGACGGATGCAAAGGAGGCCAATTTTTCACTTCATCAAGCTTGATCGGTTCATTCTTGCGGTCGCCTGACAAATTGTGAACACGTTTAATTTTTAATAAACTTTTTTGACTCCTTCTTTGAACAAAAACAGCATCAGTGCGTGCACACGATATTGTTGTCGGATCACTGTGTATTTTACAGAATTCGCGACGATTAAACGTATCGGACTCTATTCGTTTTCGTTTAATAAACGCATCAATACGACGTTTGAATTCGTTATTATCACAGGTGATTTGAATAAGTTTATCATCAGTCATCATGGAAGGATCAGTCTGTAAGCATTTATCACTGGTCGGTCTTGTCTCGTCCATCCAGACCTTGACTCGCTTAGGAAAGACATTGGAATACTCTAGTATATTTTGTAGTTCTTCTAACATGCTCCACAACAGGTTTACAATTTCTTGGTCCGATACGACAGGTTCATTTTTTTGTTTATCAAACAACACGTGAAGAGTAGGTGAATAGTTGTGATCATCCATTACGCCATGTAACTTACACACGAATCTCCGAAGGGCGGAAGTTACGTCATCAAACAAATTGGACTCGCACATTGTTTTTACGTCCTGAATAAAAAAACAGAGCGTGTCATTCATAAATACACAACTGAAAAAAATAATTGTTATGCAATAAAATAAAATAATGCACGGCATCAAAAATGCAATTCTCAGTTCACACGCTTTTGTTATAAGAAACTGTCAAATATGATTTGAGGCTGGCTGTTCTTATTTTTTAATCTTTATTCAGCCTAATTCAGCCGCATTTTGTTCTTATATATAATTTCTATCCTCAAATTTCATAAAAAAATTGTGTGTTTGTTTTTGCTCAAAGAGCTTTATAATTTTGTCTATTAA
This sequence comes from Hydractinia symbiolongicarpus, assembly GCF_029227915.1. Lineage (NCBI taxonomy): Eukaryota > Metazoa > Cnidaria > Hydrozoa > Anthoathecata > Hydractiniidae > Hydractinia > Hydractinia symbiolongicarpus. The sequence continues at coordinate 27,807,306 of NC_079879.1, forward strand.
CAACCGAGCCACTGTTTGTTGTCAGTAGTTATTTTTACGTAGTTATAAAGGAAGCGAACACAAGCAAAACAAATTCTCGTTGGCTTGAGAATGAATTGTAATAGAATTTTCGTCCTTCTCCTAATTTATATCGACACACAATGATTTGAGCCTAAAGCTGTTATAATTTTGTTCAAAATGTGAGGCTTGTATTCTTATCAAATTACATATTTCTTTTATGAGAAAACTGTTTTATGGCCTGAACCTCAATCGTCTTAAAATTTTGAGATTTTTGGGGCTCATTTGAATGAATAGTGAATTTAATAAAATAGCTAAAGAAAATAAAATTCTAACATTGAGACGACTACTAAATGTCGCAATTCAGGTGAAAAAATAAGTGCAAGTTGCAACAAGATCTGGTCGTTAGTTCGAAAATAATCGCTGAAATTCTTTACGCTAATTAATTTTGAGGTGCGTAATCACTGATTATGCTTTCCATACATCCAAAATTTTATAAGAGACTACTTCAAGACTAGAATTTAGTTAAGACGAGAAGGTTAACGGTTTTTAACATGTTCTCTAAGATAAACGATCTCACGGCATTTTTAGTACTCTGCTCAGAAAATTAATGAAAGCAAAAACAAATAATGAAAAAACAAAAACAATACACGACTTTTTTTATAAGCAACGCAACATTTGAGTTAAAACTAATGGTTTGTTATTATCCAGTCTAATGTTGCTTTAATTTTCTAAAGCATGCAAGGATTGCCTGTCATCAAAGTGTGTACAAAAAATGTAAACATCAGACCAAAAAGAAGAACAGGGAAAAAGTCTTCTATTATCCCTATGTTTAAATACTTGATAGTGTTTTAGAATTTCACAAATTAGCTCCGCACTATATTTGCTCAGCAATGACTCTAATTGAGTAGTGGCTCATAAAAGAATTGCTTTTAAAAAAAATTGTACGAGATGGAAACATAAAGAGAGCGGGGATATTTCGTGATTCGTTGCAAAATTTCACGTTTTATCAGATTCTGGCAGAGGTAGTTTTTCTTCAATCAAATCTATTAATTTTTGCAACTCTTCCTCGGTCTTTAACCGTTCGTCCAGTTCCTCGATAATCAACTGCATCTCCACGATAGATGTTGGCCGCAAGTTGAGCAGTTGTAATTTCTCTGCTTTCGTGAAATCGTATGGTTTTAACGCTCTCATAAAGTCTTGAACAATTTTGTTGTCTTGGTAAAGGCAAGGAGTTTTTTCAAGATGCTTTATCGTTTCATAAGCTATCGTTGCCACGTTGGTGTTTTTATGTTCGATCAGTTTTTCGTTTTCGAGCAGATGATATACTTCTGAGTTACTCAGCGTTGCAACATTTTCGTTCACCACTTCCATCTAAACAAATACGACAGAACGCAATCAGAAGAATATAACAAATTATTATTATTATTATTATTATTATTAAAAGACTATATTCTGGCATATCCATATACAAATATACATAGCTCTTCATCCAGAAAATTTTAAACAAGGAGATTAATAAAATTTAAAATATATGTATATATATACATTATGCTTACACTGAAAGAAATTTCTAATATATATTAAAAAAAAAAAATACTAATAATAATATTGTTAAAAGAAACGGACGAGAAAACAAAAACAAAAACAAAAACACAGAAGAGAAAGTGCGCGATTTGAGTAAGGAAAAGTCAATTAACGCATAACAACAGAATGATCCACAAAAATTTACTTAAATTTCTTTCAGTAAAAATAATTTTGTCTCTCTTTTAAATGTTATCAGCTTTTTAATCGAGCGAATGTCTTTAGGAAGTCGATTGAAAGACGTAGTTGTTACATCTTCGAAAGTGTTTTTGCGAAGTGATGTCTTTAATCGAATTTCGTCAGCATTTCGAAGAGTTCTTTTGTGAACAACAATTTCATTTTTCAAATACTTTGGCCAATTATTCTGATGAACACTTTTAAAGGCTGTGATCATCAAATGCCATTCTCGTCTTTGTTTAATAGGTAACCAACCTAAACGTGTTATATCTTCAGTATGGCTGTACTTATTCCATACAAAGCTGGCTGCACGTATCATCACTTTATGCAGCTTTCGAATTTGGATGGTTGTTAATGGAATATAAACAGTGTCGTTAAAGTCTAATTTTGACAAGACTAGCATTTCAGCTAATTGTTTTCGTAACTTAAATGGTGCCATGCGTTTTAGTTTACGTAATATAGATAAGATGCCATGACAACACGATACTACACTCTGTACATGATCATTCCAACTTAGGTGTTCATCTAATTTAACACCCAATACAGACCATGTTGGAACTCTTTCAATCTGGAAGTCATCCAGTTTGATATCAGTACAATCGAGGTCGTTGAGATTGTGTCGTTTTGACATTTGTGATGTTGAAAACACCATTAACTTTGTTTTTTCCTTGTTCAGAACAAGATTGTTATTTGTAGACCATCTTTGAAGTTGACTTATATCTCCGTTTATTTGTTCCTTTGCCTTCGCAAGATTATTTAATTTTGTGCACGTAAACAAAGTGGTGTCGTCAGCATACTGTAACGTACTCGTTGTCAAATTCATTTCCAGGTCAGTGACGTATAAATTGAAAATAACAGGGCCTAATATTGACCCTTGCGGCACACCAGATGTGACGTTACAAAATTCAGAGGTCTTATCATTAATTCGCACAATTTGTTTTCTGCCACACAAGTAACTCAAAATTAGTTCAACAAACTCTTTGGAAAAACCGATTTGGTTGAGTTTCCTCATTGTAGTTTCATATTGAACAGTATCAAAGGCTTTCGAAAAGTCAGCTAATACTACAAGACTGATTTCGTTTTTACTCATTGCTTCTTTGATATCCGTTCTACGTTTCATCAACAAAGTAGTCGAGGAGTGTCCTTTTCGGTACCCGGACATCTTTTCGGAATATAAAGATTTCTCATCGATAAAGATTATCATTTGTGTAAGGATAAGACGTTCAAATACTTTGGATAAAATAGGAAGGATGGAGATCGGTCGTAGTTCTTTTATTGATGTAGGAACATTCACTTTTGGAATAGGTGCGACTCTTGCCACTTTCCATTGACACGGGAAGCATTTTTTCTCAATGCACGTATTTATAATATGTGTTAGAACAGAAGAAATTTCATTTGCTAGTAATTTAACATATTTCACTGGTATATCATCAAACCCAGTTGATATATCGTTACGTAGTCCTTTAAGTTCTTTAAGTACCTCCTCATACTTAACATGTCTGAGTTGAAACATTTTGGAAGTCGATGGTGGTAATGTTTGGGGTACTTCCTTTAAATCAATTTCAGATTTTGGAATTGATCCAGTAACTCGCTCAGCTGTTCCGGCAAAAAAAGTGTTTACACTATCAGCGTCAAAATGAAGAGGCTTCGAAGGAGGATGTAAAATTCGATTGATAGTGTTCCACACTTCTTTCGAGTTTTTAGAACTAAGTGCTTTTCTATAAAAGGAAACTTTAGCTTTCTTGATCTTTTTCTTAACAGAGTTTTTAAGTTGTCGAAATTCGTTCCATATCATTTGATCGTTAGTTTCATGAGCAAGTTTTCGAAGTTTATTTCGCTTCGTTTGGTCACTTTTTATGTTTAAAGTATGAATCCATGGAGATGGTGGTCTTGTTATTTTTGTTCTTCTTAACGGGGCATGTCTATCAATGCAATCTTGCATGAACTTGTGAAGTATCTCCACTTTTTCTTCTGGATCATCTATAGCGTATATAACTGATATCGGTAGGTTCGAGAAATCCGACACAAAAGATTCCCTATCAAATTGCCTTTCATCTCTTATCATTTTATATCGAGGTTTAAACTTATCGTATTTAATGTTGATGATAGCGTAAGGTCCATCATGGTCACTAATAGTTTCGCATGGTAATACATCAGTATGTGCGATTTTGGTATTATTGTTAATTATCATATGATCGATCAATGTTGCGCTTAAAGGAGTCGTCCTGGTTGGCTTTGATACTATCTGTTTAAGGTTGAATGCAGATAAAATATTGTTGTACTGTCTTACTTGGCAACATTCTGGTTTGAGAAGATTTATGTTTATGTCCCCTGTTATAAGTAGCAGGCCATCCCATGTTGTTTGGATATAAGTTATCAAATCTTCAAATTTAGTTAACCAGTCAGAAAAGGAGATGATTCTTTCCGATCGGTATATGACCCCAAGAAGTAGTTTACTATGCTTGTTTCGGCCATCTACCTCGATCCATATATGCTCTAAATTTTCGTACATATCATTAATATCCTTTCGAATGCGATATTTGATCAAACTGTTCACATAAATTCCAACACCCCCTCCTCGAATTTGGTCTCTATTCACATATTCCATTGAGTAACCAGGTATACGGACGTATTCCAATAAATTAGCATTATTTTTTAGCCATGTTTCGGATAAGCAAACAATGTCGAATGGGTGGTCATCCAATAATACCAGTAAATCGTTAAAATTAGATGTCATCGATTGTGTGTTTATGTGCAGTACTCTCAATTTTTGATAATGTTCATGCAATGCGTGTTGATGACTGCTGTATGTTGCACCTGAAATAGTTGATGAAATAGTTGAATTCAAATCATTCTCTCGCGCAAACGGCATTAATAAGTGTGTACAGTCGGTACATGTCCACTTTACCGGAATACAATTCATTATGGAATGTGTCAAGTTGGTATCGGCACATTTTGCATGAGTTCGATTAAAACACATTTCACAGGCGAGCTGCTTTTGATTTCGTCTGATAGTTGCTCTACATTTAATGCACTTAGTTGCTTGGGGTTTGGGCCCTGGGTTGGTTTCCACGTCGCCACTTTGCAAAATAAAATTAAATGTAGCACACGTATTGTTATACTAGGAGACTCTTGCTTTACCTCTTTTAATAACGTAACTATAGCTTCTGTCACCTTTTACAATCGTTCCATTTATTTCAATGGTCTTAATGCTATCGTTAAAATCAATACATAAAGTAATTAGTGATGTTATTAATATTACGGCATAAGACATTGTGGTTACCATGGTGATATAGAGTGTTGATAAGAAGTTTTGCAAATTGTTGCAATTTGCCGGGACGTGTAATACCCAAAAAACGTTTAAATTTTCTGCATATAAACCAACTAATCCAAAATAATCTTTGTATAAGCAATAAAATTACTTCGGAATGTATAAGAGTCGCAATTTTCGTCGATAGCCACAAATAGAGTACGATTTCCTTAAAATCTCTTATATGGCATACGTAAATCCATAAAAACTTTTAAATTCTTTCCATATAAACCTTTAGAGGCCTAGTTTTATTTCAAACGTCTTTATTCTTCTCTTCTCGCAAAATTACTGTTGATCAGGTGTTTCCTCGATTCTTCAACTCAACGTTGTTAACTTAAACTCAGGGACCTAGAAATAGTGTGAGTTTTTTTATCTGTTAATGTTAATGTTACGCTGCGACATCTAAATTTTTCACAACATCGTCGAAATAATTAAATTCTTTATTTCATAAAAATTTTGCTTATAAAAGTTTTGATAGGTCATAATCATGTGATAAAAATGAAACGATTTTATAACCTAGGAATTTTATAATTTCATTATTATTAAATTAAAAAAAAACACAAAAAAATTGAGGTGTAATATTAGAACAAGAGTAGACTTACTGTGATATGATAATATTTTAATCTGACATTTCTACATTTTATATCGGTTATACTATCAACACGGGTAGTGGTGATATTTATACATGGTCTGCTTCAGGTAGCCTTCAACTGAGCATGAAATGCGATTTTATACCATTTCGTCGCGTTACCATTGTGTGTTTAAATTTTTCATTTTCGGACATGTGCAAACGGCACATGCGCACAAACTATATAATACACATTTGAAAAATTTTATTTCCTTATGCAATCAACATTAAAATGAGTCTCATTTCGTCCAGTATCATGTAAACATAAAGAATTTTCACTTCACTTCAAATATGGAACTTCGTGTAAATGTATAATTTCTGCGTATATGTAGACATAAAGTTTACATAACAGTGGAACTAAACACATTCCAACAACTAAAATGATCCAACAATAGTTTAAATGAGAAGAAACAAAATAGGGAAAAAAACTTTTAAGCTATTTTCAAAGTTATACGATGCAGATTTCATGTCATGCAATGCCAGGTTGAAACAATGAGTTCAAAAATACGATTACGATGTAGGTGGAAATATCAAGAATATGAAACACAGCCAATTCAACATCATCAAAACATTGTGAGAGCTTGGAGAAACCGATTGTATTTTCAAGTGGAGAAAATTATTGACTTATATTTTAACAGCTGTTTTTCATGACATTCAAAAGGCATACTCATCACAAGCGAGAACGGAGAAGGTACATAAGATCAAACAAAGAGATAGTGGGTGCATGACAATTATATTGCGCATATTATTTGTGCTCTAAAAAAACTCTATCCATTTCTTTTACATCAGAAAGCATTATGTCATAACGTGGCAGCATATTTATTAATTTCGTTTTAATGTCTATCAACACGAAGAATAAACCACGTGATCTTGGTGACGTGTTATGTTTACTTCTTGTTTTTCTCAAGCAATTTTTACAAAACAAAATTTGTTTTTTATTGATACCCTTACATTTAATTTTTTTACTGCAGTAATTTATTTTAAAGGTAACATCCGATTATAGCTATAGTAGCTAACCATAGCATGCCTCCGCAATTTAACAGGGAATGTGCGTGCTTGTTAAAAACCGCCGCACCAATCTAAAATTTGAAATTTCGATATCTGATACAACGGATAATTTTTTTCTTTGTACGAAAAAGGTTGTAGTCACATGGTGACCACAAAACATTAAAATGTAATTTCCAGGAGAATCCAGGACAAATCAGTTCAATATTCCCGGACAATTCCGTAAGAAATTGCTAACTTTAAAAATCACAAGCCAATAAAATTTTTATGCAATGCAATCTATAGAATTATTTGTGGACCACTGGAAACCAAATATGTTGCAGCAGTTTACAAACCTCGTTTTTAATTAACCCTTTTACCATTGTTCTCTGGCTCCCTGACATGCAGGCCTTAAAGTTTGCCCAAATATTTCCAAAGGTGATTCTTTTTTTCCCATTTGGAAAATATAATTGATTTAATGCTAGAATCTTATGAAAATAAATTAGCCTTCGTCAGAGAAGTGGCAATGAATACGAGTGATTCGAAGTAAGAATGCAAAGTACGATGGCCCCTATGGCTCACTTCTCTTCAAATTTAAAAACACTTCTTTTCTATGATCCAAACAGTTCTCTTCTGTATTCTCTTTTGCATTTTGACACTTCTCTTCTGCACTTAACACTTCTCCGCATGTGGCCTTAAACTTTCTTTTCGCAAAAAAATTTAAAATCTGGTCCGTAATTTTACACCTATGGTTTGTGTATATTTTTCACTTTTCGCAAGAAGTATACTTGGCAAACACGTGCTCAATTTACGGACAGCTTATTTTAGCAGGTCCCGTAGCATGTGCATGAATAAAATAATATCACTAATCAATTCAGATTAGTAGCTGAGTAATTACTTTTATCAATGGACACGATAAATGACAAAATAAACTCTAATGAATATGCTTTATAAGAATGTTAGGTTAGGATTCTAGGTTAAAAACAATAGTTGTTTTGTTGAGAACAACAAAAAAGTAAGAATATTGACCAACCTGGTTAGAATTTAGTGGGTGCATCAAAAAAGATATTTGTATCTAAAGTATGTGTAGTGGACACACAGAGTTATTGATTACTAAGAACACTAGATCTTATTTTTGTCCAAGAGTCGGTATGTCATTCATTCATCCTTGTCCCCAGGGACTTTAGACGTCACCCATTATATTTCGAAAAGGCAAAAATGCCTGAGAACGAGGGTTGTTATTTATTTAAAACCAGCTCAATCAATTTTCTAGACTAGAATTAGGTCTGGGAATTTTTTGAGTTCATGGAAGAGAAGTGTTTCAAACTTTGGAAGAGAAGTGTTTCAAACGGAAGAGAAGTGTTTCGAACGGAAGAGAAGATTTCGGAGGAATAAAGAGAAGTGTTTTGACTAAGAAGAAAAGTGTTTTTATTGAGAATAGAAGTGAGCCATAGGGGCCATTGTAACAAAGAGAATAGTAACAATCACTCTGAGTGTATTGAAGTATCTTAACAGTTCTTGGGGAACATAAAAGATCATGTGTGTGAAATTTTGAGGATGACATTTTGAAAAAAAATACACTGAAATCATCAGTGACTTTTGACACAAAGGAGCACGTTTCAAAAGAAGGTGTAGTAGTTTTCTTGCTATGTTACCTTGAAGCAGCAACGTCAAAAATTATCATTTTTCGTTCTGGGAATATAGCCAATTTATTCTCGAGGTTATAGTGAGTAAAGTGTATAACTTTACCTCACCAAAATCTATGATGTTTCTCCATATGATGAACTTGTAAAACTCAATAAAGTATTTTACTTTTCATCTGGAGAATTAGTTTTCATGTTTTAAATTTTAAGGAATTAGCACTTTATTTATATCTTTAGAAGAAAATTAATTCAGTAAATTAGGTGTCGAGCATATTAAAGTAGTTTTTCTGTCATTGTGGTCTTGTGAACAAACTTCTGACCATGTGGGCAAGTATTGATTTCTGAGACCTTTCATTGATGTCAACAAAATTTAAGCGGTATGATGTTAATTTTAAGAATTTTTAGGACTAAGAAAAACTTGAATTCGATAGAAAAATAAAATAAAATTTGAGATTTTTTCTCAAAAGGCAAAGCTAAAAAAGCATGTTCTTGAAGCTTTCTTAAAAGGTATCGGTCTCTAAACACTTACAGTTTTAACAACATCGCATTTATTGGTTATGGGAAACGAATGAAAAATTAATTAAAAAATATGCTTAATGATGTAAAATAAAGAAGTTTAAGAAAACTTTACCTAAAAAGTTTTTTGAAAAAATCCCTTCTGTAACGTTCGTAAAAAGATTCAAATATTTAGAATTGCAAACATTTTTCTTAACATGATAACTTTCCAGGACAATTCCAGGACATCTTCAATTTTTTGTCAAAATTCTAGGATTTCGCAGGAATTTCCAGGACAAGTTAAATTTTCCAGGATTTTTCAGGAATTTCCAGGACCGTGGTCACCATGAGTTAAATTAACCTGTTCACGTACGCAATTTAAACAAGTTTTTCTGATAGTTTAAGAGCTCGTGACGAAATCGTTCAAGCCATAAGCTAGAGAATGTTAAACCTGCTCTTTCAAGAGTAATTAACTTGAGTTGCAAAAAATGTTTGTAAGCTGCATTGTATCAGATCAATCCTCTGTACATTATTGGTTAAAATATTTTGTCACCACTACAATAACGCACACAAATTACATATGCGCAGAATGCATATATCACACATGATCTTAAACAACTTTATTTTTACGTAGGTCTTAATTTTTTTATTCCAAAAATTCAAGGTGTGACCACGCTGTACAAACACGTTAATTTTTTTGAAAGAAGGAAGACGAGATAAGTTACAAGTAAGAAAAGCGATCATGTGATATCGTTGGAATTACTATCATTTCAGTTTACAATGATCAATACATCAATTTCGTTTTTTTTGATTTACTATCAATTCGTTTTTGATACATTAATTTTGTTTTGCCAATTAATTTTGTTTAATTATATCCTGCTAAACTATGTAATTATCCACGTGATCAGTAAATTAAATTGTTTTCCAAACAAACCAATTACATGCTGACGTAAGTGAAACTGGCTTTAGTAAATATCCAGTACTAACAGCGCATGCGCGTATTTCCGCTGACATACAAACTGGTAGAAAGTCGACAGCATTCTGATAAACGAAAGTAGCTATGCGTTTAAAAAAGAATTTTGCGAAATTTAAAGTAGTTGAAACTTTCGTGTATTAAACTTTTGCGAGAGAAAATAAATGGCGAAATTAACTAACTTTCGTGATTGGCCTCTTCTAAAAATTTTCGGGGGAAATAACTTTCATGAATGATAATTTTGATTATTATTTGATTATTATTTCTTCAAGATCTTGAATAACGGTAAAGTTACCATGAAAAGCCATCAACAATAAAAAACCACATGATTTTGTGCCCATGAAGAGAATTGATTCATAATTTTACACGAAACCTTAAATAGTGAGAATGAAAGTTATATAAACGAATTTTTTTTATTTCATAAAATAATTGCAGAATAAATAAAAATTCGCGAAAATTAACAAATAGCTTATTTCAACATATTATGAGGAGCCACTCCGAAAATTTTTGCGGGAACTAACTTTCGCGAAAGTTTCTTGGTTTAAAGTTACCATTTTTAAGACTGATGATTTTTAAAGCGTGCGAAGCTGCTTAAATTGGCTTTGTAATTCTGTTGTAGTTTTTGTTCTTAAAAATTTCTAATATAGCTGATGTAATCTTTCTACCACACATTTGCGTTTCCTGATTTAGAGAAGAGGAGAATTGTCAATTTTAACTTATTTTGAAAGCATAAGGACTGACTTTACGACGGTTTTCGATATTAGCGACACTAGAGAAACGGTTTTCGATATTAGCGAAACTAGAAAAAGAGCTTTTAACATTACCAAAATAAAAACGGTTTTAGACATTATTAAAATTTGAGAGGTTATGTTTAAAACTTCTGGCGATCTACTACAGTATTAAATACCTTCTTGTTAGCAGAGAGTATGAATAAGTAAAGTTTAGCCTGTATACAGCAGCTTTTCGATCTTATTTGGAAATGACATATAGATAAGGCGTGGCTAGAATAGAAAATGTCAATCAATTTATACATGTCAAATTTTTTTCATCCAACTTGGGTTTATTTTACACAAAATTTACAAAAATAAATCACATAGCTATAAAAATAGTTCTTCCTATTATATCCCATCGTTACGAAGGTGAATAATTAAATTAAGATCCTTTTTTGCGCCTTTTAATGCGCCTTTACGTATACGCACTCCTCCACAAAGATTTGATACAACAGTTTTCGCTGTTAATTACAATGCAGTTAGTTACTATATTCACTGGATACAATGAAATGAGATCTCTCCCTAGAAGGGTTACGTGGATGTTACTGTTTTGTTACTTATTACTTTTTACAGCTCCATCCTACATAAGTTCAGTTGAGTCGTTACCGTGGCTCTCCACCGCATGCTCACGTAACAATTTACTGCGCATTCGCAGTAAAGATTTTCGAAATTCTCCATGATGAAAACAATATATCAGTGGAGCAGCAACAGCATCAAGAAAAGCTAAATACTTCACAATAAAACCAATGTGTTGCTCTAAAGGAGAATCGTCGTAATCTTCTGGAAAACAATTCTTACACATGTCCAATATGGGATAGTAAATAGTAGAAGGAGTCCAGAAGACGGCATAAGTGATGGCCAAGATGAAAGTAAGCAAGGTCACTTCCTTGTACTTTCTTATATCTTTTTTTCTCAATTCTATCTCCTTTCCACTTCGGTCTATTAACGTGACTGCGCTATGTGAACGACCACGCTCCCCGGTGCGAACATTCTCAATGATTTTTAATCTGTGTATAATGTAAACATAGGACAATATGATTAACAAATACGGCAAGGCTGTGTTTACACAGAGCATGAAAACAACCCATTCTTTTTGCTGCACGTAAAAGTAAAACTGTGGACGATTTTTTTTAGTAGAGTTCGATTGCAGAGACGAGTTCATTAACAAAGTCGAGTTGATAGACAAAGTCGAATTGATCTTATTAACGCTACCAACTTTTGAAGAAATTTCTGTTTTTTCCTGAGGTATAAACGGGATGAGACACAGTGAAATAATATATATCCACAACAAAACCAAAACTATTTTTACACGTCGTTTGGTGACCCTTGGCTTGTATTTATTAAACCAGAATGCTGCTAAGAATCGATCGACGGAGATAAACAACACACCAAGACATGTCCCATAAAAAGTTAACATGTACGAAAAACGAAAACCATTCGCAAAAACACGACCCCAAAATAAACTTGCAACTTTTAACTTCTTGCCAGCATAAAACGGAAACACGAACAATCCCTGCGCGAGATGCACGACCAGAAGGTTTAGTACGAGCAGTGACGATGATTTATCGCGTAAAGTCTTCGACGTTCGGATGATGTAAATGCACAAAATATTGAGAAAAACTGCAACAATAGCTAGCAGAATTAAAAACACAACAACGGCTGTGATGTTCAACATGGTATATGATATCCAAAAACAAAAATTACTCTCCCTCCACACACAACGTGATGTGTAGAAAACTTCCTTTTTGTAATTTTCAACTACACACAACAACTTGACAATATTCCAACTAAACACAACTGTCCACAATTTCTAACAAAACCACTTTATCTGCTAATTATAATAATTATTCAACCGCTGAAACCTCATTAATTTTCAACGAGTACCATTCACATTGCTCAAGCCTCTGTTCACGTTTTTAACTTAACGAGAATTGCTATGTCTATAATCATAAAACGTCATGAAATATTAAACCGCTAATGAAAGAAAGAAAAGTTTTTTTTATAAACTTATCGAAATAATGAGAATTCAATATAATTCAGTCTTATTAAAGCTTGTTTACTAAAACCATTCAAAGCCATTTTAACAAAACCATTTTATGTATAAACATAACGGGTATTTATTTTTCTCAGTGCATTAAAAAAGTGACGTTTAAATAAAATTTTTTTGCCAAATCAGCATATCTGTCTTAATGTCATTTTAAATTACGTCAGCATTTTCATTATCACCTAGGGTGAGAAGTTAACTAATGAATACATTCCATGACGACAACAAAACATAAAACCTATTCACAAAAATTTTCATAATACTTGTCAACTGTACTTAAGAGAATTAAAATTTTTGTAACACGTGACACAAATCACGGTACCATTTATCGCTCGTGCAGTTCTAACGAGGGTTAAGGCTCTATTGTGAGTCAAGACTAAGTGACAAACTACCCAATCATAGCCATAAACTGCCCGACAACGGTTATAAAAATTTGTCAGCCTAAAAACCAACTTTTGAAATCCCTATAGAAATTCATTGCTACATATTGTGGTCTTTAAACAATGTCTATCATGGTTGCGAAGGTTTGTAGTGAAAATACACGTCCCGCACTACTGATGACCACACACACATATCATACACACAAAAAATATCCCGCAATACTAAACACCACACACATACATGACACACACACGAGAAAGTATACATGACACACAAGAGAAAGTATCTCGCACTACATATTCGCACAGAAAACAAAGTTATGTAAAGATTCAATGTTATGCGATTCTTTTGAAAATTTAATTTCAGTTCATAAAATTTATCGCAAGAAATATTTGTGAGACTCGAATCCATTCCGTCTTGTTAAAAGTTCAAAAAAAATTATTTAAAAACATAAACGAAAAATAAGTCTTCCAGAAGATTCTCTAAACAAAGTAGTTGAACTTTTGAGCAAAGCAACAAGATATTTAGCAGATGCTTCCAGCCGATACATCTCTTCTTTTATCACATATCCAACCTCCTATACAAATGCAGGTGTTTCAAATAAAGAATTTATTACACAGAGATAACCGTCTTCTCTATACTCTCTGTTGCTAGGTTGCAACTATTTAAGAACGTGAAAAGATTTCACAAATTTAAATCGCAATTCTATCCGAACTTTTTTAAGAAAGCAGCTATGTGAAAAATTTGAAATCCTCACCTAAACTTTGTTTTATTGGTGGTCATAAATGTGATATTTCAACATTCCTTTTTTTCAAAAACTGTATATTTACAAAAATGTAACATGTAGCAAGTTTTCGTCTGCATCTGTCTTCAGTGTAATATACGACCTCAACCACAATTTTAAACATTCCCTTTTTATTTTAATGATATTTAACAAAAATATTGACATATTTTCATTATTTGACGACAAACTAACAGCCTACTACGACGTTTTCTTGAATTTCAGTGTTACTGGACTTTTTTTTATTTTTTATTTTGGCTATGGCGTAAAACGGCCAGAAAATATTTTACAATAAAACAGATAATGAAAAGATAACAACACATCGAAAAGGTTGACGGAACAAGAAAAAACAACAACACTGAACTGTGATATTGGCCATCGATTTGCTAACGTCAGCCTGCGATCTATCCCCTAAACTTTCATTACAATGGTATATTGACCGACTGCAACGTCTTCGATGGAATTGATTCAGGAAAAACATATTTTTATTTTTACCTAGCAGGCTATTAAGTGATATTTTTGTTTCCTTTTCTCATCAATCAACTCAAATAATCGTTTAAATAAATGTCTGTAATCACCACTCATACCACCAGTTGCAGCGAAAACGACCGGAGTAAAGCTACCATGCTCAGGCCTTGCCATGAGCAAATAACCTCCCGAGCAATTAATTGCTCGCGTCAGAGTGTCTACGCGAGCAATTTTGCTCGCCATATTTTTCGCTAAAAAAACTTTACATTTAGTCTTTCGGGGGTGTGATTAAAACATTTCCAGTTCGGTCGGACATGTCCGTAGATCGTTTCGAACTTTCGTCGGTTAAAACGTCCGGTAGAATTTCGTTGCATAAGTTTTTGATCTTATCAGCCATGTGTTCATTCTTAGCACACACAATCAAAGACCTGTTATCATGACTCACCTGTTATCATGACTCCAAAAAATATCCAAACTTTAGCACAAATAGGCACAGTTCATTTCACCAACCAACTGAAAAGCTCTCTAGCAGGAGAAACATCATCAGCATTTCTTCCGTTGGCTACCTCAATAATCATGAATATCGTGGGACATATGGCAATTGCATCAACAGCCACAACGATATGATCGCACTGTGCTTTCCCTTTCTCAGAATTCAGCTTTATTCCTCCAAACACAAATAACCTAAATGTTATAGACTATTGTGCATAAACGCAAATTCCTTTTATATTATGAAAGAAAACGTTTCTGTTCACAGCGGTAAAGCTTTCACAGCATTCAATAACAACACAGCTTCTGCATTCTCATCCTGAAATATTGTATGAACCACATCTTCACAGACTGCAACGATCGAACCGATCAAATTATATCTACACCTGTAGCGGATATAACAACTTTGATTAACCAGCAACAATGAAACGAAGCGCTAGGTTCGCATAAAGAGTAATCAGACGACATTCCAAGAATGCTTCCAATGATGCAGAATCTTTCTAAGTAATGCATAACTTTTGAAAATGTTTAACATATATTGGCAGAACTTTCTCTAGATTTGGACGGCAAGTATCCTTCTCCCTCCATCAGTATCAATTTCAGATGGTCCAGATCCTCTTTTTATCCTGATCGCCATTTTTCTAACTGATTCTGCGTGCATACTGAATTTAATGAACGACTGGAGGCTCGTTTGGTAACAAAACGTCAGGGTCAGTTTTTCTTCAGTAGGATGGTTCATCTGTTGGTTACATAAAATATTTTCATTCAGGGTTAAATACCATGCTGCATCTTGTTGGTCAACAATTTGATTGCATCATTAACATTGCCTTTTTGTTTGAAAAGAGGATTTGGGCGTAACATTACTGCCACGAAAACAGTCCCTTGTCGAACTTATGAGTTAAAAAATAATAATTTGAGATTTAAAAAAAATTGTCACCACACTGACCACCTCACTCCCTGCTCCTGTGTATAACTTATTTATATAATAAAAATGATACCAGCCAAAGCAACATATTCAAAACAACCCGAGACAATCTTAAAGTGAGAAAAAAGGATTTTTGGCAACTGTTTTAAGTGGGATTACACGTTTCGCGAAAGGTTGTGATAAATCTAACATTACTTCGCAAAAATACCGACGCTGGGTGGTAATTCAATAGGATATATTGTTTAGCAAAAGTATAATCAGCTCATTGGAAATCTTTATAATTATTTGGCGCAATATTATTTAGTAGGTATCACTTTTTTTTCTATTTTTCCTTACAGCTTGTTTCAATATTTTTATTGGTTATGTATTGAATCCAGCAATTCGCAAAATTATCGTTATGGTGAAAGTAAGTCGATCCATCCACGATATGACTGCAAACGATGAGGAGGATATTAAATATAGTAAAATACATAAATAACCACATGAATGATTAAGTAAGAGAAAAGGGTATAGCATTTCAGAGCTAAGGTAATTGGTACAATTTGCTTCATTTGTGATTTCTGAGACCAAATTTTAAATTCCTCATGATCTGCCTAAATCCATTTATTTATTCTTTCCGATTATTTTTTTAAAGACAATGAGATCAAAGACTTAGGTTGTCTAGACTCTCTCAGAAAATTCAAACTTTTTCGTGACCAAATCCCTTTCTAACGGTAGAAAAGTAACTAGTATTTTGTAAAAAAACATACATAAATAACAACCCTGACAATAGTGTACAGACACCAGTTTATTAACACAAAGCAACAAATGATTTTGATGGCTTGTAACATTTTTTTTAATAAAAGGTTAAAGAAACAAAGGGTCTAGAGTCTACGAACTCTAAAATCTCTGTTTATCTTCAGACCAATTTGATTAATCCTATCAACCTTAATGTTTTGCCCATTTTGACGTGACTTGTACAGAACACTTAAAATATTTGTGCAGTAAAACAAACAAAAAAATACAGCACTATACCTTTGCAACACATAACCACTGTAAACTGTGCTTCTGTTTTTTGTACGTCTTTTTAATATACTTTTCTATAATAGACAGAACAAAAATGTTAACAAAGTAGAAAACACGAAAATGTATATACTGGTTTTATTTCAAGATCTTGCAGGCTCAAAAGAAACCTAGGTGAAAATTTATTAAAATCTAACAAAACCATCTGCAAATAATATTCTAAATAACAACAAATAAAAAACACAATAAAAGACACAAATAAAAATGCATGTTTTTGTTATACTATACACGAACGCAATTTCTAATATATAAGATAAAATGAGGATGAACAAAACGTTTTTCTTATGGGTCATTTCTTTTATAATTGAGATCGAATCTGTATGCTGCTCTAAGTGTTCTGATGACTATAGAAATAGTCAAGGAAGCACTTTAAGGATCCAGTACCAAATCTGCTGTGTGAAAAAGCCCTGAGCAGAAAGTAATGAAAACTAAATACAGTAAAAGTTTACAAAACTGGAAGCATTTGATTACTTAATCCATAGTATCAAACATTATTAGGTAATATACACACACATTACAGCCCTACTTGTGTTGAAATTTACGCAATCTAAAATTTTGGCGGTGTGACTGCACAATTATGTGCAAATTTCAGGCTGCATGAAAAGGGTTAATAAAATATAAAACAGAATGTTAAAGTCTTTTATAATTAACTATTAAGCTTCTTATAATTAAGTTTTTACTCCAAACTGATAAAATCTTATGCTCAAAATTAGGCATATTTCTCTGATGAGACAATACTTTATTGGACAAAATATTCTTTATCTAGGAGAAAATTTTGTCACTTTTGTTTTTTGCCAAATGAGGTCTCAATAAAGAGCTTTCTTAAGATAATAATTTAAAGTAAGATCTCTTTAAAGGTTATTTTTTATTAAAAAAGCATCTTATGTTAAATTGCATTCTTTTTTTCTCTTTTTATTTAGCAGTTGGCACACAAAATTAGGAATGCGAAGATTAATGATCCATGTAAATTTTAGCATAATAAAAGTACACACTGTGACATGCATTGTTAAAATTATACATGGTGTTGTGAAAAAGCATAAAGTGCATCAAAACAAACAAAACACTGTTCATCGCAAGCCCCAAACATTTTCATCCAATCAATGAATAATTCTTTGTCCTTTTTTAGTGTTAAGAATTTGCCAAAAACTTGAGATACATGTGTTATACCACTGGCATGCATTTGTTCAGCAGTTATAGAATTGACACCAGGTAGACAAGTAACACCACTCTGCAGCATCTTAAAAGTCAGCATTTCTTTGCAAGTTTATAAACTATATAATATATATATAAATTAAAAGGTTAACATTATTCAGGCTCTACCAGGAATATTTAGGTATGTGAGTGGCAAAACACAGGAAAGAGTTAAGTAAGCTGCATTTGTCAAATTCTTCTAAAGGTGTATAACTTGCAAACTATTTTTTTAAAATAACCTGCATTAAAGGAAGTGTGTAAGTACGTAACAAGAAGTTTAACATCCTTGGGGATTCAACCCAAATAAACTGGTTAATCTTCTCCTTCTACTGTTATTAGACCACCAGAGATACCTATACCATTGGTCCAACTTGCTTTCTACTCCTACACTACAAAAGGAATAAACTAGTCTTCACAGAACGACTAAGAAACTCTGCGCAGGAGAGTGCAAATACTATAGGATGACAGGGGCTGTTCTTTTAGATAAATAATCAATTAATTTGAAAAGACAAAAATAAGTTATTGATTATTTTTAAGAACGAAAACATTCTTTTTATGAAACATATTTTTTGATTCTAGTATATATGTTTCCTAACTTTCAGGTAGAGTAATATTTCAGTTTTATTTCAAACTCGCCTTGCATAGCTTTAATCACTGCAAATGTCTCATGGTTGTACATTTCAGACTCATTGTTTGAATTACCTTCCTCGTAATTCTTAACCCTTAAATCAAAGTTTTGATCCCCTAAAAAAGCAGTACTACAATCAAATAATTCACAAGAATTTGATTTCATAGATGAATTTTTTAACTTTCCAGTATTTAATTTCACGGTGGAACCCTGAAACCACAACATGTGTAAATTTTTGTGAATTTAATAGTTCTTGTGATTTAGTGTCAAAATATGTTGCAGAAGGCTTTATGTTGTTATTGTATATATTATTGCAAAATTAAATTTCTGAATTATTTACAGGATAGCTTGTTCAGTTCCTATTGGTTCTGTTATTATTAAGAAAAGAGGACCAAGTGCATTTAATTTTTCCGTTTGAACTATACTGAAGACATGAAAGTGCTTCAACTGCCTAAGATATCAATCCTATACTCTTTTGTTGAACAGAAAGGATAAATCCACTCCTTTAATGTACATAAACAGGCCAGGTGTAATCTTGCCACTTTCAACTGGTTGTTTTATTTTTTGAGCATTTTTTGGCCCCATTTGTTCTTATTTTGTTCTTAATAATAAAAACAAAACTTAGCCTCATTTTGTTCTTATTTATGGATTTTTTTTGTCAAAGTTCGCTCTGAAATTCAATTGTTATTTTAAAATTTGAGCTCTTTAATTGTGTTCATAAACAATCCTGGCTTCATGTTTTTAGTTTTAACTTAATCGCTAATGAAATAATCCTGCACTGTTTGTCACCATGCATTGCACAAATATAGAG
This sequence comes from Hydractinia symbiolongicarpus, assembly GCF_029227915.1. NCBI lineage: Eukaryota > Metazoa > Cnidaria > Hydrozoa > Anthoathecata > Hydractiniidae > Hydractinia > Hydractinia symbiolongicarpus. Next base: position 27,826,647 of record NC_079879.1, read on the forward strand.
CATGGGCAAAAACGATGAAACATTAAGCTCTTTCGTTCTCAAGATATTCACAAAAAGAATTTCAGATTCAATTATGCTGCATAAATTATGATATCATATTTAAGTCTTTTCCAACATTTTCTTGTATATTTTGGAGCATTTTCTAAATGGTAGCTTCAGCTATGCTACTCTACTATTATATTATCAGTTCGACTTTGTGCTTTAGCATGCAAATAAGCTGAAAATCAAAAGTATGCTTCCCTGCACAATTTGTGATAAAAAGGTTAGAAATGCTATATATACTGTAACTTAGCAATTTATGGCTCCATCATAATGTCATAAACCGAGCATCCCATTGTTTAAAGGAAAAGGGTGATGGGTTAGAACGAGGTGGCTATAGGGGGTTGGTTGATCAAGTAATGAAAGTTATTGAAAGAGTAATTGATAGTATTTGGGAAAGAGAATTTTGAAGCACAGGCCTAATCAATAAGAAAATTACACCCAAGCAATAAATCGCTCCCCCAAGGTTACAATAATTTGAAGGGATTTTAAGGGACACATGGATTTTAATGATTTATCAAAGCAAACCAAGTTGGTGTCATCAGCAAAGTAATGGACCAGGGAGAATTTCATTGCCAAATGCAAATCATTGATGTAAATGAGAAACAAAAGGAGATCCTAGTAAAGACCCTTGAGGGACACCATGCCTAATAAATTTGTACCCAAAATTGAATCCATTAATCGAAATAATCTGTTTTCTATTACTAAGATAAGAACGTAATAAGTTAAGGGGAATTCCACGTATACTATAATAAAAAAGTTTTTCAAAATAATTTTATGATTAGCGGTGTCAAAAACCTTGTGTAGATCAATGAAAACACCACAAGCAAACTGGCCAGTATCTAGAGCATCCATGTTTTGGCAAATGATTTGAAGAGTTTGTGCAGTGCAGTTTTTTTCACAGAATCCAAACTGATGACAATACAGAACTTTGTGCTGGGTTAGAAACTGATACACATGTTGGATATATCAATTTACCAAAAAATGTCTCAATATTCGATAACAAGAGATTGGTCTGTAGTTAGTGGAATCAAGTTTGGATCCTTTTTTGTGTACAGGAATAACCTCCACAATTTTCAGTTGAGATGAAAAAACACCAGAGAAAGTTATGTAGAGCTAGGGATTCAGAAAATTCAAACATGAGAAGAGATAATATATACAGGCTTCTCATTTTGTAAATATGTGCTTACGTGATCAATCACGTTCGCCAGTTGACCACGTTACGCGATTGCGTAGCTTACGTAATTTGCTCCAGGTATGCGATTTTCAAAATAGCTATTTATTTGTTAAACAACCCTGTTCCCGGGGCCTGTTTGCTAAAAAAGCGCTATTATTTTTAACGGTATTATAGAAATATAACAGCTGGAATATGTTGTTGTTCTTATTTTCCATAACACTTGCTTCATGCTTTATTCAAACTCAAAATCAAAGAAGCCATTAGCGATTAGCCGTTGTCTCTACTTAAGCATGATTTGAGAGAAAAATATCTCAAAGTATACTTGCAGGTACCACGTGTATGATTTCTTTACGAAGGAGAAATGAAAAATATAATAACAGCATTAGAAGTTTTTCACAATAGGAGAAGAAAAAAATTTGGCAATTACTGACAGGTACCATGCATGTGATTATGCTTGTTCCGAAACTGGGAACTAGTATGATGAAATGCCATGAGAAATACCGAACAGCTGTAAAATTTCATAATGCCCTGACCTTTAGTTCATAAATGGAACACTCACAGTCTGTTTCCCAGGCCACTTCAAATCACTAATTGTAGTAAATCGAACAACTCACTAAAGCAGCAAAAATTAGCATACTTTTTCCCTTGTTCTTGAACGGACAGAAAGAAACAGGTTGTGTGTCAATTTTATTAACGGAATACAACAGGAAGTTAGGTCATATAGGACTTGCACTTCATTTTTGAATTAGGTTCACGCTTGTCACGGGGCCAATGTAGTGGGGTCTTGCGGGCCGATGTCGTAGGGTCTCGCCGGGCTGATGTTGTGGGGTCAATGGTCACAGGGTTTATCATTCATTCCAATATGGTAGCGCTAAACTAAACATTGCTATAGTATCACATCATGTGGATTTATCGAGATAAAGAGCCCAACACACATCGATAATACAACAAGGTGTTTTTTTAAATATGACTACTTTTTATTAGGAAGTAATCTGTCTACAGAGGTAAACAGTTCTTCACATAACCTCACATAATTCAGGTACGCGATAGGGCATAGGAACGTGATCCCGTACCTCAAAATGATAAGCCTGAATATAGAGCTAGGAATACTAGATGGACTAGATGAACCTTTTTAAGGTTGAGAGTAGAGATGCAGGATACCACTTCACTAAGATCAGTTGGAGACAGTAAAAGAGAAACAGGATTTCTATCTAACAAAATGTCAAAAATGTTTACGTGAAGGAGGAATTTTAGATTGAATAGAGTCAGCTATAGAGGAAAAACGGTCATAAAAAATATTAGAGACCACACAATGATCAGATACTATTACTTAGGTATATGATGAGAAATGTTTGCAGAATTGACAGAAATCATGCCTTTCCACACATTTCAAATGTTTTTCACGGAAGGACAGATGTCAGGTGTGAGCATCATCAGATTGTTACCCAGCTATCACACCACAAGGTAGATAACACTAGGTTGAGGATAGCTAGTGTAAATGTTGGTACTCTGAGAGGTAGAGCAGGTGAAGTAGTTGAAATGTTAGAACGTAGATCTGTTGATATGTGTTGTGTTCAGGAAGTCAGGTGGAGAGGAGCTTCAGTGAGATTTGTGGAAGGTAGGAGGGCAAGGTATAAGCTTTTTTGGATTGGTAATAATGATGGATATGGAGGAGTTGGCATATTCGTTGCAGAGAAGTGGGTAGAAAAAGTAATAGATGTTATGCATGTTAATAGTCGTATTATAGTGATAAAGTTTTTGATAGGTAATAGGATTGTCACTTTTCTGTCAGTTTATGCTCCACAGTGTGGACTCAGTAAGGAAGATAAAGATAAGTTTTATGATGAGTTAACAGCAGTCACATCAAAGTTTGGAGACACTGAACTTGTCATGGTGGGCGGCGACTTTAATGGTCATGTTGGGAAGTCATCTGAAGGTTATAGAGGTGTGCATGGAGGCTATGGATTTGGGAGCAGAAATAAGGAAAGGGAAAGATTGCTTGAGTTTGGAATGGCAACAGACATGGTGGTTTGCAACACATCATTCAGTAAGAGACAGAGTAGGCTGATAACATATGAGTCAGGTGGCTGTAAGACACAGATAGATTACTTCCTGGTTAGAAAGTCAGACAAGAAAGTGGTGAAGGATGTGAAAGTTATATCGGGGAAAGAGTGTGTTTCCCAGCATATAGGTTTGCTGGTTTCTGATATTATCTTGAAGAGTGTTAAAGAAGCCAAGGGAAAGTACAGCCCCCGTCGTAAAGTCTGGAAGCTGAAGGAAGAGATTGTAGCAAGACAATTTAGTGGAGATAGTGACAATGTTGAAAGTACTTGGACTACTTTGAAGAATTGTCTTCTAGAAGCTTCTGATGATACCTGTGGGTGGACGAAAGGACCAGCTGTAGACATAGACAGACCTGGTGGTGGAATAATGAGGTTGACCAGTGTATAAAGGAAAAGAGGAAACTTTGGAAAGAGTGGAAGTCAGGTGGTAGTAAAAATATTTGCTTAGAAGCTAAGAGTCGTGCTCGTACATCAGTGTATAAGGAAAAATCAGAAGCAGAGAGAAACAGATTTGCAGATGTGTTAAGAAGGGAAGACCAGCGCAATGAGGTATTCAAGATAGCAAAGCAAATGAAGAAGACTAATCAAGATCTTGTAGGTGAGAAGTGTATACGTAATGAAGGTGTTTTGGCTAGCACAGAGGAGGAGAAAAGGGTAGCTTGGAAGAATTATTATCAGAGGTAGCTTAACACTGAGTTTGATTAGGATGAGGATAATTTGTCTGATGATGATGTTGTAGAAGGGCCAGCTATGCAGATCAAGACAGAATGGGTAGTGGAGGCTGTTAGGAAATTGAAGATTGGCAAGGCTGTAGGAGTATCAGGTATTGTTGCAGAGATGGTAAAAGCATCTGGATATATTGGAGTTAAGCTTATTACAAGTCTTGCTAATCAGATTATAAAGGATGGTGCTATTCCGAGTGAGTGGCAGTCGAGTGTAATAGTGAATTGGGTCAAGGGCAAGTGTGATGCATTAGAAAGAGAGTGTAATAGTGAATTGTTTCAAGGAAATGGGTGTTGCATTAGAAAGATGTAACTATAGAGTTTTGAAGTTGGTTGATCAAGTAATGAAAGTTATTGCAAAAGCGATCGATAAGTTACTTAGAGAAAGAATTGATATAGATAAGATGCAATTTGGTTTTGTTCCAGGGTGTGGTACTACAGATGCAATATTTTCACTCAGACAGCTTCAGCAAAAGTATTATTTTGCCTTTGTAGATTTAGAGAAAGCTTTTGATAGAGTGCCACGTAAAGTTATTTTGTGGGCTCTGAGAAAATTAGGTGTGGATGAGTGGCTAGTTACGATGGTACAGTCTATGTACAGCAATGCTAGAAGTCGTGTCAGGATAAACGATTTACTTAGTGATGAATTTAGTGTAAATGTTGGTGTACATCAGGGTTCTGTACTTAGTCCTTTGTTGTTTATTCTAGTCTTAGAAGCGCTGTCGATGGAGTTCAGAACAGGTTGTCCATGGGAGTTATTGTATGCAGATGATTTGGTTCTCATAGCAGAGTCGATGGAAGAATTAGTTGAAAAGTTTGAGAAGTGGAAGAAAAGACTAGAAGAGAAAGGGCTGAAGGTAAACACAGCAAAGTCTAAAGTCATGATAAGTAGCATTGCAGCCAAGTGTGACCTTGTAGTTGGAAAGTGGCCTTGTGGAGTTTGCAGGAGAGGGGTTGGTAGTAACTAAATTTTTTGTCACACTTGTAAGCACATAAGAAGTGCAGTGGACATGTTTAAAATGGGTGGCAGTCTATTGGACATTACAAAAATGCCCATTTTTGTTTTTGTGTGATAAATTTATCGATTTTTGTTTAATCATTTTGAAAATTTCAGAAAATATATATAGCATTGAACATTTGAAATCGACTATATGTGTGATAACTTTATCACACACATATATATATATCAAAAAACGTAAGATTTATACTGATAAGTCCATTATAAATCCATATAACAAAAGCTTTATGGTTTAAATACTTATATCAGGTACAGTAAATATAATGTTTTTTAGATAAAATTGATAATTTAGTCTTCAAAACCAGAATAATTTATCCACAATTTGAAAATTATGGCTTAAAACCAACTTCAAAAGGTGTTATAAGCATTTTTATCCTTTTGACTTTTTAAGGGATGTGATTTTTTTATCCTTTTTGTCCACAGGCATTGTGGTTATATCTTTGTGAATAATTGACCTAAAAAGATTTGAAATATGATTCCTGATAGCGTAATAATTTTTCCTAAGTTATTACAAAAAGTAATGGTGAAATTTTACAGTACTTGCAAACCAGAGATAAAAAAACTCACAAAAATGAAAATGTCTAATTTTAGGCAAATTTCTGCCACCCATCTTTGAACATGTCCCAGTGGTATTGGAGAAAGGTTAAAAGCTGAAGTGTTGCAAAGCTGAGAATAGACAAGAAAGTATTTCCAGCTTTAATGATGTACAACAGTGGCTTGTCAGAAATTAGTTGAGAACTTCTGTTACTTAGGTGATATATGTTGGGCAATAAAGGGGATGTTTGAAGAAGTGTTACTTGCAGGATAGGTTCTCCTTGAAAAACATTCAGAGGGTTACTTCCTTTGTTTACTAGAAAAATTTTGTCAATTGAGGAAAAAAAACATAGGTTGTAAGAAGAAGTGTTATGTTGTATATATATATATATATCTAATACTTCAATTTTTTTAAAACGCTGAACTACCTCGCAAACGCCCACACTTTTTATGCCGTATATGCAGCTTATCGGCCCTCTGTATACATACGGAAGTAGTAAAGTAGTAAATACATTTATTTGTTAAGTTAGATTACAAAAAATAAACTTTTTAAAAAAAAAAAAAAAATTGTCTAGAGTATAAATAATGCAATAATCTAACCTAACAGGAGAGCTAGTCAAATAGATAAATCTAATCAAGAACTAGCCCCCCTGTCAACAAAAAAAAAAAAATAAGATAGACATCTATATATATACGTAGTAGAAATAAATTAGACAAAACAAACAAAAAAAAACACAAGAAAAACAAACAAAAAATCAATAAATGAAATAAGATAAACAAAAATTAAACAAAATTAAATAAAAAAAATATAGCTATATATATACAAAAAATGAATAACTAATTAAACTTAAATTTAAATTTAAGTGTAGCAAATAAATTATTAGTTTATATATATTCCTTATAAGTATTTACTTAACAATTGATTTGTAATTATTTTTTTGCACTGGTTTTTGGATAGTGATGACAGCTTTTTATCACTGTGTTGGTTATTAATTGTATTCCAGCAACGGATTGATTGATATTTTATACTATAAATTCCATACCAAGTGGTACTAACATTTGGAAGTATTAGGTTATTGTTTGATGTATTTCTAGTATTATGGGTATGAGTATTTGTAACCAGAGTGAAAATGCCTTGCAGAGGTTTAGGCAAATTTTTATGATAATGATCATACGCAAATAAAAAGTCTTTCAGCTTAATTGTGTCAGGAAAAGTAAGTATTTTGGATTTATTAAATAATAGAGAAGTAGGGCTGTTTGCAGGTTTGAAGTTCATAATTTTAATTGCTTTATTTTGAAGGGAGATAATCCTATTCAGGTAGGTGCTTTTGTTATGTCCCCATATTTGACATCCATAAGTTAGATGTGATGAGAAGATAGCATGATATATATTAGTTAAAATATTATAGGAAACATAGTGTCTTATTTTAGATAATATCCCAATGGATCTGGATAGTTTTACTTTAAGATTATCTATGTGTATATGCCATTTTAAATGTTTGTCCAGAGTGATCCCTAAATATTTAATAGATTCAGAAGGTAAAATTTTATGGCCATTGATTTTTATTTTGATATCATAGTCAATAGATTTGTTTGGATGGGTAAAGAGGATGATTTCTGTTTTACTAGCATTTAGGGATATTTTGTTGGCCCGGAGCCAGTTGCAAAGGAATCTTAGATCAAGGTTTAATTGCTTCCTTATTGATTTTAAATTATCACTAATTGTCAGTAAGTTAGTATCATCTGCAAAATGGTGGACTGTTGAGTATTTAATTGCATTGTTTAGATCATTAATATAAATTAGAAATAGTAAAGGTCCAAGTACAGACCCTTGGGGTACTCCTATTGTTATATTTTGGACATTTGAATCAAAACCATTTATTGAAACATATTGTTTTCTGTTACTAAGGTATGATCTGAACCAGGAGTTAGATAGTCCTCTAATTCCATAATTTTCAAGTTTTTTTAAAAGGATAGTATGATCAACAGTGTCAAATGCTTTTTGCAGGTCAATGAATGTTCCACATGCAAAGTTGTTGAAATCTAAAGTTTCTCTTATTTTCTCTGTAATACTGAAGAGTGCATTATTAGTGGAATGATTTTGTCGAAAACCAAATTGTAGATCATAAATACAATTGTGATAGTCTAAAAAATTGTATAATCTGGAGTGCATGAGTTTTTCAAAAATTTTATTAATATTAGAGAGGAGTGATATTGGGCGGTAATTGTTACATTCTAGACTAGATCCTTTATTTTTATATATAGGTATAATTTTTGCAATTTTTAAGTTATCTGGATAGATGCCAGTCGAAAATGATAGATTTATTATCTCGCATAGGGGTGTTGATACATTGAATTTAATAAGTTTAAAAATATTGCTGGGTATACTAAAAGGTCCGTTTGTTTTATTTTCATTTAAAGAAGATATCAGTGGTATTATTTCATTTTCAGTAGTAGGATTGATAAAAAAAGAATTGTGATTTGCGTCATTAAGGTAATTATGGAATGGTTTATTAGAAGGTGAAATTTTATTTTGAAGTTTTACTCCTACTGTGGAAAAATAGTTATTAAAGCAGTTAGCAATATCAACAGGATTATTGTTAATTTTATTGTTAATTTTTAGGCTAGTAGGAACAGTGGTTTTCATTTTGGATATGCTATATAATAATGGTTTTGATTCCGTCCCAAGTTTTTCTAATGTTATTCGAGTTTTCAAAAAAATATTTTTGATAATGTTGTTTTTTACTTTTTCTGATCAAATCAACAATTAAATTTCTGTATTGTTTATAATTATTGTGTAACATATTTTTATAATTATCATTCTTTCTGTAATTTATGAATTTTTTCAGTAATTTATCTCTTATAGTGATAGATTTACATATTCCTTTTGTAATCCATGGTTTAGATTGTTGCTTGTATTGTTTTTTTGACATCTTCTTTAAAGGTATATGCTTATCTAATAATTGGTTTATTGCATGATTAAATTGAAGTGAGACGTCAGTAAAGCATGAAGATCTAGACCGTTTGAGAGACAGAAAGAGTTTAGATGAGCTAAGAAGCAGGCTAGGTATCCATAGCATTAAAGATGTAATCCAGATGAGAAGATTGAGTTGGTTGGGACTTGAAAAGAATGGATAATTTGGCAAATGGGCAACAATAATTTGGGTGGATGATAAATGCATTATCAGTAACTAAAATAAGTATGTTCTTAGATAATTAAAGCCTTTTCTGTGAGAGTTTGACCGTGAAACGTCCGTGTTTTCCCTCAATCAAAAGTTGTACCATGCGCGCACGTGGACATTTCGACTGGGAGAATAGCTGCAAAATAGGGGACCTATGACCGTTCTGCAACCGTCCTGCAATATATAAAAATATATTGAGAATACACACATACGAACACATGAAAAAAAAGGGATGCAGTTAGCTAGGTAAAACAAAGAGACGAAAAAAGAGCAAAATAAACTTTCTTTTTTTGCCTTCCTTCGTGACCGCGGTACCATTATTGATAGAAGCGTACCAAGTTGATCAACAAAGCAAAGAGACATGGTTATTGTCGTTCCCCGATGGCAGAAAAATAAATGACGACCTGGGACTTAAGATTGTGGGGGAGCATGGTCAAAAAGCACAAAAGACAAACGTTAATTGAAGTCTTTATACTTTTTTTTCAAGAATACCTTGGTTTAAAACATTCATATCGTGTGACTTTCTATTCTTCGTCCACAGGGTTTGTTGTCTGATGTCCAAAGCCGCTGACGCTTACTTGACGGCTAGAACTCCTGGGGGCGTAGTTGGTTACTTTCTTTAATGCGTATAACACCGTTCATCGTCCAATCATAGTTAATAAATGGAAGAGATATTTTCGAATCAAAAGCGCTGTCTTGGTGTAATGTTTTTTTGTTTTTTTTGTAGAGTTCTGTATGCGTGTTTAATTACAGAAAGCCTGCAGCTGAAGTGTTCAATAAAGTAGATACTTTCGTAAAGAGACCCGAAGTCCAAGGAGGAGACGTACAAGCGCCAGGCTTTGAAGGATGCTCTGCGGAAAGACAGTGCATCTTTTGCAGAAGAGGTGCACGGGAGGATTCGACAAGACGCCGGACGAGGCTAGGACAAGACGAAATCAGAGTATGTTCATTCAACGAAAGCGACACGAGAATGAGGAAAACAATCAAAGTAGTCTCTACGCATGGGGTCTGCATGTATGTGCATTCCATAACTTTCGTAAAGCTTGATGGTGTATAAGGTAGATAGCATAAGGAAGACCTAATCATGAGAGACGCAATGGCAGACTTGGAGGTTCTAGTCTAATGTAATTGAGTAATTTTATCGCACCGCTAATGTTGGTGGGCATATGCTTAACCACGAAGAGTTGTCCAGGAAGGCAGGGAAGAAGACCAATGCAGATAAAGAGAAAGACGGGAAATTGTCTGTCAAAAATACCTGAATGATGTCGCGAAAGGTATGATTGCAAAAGGCTTTAAGTCCACACGGGCCTCAATCACATTACGATTATAAGTGGTTGTGGTGGTAGATATCGCGAGAGAGATCATTCTGACCCCCCTGTCGCTAGATCTCCGCCTCATAATAGTGGGTTGGAGTTAGCTAACTTCCAAGAATGTCACTAAACTTGTGCACGGATGAGAGACTTGTGGTAGGTTCGCATGGGTATTACCGATATTTTTGCAGGGTTGATTTTATGCGCTGCTTATTGCAAGAATAAATGAACGATGTAGCAATTTGTCGGATGGCATAGGTCTGTATATAAATGACCACGGTACAAAAAAGAGGTGATCGATATTGTTATACGAAACCGTGTAAACCTAAGTCTGATTTTTGGGTATGCTCTAGCAGAAAAGACAGGCATTTCCTATCGGAAATAAGCTGATTGAATGCTCTGGTCAAGTGATCATGGAGTGGAAGAATGTGAAAGACACGATAAATGGGACGAAAAAGTACAGGCTGTTTAAACACAGCGGGTAAAAGGTTGTCGAGAGTACAGATCTTAAAGAGTTGAAGGGGAGCATGGGAAATTGATACATAGCGACGCTAGACAAGCGTCCCAAACTTTTTTACTTTTACCACTATTTAAAAAACAAAAGAAAGATAAACTTACGCTCGTTGATGGATCCTTAGCATTCTTAGGATTCACCGCGTACACGTACGTCTAGCTGAAGTATGTATGATGTCTCCTCTTAAGACATATAAGAAACACGTAGGTTTTTTATTGTTTAAGTTTTACATGCATCAGCCACGGAGCAAGAAGCAAAACAACTGAGTTACATGTACTACCAGCGAGAGCACGTTGTGGCAAACAAAAATTTATCAAATTACTTGCTGCAGGGAGCAAGATGGTACGAAAGAGAGTCGCCCAATCTCTTCAGCTACTTTGGCTTCCGCACATTTGCGGGATAAAAATGATTGGCTGCCGTCATTTCACTATAATCAAGTCGACACACAGTTTGACTTGCTTCATATGCCACACTATAAGCTGTACCGTCCTGCAAGTATAATAATGCCAAGCATCAACGGCTTCAAGGTTCATCGTAGGAAGACCCCCGAGAACGAATAAAGCTGCAGATTTTGCCGACATGCTTAAGGAAATCCATAAAGGGCGTCTCGTGCTATTTCAAGGTCTTCCAATGTAATAACAAATCTTAGTTCAAGTCAGATGGGACAAAGCGCCTGAAAGGTCAAGCTTTAGAGGTCAAGCGTCTTACCACCCTCTTCCTCAGGGTTTTTTGTCTTTTTGATAATAGAAATGACGTCGAAAGATATTTTTCGTCGTCTTCTCTCATATCAAAAAGATAAAAAAAACCTGGGGACGAGGGTGGCGTCTTACAATCTAGTATCATCATATCTCTAAAGTGTATGTTGAGTCGTTTAACAGGATCCTTGAGGAGAGACTCTTGAAGCCACAGAATGCCCCCAGGAGTTGGTAACTGAAGAGGATAATAGCAATTGGTGAAATATCTAAACCCTACAGTAAAGTGCCTGATCAACACCAACATTAAGAAAATTAACACGAAGCCTTGAAAAACCCAAGGTATCAAATGTTTTGAGTTTTAATATGTTAGTATGCTATTTGTTTTTATTCATTAATTAAAAAGAACAGTTATGGACGAAAGTTATTCTTTGAAAAATATATTATACCCGAAATACCAAAATGTTGTGTGCGATTCACTCGATTTACCACTACAGCGCTCCACCTGAATGTGTGGCACAGTTTACGCTTCTTATTAATTGCTGCACCAGGTGTTTTGCTTGTAGTTCAGCCCAGTGTCATGGGGAATTAGGAAGCAGGGAATTAAGACTCCAGAGTCATAATTCCCTAGTGAATTGTGATTTGCAGTCGTTTTCTCCTAGTGTTTTAAGACTTAGGCAGTTCTAATTCCCTAGTATTTTAAGAATGCATCGGTGAATTAAGACTCCAAGGTATTGGTTTTTAAAGTAAATTTTTTCAAAGAATTTTTCAAAGAAACAATCATCTTTTTGAAGAAATCAAACAAAATTACAAATAAATTGTATATCAAAATGTTTATACAATATTAGTATTGGGTGTATGTATACATACATGCAGAAGTATAAAAATATAAAAATGTGCTTTAAAAATAAATATTAACAAAACAATAATATTTCACCAAATTCCAAAAATAGTTCCATTGAAAGTTATTTCGCTCAAGGTAATTTATTTCGTTGTACTTTTGGAAACGGTCGCAATTCTTTCTCCACTAAACCCGAAATGAGATGGCTTCTCATCTGCTGCACATCAAACTGAGCTTCAATGGGCGATTTTCCATCCAGAATTTCGGCTGCGTAAGCAATGGCAAATACGCCACAGTTGAAACCGTCTTCTTGCATTTGAACAGGAAGAAATGACATTGTAAGTTTTCCAGTTGAGGTGTCTATGAATCTTCGATAGAGTGCGTTTAAACTCCTCAATCTATACTGACCAGCTTTGTTTTTCAAGCTGTCGCAAATTTGAACACGGTCACAGGAACAAAAGGAGGGTAGCCAGTGTTGATTTCCGTCATGTAGCAACTGTATGTGCTCGTTACTAAGTGCTCTGAATGGATAATTTATTTTCTTTCTCGAATTTAGCACTGACTGGAAGCGGTCTATTTTGTCTAAAGCTTGGCAGAGAAGTTTTTGGGCATCGTCCATTATGTTATCGTTAAACCAGGCATCTTTAGATATCAAAATATTTTTATCTTCTTCTTTTAAGTAATAAAACTCTTTTTGTAACCAGAACACGATATCTTCGTTTTTAGAGAGTGATTCAACAACATTCTTCCAGTAAATTTTGATGTACCATGGATAATTTTCTTTCCAAAGAATAAGCTAAGCTGATCTCCATTTCTTTTCGCTGATAAGATTTGATATGTCTAAGATAAGTCCGCTATTTTGACCAAATACTTTCGTCAATTTTCTGACACTAACCTTGACCAGATTTTGACGATAAGAGTGCTCGAATTCTTCATGCGTCTAACTGTAAACACGTGATGACTTTTACATCATCTATAAAACTGGAAAAGCCATTTTTAATCTCACTGGCGAGGTCTAGTACAACCGCCGCAATTCTCGAAAAGTCCTCTAAAACAAGGAGACCTTTTTAGAGGATTTACAGTATATGGTACAATGCGGGGGTCTGTTTAGGTTTACAACTAAAACCCTGGGGTTGTTACGCCATTCGTATCGCGTCGTATCGTAGGGTATCGCGTCTCGGATATTTTGATGCGCTATTGGACCCTCCTTTACCTTTGAGCGAAAATGAAAAGGTATGTGAAATTGTTTATAGTAGTATTTTCTCAGTCCCTGTGTCATGTTAAAATTACTTTGAATTTAAATAAGCCCTCATGGGGGCTTATTCGGGAGTGGGGGCTTATTTGTCAAAATGGGTTTTGGAGGAGGGGGCTTATTCGGGAGAGGGGGGGGGGGTATTCAGGAGTGGGGGCTTAATCGATCATTTACAGTACTAAAAAGCTGTATCTGTTATAGGCTCAGTAAATAGCATAGTAAATAGCATTCAGATTATAATGTAAAACGTTATAAGATGGAGAGTGAATGTTTTACTAAGAATTAATTTGCTGATGTGTTTGCCGGACCCTCCGAGGTATAATTTGGTTGACTCTTAGTGTTAGCTATATGTGTTGTAGTCTGTCCCAGGCAAGGAAGATAAGCAAGGGACCTCGGATCAATTATTTACAGTATTTAAAAGCATATATACAAAGAAACATGATGTATGTGTTTCTGTTCTACCTGGAGTTATTCACTTACTGTATTGATTAGTGGCAGGAATAAACAAGCAAGCTGTCCCCATGCCTGAACTGCTCTACCCTGGGAAACTGAAAACTGTGTACTAGTTTTTCCCCACCCCTAAGATGATATTCCAGCAGCCCAGTCAGACTTAACTACCTGAAAAGATTTATGACTAGTGGTCATCAAAATCACCATTGCCCTAATTCTTAACCCTAGAGTCAAAGTTTTAAACAACAGGTTCTTTATATACACAAAGGCATGAATATTTTTTATTAAGTTAAGAAAGTTTTTCACCACCAAAAAACCAAAAAGGGAAATCTCAAGATTCATGATTCACTTCTTTTTTAATCATCGACTACATACAAGAACGTCTGTTGTTTTTATTCTTCTTTGGTGCTGTGAACATTTCCCAAATTGATGTGGACTTTTGGTTACAACTAAAAAAAAAAAGAAGAAAGAATTGTTGCCATTCGTAAAAGATTTTTCCTTGCAAATAAAGTTTTTTACAAAACGTCCCAAAATTACAATTCAGAAAATTCTTTGTTGCAAATTTTCACCTGTTTTGACCTTGCTAAACTTTTTGTCAGTAAAAGTTTCTGCCTCTAAAATATAACTAACAAGATACCAGGAACAATAACTGCTTGCTTCGCGCATTGCTACTTTTAAATTTATTCTTTCAAAAATGTTAAAATAATCCTGGGATATTTAGAGAAGGGTTGAGAGATAACATAAGGAGATGTATTTGTTAAAAATGCTATGTTTAAAGCTTTAAGAAGGTAATTAATACCTTTAAAAAGATTTTAAAGTCATTTTGTTGCTTCGAGTTGCTTTATGTAGATATAATAAACTTATATGTTTCTATGCAAAATTTTGAAGCGTATATATAGCTATAGCTGGTATTTCTAATCCATATCCAGCTCTAGTTGATGTATTTCGTTCACCTCTGTTGAAATACTACTCCTTGATCCTTGTTAACCGTAGAAGAATGTGCTGTATAACTTTTAAAATTATTTTTAATTTTACCAGGTTTTATATTCCTTTACTCTACTATTTCTCTCTATAGCAAAGTTTTATTTCTTTAGGTCAGATTGTCCTTTAAAAATGTTTTTGGCTCAATTGGGAAAGGATAATATGGGTACGCATAATAGATTTCAAGCGATGAGCAGATAGGAATTTCTTGCCAAAATAAGCAAAATTTGAAATCAGACACATCTCTAAAGCAGATAAAATCTCTGGTCCAATACGTGTTCGCTTTAAAGAGGTTCCACTGTATTTCAAATTAAATAAATTTCCCTCGGTTTAGTCCTCTAAGGTTCGTAGATTCTGGGTGCCACTTTTTCTGTAAAAGCGCATCAGTATAATGTGGGGAGGGAGGTAAATATTATTTTTTGTACAAATTGTGCCAAACATTCTTTAAACACAAAGCTTGTAATTAAATTAACGAAACAGATACACCTGGAAATTATAAGAAATAATAACTATATAATTTAAATTGTTCGAATGAGAAAAACACAGCACTCTACAAATGTGGTACTGGAAGATGTAACTTGTGCTTGCCTGGGAAAGTAGCGATTCAAAGAGCCAACGCTAACACCCTCTTAAAGAAGTGTACAGAACTTATTTCAAAACTTCGCCATAGAAACAAATATTGTGATAATATTAAGTAACGGGTTGTGTTCTTTATTGGTAATTGTTTCTTTGGTATGATGCTGTGCAGAATATGTTATATTATTCCAGAGATAGGGAAATGTATGTTCTAGCGCAGTCGCCTGCGCGTCACAGCAAGCCACAGCAAATCCCCGATCATTTAGTACCATCCAGCACCATACCATGTTTGGCTAGAGAATTCAAAGGGCAAAATCCCTAATGGGCAGTGCAGAGTAAGGTTAATTCCCTAATAGGTAATGACGTCATAAAATGCATCAAATGATTCCAAAATTCTAGCGCAGAGGGAATTTCCTATAAAATACTAACGTCATCAAAAATCAACGCATGCGCAGTAAATCTCGGCAATCTTTGGTACTTGTTTAAACGTATATATAAAATGGTACTCTGTTACTGGTGCTCTGTAGAAATATGCGACAAAGTCAGGTGCCCCATGAGATACAACCCCCCACAGGTGAGTACAAAACACAGGTAAGTACAAACACATTCTGCCTGGCTTACACGGAAGGCCGAAAGTTATATGATAGTGCGTATGAAATATCGCTGTGGCTGTTGAAAAGGCGCTACAAGGGAATTCCTGCTTCGGATTGGAGACACCTCAAAAGATTTCGGGGTGACCTGACGCAAAAAGAATTCCTGGCATTGGCCTGAAACGTTATCTTACAACATGGTTGCAAGATAATACTACTATAATAAATGAGTTGTTTCAAGACGCAGGACATGTGCAACAGGGCCATTGAAAAGGAACCCTGGCTGCTGAAGTATGTGCCGGACTGGCTCAAGACGCGAGACATGTGTAACAAAGTTGTTGAAAAAGATCCCTGGCTGCTCATGTATATACCGGACCGGTTCAAAACGCAGGACATGTGTAATGAAGTTGTTAAAAAGAATCCACGCATGTTCGAATATATACCGATTCAGTTCAAAACGCAGGAAATGTGCAATAAAGCTGTTGAAAAGGATCTCGAGGTGGTTTAATATGTGTAACGTGACATGCGCGAGAACATGTGAAATAGGTTATCTTACAACATGGTTGTAAGATATTAGTATAATAAATGTGCATTTACTGTCAATCAAATTTCAATAGACTTAGAACTTTAGTATTCATGACATTTATGGCCGGTACTGGTCTCTCTTTGCCACTTATAGCTTTAGCATGCGTGAAAGAACCAGAGAGGGAGAGGTATATTAAGCAGAGGATTAAAGACCTATGGGATCAGCTTAATGCCTTAGAAGATGATCGTTCTTGTAATTGTAAATGAAATGGAGCATTGTAACGACTGTGAAAGGGTACCCGATGCATATGACAGGTGCACCTGCGGACGTAGGCTCGTGGTAAGCGGTAAAATGTTATGCTGGTACTGCTACCGTGAATACACCACATATAATGGGGTGGCTGCGTATGTACAATAACATGCAATTCTCTGCAATCGTTCGAAATTCACAATAAACAAGATGCTACAATTTGAGAATGGCTTGTCAAACCTAAATTATTCTACTAATTTGCTGCCACTTTTACAGACATTAACGATATCAATGTGGACTACCTGACGGTTTCAGATCCCATTCCCGCCAACGGGGGGTAAGGATCAACGGTACATTTTAGGATACCAGACACGGGACCTTGTGGTAGCCCTGACAGTAAAATCACCTAAAATCTGGTCCCTGCATGGAGTGACCCGGCACAACGCCAACGCAGTACCAGCAATGAGTCTCGATTTCGAAGAATCTGGTCCAAAATCGAGGAATTGATTTCTGAGCAATTGATGACAGAGCCTGTAAAAAAAGACCGTTACGTGAACGCTAAACTCAAGTATTACAAGGATGCAATCACAACAAAATTCTATGGTACGCCGGTACCCTATGATGAGCCCTGCCAAGTTGGCTATTTCATCAGTATATGTGCAAGGCAAAAACTACTACCCTCAGGTACACATTACAGAATGCCGGTATAAGGACTTTAAAAAGAATGGCTGCTGAGTGGGGATTAAAAAACCATATATTTTATAGGTCTTGTACCTATAAAATATATACCAAATTAGGGTCTATACTCAGGTGGAGACTCTAGGTACCGCTTACATACTACGCAGGTCGAAGGCTTTTTAAAATCTCATTCTGCATCTCTTTCCTGCCCTCATCACGGCCCATCGCAACTAACTGGGCACGCTCCTGTCCGTTGATGCTGTTCACGACACGGTTAAATCGCTGCCGCATCTGTTCCTTTAACAACATACATATTTCCTTTCCACGGCTAATCAGGCTGTACTCGTAGTCACTAATCACACCGTTTTCCATTGCCTTTGAGATCACATCAACAATGGAGTTCAGTTTACTTTCCGCGAGTAGCCTTATGTCCTCATGCTTCTTACTCTTAACCCCAAGCCTTTTCGAAGCGTTTCGGAGACCTGCCTGACCTATCCTGGCTGCAATCGTGAGCTCCCCCCATAGCTATAGCTAAAGGGACTCCCAGGCCCGACGCTATGGCTCCGATACCGAGTCCGGCGTAATCACACTTATGCCAAGCAGACCATGATCACAAAAGCGTACCCAGGTGCCATGCATCTTGAATTTCTTGGCGAACTTGTCCCGCTCCTTGGTCTCATTCCGCAGGTATTTTTCAATATCATCGATTTATTTGAGTCTGTAGATCTGGCTCTCCTCCTGCATATCAGCGCCCTGCGCAGGCGCACTCAGTAAATTTGGGTACAGTTTGGCTACATCGCTCATCTTTATTCTATGAGAATGCACATGGTTAGGCCGGTTCTTTTCATGATGGTAGACGTCCGTTAACATGAATTCGAGACGGTCCGTAGAGCCCTTAAGCGGAAGGTAAATAGAGGTGTCAAAATCCCAAGTCAGCATGTCCCCCCAAGCGTTTAGCTCCTTAGTGGGAAGCAAGGCCAAAATTTTTTTACCATTAAGTAGGCAGTCGTCTTCATCCAACTGCGGACAGACGAGTCTCCGTTCTGTTATAGGCATCATGGTCACCGCTCGTGTAGTACTTTTTAGCGGGGTCGTATGGTAGACCAAGGAGCTCCTGTAGGGGTCTGCTAATAACCACCGTATACCCGTCACTGACACGGAGCCTGCAGAGTCTAATTTTCAAGACAAGAAGCTTAATCTTATCTTCCGCCTGGCTAATGACAATAGTCGCGATATCCTCTATTCTGTACAAGCAATTCATAATCTTGATACAAGTCACCCTTTGGTCAGGCCCAACCCTACGAATGGTAAAGTCGTTGTTGCTGTACAGATTAAGCCATGCAGGTCTAATACTGATGGATTTCAGGGCTATTCTGCTATCCTGTCCAAGATAATCCTCGAATATAGTAGGCTTTTCGATATCGGTGATGTTCAGTTGTTTCATCCCTTTCTTCTAAGAAAGGATGAACATATACTCATACAACCCCAAGGCAAACTACAAAAGTAACAGGGGAGAATGGCCACTTGGTATTACAAATTTGGAGCACCAGGATCTCTACGTGTCCACGGAGTCCCATATTTCTGTGGTCTTTCCCAAGTTTACAAAGTATGCCATCAAGGTCCCAACAACCTACCTTGATGACCCCGTTCAATTGGGGTAGAAAGGGCAAGCGCTGGACTATTGGAACATTCAGCAACAACATTTTAATAGCACCCGCCAATGCAATTATTGGCATCCGGCTTGATTTAAATAACAAACCTATTGTGAGGCATGCCGCACCTCCCATACATACTATACCACCTACACCTCCAAGGCATACTATCGGACACTTGGCAGATGCCATATCACCCTCCTAAGCATGCTACACTTATTACACCTCCCATACATACTCCCGATCATACCATACAGGCTATACCATCTATACTTCCTAGGCCTACTACATCGCCTCCCATACCCGAACAACCACAAAATCAACACGAGGATCCAAGACTGTAATGATCATAACAGGGGTGGGGATCATCATTGCCTACACCTGGCTTAAAAAATAGGTCTATTTCCTGATATATAGCACGACAAGGCCGGCTACCGCCACAACGGCCATATACAGGTGTTTTGCAGCATATCCAACGACTGTTGCAACTACCCTCAGGAGGAAGGAGACTACGGTACCCATGACTCCTGGTAATGCGATACCCGCCTTACCTGCCAGATATTTCAGGAAGTTTCCGAGCCTTTCAAGTTGTTTCTCCATGAACCCTTTTCCAGCCCCATCAGCGGCACTTCCTCCTGCAGGACCTGCCGCGGCACCTCCTCCCCCCTTAACGGCTATAAATATGTTGCTTTTGTATCATCTCCGATTCCTCGTCGGTCTCCTTTAAATCAATCCGTTTTTCAAGGTCGCCTTTGCCTCTTTTATCTCTTTATCAAGGCTGTCTTAATTCCACTGGCCCCCATCTCTTCCGGCCTTCCGTTTCTGAAGCTGTTTCAACCTATCCCCCGCCGTTCAAATTTTGTCCTTATATAAGATCTGCCTTGCCCGCAGTACCTCAAAGACGCCCCTGAGAATTTGCGATGTCCGATGAAGCCCATTCATTTCACGCTGATTAAGGCCTTCGATATTCTCACCCAAAACAGTTTCTTGAATGAGTCTTTCCGACTCGTTTACGAAAATCTCTGCATTTCTAACACCATCTATTGAATCCATTTCAATATGCTCCTCCCTCTGCAGAAGTTTCTGGGCCTCTGCTTTTCTACCTTTGTTAGATGTTTGATATTTATCAAAACCTGAAGGCCATCAGACGCGTAGGTCCTAAGTCCGTCTCCATGGTGTTAATGGATTTAAATTTACCTATACTAGTTGTTAGCACTATTTCCTTATTGGCTTTATCTTTAAGCGTTACCTTCCTAAAAATAAGCTTTTTTCCCTCATCAACCCTAAAATAATGATACTTTTTACCGGTTGACGTCAAATTCAAATGCTCGCTAAGTTTATCATAAAGGTCGTTGACATCATCTTCCAAATTCAGTTCTCCCAACCCCAAATCCAATTGCCTGCGCGCACCTTCCTGCTGCTGTCCTGGCGTTGATATTCCCAACATGCCCCAGAATGATGTCATTTTCCCGGCTAGTCTAAAGCTCTCATTTGACCTGACGCTAACAGGAACAAACACGAAACGTACGATCGTATCCAATATAGGCAAAAGCCTGGTAAAAAACTGCGTATTACGTTGAATGGCAAAGAGGATTAAAAATATATCGGATTACAATATCCTGGCAGTGTACCGAGATCTCTGGCTGCCGAAATTTGACCGTGACAACAATCTAATCCTCGAAGGCATCAACCTCAATGATGGTACCATCAGGGCCCTGCAAGTAAAAGCCAGCGATCATGTAGGAACCGACGAGGAGAAGGCCATCGTTGCGGCGTACGGGAACACCTTCACTATGCCACTAGGCAAGATGTTTGAACTGACGAGGGACCTACCCTTCTATCCAGCGGGTTTATACGACAGGTTGTAATTTGTAATACATTTTGCACAATATGGTGACGTCATCAAAGATGCAGGGACGGCGGCCTCAGGGTTCTACGGCAGCCAAGGCAGCCGATGCAACATACAAAATAACAAACATCAAGCTCGAGTTTGACAAGATCACCCATGAAGGCCTGGCAAGTGCTATGATGTCAAGATATAGCCGTCTCGCTTTGCCCTACGAACGGATTATGAGAAGCAAGGTGGTGATCATGAAGAAAGCCGATACCTTATACAACCTCCAGATCGATACTCCTGCTAGGTCCTTGAAAGGTGTGTTGCTACTCTTCATATACCCTGGGAAAGTTAAACCCTATGCAGGCGTTAACGACTTTTTATACAACACTAAGATCGAGAGTGTTAGTATTACTGTCGAGGGAGAGCCTAATGAGTTATACTCACATGTCATGCTTCTCAAGGACCATTTGGAGCAGATTGTCAATATTTTCGGTGCCCATGACTCTAGTGTAACCATAGGCCAATTCTTCAATGAAAGGTATGCCCAATTTGTGGACTTTCGGCTCGCTCCTGAAGATATTCTACATGGTAGCGGTAGACCCCTGGAGAGGCTTAGTGATGGCATCACGTTGTAAATTACTAAAACGACTGATGGAACCGGGAGATTTTAGATGTTACGTGTACTTGTTACAGGACGCGCAAATGAACATCCTGGATGGTAGGCTCGATGGTGTGGTGTATTGATATAGAGATGGCAACTATAGCTGTAATCCTGGCCGGGCGGCAGTCAGCGCATTAGCGTTCAGTGGGACTAACTTGTTTTCCAAGTTCTCAGGGCACGATGTGGCGGAACGGAAACGGCACGAGGAGGCCGTTGAAAAGCTCAATGCAGCCTAAGCAGAGTGGATACGGAAAAGGCAAGATAAGCTCGATTGGTTTGCCAGGCAGAGGGAGATGCAATTAAAGGCCGGTAAAACTCTGAGAGATTTGGATGACGACATGTATCAATTCTATATCGCTTCTGATAAAATAGCCTCGCAATTGAAGGATTTCTACACCCTTTCAAAGCAGCAACAGGATGGCGAGTTAACGTTCGTCCTTGGCTCCTTATCCCTACTAGGGTTCATTGCCTATAAGTATCTGTAAGAACGTTTTTGACATATACAATAAACATGTCTAAAGCATTACATATCGCCACAGAAGAAGAGGCTGAAAAATTAGGTCAAAGTTACTATACCCCAGAACATCTGCCGACTGGGCGCAAGGCTATTATATTACTCGCGAAGGAGAGCGGTCTCTCTAAAAAGCTAGTAACTCATTGGCAATCCAGGGAACTCTTGTGGCTACGGCATATTCGAGGTCCGAAGCGTATTGACTACCCCCAATTTACCATTACAACATCCAACGAAATGCATCAAATCGATCGATTGTACATGCCACATGATCGGTTGTATGGTAGGACCTAGAAGTATATCCTGACAGGTATGGATGTAGCCTCGAGATACAAAGTAGCGAGACCTCTGCGTACCAAAAAAGCCAGCGAAGTTGCGGAGATGATCCAAGATATCTATAAAGCGGGACCTTTACACTATCCAGTAACCTTCCAGTGTGACAATGGTTCCAAGTTTAAATCGGATGTAACCAAGCTACTAAAAGGTAAAGGGGTTAAGATTAAGCGGGCCACTACCAAATAACACCATACATTTACGGCCTTCGTCGAATCGTACAATAAAGTACTTGCGGAGAGAATCTTTAAGCCTCAAGATGCGCAGGAGCTGGCTTCCGATGAGACTAGTACCATTTGGGTGAAACACCTATATACCATAGTGAAGGGTCTCAACCATACCAAGACTACCATGATAAACATGAAGCCAAGCAAAGCAATTAAGATGGATGAGATACCCCGAGATATCCCGAGGAGAGACCCCTACCTAAGGATGGATTGTACCTATATCTACTACAACTGGGAAAGGAGCATGGGGATGCGAGACGACGCGCCACCAACACCTGGTAGAGCATAAAAACAATAGTTTGGACCGTATAGTAGCTGGTAGCCGTGTCTTATACTATCTGAGGGACGGTCCTAAAAGGGGGTTTGTGTCAGAAGAGTTGATGCGTATTCCAGAGGATGTTGAAGGGCCTCCAGAGCACGTGAAAGATTGGTAGACCCTTCAATTAGCATAACTGAATAACTGTAGTCGGCGACTACAGTTGCCACCGCTCCCCCTCAACCCTACAATTTTTACTACCTTGTAAGAGTAGTAAAACTTAGCGTCTGGCTAGTCCTTTAGTGCCGGAAAACCCAGATCATACAGGTCATCCTAAGTAAGATCTATAAGCCCAAAATGAATCCTATAACGTCCTACATGCCCCTCCTCCTCAAAACGATTAAAAGCGTGTATGCGTGGTCTCACTATCTGAAAACATGTGACGAATATCGACGAGCCCTAAAAACCTGCCAATATTGGCACGTTTGAACATAGGTTGATTTCGATTGTTGGATAAGGTCTCGATGGCTCCTGCGTTAAACATAACTGCGTTGAACTCCTTGCGACGACATCTTTCTAACATATCGACGTAAGCCGGAAATTTTCACAGTGGTCATTCGAGGATAATTTTAACTACCCGCAAGAGTAGTGAAAATTAGTGCCCGTTTAAGTCATGGTCCCCCAAGGTTAATTTCAACAAACGCGATAAATCTTATTAATGATGTGAAAAATGGAGAAGTTGGAGACATCAGGGTTATATCGTATAAAGGTGTATCCCAAGGCTTGCTCGATATGTTTTTGTCTCTTTACCTCACAACCTTTATCCCTTTCAGCATGCCCAAATTCATCACATTCGATAGCCAATTTGTACCTCGGGAAGTACAGGATGATCCTATATCCATCAATATGATGCTGCATCACCATATCCTCACCGTCAAAAGCGGCGCGGATAACGTTAAGTGTGCCCTCCTCCTTGGATAAAAGCTTTATGTTTTGAATTTCTATACCACAAGCCTCGCAATTTTAATGGCATCCAAACTTTTGCATCGAACCAAGATTTCCATAACAACCTCAGCGGAAATAAATACATCGTGCCCATTTTTCCCTCTTCCTTGCATACCTAATCGGGACGAGGATGATTGGGAAAATTTATCCCTACGTTGTCCTTTAATATTTTTGTATGTTGTTCCAATCGTTTCAATGCCCAAAAACCTGCAAAGATCAGCTCTTTTGAACCATGGAGCCCCACAATCGTCGTATATGATTTCTACGTGTGGGGCAAGCACCATAACAACCTTTTGAGATGACATATTTTTGTCATATCTTCAGGTAGCTTTTTTGTATGGTCATTCGAGAACCTTCCAAGTCCTAGGATGTTCCAGCCTCCCGTATAAGAACGCATGTTTGGATTTTTTAAGTTCGGCCTTGATATCATCCAAATCGGAGATCATGTTCGTCTCTTCATCGATTAGCCTCATGTCGCTGCGTTCATTAGGGTACCACAGAAACAGGGCTTTCTTCTGCCTCCTCAGATTCTTGGGCAAAGCCGTATACGACTGCGTGAGTAGCCACAAACTGTGCTTGCGATGCCTTCCCGAAATAGCCAGATCAAGTAGTGATTGTCGCCGCTTGTAGAGGCTTTCATTATCGTCGACTGTGAAGAGACTGTCCCCACTTGCCAACAATGAGGACAATTTCGTTATCCATTCGAACAGGTCATTTCCAGGATCTATAAGGAACACGTGAAGGTCCTTCCAAAGCGATTCCCTCTCGTGGTAGGTACTGTTCCACTGTATAGTAGGGCATAATATCACTATATTGTGGAAGTGCTTCCTATACTGATTTTCGAGGAGGTTCAGGACACGTTGTGTTAGAGATAGTAAAACCACGCATCTGGGACAGTCGACGACGACGACGACAAGGGAAATTCCCTAAATTCCCGAAATCCGAAATCACCCCGAATCCTACAATTCCTGGAAATACCGATTAAATCCAGCGCATGCGCAATAGTATCAATGGAAATACTGCTGATATCAAGAAAAATAGAATTGAGTAAGGGATATAATAAAACATGAGCCATTATCATGAGAACATGACAATGCCCGATAGAGTCGTTCGAGCTAATTCATGCTTCCTCGCGTTTGTTTCAGACTGTTTAAAAACCCCAGAAATGTGTAATGGGGTATTTCGAGTTAATCCCTGGACAATTATTCTCATTCGGCACCATTTAAGGACCCAGGAAATGTGTGCCAGGGCGCTTCAGTCAGAGTCCTCCCTACTCAATTTTGTTCCGGACCATTTAAAAAAGCACGAAATGTGTACCGCGGCAGTCCAGCAAAACCCACGGGCACTTGCGTATGTTCCTGATCATTTTAAGACGGAAAAAAATGTATGGGGAGGCAATTCAAGGAATGGATTGGTTGATCAAGTATGTTCCAGACTCGTTCATAACTCGGGAAATGCGAGGGGATATTTATCCTTAACTACTCAAGGAATATCGATTAAGGAAAAAGGCAAAAGCCAGGATTAAGGAAGAGCTTCTTCCAGTGACCTGGCATCCTGATAGGGTCATAGACGGGTGTTTTTTGGTGGATGAACAGGCAGACCTTAAGCTTTTGTGGAGTAAAATAAACGATGAATCAATGCGATGAATGTGAACGGGTACTCGACATCAATGACAGATGCTCCTGTGGACGAAGGTTCTTCATAAAAGGTAAGCTACTATGCTGGGACTGGTGGTATGAGTATGTTACATATAATGGTGGAACCTGTACATGTAACAAACCCTAGTTGAGGTTTTTTTCCATGAATAAAAGGATGTTGAAATTTGGAGAGAACTGTAAAATCTGAAGATTTTTACACCAATTCGAAAGTATTAAATATCGAAGATATAAACATTGAAAACATCACAGTGAGTGATTCTATCCCAGCAAACAAGGGCAAGGATGAGCGATTCGTGATTGGATATCAAGATGGCAACCCAGGAACGTTATTGATCCTGACCCCTGAAAAGATCCGCTCAAAGGATGTCTCTCAATACAGCGAAGGCTTCGCGCTAACGATGTCGTTTGATCTAGCAAACTATCCTGAGTGATTGGCTGAATACGAAGAGATTTTGGATAAAGTGGAGTCCCTTGAGGGCATTTGCTTCACTAATGTTAGCGTGAAAAAAGGGAGGTACCTTAACACCAAGTTAAAGATGTGGGATGGTAAAGTCAGATCAAAATTCCATAAGAAGATAGCACTAAAAAACTGTGAGTGTAAGGCCATTATCAAGCTGGCGAGTATCTACAGGCAAGGGCGTTACTACTACGCACAGACCATTTTGGAAGAGTGCAAATATAAAGAGGTTGAAGGATACAGCACTTTTTACTTCAGTAACTCCGATGATGAATAGGGTTTCACCGTATTGTAAGCGGCTTATCAAGGTTCTATGGTTGTCTTCAGCCATAGAAATAAACATGAATGTTAACGAACTTAAAAATGAAGCTAAAGCGCTGGGTATTAAAGGGTACTCAACTATGAATAAGATTGACCTTCTCGAAGTCATTCGAAAAGTCAAATATAAAGACGCTTCGACGCAAACAGACGATCCTTATTGCGAACCTTGTTGTACTATCGCTTGGCAGAAAAATCTCGAACAATACATGAGAGAGCTTTCCGAAAAATAGCGAACTATCATACACGATGGTTACTTGCTGATCGATGGCGATACAGGTGAAGTGGTTGGCATATCATAGTAGTATTTGATCTAGTGTGTTTGTTCAAACACACTAGATCATTTATATATCCTTATGAATAAGCGGGTGGTTCCTCTAAGTAGAACTTACATGCTGCACAGATTGTAGTTTTTTCAATAGCTCATCTTTGGCCTCCTTTCGACCTTTCGCGATGAGCTGATATCGTTCACGTTCATTGATCGATTCCACGATTTTGCGTGTTCGTTGTCGGGCTTGCTCCTTCAGCATCATATACTTCTGTTTTTCTTGCATGATTAAGCTGAACTCGTGGTCACCATTCTCCACAGCTCTGCTGATAAGGTCAACGATAGAGTTGAGCTTGGTCTCCGCTAGTAATCTTATGCTTTCATGCTTCTTACTTTTAGAGCCCAGTCTCTTCCCAGAGTTCCGCAGACCAGCCTGTCCCAACCCTACGGCAATCGTAATTCCAAACATAACCACGGCTAATGGTACAACGATCCCAGATAGCATGCTACCAATACCAACGCCTGAAGTTATCACGCTTACCGCTTATAGCCCGTGATCCATATATCTAGCCCACGTATCATGCATTTTGAACTTTTTAGCGAGCTTGTCACGCTCTTTAATCTCATTACGTATATATTGTTCCACCTCTTCGATCTTCTTCAGTCAATAGACTTGTGAACTGTCCTCCGTAGGTGCAGAAGGTAAAGGCGGATAAAGCTTTGTAATGTCTGTCATGTTTATTCTATGAGTAAGTGCATAGTAATTCCAACGAATAAAACGTTCTTATCGTTGTGATACTCATCCGTCAGCATGAACTCAAGGCGATCCGTCGAACCTTTAAGAGGGAGGTGTACAGGGTTATTGAAACCCCATATCAACATATCTCTCCAGTTAGTTAACTCCTTCGTTGCAAGCATAGGTAGTATCTTGGATTTTTTCCCATTAAGAAGGCATCTTTCCTCATCGAGTTGGTGGCAAGTGAGTCTCAATCGCTGGTAAACATCGGTTCTATAGTAGCTATCATGGTCGCACTCGGTAAACATTGGCTTGGTATCAAAATTATACCCTATAAGATCCGTCAGTGTTAATTCGACTATCGCAACATACCCCTTACTAACTCTGACTCTACCGACTCCGTTCTTGAGTACCAAAAGTTTGATTTTATCCCCTGCTTGTCTGTTGATGATACTCACCAAATTCTCGTTCCTATACAGACCTTTCTCAAACAAAATGAGCGCTTCAAAATCGACGACACTAAAGTCCCCAGCATTGGTCGACCCAGGCGTCGCTTTGTAAATGTTGATCTCGTTCTTTTTTTCGAAAAGGTTTAGCCATATAGGTCGAATGCCGATGAATTTCAAGGCTATCCTCGTATCCTGCCCTAGGTAGTCCTCCAAAATGATAGGTTTCTCAATATCTGTGACATACAGTTGCTTCATGTTTGTTAAACAAACATGAACATCTATTCGTATAATCCTAAAGCAAGGTACAAGTCCAACAAAGGTGAGTGGCCTCTCGGTGTAACTAATTTAGAGCATCGGGATTTATATATGTCTACAACTCAGCACATTTCTGTGGCCTTCCCACAGTTCACCAAGCACCGCATCAAAGTTTCCACTAACCTTTTGAACGATCCTGTGAGTGTAAATTAGGAGGGCCAAGCCTTAGACTATTGGAATATTCAGGTGAATTTCGCTTGTCATTGTGCGACAACGGCGTTGGGTATCTCTGCCAAGCAGATGAGTGGCTCCGTACCCCTCGTTCAATCCATTTTTAAATTC
This sequence comes from Hydractinia symbiolongicarpus, assembly GCF_029227915.1. Classification (NCBI taxonomy): domain Eukaryota; kingdom Metazoa; phylum Cnidaria; class Hydrozoa; order Anthoathecata; family Hydractiniidae; genus Hydractinia; species Hydractinia symbiolongicarpus. The sequence continues at coordinate 27,855,006 of NC_079879.1, forward strand.
CATGTCTATTACCATATGAGACCTATTCTCGCGAGAATGAAGGTACCCATGCCATACGAAGGAGGCTTTTCCCGGTACGAGAACCCCTACTCCACCTCGGGGTATGCGCAAATATGTCGTGAGTACGGTGCAGACCCCAACGCTTCGTACAAGGCAAAGCCCTGGTGTCATTTGACAAATGGTAGATGGTGGCTGCAGGTTGATGGGGATTGGGCCAAGTTTATTATCCCCATTAGCCGGGGCCTGACATCGGAGGGCCTGATGAAGCTTAGCGAAAGTATTCGCGTTTACGTGATTCTGCTACTAGGATCACAAGCGAGTGCCAAGGCCTCAATCCTAGGTTCTAACGTCGATAACTTCACGGCTAGACAGATCTTTCTGCAGAAATTTGAGGCCATGGTACAACGTGAGGAAAATGTAGGCCACGACATTACCGTCCAACGTGTATTTGCTACCCTCCAACATGGACCTCCGCATTGGAAAGATTGCGTGGTATAACAAGAAGGTTCTGATTGACCCTCTAACATAGGTGTAGGTGTAGAGCTAGATTTAAATAACATGGGCCATGCTGTCAAGCATGAGTCATCATTCACCACACCTCCGAGGCAGACCATCGAATCGTTGAAACATCAAGCACCAAGTCCTGGAATAGGGGTCATTAGCAATGACCCCCTTGGCAAAGCTCAAAAACATGAGGATGCCAAGGCTACCGTTATCACGTTAGGAGTAGGTCTCATCCTAGCATATCTGTGGCTTAGGTAAAGGTCTAATATGTTTTTGCCAACATACTAGATCATCTACGACTTCTTGCCACCCTTCCCAGCCCTCCCGACATAGGTCACAACGAATGCGACGACAGCAGCAAAAGCCATGTACAAGTTCTTGGCTGCGAATTCGACAACTCTAGCCGCAACTCTGAAAAAGAGCGAAACCACGCTTCCAATGATCCCCGGCAAACCAGCACCCGCATTACCGGCTAGATACGTCAAAAATTCCCCGAGTCTTTCAAGCTGTTTCCGTATAAAACCTTTCCCACCTGTACTTCCTCCAACATTACCTCCTCCAGCAGCACCTCCACCTCCCGTATCGGCGAGCATGATGGTTGAAATCAGGAGACCAACAGCGGAGTCGTTCCAGGTCTTCCTTGACCTTCGCGATGTCTTCATTCCAGATATCTGATACCTCAGATACCCCAGGCGTATCTTTCTTGTTTTCGAGATGTTTCACCTTGGCCTCTGCTTTGTCAATTTCGCTATCGTAAAATATCATCTTACCCTTCAGCTGCTTCAGGTTAGCTCGCAATGTTTGGAGCTCGAGGTTGAGCCCTCTTCTTTCACGTTCCGTGAAGCTTCCATCTTCTCATGTCCCCAGTACGATCAATCAAAATAAGGACTTGTATGTGCACATACCAAACATGGGTCAAAATGATGTGATTTTCCCTGGCTCCCTAAAGCTCCTTTTTTGACTTGGAGCTTAAGGGTACCAATACCAAACGCACCATCGTCAGCAACATCGGGAAAGCCCTAGTACAGAACCTTCGTATCAGTTTGAATGGGAATGAAGCGCAGAATATCAGCAATTTTAATGATCTCGCTGTGTATAGGGACTTGTGGCTGCCCGAATTGGAGCGTGAGAACAACTTGATTCTTAAAGGGCATAAATCTCAATGATGGTACCATCCGCGCCCTACAGGTAAAGGCTAGTGAACATGTTGGAAACGATGAAGAAAAAGCGATCATTGCAGCATATCGGTAAAATGTTCGAACTCACTAGAGACTTACCCTTCTACCAAGCAGGCTTACACGACAGGCTGCAGTTCGTAATCCATTTTGCACCCTACGACCAAGTCATCAAAGATGCTGGTACGGCTGCTGCTGGAAGCACGGCAGCTCAGCCCGCTGATAGCGCTTATAAAATTACCAATTCTGCGCTCGAGTTTGATAAGGTTACCAATGAAGGTTTAGCGAGAGCTATGATGTCTCGATACAGACGTCTCGCTCTACCATATGAGCGTGTACTCCGCAGCAAAGTGGTGACCATAAAAAAGGCAGACACCTCTTACAACCTCCAGATCGACACCCCTGCCAAGTCTCTGAAAGGCGTCCTACTGTTGTTCGTAGACCCGGGGAAAGTGAAGGCCTATAGCGGACTCAATGAAGTCTTCTACAACCCCAAGATCGGGAAGATTTCGCTCACTGTCGAGGGTGAGCCGAATGAACTGTATAGCCACGCCATGTTGCCGAAGGACCATCTGGAACATGTCTTTGAACTTTTCAGATCCCACGATAGCAAATTGACCATTGGGCAGTTTCGTACGGAGCGCTATGCGTTGTTCATGGATTTTCGAGCAAGCCCAGATCATAGCCTACACGGTAGCGGAAGTCCATTACAGAGGTTGTCAGACGGTATCACTTTGCACATGACGAAGAAAGCTGACGGAACTGGGGATATACGCTACTACGTGTACTTTCTCCAAAATGCGCAATTGAACTTTTGAATGGTAGATTTCACAGTGTGGAGTACTAAATAAATGGCAACAATTGGCGTACTCGTGGCAGGTGCAGCGATTAACGCGTTGGCATTTAGTGGCTCTAATTTTTTCTTCAGCAAACTCGGAGGCCATAGCGACGAAGAGCGTAAACGACATGATAAAGCGATTGCACAACTTCAAGCCGCTCAAGCCCAATGTGTACGTGACAGAAAAGCAAAAATCGACTGGTACAATCAGCAGCGAGAACTTAAGCGTCGAGCTGGCGAAACCTTGAAAGAGCTTGATGAGGGTATGAGAGAGTACTATATCGCGACGATCGAAAAAGCTCCAAATTTATCCGACTACTACACACCAAGCAAGCAACAACAAGACGGCGAACTTACGTTCACCGTGGGCTTGCAAGCACTTTTAGGTTTTGCAGCGTACAATTATATGTAAGGAGAACATTTTTGACATGTATAATAAACATGTCAAAAGTAAAGCATGTTGTTACGGCTGAAGAGGCGGAAAAACTAAGCAAAATCTACTACCAACCAGAACATCTCTGGACTGGACGGAAAGCTAATAAACTACACCCCGAGCAGAGCGAAATACCCAAAAAGAAGGTCATCAACTCCTGTGGCTCAGACATATCAAAGGTCCAGAGCGCATCAACTACCCACATTTCACCGTCAAAAAGCCCAACGAGATGCACCAGTTTGATATCTTGTACATGCCACACGATAAAGTCTATAGAAACACGTACAAGTATATACCTACAGGCATCGATGTGGCTTCGAGGTATGAGATAGCGAGGCCCCTGAGAACGAAAAAGGCTAGCGAAGTCGCTGACATGCTCAAGGACATATACAAAGCCGGACCTCTCCGTTATCCGAAGATCTTTCAGTGTGACAACGGTAGTGAGTTCAAATCAGATGTGGGCAAGCTGCTGGAGGGTAAAGGTGTCGAGATAAAGCGAGCGACTACGAAGTACCACCACACTTTCACGGCGTTGGTGGAGTCCTATAACAAGGTGCTTGCGGAAAGACTTTTCAAACCTCAAGGTTCACAAGAGCTTGCCTCGAACGAAACTAGTACCACATGCGTTAAACACTTGTATACTATCTTGAAAAGTTTGAACAATTCCAAAACCGCGATGATTGGTATGAAGCCAAGCAAGGCCATTAAACTTGAGGAGGTTCCACTTGCGAAAGGCGAGGAATATCCTGAAGACAAGACTCTGCCTGAGGATGGTCTTTACTTGTATCTCCTACAACCCGGCGAGGAAAATGGAGATGCTAAAAAGCGTGCAACGGATGATTGGTGGAGCAAAAACAAGTACAGGTGGGACAGTATCGTGACTGGTACCCGTCTCCTGTACTATTTGGCAGATAGACTTAATCCAAGCTTTGTAGGAGAGGGATTGATGCTGATTCCAGAGGATGTTGAAGTACCTCCGGAACATGTAAAAGAATGGTAAAATTCACGATTAAGAGGACCATTTCAGGTCATGAGATAGGGTTGGTTTCAAACCAACCCGGTCTTGACTTTTAACATCCTTATAAACCTGCTGGGGACATGCTAAAGAATGGTACATTTCTCTAGTCCGAGGGCCATTTCCGCAACGGGGGACCACATATCATTTTTTGACCTTCCTTTACCCGGCATGGTATGCCGCCCCGACCATGTAGCTGGTGGTTCTGTCAATAAAACCGTGTCTGGTTGGAGGGGGGGCGGTCAATATTGACCCCCCCTTTCCACATCATTTTTAACGTCTTTATATCGTATTTTATACTTGTCAGGTACATGTGGATTTCTTTGCCTTGCCAAGGGGGTCGTTAGCAACGATCCCTATTTCAAGTCACAAAAGCTTCGCCCCCAGCGACTTTCTTGGTGGGTGCGTCCGACGCACTATACACGTAGCGTGTGGTACGCTACCAGGGAGGTTAATAAAATCCCAAATAAAGTTTTTTTTTTTTGGTCCTTTCCCTCTCCAATGCTTCATGAAGCTCCTCATCCATCGCCTCCAATTGACTTTCAAGATAGGGAATACGATCGAGCCCCTTGTGGCATTCCTCCAACTGATTTTCCAGAAATTTAATTGTTTTAAAATTATAACAGGACATATTTATTATACCTATCAATCCAGAATTTTCCAAGCCCTGTGATGTTCCAATCTCACATACAAACACGCGTGTTTGGATTTGCGCACCTGATTCTTGATCAATTCCCAGTCGTTAATGATGTTGGTCTTTTCGTCCACCAATTTCATATCACTCCTTTTATGCGGGTACCACATGAATAACTGCTTCTTTTGTCGCCTGAGGTTCTTGGGCAAAGCCGTATAAGATTGTGTGAGAAGCCATAAGCTATGTTTTCTATGCCTGCCACTGATGGCTAGTTCCAGTAAGGGTTGACTTATGTCGAGTCTTTCATCGGCGATCATATCGTCAATAACAAAAAGGCTCTCTTCGCCCGGCAGCAGCGATGACAGTTTTTCAATATAGTAACAGAGCTACTCACCGGGTTCTATAAAGAATATATAGGGGCCATTCCACAGTGATGCTCTTTCCAGGTAAGTCCTATTCCACCGGAGAGTGGGACAGAGTATCACTATATTGTTAAAATAACCCCTAAATTCGTTTCTCGAGTAAGTGCAGGACTCTTTGAGTTTTCCTGCACGATATAGGCCCACTAAATATTGCCGTATGAGGATCCTTAATGATATTCATATTTGCTATTAAGCAAATATGAACCTTGTGGGTGCTTATTTTGGTCGCATCATTGAACGCGTATACCAACCCTGTTTTATCGCGTAGTCATCAAATAATATCGCCCCCGGCATATATCCAGCGAGCTTTAATACATTCTCCAGGTCCATCTTGGCCCCTGGTCTAGAAACGCCTAGTGCCTTTTGGCACCTAATTCCAAGACAATAGTATATGATACCAGTCTCACAGATTCCCACAAGCTATCGATAACTTCTTTTTGATACTCTTTGATACTCTTCGCTTGCCCACATAGACTGAGTATTGGTGTAGTGCAACCTTTTCGCTACTTCATCAAGCGACGGAGCATCCCCATTTTCTACATATTTAATCGGTATTTTGTGATCGATATTCCACTCACCGTAATTTTCCCAGCTCATGCCTTCCATGAACTGGGCTTCAATATGGATCCGTAGTGTAGCCGTATTGCACCTGAGGTACTCTTGCGAGCCCAGTTCTTTGTTTGACCATAGAGCCTTGCGCGTTTAACTGCGTACAATGTTAGCGAGATGTCCGACAGGATCACATTCTTCGCACTTGGATCTCTCTTTTTGATGCTTGCAGATCCCTCCACCTCTAAAGTCTTTACATATGTATCTTATTCTTTCATGAGGGCAACCCTTACAGTCCTTGCATTGACTCTTCTGTTTTTGATGAGGGCATTTGTTTCTTTCCTTTGACGTCTTTGCACTATCGAGGCATTTGATGCACATGTTTGTCAATTGACCTTTACGTTTGTCGATCCTAAAATTTTTCAACGATAAAAAGTGTTTACATTGCGTGCATTTCTTGCTACGAGCTTTGCCGTTCTCTTCAATCATTTTTTGATGAACCTCAGGTTTATCAAAACAAGTTTTCACCGGACGACGTAGCGTGCGCTGCGACTCTATTTTACGACTTATCTTTTATTGACTTGGTTGGTAGGTAGGGTCGCTTCTTCTTGATCATCACACTTCGTGATTTTTATGAGCTGTGTATGATTAATCGTGTGCGCAGCAATAAGCAGGGGTGTCAATAGCTTTCCAAAAGCGGAATATACCAGTATCCCTAAGTCAGCCATGCTATCCCTGATGATAGGGTCAGCTTCGATATCTTGCCTTAAGTCTTCGGCATTGTCGATAGACACCATGTTGCTGACAGCTTTGGTGTACATGCTTATGGCATGAGTTGACAATGCCTTGGTAGTCTTCTCTCCTTTTTCCTGGATTTCACGCTGAATGAACTCAAAGTACACCTTGTCGATAACTTCGTCTCATGCTTTATCAATATAACCTTCCGTGCACTTCTTTGGCAGAAAGTGTGCCTTGCCTTTGCGTGCATCTTTCAAAGCCTGGCGCTTGTTTTCATGTTGCTCAAGCGCTTCTGCCGGGGTATCTGCAACATCGAAAATTTCAGCTAATTTGGACATGTTTATTATTAGTCGTTTATATCAGAAATAATTGAAGATAATTAAGACATACGGCAGGAGTACAGCGAGACATAAGGATATCTCGCATATCATGTTTATTTTTTCAATACAAAACCCCCGTAAGGGAGCCCTCTGGGTGTTTAGATGTTGTTGTTGTTTGAACTCAGAAGGTTTTTGATTCTGTGAGTTTACCACTCGGGGCCTTTGGTTTTCCATATCCGAGGTGTTTTTTCAGTGCTGTCCTGCTTTGCAGGCTTAGCGTACTTGCTATTTATACTCCATACAGAATGTCGTGCTTGTACTACGCATTAACGATACCCACTTTTTTAAGTGAGCACTTTCAGAGGCCGTTCCATAGCACTGACATATAACCAGCACTTTGCACAATTTTTCCCGACTGGCACAGCGTTGGAGAAACCGGGGAGAGACGGCCGCCTCCAGCTAGTACGTACCCTCGCCCGTGCACGCCCTAACCTTCAGCCAGGACCTAAGCCCTGCTCCCAAATTTTTACTATACTAGTCGTCAGCCCATGGAAAAATCCACGGGTTTGCCCCTCGCAGCTAAGCAACCATTTTGCGTGACAGACAGACGGAAGGACGGACAGACAGACGTATACGGGCATTATAATATAGATATCCACCTTCGTATATAGCTATTCAGTATCACCTTGAGTATTACCTGTGTGAAATTTCACGCATCACCGGTTAGGTCTTTTGCTCATCATGTAGAAAACCTCTTGATTATTCAGAAAGTGTCCATTTTTAAACAGATGAGGCAAATGAGTTTAATCTTGTTGCTACCGCTTCATACTGAAGAGGAGTGACTCAAAGTTGTGAGAAAAAAAAACACAAATCTATTCAACGCGACCTACTTTACTCGGATATATATCGATGGCCCGTGCTTTGATTATCCACGGTCCACATGGGTTGCATGTTTGTGTAATAGAGCCTCGCGAGCTGCACTTCTTGGATATACCCCGTTCTCTTTATATTTAATGGGGATTTTATGATCCATTTGCCACTGCCCCCGGTTGCTCCAGTTCATCCCGTCTTTGAATTAAGCCTGGAAATGACCTATTAATGTGCAGATGCCGCATCCCAGGTACTCTTGGGAGCTAAGCTCCGTAAGCGGGTTGTGGTGGTACCTCCAGGAGTGCAACAAGGCTGGCTTTGCGTAGCTTGGAATAGCCCGTAAGTCCACGGGTTTTCGCAATAGCGTGTAACTCTTTCACGGTGTGTGTATACATTTATTGTATATAGACCTCAACTAAAAGATTCTGGGACAGTGGGACTTCCCTTACTCAATTGCGCAGTCTCTATTTTTGTTGATGTCAGTATTATTCCCGTTAGTCGCTATTGCGCATGCGTTGGATTTTATCGGTATTTCCAGAATTTATCGGATTATGGGAATTCAAGATTTAGGGAATTTCCCTTGTCGTCGTCGTCGTCGACTGTCCCAGATGCGTGGTTTTACTATCTCTGTGTTTTGCCGCAAGAAGTAGGGCCTGTGGAAATTGCCGTGCACGGTTCCTTCACAATGTCCATTTACTAACTTTCGATCGTGAATCTTCGGGTATAACGCAGCACATGCCTCGCAAATCCATACACCCCGTGTTTGTTCACCAAGGATCCTCGGCAAGCGGGGAAGAGCTTGGTATTTTGAGTCTTATATTTAAGGGGTAGTGGAGTATATGTCTTGACGAGCAGTGCCTTTTCCGGACCCTCTCCGATGGGTTCGGCGCACCGAGGTATGATGTTGTATGTGAACAGAGTATAAAGAAGTAGGTAATCTTCATCCTGCTGAAACCCTCTAATTTCCCTATCAAGGGCAAGGGGGTTTACTTTATGTTCAAAGTTATCATTGCATTTGGAACAACGCCTAGCCTTCGCTTTATCCAGGCAGCTTATACATGTCTTTGTCTAACTATTACCTCTAATCTTAAACTTGTCTGGGTCAGGCAGTTTTTTGCATCCTCTAAAACGTTTGTTTGTCATTTAATATTGCGGTGTACGCCCTGTGCAGTGCCTTGGCGACCTGGGCAAGCGTTGGAGACTTAAAGGTCTCCTGGTTTTTTAAGGGTGTACGTGTAACTCGAAGTTTTCCCTGGTATAAACTTCGAAAAACTGGGCCTGAATATGGTCCTGTAGGATAATTATCAACTCATGTAAGGGCCGCATATAGGTGCGGCGCCTGGGGCGATCCTTTGACAGCCTCTTAAGATCAAGGCATGGGATGCACGTACTCGTTAGTTGACTTTTGCCCCTTATCTTGAAGTGGTTTAGGGTAAGGGATTTGGAACACTTGGAACATTTTTTGTCTCTTCCATCATATTTCTATATCTCCAGGAGATACAGAAATTTTATCGCATGGTCTATTCCGTAATGTATCGATTGCCCTTCGACATGTTTTCACTCGCCCACATGAGCTGAGTGTTGGAATAGTGAAGCCTTTTCGCCACCTCGGCAAGCGACGGAGCATTGCCATTTTCTTGATACCTGAGTGGTTTTTTGTGATCGATATGCCACTCTTCGTAATTGCTCCAGCCCATACCCTGGACAAACTGGGCCTCAGTATGGGTTCTGAGAACAAAGCTTTATGTTTCCCCGTAGGGCATGGTGGGTTCGGCTTTTTACAACGTTAGCGATATGTCCAGCAGGGTTGCAAGGGGGGACATATTGCCCTATGTTTTTGATAATGGCAAATCTGACTTCCGCCGCAGTCCTTGCACGTTGACCTCCGCCTTTCATGGTGGCAATACTGACTCCCCTTGCAGTATTTGCAGTGTGATCTCCGCCTACCATGCCCGCAGATCTCACTTCCCCCGCAGTCTTTACACGTTGATATTTGCCTTTGACGGGGACACTTTGAACGTTCATGTGACGTCTTTTTTTATCGAGGCATTTTTTGCACCATTTCGTTGGTTGACCGTAAAACTTAATCCTAAAATTGCCTAAGGATAAAAAGTGCTTACATTTTGAACATTTGGTCTCCTACATATTGATTCGATTTTGTCCTTAGGACAAACACGAGTTTTTAACGGACACTTATTATGGAGGTGTCAGTGTTTTTTTTGCACCACCCTTGTTTGATCGCGTATTCGTCAAATAGGATCGCTGCCGTCATATAACCTGCAAGTTTAAAACCGTCCTCCAGGTCCATCTTGGTCCCGGGTCTAGAAACGCCCAGAGCCTTCTTTGCTCCCATGGCGATCAGGATTGTGTACGAGACTAATCTGACAGACTCCCAAAGTGAGTCAATAACCATGGTTTTCTTCGGTCCCATATTGCCATCATCATGCTTGCTTGCCGTTTAATAAGTGTCATTTTTTTTAAAAAATTCATTGCATCCTTAAAATGTCCATCTGGGGCCGAGTTTTGACCTGTTTGCCCTGTTTCTAGGGCTCCGGTGTGGTGTTTTGGGATTCATTTTTACCCCTGCTAAACATATACCAAACCCCAACACTTATCGCCAATATGGCCAAACTCCCGATTCCATTAAGGTATACACTGCCCATAGACTGTACGAAACTGGTCTCAGAAGAGGTTTTGACTGCAGGCTCTACAGTACCCTCTTGTTGTTTCAATTCTTCTATCATTTTCTTCATCAGTGCCGCCAACTTTTGTCCTTAAGCCACACACCCCCAGATGCTTCGGTGGTTTTGTAATGACTCTCTCTTCTTGTTTTTGCTCTTCCATTTATCTTATAGCACCGTCTCAGTGTCCTCCACCTCATTCTCCGCGTTCTCTTTCTTCTTGCTCATATGCCGAGCTGTATGGTCTGCCACACCTCCCAGTGGTGCAGTACACGAGTATTCCCAAATTTTTCATAGAGTCACAGATTATAGGGTCTTCCTCGATATCTGGATGTAATACGTCGACACTGTCTATATTAAGAAAGTTCCCAATCATGCTAGCATACAAGCTAATCATGTGTGTAGACAGTGCTTTTGCCGTCTTTTCCCCCTTCTCCCGGAGCTAACGCTGAAGGTACTCGGTATGGATCTTGTCGATTGCTTCGTCAGGGGCTTTGTCAATAGAGCCCTCCGTGCACTCCTTCGGTAGGAGATGACCCTGGCCTTTGAATAGGGCCTCCTTCAAAGCCTGACGCTTATCGATTGCTTTCTCTATATTTTCATATTTTGCAGAGGCACTGTCAAAGACTTGTGCAATATCAGACATCCTTTTTATTATACGTCCATATCGAAAAAGTATATAAGCGATCATGGCATATGGCAGGACAACAGCAATTAGTAGGCATATGTCCTGCGCGGATGTCGAGGCACGCTTCCCTATAAAAGTCCTTCGTTCGTATATGGTATACAAAGCTGTCTCTTTCCATGTAGCAGAGCTGTAATTTGCTACCATATTTTGGCTGCATGAGACTATAGTGAAACTCGTACATGACCAGCTTTCACATATCCAGGATGGTCTGGCCAATGTATACGGGCTTATTCATTTTAACCTCTGTTTTACTCATTTCAACGCCTACCAGGTTTTTGCTAAACCGGCTCCCGCCCTTGAAATTAGGTTTCATTACAAGCTTTGTATACTTATCCTCGTTTGTAACCAGCTGGATGTTGCGGTGATTGCGTATTTTTTCCATGGTCTTGCCGAACACCGAGAAATTCATCAAATTGTAAAAGTCTTTCTCAAACTCGTTTTTGGCATCCGTTCTCAGCCTCGTGTTATGATCTATACAGCCCTTCAGCCATGCCTTCTGGTTAAATCGGATGACCCTGCGTACTTTCTTCAATTCAAGCCCATGTTTTAAGGCCTCGTGAAGGGCCCTGATATGCACCACATACTTTCGCTTGTCCTCCTACTTCGGTACCAATTTCTCAACCTTGTGAACTATCGTGCGATCCGGTAAGAATGGCAACTCGTTATGTTTGTTGTGTAGCCTCTCCGGGTAGTCGATATCAACCTCCAGGATATATCCATGCCTATTATCCTCAACGAGCTTCCCGATCCGCTTTTCGGTAAAGGCCTCGACATTCGATACCCATTTAAAACCGTCCATGGGCAGATCCTGACGCATCGCCCATCCGTACATGTTGTTCGCATCCAAATACTGTAGGTAGGATGACTCGTCATCTGGGTTATACTGGTCCCCCATATACCTATTGTTTGCTCTGGCATATTGGTGTACAGCTTGTGTTATACCTCCTCTGATACCTTTTTCAAACATCAGGAGCATGTCGGGATGGGTGAGAAGCTCTAACCTAATTCCTGTATACTTAAGTGCAGCCTTCCATGCCAGGCCAGGCGCGCTGTAAAAGTGTGCAGGATCAAGCTTGTAGTTTGTCAAGCACACACCTCGAAATGTCTCGAGGATGTCGGCTATTAGCAGGACGTCTATGGTTAGGTAGACATCATGGTAGTCCCCCATGGTGAAGTTATCAACCTCCGGGGTAATGAAATGCCACACCTTTTTACACCTCGCTAATACCCTTTATATTCAGCTTGCTCTAGAAAGTCCCCTTTGGGGGTAGCTCCAGCTATTCGAATCACTGCCATCCATCCTTATACTCATAAGGGTACACGCCTTTTCGAAGCATCAGCCTGAAGGTATCATCCTTGCGATGAACTTTGCCATGGATGGTACATTTGCCTTTACCCAGTCTCGATTAAGCTGCTTCGTAGTATTTGAGTCGCAATTTTCACACCAAAACCTTGCCATGTATTCGGCGTTTACGCCCTGGAATCCCAGGCAGGTATATGCACACTGCTTACATTTCATACCAGCGGCGTTTGTACGAATAAGGTTGCTTGCCAATTTGTCTAGCGATGATGCCATAAATCGACAACTATCAATGAACCGTATCTCTATTGTCTTGTACTTTTCCCCATCACCGTATCCCATGCTTCCAAGGGGTACCTTGATTTTCGCGTTGTAACTGATATATGTGTCAATATTTTCCGCTATACAGCCGATGTCCTGACTGTCGTACTTCTCACCCCGTTCCCGTATGAAGATATGAGCATCATACCCTGAAAGGTTATGGAAGATGACAGGGATGTGGTTGGGTATCTTGTATTTGAGGTTGCAGTTGTTATGCGCCGCGCCTCTATATTGCCCAGTGTAGTGACAATGGTCCCTGACTTTACGGTTAATCTCACAGTCATCGAAGGGTTTTAGGCAGATATGACATTTCGATGCCTGGTCATGTTCTCTTTTTAGAACCTTTGTTAGTGGCAGCATGTTCCGCTACAGGTATGTATTGTAAAGTCTTTTCACCTCATCCTATAGATAGTTCACGAACTACGTCACACAGTCCTCACCCCTGACTTTTAGAGGATCTGGTACATCCCCATAGGCAAAGGTACTATAGGTACACCAGCCGGATGGTAGATGCTTGCTCAACTTCCTGGTCTTTTTACCTCTTGCATCTTCTACCGCGATGAGTAGACTTTTGCAATCTGCATAGATGGCAAAGGTTACCTTTAATTGCTGTTGTCCATTCCTATAATATAACCATTTTCGGCCTCTGTTGGCATTGTGATCTTGACTGCCTCGTGATCCATGCCGTAGCCATGGTGCTTATCTCTTGATTCAATTGTGAAAAAGGCCTGTAGGCAGTTTAGGCAGAAGTGAATTTTTGGCGTATTTTTCGAGGTCTCAATACCCAGGAGCCGTGATAGACTTTTGACCGCCGTGTAGTGAGTCTTTTTGTCATCCTTAAGTAGCAGTAGATTCACCTGCTTGCCACGTTCGCTATGATGTGATCGTCTTAGGATATTGATCTTCTTTCCCGTCACACACAGGACGTTTACCGCAATGCCCGGGTTATTCTCCTCAAACTTGTATATACTCCTGGTGCTTGTAGGGAACTCTATGTCTTGCCAATTGTAGTGGTCTACGTAGGGTCTCGTAATTCTTTGTGGATCTTTTTCAATCTCCTCATGATGTAGACCAGCGATGATGCCCCATTTGAAACACTCCTCATCATCATTTTTTGGGTTAATAATATTCTTTTTAGAGGCTATCCACTTAGGTGCTTGTATATACGATGAGCCCCTTGTAAGTCTCAATTTGTGAAAGTCTGCATCGAGGTATAGGATTTGAGAGATCGTAAAGCCACTTCTGGGTAGTGCTGGATTCTTCACATCCGTTTTGATTTGGGCAAACATCCTATCTAGCACCTCGTCCACGTCGCTACTCTGGAATACCAAGGCCATATTACTATGGAAGACCTTTTTTACCTCAATGTACTCATCGTTAGCCCCCTCTATATTTGACGGTTTCTTCCAATAATCCATAGTGACAGCTGTACATTTGCCTACCCCGTATCTTTTACCTGGTCCCCAACCAAGGTTTTCACGTTTGGTCGCACCATCTCCATACACTCGTCAACATCGCCCCCCCGCTATGCCGGGAATGCGGAAACTTCGGAAGGTCCTGTGGAGAGCATGTTTATGTTCCTAGGATGTAATATCCTGCCCCGGTTGTTCATGTAGATAGTCTTCCCCGGCCTCTTTTTCTACTTAGTTATGAAGTGTAGGCCTTGTGTTGGCTTCCCCGTTATAGAGATTCATCACCGTACGTTTGATGGTCGCCTAGGCTCTCCTGACCCTCTCTTTTGTAGGTTTGGGGACAGCGTCCACAAGCCAATCATAAATCCCTTAATTCCATCCCTTACAACGGAAAGAGTTTTCGACAGCTCCTGTTTCTCGAAGACGTCCATCTCAAATGGGGGCAATACCCTAATATAATATAGGGAATTCCCTCTGCGCTAGAATTTCGGACTCATTTGATGCACTTTATGACGTCTTTACGTATTAGGGAATTAACCCTACTCAGCACTGCCCATTAGGGATTTTAAGCATTGAATTCTATAGCCATACATGGTATGGTGCTGGAGGGTACTGGATGATCGGGGATTTGCTGTGGCTTGCTGTGACGCGCACACGACTGCGCTAGAACATACATTAGAGATGGATAAATGTTCCTTCTAGCGCAGTCGCCTGTGCACGTCACGGCAACCCACAGGAACCCCCAGCAAAGTCACTGACAAGTCACCTACAATCCCCTAATAGTTACCGCACCAACATTCAGGACCTGGTAATCCAGCACTATCCAAGACCATCCCATATTAATCTACATAGTTTCTATCATACAACGAATGAGTCAAAGGGGAAATTCCCCAATATTCATCAATAATTAACAAATGCGCAGTAAAGACACGCTAGATCGAGCAGGATGAAATCCTGTGACAAACAAAAAAGTTCTATATAAAAAAGAGAGAATGGAATCAAAAACCGTCAAACAATTGCGTGATATCGCAAAAAGTCGTGGTTTAATATGGTATTATATGCTACGTAAAGCTGAATTGGTTAGCTTATTAGAGGAGGTTATACCTAAATACACCCCAGGACCAGCTAAACAACCGGCTAAGCCCATAGTACCGGGGGATATGGATATCTTCGAGAAGCAGGACATGGCCAAGACCCGTACAGCTATCGGGAGCAAAATCGGGGAATGGTACAACTGGGTATTGCCCCCATCCTAGATGGACGCCTTCGAGAAACAGGAACTGTCGAAAAATCGTTCCATTGAAATGGATTAGAAGCAGAAATGTTACAACTGTCTGGTTGATGCTGTCCCAAAGCCTATAAAAAAGTGGGTAGGTATAGAGTGGGAGGGTATAGACTTTCCAGCAAGCATCACAAGCATATATAAGTTTGAGGAGAACAACAAGGAGATTGTGGTAAGCGTCCTATACATAACAGAAAAAAATGATCAACATCCTACGATGGTCGTTGCACAACGGACGTACCAAAGTGGTGACCCTATTGCTTATTGAAGATGATAAAAAGACTCACTATACGGTTGTCCAAAGTTTATCGAGGTTCCTGGGCAAAGAGATTTCAAATAATAGGAATACAAATGCACTTCTGCCTAAAATGCCTAAAGGGTTTTCCCACAATCGAGTCGAGGGACAAGCATTACAGGTACTGCATAGACCACGGGGCTGTTAAAATTATGATGCCAACAGAGGCTGAAAAATGTCTATAATACAGAGATGGCCAGAAACAATTCAAGGTGCCCTTTGCAAAAAAACGCCGACTTTAAAAGCTTATTAATACCAATGGAAGAGGATGCCAGAGAGACCAAGACTAAAAGGCTTAGCAGGCACGTACCATCTGGATGGCGTACTTATAGCACATTTGCCTATGGGGATGTACCAGATCCCTTATTGGTGTACCGCGGCAAGGACTGCGTCACCCGCTTTGTCAACCATCTGGAGGATGAGGTCAAAAGACTATACTGTTCCTACCCTCAGTAGGACATGCTGCCTCTAACATAGGTCCCAAAAAGAGAACATGACGAGGCATCGGAATGCCATATCTGTCTAAAGCCCTTGGGTGACGGCAAGAATAACCGTAAAGTCATGAACCATTGCCACTATACCGCGTTATACAGGGGTGCAGCGCATAACAGCTGTAACCTCAAATACAAGATACCCAGCCACATCCCTGTGATATTCCATAACTTATCGGGGTATGACGCCCACCTCTTCATACGGGAATTGGGTGAGAGTCACGACACCCAGGATATTGGCTGTATTGCCGAAAACACAAAGAAATACATCAGCTTCAACGTGAAAATCAAGGTACCCCTTAGAGGTATGGGCTATGGCGATGGGGAAAAGTACAAGACAATCGAATTCAGGTTTATCGATAGGTGTCGACTCATGCCGTCCAGCCTGGATAAATTACCAAGTAACCTCATTGTTACCAACGCTGCTGGTATGAAATGTCAACAATCTGCCGATACATGTCTAGAATTCCAGAGCATAGACGCCTCATATAAGGCAAAGTTTTGGTGCGAAAGTTGTGAATCAACGAGTACCACAAAGCAGCTTAATCGAGACCAGATAAAGGCAAATGTACCATCAATGGCCAAATGTATCGACAAAGATGATGTCTTCAGGCTGATGCAGGAAAAGGCGTCTATTCGTATGAATACATGGATAGATGGCAAAAGTTTAAGGAGTTTGAGCTACCGCCAAAGGAGGCCTTTTACAGCAAGCTAAATATGAAGGACATCAGCGACAGGGACTATACCCATGCTAAAAAAGTATGGGATGTCATTACCCCGGAGGGTGATAACGTCACCATGGGGGACTACCATGAAATCTACCTGACCATAGACGTCCTGCTATTAGCCGACGTTTTCGAGACATTTCGAGGCGTCTGCTTGGACAATTACATCCTTGATCCCGCCCATTTCTACTCCGCACCCGGGTTGGCATGGAAGGCAGCACTCAAATTTACCGGGATCAAGCTAGAACTCCTTACGGACCCCGACATGCTATTGATGTTTGAAAAAGGTATCCGAGGAGGTATAACACAGGCCGTACACCAAGTACATTGGAGAGCAGTACGATTCGGTGGTTGAATCCTCCTACCTTCAGTATCTCGATGCCAACAACCTATACGGATTTGCGATGCGGCAAGACTTAGCAACGGACGGCTTCAAATGGGTATCAAACGTCGAGGCATTCACGGAAAAGCGGATCGGAAAGCTCGTTGAGGATAATAAGCATGGGTACATTATAGAGGTCGATATCGACTACCCGGAGGGACTACATGGGAAGCATAACGAGCTACCGTTCCTACCCGAACGCAAGATGGTGCATAAGGTTGAAAAATTGATACCTAATTTGGAAAACAAGAGGAAATACTTGGTCCATATCAGAGCCCTTCACGAAGCTATAAAACATGGGCTTGAGCTCAAGAAAGTGCGCAGGGTCATCCAGTTTAACCAGAAGGCATAGTTGAAAGGGTACATCGATCACAACACGAGGTTGAGAACAAACGGGAGGAAGGAGTTCGAGAAGGACTTTTGCAAGCTCATGAACCTCTCAGTGTTTGGTAAAACTATGGAGAGTATTAGAAACCACTGCAACATCCAACTGGTTACCAACGAGGAGAAGTACACGAAACTTGTAATGAAGCCGAATTTCAAGGGTGTATATCGGTTTAGCAAGCACCTCCTAGGTGTAGAGATGGGTAAAACAGAGGTAAAAATGAACAACCATGTCTACATCAAACCTGCCATTTTGGATATATCGAAGATGATAATGTATGAATTCGACTATGATTATATGCAGCCCAAATATGGTAGCAAGCTGCAGCTCTGTTATATGGACACAGACAGCTTCGTATACCATATCAAGACACATGATTTTTACAACGATATTGCGCAGGACGTTGAAGCAGGCTTCGATACAAGTGCCTATAATTCTGATGATGGAAGGCCCCTTTCTATAGGGAAAAACAAGAAAGTGGTGAGCTTGATGAAGGATGAGCTGGGTGGCAAAATCATGACAGAGTTCATTACGTTGAGGGCCAAGGCATACGCATATAAGAGCCTTACCAAGGAAGGCAGTGATGGAAAAGCGAAAGGCGTCAAGAGGTATGTCACCAAGAAGTCGATAACCTTCGATGTCTGGAAGAAGGCGTTGATATATACAAAACCCAAGTGCTAATCCAAAACAAGGGCCATAAGGTATACACACAGGAAGTTTTAAAGTTGGCACTAAACAGGGCAGACGACAAACGTATCGTACAACAGGACCAGATTACAACGCTTGCCAGGGGACATTACCGCCTAGCGTCTACAGGGGAATAAGAATGGAGGCATGTCTGTATATAGCCATACTCCTACCATATGTCTTGATTGCCTACATACCTTTTCGATATCGACGTATAATAAAGATGTCGTCCGATATTGCACAAGTATTCGACACAGCCACCTCAGCAGAATATGAAAATATCGAAAAGCCCATTGAAAAGCGTCAAATTTTAAAGGAGGCTCTTCGTGAATGTAAAGGGCATCTTTTGCCCAAAAATGCACAGAAGGCTTTGTTGACAAGGCTCTGGAGGAGGCTATCGAGGTACATACCGAGTATGCACAGTGAGAACTCCAAGAGAAAGGAAAGAAGACGGCAAAAGCCCTATTCACCCATGTTATTAGCCTATATGCCAGCATGGTAGGGAAATTTGTGAATATAGACAGCGTTGAGGAGCTAAGAGAGATATTGAGGAAGATCCTATTATTCGGGAATCCATGACTGATCTGGGGATCCTCGTATACTGCAGCATTGGGAGGTGCCTAGCAACGCTGCTTGTGGTGGGCCATACGGCTCGGCATATGAGCAAAAAGAAGGAGAACGCTGAGGAGACCAAAGATAACAAAAATGAGCAGTGCGTGTAGTATTATCATCAATCAACAGCAGCCCGAGGCCGTAGAAAAAAATGTTGAGGTACACAAAAAGAGGGAAGAGTTGCTGCTGGCAAGAGGCTCGCCGAATGGAAGCGGCTTCGAAGGCCCCACAAGAAAGAACCAATGACGTTTAGGGAATTCCTGAGATACTTTGAGAGGGACTTAAACACCCCCGAAGCCATACTCATCCGGATAAAAGAGGCGATGGAGATCCTTGAGGACCAGGACCTTACTCTCTCCCTTGTAGAAAAGAAGAAGTAATTTGTTATTAGTTTTAGGACTTACAACAAATGAGTGAAGAAGAGAAAGAGGAGAGAGTCATTACAAAGCATCCAAAGCAACCGGGAAGAGTTGCACAGTGACATAAGTTGGCGGCGCTGATGAAGAAGAGGAAGGAAGAATGAAGCAACAAGAGGGTACTGTAGAGCCTGCAGTCAAAGCCTCTTCTGGGACCAGTACCGTACAGTTTATGGGCAGTGTACACATCTATGGGGTTGGAGCGATAACCGTGTATGCTGTGGGAGTAGGCGTCTGGTATATGATTAGCAGGGGTAAAAATGGATCCAACAAGCCTGCGGCTAATCCGGAGTCCCAACAGGGCAATACCCAGCCTATTCCAAGCATGCATTGAATTTTGCTAGAAAATGATACTAATAAAATGGCAACAAACAAACATGATGAAAACATGGGACCGAAGGAAACCATGATAATCGATGCCCTATGGGAGTCTGTCAGGCTAGTATCATATACAATTCTGATCGCTATGGGTGGAAAAAAGGCCCTAGGGGTCTCCAGGCCCGGGGCTAAAATGTATTTGGAAGATGGTCGTAAGCTAGCCGGGTATATGAGTGCGGCGATACTGTTCGATGAATATGCGATCAAGCAGGGGTGGTAAAAAAACCATTAATAGCTCCAAAATAGACCGCCCGGTGAAATTTCTATTTGTCATAGAGACAAGTAAAAAATAATGGAAGAGGAGGACAAACAGTATTCTAAATGCCCAAAAAATCCTACCATTGAACCAGTTCAAGTCAAAGGGCAAAAGGCAAACTACGAAAAGTTGCATTCCCTGCTTGGATCTTGGGAAGGTATTAAAAGGCAATGCCAAACACCGTATTTACATGCAACCCCTATATGTACTAATAATTCTCTTGCAGGACGATATTAAGGCCCAGTTTAAGCCATATTGACAGTTGATACACATGCTTTATTAGTTGTACTATTATCTTGCAACAATTACTGTAAGATAACGTTTTCAGGCCTACCTCCAATCTTTTTTGAGGACTGTCTTTTCATCTTCTGAAAAGCATCAATCGATGATCCTATCTTGATGCCAGGCTATTGGAAGAAGATCCTCCTTAATCCCGGCCTTTCCCATCTTCCTATAATAGTAGGCCTCCAGTAGTTCAAGCTCCTCATTCCCAACAACCATATCCCATATATCCTGGGTGATAAACCAGACCGGCACATACCTGAGCATCCGGGGTTTCCTTAAAATGACCCTGTTACACATGTCTTGCGTTTTGAACTGGTCTGGTATATCCCCCAGCATGCCGGGCTTCTTTGCAACCATTTTATTGCACATACCTTGCGTTTTGAATAGATAGGGTATATATTTGATCAACCATGGATCCTTTTCAACGGCCTTATCGCATATACCTTGCGTCTTGAGCTAATCTTGCATATACCTGAACAGGTGGGGATGCTTTTCAACAGCCTAATCGCACATGTCTTGCGTCATTAACCTACCGGGTGCATATTTGAGTGCAACGGGATACTTTTCAACAGCCTCCCCGCACATGTCTTGCGTTTTGAACTTAACGGGTACATGCTTGAGTGCAAAGAGATCCCTTTGCACAATCTTGATCCATCTTGATGGCCTCTGTGGCATATCCTCCTCTAATAAGCTAACCAATTCAGCTTTACGTAGCTTATAAACCACGACTTTTTGCAATATCACGTAATAGGGGCTTGTCGGTGACTTGTCGGTGACTTTGCCGTGACGTGCACACGCGACTCCGCTAGAAAGAACATTTATCCATCTCTACATTTCCCTATCTCTTATACTTAGTATCATTGACTAACGACTTTATTAGGAGTTTGATGATTGTAATGAAACATTAAACTCAGAGTCACTGTAAACATTGTGCTCTAATTTGTCTTCTCTTTAATAATAGCCGTATTTTGTCTGTGTCTCCGCGAAATCCGCGTCCCGTAACTGAAACACGAAAATTTTAAAATGCGCACCAATACCAAATGCGATATATTTTTGTCCACTTTTTTGCGACAGGTAAATTTAAAGGACGGGCGACTCCGTGGATTTTTCCACGGGCTAACGACTAGTCTCTATAATAATAGCCGTATTCCGTCTGTCTGTTTGTGCGTCAAAAGCGACTTGTGTTAACCAAGCACGAAATTGCGCACAGCTCTCTGATCTTTTCGCTACGCTATTTTAAAGTTTTATTCTTATTTTGTCTTTTGCGTAGTCCAAAAGTTTAATTCAATAACTTTTTTATACAAAATTCATGGTTAATTAAATTTATATTGTTCCTTCGATGCAGTTTCTCTGTTATAAATAACTACACAGGCAAAAAACTTGCAGACAATTAACATTGCGTTGTCTATTTCATTAAAGAAGCTTTAGTTATTTGCGCCTTTGAAAGAAAATTAACAAAAACAAGTTTTTGATAATAGGAGAACTACAAATTTTAGAAGAATTTAGTAAGTGATTTTTCGTTTCTTCTAAACATGAATTTGAATATTATTTTGTAAAATTTTGTTTCATCTTCAACCATTTTTTTTGAAACAATAAGCCTGAATGTGCTTAATTTTTTTGGCCGAAACTTATCATATCTTTAGCTGAACAAAAAGTAAGAAAATGTCAAATTTGGTTTTTTAAAAGCTCTTTTCAAGAAAGGCCTCTTTTTAAACGTCAATCAGGTCGTAAAAATGCGTCAGTTATTGTTAAATATATGAATTTTACGAGAAAGCGGAGTAACACTACTTCCGATAATCTACACTATAAAAAAGGTATAGTTTACACTGCTTCCGCGCCTATAAGTGTATATTTCCGGGAACCATGGCTACCACAGAGTAATCTCATAACAGGTGCGCGAAACAGGTCTGTCTGTCTGTCTGTCTGTCTGTCTGTCTGTCTGTCTGTCTGTCTGTCTGTCTGTCTGTCTGTCTGTCTGTCTGTCTGTCTGTCTGTCTGTCTGTCTGTCTGTCTGTCTGTCTGTCTGTCTGTCTGTCTGTCTGTCTGTCTGTCTGTCTGTCTGTCTGTCTGTCTGTCTGTCTGTCTGTCTGTCTGTCTGTCTGTCTGTCTGTCTGTCTGTCTGTCTGTCTGTCCGCGAAAGGTGCTTCCTGTTACGAAATGTGATATATAAAGGACGGGCGACCACGTGGATTTTTCACGGGTTAACGACTAGTCTCTATAATAATAGCCGTCGTCTGTCTGTCTGTTCAAAAGGGTTACCGATATTCCTTTGATCTTTCCGCGAATTTTTAGAAAACAGGGGGTTGTTTAATCGCAAATCAAATTATTGATTAAAATAAATCCTTAAAATTAATTTATTTCTTTAATTAATTGAATTACTTTAATTTATTTCCATAAGTAAGAAAAAAAATTTAGTGATAAAAATGAATGCATTATTTTAATACGCCATTTTTAATAATAATTACCCCCGTGACCTCGATCGCCGTTTTCGCTCAGGAGCTACAGAGAACAAATGGGACAGTTTACTGACAGTTTAACTGACTTTGTTTTGACCGCTCGCACGTGTATACCAATCAAAACGCCTTATTCTTTGAAAAACCAATCAAGACTTTCGCAGCCTAGACATGCCAACGAAGAAACATGATGGCCATTTTAGTTTTTAAAAAGTAATGGTGGTCAGTGTTGTTTCTAAGTCTGTTTCACCTTTTTGTCTTCTATAAGCTTTTTATATTTGTAATATTTGTTTTTTTTATGTTCTAAAATGTGAAGATAAATATACACGTTTTTTAGCTACGTACAGATCTTAAACGCCCCAGTTTTAGGATTTTTGGCTAGGAACGAATATTTTGAAGGCTAGCTAGCTAATAGTGTAGTACAATAGCCTTACTTTTTACTAATTTTGTTTGGTATAAGAGGTTTTTCTCTAACCCAACATATCGCAATATTCTTAGCAATAAATCTTATGCTAAATGCAGTTTAGCTAGGTAGCTACATCTTTACTTATTTTCTTTAAAAAATTTTTTGCAAATAAAATGGCTGAGCAATTGCTTTAGCTGGAGGGGTAACGACAGGCTGTTTCCTGTGTTGTGATAAAGTTTTTTTGGAGAAGGGTACTGTTCACATCTGTTTGACTGTACTAAGCGGTCAGCTCAGTCTTAACAATAGCCTGTTTTTTGAAAAAGGCTGTTACGCCTATGCGGGTCAGCCCACTGTGACAATTAATTTTTAAACTTTCTTGGGAATCACGCCTGTACGAATGTCCAACAATGTTTACCTGGACTAACCGCTTAGCCCTGTGCAAGAAGCGAAGGACTGTTTCTTGTGTTTTCATTTAAATAGAGTCTGCAAGAAAGTTTTTTTCAAAAGGGTATTATCCCTATACACATGTGTAACACTATTTAACTGTACTAAGCGCTCAGTCTGGTGTCACGATTAATTTTTTAACTTTTACAAAAACTTATTCCGCAAAAAAAGATAATATTGACCGATTGTTTTTGCTATGACAGAGTCACAACAGTTGTAAACTGTGTTTTTATTTCAGCCTTTGTTGCGGGAAAGTTATTTTTTGAAAAATATGTTACAGTCGCAACACTATAATTTTGTGTGCGTTTCACTTGATTTACGACATACTGCATACCTGTACTAAAGCGCTCCACCTGACTGTGCCGCAAGTTTACAGTTCTGTTCTTTTTAAGCGCTCCTTAGGGCGTTCAACAACAGTTACTTGTGGCTCATCCCGGCGATTCGACGCCGGGTTTCCCGGCTAGTCTCTATAATAATAGCCGTTGTCTGTCTGTCTCTGCGCAACATGGCGGAGCAAGTAGCGAGACCTGCCGAAAATCCCCGCGGTCCTGCAGCTTTAAATCCCCGCGGCCTTGAACTTTTATTTCGAATCCCCGGCACACCCCGTTTTTTTACTGGCCTTGCTTTGCCGCTCACGCGTAATAAACCAATCACGAGGCTCCATTTTCACTAATGACCAATCCAAGTGCTTCGCGGCCTCAACATGCCAACAGGAGGAAAGATGCTACCCCTACGAAGGACATTGTAGTTTGGAAGTGATGGTGTGAAGTTTGTATAGGTGTCCTTTCAATCCTCCTTATTTCTTCTGAGTACTTCTTATCATATAGGACTATTTAGTTTGTTTTCACATGTTAAGGTGAATATTTCATCACGTTTTCTAGCTACGTATGAATCTTAAACGAACAAATTTTAAGTTTTTGGCTAGCTACAAAACGTAGATTTTGGGGCAGCTAGCTGTAGCTATCTTTATTTATTCCTATTCTGTTAAAGTTTTTATTCAGTTTGGTATATTATTCTTTATTTTTATGTTGAAGTTGGGTCTACCTAGCTACCTCCTTTTAGCTACCTCTGGCTAAAAAGTGAAAGTAGCCAAATGCAGTTTGGCTGCAAGTGAAAGTAGTCAAATGGAGATAGATAGATAGATGTGCATATTTTACATCGCCGTCAAGAGGAATCGAACCCCAGTCTCGAACCCCAGTCTCCCGCACAGAGTACGAGAGCTATAACCACTAATCTACCGCGCCACAGTTTTGGAGTTTTGCTGCAACACAATTCTTAACAATTCTTATGTTAAGCTCAATAGATAGATAGATAGATGTGCATATTTTACATGGCTAGCCCTACAAATATCGAGGGATATACCCTGTCTATTATTTCCAGGAGGGGCCATGGCGTAGATGGAGAGTCCTAGAGTATTTAATGCTCATTTTGAGCTAAGCAGACCCAATTAGAGCCCGCCCTCTACTAGACAACTCCCGGCACAGAGTACGAGAGCTATAACCACTAATCTACGGCGCCACATGCAGTTGGCAGCGACCACTTTTATTACTGTTTTAAAAATTTAAACAGAACCAGGCTGATTTTTTTTACCTCCGCAGCGATAAGGACTTTTGGAAAATAATAGTACCCCTATGCTCATGCATAACACGAAGATTTTGAAGGCTAGCTAGCTAGAGCCTTACTTATTACTAATCTGTAAGGTCTAAGAGCTTTTTATCCTACCCAACATTGATTTTTATGTTGAGGCTGTAGCTATTTAGCTAGCTCCTATCTTTGGCTAAAGAGTGAGAGCATAAAGATAAAAATGCAGTTTGGCTACAACAATATTCTTAAGCGGCGCCGTAGATTAGTGGTTATAGCTCTTGTACTCTGTGCGGGAGACCGGGGTTCGATTCCTCTTGACGGCGATTCAACATGGGCGAGTGAATGTTACCATAGCCCCGGGTTAACCCAAGCCATGTGAGGGAAATTGGGCAGATGGCACACTGTGTGGGCCGTTGGATGTTGCCGGTAGTTGTCTAGTAGAGCGCGGGCCCTAATTGGGTCTGCGCCGCTCAAAATGAGCATTAAATACTCTAGGGCTCTCCATCTAAGCCATGGCCCCTCCTGGAAAAAATAGACAGGGTATATCCCTCGATATTTGTGAGGCTAGCCATGTAAAATATGCACATCTATCTATCTATCTATCTAGCGATAATTTTTATGCTAAATACAGTTAGCTAGGTAGCCAGCATCTTTTATTATTTTCCTGAAACTTTTTCTGCAAATTAAATGGCTGAACAATGGTTTAAACCGAAGTTGCAATGAAGTTTTTTTGGAAAAGGGTACTTCTATACGCCTGTTGAACTCTGTTTAACTGTACGAAGCGGTTAACCTAGTTTTAACCACGTTTTTTGTAAAACCTGTACTAATTTTTAAACTTTCTCGGGAATCACACCTGTACGGGTGTGCAACACTGTTTACTTGGACTAACTGCTCAGCCCAGTGGTGGTAATGGACGTTTCTTGTGTTTTTATTTAAACAGAGTCTGCGAGAAAGTTTTTTCAAAAGGGTATTGTCCCTACACGCCTCTTTAACTCTGTTTAACTGTACTAAACGCTTAGCCCGATGCCACAACTAATTTTTTAACTTTTACAAAAACTTATTCCACAAAATAAAATAATATTGACCAATTGTTTTTGCTATGACAGGGTAACATTGGTTTGTAAACATTATTTTTATTTCATCGTTGCGGTAAAGTTATTTTTTGAAAAATATGTTACAGTCGAGACACCGCAACGGTGTGTGCGTTGCAATTGATTTATAACATACTGCATACCTATACTAAAACGCTTCACCTGATCTTATGAAACAGTTTACAGCTCTTATTAAGTGCTTCACAGGTTTTTCAACGCAGGGTCACACCTAAATTTGTGACCTACCCTGGCTTTCAACGCCGGGTTTCCCGGCTAGTCTATATTATAATGTCCGTATACGTCTGTTCGTCTGTCTGTCAAGCAAAATGGTAGCTTAGCTGGGGAAGTAGTGAGACGCACGCAATGCGGTATAAAAACGACGGGCAAACCCTTGGATTTTTCCACGGGCTATTATCTCTTTAATAATAGCCATACTTTGTCTGTCTGTCCGAGAAAGCCGCGTCCTGTTACGGAAACACGAAATGAGATATATAAAGGATGGCAGGCCCAGTGGATTTTTCCACTGGTTAACAGCTAGTCAATAAGTATTATGCAATATGTACGTACGGTTTTCTGTGATCAAAAATTTGTCCAAGGTGAAAAATATTCTGAACCCACCCCAGTTCTTTTGAGGTTTTTATTATGTTAAATGTTTATGTTTTGTTTATGTTATAGATGAGTCCCGAAACATATTAGTTAACAAAGTTACACAAGAAATTACTGCTGAGCCAAACACTGGTAGAGATATTAAACCATCAATAGGTAACAAAAGACAATAGAGTACTATAAAAGTAACTCTTTTAAGAATTTTATTTCCTGATCGAGGTATGGGTTTTTACTGTTAATGTTAACAAAAAATGTGTGATTAAATATCTTCAATGCAACTAATCATATCATAAAATAAAACAGAAAGTGTTAAAAGAACACAAGAATCAGGTCATCCGGCCCAATGGCAAGTCCAATATTTCACTCAAAGCAACACAATTACAGTAAAAATAACAAAACTATTAACAAACAATTATTAAAGGAGTTACAAGAGAAGATACTGCAAAAAGAACAACAACCACAATCACTAGATTTACCGCAAGAAGAAGTGCTACCATCACCACTAACACGGCGACACACACTACCACTTCGACTGAGACAAAGTCAGAAGCAAACTGTACCGTGGCTAAAGCCACTACCACGACCACGACCATCTCAACGACCATTACTATCACAACGACCATTATCATTATATGAACCACGTCAGCAAACACAAGCTGAACTAGAAACAGTAACATTGCAAGTATCACCACCATCTCAGGAAGCAATACCACGGTGTACCAACTCACTTAAAACGGCACAGTCAAAGAGATATTCACATCCAGTGCCAAATAGATCTATGTTAGAAGACCTGAGACCAGCTGTATTCACACCAGGAGAAAGAAAGATGACTTCTCCAGAAAAATCATTTCCTACTAATGTAACATCAAATAAAAGTGCTGAATTTATCCCGAATGAAAATGAAATAAGACAAAATCAACCAGATTTTGAAACAGCAAGAGCAATGTTTGAGAAATCTGCAACTAACAAAACTAAAAAATATGTAATAACTGAAAGGAAAATCTTGAAAGGTAAATTCTTATAACTTTTACTCATTATATAGCTTGAAATAGCTAAAAATTATAAAAGTCCCAAGAGTTTTAGTTAAGTGAAGTCAGGAAATGTGATAAAAATGTCACGCTAATGAGGAAAATAAGGAGCTAATATTGAGTGGACACTCTTTGTCTGTATTAAACTTTAAGACCAAGGTAAAAAACTTGCGTCTTCGCGAATTTAAAATTTTAATATAATTTTAATAGGGTTAATTTCATTGTAAACCTGATCTATTATATTTGCTTTGAACTGGATCGATCTGCAGGTGCGTTCATCCACCGAGGGTTGCAGAATGTGAGGAATAAAATGTTCTATTTGATAACTAAGCTTTATTAAAATCTATAAGTTTAATTTTCATACACCTAGGTACTTCTTTGGAAGAAGAAACATCGCAGATGCATCAAGTGAGTTTTTCCATCACATTGTTATGTTTTCTTTTCTTATTAACCCTATTCGGTCCGGGGTTTTTCGAACATACTATGACCGGGGGGGGGGGCGGATTCCGCCCCCCCTCAATAACTTTTCATAGGGTTGTTCAAATTGAATCAAACTTGGCACACTTATAGTACGTCATAAAAGGAACAAAATGGCGCCAAAAAAAATCTGCTTGCGTCAGCACATTTTCTGTGACGTCATCAAAAGCTTAAAAATTGTTAAAAATGCCACTATCTGCTTAAAATATAATTACTTTTGTTCTAGAGCGAATTTTTACATTCTGTTTGAAGTTTCTGAAAGCTAAATAAAAGTTATTCAACATATCTTCCGGTTTTTACATGGATCTGATAAAAAATTGCCAAAAATTGCCCGAAAATCCGTTTTTTTTCGATTTTCGGGTAAAATCCGACAAAATCGGGAAATCGGATTAGTCACGTGTTCAAATTAATCAAAATGATTCTTCTTAATGAAACAAAGTTGTGTTGCAAGTTTCAAGTTCTAAGGATAATCCTAACAGGAGTTATTATATTTTCTCCATTATAAGGATTTCATAGAGATTTTTAGGGGTAGTTTCGAGTAATGGCCAATATCAAAGCCTCTGAAAGGTATGGGACCTAAAAAATTTGCATGCAGGTGTCTAATAGATAAATGTTGAAACTCAGTAAGTATCATAGCCATATAACAAAGCAATCAGGAGTTATTAATAAAAAACCGTCAGGGGGGGCGGAATCTGCCCCCCCCGGACCGAATAGGGTTAAAAGCCAGTAAAGTTTTCAACTTATTGATGTAAATGTAAAACTCGGGAGGAATTGCTAAACAAGTGAACTCAATAGAGAAAGGTGGGTATATAATAATAAGCAGATATGTATGTTTATACGTTTGCATGCTCTTCGTTGAAAATGCAGATTAATTTACTCTAGGTAAGTAATACTTCATGATGTACAGCCGACTGGATTATTGTCTTACTAAGACTGGATAAATCAGATATTGAACAACTATGGACATGCGATATCTGTTTTTATATACCTGATTAATCTTGAAAGTATATCTATGTTTTTCAAAAATACAAAAATTCAGAACAATTCAAAAAAGTTACTGTACTTTCAATCAGTGAGGTATAGTAAGTTAGGTTAAATCAAAAGAAATTAATGTTTGAAAGATTTAAATACTTCAAAATCAACAATGCAACTGATCCCAGGTAAAACAAAACAAAAATCATATTAACGTAAATAACAGGATGGAATATCAAGGGTTACTAGACGGACGGATTTTGCTACAACTATATTATAATACCGTGATTTGGGGGGGATAAGGACAATTTTCAGCATGTTTGCTTGCCTTCTTAAACGTAGCACAAACAGAACCAACTAACTGGCGTCTCATTAGTATATTTTTTTTAGGTTAAAAACCCATACATTGGCCTTAAGGTGTCTTTAATTTTTTTAACTTTGTCTTCCTTTTTACCCAAAAATGGGGAGAATCAGAACATACAAAGTTTCGAACTAGATAGGTACATTTATAATGTTTTGTATAGATATCTTGTAGCTGTGGAATATCAGTTGATATGAATATCAGTTTTAATAAAGAAGTTTTACAACAAACATATATATCCCAAGATTTACTTTATGTCTTGAGGCCTGGCCCACTGTGAAAGCCAACATGAGTGTTAGTAACAGCAAACAAAACACTGAAATTCAAGAAAGTGTCAGTTCCAATTTTATAGGTAATCTTTAAAATTCCATAGCCATATAAAAACAACAAATAAAACCAGGATGTTAAATTAGAGCCATTGGTTTGAATTCACTTGGAACTGAAGAACAACATGCTGTCCTTTCTGGAGGCAACCATATGTACCTGTATTTCTCATCACTTGGTCAAATGTAAATGTTGCTATATGTCTGGGGTCAACATGCACACACAGGTTGCTTTTTAAGTCATTTGAACGTAAGAAAGCTCCTTCGAATGTTGAATCAGACAGGCATTTTTCGACAAAACCAAGATACAACTTCCTTGCGACTTGAAGTTTGCTACCAAGGAATGTTTGGAATGATATCTTCCGAGCTGATATCATAAGTACCTTTTAATGAACTTTTAGACGGAAATTGAACAAGTTACACCAAGTTCATTTGGAAGACGAAGAGCAGTATTTGAGAAATCAGCAATAAGCGAAGTTCAAAAGGATTTAAAAGGTATATATCTAATTAATTTTATGTATTACCTTTTCTTTTTCTATTAAAGTGTTTATCAAGAAATTTCGTTGGGTTCTTTTTGCAAAGTAAAAATCTTACTAAATTTTCCTAATCGCAAATTTTAAAAACTTTCAAATTATAGACTTTTAAGCTATAAAAATGATAAATTTTAATGTAGTAAATATATAAAATTAATGTATAGCGAGTAAAAACTTTTTAACTAAAAATTCTGAAGTCAAGTCGTGCAATTTTTTTTAAAAAAACAGCCTTTCGCGTAATTAAAAAACGTTAAAATTTTTGTGTTGCTATCAAGGTTAACTCTATTCATTTCAAAATTGGCATATTTAGGTACGTTCTGAAAGAAACAAATCATAATCGGAAACCCTAAAAGTTTTCCACATATCACTTTTTATTTAAAATTGAATCTTTTTAATTGTAGAACAAAGTTTAACGATGTGTGAAGTTTCTGATAGCGAAATAAAGGTTTAACATTTTGCTTAATGCCAAGAATTGCCTGAAAATACGATTTTCCTGTTTTAAGTAAGATCTAAAAAAATCGGCAAATCGGGATAATCACGTGTTTAAACTTTACATAATGTTTCCCGTTATAGTTCTGTTGTGGGTTTCAAGTTTTTTTGGATAATCCTAACGAAAGTTTTAAAATTTCCCTATTGTAAGGATTTCATAGAATTTTAAAGAGTAGTTTCGAGTAATAGCGAATATTTAAGAGAGCTACAGGAACTAACAATATGGCATGTGTCTAATAGCTAAGCATAAAAAGTCAGTCACGGGGTGGGGTGGAGTACCTTGTGTTTATAAGAGGTTGATGTTTACCCTCAATGGCGAATATGAGAAGCATATTTTCCGGTGTTTACATAATTTACATGAAAAAGGTCAAAATATTGATTCGGTCCTTTCCCCAGTGTATTTAGGGTTGAAAAGAGACTCAATATGTATTTTCTTAAACAGCAAATTATATACTATATATTATATACTAGAAAAACATACTATACTCATTATCAACCTTTTGATCATTTAACTAACCAACTTTTCTAAGCAAGAAATAAAAGGTTTTGTTAGGCGAATTTCAAACTTACGCTCGTTTCGTTATTTTGATCAAGTATATAGACAAGTATAAAAGCAAATCTGTTATGCAGCTAATTTCTAAAACATTTGATATTGACGAACTTATTGCAGTAGGTGACTAAACCGTTCACAACAAAACTTGTTGACCATTTTTTTGAAGCATCAGGGACGAAATATGATCCAACCCTAGGTAGGTTAATGACGCTGTTAAAAAACATAAACTGAGATATCTGCTATAACCGCTCGTCGAAATGCTTCCAATGTAAGAGAATTTGCATAACAACATTGGAGAATCAGTGTTTTCAATAGTATACTTTCTATTTTTGTCATTGTTATAGTGTAAATATGAACTGTGTCCAATTTTTTATTCCTGGTTCGTGAGATATTTAAGGTCAAAGTAGCCCCACGGTCGTCGCCATAGCAGTGTCAATTTGTACATTCTGTTAGGTAAAATACTATCTTGTGTGACGTAAACAAACGTATTCTGAATTAAAGAAGCAAGGGAACGCTAAACTGTGCCATTTGCAAGTATCTGAGAGTAATTTTATTTATCAGGTTTGGAAATGAATATCTTCTGCAGAATATAATGATATTTCACTGTTATGAATATGATTTTAGAGTTTTAGAAATGAATTATTACTTAGAAAAAAATAAATACTAGCTACGTGTATTCATATTTATTATGAAATTTTTCTTGTGTTATTTTTATATCAAAACATCTTGAAAGACAACACGTGTTTTATTTAATTTGCTAAATTTGAAAACCAAACCTCAAATGATTATGCGCAATAAAGTGTCCTAAAAGCCGGTTTCCATACAGCTGCATTTTGCGCCTAGTCGTAAAATGCGCCGCGACCTTTATCGTTGTAAAATACGTAAGAAAAACATGTGGATAAGACGACTTTCCATAGAAAGAAGAATAAAAGGACTGTACAACGTTTTGCTTAAGGATTTAATGTCGTCAGATCACGAGTAGTCTTTTTAAGTTTGTTTACAATGTTGTTTCTTTGTGTCTCCACAGACTCATTAAATATTTTGGTTTTCATCTAATTCACTTGAATGAAATATATTCTGATTCTCTACATTATTTGCTTTGACAAAAATTTAACACAGAAACGAGATGTTGATAGCCATTTTGAAATGATATAATTTAAAATTCTTTCGTAATCCATGCACATAAAAAAAATCGAAAAAATAAAAATTAAATTAAATTATTTTTTTGACATTTCTGCCATTTTTTGGCTCAAAATTACCGACATTTTGCTTTTATTTCGAGCTATTTTGAACCGGAAAAATTCTAACAAAGTTGACAAAGAAGAGTAAATATTCAAATATGATGCAAACATTAATGCCAATTCTTTAAGAAAAGATCTGAAATTCAATTCCTTCAGTATTAAAAACATTTAAAAATATCCTTACAGAGTGGGCACATCACACACAATAAAAGCAATTACAACACACATACCTTTTCGTGCAGCTGTTTAATTGTGTCTTAAATAAAGTTTTCTCGCCGGATTTCTAACAACAGGTATGGACACATAGCCGATCTCACTTCATTGGATAACCTTCAACCTTCAAAAGGAAGTATTTTTTATTTTCGTTTACTATTTGTTATTTGCTTTTTTGAAATGTTTTTTAAAAAAAATTTGAGCACAAACATTTTTCGTGTATTATCCAATTGGAAGAATATTTTTGTCACTAATGCTTTGCGTAATACGTCATCAATGCGCAGGGGACATATGCAGTACACAACCATGCCTCCTGCTGTAATTCCATGATGTCCGCGGAATCAGCAGTAAGTGGAATACGTAGTTTGCTTCTGTCTGTTATCAGAGACTTGGAAGAGCCTGTAGATGACAACATACTTGATTCTGCACACAGGTTGCTAGACCAAATTAGCCGACAAATGATAAGGCTTGGCAACTGGGGTGATGATGACCTTCTCAGCGTTAATAACACCTTAAATAGATTAGTTGATGACAGTATTGAAAATAATGAATTTACAGTTGGCTACGAGGTTCCTTTTACATGTTTAGAACGTGGTAGACCGAAGGTAAAATTAAATTACGAGCAGCGTTGACATTGCCCGCATGTTAACTGTTTCTGTAACGACAGTCAAAAGAAGAATGTCAGAACTTGGACTAACTCAACGTATGTTATACAGTCATGTGGACGAGCAATCACTCGATGATAAAGTGCAACGTATTTGTATTGAATTTCCTAATATTGGATATAGGAGACTGATGGGTGAATTATCCAGACAAGGAATCAGAGTAAGTCGAACTAAAGCAAGAGAATCTCTCCGGAGAGTTGACCCTATTGGGGTTACTGAAAGGTGGTTACAATCCCCAGTTCACCGACGTAAATATTACGTACCAGCACCGTTATCCTTGTGGCACATAGATGGAACCCACAAACTTATTCGGTATGTGTTCAGGGAATATACCTATATGTATATAAACTTGTAACCTTTTTTGTATCGCACCGTTGTACAATGTGTGCAATTAATACTTAGAGTTTCTTAATGTTTCCAACACATAATGTACCCATTACTATTTCTTATTTGGATGGGCATAGTTGTTTATGGTGGCGTGGATGGATGTAGTAGAGTCCCAGTATTCCTAAAATATTCGAACAATAATAAAGCATTAACAGTTCTTCAGTGTTTTACAGACGCAATCCGTAAGTACGGCCTTCCTTCACGTGTCCGTTCCGACAAAGGCGGTGAAAATGTCGATGTTGCATGGTTCATGTTAAACCACCCCTTGCGTGGTCCAGATCGGGGAAGTATGATTTGCGGTAAGAGTGTACACAATCAGAGAATCGAACGTCTTTGGAGAGACGTTTTTACTGGCGTGCTGAAACTGTATTACAATTTTTTTTACTATATGGAAGATTGTCATATGTTAGACCCTTCCTGCGACATGGATCTGTTCTGCTTACATTACATATTTTTACCAAGGATAAATCGTCATTTGGATATTTGGCGACAAGGATAGATTGGCCATAAAATGTCCTCTGCTAGAGAAAAAACACCAATGTAACTATTTATTGAGGGGTTAATGAACAACCAAAACCAAGTCAATTACGACGCAGAAATAGCAGCTCTTATTCAAGTAAGTACATATATTTTGCAAACAAAAACTAAACGCAAAAAATAACAAAATATAAAAAGAATACTTTAATTGGAGAAACTTTCGCAAGAGAAACTTTCGCGAAAATGCCGGAAAATCGCGAATTCGCGAAAGTCTCTCCCGCGAAAGTTTCTCCAATTAAAGTAACAAACAACATAGCAACCTTAATAACAAACAAAATAACAAATAAGTTGTTCTCAAAATATAGACTACTATCTTAGAAATGTAAAAAAATGCTTGACTTTTCTACAGGATGACTATGATTTCTATGGGATTGACTGGGATGGTCCCATACCTGACAATAATGATGTGGCTAGAGTAGATGTTCCTGAAGCTTCAGCGGTATTAACACCTGAGGATTTTGGCATGACCACTTATTTTAATATTCGACGATATTTGTTTTATCAGTAGTGCAATGGTGCTGAAAAATATTATCCTAATTTACATATATAACCTAAAGTTCAAAAAATCTCTCACATTCAAACTGTAGAGCAGAAATTATGTTGAACTCGAATTCTTCTTTGAAATTATGCACTATAGGTAAACGAATTGTTTCAGTGCATACAAATGACTTTAGATAGACACTTTTATTTTCTTCCGTGCAGGTAACATGAATTTCAGGGCTCGAAATTTAGGAATTTTATATGATGTTGCAAATTTCAATAGCATTTCCAAGTGCTTAGAACTCATATTTTCGACCATAAATTTAAACCATGATAATGTATTTCGTTCTCTCTCTTTTGTTGATTCGGAATATTCAAAGTCTAAATCATTAAATGTGAGTGGTTTATCTTCAGAAACAAATGATGATTTGAATATGTTAAATTTCTTTTAACTATGTCCATTAAGTTCAGGTATTTTAAGCCTTCATGTATGGCTTTAAGTTGCCTCTCACGCTTTAAGACTAACTCCTCAAAAATTAACATACATAATAAGGTTTCCCTATTATGCATGGTGACTGGTAAGGTAGCATCCCATTGTGAACTGTGTGAACTAATTGTTCAAATGCAGGACCTTCTTTCATAACAAACACATCATTGATTTCTAGGTCACTTGTGCATTCTTTAATTTTATTTATAAATTGCAACAAGTTCCCTGTTGCAACACTAAGGGGAACAAGACGTATGATATACGCAAACAACCTCGCCAAAAAAGTGTATAAAAAGCTGAAGTTAGACACGACATATTTTGCTATTCGGATAGGCAATAATATTGATAGAAAATTTCTCGAAATTTCAATTTTCGTTAGGTCAGTCTGTAAACACGTCCTCGCGGGCGAGATAGTAAAAAGAAAAAAAAAGTAAAAATAGTTACCAAGATGGGATTCGAACACACGACTACTCCCGTGTCGGTGCTCAGAGAGGCAAAAATTTCCATTCTTGTAGGACACATTTGCGTTTTAATACAAGCTCACGAGCTTGTAATTATATCAGCAGTGAGGAAGGTGTCTTCACTTTTCGACACATTACATCATAACAATATGGCTGCAAAGCAGAAAATGATGGTCCTCCTTGTAAAATACTATGCGCAATGGCAACACCAACTATTTTAAACAAAATAAGGTTACCAGCAGATCTCTTTGGGATCGAATACACACCAATTTGCTCAAATAACTCTTTATCGACACTTTCAAAAAATTTCACAAAAAATTCTATTTTAATTGCACCTGGATCTATGCCATCTTCATTTTTAAATTCAACAAAAAAACTGTCATTTAGTAAAACCTTTCTGGCAAGGGCACATTTATAAAACGTAAGAAATATTACTAAATATACTGTAAATATTACCTCTTTCAATTTTCAGATAATGGTTTTCCTCTGTTTGGATACGTTTCTGGTATCTTGATATAATATCAATTAGGGTGGT
Organism: Hydractinia symbiolongicarpus; assembly: GCF_029227915.1. Taxonomy (NCBI): domain Eukaryota; kingdom Metazoa; phylum Cnidaria; class Hydrozoa; order Anthoathecata; family Hydractiniidae; genus Hydractinia; species Hydractinia symbiolongicarpus. Next base: position 27,891,426 of record NC_079879.1, read on the forward strand.
TTCTTTTCCTTTAATAATCATTTCTACAGTTTCATCCGAACAATAGACATTGCAGCTACAGCCTCTAATCGACTGAGAGAGTAATCTGGAAACATTTCTATTAAGTGATTCTTCACTTCAACTTTTTGTTCTTTTTTCGGTTGCATCAACATCTCTGGTATAGTTCTTTGTATACCACTGCAACTTCCATTACAAAAATTAGCATGTTGATTCATAGCTTCTATGGAAACTTTGGCAGAGCAATTGAAACAGGTCTCATACAAATCCTAAAGAGCAGAAATACATTCCCATTATGAGGAAAATCTACAGTTCTTAGATTAGAACTCATAAGGATCCATAAGAAATTTATAACGTTATTAACAAGCAATGCTTATATACCATTTTATTAATTTCTTAATTTCCATTATTTGTAACAAGACTGCTATTCTCATCATCCAGGAGATTTTGTAGAATTAGTCGCACAAAAGATTTTGCTTGACCAAAAATTGTCTTTACGAACTGTCCATTATATCCTCCAGCTGGGACAGGGATTGAAATTAATTCTCTACAATTCCTTTCATTCCTTAGCAACTCAAACCCACCACCAATTCTAATTTTTTCAAAATTCTGGTACAATACTTCAGAAAATTGTCCTGAAGATTCAGTAAAAGGAAATGTTATTCGTTTCTCACCCAAACCAGCTAGTAACAGATTTACTTTTGTTTCTATGTCTGGAGTGCTTGCATCTGTTTTATTCGAATAAACAAATGTCAAAAAACCATTTCTTGTTTTTGGTGAGTTGTACCTATTGGCAGGTATACCTATCCTGCGGTTGCTGACATGGTTAAACCGTCTTGGAGTTATTGAAAGTCCAGGTGAAACGCTGAAGGGAAGAGTTGAAGTGGAAGCAGTGACTGACATCGATGCTGGTGCCATTGTGGTGATGTTGGTGGTGCTCACAAACCTGGTGGTGGAAGAAGCTGAAGGGTTATTTAACATTCTACTACGAAATAATCGCGAAAACTCTGCACCAGCGTTTCGATAGATGTTATGTTTCTTGTAGTTTGGCCAGTATTCGGTGGTTGCTGTAAATTGTCAACCATACTCAAAAAAGTTTGTGCACATCTTGTTAAAGCCTCTTGGAAGTTGTTGTTTTCGTCCGCCATATTTTTTTACCAGAATTGCGGAGCAGTCGAACGGGTCTTGGCACATTAAGAGAGACTGAGAAAGAAGGCTATCAAAAATAAAAACATGCTGTCGAAAAAAAAAACATAACAACGTGTGCAAAAAAAGGTTTCGTACACTTAAAAAATAAATAAATGCCAAAGAAAATAATAAGAAAACGACAAAAAAAGTAATTGCTTCAAAAAAACTAAATCTAAACTCGAAAATAAATTTAATACAAAAAGCCCTGGGGGCTCTAAGAATTTCCGCTCGCTACCAAAATATTTGATGACAACCTGCTAATTCGTTGTGTTATCGTGCCAAACATTCGAAGAGGTTTGGTGCATGAAGCTCTGAAGATAAAGCACACAAGTTACATTATATCTTACAACAAACGCAAACAAAACGAAACGTGTCATAATAAACTCACATTTTAAAAGAAATTGCTAACAAAAAATACAGCCTATCATTCATGGTTGAAAGTCTTGCGATTGAAACGTTTATGGTCTTAAACGGCATTTAGGTGGCAAAAAATCAAAATTTTGATGTGACCATCATTTTCAGCATACTTTTTTTATTAACTGTGCCAATTTTTGTCGAAAATAAAGTAGTTTTAATTTTTGGACAAATTTTGGCCTGAAATGACATTTAAGTGACAAAAAATCAAACTTTTGTATCATCATCATTTTCAGCATACTTTATTTGTTAACTGTACCAAATTTGGCCTAAAATGACATTTAGCGACAAAAATCAAAATTATGATGTCACCATTATGTTCAGCATACTTTTTTTGTTAACTGTGCCAAATTTTGTCGAAAACAAATACCAATTTTGGCCTGAAACGTCATTTACTAGTACTTAGGGAGCTTGGGAAAAGTACGAAGTTTAAATCTGTGACGTTTCAATTGACCATTTGAGACAGGGTTAGTTAGTTAGTCAGGTATACCAACACTATCCTTCTCTCAGAGGAACGTGAAATCCCAAGGTCGATTTTTTCTTAAAAAATGATCCGAAAGAAAAAAACGACGGTTTTAAAGAATTTCCTACGCCTTCGGGCGCGGAAATTCAATAATATTCTAAAAAAATGAATCCTGCCAAAAATATTTGCATGAAACGAAAAAAAAAATTACACGAAAAATAATTTTCGCACGAATTGCTCTTCATACCCCATCGCATGTAAATGCGCGAGGTCAGCAGTATTATTCTGATAATGTGCATGCGTAGATCAAAAGTCACGGCGCTTTTTACGACTGGGCGCAAAATGCAGTTGTATGGAAAGCGGCCTTAAAAGTGATTTTTTGATAGCAAAACAAAACTGAAATAGTCTCAAAGTCTTTTTCTGTTTTTACTGTTTACCATGTTGCTAATTTCTTGAAAATTATTTTTTCTACAGTGATTTTGTTCTAATGGAATTTGGCTTGTCTTATTCACCGCCCGAAGCTTGCGATAAATTCCCTTAAAAAGTTTCCTCTAAGGTATCTGCAAAGCCTTCATCAATAACTTTTTTTGAAAGGCCATCATACAAAAAAAACGTACGGAAAATTGATCACGAAATGTTGACGAAAGCGACAACGTAAAAAAGATCAAAACAACTACTATCATATTGTGACAACATCACACTTATATTTGCTTTTTCTGTGTGTTTTTATCAGTTTGACTTTTTTTCAAAGATATCGTTTTACTAACTAACTTAAAATGGTACTTTGCGAGTCAAAGGGAAACCGGTAATTTGGTTTTCAGGGATTCACCCAATCTTCACTTACTTATTGGAAAGATTAGGTCGTAGATGACCCCGTCAACAATTCTTAACGTTGCTATTGTTGTGATTAAAACCAACACAATATTACAATCGTTTACAACGTTTAATTACGATATTTTTAGAAATTTCAATTGAGAAAGAGGAAGCATCTCATATTCTTGTGGTAAGTGAAATCGTTACTTTTATACGTATAGTAATGCAAAAAAATATCTTTTACGAGCAAAATTAATTTTATCACAGAAAAACATTGGATAAATATAACAAGTTTTTCAATTTTTCTTTATGTCTAACAGGAGCGTGAAATTCACGGGAAAGCTTGAGCAACAAAATATGTATGTATGTATGTTATTGTAACTTTTTCGTTTACTTCAGGACAAAGTAGAATCTGTTGATGGGGCTGTTCTCTCCAAGACATTGGAAAAAACGGGAGACCAAATTACGCTAATGAAGAAACAATACAATCAAGAAGTAGAAAACTTAAGATCACAATTACGTGAAGATCAGCAGCAGGTATATACAATATCAGAGAGTTTGGAACAAGCTAGAGTTTTTCAAGAAGAGTTAGAAGCAAAACGCGACGAAGTAATGTCGCTGCATGCACAGCTAGCAAAAACAAGAGAACAAAATATACAAGAGCTAGAAGAGCTGAGGATGAAACTAGTTGACAAGGAAGCTGAAATCGATCGTATAAAACTAAAACAACCAGAGGCTGGACGATTCTGCGCTGAAATTTCAGCTTTACAAAAACACTTAGTAATAAAGGATACAGATGTAACTTCTCTATATGCACAGTTAGCAAAAACAAGAAGTAAAAACTTGAAAGAGCAAGAGCAGCTAAGAACTGATCTATTAAACACAAGAGCTCAACTTGAACTGTTTAAAGCGGATCATCCCGAGGTTAAACAACTTCGTTCTGACTTTGAAACCTCTCAAAAAAATTTAGTAGCAGCGAAAAAGAAAATTTTATTTGTTAATGCCGAACTAGAAAAAGCAAGAACTGACAGTCAACAAGAGAAAGAGCAGTTGAGAAAAGACCTGGCTGACACAAGAGCTCAACTTGAACTGTTTAAAGCGGATCATACCGAAGTTAAACAACTTCGCGCTAATTTTGAAATTTCTCAAAAAGAATTATTAGCAAAGAATGAGAAAATTTTCTCAGTTAATGCCGAACTAGAAAAAGCAAGAACTGATAGTCAACAAGAGAAAGAGCAGTTGAGAAAAGACCTGGCTGACACAAGAGCTCAACTAGAAGTGTTAAAAGCGGATCATCCCGAGGTTAAACAACTTCGCGCTAATTTTGAAATTTCTCAAAAAGAATTAATAGCAAAGAATGAGAAGATTTTCTCAGTTAACGCAGAACTAGAAAAAGCAAGAACTGATAGTCAACAAGAAAAAGAGCAGTTGAGAAAAGACCTGGCTGACACAAGAGCTCAACTTGAACTGTTTAAAGCGGATCATACCGAAGTTAAACAACTTCGCGCTAATTTTGAAATTTCTCAAAAAGAATTAATAGCAAAGAATGAGAAGATTTTCTCAGTTAACGCAGAACTAGAAAAAGCAAGAACTGATAGTCAACAAGAAAAAGAGCAGTTGAGAAAAGACCTGGCTGACACAAGAGCTGAACTTGAACTGTTAAAAGTGGATCATCCCGAGGTTAAACAACTTCGTTCTGACTTTGAAACCTCTCAAAAAGAGTTAGTAGCAGCGAAAAAGAAAATTTTATTTGTTAATGCCGAACTAGAAAAAGCAAGAACTGACAGTCAACAAGAGAAAGAGCAGTTGAGAAAAGACCTGGCTGAAACAAGAGCTCAACTTGAACTGTTTAAAGCGGATCATACCGAAGTTAAACAACTTCGCGCTGACTTCCAAACCTCCCAAAAAGACTTTGTAAAAGATAATGAGAAACTCGCGTGCCTTACTAAAGAAACAGAAATAAATCAAAAGCAACAAAAAAAAGAACAACCAAAGAATCTAACACCTGAAGCGATAGCGGAGGTTAGTTCTTCCATAATTGACGCTAACGAATTAAAAAATTGCACAAAGGTTAACAAAAATAATTTCAATGATGAACAAAGCGCTCTTAGTGCTTGGGTTATAGATCGTTATGAAATAGTTATGACAGAACAAGTGATGGTGGAGGGGTCTTGGGGAAATGTTAAAGTTGGTCGACTTCAAGGTAATGGTGTGGCTGTCAAAAAAATTAATTCATTGATTCTTTCAAGTGACAATCGTGAACGGTTTGAACTTGACGTAACCATAGCATCACATTGCTGTCATTCACGCCTTGTGAAATTTATCGGCGCAACAAATGAAGATGGAGTACCATTATTTGTCATGGAACTTCTTGAGAGCGATTTACGAAGTTTGTTGTCACGAGAATCGTTGGGAGATCGTGACTGTTTGCAAATAGGATTCGACACAATATGTGCATTAAATTATCTCCATCGGTGGAAACCTGCTCCTATCATTCATAGCGATGTCACTAGTTCGAATATAATGCTGTATCACGATGGAGATGGATGGAGAGGAAAACTAGCAGGTTATGAGGTGACTAATTCTTCTCGACTTTTCCTAATGCAGCATCCAGGAACTTCACTCTACTGTGCACCTGAAGCAGCTATCAATCAAACACCGAAGGTGAGTGATATTTTTAGTTATTTTTTACCTGTTTTTACATTGAATTCACCAATTTCTAAATATCAAGAGAAACGCGGAGTATAAAAAAAGACGGTAATTTCTGATTTGTAATAAATTTATTCCATTTTTTGCGCTTTGCAGAGAAGATTAACTTGAATTCCATATTTTTTATTTATTTTACAAAAATAATAGAGTAAGACCTGGATTTCCCAGCTGTTTATTCATATACCACCAAATCTTCCAGAAGCAAAATTAGGCTAAAGTAGGTAATTTTTACTTATTAGAAATTTCAGTTAACGGAAGTAAATTTCTATTCCCTGTGGGGGCTTTGAATAATCAGGAGTGTACTGTACATTGGGAAATGTTTTCAAAACCATAGAGTATAAAGACTTCCCTTAACGCTAAAGCTATAAAAATAAATTTAATTTTATTTTATTTATTCCGCGATTATTTCAGTTGCGATTCAGTTCTCTGGTATTCAAGGGTTGTATGGGGTCATTGGGGATAGTTGAAAGTCATTGGGAGTCTTTCGGGATCGTTTCACGGTTTACTGTTACCAAATACAGAATAGTCGATATTACTTAATGAGGATATGGACTTCGAAATTTTCCGTCATGTGTCAACTTTTTTTCTCGCTGACTGTGGTTTAAAAAATCATATAATAATGTCACAACACTTGACACATGCTTTGTTATACATGGTTAAATCTGTCTTTTAGCTTGACGTATACAGTTTCGGTGTTTTATTTTGTGAAATGTGTACACGAGAACTACCGGCACCTGAGCAACGTGAAGAACAAGTCAATATGGTCACCAACACTGCATACAAAAGTCTTATCGAAGACTGCCTAAAAACATGTGTCGAAGATAGAATAGACAGTGAGAACGTATTATCAAGGTTTGAACGATGGAGATTTTTTAGGCTTGGCAATAATGGTTTTTAAATCTACTTAGACTACCTTAATAGTTTGTCAGTCGCAAAATTTAATACTGCATGAAGTGTGGGAAATTGAAGGGGAGCCGTGGAAAATCTCTAATGATCTGTAAATCTTTTGAAAGATTCGTATAAGGTAAACAATCTATAAATACTGATATCGCAAAAAACAGTTCCGCAGTATTTTTCTATGAAGGCTGAGTCGTAAAAATTGATTTTGCAATTTGCAATTTTTTAAGGGGTCAATTTTAATTTAGTCGTTTTTTTTATACTGATCAGAATATAAAAATGGCGAAAGCACATTCGCCATTTTTAATGAATATTAGGACTTTTGGATGGATAACTATAGGGCGCTTCCAAAGTGTCATAGAGTGGTTACGTTGGAACTTTGTCTCGTGAGACTTAGCTATTCGCGATTTCAGATGTTGTTAAAGTTTTTTTGAGAGAATTTTTTTTAATTTTTATATTCGCAAAGCTTTTCCAAAGTTTTTGTCTCGCAAAAGTTTCTCCGATAAAATGTACTAAAACTGTAAATTTTTGGAACCTGGTATGTTTTTTATACAAATATATATATCATATTTGACACCTAGACGCCTAATATATTTTTGTTAAAATGCTTTTTTTAATGATCTATCTGTATCAAAATTTTTGATACGAGAAACATGGTAAAGCGTATATAATTTATTTTTTGTTGGGGATCTTTTAAGCTCTTCTAGAAGACATTTATTATTTTTTTAATTAAGACTTAATCCTAGAGGCCGTGCTAAAGCATGTTGATAACGTCACGTGGTGATTTTACGCACGAACTTTCTTTCATGTATTATCATCGAAACAGGCTCGCTTAAAATCTTATTTCACCCACAGGGAATCTTGGTAAAATCAAGTGAGATCTCAATTACCTGAGCTGACCCTCGTTTAGTACGAGAACGCTTTATTTCTTAAAGCTTACTGTACATTGCGCTACCGCAACAATAAACTTGGTGTGCATACTCGCGACAAGAATTTTGAAATAACGAAAAGTGATTACAAACTATTCAAGCCACTGCTAGCATAACGTTGCATTTTTTTAAGATAACGTTAAGGAAAAATATGAAAAAATTAGAACTTGGAAATGTTTCCCAAGTATTTATACCAAACTATATAGTCTTTAAAAACAAATTTTCGTAATACTTTTGTCGGTGTCATTTGGCGTCTTGTTAGCAGAGAATCGTGTTCACGAGAAAATAAAAATAAAAAAAAAATTATTTTTTTTTTATTTTTTTTTGCGTTCACAGCGTTACTATAAAGATTTTTGATTATTGTTTAACGCAAATATGCACACAAGGATTATCGTTGCGTTAGCGTGCAATGAAAACCAAGCTTTAGAATAGCCACTGAAATTGACAGTGTATTTATTATTATTATTATCGTAATTTCGTTAGTGTTTAATTAAACAGATACTATCTGCCCAGAGAAAACACAGCATCTTGGATGACACTGTGCGCGGAAGAAAGGGTTTGGTTGTCAATGCAGCTTGACAGAAGTTTGTATGGCCGCATATACTGTTTTCAAAACTAGACGCAAGTCCGCTAGTTACACTGCAAAGATCGCACAGCCCATAAAATAATTTAAGGAGCGGAGTAACAAAATCAACCTAGACAGCCTGTGATTGCTCACACCACGGTGATGAGCGGCTGCCACTTGTTATGTGAGCACCTGAGTTACCTGTTCTTCGAAACCGAGTAGATATGTCAGGGTACAACGAACTAGCTGAATTGCCGTCTTTCAATAGTGTTTTTCTTGCGCATAATAATCAAAAAACAAACAAAAGATTAAGTACCCATTAAGCGGACAGTTGAGTGAAGTCATTATTTTAAGAGTTATGCGTAGCTATAGCTAGCTAGCTATGCATGATAATACTATTGTTAGATAGAAATGGTTATAAGTCAGGACACTTGATTCTATATTCACAAAATTGCAGCCTTTGTATATGTGTTAAAAAAGGTAAATCTTGTTTTAGTTACGTATATACTTGAACCTCAATATTTACAAATTTGGATAAAAATACCCCTCAAACATATGGCTGAAAAACTAAAAGTAAAAGCCAATCATGCGTTCTAGTAAGTCGCGCAGAAAAGATCTTTGCTCTAGTCGCATTATTTGACATGCGCTAAAAAACAAATTTTGCCGGCACACGAAAAGTCAAAATGGCGTAATCACGCTTAACGTTAAAAGCGTTACTTTAACACTAATTATTATCATCGCCTTAGTGTTGATATCATTACAAACAAATATATATTAGCGTTATTAATTTTATAGCGCTGAGTGTTAGGGCTAAGGTATTAGTGCCTTCAACGCTAATTAACGTTAAGTGTTTGTTATTAAATTTCCCTGGACAAATAAATACTTGAATAAGTCCTGTGGGAGCTAATTTTCCAGAAATGTTTTTTTTTTTGAGAACTGGAACTTATTGAAAGGGAGGGTTAGGGTTATTGGAAGGAAGGAGTTTAATCCAGTATTTATGATAATGTACTTTCATTTTTCACGTACATATATATATATACGTTGTTTATTAAACATCAGTATAACTACAAAAATAATCCATCACCGAAAAAGAAGCTTTTGCCATCGGTTGGAGTTTTGCAAAATTACACATTTACTAATACCCCGTTCGCACCTAAAGTTAAAAACATGCTTTAATGTGGTTTTATAAAACCATGTTTTTTATATACCCGTTCATACCACAGTAGAACCTGTTTTAACGAAGCCAGTTGTAATAAAACTAGTTTTAATAAAATAATTGTTTTTATGAATGCTTGACAGCCTAAATATTCAGCTTAGGGACATTGTAAAACAATAGCCATTTTTATGATGTCATGAATTTTTATTAATTTGCCTTTCTTAATTTCTATTTAATGAAGTAAGGCTACTGAAGTTTCACCCTAAACGCCAAATTTACTTAAGACGCGCTGCAATGGCCTTATAATTTTTCAAAAAGGCCGCCTACGCTTTAAGCAAAAATCTGTCAGACTGTTGAATCATTCAGTGAAATTTTTGACGAAAATTTCGTGAGCGCAGATGTATGTCTTTCTTGTTAAACTTTGTTATGTTACTTATGCTATAACCTTTAACAAACATGGAAGAATTTTTTTTAAATGGAAAAATATAATTTACAAATGTCGGTAACATTTAAATCACGTCATACATACGAGATTACGGCACGTGTCATCAAGCGTAGTGTATTAATGAAATGTTGTAATAGAATAGGGGTAAAATTTAATTGTAGTAAAACGACGTCATTGCTGCATTTAAATTTCGCTCCCAATATCAAGCCTGTACTTCACTCAAGGAGTCCACACATCGCTTTAGAAACATCTTGGTAACCACCTGGTCATTATCATATATTAATTATTATTATTATTTACCTGGGACAGCCTCTTCAGTTCCTAATAGAACTGTTATCAATGAGGGTCATGCAAAAGGGATCCTAGTGCTTTTCAAGCTTTCATTTGATCTACGAAAGGCGTGCAAGGCACGAAAAATGTAAATATAGCTTATAATCAATATTAGCTTATAATCAATTATCTTACAATACTTTTAATAGAATTAAAAAAAAATCACAATAAACAAAATTTTGATGTCGAAACCTCAAGTGACTGGTCATGAATAATACAGGTATAACTTCTTTCAAAACATAAACGTCTCTTCAGTGAAGATGATCTCCGTAAAATTTGAAAAACTCTCTAAAATTTGGCACTGTTACCGGTGTTAAAAGTATGTTACAGTAATTTAGTTTGAGTATTTCGAAGAAGTTTGTTAAATTTTTAATTAATTCATCCATCTTTCAAAAATCAGCAGTACATCTTGACTGTCTAATCTATTTTCAATATTCTCCACCAAACAGCGTTGGATAAGATCTTTGTAATTCGTATTGGTTACCATATCGACTTGTTCTTGACGCTGTTCAGGTACTGGTAATTCTTGTGTACACATTTCACAAAATAATACACCAAAACTATAGACGTCAAGCTAAAAAATGAAAGGTATACTTCGTATACTTAAATGTTTTAAAAACTATACTATTAAAATCACTTAAGGCAATTTAGTTATGAATTTGTTCCTCCTACCCATCCATTTTATTCTCCAGAGATTATTCTCTACCTTCAGCGGTTTATTTTCAAAGACTTTTGTTCTAGATGAGGTATAAACCAGGAAAATTTTGACCTCTACTTCTTCTTTATAACGAGAACATGTAAAAAGTTCTTTCCATTTTTGAAATGCAAGTGGGATTTTTTACATTTTGTCGGAGCTGGTTGGAAAATTTTGGAAATATTTGTTCTGTTATATAATGTGGAAGTAAAAGAGATGAAAAAATTCAAATAAACTAAAAAAAAAGTTTAAAAATGTCATCAAACTTGTTGTTGTCAAATTACTTTTTTATTTCGCCTAGCTACTGTGAAAGGTTTTATTTTATTTTATTTTATTTTCTCCTTCCTTTGATGGAGTGGTTAAACTACCCTACCCCTTAAAATTCAGACCCAATATACCCCCTTCCTAAAATAGAGTTAAATGAGAATCAACTTTACCCAAGAAAGAAGTACTATGCTCAAATAAAAAAAAAATTTCAAAATAATCGAGTGCCTACTACACTTTTAATAGTAAAAAACGGAAGAAAAAAGTAGTTATTGTTAACCCTATTCGGTCCAGTTCTTTTTGTTATGCTGCATGATTATGATACTTCTTTTGACTTTTTTCATACTTATCAATTTTATGCCAAATTGTTAGGTGCCATACCTCTCAAAGCCTTAGATATTGGCAATTACTTAAAACTACACCTTCGGTTAAAATTATCCTTAGAACCTGAAACTTAAAAGACAACTTTTCATCAATACAAATCATTCTGTAACTTATGGACACGTGATTGATCCGATTTGCTAATTTTATTGAATTTTACTTGAAAATCGAGAAAAACCGCATTCCAGGCGCTATTTAAAAACCGACAAATATTTAAAAAAAAATTTATTGGCTGTAAGAAACTTTAAACAAAATTTGAAAATTCGCTCTAGAACTTAAGTAATTGAATTTTAAGCAGATAGTGGCTGTTTTGACAAATTTAACACTCCCGATGACGTCACAAAAACAGTGCTGACATAAGCAAAAATTTGTTACTGCCATTTTATTGTGTGTGACGTACCATACCCCTAATTATAACATGTTTAAGAAACCCTGGACCGAATAGAGTTAAGCATGTAAGTACAGTTAAACTTTACTATAATTCCATTTCAATATGTGTAAAAATACATTATGTTAGAGTACCACATAACACAATTAATTCATTTATTTCTTTGTTAGTCTGAAAAAATCCGATGATTTGATTGGTTTACGGCTTATTAAACCAGGGCTTTGTATATAGCAATACTAACCGGTTTGGGAAGCCATTATAAAAATGGTAACATAAAAGCGTAAAGAAATAAAAATATTTCCATAGCACAGAAAAAATATAAAAGTACGTCACCTAAAACCAACTTTTTGTTTCCATTCATATAAACAATGATTTGAAATTGTTTTGTGAACTTACAAAAGTTTAAAATCGAACGATCTTAAATTCTAAAAGTATAAAAATCGAACATGCGTTTTAATTCTTCCTTGGTGGCTTGGAAATATCAACTTAAAAAAATAGCTTTGTTGTTTTTTGTTCACAAAGGAATGTTTATTTTCAGATAAGATGCAGTCAGGTAATAAAACGGATACTGACCGGTTTTGATGTTGGACTGTAAAATACAAAGCCCTCGGTCAGGGCAACCTCGTCCCCAGGGCTTGTTAGGCTTTTTATATTTGGACGGCCTGAACAAGGCCCTGGCCCTGGCTGGTCACGTGACAAATTTGATTGGCCGTAAGAACTCGCATAATTAAAACGCGTCCCGCGAGTGATATTAGAGGCAAAATTATGTGGCGAGAAAAAATCAAAATTCGAGAACTTTTCGTGGTGATGGACCGCGGATTAGCAATTCAAAAAGTAGCTCTTTAAAAATGGTGGCTGTTATTTTGTGGGTGTTGCGTTTGGTTTGGTTTTTGATGTTGTTCTACTAGCTAAATGTAGCTAGATTCAAAATTTTGGAAAAACATTATTTTTGATATGGAACTGCAACAGTTCTGAAAGTATTTTACCAGAAAGAAGATTAACAATAACTGGTTGAAAGCAGGTTTGAGCATCTTGTGTTGCTAAAAACTCACACTGTTAAATGAACTGAAGAAGGAACGAACTTCACAAGCGATCAAAACTGTCATACATATATAGCTAGCTATATGTAACATAATGTTTAGCTATGGAAAAGTAAGTGCATATCATCTTGTGTGCTAGGGTAGACTTAAAAATTCTTATTAATATTTAATATTTTGCTTTATGATTTCTTGTTCCTGCATTGAATATGGGTAGGCCTCGTATCCTACACAGGAACCTTAGGCTATGTACCATTTTGTGTTCTGTTAAAGTATTACTTTGTAATTTGTGTTCTCACTGTACTTTCAACATTCATCATTATTGTATGATATTCTTGTGTATGGACAATATATACAAATCCTTGTCAGTAAAACCCTTACAGTAGTTTTGTTTGTTCTGTTGTAATATTTCTAATTCTTAAATTTTCAGAAAATGGAGAATGCAAACATAGCATGGCAGCAGCTGTAACACCAAAGAAGTTTTATCCAAGAAAAAATGTTTCGCAACAGGGAGTGTGTAGATTATGTGGAAAATTCACTCAGCAGAGACACCTAATCAAAATTTTTTCTAAAATTGGATTGGCAAAAAATCTTGCTTCAAAAGTGCATGAAGTGTGTGGCATAGGTATCAACGAGCATGACTGTATAACGAAAGTCGTTTGCCGAACATGCGAATCTTTTATTACCAAGGTTGACGAGTACAGGAACTCTTGTCACAACGTCCAAGGTGAACTTAATCGAAACATGTCTGTCAAGAGAATGCTGCTACCAGAAGATTGTAACACAATCACAAGCAAAAATGAACCTTCTCGTAAGAAATTATTTGATTTAACAAACGTACAAAGTGCAGATAACATTGATAAAGAGAATATTGAATCAAGTGACAGTATTTTGAAAAAATTGAACAATGTTTTTGGCACAAAAGAAGTACCCTTTATTGGGAAATTAATGTGGGAGACACCTGGTTTTAAAGATGTTTTTGTCAAATTATTACTCTCTGATCTGAATATGGCATGTAAAAGTCTATGCAGGAGAGATGAAAATGGTTCAACTTTACTTAACAATACCTATGATGGACTTTCAAATTTGCAGATCAAAAATATCAAAACTGAGATGTTGAAAATCCCCTATTTTGTCGATATTCTGGAAACAATTGCTGGTGATATTGAAAACAGGCAGAGTGAAATAAAATATGCTTTCATTTACTCAATTCTGATGCAGTCACGTTGGCACGAACTAAGTTTATTTCAAAGAATTAACACCACTCTTTTAATAGAAGGTGGTTGCAGTAAACAGGTATGTATATACATAATATAATAATAAAGGATTTTGTGTAAGCAATTGAACTGATTTTTATTTATTCTCACATTACTTTTAAGCTTTTCAGCAAGAGACCTGTGAATCTATCAATTTATTTTTTTAATTTTCTCAATATTGAGTTATCAGTACCTTTTTTCACTTGTTCAGCCTTATCAGTAAGGCTGAACAAGTGAAAAAAAAAAAAACAATTCAAGGGCTGAAGCCAAATTTCCAGTTTCTTATAAAAAAGTGTAGTCTACAGCCTCATTTGTTGAAAATAATCTATTTATATTGGCTTTTGTTTTTAGTTGCAGATACGGTTTCAAAGATTAGGTGTTTGCTTGTGCCCGAGCAGAAGAGAGGTTTTATTGGATTTGATTGGTGGTCATTTTCGTGATGGTGTCATTGATAAAGTTAAAGGTGGAGCTGTGTTTCGAGGGACAGGAGATATGCATAAAAACAATCAAAATGAAGATCTCCATCTATTTGCCACAAATTTGATTGAAAACCGTCTATCATTTGACCATCTCGATAATGACAATCCAAAACGTGATATTGCATTATTACCACTGAGTACATTTTCATTAAACATTGCAGAGTGGAGGGAATATATCAGAACTTCAAAAATTTTGGTTGGGCGTATTTTGTTGGATTTTTTCCCAAAGTTCAAATTTCTGAAATCATTTGTTCCACAACACATTGATCATCAATATAGCCACGAAATGGGGGAACGGTCATTCATTGCATCTATGCCTATCATTAATGCAAATGAAGCACACTATGCTGATTGTGTAAAGATACTTCGAACGTACGAAAAATGGATCGCAGAAATTTACCATGAAACAGGCATGTTGCAAAACATGCCAAACCTTGATGATGGACCACTTCTTGAAACCTTCCAAGCCAACCCTGGTCAGAAATTTGCACACATCAATTTTACAGATTCTGATCCCATGAAAGAAATGAAAATTGTGTTTGGTGGCGATCAATTAACACGTGTAAGATTTGCTGGTGCAAAAGATTTACTAGCTGGTGCACATACTCCTAGCCATCGATTTGAACACTGCTCTCCTTTTAAACCAGTAATGTGGCATACCAAAGCAGCTCTTTTGCAATATTCATACCACCTCTTGCATAAACCTGAATCCATTGCTGAGAATGGAACGATAAAGTATTTTAGGGAGAAGCTTCGTCGAAAAAATGTTACTCCTGCTAAAGTACTCGATTCTTTTGATGGTTGTGAGGAATTATTTATCAGTCTTGGACGTGCATATATTGTTGTTGCACTGATGAAGTTTTTTGGAATGGAAAGTTTGGAGGATAAACCATCTGTTTACCCTTTCCCTACTAACTTTGTTCATAAATCTGATGCTGAGAAAGACGCGTATATGAATAACATATTGACAAAGTTTTTAGATGAATACTTGCTGCAGAAATCCCCACCAAGAGATGGTGATGATTTTGTTGAAAATTATGGTTTTTGCGTAATATTTCTTACGATTCTGGTTCTGCAACTCAAGGATGCAGCAAAAGAAGGTGATGGAAACCGTACTCTTATCAACCAAAAGATGCTTTTAAATGTGTTTAAATCTTTAGGTTCTTACAGCAAATATGCTCTGGAAATGTTTGTCAGCATTGCTCAAGTTGAGTGTTTACTGACACCACGATTATCTGAGGAGTTTAAGTGGGGGAATTTTGTCAACTGGCGTGGCGGTAAGGGGAAAAATATTGAAGACGACCTTGCTCAGGAGATTGTGAATAAAGTTTCCAAAAATATAGTTCAGAGAATGGGTCCTAACAAGACAATATCATCTATAACTAAAATTACTAAAGCTGCTAACGGAATTAAAGAAATCCTGGAAAATTATGACAAAAATGCTAGTATACACAGATCCTCTACACAACATAGCACCAGTGATGCTTTTGAAGATGAGAATGAAATGATATTAGATCTTCTCGAACTAAAACCTTTTCACCATTCATCAGGTCGTTTCCATAACAGTTTCCCAGCTATAAAAAGGTCACCTTTGCGCTATATGAACGTGACAGATTTTCACAATTGGTTGAAAAAACACAGAGATGAACTAGTTTGAAATTAGTTGCATTTATTTTTTTTAAATATTTTTTACAATTTTATGTTATGATATATATTATATACCTTAAAAGTGAGAAAAAATATTAATTCGAGTTAACGTACAAAAAAGATATGCATCTGAAATTTCACAAGTGGAAGCTTTTTTTGTTTGAGTTCTTTTCTAAGTTTGATGGACCAGAGTTCTTTTCTAAGTTTGATGTTTATGTGTAATATGTGTAAAAATACATTATGTTAGAGTACCACATAACACAATTAATTCATTTATTTCTTTGTTAGTCTGAAAAAATCCGATGATTTGATTGGTTTACGGCTTATTAAACCAGGGCTTTGTATATAGCAATACTAACCGGTTTGGGAAGCCATTATAAAAATGGTAACATAAAAGCGTAAAGAAATAAAAATATTTCCATAGCACAGAAAAAATATAAAAGTACGTCACCTAAAACCAACTTTTTGTTTCCATTCATATAAACAATGATTTGAAATTGTTTTGTGAACTTACAAAAGTTTAAAATCGAACGATCTTAAATTCTAAAAGTATAAAAATCGAACATGCGTTTTAATTCTTCCTTGGTGGCTTGGAAATATCAACTTAAAAAAATAGCTTTGTTGTTTTTTGTTCACAAAGGAATGTTTATTTTCAGATAAGATGCAGTCAGGTAATAAAACGGATACTGACCGGTTTTGATGTTGGACTGTAAAATACAAAGCCCTCGGTCAGGGCAACCTCGTCCCCAGGGCTTGTTAGGCTTTTTATATTTGGACGGCCTGAACAAGGCCCTGGCCCTGGCTGGTCACGTGACAAATTTGATTGGCCGTAAGAACTCGCATAATTAAAACGCGTCCCGCGAGTGATATTAGAGGCAAAATTATGTGGCGAGAAAAAATCAAAATTCGAGAACTTTTCGTGGTGATGGACCGCGGATTAGCAATTCAAAAAGTAGCTCTTTAAAAATGGTGGCTGTTATTTTGTGGGTGTTGCGTTTGGTTTGGTTTTTGATGTTGTTCTACTAGCTAAATGTAGCTAGATTCAAAATTTTGGAAAAACATTATTTTTGATATGGAACTGCAACAGTTCTGAAAGTATTTTACCAGAAAGAAGATTAACAATAACTGGTTGAAAGCAGGTTTGAGCATCTTGTGTTGCTAAAAACTCACACTGTTAAATGAACTGAAGAAGGAACGAACTTCACAAGCGATCAAAACTGTCATACATATATAGCTAGCTATATGTAACATAATGTTTAGCTATGGAAAAGTAAGTGCATATCATCTTGTGTGCTAGGGTAGACTTAAAAATTCTTATTAATATTTAATATTTTGCTTTATGATTTCTTGTTCCTGCATTGAATATGGGTAGGCCTCGTATCCTACACAGGAACCTTAGGCTATGTACCATTTTGTGTTCTCTGTTAAAGTATTACTTTGTAATTTGTGTTCTCACTGTACTTTCAACATTCATCATTATTGTATGATATTCTTGTGTATGGACAATATATACAAATCCTTGTCAGTAAAACCCTTACAGTAGTTTTGTTTGTTCTGTTGTAATATTTCTAATTCTTAAATTTTCAGAAAATGGAGAATGCAAACATAGCATGGCAGCAGCTGTAACACCAAAGAAGTTTTATCCAAGAAAAAATGTTTCGCAACAGGGAGTGTGTAGATTATGTGGAAAATTCACTCAGCAGAGACACCTAATCAAAATTTTTTCTAAAATTGGATTGGCCAGGGTGGCCACTCGTCCTTGAAAACCTTGAATGTTCTTGAATGTTCTTGAATTTTATTTGGTCTTGAATTGTTCTTGAAATAGTATGTTTTCCACCCTTGGTTCTTGAATGTTCTTGAGTTTTTACAATTCTATGAAAAATCTTTTTAGAATAGTAAAAAAATGTCTAGTAAAAAAAGTACCAGAATGCATGAAAAAAGTATTTTTAATGAAAGTTGGTTGAGCGATGAACAGTTTAAAATATGGTTGAAAAGGGGACCAGATAAACACAAAGCATTGTGTAGACTTTGTAACACAGTGATAGACATAACTATAATGGGAAAAAGTGCTTTAGCATCGCATTCTAAGGGCAACAAGCATCAAGTGAATGTGAAAAACTATAGTCCAGTTTCTGGTCTGTTCTTCAAAAGTAACCCTCCAAAGCCATCATCAAGCAAAGACGCCTCCCCCGCCACTAACAAGATTGATTTAATGATGAGTACATTAGCAGTTTCCCATGCTGAAATTCGTTGGGCTCTGAAAGTACTAACATCACATCATTCATTTCGTTCTTGCTTGAATTTGAACCAGCTATTTTGTGTGATGTTCCCTGACAGTGACATAGCAAAGTCATTCCAGTTATCAAAAACGAAATGTGCGTACTACATCGTACATGGATCAGCCCCATATTTCATGGAAATCTTGCTCCAAGAAATTAAAAATTCGCCAACCTATTCCACACTTTTTGACGAAAGTTTGAATCATTATAAACAGGAAGAACAAATGGACGTTCAGATTCGTTTCTGGAATGAAAATCTCTATGAAGTCCAGACACGTTACCTAACCTCAAGGTTTTTCAGGCGCCCAAATGCAGATAACATCTTGCACGAGATTCTTCAAGCAACTGATGCGTTACCCCAGAAATCAATGGTCATGCTTTCCATGGACGGACCAAACACTAATTGGAAAGTTTATGAAAATTTAAAATCGCATCGTACTGAGAAAGAATATCCCCAAATTATTGATGTTGGTTCGTGTGGATTACACGTGGTGCACGGAGCCTTTCAGACTGGCGTAAAAGCAACTGGCTGGAAATTGGAAAAGGTTTTAAAGGCCATGTGGAAGCTGTTCAATGATTCCCCAGCTCGAAGAGATCTATATATTCAGTTAAGCAAATCAGATGTTTTTCCAATAATGTTTTGCCAGACACGCTGGGTTGAGGATGAACCTGTTGCCATCCGAGCAAAGGAAGTTTGGGAAAATGTTGTGAATGTCATAAAGCATTATCAAACCTTATGCAAATCAAAACAACCAAGCAAAAACAGTTCGTATGACACCTTGGTCACCCACCACACTGACATGTTTATGCAAGTAAAGTTACAATTCTTTGTTGATGTAGCCAGCATGATGTCTTCGTATCTGAAGCAATTCCAGACGGATAATCCAATGATGCCATTTGTTTCGGAAATATAAGAAAATATTATCCGTCGGTTAATGAAGATTTTCATTCGGAAAACCGTTATTGATGAAGCTGATTCAGCTTATTCTTTAATTAAAATTGATTTGCAGAAACGAGAGAATCATTTACCACCGGAATTAGTCAAGTTACCAACTGCCACCAAAACCTTGCTTTCGTCCCTTCAAGCCAGTTTGACAAAGAAGTTGAAGTTTAAAGGAGAATGTGCTGCACTTATTAAAGGTATTATTGAAAAGCTACAAGAACGATCGCCATTGAAACACCTTTTTGTTCGATCTTTGTCTAGTCTTGTTCCAAAGAATATGATTGAAAGTAAAAACTGTCTACTTAAGTTTGAAAAGGTCGTGGACAAGTTTTACACAACAAATCACATCAATTCAAAAGAAGCAGATAATGCCAAGTTGCAGTTGGAGGAGTTCATCTCACGCACAGCTAAGACTCATAAAGATAAGTTTCTTGGCTTTAGCCTTTCTGATAATCGTTTGGATCATTTTTACCGCGAGTATTTAAACGGTTCTGATAAATACAAAGATTTATGGAAAGTCATGGTGATGGTCTTCACTATTTCACATGGACAAAGCCAGATCGAGAGAGGATTCAGCATCAACAAAGAAGTCACTATCGAAAATCTTAAAAACAAGTCACTATGTGCTCAGCGGTTGGTATATGATGCCTTAAAGTGTTGCAAGAAAGATGTGCATGATATTGAAATCACTGCCAAAATGGTTACATCATGTAAAACAGCCCGTTCTAGGTATGTATTTGCCCTTGAAGAAGTAAAAAAATCAAAAGAAAATGAAGCAGCGAATAACAAGAGAAAGATAATAGCATATGAGATTGATAGTGTGAAACGCAAACGAATGGAGGTAGATACATGTATTCGATCATTGAACAAAGATATGAACAACTGTCTTGATGAGGGCGAGGTTAGCCATGCATTCAGAAAAGCCATTACAGAGAAAAAAGTGACAATGGTGGATTTAGATGAGGCTATTAAAAAACTGGAGGAAGATCTCAAAAACTAATAACCTCTATAATACTCGTAGTTTGTTGACATTAGTTTATTTCAAGATATATGGATTATTTATTAGCTTCATATTAGCGTCATTTTGTCTGGTTCATTTTCTAATTTGAAGATCTTCTTATACAATACAATATATGTTCTATTTTTAATTGAGAATTAAAGTTTTATAAAACACAAGAAATAGAATCCTTTGGACCGTTTCCATAATACTGGATAAATAGATTTTAGAAACAAGAAGAGAAGAACACTATTTATTGAACTTTGTTATTTTTGTGACTTTTATATTCTGTTATTTTTAGTTTTACACTTTTGTTACTATATAATTCTAGCTTTCTGATAAGTATTTATAAACTTGTACACAAAGTAGCTATGTACTCCTAAAAGAATGATTTCTGGAACGATATCAACTTTATTATCAAGGTTTCTACATGTCTACACTCTTTTATTTTGTTCAAATTATCACAGATTATGCTATATTGATGTATAAAGTCAGTGAATTGATCAAGATATTAGCTTTTGTTGAAGTTGTTAAAAATTATTTTTGTCCTTGAAAACCAATATTTTGTTCTGGAATTGTTCTTGATTAGTTCTTGGATTTTTTTTTAATTTTGAGTGGCCACCCTGTTGGCAAAAAATCTTGCTTCAAAAGTGCATGAAGTGTGTGGCATAGGTATCAACGAGCATGACTGTATAACGAAAGTCGTTTGCCGAACATGCGAATCTTTTATTACCAAGGTTGACGAGTACAGGAACTCTTGTCACAACGTCCAAGGTGAACTTAATCGAAACATGTCTGTCAAGAGAATGCTGCTACCAGAAGATTGTAACACAATCACAAGCAAAAATGAACCTTCTCGTAAGAAATTATTTGATTTAACAAACGTACAAAGTGCAGATAACATTGATAAAGAGAATATTGAATCAAGTGACAGTATTTTGAAAAAATTGAACAATGTTTTTGGCACAAAAGAAGTACCCTTTATTGGGAAATTAATGTGGGAGACACCTGGTTTTAAAGATGTTTGATGTTTTTGTCAAATTATTACTCTCTGATCTGAATATGGCATGTAAAAGTCTATGCAGGAGAGATGAAAATGGTTCAACTTTACTTAACAATACCTATGATGGACTTTCAAATTTGCAGATCAAAAATATCAAAACTGAGATGTTGAAAATCCCCTATTTTGTCGATATTCTGGAAACAATTGCTGGTGATATTGAAAACAGGCAGAGTGAAATAAAATATGCTTTCATTTACTCAATTCTGATGCAGTCACGTTGGCACGAACTAAGTTTATTTCAAAGAATTAACACCACTCTTTTAATAGAAGGTGGTTGCAGTAAACAGGTATGTATATACATAATATAATAATAAAGGATTTTGTGTAAGCAATTGAACTGATTTTTATTTATTCTCACATTACTTTTAAGCTTTTCAGCAAGAGACCTGTGAATCTATCAATTTATTTTTTTAATTTTCTCAATATTGAGTTATCAGTACCTTTTTTCACTTGTTCAGCCTTATCAGTAAGGCTGAACAAGTGAAAAAAAAAAAAAACAATTCAAGGGCTGAAGCCAAATTTCCAGTTTCTTATAAAAAAGTGTAGTCTACAGCCTCATTTGTTGAAAATAATCTATTTATATTGGCTTTTGTTTTTAGTTGCAGATACGGTTTCAAAGATTAGGTGTTTGCTTGTGCCCGAGCAGAAGAGAGGTTTTATTGGATTTGATTGGTGGTCATTTTCGTGATGGTGTCATTGATAAAGTTAAAGGTGGAGCTGTGTTTCGAGGGACAGGAGATATGCATAAAAACAATCAAAATGAAGATCTCCATCTATTTGCCACAAATTTGATTGAAAACCGTCTATCATTTGACCATCTCGATAATGACAATCCAAAACGTGATATTGCATTATTACCACTGAGTACATTTTCATTAAACATTGCAGAGTGGAGGGAATATATCAGAACTTCAAAAATTTTGGTTGGGCGTATTTTGTTGGATTTTTTCCCAAAGTTCAAATTTCTGAAATCATTTGTTCCACAACACATTGATCATCAATATAGCCACGAAATGGGGGAACGGTCATTCATTGCATCTATGCCTATCATTAATGCAAATGAAGCACACTATGCTGATTGTGTAAAGATACTTCGAACGTACGAAAAATGGATCGCAGAAATTTACCATGAAACAGGCATGTTGCAAAACATGCCAAACCTTGATGATGGACCACTTCTTGAAACCTTCCAAGCCAACCCTGGTCAGAAATTTGCACACATCAATTTTACAGATTCTGATCCCATGAAAGAAATGAAAATTGTGTTTGGTGGCGATCAATTAACACGTGTAAGATTTGCTGGTGCAAAAGATTTACTAGCTGGTGCACATACTCCTAGCCATCGATTTGAACACTGCTCTCCTTTTAAACCAGTAATGTGGCATACCAAAGCAGCTCTTTTGCAATATTCATACCACCTCTTGCATAAACCTGAATCCATTGCTGAGAATGGAACGATAAAGTATTTTAGGGAGAAGCTTCGTCGAAAAAATGTTACTCCTGCTAAAGTACTCGATTCTTTTGATGGTTGTGAGGAATTATTTATCAGTCTTGGACGTGCATATATTGTTGTTGCACTGATGAAGTTTTTTGGAATGGAAAGTTTGGAGGATAAACCATCTGTTTACCCTTTCCCTACTAACTTTGTTCATAAATCTGATGCTGAGAAAGACGCGTATATGAATAACATATTGACAAAGTTTTTAGATGAATACTTGCTGCAGAAATCCCCACCAAGAGATGGTGATGATTTTGTTGAAAATTATGGTTTTTGCGTAATATTTCTTACGATTCTGGTTCTGCAACTCAAGGATGCAGCAAAAGAAGGTGATGGAAACCGTACTCTTATCAACCAAAAGATGCTTTTAAATGTGTTTAAATCTTTAGGTTCTTACAGCAAATATGCTCTGGAAATGTTTGTCAGCATTGCTCAAGTTGAGTGTTTACTGACACCACGATTATCTGAGGAGTTTAAGTGGGGGAATTTTGTCAACTGGCGTGGCGGTAAGGGGAAAAATATTGAAGACGACCTTGCTCAGGAGATTGTGAATAAAGTTTCCAAAAATATAGTTCAGAGAATGGGTCCTAACAAGACAATATCATCTATAACTAAAATTACTAAAGCTGCTAACGGAATTAAAGAAATCCTGGAAAATTATGACAAAAATGCTAGTATACAAAGATCCTCTACACAACATAGCACCAGTGATGCTTTTGAAGATGAGAATGAAATGATATTAGATCTTCTCGAACTAAAACCTTTTCACCATTCATCAGGTCGTTTCCATAACAGTTTCCCAGCTATAAAAAGGTCACCTTTGCGCTATATGAACGTGACAGATTTTCACAATTGGTTGAAAAAACACAGAGATGAACTAGTTTGAAATTAGTTGCATTTATTTTTTTTAAATATTTTTTACAATTTTATGTTATGATATATATTATATACCTTAAAAGTGAGAAAAAAATATTAATTCGAGTTAACGTACAAAAAAGATATGCATCTGAAATTTCACAAGTGGAAGCTTTTTTTGTTTGAGTTCTTTTCTAAGTTTGATGGACCAGAGTTCTTTTCTAAGTTTGATGGACCAGAGTTCTTTTCTAAGTTTGATGGACCAGAGACATAAAAATTGTCAAATTTGCTCCTTAATAAAATATACAGAAAAGTCAGTGTTTATATTGCATAAAAATAGTTTTTTCATATCCTTGTTTTAAAAAATAACCTCACAAATTTTTAACACCTAGGAGCATAACATTCAACAAGGTCATATATTTTTTTTGAATACGTTTCATCGCAAATACCAAATTTATCAAACATATCGTCCAAGGTATTTATATATTGTAACTGTTGTAAGATGTCTTCAATACATTTTGAATTATATTCTTGTTGCGGTAAGACATGGAATAACGCTAATTCAGATTGGATTTTTACTTCAAATAGTTCTTTTCGTAACTTTTCGAAATTAACACCATCCAGTGGTCTGAAAGTTTTTTTTTTCAATGTGGTTTAATTCTTTGTCTTCACAATGATTCTCATCTCCATTACAATTAGAACAACATGAAACTTGTGCTTGACAAGAAAATCCAAAATATGTGAGAATAGTTTTTCTCAAACAATTTGTTGTTGTGCAATATTCTTTCATTGCAGTTGACATAATTTTATTATTTTCACTTATATCAGAGTTATTGTAATATATTATTGCAGAAGAGGAATTTCCATTTCTACCAGCTCTACCAAACTCTTGTAAATACGATTCTAATGTAGCTGGTGGTGTGATATGTATGACTTTTGTAACATGTGGTATATTTACACCCATACCAAGTGCAGCTGTGGCAAAAATTACTCGAATGTTTGAATTTTCTTTCCTAATTTCTTCAATTATGTCATATTTCATTAGTTTCGTAGTGGGTGCATGAAATTGTGCAAATAATCTGTTGGCCGGAACACAATTTTCACCAACAAACGGATCTTTAATTTTCGAATTGAACAACTTAAATGCATATCCACAGTACTTTAACTTCATATATATAATAGTCATTGGAAATTTTTCTCTAAGTCTGTTGAGTCCTTTGGTCATTGGCAAAAGAATTTCATCATAACTGGCTTTGCTATAGTTATTTGGCATTCTTTTTCGTACAGTTAGTTTTATATTTGGACGATTTGGACTGCTCCGGACAATTTTGCACGAGGAAATAGATAAACTGTCAGTAATTTTTTCAACCATTGCTAGTGGTGCTGTTGCTGTTAGGGCTAACGTAACTGCTGTTGGGAACAATGCTTTAAGTGTAGCTAAATCGCCAAAGCTTTTACGGAAATCTTCGCCCCTATAAAGAGAAAAATGTGTTTGTTAACTTATATATTATATATATATTTATATATATATTTATCACGTCATTATTTTTAACTTGTTTTTTTATAGATTTTTTATAGCTTTATTTTTTACCTAGTTTTTTACTTTTTAGATATATTATATCTATTGTATATCTTGAAGGAATAAATTTTTAGAGGAAAAAAAAATTGGTGGAATATAATTGTGTGAATAAAAATTAAAATGGAATTTGGCAGATAATTTTTTTGTCAAATCCGCCAAATTTTCTTTCTGTCAAAATTTCTTCCATTTAAGGTATAACACATACATTTTTAAAATAAATTTTATTTATATGTAACAACATATTTGTATCCACAGTTATATATTCTGTTTATGAAAAGTGAAAAATATTTATCGCTTGTAGCTGTATATTTATGAGCTGCGTTTTTTTATTTTGATACATATTTGTATCCACAGTTTTATTCTGTTTATGAAAAGTGAAAAATATTTATAGCTTGTGTATATTTATGAGCTGCGTTTTTTTATTATGATGTGTAAGAACTTACCATAACTCAACACAGTGTGCTTCATCGATTACACAGGCAGCTACATTTTGGCGGAATATAGGACTTTTTAGCAATCTCATGCCTTCTGCACTCAAAATCGACTCTGGATGAGAAAACAATATCTTGATCTTCCCCAATTTCACATTTTCTGTTATTTGGATTTTGTGAGTGATATCTTTGCTAAATAAGCTGATAATTTCACTAGTTTCCTCTCTTTCTGTATTTAAAACGCCAGCTGGAACACATTGAGCTTCCATTGTTTTTATTTGATCTTCAATAATTGACGTCAATGGAGTCACGACGATTACAATGTTTTGAGAACATTTTCTTGGTAGAAAATCAGGCAACAGTTGGTATATCAAAGACTTCCCATATCCAGTTGGAAGAACAGCCAGTACGTCGTGGCCATTAAGCAAGCTTTCCCAACAGGCAACTTGCTTAGGTTTTAAGAAAAAGCCAGCCACATTATTACATTCAAGTGAAGTTTGAATACGACTAAATAAATTCACCACTTTGTCCATTTTCTGCATTTGGCGTACTAAAATTGTAACTCGCCGAGATTAAAACATTTAATAAGTATTTTTGATGATGGTCTCGACTGCCTGTGTATATTTTTACCGTGTGCGTTGGAAGAGCGAGCAAAATAATTATTTTCAAAATACCCACCATACGTGGGTATTTTGTCGGCACGTGACCAGCCAGGGCCAGGGCCTTGTTCAGGCCGTCCAAATATAAAAAGCCTAACAAGCCCTGGGGACGAGGTTGCGGTCAGGGCACAGACATTGCAAGCCCTGTTTTAATAAGCCGTAAACCAATCAAATCATCGGATTTTTTTATACTAACCGGTTTTTTGTATCAGTCAGAAAATAATTCACAATACCACATCAATACCGGCTAGTATCCGTTTGCACAAAATAAACAAATAGGAATAGAGATTTTGAGTATTAAAAAAATTACGATGCAGGCCATAAAATTTAGTACAAAGTTATATAAAGACAGTTTACTTACGGAAGAATACACTTACTTTACTCGTTTGATTATTAGTACAAGCTTCAGGTGCACAATATAGGACGGCTCCAGGATTTTTTGTCATCGACAATCGGGTAAAGTTAGCTGCACCATAATCTGAAAGTTTTGCTCTCCATCTATCTTTTCCACGATGCAGTAAAACGTTTGCACTACTGACATCGCGGTGGATAATCGGGACTGGTTTTGACTTGTGAAGATAATTTAAAGCACATATTGTGTCGAATCCTATTTGTAAACAGTTTAGATTCTCCAGCGTTTCCCTCGATAACAATGTCCTCAAGTCAACCTCCAGGCGTTCCATCACAAATAATGGAGCACCGTCATCGTTTGTTGCGCCAATAAATTGAACAAGACATGGATGGCGACACCTTGATGCTATCGCCATTTCACGTTCAAACAGTCGGCGATTGTGACGAGACAATATAAGGTGATGAATTTTTTTAACAGCAACTTCAGTTCCACGAAACTTTGCGAGTTCCACAGTTCCCCATCCACCAACTCCAATTTCTTGTTTCATTAAAAATAATTCATCCCGCTCTAGTATCCAGTCCCTTGAATCGCTTTGTCTTTCATTAGAAAGATCTTGTAGATAAGCATTAATTAATTCAACTCTATCTTGCTCATTTCTTAATTGGTGTGTTATTTCTTCTAACTCTGCACGAAGGGTCAGCGATTCTTCCGTTCTTCTTTCATTTTCTTGTTTTAGGCGATCAAGTTCAATGTTTTTGTTCGCTAGCTCTGCCCTCAACTGTTCCTCCTCCTGCTGATTTTGGTTTCTTGTTTCCGCTAGCTCTTCACGTACAGATAATAATTCTTCATTCGTTGATGTTAAAATTTCTTGAGAAGCTGTTGCTTGTTCCCGAAGTTCGTCATGTTTTAGCTGTAATCGATAAAGGGCTGTGTTTTTGTCAACTAGTTCTAAATTTAACTGTTCATTCTGATTTTTTGTTTGTGCTAGCTGTGCATAGAGAGACTTTACTTCTTCATCCTTCACAATCAACTCTTCCTGAAAAGTTTTGATTTCACTGTTAAGTTTTTTTAAGTCAAAATTCTCAAATGTTACCATAGCTAATTCTTTACTAACGTTAGATAAATCTGTTTTTAACTGTTCTAATTCACTTTTCATTTCGATATTAGATTGCACTAGCTGCGCATTCTTAGATACCATCTCTTCTTGAGAGGCTTCTAAGCCGGCTAAAAATTGCGTAACGTTATGATGTTCCAATTGCACAAGGTTTAATTCAGCTTCCAGGCTGATTACCTCTGTGTTTAACTGTTCCAATTCATTTTCATTTTGGATTTTAGTTTCTACTAGTTGAGAATTCTGAGCTTCTAAATCTTGTTGATAGCTTTGAAAGTCAAATAAAAATTGTTTAGCGTCATCCTGCCCCTTCTTTGCAAGGTGTAATTCAGCTTTCGTGCTGGCTAAGTCTGTGCTTAACGTTTTTAATGCGTTTTCATATTGGATTTTAGTTTCCAACAGTTGATCATGCTGTGCTACTAACTCTTCATGAAAAGATTCAAAGTCAGCTAAAGCTTCTCTGACGTAATAACATCTCAATTTTCCTAGATCAAATTTGGTTTTAATGCCAATTAGCTCTGTCCTCATCTGTTCCGTGTTCTGATCTTTCTGGGTTAGTTCTTCTGATAGCTGTGCATGGAAAGAACTTTCTTCTTCGTCCTTTGTTGTTAATTCTCCTGGAAATGGTTGATGATGTTTTGTTTCACTTTTAATATTCAAACCATTCTCATGTTCTGTTTCGCATGATTGCTGTTTTTGACTGTCTGAGTAATAATTTTCTCCTGTTAAATGTTGTTCATTTTGTTGTAGTTTTTCAGTTTTTTGTTCTTCTGGAAAGAGAGGATTGATTTCAGTCTCAAATATTGCCGATGATGGTGCGTTATTACTATCAGGAATAACCAATTCATCTTCAGTGTTAGGTAGCTCTGTACTCAATGTTTCTAATTCACACATATATTGAGTTTTAATCTTCACCTCTAGCTCTTCTGGACAACTTTGAAAGTCAGAAAACGTATTTCCTCTTTCATGCGTTGTGGCCAACTGTTCTTGAGACGTTGGAAGATCTTGCTGAATTTCTGCCATACTGTCTCTTTTAAAACTTTGGTCCTTTAACGTATGCATACAAATAGGATTGCTTTCTATTTTTACTGCTTCTGATGAGGATTCTTGTTCACCACAAGAAAGACCTTCACTGCTTGTTCTTAGTTCTCCCAATCTATCTTTATTTTGGACCTTAGTTTCTTGCTGGTTATTCTGTACTTCTTGACAAGTTGGCGAGTCCACTAGCATTAGCGTTACATCGCATTGTTGCATCATTTTTGATTTAGTTTCTGTGTCAACAAGCTGTGTTTGGAGCTCTTCCGTTTCATGCAGACTTTTTTTTGCTGTTTCATCTAATTGTGCACAGAGCGAATTGACTTGCTCGTCCTTTTCCGCTAATTCTTCCAGAGGAACTTCGTCATTGTCTTGGAATATTCTCTTATTTACTAACTCAATATCAGCTTGATCAGCATCAATTTTAGATCCAAAGTCGGTGGATCTTTTTGACAAATCTTGATGATGTTTTTGAACTTCAACAGTGTTATGTTTTTCTGAAACATGCGTGTGCATCTGATCGCCATATTTTTCTTTCATCTGCGTTGAGTCATATCCTATGTTGTCCTTAAATAGAAATTTATTTAATCATTATCATTTGCAATAACTGTAAAAGGCCTGGTCGTTTTTTATGTTTAAGAAAGATAATACTGGTCGGTATTTTTGATACGGGTTGGTATTTTCATGAAACTCAACAGATATTCGGTTGAAAATACAAAAAAACCTGTTTGTGAAAACCTGCGGATGCCAAACACATTACTTTACGACGAATATTAAATAACCTACTAGGAACCCGCAAAATTAGAGTTACACACTTATTATTACAAATAGGAAAATTTAAGACTCATTTAATCTGATATTAGATCCATAAGTAAAGTCTGTTTTAAAAAAAGTGTAACACTGGAACAGATATTGTTCAGTATTGTCATTGTTTTTTAAAAGTTCCGTTAAAAATTTATGGGACATAAAAGATACTTAAATTTTCTATAGGTTCATAAAAATTGCGTATCAAGCGAGTTATGGCGCGACCCTGCAGATTTCGTCAAGAAAAGAAAAACATCGCCATTTCAGCGATAGGCGTTGATGGTTTTAAGTTTGTATAGGAGGGAATTCCTGAAGCGAATTGGACGGCAAATTCGGCGGCTAAATGTATCTGAGCAAATTCATTATCTTACTAGCTGTATGCCCATAGAAGAATCCACTTTGTGACATTAAAAAGCTAAACCTAATAAAATTAGTTGCTCTGACAATGCGAAAATTATTCGAGCAAAAAAGTTGACTAAAGCTTTTCTAAATACATCCCACCATACATCCCACCCATAAAATTTAAATTATAACTTAAAATGGATATTGTAACATATTTCCTTATGCCTCGTACAAAATAAAACACAAATCTCTATACATTTCAAAATCGGTTAGTTTATTGCATAGTGCACCCTGCTAACGGTTGACACAGTTGTAAAAAAAAAAACAGTTAACAACACTTCAAATATTGCATATATAGTGTCTGGAGGCACAAAATATAAAGAAAATGATGGATTGCAAGTATAAATTATAATGCAATAAAACGTTTTTCGACATATTGCATACGATATTTATCCACCAAACTTTAAACAATATGTCGAAAAGAGCAGTTTTTAAAACCTAAATTAACTCCCACCCCTTGACGGTTTTTTTTAATAACTCCTTAATACTATGTTGTATGTCTGTGGTACTTCAATATTTATCTATCAGACACCTGCATGTCTACTTTTTAGGTCCCTTACCCTAAACTACCATTAAAAATCTCTATAAAATCGTTTTAATGGGGAAGACTCTTATTAGGATTATCCTTAGAACTTGAAATTTACAACAAAACTTTGTTTTACCAAGTTAGATGTTTTTTCATGTTTTGGACACACGGTTAAACTAAATTCCCGATATATTAAGAATTTACCCAAAAATAAAAAAACCCCGGATTTTCAAGCATTTTTTTATACGAGCTATGTAAAAGCAAGAAAATATCTTAACAACTTTATTTAGCTTTTAGAAACTTCAAACAGAATGTAAAAATTTCCTCTTGAACTAAAGTAATTGAATTTTAAACAGATAGTGGCATTTTAAACAAATTTTCAGCTTTTGAAGACGTCACAGAAAATGTGATGACTTAAGCAAAAATTTATTGTGCCGTACTATGAGTGTGGAACATTTGTTCAAATTTGGTCGAGCTATGAAAAGTTATTGAGTGGAGGAGAAAGGAGGGGGCTAATCCACCCCCCCCCCTCTCCCCTCTGTCATAATATATTCGACAAACCCCGGACCGAACAGGCTTAAGGGTTTAAATAAACACGATAAGCAGTGATTTTTCAGAAATAGATTTAGGAAAATATGGAGTAAATTATATTTGGTGATTGAAACTTTTTTACAGAACTTTAAATGAATTTATTTTTGTTGTTTAAACAAAAAAGTTATATTTCGCAGTATTATGATTTCATAAATTTTTCAAAAACCTGCAAAGCCATGTAATTTTCTTCCTGAAAAAATAAGTTATATTTCGCAGCATTTTGATTTTCTAAATTTTTCAAAAACCTGCAAAGCCATGTAATTTTCTTCCTGAAAAAAATTCTGACAATAACGTATACCACACGAAGTTCTTCCCCATAGCCATTTGCACGAAATATGAAAACACCAATGGCCGTCTATGGTGTAAAGTCTAATTTTACCCAAAGTAATTCTTTCGAATTGCATAAACCTTTTCCACAAAACCACGAAAGTTTATATTCACTATTATTATAAATAGAAAGTTACGCTATCCTTTCCAATACAATTTTTTAACCTTAATGGCAAAGACCCATGTAACTTCCTCTTAACAAAAATCAAAAACCTGTGTAAATACAACTGTCTCTGTAACAGTCCGTGTAATCTGTGAATATCTAAGCCCATTAATTCATATGTAGCGTATATCCATATATGCAGGCTTATAAAGGTATTTTTGTATAGGGGTATATATATTTGTATCGTAAAAAGCCGCGCTTATATAGCCACAACTTCTTCTATAAAGGAACGCTCTAACTATTATTATGTTAAATTTTACCGTAACGCAACGCTTTAGGGTACAATGCATAAGCCATAAAAAAATGACTGGTAATTTTTGGTGCATGGCTTCACCGTGCACACGTGAGGAATCTTCAACAGAATAACAATCAGTCTGTTTGTAAAGCAATTTTTGTTATTGCACTTGTTGTTGTTCACTCTGCAATTTGATTTTACCCAAAACAGAGATTTTACATCCTTGATAAGTTTGGGCCAAATACAGAATCAGGTGTTTGGCAAGGTTTTTCAAGCGTGGCAATTTTTTGTTAGAGGAAAGACCTCCAATCTTGTTAATAAATTGAGAAATCTTGATTCTAGAAAAGGAGTCAGGAGTAATTGATGGGTCACATATTCACGTATGATCAGAATTAGATCTGTTGCACAGCAAACAGTACGCCAGATGACAATATTTAAAATGTTAGGGTTGGGGTTAGGGTTAGGTTAGGGTTACAAAGCTTTACAGACAAATGTTGAACACAATAACGGTACGACTTACCAACGGTAATTGCGATGTACGTTTCTTGACAGAAGTATCTAGTTGTACAGAGAATAGAGTTTTCATGCTTATCGACGCATACTTTAAGCAAATTAAAAGAATATAAAATTAACGGAAATAATCCTGTGAATGACCCTTTTCTGTAATAGACCAAAATGCAAAACGTTATTTTCCCTAAGGATACATTTCTCTAACCTCAATATTTGAAATATGCACTTATTATTATATGATGACAAACAGAATTTGAAGGACATTCTTTGAGTTATTGTTGCCCAAATTAAGAGTTCATTACGTTTTTCTTCATATAACAAAGTAAATTTACGCTAATTTGAAAATATATGAACATTTGCAAATTTAAATCAACTAAAAATATTGCTAACAAAGAGTAAAAATCAGCAACGCCTACAAAAATTAAAAGGTGATCAAGTAGAATGCCTCTGACAAAAATAAAGTTGATAGATCTTAAATTTTGTAGTCCTTGTCGGTACTTATTATGGTTCGATTTTTACAATAAACTCTTCCTCAGTTTAAAGTTCAAACTGTAAAGGAGGATAGGTTTTTATATTTTTGGCAAGAAAAGAATCCTTAAAAGGTAAAAAACAAACAAAATTATACACGTTATTGCCCATGATAACTTTGAACACCTTTGACATCGATCAAATACTCCTGGTAAGAAGCTTTGCAACAAGTTATTATGCATAAAAGCACAAATTATTCTCCTTACCTTCTATGCTTTTATCTGATGGAGGTGAAGTGGGAATCAGGGAGACTTGGTGACTTGGTTGCCATTGTTTAAATCTTGATGGTTTTGGTGGGGGTGGGGGTGGTGTTTTTTTCTTTTTTAAAGTATGTGTCTGTATTGGTAATTGTGGTGGTAGAAGTGGTTGGGATATTTCATCTATTTCTTCCTGCATCTGTTGAATCTGTCTCTGTTGTAACTCCTCAACTATTTTATCAAAAGGATTCGAATATGTCACTGTTTTTTTCTTATCAGCTTCATTTACTTCGAAAATCGCTTTTGCATCTTGAACTGAAACACCTGTTTCTATTTGCCTTTCATATTTTATGGTCTCCGTTTTGTTAAAAACGTTAAAAGCCTTTGAAAGTTTGTTAACAAACTGAAAGCCTGAAGCCATAATTTTTATATAATTTATGACAATGTACTGCGTGATTGGTAATTAGTTTAACCTCTTGTCTGCTCGTGCTCTTAAAGTTTAATTTATGTTTTACTGGAAGATTCCCTTGTATAGTTTATTTAATTCCTTTTATTGGCAAAGCAGGGTTGGCTAATATGGCTCTTGCGTGATACGAAACGATGTAGCTTGTTTTCTTGTGCGATGTATACTTAAATCTTTTTGATTTATCTATAACAAAATAAACGATTTCAATTTACAGCAACACATTTTATCAAGCGGTTTGGACTTTCGTGTTGTCTGTAGATTACGTTTATAACACATATCTTAAATATAAATAAAATTTTGTGTCTTAACTATTTTAGTTAAAAGAAGTTGTGGTAAAGTGTAAAAAAAACAACAATAAACTAAAAAACTTGATCTGAAATCAGGATTTGATCATAATTTAATTAACCTTTAGCCCATTCAGCGCACTTTTAGATTTTATGCATCTTTCCGTACCTTTCCATCCTCTGTTAAAAAAGGAGTCAATGTTGTATACAGTCTCTTCTAATCATTGTTTAAAAAACTGCAAGAAGACCTTTTTTTTTCGAAATACATATTGCGAAATCGAAATCATATTGCGAAATCACTATTCGCCAACAATAATATCAAGGAAAACTAATGGTTCGTGCTATTTATGGTGCAAAGAACGTTTACTTTGGGAAATGTGATCTCAGACAATAACACCGGGTAAAGAGCCATCTTTAAACCTTTTTGTTTTTTTGTTTTTTTGTGACGTGTGTATTTTTTAATTATAGCACTACACAGTGCTTCTATAGGAATATCAGATTCGACATTTCTTTATTTTTTTGTGGATTTTTTAGATGAAGATATCAAAAGACATTATAAAACCTTGATGATTATGTATTTTTCGTTTAAAGTTGTGGAAATATTAGTACAGAAGGTCTTTTTAATTCCATGCCGTTGTTTTCGTAGACTTAACTGAAAATTCTGGACGTAACTAGTTTATGTTTTTCTGTTACGTGGCCACAGGTTACTAATTACATTGTACTTTTATTCTCCTCAATTTAATGATCATCTGCTTGATTTTTATAATTCTTCAACAGCCTTAGCTATCATAAAAAGACGTTTTTTCTTTAACAGCTAGCTTTTTATTTAATTAGGTTCAATACACACATTAGTATAACATTAAAACTTGTTACTGAACTACACGCAATGTACATATATATTTCATTATTCAAAAGTTTTTTTTTGAAAAGGATACC
This sequence comes from Hydractinia symbiolongicarpus, assembly GCF_029227915.1. Lineage (NCBI taxonomy): Eukaryota > Metazoa > Cnidaria > Hydrozoa > Anthoathecata > Hydractiniidae > Hydractinia > Hydractinia symbiolongicarpus. The sequence goes on from NC_079879.1 coordinate 27,926,249, forward strand.
TGTTTTCTTTTACTTGCTCCTGTTAGTCAATCTCTTGATGATGCTCCCTCGGTTTTTGTATTGCTCTACGAATAAAAGATCCACACATTTTGATGGTGAAAATTTCTTGCAAACGTGTTTTGTTTATTGTTTATACCAAGTATTTTTTGTGATTGTATTTGCCGAAGTAATAATAGAACAATTGTTTTTATTGGCCTAGTAGTACAATAAGTGAAAGGACATTGCTCAAATGTTTGTTAGCAAAGGTGGATGACAATCGTCATCACGCATTTTTGAACATGAAAAATTAATAAAAATGGTGGAATGTAAACTTTGTAGACGATTGTAAAATTTCTTGATAAACCATGGAGGTTAAACAAAAAGAAGGAGGTACATCTAAGGGCCGTTTTAAACGGTGACCTAATCGATAAATTATACACCAATTTTATTAAAAATAAAATACTTAACGGAATAGTTAACAGTGTATTGTACCGAAAAATTATTGAAAATTTATTAACAGAAGCAAAATAATAGTTTAGTTCCGCTCGGATAGTAGCTATATATGTTTTGATTTTATTCAGCAATCGTTTAGCAAAGATAAAAGAGTAGAGCCATTCGATAGTATCTACATGTGGTTTCAAATTCAGCAACTCGTACAAATTTATCATGCTACAAAGTGTCAATCTTGAATAGAATGAGTGAAAATGAATGGATATTTAACGTAACAAACTTAACAGATGAGGAATAATATATTGAATAACTCTAGCGTATTTGAACGAAAATTAAATTATTACTTAAGAACTAGTTATTTAAACCCGTAGAAGAATCCACTTAAATATAATGTGCTTCTGATTACAAAAGGTTTTGTCGATAATTTTATTAAGAAGGATAAAAAAAACAAATGAAATCCTGTTTAAAAATCAACTAAAAAACGTTTAAAATTTAATGTATGCTTCTTATCACAAAGTGATTTGTTGCCAATTTCATTAAAAAATCATAAACAATTAATTAAAACTGTTGAACGAATTGGACAACAACAATAACAACGTTGATGCCTGTGACTTTACCCGTACAATAATTTATAACAAAGCACCCGTCACGGTAAATTTGAATTAGCATGCAATTAAATTCCTAACTAATGAAATTACTTTATTTTACGACATGATTTCTTCTATCCAATTATATTCGTAAACAAAACGTTTATAAAATACCGAAATTTTTTATAGGGAATGTACTCTAAACGCTTTTAAAAGAAAATTGCAAAGCTATAATATACTTTGCCTGCTACAGACAGACAGACAGACCCAGTCTCTGTATCAATATATAGATTTTTTAAAAATTTAGTGAAACAGTTTTACTGCAAGAGAGGTTGCCTAGCTAACTAAGCCTTTTTTAGGAACATCAAGATTCATATTTGTTACACCAGGATATGTCGCAATCAATGTGATATGTCGCAATCAACGGTAAATGTCGCAACGTCGCCGGTAAATGTCGCAAGTCAACAGTTAATGTCGCAAACCCAACGGTAAATGTCGCAACAGCAAATGTCGCACCAAAATCGATGATCAACGGTAAATGTCGCACAGATTGAAATCAAAATATTACTCTCAAAATGTTCTACAACATAAGTATCACCGAGGGAAGGAATATAAATTTTCAAGAAGCTAAAAAAGTTTTATTTACATACGCAAATAATCCTAGCAAACTAAACTTTAATGTTGTCTCGAAATAAACACCGCTTATGAAAAGACCACTTCCTTACGATTTTGTAATGTGTATTGAAAGGGAAGACGTTAAAACAATAGTTCGACAAATCGTAAAAGTAAACTTTTTTTTGTTTTTTGTTTTTCTCTCCAGTGGAGGATTCGAAGTATCGTATGTAGAGAAAGGATGTTGTGTGGGTAAAGGGATGACTTAGGAAACAAGGGCTTCATCAGACGCATAGGCCTTGTTTCTTATACCACTTTCTACTCGGTAGTGAAATTGATCTGTGATAGAATCAAAACAACCCGACCTAGCGTAAGCAGCTGGTCATTATGAAGGGTCTGTTTATAAGGAAAGGGTTTCCCTCTATATATTTCTTTCTCGATTTGTTTGTGGGCCATGATTAACAGATTTGGTAAGTAGTCGATAACAAACCACGTACGATGATTAGCGAGGTGAAAAAGGAAAGGGAAAATTCTGCTCTCTAGTTGCTTAAAAAGACTAAGTCACATTATTTCATGGGTAAAAATAATTGGTAGGTAAAAGGCATCTGCAATGGTGAGATTTTAATTAGTTGAGAGCACCACTGCGCCTCGGTCCGGTTAAAAACGCCAAGTTAATTAAATCCGATTGAAATATATTTCTATGCTGACAGTAACTGATTTCTGTTGATTGCGACATTTCACGTTGATTGCGACATATCCTGGTGTAACAATATTCTCTCATACAAAAGCTTAGACTCACACAAACGTGTTGGAGCAAATTACTAAAATTTAAATCTATTAATTATCATAACTTATGAATTAATTATTTATAATTATTTGGGTGATTGAGGTCATTTGCGCTCGAAGCAAAGAATTTCCCGATAATGATTACGTGAGTAACGAACAATTGAAATAACCAATCAAAAAGCGCGGTCAATATTCTGACTGTGGGAAATTCGTTTGCTGCCCAGCGTTTTTTTCTCCCACCTCAACTATTCCGATTTTTCTGGGGTAAACAAAAATTGTGCTGACACTCTTGCCACAGGAGGGGTTGCGTATTAGTAAATATTTTTTGCTCCAAAGTTAAATAATTTTTGGAACAGAATCGACGTTCGGTAGCTCTTTTTCTTTCATAGAACAAAAGAAAATATCTACTATTTGTTCCTAATTATGCGTTGTTCGTTGGGTGATGATTTAATATTATTTCTTTCCGTTCTTATTTTCTGAGATTGTTTTTTATCTTTATTTTACGACAATTTCCTTAAAATACGTTACCAAAATTTGTTTACAAAATTAAATTTGAGAACAAAGCAGCAACCCGTTAAGCAGCTAGCTGTCGCTTACTGTTAATCTCGTGTTAATCGGTAAGTGAGGTAGTGCATAGTTCAAAGATTCTTATTTTTGTTTTCGTTAAACAGCTAATCTCGGTTTTTATGAACAGGTCTTTTACAGGACAATCTTTATATGAAAGATTATTATATTGTCTCTATAATAGTACATGTCATTTGTCTGCGTGTAAAAAGAATATCTAGACTTTATTGTATTGGGATGTCATTTGCAGTTTATACTTCCGTCCAGCTTTTCGTAAAATTAGTGATGTGACTTTGACCTAGACAGACGATGATAGCTAGACATTGCTTTGTATGTCTTTTTGATACCACTTGGCACTTGGACAAAATCAGCGGGCCCGTTCTTATCAGAACTTTGTCAATTCTAATCGAAATCTAGCGTCATCAATATAACATTATTGTGTATAAATTTATTATTTTTGCTATCTCGCCTGCAAGAATAGTATTCAGGGGCAGATACAGGAGTTTAAACAAGTTTTATAAAATCACTAAGAAATGGACGTGAAAACTACGCAAGGCATTAAGGGGCTTTTTTCTAATTAAGCACATAAAATTGCGTTTCTACAATGCATAAAAAACAAGATTAAAAAACCAAGCAGGGACATGCCTAAATATTGGCCACTTTTATACTGAGATTTAGAAGCGGGTTTACTTAAAATTACACGTTTCATAAATTGACGGGTTAACACATTCTGTGTTGAGGTGAAATTTTTTGCATGCTTTAAGTCCCTTTTGACAATGAATTATTCGCGTGAAGTTACTAAATATGGTAACAGAGAATGTAATAATTTAATACACGTTCAAATACACTATGAGTTATTCTAATCCGTTGAGTTTCTATTCAAGAGTGAAACTTTGCAGCATGATAATTCTGTACAAGTTGTAAAATTCGATTAGATGTATGCCTTCTTTGATATTTATTGTACCGTATAGTATTAACTATTTCGTTAAAGACAATTAATTCTGATATATAAATTTTTAGGATTTACGTACACGGCACTTTGGTTACACTCATAAGCGCAAGAAATGCACACATTCAATTTGGTACTTATTACAAAAAATACCCCTGGGAAAACAGCCTCCACGTTGTTTGATGGTGTTCTTACAGGTAGCTAGATTTAGGATTAAAATAGCATTTATTACTTAAAGGAAACCCCAAAGTGTAAAATTATGTTGGACTTATATTATAGAGAGTAAAAAGTTGGTTAACAAGTCTTTTAAAATTTTTAAAACTGGAACTATTTTACTAAGTATTAAAGGGAACCCAGGGTATAAAATGATGTTGGACTTATATTATAGAGTTAAAAAGTTTGGCTAACAATTTTTTTTTAATTTTCTTTAAAAAGCTCTTTTCGTTCTCAAGATATTCACATATAAAAAAAATTTCAAACCTTTTCAAGCGGATTACTTTCACATTAACAAAAATTAAAAATTTTTAAGATAAACTTTTGCGATTTTGTCATTTATTAGTATTCAATTTTCTCGCTGGAAATTTTTAAGGTTTAAAACCCATGTCCCACAGTAACTTCTTCGTCCTTATCATAATGTCACATACATAAGCAATGCAACAACTTTTGCAGGAAAATGAAAACACATAAAGAGAGGTTATTATTAAAATAATATAAATTAATTTCAAACCAATTAGTCCCTGCAGCCATTTTGGTGTCAGCGGTATGAAAAACTATGCTAAAAGTCCTACTACTTCAGTAAAAATTAAAATAATGACTTGAAACTTAGTATTTTATGTTTTAGACCTGTTTGATGAAATGAACCCAATAAATGTTTTTGCTACTTTCATACTTTCTGAGTTTGACAGCATACCAATTTTGACAAGCCATGTGTACAGAAAACATTCAAAAGTGATTCTCAGGATTCAAAATAATTCAAACAGATAATATGTGTCCCAGGTTTAGGACCGAATACCTTATCCAGCTCAGAGAAAGTGGGAATGTGCTTCTAAAGCACAGTGCCAAATACATAATCTAAATTTTATGCCGTATAAATACAAAGTGGTTAGAAAGTTATTTTTTGTCCACCTGGATCTGCAACACGTTTACTTGCACTAATCGCTCGGTCTAGTGCCACTCACAATTAATTTTTGAATATCTACAGGAATTTATTATGCAAAATGACTGTATTTGCTTTGCAGAAGTAACAATAGGCTTCATCATAGGTCCCGTGAATGTTGGTTTATGAAAAATGTATTATACCTTTAATGCGATAAGCGCTCCACTGGATTTGTAATACATGACACTAAGTGTCCTTCATGTGACACAGTTTACCCTTTACTAAGTCATAACCTGGACAGAGACTTTCGGTCTTTCTGCTCCAAGCGAATATTACTCCTGGCTATACTTTCCCAAATGTTGTTATTTCATAAAATGTACAAAAATTTATTTATGAAAAATAGGTTGCCGTTTGATAAAAGAAACCGGAATATTTGCAGAAATTTATTTATGAAATACAGGTTTCTGTTTGTCAACATATTTAATTAACATTCAATGCCTTACATATCTAACTAGCTAGATACTCAAGTCTTGACTGTTCACTGTTATGGGAGTTCAAATAGCTAGTTAGCTATCTTTTTTTAAAATGACAGGATGCCTTAAAAATCTTTTGTGTAGCTAGCTACATAAAAATAATATATTTAGCTCTTGTACTTTATCACTTCAATGTTTAATAACAAATGTGCCCCATAGAGTGGTTCTGCCTTATGATTTTCAGATTTATTTTAGTCCTCGAGTGCCACACCTCCGTATATATAGAAGTTAATTATCTTTAATGTTCTTAGGTGCTCCTGGTATGAAGGGATGGGTTAAACAATATGTTAAAGTCGTTGCAGAAATTTCTAGGAAATCCCGAATTAGTCGAGAGAGATTGGAGAATTTAATAATCAAATAATATTTTAAATTTTACTAAAGCCTATTCAATTTGTAGTTTATGGTTAATCACACTTTTAATATACTAAACTAGCAGCCTTACTTTCTTAAAAACATCTTCAGTGAAAAAAAAATAATAAAACCTAAGTTTGTTGATTTCAAATAGAAAATAAAATGAAAATCAATAATAAAATGTAATTTAACCCGTAGGAACTAAGAAATACTTAATGAGAAATTTGAAAGGGTGAAAAGATTTAACGACACACAGGACGTGCAGCTTTAGTTAATTCTTTTGTTGCTTTTGCAACATCTGGATTGTTTTTTTCTGAAACATGACGGTATTTCTTACATGAAGTTTTTAGGGTCCAAATTTAATTACAATTACTTCTTATCGAAAGTTATGATTTTTTTTTCAAGATATGCACGATTTTTCCGACAAAAAAGTCTTAAACAATAAAAATTCTCTTAAAAATATTCAAAACGACTTAATACCAAACAATAATTTATTCAGCATAATAGTGAAAATAATATTTTCTGTTCATATGGTTTAAGTTAATAGTTAGTAGGCTTCATACCTGAATATACCTGAAAATTTTTCGCACAAAGTCTTTCACATATTTTTAATTTTCTCATATATGGTTCTCAATGTTTATTCTCTTAAATTTTTCTATATCCGCGAATTTTTATTTCTCTCCGTTTAAATCTTACTTCGAAAATTTTATATTTTGTTATTTTTGTTTTACACAGGTCTCTCATTGATAACAGTAACATTTACATATATCTTGTATATATTATACTGACGTAGATAAACCTGTATAAAGATGAATAATAATAATAATAATAATAATAATTTAACATTTACTAAAATTCACGAAATCTTATTTTCTGCTCTTAATGAATATTTATCTTTCAGATGACTATCAATTTGCAAGTAATATTATTACTGCGATCGTCTTATTGGCTATCACACTGATTTTAAACCAATTAATTTTATGTTTTTCAAACATAAAGGTTAGTTTGTCATTTTTTTGTTCATGACTTAAATTGTGATTGCAAGTCTCAAATACCCAGGTATGAATACTTAAGACCGACCAGCTGTAAAAGCAATATGTTGAAACGAACTGTATAAGTCGCAGAAAGTATGAAAAGAGGGTATGCAGCTAATGGGTCTAATTAGATTCTTATCTAACTGATACTGTTTACTCGCTCCATATGCTCAGTGGCTAATTAAATAAAGATCTTAACATCAAAACTGTGCTTTCAAGAAATGTAACGGAAAAGAAAAAGAAGCATTTGGAACACTATAAAATTTAATGCTGGCGAAGTCAATTTCTTCACTTGCAAAATACTTTAACTATAGTTTAATGCTTTCCTCGGGATAATAACCTGTTATCGGAAATTATAAAGAGAAGGCATCAGAACCTAACAGGAATGTATTCCAAAAAGGTAAAAACGTATGGTTTGTAAATTTTAGCATTAAAAATTTTTATACTGAAATCTGAGATTTGGTAAGAAATATAGAGTACTACCGTTGTTCTGTGGAAGAATCGACTGAATCCCTCATTGAATCCATGTAAGGCATACCAAACAAAAACATAAAACACAATAATTTGAATTTTTAACTATCTGCATTATTCTATATTAATACCCGCTGGAACAAAACGTTTAACAATATAAGCAGGTGCGAAAAAGTAAAAAATAAATAAAATAAAAATGCAAAATGTCTAACAAAATAAATGTGTCTAACAACAATCAAGTATAAAAGTTAAATCTGCTAAAACTCTACTTGCTTTAACCATGCCAAAAGTACAGCCGGGAAAAAAACATAACAGATATAAAAAACTTCAACATCCTTAAGCCATACAAAAAAGGTAATTTTAAAATTTTCACAATATACAGTTTGCAACACATCGTACCAAAATTAGACATCGAGTATACTGCATGCTGCAACCCTCCCAAATTTATACACAGAATCTAAGAAATTAACAGTCAACGACACATAGAAATAAAATATAAAAAATTGAATGATTTTAGTATGTTACTTTCTGCCCTCTACCGCAATACTTTAATCCATAATACTTACAGACCCAAACCCAAGTCAACCCAAAACAATTATTTGTCTTATCACATATTATCACATTACAGAAAATGTCAAAGATGGAAAAATCAGTCATTTCGGTAATATATTTACCTCTCCCATAAAAGTTTAAAAAATATAAAACAACAACATCTTGCAAGGTTGTTTTTTCGATTATATTTCAAATTTTCTTCCTTAGCAAATGTTGATAACAAATTAAAAAATTAAAAAAAAATTATTTCTACCATTTGTATACTTAAAATTTTTAAATCTCACAGTTTTTAAACGTTTGGCAATAACATTTTTTGTGTATTGACAGTTCCTTGCAAACTTCATCCAAATTCAACTGATATGTTTTTCCATTGTGTTTTTGCCTAAGTGGATTTTTCCACAGGTCTCAGTGACTAGTCACTTATAATAATAAGAAGCTTCCGCCAGTCTGTCTGCACCTTTTACAAAGTCGATCATATTCTTTACATTTTCTTTAACAAATTTTTTAAAACATTGCCTATAAAATGGTTCTGTAAGTTCCCAGAAAAAGTATATTAGATTTGGTAAAGTCGTTGCATTGCACTTTTAAATTTAATGGCAAAATAACCAGGGGTAACCAGGGACCAGCAGGGGCCAAATTGGGACTAATTTCCTTGGTCAACCCACCTGTTTTTGAACAGACGGGTTAAAGACGTCGAAAACCTCTTAAATACCCATATCTCTGTAACTTTTCGTCAAAAGCGCATGATCCTTTACAATTTTTTTCATCACTGTTTTAAGCTCTACATATTGCCGGCAACGAGCTAAAAAATTCTTTAAAATATATCTTTTATATGCACTGCTGACTTCAGCAAAACCCTTAAAACAACCTATATTTTTTATCATTTATCAAGCCTAAGTGGATTATTCCATTATCGACTAGTTTAATATAAAAGAGGCGCTAAGTTTAATATACAACAAAGTACACAATATACAAAAAATACTCATTTTATAAACAATATATTTATTTTCCTTTTAAAATTACTTCAATTAATATTATCTGTCCTTCTTCTCCTGGTCAGTCTAAACATTTTTAAAAACACTCTCAAAATAGAAGAAAGGTGAAACTTGTGGACATTAAAATCTTATATGTTTTTATATAAAACATTTTTTTCTGTATTCAGGCTTTGTTAATTTTTGCGGAGAGTAGCGGAGCCTATTTCCTCATTATATAAGCCAAATATAAGGGAAAAGAAGTACGATGGAGAGCATATAGCATTTCTATGCGATTTCGTCCCTATACATCCGAATTATAAAAATTCAAACAAAAAATCACAGTAATCCAGCAATTTAATGTGGTCATTCTTTAGTACAGTTTATAGTAAGCGAGACAACGTGTTTATCAAAGAGCAAATCGATGGAGTGTTTGTTGTTTTTTAAAGATGGTGCCAAGCGGAAAATGGGGACGAACTGATATTTTCAAGAAAACGAAAGAGGGAAGTATAAATAGCTAGCTAGTATATCACTATTTTTTACATGTAATGAACCTCTTTTCACCCACACCTAACTAGCAAATAACTACCAACATATGTCGCAAAATAAGCTGGTATAACACTACCAAATTGGCTAGCTAGCAGCATAAACTAGGTAGTTAACCAGCACAAAACTGTTTTTCTCACTAGCTACTTATCTGACATAAAACTGGCTACTTGGCCGGCATAAAATTAGCTATGTAGCTAGATTTAAATGATCCTTAAGACATATTTTCTAGTCATACACATACTGCACAATGAGTTAATTATGCTCTGATTAGGAAAGTACCATCAAATATCTACAATTATCCACAAAATATGTTGGTTCTAACAATTTTAGACAAGAAACTAAGAACCAAAAGTTTAGCCAAATCAGCAAAAGAACATTGGTATAGACATATATTCTTTTTAGCAGAAGAGCCTGAACTTTTTTTATAAATAAAAGAATAAATGCAACCTCCATAATTTGTTTTTTGCAACCTTGTCCATAGTATTTATATTGAAAATTGTTCGGGACTATGCGGTTTTTTTCGGGCAAATACCTGACCTTTTTCAAAAAGCCGAACTCGCCCGAAAACGCCCGCACTTTTTACGGCGTATGCGGCTTATCGGCACCCTCGTGCCAAATATACCAAACTAGGTGCCATATTTTTTAGTAAAAAGACTGAGCATATATAAGATGCACATGTAAAGTTTTTCATATATATATAATCATGCCCTGTTGGTCTAATGGCTATGACACTCATGCAAATGAGAGATCCAGGTTCAAATCCTGGACAGGGCTAGGAAAAACATAATTATCTTGCACTTACAACAACCAGGTAAATGTTTCGCCTTTTTCGTGGACTTCTCTAATTATTTCTATATCTTGACTTTTTAATGTTGTTGTCATTGGAACCAAGTTAACTTTTAATCTCAGATTTATTAAAAATTGATAGTTTTTTTGGCGTTATGACCGATTGTTTAAATATTTGTATTAGCACATAATTCTGCTAACATGATTCACTGTATATATATTGACCGGATATAAATTTGAGAGCTTTGTTTGAGCTACTGAATTTGAAATATTTGCATCTCAATATTTTCTATACTCCTGGATTAATATGATACATATCTTAGATATATCGAGTATACGAATCTTTGAGTTGTAGGGGGATTCTCTATTAAGGTGCCTGCCCCTGCCTTGCCGTTCCCTTGCCTTGCCTAACCCTGCCTTGCTTATTCCTCTTCCTGTTTCCTTGCCTGCCTTTGCCTACCCTTCCTATGCCTTTTCTGGTGCCTGGCTTCTATGCCCTTGCCTGTGCCTCTATGCCTTGCCTACCCCTGCTTTGCTGATTCCTCTTCCTGTTTCCTTGCCTGCCTTTGCTGTGCCCTTTCCTTGCCATGCTTTGCCTTGGCAACCTCTCCGCAACACTTTCTATATTAATTATTTAAGTTTTGTCATTGTCAGTATGAGCCGAACGAGATCACCACAAAGCAATAAAAGTCAAAATACTAACGTTCATAATGAAACAGGGAAAACAATATCTCGTTATGCAGACATCAACAGCAAAGCTGTGAAACAAAGTATATATGCAGATTTGACACTGACGGCTGATCATTGCAAGCAATATGAAATTGAGTTGAATACAATGCAAAGAAACATATATCCCAATATTACAACCTAAAAGTAACCGTGTATATTTAAATATACAAATTGCTAGAACTATTTACTTTTTCTCTGTTTCCTAACTTCCTTTTAAAAAAGAGGTATGAAATGTTAAGCAGAAAAATGAATGGTTTTGAATACAATGGATACCACCTTGCAATTCGTCTTCCCGAACTTGAATCTAATTAAATTTTAACCGATTGAGTGGATAGATACTTAAGGGGATGTGTGTCAGAGAAAACGCAACGGTTTTATCTTCACTTTTTTGTCATAAATACTTTAATGAAATCAGGAAAAATATGTCTTCATGCTTCATATCCCTCATTCCCAGAGCTCTGAGGACGAGACTGTTACCATATTTATCAAGAAAACTTCCACCATAATCTCTTGTGCCTTTTAAAGGAGAGTTGTAGCGCAGAATAATATCAATAGACCTTTATGGAAGATGACTGGCGGTGAAAATTCCTTAAAAATGGAATAGAGCACCTCCTATAATCAAGCATGGGGGAGAACATAATAAATGACTACTGGAGTGGCTATATTTTGGGTGGCTAACAGATCTTACGCGTCAACCCGTTACGCGTCTTTCTATTACGCCTCGCGTCCATCTATTGCCCTTCTGTACCAACGTGATTTATATTTTACCTCGACATTCTACTGCGCAACACGATGCCCTATAGCGTGACTTTTGTCCAGTACATGACTTCATAACAAAAAACATTGACTAGTGGGCAGTTTACAAGATTAATTAAGTCCCACAGTCAATCGTTTCAGTGTTAAAATCTATACAATCTAGCAATATCAGAATAATATCGCTAAATACATGTTGGTACGAATATGTGATGTAACCGTTGTAACTCAAACGGATTGATACCGTTGGAAGATCAATGAAATGTAGTTTTTGAAACTGTCTCTATTTCTTCAGCGCGCACTAACGGCTAGGATTGATCCCACAGTAAAAATGACTTATTTATATAAATCTTTTAATAAAGCGCTACCACAGCGCCAAGTTTAACTGCTGAGTTCCAGTAATCATGTCAAATTAAGAAAAATGTTACTTCTTAGAGTCCAATTGTCTCATTTATCAAATTTAGAAAGTCAAATTCGAAGATCAGTTCGATTAAGTCCCACAGTCAATTGTTTCATTGTTAAAGGCGATGCAACCTAGTAATATCAGAAAAATATCACCAAATACATGTTGGTACAATTATCTGACGCAACCGTTGTAACTCAAACGGATTGATGCCGTTAGAAAATCAATGAAATGTGGTTTTTGAAACTGTCTCTATTTCTTCGGCGTGCCCTAACGGCTAGGATTGGTCCTACAGTAAAAATGACTTATTTATAAAAATTTTTGAATAAAGCGCTACCACAGCGCCCAGTGTAATCGCTCAGTTCCAGCAGTCATGCCAATGTTATTTCTTGGATTCCAATTGGCTCATTCATCACATTCACAAAGTCGAAGTCCAAAATCAGTTCAATTAAGTCCCACAGTCAATCGTTTCACTGTTAAAAGCGATGCAACCTAGTAATATCAAAAAAATTTTGCTAAATACATGTTGGTACGAATATGTAACGCAAACGTTGTACCTCAAAGGGACAGATACCGTTAAAAAGTCAATGAAATGTGGTTTTGGAAACTGCCTCTATTTCTTCAGCGCGCTAAAGGGCTAGGATTGGTCCCTCAGTAAAAGATGACTTATTTATAAAAGTTTCTAAATAAAGCGCTACCACAGCGCCCAGTGTAATCGCTGAGTTCAAGAAATCATGCCAAACAAAGAAGAATGTTATTTCTCGGAGTTCAATTTTCTCATTTATGACATTCATCAGGTGATAGTCCAAAGCAAGTGAATTAAGTCCCACAGTCAATCGTTTCACTGTTAAAAACGATGTAACCTAGCAATATCAGAAAAGTATCGCTAAATACATGTTGATACGAATATGCGACGCAACCGTTGTACCTCAAACGGGCTGATACCGTTAGAAAGTTAATGAAATGTAGTTTTCGAAGCTGTCTTTATTTTTTCACCGCGCGCTAACGGCCACAATTGGTCCTAAAGTAAAAGATGACTTATTTATATAATTTTTAAATAAAGCGCTATGACAGCGCCAAGTGTAATCTCTCAGTTACAGCAATCATGCCAAATTTTTTTTTTGGAGTCCAACTTTCTCATTTATGACATTTATAAAGCCAATGTGTAAAATCAGTTCAATTAAGTCCCACAGTCAATCGTTTCACTGTTGAAAGCGATGTAACCTAGTAATATCAGAAAAAGATCGCTCAATACAATGTGGTGCGAAACAGATTGATATTGTTAGAAAATCAATGAAATGTTGCTTTTAAAACTTTTTCTAATTCTTCAGCGCGCGCAAACAGCTAGGATTTGTCCCACAGTAAAAAATGACTTAATTATATAAAATTTTAAATAAAGCTCTACCACAGGGCCCAGTGTCATTGCTAATTTCCAGCAATCCTGTCAAATTAAGAAAAATATTATTTCTTAGAGTCCAATTCTCTCACTTATCACATTTATAAAGTCAAAGTGCAAAATCAGTTCAATTGAGTCCCACAATCAATCGTTTCACTGTTAAAAGCGATACAACATAGTAATATCAGAAAAGTATCGCTAAATAACATGTTGGTAAAAACTTTTCGACGCAACCGTTGTAACTCAAACGGACTGGTACCATTACAAAGTAAATGAAATGCAGTTTTTAAAACTGTCTCTATTTCTTCTGCGCGCGCTAACGGCTAGGATTCGACCCACAGTAAAAGATGATTTATTTATATAATTTTTATATAAAGCGCTACCACAGCGCCAAGTGTAATCGCTCAGTTACAGCAATCATGCCAATGTTATTTCTTGGAGTCCAACTTTCTCATTTATGACATTTATAAAGCCAATGTGTAAAATCAGTTCAATTAAGTCCCACAGTCAATCGTTTCACTGTTAAAAGCGATGCAACCTAGTAATATCAGAAAAAGATCGCTAAATACATGTTGGTACGAATATGTGACGCAACCGTTGTAACTCTAACGGATTGATGCCGTTAGAAAATCAATGAAATGTGGTTTTTGAAACTGTCTCTATTTCTTCGGCGCGCCCTAACGGCAAGGATTGGTCCTACAGTAACAAATGACTTATTTATATAATTTTTAAATAAAGCGCTATGACAGCGCCAAGTGTAATGGCTCAGTTACAGCAATCATGCCAAATTTATTTTTTGGAGTCCAACTTTCTCATTTATGACATTTATAAAGCCAATGTGTAAAATCAGTTCAATTAAGTCCCACAGTCAATCGTTTCACTGTTGAAAGCGATGTAACCTAGTAATATCAGAAAAAGATCGCTAAATACATGTTGGTACGAATATATGACGCAACCGTTGTAACTCAAACGGATTGATGTCGTTAGAAAATCAATGAAATGTGGTTTTTGAAACTGTCTCTATTTCTTCGGCGCGCCTTAACGGCTAGGATTGGTCCTACAGTAACAAATGACTTAATTATCTGAATTTTAAAATAAAGTGCTATGACAGCGCCAAGTGTAATCGATCAGTTCCAGCAATCATGCCAATGTTATTTCTTGGAGTCCAATTGTCTCATTTATGACATTTATAAAGTCAAAGTGTAAAATCAGTTCAATTAAGTCCCACAGTCAGTCGTTTCTCTGTTAAAAGCGATGCAACCTAGTAATATCAGAAAAAGATCGCTCAATACATGTTGGTACGAAACGGATTGATATTGTTAGAAAATCAATGAAATGTTGCTTTTAAAACTGTCTCTAATTCTTCAGCGCGCGCTAACACCTAGGATTTGTCCCACAGTAAAAAATGACTTATTTATATAAAATTTTAAATAAAGCTCTACCACAGGGCCCAAAGTCATTGCTAATTTCCAGCAATCCTGTCAAATTAAGAAAAATGTTATTTCTTAGAGTCCAATTTTCTCATTTATCACATTTATAAAGTCAAAGTGCAAAATCAGTTCAATTGAGTCCCACAATCAATCGTTTCACTGTTAAAAGCGATACAACCTAGTAATATCAGAAAAGTATCGCTAAATAACATGTTGGTAAAAACTTTTCGACGCAACCGTTGTAACTCAAATGGACTGGTACCATTACAAAGTAAATGAAATGCAGTTTTTAAGACTGTCTCTATTTCTTCTGCGCGCTAACGGCTAGGATTCGACCCACAGTAAAAGATGACTTATTTATATAATTTTTAAATAAAGCGCTATGACAGCGCCAAGTGTAATCGCTCAGTTTCAGCAATCAGCCAAGTTAAGAAGAATGTTATTTCTTTGAGTCCAATTGTCTCATTTATGACATTCATCAGGTCAAAGTCCAAAGCTGGTCAATTAAGTCCCACAGTCAATCGTTTCACTGTTAAAAGCGATGTAATCTGGCAATATCAAATAAATATCGCTAAATACATGTTGGTACGAACATGTGACGCAACCGTTTTAACACAAACACACTGATACCGTTAGAGAGTTAATGAGATGTAGGTTTTGAAACTGTCTCTATCGTTTAAGCGATTGTTCCCACAGTAAAAGATGACTTATTTATCCGAATTTTTAAATAAAGAACTATGAAAGCGCCAAGTGTAATCGCTCAGTTCCAGCAATCAGCCAAATTAAGAAGAATGTTATTTCTTGGAGTCCAATTGTCTCATTCATTACTTTTATAAGGTCAAATTCGAAAATCAGTTCAATTAAGTCCCACAGTCAATCGTTTCATTGTTAAAAGCGATGCAACCTAGTAATATCAGATAAATATCGCTAAATACATGTTGGTACGAATATGTGACGCAACCGTTTTAACTCAAACGCACTGATACCGTTAGAAAGTCAATGAAATGTAGTTTTTAAAACTGTCTCTATTTCTTCTGCGATTGGTCCCACAGTAAAAGATGACTTATTTATCTGAATTTTTAAATAAAGCGCTATGACAGCGCCAAGTGTAATCTCTCAGTTCCAGCAGTCATGCCAATGTTATTTCTTGGAGTCCAATTGACTCATTTATTGCTAAATACATGTTGGTACGAATATGTGACGCAACCGTTGTAACTCAAACGAATTGATGCCGTTAGAAAAACAATGAAATGTGGTTTTTGAAACTGTCTCTATTTCTTCTGCGTGCCCTAACGGCTAGGATTGGTCCTACAGTAAAAATGACTTATTTATATAAATTTTTAAATAAAGCGCTACCACAGGGCCCAGTGTAATTGCTAATTTCCAGCAATCCGGTCAAATTAAGAAAAATGATATTTTTTAGAGTCCAATTTTCTCATTTATGACATTTATAAAGTCAAAGTGTAAAATCAGTTCATTTAAGTCCCACAGTCAGTCGTTTCTCTGTTAAAAGCGATGCAACCGAGTAATATCAGAAAAAGATCGCTCAATACATGTTGGTACGAAACAGATTGATATTGTTAGAAAGTCAATGAAATGTTGCTTTTAAAACTGTCTCTAATTCTTCAGCGCGGGCTAACAGCTAGGATTTGTCCCACAGTAAAAAATGACTTATTTATATAAAATTTTAAATAAAGCTCTACCACAGGGCCCAGTGTAATTGCTATATTCCAGCAATCCGGTCAAATTAAGAAAAATGATATTTCTTAGAGTCCAATTTTCTCATTTATCACATTTATAAAATCAAAGTGCAAAATCAGTGCAATTGAGTCCCACAATCAATCGTTTCACTGTTAAAAGCGATACAACCTAGTAATATCAGAAAAGTATAGCTAAATAACATGTTGGTAAAAACTTTTCGACGCAACCGTTTTAACTCAAATGGACTGGTACCATTACAAAGTAAATGAAATGCAGTTTTTGAAACTGTCTCTATTTCTTCTGCGCGCGCTAATGGCTAGGATTCGTTCCACAGTAAAAGATGACTTATTTATAAAAGTTTCTAAATAAAGCGCTACCACAGCACCAAGTGTAATCGCTGAGTTCAAGAAATCATGTGAAACTAAGAAGAATGTTATTTCGTGGAGTTCACTTGTCTCATTTATGACATTCATCAGGTCAAAGTCCAAAGCTGGTCAATTAAGTCCCACAGTCAATCGTTTCACTGTTAAAAGCGATGTAATCTGGCAATATCAAATAAATATCGCTAAATACATGTTGGTACGAATATGTGACGCAACCGTTTTAACACAAACGCACTGATACCGTTAGAGAGTTAATGAGATGTAGGTTTTGAAACTGTCTCTATTTCTTCTGCGATTGGTCCCACAGTAAAAGATGACTTATTTATCTGAATTTTTAAATAAAGCGATATGACAGCGCCAAGTGTAATCGCTCAGTTCCAGCAATCATCCAAATTAAGAAGAATGTTATTTCTTGGAGTCCAATTGTCTCATTCATTACTTTTATAAGGTCAAATTCGAAAATCAGTTCAATTAAGTCCCACAGTCAATCGTTTCATTGTTAAAAGCGATGCAACCTAGTAATATCAGATAAATATCGCTAAATACATGTTGGTACGATAATGTAACGCAACCGTTGTAACTCAAACGGATTGATGCCGTTAGAAAATCAATGAAATGTGGTTTTTGAAACTGTCTCTATTTCTTCGGCGCGCCCTAACGGCTAGGATTGGTCCTACAGTAAAAATGACTTATTTTTAAAAATTTTTAAATGAAGCGCTACCACAGCACCAAATGTAATCACTCAGTTCCAGCAATCAGCCAAATTAAGAAGAATGTTATTTCTTGGAGTCCAATTGTCTCATTCACTACTTTTATAAGGTCAAATTCGGAAATCAGTTCAATTAAGTCCCACAGTCAATCGTTTCATTATTAAAAGCGATGCAACCTAGTAATATCAAATAAATATCGCTAAATACATGTTGGTACGAATACGTGACGCAACCGTTTTAACTCAAACGCACTGATACCGTTAGAAAGTTAATGAAATGTAGTTTTTAAAACTGTCTCTATTTCTTCAGCGATTGGTCCCACAGTAAGAAATGACTTATTTATCTGAATTTTGAAATAAAGCGCTATGACAGCGCCAAGTGTAATCGATCAGTTCCAGCAATCATGCCAATGTTATTTCTTGGAGTCCAATTGTCTCATTTATGACATTTATAAAGTCAAAGTGTAAAATCAGTTCAATTGAGTCCCACAATCATTCGTTTCACTGTTAAAAGCGATACAATCTAGTAATATCAGAAAAGTATCGCTAAATAACATGTTGGTAAAAACTTTTCGACGCAACCGTTGTAACTCAAATGGACTGGTACCATTACAAAGTAAATGAAATGCAGTTTTTGAAACTGTCTCTATTTCTTCTGCGCGCGCTAACGGCTAGGATTCATCCCACAGTAAAAGATGACTTATTTATAAAAGTTTCTAAATAAAGCGCTACCACAGCGCCAAGTGTAATCGCTGAGATCAAGAAATCATGTCAAACTAAGAAGATTGTTATTTCGTGGAGTTCACTTGTCTCATTTATGACATTCATCAGATCAAAGTCCAAAGCTGGTCAATTAAGTCCCACAGTCAATCGTTTCACTGTTAAAAGCGATGTAATCTGGTAATATCAAATAAATATCGCTAAATACATGTTGGTACGAATATGTGACGCAACCGTTTCAAGTCAAACGCACTGATACCGTTAGAGAGTTAATGAGATGTAGTTTTTGAAACTGTCTCTATCTTTTGAGCGATTGTTCCCACAGTAAAAGATCACTTATTTATCTGAATTTTTAAATAAAGCGATATGACAGCGCCAAGTGTAATCGCTCAGTTCCAGCAATCATCCAAATTAAGAAGAATGTTATTTCTTGGAGTCCAATTGTCTCATTCATTACTTTTATAAGGTCAAATTCGAAAATCAGTTCAATTAAGTCCCACAGTCAATCGTTTCATTGTTAAAAGCGATGCAACCTAGTAATATCAGATAAATATCGCTAAATACATGTTGGTACGATAATGTAACGCAACCGTTGTAACTCAAACGGATTGATGCCGTTAGAAAATCAATGAAATAAGGTTTTTGAAACTGTCTCTATTTCTTCGGCGCGCCCTAACGGCTAGGATTGGTCCTACAGTAAAAATGACTTATTTTTAAAAATTTTTAAATGAAGCGCTACCACAGCACCAAATGTAATCGCTCAGTTCCAGCAATCAGCCAAATTAAGAAGAATGTTATTTCTTGGAGTCCAATTGTCTCATTCACTACTTTTATAAGGTCAAATTCGGAAATCAGTTCAATTAAGTCCCACAGTCAATCGTTTCATTATTAAAAGCGATGCAACCTAGTAATATCAAATAAATATCGCTAAATACATGTTGGTACGAATACGTGACGCAACCGTTTTAACTCAAACGCACTGATACCGTTAGAAAGTTAATGAAATGTAGTTTTTAAAACTGTCTCTATTTCTTCAGCGATTGGTCCCACAGTAAGAAATGACTTATTTATCTGAATTTTAAAATAAAGCGCTATGACAGCGCCAAGTGTAATCGATCAGTTCCAGCAATCATGCCAATGTTATTTCTTGGAGTCAAATTCTCTCATTTATGACATTTATAAAGTCAAAGTGTAAAATCAGTTCAATTAAGTCCCACAGTCAATCGTTTCACTGTTAAAAGCGATGTAATCTCGCAATATCAAATAAATATCACTAAATACATGTTGGTACGAATATGTGACGCAACCGTTTTAACTCAAACGCACTGATACCGTTAGAGAGTTAATGAGATGTGGTTTTTGAAACTGTCTCTATCTTTTCAGCGATTGGTCCCACAGTAATAGATGACTTGACCAAAAAATGACCAATGCTGAAGTCCAATTGTCTCATTTATGACATTCATAAAGTCAAAGTGTAAAATCAGTTCAATTAAGTCCCACAGTCAATCGTTTCACTGTTAAAAGCGATGGAACCTAGTAATATCAGAAAAAGATCGCTAAATACATGTTGGTACGAATATGTGACGCAACCGTTGTAACTCAAACGGATTGATATTGTTAGAAAATCAATGAAATGTTGTTTTTGAAACTGACTCTATTTCTTCAGCGCACCCTAACGGCTAGGATTGGTCCTACAGTAAAAGATGACTTAATTATAAAAGTTTCTAAATAAAGCGCTACCACAGCGCCAAGTGTAATCGCTCAGTTCCAGCAATCAGCCAAATTAAGAAGAATGTTATTTCTTGGAGTCCAATTGTCTCATTTGTTGCTTTTATAAGGTGAAGTTTGAAAATCATTACAATTAAGTCCCACAGTCAATCGTTTCATTGTTAAAAGCGATGCAACCTAGTTATATCAGATAAATATCGTAAGTACATGTTGGTACGAATATGTGACGCAACCATTTTTATTCAAACGCACTGATACCGTTAGAAAAACAATGAAATGTAGTTTTTGAAACTGTCTCTATTTCATCAGCGCAACCTGACGGCTAGGATTGGTCCTACAGTAAAAATGATTTATTTTTAAAAATTTTAAATAAAGCGCTACCACAGCGCCAAGTGTAATCTCTCAGTTCCAGCAGTCATGCCAATGTTATTTCTTGGAGTCCAATTGACTCATTTATTGCTTTTATAAGGTCAAATTCGAAAATCAGTTCAATTAAGTCCCACAGTCAATCGTTTCACTGTTAAAAGCGATGCAACCTAGAAATATCAGAAAAAGATCGCTTAATACATGTTGGTGCGAATATGTGACGCAACCGTTGTAACACAAACGGATTGATATGGTTAAAAAATCAATGAAATGTTGTTTTTGAAACTGTCTCTATTTCTTCAGCGCACCCTAACGGCTAGGATTGGTCCTACAGTAAAAGATGACTTAATTATAAAAGTTTCTAAATAAAGCGCTATGACAGCCCCAAGTGTAATCGCTCAGTTCCAGCAATCAGCCAAATTAAGAAGAATGTTATTTCTTTGAGTCCATTTGTCTCATTTATTGCTTTTATAAGGTCAAATTCGAAAATCAGTTCAATTAAGTCCCACAGTCAATCGTTTCACTGTTAAAAGCGATGCAACCTAGAAATATCAAAATAATTTCGCTAAATACATGTTGGTACGAATATGTGACGCAAACATTGTGCCTCAAAGGGACAGATACTGTTAGAAAGTCAATGAAATGTAGTTTTGGAAACTGTCTATATTTCTTCAACGCGCGCTAAAGGGCTAAGATTGGTCCCACAGTAAAAGATGACTTATTTATAAAAGTTTCTAAATAAAACGCTACCACAGCACCCAGTGTAATCGCCGAGTTCAAGAAATCATGTCAAACTAAGAAGAATGTTATTTCTTGGAGTTCAATTGTCTCATTTATGACGCTCATCAAGTGATAGTCCAAAGCAGGTCAATTATTTCCCACAGTCAATCGTTTTACTGTTAAAAGCGATGTAACCTAGCAATATCAGAAAAGTATCGCTAAATACATGTTGCTACGAATATGCGACGAAACCGTCGTACCTTAAACGGGCTGATACCGTTAGAAAGTCAATGAAATGTAGTTTTTGAAACTGTCTCTATTTTTTCACCGCGCGCTAACTGCCAGGATTGGTCTTACAGTAAAAGATGACTTATTTATATAATTTTTAAATAAAGCGCTATCACAGCGCCAAGTTTAATCGCTCACTTCCAGCAATCATGCCAAATTAAGAAGAATGTTTTTTCTTGGATTCCAATTGTCTCATTTATCACATTTATAATGTCAAATTCGAAAATCAGTTCAATTAAGTTCAACAGTCAATCATTTCCTTGTTAAAAGCGATGCGACCAAGTAATATCAGAAAAAGATCGCTTAATACATGTTGGTGCGAATATGTGACGCAACCGTTGTAACACAAACGGATTGATATGGTTGAAAAATCAATGAAATGTTGTTTTTGAAACTGTCTCTATTTCTTCAGCGCACCCTAACGGCTAGGATTGGTCCTACAGTAAAAGATGACTTAATTATAAAAGTTTCTAAATAAAGCGCTATGACAGCGCCAAGTGTAATCGCTCAGTTCCAGCAATCAGCCAAATTAAGAAGAATGTTATTTCTTTGAGTCCATTTGTCTCATTTATTGCTTTTATAAGGTCAAATTCGAAAATCAGTTCAATTAAGTCCCACAGTTAATCGTTTCACTGTTAAAAGCGATGCAACCTAGCAATGTCTGAAAAATATCGCTGAATACATGTTGGTACGAATATGCGACGCAACCGTTGTAACTCAAACGGATTCCTACTGTTAGAAAATCAATTAAATGTGGTTTTTGAAACTGTCTCTATTTCTTAAGCGCGTGCTAACGGCTAGGATTGGTGCCACAGTGGAAAATGTCTTACTTATCCAAAATAATAAATAAAGGGGCACCACAACGCCCAGTGTAATCCCACAATTCCAGCAAAAAAGCCAAATTAAGAAAAATGTTATGTCTTGGAGCCTAATTGTCTCATTTATCACATTTATAAAGTCAAAGTGCAAAATCAGTTCAATTAAGTCCCACAGTCAATCGTGTCACTGTTAAAAGCGATGGAACCTAGTAATATCAGAAAAAGATCGCTAAATACATGTTGGTACGAATATGTGACGCAAACGTTGTAACTCAAACGGATTGATATTGTTAGAAAATTAATGAAATGTTGTTTTTGAAACTGTCACTAATTCTTCAGCGCGCAATAACGGCTAGGATTGGTCCCACAGTAAAAAATGACTTATTTATCTGAATTTTTAAACAAAGCTTCACCACAGGGCCCAGTGTAATTGCTAAGTTCCAGCAATCATGTCAAATTAAGAAAAATGTTATTTCTTGGATTCCAGTTTTCACATTTATCACATTTATAAAGTCAAAGTGCAAAATCAGTTCAATTAAGTCCCACAGTCAATCGTTTCACTGTTAAAAGCGATGGAACCTAGTAATATCAGAAAAAGATCGCTAAATACATGTTGGTACGAATATGTGACGCAACCGTTGTAACTCAAACGGATTGATATTGTTAGAAAGTAAATGAAATGCAGTTTTTGAAACTGTCTCTATTTCTTCCGCGTGCGCTAACGGCTAGGATTGGTACCACAGTAAAAGATGACTTAATTATAAAAGTTTCTAAATAAAGCGCTACCACAGCGCCAAGTGTAATCGCTCAGTTCCAGCAATCAGCCAAATTAAGAAGAATGTTATTTCTTGCAGTCCAATTGTCTCATTTGTTGCTTTTATAAGGTGAAGTTTGAAAATCATTACAATTAAGTCCCACAGTCAATCGTTTCATTGTTAAAAGCGATGCAACCTAGTAATATCAGATAAATATCGTAAGTACATGTTGGTACGAATATGTGACGCAACCATTTTTATTCAAACGCACTGATACCGTTAGAAAATCAATGAAATGTAGTTTTTGAAACTGTCTCTATTTCATCAGCGCATCCTAACGGCTAGAATTGGTCCTACGGTAAAAATGTCTTATTAATAAAAATTTTAAATAAAGCGCTACCACAGCGCCAAGTGTAATCGCTCAGTTCCAGCAATCATTCCAAATTAAGAAGAATGTTTTTTCTTGGATTCCAATTGTCTCATTTATCCCATTTATAATGTCAAAATTGAAAATCAGTTCAATTAAGTTCAACAGTCAATCATTTCCTTGTTAAAAGCGATGCAACCTAGTAATATCAGAAAAATATCGCTGAATACATGTTAGTACGAATATGTGACGCAACCGTTGTAACTCAAACGGGCTGATACCGTAAGAAAGTCAATGAAATGTAGTTTTTGAAAATGTCTCTATTTTTTCACCGCGCGCTAACGGCCAGAATTGGTCCCACAGTAAAAATGACTTATTTATATATATTTTTAAATAACGCGCTACCACAGCACCAAGTGTAATCGCTCAGTTCCCGCAATCAACCAAATTAAGAAGAATGTTATTTCTTGGAGTCCAATTGTCTCATTCATTACTTCTATAAGGTCAAATTCGAAAATCAGTTCAATTAAGTCCCACAGTCAATCGTTTCATTGTTAAAAGTGATGCAACCTAGTAATATCAAATAAATATCGCTAAATACATGTTGGTACAAATATGTGACGCAACCGCTTTAACTCAAACGCACTGATACCGTTAGAATGTTAATGAAATGTAGTTTTTGAAACTGTCTCTATTCCTTCAGCGATTGGTGCCACAGTAAAAGATGACTTATTTATCCGAATTTTTAAATAAAGCGCTATGACAGCGCCAAGTGTAATCGATCAGTTCCAACAATCATGCCAATGTTATTTCTTGGAGTCCAACTTTCTCATTTACGACATTTATAAAGTCAATGTGTAAAATCAGTTCAATAAGTTCAACATTCAATCATTTCCTTGTTAAAAGCGATGCAACCTGGCAATGTCAGAAAAATATCGCTAAATACATGTTGGTACGAAAATGTGACGCAACCGTTGTAACTCAAACGGATTTATACTGTTAGAAAATCAATGAAATGTGGTTTTTGAAACTGTCTGTATTTCTTCAGCGCGTGCTAACGGCCAGGATTGGTCCCACAGTGAAAAATGTCTTACTTATCCAAATTATTAAATAAGGGGGCACCACAGCGCCCAGTGTAATCCCTCAATTCCATCAATCAAGCCAAATTAGGAAGAATGTTATGTCTTGGAGCCTAATTGTCTAATTTATCACATTTATAAAGTCAAAGTGCAAAATCAGTTCAATTAAGTCCCACAGTCCATCGTTTCACTGTTAAGGGCGATGCAACCTAGTAATATCAGAAAAGGATCCCTAAATACATGTTGGTACGAATATGTGACGTAACCGTTGTAATTCAAACGGATTGATATTGTTAGAAAATCAATGAAATGTTGTTTTTGAAACTGTCTCTAATTCTTCAGCGCGCTCTAACGGCTAGGATTGGTCCCACAGTGAAAAATGGCATATTTATATAAATTTTTAAATAAAGAGCTATCACAGCGCCATGTGTAATCGCTCAGTTCCAGCAATCATGCCAAATTAAAAAGAATGTTATTTCTTGGAGTCCAATTGTGTCATTTATCACATTTATAAGGTCAAATTCGAAAATCAGTTCAATTAAGTTCAACATTCAATCATTTATTTGTTAAAAGCGATACAACCTAGCAACGTCTGAAAATTATCGCTAAATACATGTTGGTACGAATATGCAACGCAACCGTTGTAACTCAAACGGACTCCTACTGTTAGAAAAACAATGAAATGTGGTTTTTGAAACTGTCTCTATTCCTTCAGCGCGTGCTAACGGCTAGGATTGGTACCACAGTAAAAAATGTCTTACTTATCCAAAATATTAAATAAAGGGGCACCACAGCGCCCAGTGTAATCCCTCAGTTCCAGCAAACAAGCCAAATTAAGAAAAATGTTATGTCTTGGAGCCTAATTGTCTCATTTATCACATTTATAAAGTCAAAGTGCAAAATCAGTTCAATTAAGTCCCACAGTCAATAGTTTCACTGTTAAAAGCGATGGAACCTAGTAATATCAGAAAAAGATCGCTAAATACATGTTGGTACGAATATGTGACGCAACCGTTGTAACTCAAACGGATTGATATTGTTAGAAAATCAATGAAATGTTGTTTTTGAAACTGTCACTAATTCTTCAGCGCGCGATAACGGCTAGGATTGGTCCCACAGTAAAAAATGACTTATTTATCTGAATTTTTAAATAAAGCTCTACCACAGGGCCCAGTGTAATTGCTAAGTTCCAGCAATCATGTCAAATTAAGAAAAATGTTATTTCTTGGAGTCCAATTTTCTCATTTATCACATTTATAAAGTCAAAGTGCAAAATCAGTTTAAATAAGTCCCACAATCAATCGTTTCACTGTTGAAAGTGATGCAACCTAGTAATATCAAAAAAGTATCGCTAAATAACATGTTGTTAAAAACTTGTGACACAACCGTTTTAACTCAAACGCACTGATACCGTTAGAAATGTAATGAAATGTAGTTTTTGAAACTGTCTCTATTTCTTCTGCGATTGGTCCCACAGTAAAAGATGACTTATTTATCTGAATTTTTATATAAAGCGCTATCACAGCACCAAGTGTAATCGCTCAGTTTCAGCAATCAGCCAAATTAAGAAGAATGTTATTTCTTGAAGTCCAATTGTGTCATTTATCACATTTATAAGGTCAAATTCGATAATCAGTTCATTTAATTTCAACATTCAATCATTTCCTTGTTAAAAGCGATGCAACCTAGCAATGTCTGAAAAATATCGCTGAATACATGTTGGTACAAATATGCGACGCAACCGTTGTAACTCAAACGGATTCCTACTGTTAGAAAATCAATGAAATGTGGTTTTTGAAACTGTCTCTATTTCTTGAGCGCGTGCTAACAGCTAGGATTGGTACCACAGTGAAAAATGTCTTACTTATCCAAAATAATAAATAAAGGGGCATCACAGCGCCCAGTGTAATCTCACAATTCCAGCAAACAAGCCAAATTAAGAAAAATGTTATGTCTTGTAGCCTAATTGTCTCATTTATCACATTTATAAAGTCAAAGTGCAAAATCAGTTCAATTAAGTCCCACAGTCAATCGTGTCACTGTTAAAAGCGATGGAACCTAGTAATATCAGAAAAAGATCGCTAAATACATGTTGGTACGAATATGTGACGCAACCGTTGTAACTCAAACGGATTGATATTGTTAGAAAATCAATGAAATGTTGTTTTTGAAACTGTCACTAATTCTTCAGCGCGCGATAACGGCTAGGATTGGTCCCACAGTAAAAAATGACTTATTTATCTGAATTTTTAAACAAAGCTCTACCACAGGGCCCAGTGTAATTGCTAAGTTCCAGCAATCATGTCAAATTAAGAAGAATGTTATTTCTTGGAGTCCAATTGTCTCATTCATTACTTTTATAAGGTCAACTTCGAAAATCAGTTCAATTAAATCCCACAGTCAATCGTTTCATTGTTATAAGCGATGCAACCTAGTAATATCAAATAAATATCGCTAAATACATGTTGGTACGAATATGTGACGCAACCGTTGTAACTCAAACGGATTGATATTGTTAGAAAGTAAATGAAATGCAGTTTTTGAAACTGTCTCTATTTCTTCCGCGTGCGCTAACGGCTAGGATTGGTACCACAGTAAAAGATGACTTAATTATAAAAGTTTCTAAATAAAGCGCTACCACAGCGCCAAGTGTAATCGCTCAGTTCCAGCAATCAGCCAAATTAAGAAGAATGTTATTTCTTGCAGTCCAATTGTCTCATTTGTTGCTTTTATAAGGTGAAGTTTGAAAATCAGTACAATTAAGTCCCACAGTCAATCGTTTCATTGTTAAAAGCGATGCAACCTAGTAATATCAGATAAATATCGTAAGTACATGTTGGTACGAATATGTGACGCAACCATTTTTATTCAAACGCACTGATACCGTTAGAAAATCAATGAAATGTAGTTTTTGAAACTGTCTCTATTTCATCAGCGCATCCTAACGGCTAGAATTGGTCCTACGGTAAAAATGTCTTATTAATAAAAATTTTAATTAAAGCGCTACCACAGCGCCAAGTGTAATCGCTCAGTTCCAGCAATCATTCCAAATTAAGAAGAATGTTTTTTCTTGGATTCCAATTGTCTCATTTATCCCATTTATAATGTCAAAATTAAAAATCAGTTCAATTAAGTTCAACAGTCAATCATTTCCTTGTTAAAAGCGATGCAACCTAGTAATATCAGAAAAATATCGCTGAATACATGTTAGTACGAATATGTGACGCAACCGTTGTAACTCAAACGGGCTGATACCGTAAGAAAGTCAATGAAATGTAGTTTTTGAAAATGTCTCTATTTTTTCACCGCGCGCTAACGGCCAGAATTAGTCCCACAGTAAAAATGACTTATTTATATATATTTTTAAATAACGCGCTACCACAGCACCAAGTGTAATCGCTCAGTTTCCGCAATCAACCAAATTAAGAAGAATGTTATTTCTTGGAGTCCAATTGTCTCATTCATTACTTCTATAAGGTCAAATTCGAAAATCAGTTCAATTAAGTCCCACAGTCAATCGTTTCATTGTTAAAAGCAATGTAACCTAGTAATATCAAATAAATACCGCTAAATACATGTTGGTACAAATATGTGACGCAACCGCTTTAACTCAAACGCACTGATACCGTTAGAATGTTAATGAAATGTAGTTTTTGAAACTGTCTCTATTCCTTCAGCGCGTGCTAACGGCCAGGATTGGTCCCACAGTAAAAAATGTCTTACTTATCCAAATTATTAAATAAAGGGGCGCCACAGCGCCCAGTGTAATCCCTCAATTCCATCAATCAAGCCAAATTAAGAAGAATGTTATGTCTTGGAGCCTAATTGTCTAATTTATCACATTTATAAAGTCAAAGTGCAAAATCAGTTCAATTAAGTCCCACAGTCCATCGTTTCACTGTTAAGGGCGATGCAACCTGGTAATATCAGAAAAGGATCGCTAAATACATGTTGGTACGAATATGCGACGCAACCGTTGTAACTCAAACGGACTCCTACTGTTAGAAAAACAATGAAATGTGGTTTTTGAAACTGTCTCTATTTCTTCAGCGCGTGCTAACGGCTAGGATTGGTACCACAGTAAAAAATGTCTTACTTATGCAAAATATTAAATAAAGGGGCACCACAGCGCCCAGTGTAATCCCTCAGTTCCAGCAAACAAGCCAAATTAAGAAAAATGTTATGTCTTGGAGCCTAATTGTCTCATTTATCACATTTATAAAGTCAAAGTGCAAAATCAGTTCAATTAAGTCCCACAGTCAATCGTTTCACTGTTAAAAGCGATGGAACCTAGTAATATCAGAAAAAGATCGCTAAATACATGTTGGTACGAATATGTGACGCAACCGTTGTAACTCAAACGGATTGATATTGTTAGAAAATCAATGAAATGTTGTTTTTGAAACTGTCACTAATTCTTCAGCGCGCGATAACGGCTAGGATTGGTCCCACAGTAAAAAATGACTTATTTATCTGAATTTTTAAATAAAGCTCTACCACAGGGCCCAGTGTAATTGCTAATTTCCAGCAATCATGTCAAATTAAGAAAAATGTTATTTCTTGGAGTCCAATTTTCTCATTTATCACATTTATAAAGTCAAAGTGCAAAATCAGTTTAAATAAGTCCCACAATCAATCGTTTCACTGTTGAAAGTGATGCAACCTAGTAATATCAAAAAAGTATCGCTAAATAACATGTTGTTAAAAACTTGTGACACAACCGTTTTAACTCAAACGCACTGATACCGTTAGAAATGTAATGAAATGTAGTTTTTAAAACTGTCTCTATTTCTTCTGCGATTGGTCCCACAGTAAAAGATGACTTATTTATCTGAATTTTTAAATAAAGCGCTATCACAGCACCAAGTGTAATCGCTCAGTTCCAGCAATCATCCAAATTAAGAAGAATGTTATTTCTTGGAGTCCAATTGTCTCATTCATTACTTTTATAAGGTCAACTTCGAAAATCAGTTCAATTAAATCCCACAGTCAATCGTTTCATTGTTATAAGCGATGCAACCTAGTAATATCAAATAAATATCGCTAAATACATGTTGGTACGAATATGTGACGCAACCGTTGTAACTCAAACGGATTCCTACTGTTAGAAAATCAATGAAATGTGGTTTTTGAAACTGTCTCTATTTCTTAAGCGCGTGCTAACGGCTAGGATTGGTACCACAGTGAAAAATGTCTTACTTATCCAAAATAATAAATAAAGGGGCACCACAGCGCCCAGTGTAATCCCACAATTCCAGCAAACAAGCCAAATTAAGAAAAATGTTATGTCTTGGAGCCTAATTGTCTCATTTATCACATTTATAAAGTCAAAGTGCAAAATCAGTTCAATTAAGTCCCACAGTCAATCGTGTCACTGTTAAAAGCGATGGAACCTAGTAATATCAGAAAAAGATCGCTAAATACATGTTGGTACGAATATGTGACGCAACCGTTGTAACTCAAACGGATTGATATTGTTAGAAAATCAATGAAATGTTGTTTTTGAAACTGTCACTAATTCTTCAGCGCGCGATAACGGCTAGGATTGGTCCCACAATAAAAAATGACTTATTTATCTGAATTTTTAAACAAAGCTCTACCACAGGGCCCAGTGTAATTGCTAAGTTCCAGCAATCATGTCAAATTAATAAAAATGTTATTTCTTGGAGTCCAGTTTTCACATTTATCACATTTATAAAGTCAAAGTGCAAAATCAGTTCAATTAAGTCCCACAGTCAATCGTTTCACTGTTAAAAGCGATGGAACCTAGTAATATCAGAAAAAGATCGCTAAATACATGTTGGTACGAATATGTGACGCAACCGTTGTAACTCAAACGGATTGATATTGTTAGAAAGTAAATGAAATGCAGTTTTTGAAACTGTCTTTATTTCTTCCGCGTGCACTAACGGCTAGGATTGGTACCACAGTAAAAGATGACTTAATTATAAAAGTTTCTAAATAAAGCGTCACCACAGCGCCAAGTGTAATCGCTCAGTTCCAGCAATCAGCCAAATTAAGAAGAATGTTATTTCTTGCAGTCCAATTGTCTCATTTGTTGCTTTTATAAGGTGAAGTTTGAAAATCAGTACAATTAAGTCCGACAGTCAATCGTTTCATTGTTAAAAGCCATGCAACCTAGTAATATCAGATAAATATCGTAAGTACATGTTGGTACGAATATGTGACGCAACCATTTATATTCAAACGCACTGATACCGTTAGAAAATCAATGAAATGTAGTTTTTGAAACTGTCTCTATTTCATCAGCGCATCCTAACAGCTAGAATTGGTCCTACGGTAAAAATGTCTTATTAATAAAAATTTTAAATAAAGCGCTACCACAGCGCCAAGTGTAATCGCTCAGTTCCAGCAATCATTCCAAATTAAGAAGAATGTTTTTTCTTGGATTCCAATTGTCTCATTTATCCCATTTATAATGTCAAAATTGAAAATCAGTTCAATTAAGTTCAACATTCAATCATTTCCTTGTTAAAAGCGATGCAACCTGGCAATGTCAGAAAAATATCGCTAAATACACGTTGGTACGAAAATGTGACGCAACCGTTGTAACTCAAACGGATTTATACTGTTAGAAAATCAATGAAATGTGGTTTTTGAAACTGTCTGTATTTCTTCAGCGCGTGCTAACCGCCAGGATTGGTCCCACAGTAAAAAATGTCTTACTTATCCAAATTATTAAATAAAGGGGCACCACAGCACCCAGTGTAATCCCTCAGTTCCATCAATCAAGCCAAATTAAGAAGAATGTTATGTGTTGGAGCCTAATTGTCTAATTTATCACATTTATAAAGTCAAAGTGCAAAATCAGTTCAATTAAGTCCCACAGTCCATCGTTTCAGTGTTAAGGGCGATGCAACCTAGTAATATCAGAAAAGGATCGCTAAATACATGTTGGTACGAATATGTGACGTAACCGTTGTAATTCAAACGGATTGATATTGTTAGAAAATCAATGAAATGTTGTTTTTGAAACTGTCTCTAATTCTTCAGCGCCCGCTAACGGCTAGGATTGGTCTCACAGTAAAAGATGACTTGACAAAAAGATGACCAATGTTATTTCTTGGAGTCCAATTGTCTCATTTATGACATTCATAAAGTCAAAGTGTCAAATCAGTTTAATTAAGTCCCACAGTCAATCGTTTTACTGTTAAAAGCGATGGAACCTAGTAACATCAGAAAAAGATCGCTAAATACATGTTGGTACGAATATGTGACGCAACTGTTGTAACTCAAACGGATTGATCTTGTTAGAAAATCAATGAAATGTTTTTTTTGAAACTGTCTCTAATTCTTCAGCGCGCGCTAACGGCTAGGATTGGTCCCACAGTGAAAAATGACTTATTTATCTGAATTTTTAAATAAAGCTCTACCACAGGGCCCAGTGTAATTGCTAAGTTCCAGCAATCATGTCAAATTAAGAAGAATGTTTTTTCTTGGATTCCAATTGTCTTATTTATCCCATTTATAATGTCAAAATTGAAAATCAGTTCAATTAAGTTCAACATTCAATCATTTCCTTGTTAAAAGCGATGCAACCTGGCAATGTCAGAAAAATATCGCTAAATACACGTTGGTACGAAATTGTGACGCAACCGTTGTAACTCAAACGGATTTATACTGTTAGAAAATCAATGAAATGTGGTTTTTGAAACTGTCTGTATTTCTTCAGCGCGTGCTAACGGCCAGGATTGGTCCCACAGTAAAAAATGTCTTACTTATCCAAATTATTAAATAAAGGGGCTCCACAGCGCCCAGTGTAATCCCTCAATTCCATCAATCAAGCCAAATTAAGAAGAATGTTATGTCTTGGAGCCTAATTGTCTAATTTATCACATTTATAAAGTCAAAGTGCAAAATCAGTTCAATTAAGTCCCACAGTCAACCGTTTCACTGTTAAAAGCGATGCAACCTAGTAATATCAGAAAAAGATCACTAAATACATGTTGGTACGAATATGTGACGCAACCGTTGTAACTCAAACGAATTGATATTGTTAGAAAAACAATGAAATGTTGTTTTTGAAACTGTCTCTAATTCTTCAGCGCCCGCTAACGGCTAGGATTGGTCCCACATTAAAAGATGACTTAACAAAAAGATGACCAATGTTACTTCTTGGAGTCGAATTGTCTCATTTATGACATTTATAAAGTCAAAGTGCAAAATCAGTTCAATTAAGTCCCACAGTCAATCGTTTCACTGTTAAAAGCGATGGAACCTAATAATATCAGAAAAAGATCGCTAAATACATGTTGGTACGAATATGTGACGCAACCGTTGTAACTCAAACGGATTGATATTGTTAGAAAATCAATGAAATGTTGTTTTTGAAACTGTCACTAATTCTTCAGCGCGCGATAACGGCTAGGATTGGTCCCACAGTAAAAGATGACTTGACAAAAAGATGACCAATGTTATTTCTTGGAGTCCAATTGTCTCATTTATGACATTCATAAAGTCAAAGTGTAAAATCAGTTCAATTAAGTCCCACAGTCAATCGTTTTACTGTTTAAAGCGATGGAACCTAGTAATATCAGAAAAAGATCGCTAAATACATGTTGGTACGAATATGTGACGCAACCGTTGTAACTCAAACGGATTGATATTGTTAGAAAATCAATAAAATGTTGTTTTTGAAACTGTTTCTAATTCTTCAGCGCGCGCTAACGGCTAGGATTGGTCCCATAGTGAAAAATGGCATATTTATATAAATTTTTAAATAAAGCGGTATCACAGCGCCATGTGTAATCGCTCAGTTCCAGCAATCATGCCAAATTAAGAAGAATGTTATTTCTTGAAGTTCAATTGTGTCATTTATCACATTTATAAGGTCAAATTCGAAAATCAGTTCAATTAAGTTCAACATTCAATCATTTCCTTGTTAAAAGCGATGCAACCTAGCAATGTCTGAAAAATATCGCTAAATACATGTTGGTACGAATATGCGACGCAACCGTTGTAACTCAAACGGATTCCTACTGTTAGAAAATCAATGAAATGTGGTTTTTGTAACTGTCTCTATTTCTTAAGCGCGTGCTAACGGCTAGGATTGGTACCACAGTGAAAAATGTCTTACTTATCCAAAATAATAAATAAAGGGGCACCACAGCGCCCAGTGTAATCCTACAATTCCAGCAAACAAGCCAAATTAAGAAAAATGTTATTTCTTGGAGTCCAATTTTCACATTTATCACATTTATAAAGTCAAAGTGCAAAATCAGTTTAATTGAGTCCCACAATCAATCGTTTCACTGTTGAAAGTGATGCAACCTAGTAATATCAAAAAAGTAGCGCTAAATAACATGTTGTTAAAAACTTGTGACGCAACCGTTGTAACTCAAATGGACTGCTACCATTAGAAAGTAAATGAAATGCAGTTTTTGAAACTGTCTCTATTTCTTCCGCGTGCGCTAACGGCTAGGATTGGTCCCACAGTAAAAGATGACTTAATTATAAAAGTTTCTAAATAAAGCGCTACCACAGCGCCAAGTGTAATCGCTCAGTTCCAGCAATCAGCTAAATTAAGATGAATGTTATTTCTTGGAGTCGAATTGTCTCATTTATTGCTTTTATAAGGTGAAGTTCGAAAATCAGTACAATTAAGTCCCACAGTCAATCGTTTCATTGTTAAAAGCGATGCAACCTAGTAATATCAGATAAATATCGTAAGTACATGTTGGTACGAATATGTGACGCAACCATTTTTACTCAAACGCACTGATACCGTTAGAAAGTCAATGAAATGTAGTTTTTGAAACTGTCTCTATTCCTTCAGCGATTCGTGCCACAGTAAAAGATGACTTATTTATCCGAATTTTCAAATAAAGCGCTATGACAGCGCCAAGTGTAATCGATCAGTTCCAGCAATCATGACAATGTTATTTCTTGGATTCCAATTGTCTCATTTATCACATTTATAAGGTCAAAATCGAAAATCAGTTCAATTCAGTTCAACAGTCAATCATTTCCTTGTTAAAAGCGATGCAACCTAGTAATGTCAGAAAAATATCGCTAAATACATGTTGGTACGAATATGTGACGCAACCGTTGTAACTCAAACGGACTTATACCGTTAGGAAATCAATGAAATGTGGTTTTTAAAACTGTGGCTATTTCTTCGGCGCGCCCTAACGGCTAGGATTGGTCCTACAGTAAAAATGACTTATTTATATAAATTTTTAAATAAAGCAATACCACAGCGCCAAGTGTAATCGCTCAGTTCCAGCAATCAGTCAAATTAAAAAGAATGTTATTTCTTGCAGTCCAATTCTCTCATTCATTACTTTTATAAGGTTAAATTCGAAAATCAGTTTAATTAAGTCCCATAGTCAATCGTTTCATTGTTAAAAGCGATGCAACCTAGTAATATCAAATAAATATCCCTAAATACATGTTGGTACAAATATGTGACGCAACCGCTTTAACTCAAACGCACTGATACCGTTAGAAAGTTAATGAAATGTAGCTTTTGAAACTGTCTCTATTTCTTCAGCGATTGGTGCCACAGTAAAAGATGACTTATTTATCCGAATTTTTAAATAAAGCGCTATGACAGAGCCAAGTGTAATCGCTAAGTTCAAGAAATCATGTGAAACTAAGAAGAATGTTATTTCTTGTAGTTCAATTGTCTCATTTATGAAATTTATCAGGCAAAAACCCAAAGCAGGTCAATTAAGTCCCACAGTCAATCATTTCACTGTTAAAAGCGATGCAACCTAGTATTATCCGAAAAATATTGCTAAGTACAGGATGGCAGGAATATGTGACGCAACCGCTTTAACTCAAACGCACTGATACCGTTAGAAAGTTAATGAAATGTAGTTTTTGAAACTGTCTCTATTTCTTCGGCGATTGGTGCCACAGTAAAAGATGACTTATTTACTTGAATTTTTAAATAAAGCGCTATGACAGCGCCAAGTGTAATCGCTCAGTTCCAGATATCATGCCAATGTTATTTCTTGGATTCCAATTGTCTCATTTATGACATTTATAAAGTCAATATGTAAAATCAGTTTAATTAAGTCCCACAGTCAATCGTTTCACTGTTAAAAGCAATGCAACCTAGTAATATCAGAAAAGGATCGCTAAATACATGTTGGTACGAATATGTGACGCAACTGTTGTAACTCAAACGGATTGGTATTGTCTTGGAGTCTAATTTTCTCATTTATCACATTTATAAAGTCAAAGTGCAAAATCAGTTCAATTGAGTCCCACAATCAATTGATTCACTGTTAAAAGAGATGCAACCCAGTAATATCAGAAAAGCATCGCTAAATAACATGTTGGTATAAACTTGTGACGCAACCGTTGTAACTCAAATGGACTGGTACCATTAGAAAGTTAATGAAATACAGTTTTTGAAACTGTCCCTATTTCTTCAGCGCGCGCTAACAGCTAGGATTGGTCCCACAGTAAAAAATGACTTATTGATATAAATTTTTAAATAAAGCGCTATCACAGCGCCATGTGTAATCGGTCAGTTCCAGCAATCATGCTAAATTAATAAGAATGTTATTTCTTGGAGTCCAATTGTCTCATTTATCACATTTATAAGGTCAAAATCGAAAATCAGTTCAATTCAGTTCAACAGTCAAACATTTCCTTGTTAAAAGCGATGCAACCTAGTAATGTCAGAAAAATATCGCTAAATACATGTTGGTACGAATATGTGACGCCACCGTTGTAACTCAAACGGACTTATACCGTTAGGAAATCAATGAAATGTGGTTTTTAAAACTGTGGCTATTTCTTCGGCGCGCCCTAACGGCTAGGATTGGTCCTACAGTAAAAATGACTTATTTATATAAATTTTTAAATAAAGCGATACCACAGCGCCAAGTGTAATCGCTCAGTTTCAGCAATCAGCCAAATTAAAAAGAATGTTATTTCTTGCAGTCCAATTCTCTCATTCAATACTTTTATAAGGTTAAATTCGAAAATCAGTTCAATTAAGTCCCACAGTCAATCGTTTCATTGTTAAAAGCGATGCAACCTAGTAATATCAGATAAATATCGCTAAATACATGTTGGTACGAATATGTGACGCAACCGTTTTAACTCAAACGCACTGATACCGTTAGAAATGTAATGAAATGTAGTTTTTGAAACTGTTTCTATTTCTTCAGCGATTGGTCCCACAGTAAAATATGACTTATTTATCTGAATTTTTAAATAAAGCGCTATGACAGCGCCAAGTGTAATCGCTCAGTTCCAGCAATCATGCCAATGTTTTTTCTTGGATTCCAATTGTCTCATTTATGACATTTATAAAGTCAAAATGTAAAATCAGTTTAATTAAGTCCCACAGTCAATCGTTTCACTGTTAAAAGCGATGCAACCTAGTAATGTCAGAAAAATATCGCTAAATACATGTTGGTACGAATATGTGACGCAACCGTTGTAACTCAAACGGATTTATACCGTTAGGAAATCAATGAAATGTGGTTTTTGAAACTGTCTCTAATTCTTCAGCGTGCTAACGGCTAGGATTGTTCCTACAGTGAAATATGACTTATTTATATAAACTTTTAATTAAAGCTCTACCACAGGGCCCAGTGTAAATGCTAAGTTCCAGCAGTCATATCAATTTTATTTCTTGAAGTTGAATTGTCTCATTTATCAGATTCATAAAGTCAAAGTCCAAAATGAGTTCAATTAAGTCCCACAGTCAACCGTTTCACTGTTGAAAGCGATGCAACCTAGTAATATCAGAAACATATCGCTCAATACATGTTGGTAGGAATATGTGACGCGACCGTTGTAACACAAATGGACTGGTACCATTACAAACTATTTGAAATGCAGTTTTTGAAACTGTCTCTGTTTCTGAAGTGCGCGCTAACGCCTAGGATAGGTCCCACAGTATAATTTGACTTAATTATCTGCATTTTTAAATAAAACGCTACCACAGCGCCCAATTTATTCGCTGACTTCCAACAATCGTATCAAATAAAGAATAATGTTATTTCTTGGAGTCCAATTTTCTTATTTATCACATTTATAAAGTCAAAGTGCAAAATCAGCTCAATTGAGTCCCACAATCAATCGTTTCCCGGTAAGAGCGATGCAACCTAGTAA
Organism: Hydractinia symbiolongicarpus; assembly: GCF_029227915.1. Classification (NCBI taxonomy): domain Eukaryota; kingdom Metazoa; phylum Cnidaria; class Hydrozoa; order Anthoathecata; family Hydractiniidae; genus Hydractinia; species Hydractinia symbiolongicarpus. The sequence continues at coordinate 27,963,965 of NC_079879.1, forward strand.
TATCAGAAAAGTATCGCTAAATAACATATTGGTAAAAACTGGTGAGGCAACCGTTGTAACTCAAATGGACTGGTACCATTACAAACTAAATGAAATGCAGTTTTTGAAACTGTCTCTGTTTCTGAAGCGCGCGCTAACGCCTAGGATAGCTCCCACAGTAAAAATTGACTTACTTATCTGTATTTTTAAATAAAACGCTACCACAGCGCGCAGTGTAATCGCTGAGTTCAAACAATCAAGTAAAATTAAGAAGAATGTTATTTCTTGGAGTCCAGTTGTCTCATTTATGGCATTTATAAGGTCAAAGTCTAAAATTCCGTTCAATTAAGTCCCACTGTCAATCGTTTCACTGTTGAAAGCGATGCAACCTAGTAGTATGAGAAAAATATTGCTAAATACATGTTGGTACGAATATGTGACGCAACCGTTGTAACTCAAACGGACTGATACCGGTAGAAAGCCAATGAAATTTAGTTTTTGAAACTGTCTCTGTTTCTTGAGCGCTCGCTAACGGCTAGAGTAAAAAATGACTTACTTATCTACATTTTTAAATAAAGCGCTACCACTGCGCCCAATTTAATCGCTGAGTTCCAGCAATCATGTCAAATTAAGAAAAATGTTGTTTCTTGGAGTCCAGTTCTCTCATTTATGGCATTTATAAGGTCAAAGTCTAAAATCAGTTCAATTAAGTCCCACAGTCAATCGTTTCACAGTTAAAAGCTATGCAACCTAGTAATATCAGAAAATTATCGCTAAATAACATGTTGGTATAAACTTGTGACGCAACAGTTGTAACTCAATTGGACTGGTACCATTACAAGCTAAATGAATTGCAGTTTTTGAAACTGTCTCTGCTTCTTGAGCGCGCGCTAACGGCTAGGATTGGTCCCACAGTAAAAAATGACTTACTTATCTACATTCTTAAGCAAAGCGCTACCACAGCGCCCAGTGTAATCGCTGAGTTCAAACAATCAAGTCAAATTAAGAAAAATGTTATTTCTTGGAGTCCAATTTTCACTTTTATCACATTTATAAAGTCAAAGTGCAAAATCAGTTTAATTGAGTCCCACAATCAATCGTTTTACTGTTGAAAGTGATGCAACCTAGTAATATCAAAAAAGTATTGCTAAATAACATGTTGTTAAAAACTTGTGACGCAACCGTTGTAACTCAAATGGACTGCTACCATTAGAAAGTAAATGAAATGCAGTTTTTGAAACTGTCTCTATTTCTTCCGCGTGCGCTAACGGCTAGGATTGGTCCCACAGTAAAAGATGACTTAATTATAAAAGTTTCTAAATAAAGCGCTACCACAGCGCCAAGTGTAATCGCTCAGTTCCAGCAATCAGCTAAATTAAGAAGAATGTTATTTCTTGGAGTCCAATTGTCTCATTTATTGCTTTTATAAGGTGAAGTTCGAAAATCAGTACAATTAAGTCCCACAGTCAATCGTTTCATTGTTAAAAGCGATGCAACCTAGTAATATCAGATAGATATCGTAAGTACATGTTGGTACGAATATGTGACGCAACCATTTTTACTCAAACGCATTGATACCGTTAGAAAATCAATGAAATGTAGTTTTTGAAACTGTCTTTATTCCTTCAGCGATTGGTGCCACAGTAAAAGATGACTTATTTATCCGAATTTTTAAATAAAGCGCTGTGACAGCGCCAAGTGTAATCGATCAGTTCCAGCAATCATGACAATGTTATTTCTTGGAGTCCAATTGTCTCATATATGACATTCATCAGGTCAAAGTCCAAAGCAGATCAATTAAGTCCCACAGTCAATCGTTTCACTGTTAAAAGCGATGCAACCTAGTAATATCAGAAAAAGATCGCTAAATACATGTTGGTACGAATATGTGACGCAACCGTTGTATCTCAAACGGATTCATATAGTTCGAAAATCAATGAATGTGGCTTTTGAAACTGTGGCTATTTCTTCGGCGCGGCCTAACAGCTAGGATTGGTCCTACAGTAAAAATGACTTTTTATATAAATTTTTAAATAAAGCGCTACCACAGCACCAAGTGTAATTTCTCAGTTCCAGCTGTCAGTCAAATTAAGAAGAATGTTATTTCTTGGAGTCCAATTGTCTCATTCATTACTTTTATAAGGTCAAATTCGAGAATCAGTTCAATTAAGTCCCATAGTCAATCGTTTTTAAAAGCGATGCAACCTAGTAATATCAAATAAATATCGCTAAATACATGTTGGTACAAATATGTGACGCAACCGCTTTAACTCAAACGCACTGATACCGTTAGAAAGTTAATGAAATGTAGCTTTTGAAACTGTCTCTATTTCTTCAGCGATTGGTGCCACAGTAAAAGATGACTTATTTATCCGAATTTTTAAATAAAGCGCTATGACAGCGCCAAGTGTAATCGCTGAGTTCAAGAAATCATGTGAAACTAAGAAGAATGTTATTTCTTGGAGTTCAATTGTCTCATTTATGAAATTTATCAGGCAAAAACCCAAAGCAGGTCAATTAAGTCCCACAGTCAATCATTTCACTGTTAAAAGCGATGCCACCTAGTATTATCCGAAAAATGTTGCTAAGTACAGGATGGCAGGAATATGTGACGCAACCGCTTTAACTCAAACGCACTGATACCGTTAGAAAATTAATGAAAGTTAGTTTTTGAAAATGTCTCTATTTCTTCAGCGATTGGTGCCACAGTAAAAGATGACTTATTTATTTGAATTTTTAAATAAAGCGCTATGACAGCACCAAGTGTAATCGCTCAGTTCCAGAAATCATGCCAATGTTATTTCTTGGATTCCAATTGTCTCATTTATGACATTTATCAGGCAAAAACCCAAAGCAGGTCAATTAAGACCCACAGTCAATCATTTCACTGTTAAAAGCGATGCCACCTAGTATTATCCGAAAAATATTGCTAAGTACAGGATGGCAGGAATATGTGACGCAACCGCTTTAACTCAAACGCACTGATACCGTTAGAAAGTTAATGAAATGTAGTTTTTGAAACTGTCTCTATTTCTTCAGCGATTGGTGCCACAGTAAAAAATGACTTATTTATTTGAATTTTTAAATAAAGCGCTATGACAGCGCCAAGTGTAATCGCTCAGTTCCAGCAATCATGCCAATGTTATTTCTTGGATTCCAATTGTCTCATTTATGACATTTATAATGTCAAAATGTAAAATCAGTTTAATTAAGTCCCACAGTCAATCGTTTCACTGTTAAAAGCGATGCAACCTAGTAATATCAGAAAAGGATCGCTAAATACATTTTGGTACGAATATGTGACGCAACTGTTGTAACTCAAACGGATTGGTATTGTCTTGGAGTCTAATTTTCTCATTTATCACATTTATAAAGTCAAAGTGCAAAATCAGTTCAATTGAGTCCCACAATCAATTGATTCACTGTTAAAAGCGATGCAACCCAGTAATATCAGAAAAGCATCGCTAAATAACATGTTGGTATAAACTTGTGACGCAACCGTTGTAACTCAAATGGACTGGTACCATTAGAAAGTTAATGAAATACAGTTTTTGAAACTGTCCCTATTTCTTCAGCGCGCGCTAACGGCTAGGATTGGTCCCACAGTAAAAAATGACTTATTGATATAAATTTTTAAATAAAGCACTATCACAGCGCCATGTGTAATCGCTCAGTTCCAGCAATCATGCTAAATTAATAAGAATGTTATTTCTTGGAGTCCAATTGTCTCATTTATCACATTTATAAGGTCAAAATCGAAAATCAGTTCAATTCAGTTTAACAGTCAATCATTTCCTTGTTAAAAGCGATGCAACCTAGTAATGTCAGAAAAATATCGCTAAATACATGTTGGTACGAATACGTGACGCAACCGTTGTAACTCAAACGGATTTATACCGTTAGGAAATCAATGAAATGTGGTTTTTAAAACTTTGGCTATTTCTTCGGCGCGCCCTAACGGCTAGGATTGGTCCTACAGTAAAAATGACTTATTTATATAAATTTTTAAATAAAGCGATACCACAGCGCCAAGTGTAATCGCTCAGTTCCAGCAATCAGCCAAATTAAAAAGAATGTTATTTCTTGCAGTCCAATTCTCTCATTCATTACTTTTATAAGGTTAAATTCGAAAATCAGTTCAATTAAGTCCCACAGTCAATCGTTTCATTGTTAAAAGCGATGCAACCTAGTAATATCAGATAAATATCGCTAAATACATGTTGGTACGAATATGTGACGCAACCGTTTTAACTCAAACGCACTGATACCGTTAGAAATATAATGAAATGTAGTTTTTGAAACTGTTTCTATTTCTTCAGCGATTGGTCCCACAGTAAAAGATGACTTATTTATCTGAATTTTTAAATAAAGCGCTATGACAGCACCAAGTGTAATCGCTCAGTTCCAGCAATCATGCCAATGTTTTTTCTTGGATTCCAATTGTCTCATTTATGACATTTATAAAGTCAAAATGTAAAATCAGTTTAATTAAGTCCCACAGTCAATCGTTTCACTGTTAAAAGCGATGCAACCTAGTAATATCAGAAAAGGATCGCTAAATACATGTTGGTACGAATATGTGACGCAACTGTTGTAACTCAAACGGATTGGTATTGTCTTGGAGTCTAATTTTCTCATTTATCACATTTATAAAGTCAAAGTGCAAAATCAGTTCAATTGAGTCCCACAATCAACTGATTCACTGTTAAAAGCGATACAACCCAGTAATATCAGAAAAGCATCGCTATATAACATGTTGGTATAAACTTGTGACGCAACCGTTGTAACTCAAATGGACTGGTACCATTAGAAAGTTAATGAAATACAGTTTTTGAAACTGTCCCTATTTCTTCAGCGCGCGCTAACGGCTAGGATTGGTCCCACAGTAAAAAATGACTTATTGATATAAATTTTTAAATAAAGCACTATCACGGCGCCATGTGTAATCGTTCAGTTCCAGCAATCATGCTAAATTAATAAGAATGTTATTTCTTGGAGTCCAATTGTCTCATTTATCACATTTATAAGGTCAAAATCGAAAATCAGCTCAATTCAGTTCAACAGTCAATCATTTCCTTGTTAAAAGCGATGGAACCTAGTAATGTCAGAAAAATATCGCTAAATACATGTTGGTACGAATATGTGACGCAACCGTTGTAACTCAAACGGATTTATACCGTTAGGAAATCAATGAAATGTGGTTTTTAAAACTTTGGCTATTTCTTCGGCGCGCCCTAACTGCTAGGATTGGTCCTACAGTAAAAATGACTTATTTATATAAATTTTTAAATAAAGCGATACCACAGCGCCAAGTGTAATCGCTCAGTTCCAGTAATCAGCCAAATTAAAAAGAATGTTATTTCTTGCAGTCCAATTCTCTCATTCATTATTTTTATAAGGTGAAATTCGAAAATCAGTTCAATTAAGTCCCACAGTCAATCGTTTCATTGTTAAAAGCGATGCAACCTAGTAATATCAGATAAATATCGCTAAATACATGTTGGTACGAATATGTGACGCAACCGTTTTAACTCAAACGCACTGATACCGTTAGAAATATAATGAAATGTAGTTTTTGAAACTGTTTCTATTTCTTCAGCGATTGGTCCCACAGTAAAAGATGACTTATTTATCTGAATTTTTAAATAAAGCGCTATGACAGCGCCAAGTGTAATCGCTCAGTTCCAGCAATCATGCCAATGTTTTTTCTTGGGTTCCAATTGTCTCATTTATGACATTTATAAAGTCAAAATGTAAAATCAGTTTAATTAAGTCCCACAGTCAATCGTTTTACTGTTAAAAGCGATGCAACCTAGTAATGTCAGAAAAATATCGCTAAATACATGTTGGTAAAAACTGGTGAGGCAACCGTTGTAACTCAAATGGACTGGTACCATTACAAACTAAATGAAATGCAGTTTTTGAAACTGTCTCTGTTTCTGAAGCGCGCGCTAACGCCTAGGATAGCTCCCACAGTAAAAATTGACTTACTTATCTGCATTTTTAAATAAAACGCTACCACAGCGCGCAGTGTAATCGCTGAGTTCAAACAATCAAGTCAAATTAAGAAGAATGTTATTTCTTGGAGTCCAGTTGTCTCATTTATGGCATTTATAAGGTCAAAGTCTAAAATTAGTTCAATTAAGTCCCACTGTCAATCGTTTCACTGTTGAAAGCGATGCAACCTAGTAATATCAGAAAAGTATCGCTAAATAACATGTTGGTATAACCTTGTGGGGCAACCGTTGTAACTCAAATGGACTGGTACCATTACAAACTAAATGAAATGCAGTTTTTGAAACTGTCTCTGTTTCTGAAGCGCGCGCTAACGCCTAGGATAGGTCCCACAGTATAAATTGACTTAATTATCTGCATTTTTAAATAAAACGCTACTACAGCGCCCAATTTATTCGCTGACTTCCATCAATCGTGTCAAATAAAGAATAATGTTATTTCTTGGAGTCCAATTTTCTTATTTATCACATTTATAAAGTCAAAGTGCAAAATCAGCTCAATTGAGTCCCACAATCAATCGTTTACCGGTAAGAGCGATGCAACCTAGTAATATCAAAAAAGTATCGCTAAATAACATATTGGTAAAAACTGGTGAGGCAACCGTTGTAACTCAAATGGACTGGTACCATTACAAACTAAATGAAATGCAGTTTTTGAAACTGTCTCTGTTTCTTCAGCGCGCTAACGGCTAGAATAGATCCCACAGTAAAAATTGACTTACTTATCTACATTATTAAATAAAGCGCTACCACAGCGCCCAATTTAATCGCTGAGTTCCAGCAATCATGTCAAATTAAGAAAAATGTTGTTTCTTGGAGTCCAGTTCTCTCATTTATGGCATTTATAAGGTCAAAGTCTAAAATCAGTTCAATTAAGTCCCACAATCAATCGTTTCACAGTTAAAAGCGATGCAACCTAGTAATATCAGAAAAGTATCGCTAAATAACATGTTGGTATAAACTTGTGACGCAACAGTTGTAACTCAAATGGACTGGTACCATTACAATTTAAATGAAAAGCAGTTTTTGAAACTGTCTCTGCTTCTTGAGCGCGCGCTAACGGCTAGGATTGGTCTCACAGTAAAAAATGACTTATTTATCTACATTCTTAAGCAAAGCGCTACCACAGCGCCCGGTGTAATCGCTGAGTTCAAACAATCAAGTCAAATTAAGAAGAATGTTATTTCTTGGAGTCCAGTTGTCTCATTTATGGCATTTATAAGGTCAAAGTCTAAAATCAGTTCAATTAAGGCCCACAGTCAATCGATTCACTGATAAAAGCGATGCAACCTAGTAATATCAGAAACATATCGCTCAATACACGTTGTAGGAATATGTGACGCGACCGTTGTAACTCAAATGGACTGATACTGTTAGAGAGTCCATGAAATGTAGTTCTTGAAACTATCTCTATTTCTTCAGCGCGCTAACGGCTAGAATAGATCCCACAGTAAAAATTGACTTACTTATCTACATTATTAAATAAAGCGCTACCACAGCGCCCAATTTAATCGCTGAGTTCCAGCAATCATGTCAAATTAAGAAAAATGTTGTTTCTTGGAGTCCAGTTCTCTCATTTATGGCATTTATAAGGTCAAAGTCTAAAATCAGTTCAATTAAGTCCCACAATCAATCGTTTCACAGTTAAAAGCGATGCAACCTAGTAATATCAGAAAAGTATCGCTAAATAACATGTTGGTATAAACTTGTGACGCAACAGTTGTAACTCAAATGGACTGGTACCATTACAATTTAAATGAAAAGCAGTTTTTGAAACTGTCTCTGCTTCTTGAGCGCGCGCTAACGGCTAGGATTGGTCTCACAGTAAAAAATGACTTATTTATCTACATTCTTAAGCAAAGCGCTACCACAGCGCCCGGTGCAATCGCTGAGTTCAAACAATCAAGTCAAATTAAGAAGAATGTTATTTCTTGGAGTCCAGTTGTCTCATTTATGGCATTTATAAGGTCAAAGTCTAAAATCAGTTCAATTAAGTCCCACAGTCAATCGTTTCACTGTTGAAAGCGATGCAACCTAGTAGTATGAGAAAAATATTGCTAAATACATGTTGGTACGAATATGTGACGCAACCGTTGTAACTCAAACGGACTGATACCGGTAGAAAGCCAATGAAATGTAGTTTTTGAAACTGTCTCTGTTTCTTGAGCGCTCGCTAACGGCTAGAATAGGTCCCACAGTAAAAAATTACTTACTTATCTACATTTTTAAATAAAACGCTACCACTGCGCCCAATTTAATCGCTGAGTTCCAGCAATCATGTCAAATTAAGAAAAATGTTGTTTCTTGGAGTCCAGTTCTCTCATTTATGGCATTTATAAGGTCAAAGTCTAAAATCAGTTCAATTAAGTCCCACAGTCAATCGTTTCACAGTTAAAAGCGACACAACCTTGTAATATCAGAAAATTATTACTAAATACATGTTGGTACGAATATGTGACGCAACCGTTGTAACTCAAACGGACAGATAGCGTTAGAGAGTCCATGAAATGTAGTTCTTGAAACTATCTCTATTTCTTCAGCGTGCTAACGGCTAGTATTGGTCCCACAGTATAGAATCACTTATTTATCTAAGTTTTAAAATGAAGCGTTACCACAGCGCGCAGTGTAATCGCTGAGCTCCAGCAATCGGGTCAAATTAAGAAGAATGTTATTTCTTGGAGTCCAAGTGTCTCATTTATCAAATTTATAAGGTCAAAGTCTAAAATCAGTTCAATTATGTCCCACAGTCAATCGTTTCACTGTTGAAAGCGATGCAACCTAGTAGTATGAGAAAAATATTGCTAAATACATGTTGGTACGAATATGTGACGCAACCGTTGTAACTCAAACGGACTGATACCGGTAGAAAGCCAATGAAATGTAGTTTTTTAAACGGTCTCTGTTTCTTGAGCGCTCGCTAACGGCTAGAATAGGTCCCACAGTAAAAAATGACTTACTTATCTACATTTTTAAATAAAGCGCTACCACTGCGCCCAATTTAATCGCTGAGTTCCAGCAATCATGTCAAATTAAGAAAAATGTTGTTTCTTGGAGTCCAGTTCTCTCATTTATGGCATTTATGAGGTCAAAATCTAAAATCAGTTCAATTAAGTCCCACAGTCAATCGTTTCACAGTTAAAAGCTATGCAACCTAGTAATATCAGAAAAGTATCGCTAAATAACATGTAGGTATAAACTTGTGACGCAACAGTTGTAACTCAAATGGACTGGTACCATTACAAACTAAATGAATTGCAGTTTTTGAAACTGTCTCTGCTTCTTGAGCGCGCGCTAACGGCTAGGATTGGTGCCACAGTAAAAAAAGACATATTTATCTACATTCTTAAGCAAAGCGCTACCACAGCGCCCAGTGTAATCGCTGAGTTCAAACAATCAAGTCAAATTAAGAAGAATGTTATTTCTTGGAGTTCAATTTTTTCAATTATCACATTTATAAGGTCAAAGTCTAAAATCAGTTCAATTAAGGCCCAAAGTCAATCGATTCAATGATAAAAGCGATGCAACCTAGTAATATCAGAAACATATCGCTCAATACATGTTGGTAGGAATATGTGACGCAACCGTTGTAACTCAAATGGACTGATACTGTTAGAGAGTCCATGAAATGTAGTTCTTGAAACTATCTCTATTTCTTCAGCGCGCTAACGGCTAGTATTGGTCCCACAGTAAAGAATGACTTATTTATCTAAATTTTTGAATGAAGCGTTACCACAGCGCGCAGTGTAATTGCTGAGTTCCAGCAATCGGGTCAAATTAAGAATAATGTTATTTCTTGGAGTCCAAGTGTCTCATTTTTCACATTTATAAGGTCAAAGTCTAAAATCAGTTCAATTAAGGCCCAAAGTCAATCGATTCACAGTTAAAAGCGATGCAACCTAGCAATATCAGAAAAGTATCGCAAAAAAACATGTTGGTATCAACTTGTGACGCAACCGTTGTAACTCAAATGGACTGGTACTATTGCAAACTAAATAAAAAGCAGTTTTGGAAACTGTATCTGCTTCTTGAGCGCGAGCTAAAGGCTAGGATTGGTCCCACAGTAAAAAATGACTTATTTATCTACATTCTTAAGCAAAGCGCTACCACAGCGCCCAATTTAATCGGTGAATTCAAACAATCAAGTCAAATTAAGAAGGATGTTATTTCTTGGAGTCCAGTTGTCTCATTTTTCACATTTATAAGGTCAAAGTTTAAAATCAGTTCAATTAAGTCCCACAGTCAATCGTTTCACAGTTAAAAGCGATGCAACCTAGTATTATCAGAAAAGTATCGCTAAATAACATGTTGGTATAAACTTGTGACGCAACAGTTTTAACTCAAATGGACTGGCACCATTACAAACTAAATAAAATGCAGTTTTTGAAACTGTCTCTGCTTCTTGAGCGCGCGCTAACGGCTAGTATTGGTCCCACAGTAAAGAATGACTTATTTATCTAAATTTTTGAATGAAGCGTTACCACAGCGCGCAGTGTAATTGCTGAGTTCCAGCAATCGTGTCAAATTAAAAATAATGTTATTTCTTGGAGTCCAAGTGTCTCATTTTTCACATTTATAAGGTCAAAGTCTAAAATCAGTTCAATTAAGTCCCACAGTCAATCGTTTCACTGTTGAAAGCGATGAAACCTAGTAGTATCAGAAAAATATTGCTAAATACATGTTGTTACGAAAATGTGACGCGACCGTTGAAACTCAAATGGACTGATACTGTTAGAGAGTCCATGAAATGTAGTTTTTGAAACTGTCTCTGTTTCTTGAGCGCGCGCTAACGGCTAGAATAGGTCCCACAGAAAAAAATGACTTACTTATCTACATTTTTAAATAAAGCGCTACCACAGCGCCCAATTTAATCGCTGAGTTCCAGCAATCATGTCAAATTAAGCAGAATGTTATTTCTTGGAGTCCAGTTGTCTCATTTTTCACATTTATAAGGTCAAAGTCTAAAATCAGTTCAATTAAGTCCCACAGTCAATCGTTTCACAGTTAAAAGCGATGCAACCTAGTATTATCAGAAAAGTATCGCTAAATAACATGTTGGTATAAACTTGTGACGCAACAGTTGTAACTCAAATGGACTGGCACCATTACAAACTAAATAAAATGCAGTTTTTGAAACTGTCTCTGCTTCTTGAGCGCGCGCTAACGGCTAGTATTGGTCCCACAGTAAAGAATGACTTATTTATCTAAATTTTTTAATGAAGCGTTACCACAGGGCGCAGTGTAATTGCTGAGTTCCAGCAATCGTGTCAAATTAAAAATAATGTTATTTCTTGGAGTCCAAGTGTCTCATTTTTCACATTTATAAGGTCAAAGTCTAAAATCAGTTCAATTAAGTCCCACAGTCAATCGTTTCACTGTTGAAAGCGATGCAACCTAGTAGTATGAGAAAAATATTGCTAAATACATGTTGGTACGAATATGTGACGCAACCGTTGTAACTCAAACGGACTGATACCGGTAGAAAGCCAATGAAATGTAGTTTTTGAAACTGTCTCTGTTTCTTGAGCGCTCGCTAACGGCTAGAATAGGTCCCACAGTAAAAAATGACTTACTTATCTACATTTTTAAATAAAGCGCTACCACTGCGCCCAATTTAATCGCTGAGTTCCAGCAATCATGTCAAATTAAGAAAAATGTTGTTTCTCTCATTTATGGCATTTATAAGGTCAAAATCTAAAATCAGTTCAATTAAGTCCCACAGTCAATCGTTTCACAGTTAAAAGCTATGCAACCTAGTAATATCAGAAAAGTATCGCTAAATAACATGTTGGTATAAACTTGTGACGCAACAGTTGTAACTCAAATGGACTGGTACCATTACAAACTAAATGAATTGCAGTTTTTGAAACTGTCTCTGCTCTTGAGCGCGCGCTAACGGCTAGGATTGGTGCCACAGTAAAAAAAGACATATTTATCTACATTCTTAAGCAAAGCGCTACCACAGCGCCCAGTGTAATCGCTGAGTTCAAACAATCAAGTCAAATTAAGAAGAATGTTATTTCTTGGAGTCCAATTTTTTCAATTATCACATTTATAAGGTCAAAGTCTAAAATCAGTTCAATTAAGGCCCAAAGTCAATCGATTCAATGATAAAAGCGATGCAACCTAGTAATATCAGAAACATATCGCTCAATACATGTTGGTAGGAATATGTGACGCGACCGTTGTAACTCAAATGGACTGATACTGTTAGAGAGTCCATGAAATGTAGTTCTTGAAACTATCTCTATTTCTTCAGCGCGCTAACGGCTAGTATTGGTCCCACAGTAAAGAATGACTTATTTATCTAAATTTTTGAATGAAGCGTTACCACAGCGCGCAGTGTAATTGCTGAGTTCCAGCAATCGGGTCAAATTAAGAATAATGTTATTTCTTGGAGTCCAAGTGTCTAATTTTTCACATTTATAAGGTCAAAGTCTAAAATCAGTTCAATTAAGGCCCAAAGTCAATCGATTCACAGTTAAAAGCGATGCAACCTAGCAATATCAGAAAAGTATCGCAAAAAAACATGTTGGTATCAACTTGTGACGCAACCGTTGTAACTCAAATGGACTGGTACTATTGCAAACTAAATGAAAAGCAGTTTTGGAAACTGTCTCTGCTTCTTGAGCGCGAGCTAAAGGCTAGGATTGGTCCCACAGTAAAAAATGACTTATTTATCTACATTCTTAAGCAAAGCGCTACCACAGCGCCCAATTTACTCGCTGAATTCAAACAATCAAGTCAAATTAAGAAGAATGTTATTTCTTGGAGTCCAGTTGTCTCATTTTTCACATTTATAAGGTCAAAGTTTAAAATCAGTTCAATTAAGTCCCACAGTCAATCGTTTCACAGTTAAAAGCGATGCAACCTAGTATTATCAGAAAAGTATCGCTAAATAACATGTTGGTATAAACTTGTGACGCAACAATTTTAACTCAAATGGACTGGCACCATTACAAACTAAATAAAATGCAGTTTTTGAAACTGTCTCTGCTTCTTGAGCGCGCGCTAACGGCTAGTATTGGTCCCACAGTAAAGAATGACTTATTTATCTAAATTTTTGAATGAAGCGTTAGCACAGCGCGCAGTGTAATTGCTGAGTTCCAGCAATAGTGTCAAATTAAAAATAATGTTATTTCTTGGAGTCCAAGTGTCTCATTTTTCACATTTATAAGGTCAAAGTCTAAAATCAGTTCAATTAAGTCCCACAGTCAATCGTTTCACTGTTGAAAGCGATGAAACTTAGTAGTATCAGAAAAATATTGCTAAATACATGTTGTTACGAATATGTGACGCGACCGTTGAAACTCAAATGGACTGATACTGTTAGAGAGTCCATGAAATGTAGTTTTTGAAACTGTCTCTGTTTCTTGAGCGCGAGCTAACGGCTAGAATAGGTCCCACAGAAAAAAATGACTTACTTATCTACATTTTTAAATAAAGCGCTACCACAGCGCCCAATTTAATCGCTGAGTTCCAGCAATCATGTCAAATTAAGCAGAATGTTATTTCTTGGAGTCCAGTTGTCTCATTTTTCACATTTATAAGGTCAAAGTCTAAAATCAGTTCAATTAAGTCCCACAGTCAATCGTTTCACTGTTGAAAGCGATGAAACTTAGTAGTATCAGAAAAATATTGCTAAATACATGTTGTTACGAATATGTGACGCGACCGTTGAAACTCAAATGGACTGATACTGTTAGAGAGTCCATGAAATGTAGTTTTTGAAACTGTCTCTGTTTCTTGAGCGCGAGCTAACGGCTAGAATAGGTCCCACAGAAAAAAATGACTTACTTATCTACATTTTTAAATATAGCGCTACCACAGCGCCCAATTTAATCGCTGAGTTCCAGCAATCATGTCAAATTAAGCAGAATGTTATTTCTTGGAGTCCAGTTGTCTCATTTTTCACATTTATAAGGTCAAAGTCTAAAATCAGTTCAATTAAGTCCCACAGTCAATCGTTTCACAGTTAAAAGCGATGCAACCTAGTATTATCAGAAAAGTATCGCTAAATAACATGTTGGTATAAACTTGTGACGCAACAGTTGTAACTCAAATGGACTGGCACCATTACAAACTAAATAAAATGCAGTTTTTGAAACTGTCTCTGCTTCTTGAGCGCGCGCTAACGGCTAGTATTGGTCCCACAGTAAAGAATGACTTATTTATCTAAATTTTTGAATGAAGCGTTACCACAGGGCGCAGTGTAATTGCTGAGTTCCAGCAATCGTGTCAAATTAAAAATAATGTTATTTCTTGGAGTCCAAGTGTCTCATTTTTCACATTTATAAGGTCAAAGTCTAAAATCAGTTTAATTAAGTCCCACAGTCAATCGTTTCACTGTTGAAAGCGATGCAACCTAGTAGTATGAGAAAAATATTGCTAAATACATGTTGGTACGAATATGTGACGCAACCGTTGTAACTCAAACGGACTGATACCGGTAGAAAGCCAATGAAATGTAGTTTTTGAAACTGTCTCTGTTTCTTGAGCGCTCGCTAACGGCTAGAATAGGTCCCACAGTAAAAAATGACTTACTTATCTACATTTTTAAATAAAGCGCTACCACTGCGCCCAATTTAATCGCTGAGTTCCAGCAATCATGTCAAATTAAGAAAAATGTTGTTTCTCTCATTTATGGCATTTATAAGGTCAAAATCTAAAATCAGTTCAATTAAGTCCCACAGTCAATCGTTTCACAGTTAAAAGCTATGCAACCTAGCAATATCGGAAAAGTATCGCAAAAAAACATGTTGGTATCAACTTGTGACGCAACCGTTGTAACTCAAATGGACTGGTACTATTGCAAACTAAATGAAAAGCAGTTTTGGAAACTGTCTCTGCTTCTTGAGCGCAAGCTAAAGGCTAGGATTGGTCCCACAGTAAAAAATGACTTATTTATCTACATTCTTAAGCAAAGCGCTACCACAGCGCCCAATTTACTCGCTGAATTCAAACAATCAAGTCAAATTAAGAAGAATGTTATTTCTTGGAGTCCAGTTGTCTCATTTTCCACATTTATAAGGTCAAAGTTTAAAATCAGTTCAATTAAGTCCCACAGTCAATCGTTTCACAGTTAAAAGCCATGCAACCTAGTATTATCAGAAAAGTATCGCTAAATAACATGTTGGTATAAACTTGTGACGCAACAGTTTTAACTTAAATGGACTGGCACCATTACAAACTAAATAAAATGCAGTTTTTGAAACTGTCTCTGCTTCTTGAGCGAGCGCTAACGGCTAGTATTGGTCCCACAGTAAAGAATGACTTATTTATCTAAATTTTTGAATGAAGCGTTACCACAGCGCGCAGTGTAATTGCTGAGTTCCAGCAATCGTGTCAAATTAAAAATAATGTTATTTCTTGGAGTCCAAGTGTCTCATTTTTCACATTTATAAGGTCAAAGTCTAAAATCAGTTCAATTAAGTCCCACAGTCAATCGTTTCACTGTTGAAAGCGATGCAACCTAGTAGTATGAGAAAAATATTGCTAAATACATGTTGGTACGAATATGTGACACAACCGTTGTAACTCAAACGGACTGATACCGGTAGAAAGCCAATGAAATGTAGTTTTTGAAACTGTCTCTGTTTCTTGAGCGCTCGCTAACGGCTAGAATAGGTCCCACAGAAGAAAATGACTTACTTATCTACATTTTTAAATAAAGCGCTACCACTGCGCCCAATTTAATCGCTGAGTTCCAGCAATCATGTCAAATTAAGCAGAATGTTATTTCTTGGAGTCCAGTTCTCTCATTTATGGCATTTATAAGGTCAAAGTCTAAAATCAGTTCAATTAAGTCCCACAGTTAATCGTTTCACAGTTAAAAGCGATGCAACCTAGTAATATCAGAAAAGTATCGCTAAATAACATGTTGGTATAAACTTGTGACGCAACAGTTGTAACTCAAATGGACTGGCACCATTACAAACTAAATAAAATGCAGTTTTTGAAACTGTCTCTGCTTCTCGAGCGCGCGCTAACGGCTAGTATATGTCCCACAGTAAAGAAAGACTTATTTATCTAAATTTTTGAATGACGCGTGACCACAGCGCGCAGTGTAATTGCTGAGTTCCAGCAATCGTGTCAAATTAAGAATAATGTTATTTCTTTGAGTCAAAGTGTCTCATTTTTCACATTTATAAGGTCAAAGTCTAAAATCAGTTTAATTAAGGCCCACAGTCAATCGTTTCACTGTTAAAAGCGATGCAACCTAGTAATATCAGAAAAGTATCGCTAAAAAACATATTGGTATCAACTTGTGGCGCAAGCGTTGTAACTCAAATGGACTAGTACCATTACAAACTAATTGAAATGAAGTTTTTGAAAATGTCTCTGTTTCTGAAACGCGCGCTAACGGCTAGTATTGGTCCCACAGTAAAGAATGACTTATTTATCTAAATTTTTGAATAAAGCGTTACCACAGCGCGCATTGTAATTGCTGAGTTCCAGCAATCGTGTCAAATTAAAAATAATGTTATTTCTTGGAGTCCAAGTGTCTCATTTTTCACATTTATAAGGTCAAAGTCTAAAATCAGTTTAATTAAGGCCCACAGTCAATCGTTTCACTGTTAAAAGCGATGCAACCTAGTAATATCAGAAAAGTATCGCTAAAAAACATATTGGTATCAACTTGTGGCGCAAGCGTTGTAACTCAAATGGACTAGTACCATTACAAACTAATTGAAATGAAGTTTTTGAAAATGTCTCTGTTTCTGAAACGCGCGCTAACGGCTAGTATTGGTCCCACAGTAAAGAATGACTTATTTATCTAAATTTTTGAATAAAGCGTTACCACAGCGCGCATTGTAATTGCTGAGTTCCAGCAATCGTGTCAAATTAAAAATAATGTTATTTCTTGGAGTCCAAGTGTCTCATTTTTCACATTTATAAGGTCAAAGTCTAAAATCAGTTCAATTAAGTCCCACAGTCAATCGTTTCACTGTTGAAAGCGATGAAACCTAGTAATATCAGAAAAATATTGCTAAATACATGTTGTTACGAATATGTGACGCGACCGTTGAAACTCAAATGGACTGATACTGTTAGAGAGTCCATGAAATGTAGTTTTTGAAACTGTCTCTGTTTCTTGAGCGCGCGCTAACGGCTAGTATTGGTCCCACAGTAAAAAATGACTTACTTATCTACATTCTTAAGCAAAGCGCTACCACAGCGCCCAGTGTAATCGCTGAGTTCAAACAATCAAGTCAAATTAAGAAAAATGTTATTTCTTGGAGTCCAATTTTCACATTTATCACATTTATAAAGTCAAAGTGCAAAATCAGTTTAATTGAGTCCCACAATCAATCGTTTCACTGTTGAAAGTGATGCAACCTAGTAATATCAAGAAAGTATTGCTAAATAACATGTTGTTAAAAACTTGTGACGCAACCGTTGTAACTCACATGGACTGCTACCATTAGAAAGTAAATGAAATGCAGTTTTTGAAACTGTCTCTGCTTCTTGAGCGAGCGCTAACGGCTAGTATTGGTCCCACAGTAAAGAATGACTTATTTATCTAAATTTTTGAATGAAGCGTTACCACAGCGCGCATTGTAATTGCTGAGTTCCAGCAATCGTGTCAAATTAAAAATAATGTTATTTCTTGGAGTCCAAGTGTCTCATTTTTCACATTTATAAGGTCAAAGTCTAAAATCAGTTCAATTAAGTCCCACAGTCAATCGTTTCACTGTTGAAAGCGATGAAACCTAGTAATATCAGAAAAATATTGCTAAATACATGTTGTTACGAATATGTGACGCGACCGTTGAAACTCAAATGGACTGATACTGTTAGAGAGTCCATGAAATGTAGTTTTTGAAACTGTCTCTGTTTCTTGAGCGCGCGCTAACGGCTAGTATTGGTCCCACAGTAAAAAATGACTTACTTATCTACATTCTTAAGCAAAGCGCTACCACAGCGCCCAGTGTAATCGCTGAGTTCAAACAATCAAGTCAAATTAAGAAAAATGTTATTTCTTGGAGTCCAATTTTCTCATTTTTCACATTTATAAGGTCAAAGTCTAAAATCAGTTCAATTAAGTCCCACAGTCAATCGTTTCACTGTTGAAGCGATGCAACCTAGTAGTATGAGAAAAATATTGCTAAATACATGTTGGTACGAATATGTGACGCAACCGTTGTAACTCAAACGGACTGATACCGGTAGAAAGCCAATGAAATGTAGTTTTTGAAACTGTCTCTGTTTCTTGAGCGCTCGCTAACGGCTAGAATAGGTCCCACAGTAAAAAATGACTTACTTATCTACATTTTTAAATAAAGCGCTACCACTGCGCCCAATTTAATCGCTGAGTTCCAGCAATCATGTCAAATTAAGAAAAATGTTGTTTCTTGGAGTCCAGTTCTCTCATTTATGGCATTTATAAGGTCAAAATCTAAAATCAGTTCAATTAAGTCCCACAGTCAATCGTTTCACAGTTAAAAGCTATGCAACCTAGTAATATCAGAAAAGTATCGCTAAATAACATGTTGGTATAAACTTGTGACGCAACAGTTGTAACTCAAATGGACTGGTACCATTACAAACTAAATGAATTGCAGTTTTTGAAACTGTCTCTGCTTCTTGAGCGCGCGCTAACGGCTAGGATTGGTGCCACAGTAAAAAAAGACATATTTATCTACATTCTTAAGCAAAGCGCTACCACAGCGCCCAGTGTAATCGCTGAGTTCAAACAATCAAGTCAAATTAAGAAGAATGTTATTTCTTGGAGTCCAATTTTTTCAATTATCACATTTATAAGGTCAAAGTCTAAAATCAGTTCAATTAAGGCCCACAGTCAATCGTTTCACTGTTAAAAGCGATGCAACCTAGTAATATCAGAAAAGTATCGCTAAAAAACATATTGGTATCAACTTGTGGCGCAAGCGTTGTAACTCAAATGGACTAGTACCATTACAAACTAATTGAAATGAAGTTTTTGAAAATGTCTCTGTTTCTGAAACGCGCGCTAACGGCTAGTATTGGTCCCACAGTAAAGAATGACTTATTTATCTAAATTTTTGAATAAAGCGTTACCACAGCGCGCATTGTAATTGCTGAGTTCCAGCAATCGTGTCAAATTAAAAATAATGTTATTTCTTGGAGTCCAAGTGTCTCATTTTTCACATTTATAAGGTCAAAGTCTAAAATCAGTTCAATTAAGTCCCACAGTCAATCGTTTCACTGTTGAAAGCGATGAAACCTAGTAATATCAGAAAAATATTGCTAAATACATGTTGTTACGAATATGTGACGCGACCGTTGAAACTCAAATGGACTGATACTGTTAGAGAGTCCATGAAATGTAGTTTTTGAAACTGTCTCTGTTTCTTGAGCGCGCGCTAACGGCTAGTATTGGTCCCACAGTAAAAAATGACTTACTTATCTACATTCTTAAGCAAAGCGCTACCACAGCGCCCAGTGTAATCGCTGAGTTCAAACAATCAAGTCAAATTAAGAAAAATGTTATTTCTTGGAGTCCAATTTTCACATTTATCACATTTATAAAGTCAAAGTGCAAAATCAGTTTAATTGATTCCCACAATCAATCGTTTCACTGTTGAAAGTGATGCAACCTAGTAATATCAAGAAAGTATTGCTAAATAACATGTTGTTAAAAACTTGTGACGCAACCGTTGTAACTCAAATGGACTGCTACCATTAGAAAGTAAATGAAATGCAGTTTTTGAAACTGTCTCTGCTTTTTGAGCGAGCGCTAACGGCTAGTATTGGTCCCACAGTAAAGAATGACTTATTTATCTAAATTTTTGAATGAAGCGTTACCACAGCCCGCATTGTAATTGCTGAGTTCCAGCAATCGTGTCAAATTAAAAATAATGTTATTTCTTGGAGTCCAAGTGTCTCATTTTTCACATTTATAAGGTCAAAGTCTAAAATCAGTTCAATTAAGTCCCACAGTCAATCGTTTCACTGTTGAAAGCGATGAAACCTAGTAATATCAGAAAAATATTGCTAAATACATGTTGTTACGAATATGTGATGCGACCGTTGAAACTCAAATGGACTGATACTGTTAGAGAGTCCATGAAATGTAGTTTTTGAAACTGTCTCTGTTTCTTGAGCGCGCGCTAACGGCTAGTATTGGTCCCACAGTAAAAAATGACTTACTTATCTACATTCTTAAGCAAAGCGCTACCACACCGCCCAGTGTAATCGCTGAGTTCAAACAATCAAGTCAAATTAAGAAAAATGTTATTTCTTGGAGTCCAATTTTCTCATTTTTCACATTTATAAGGTCAAAGTCTAAAATCAGTTCAATTAAGTCCCACAGTCAATCGTTTCACTGTTGAAAGCGATGCAACCTAGTAGTATGAGAAAAATATTGCTAAATACATGTTGGTACGAATATGTGACGCAACCGTTGTAACTCAAACGGACTGATACCGGTAGAAAGCCAATGAAATGTAGTTTTTGAAACTGTCTCTGTTTCTTGAGCGCTCGCTAACGGCTAGAATAGGTCCCACAGTAAAAAATGACTTACTTATCTACATTTTTAAATAAAGCGCTACCACTGCGCCCAATTTAATCGCTGAGTTCCAGCAATCATGTCAAATTAAGAAAAATGTTGTTTCTTGGAGTCCAGTTCTCTCATTTATGGCATTTATAAGGTCAAAATCTAAAATCAGTTCAATTAAGTCCCACAGTCAATCGTTTCACAGTTAAAAGCTATGCAACCTAGTAATATCAGAAAAGTATCGCTAAATAACATGTTGGTATAAACTTGTGACGCAACAGTTGTAACTCAAATGGACTGGTACCATTACAAACTAAATGAATTGCAGTTTTTGAAACTGTCTCTGCTTCTTGAGCGCGCGCTAACGGCTAGGATTGGTGCCACAGTAAAAAAAGACATATTTATCTACATTCTTAAGCAAAGCGCTACCACAGCGCCCAGTGTAATCGCTGAGTTCAAACAATCAAGTCAAATTAAGAAGAATGTTATTTCTTGGAGTCCAATTTTTTCAATTATCACATTTATAAGGTCAAAGTCTAAAATCAGTTCAATTAAGGCCCAAAGTCAATCGATTCAATGATAAAAGCGATGCAACCTAGTAATATAAGAAACATATCGCTCAATACATGTTGGTAGGAATATGTGTCGCAACCGTTGTAACTCAAATAGACTGATACTGTTAGAGAGTCCATGAAATGTAGTTCTTGAAACTATCTCTATTTCTTCAGCGCGCTAACGGCTAGTATTGGTCCCACAGTAAAGAATGACTTATTTATCTAAATTTTTGAATGAAGCGTTACCACAGCGCGCAGTGTAATTGCTGAGTTCCAGCAATCGGGTCAAATTAAGAATAATGTTATTTCTTGGAGTCCAAGTGTCTCATTTTTCACATTTATAAGGTCAAAGTCTAAAATCAGTTCAATTAAGGCCCAAAGTCAATCGATTCACAGTTAAAAGCGATGCAACCTAGCAATATCAGAAAAGTATCGCAAAAAAACATGTTGGTATCAACTTGTGACGCAACCGTTGTAACTCAAATGGACTGGTACTATTTCAAACTAAATGAAAAGCAGTTTTGGAAACTGTCTCTGATTCTTGAGCGCGAGCTAAAGGCTAGGATTGGTCCCACAGTAAAAAATGACTTATTTATCTACATTCTTAAGCAAAGCGCTACCACAGCGCCCAATTTACTCGCTGAATTCAAACAATCAAGTCAAATTAAGAAGAATGTTATTTCTTGGAGTCCAGTTGTCTCATTTTCCACATTTATAAGGTTAAAGTTTAAAATCAGTTCAATTAAGTCCCACAGTCAATCGTTTCACAGTTAAAAGCGATGCAACCTAGTATTATCAGAAAAGTATCGCTAAATAACATGTTGGTATAAACTTGTGACGCAACAGTTTTAACTTAAATGGACTGGCACCATTACAAACTAAATAAAATGCAGTTTTTGAAACTGTCTCTGCTTCTTGAGCGAGCGCTAACGGCTAGTATTGGTCCCACAGTAAAGAATGACTTATTTATCTAAATTTTTGAATGAAGCGTTACCACAGCGCGCAGTGTAATTGCTGAGTTCAGCAATCGTGTCAAATTAAAAATAATGTTATTTCTTGGAGTCCAAGTGTCTCATTTTTCACATTTATAAGGTCAAAGTCTAAAATCAGTTCAATTAAGTCCCACAGTCAATCGTTTCACTGTTGAAAGCGATGAAACCTAGTAGTATCAGAAAAATATTGCTAAATACATGTTGTTACGAATATGTGACGCGACCGTTGAAACTCAAATGGACTGATACTGTTAGAGAGTCCATGAAATGTAGTTTTTGAAACTGTCTCTGTTTCTTGAGCGCGCGCTAACGGCTAGAATAGGTCCCACAGAAGAAAATGACTTACTTATCTACATTTTTAAATAAAGCGCTACCACAGCGCCCAATTTAATCGCTGAGTTCCAGCAATCATGTCAAATTAAGCAGAATGTTATTTCTTGGAGTCCAGTTCTCTCATTTATGGCATTTATAAGGTCAAAGTCTAAAATCAGTTCAATTAAGTCCCACAGTTAATCGTTTCACAGTTAAAAGCGATGCAACCTAGTAATATCAGAAAAGTATCGCTAAATAACATGTTGGTATAAACTTGTGACGCAACAGTTGTAACTCAAATGGACTGGCACCATTACAAACTAAATAAAATGCAGTTTTTGAAACTGTCTCTGCTTCTCGAGCGCGCGCTAACAGCTAGTATTGGTCCCACAGTAAAGAATGACTTATTTATCTAAATTTTTGAATGACGCGTGACCACAGCCCGCAGTGTAATTGCTGAGTTCCAGCAATCGTGTCAAATTAAGAATAATGTTATTTCTTGGAGTCAAAGTGTCTCATTTTTCACATTTATAAGGTCAAAGTCTAAAATCAGTTTAATTAAGGCCCACAGTCAATCGTTTCACTGTTAAAAGCGATGCAACCTAGTAATATCAGAAAAGTATCGCTAAAAAACATATTGGTATCAACTTGTGGCGCAAGCGTTGTAACTCAAATGGACTAGTACCATTACAAACTAATTGAAATGAAGTTATTGAAAATGTCTCTTTTTCTGAAACGCGCGCTAACGGCTAGTATTGGTCCCACAGTAAAGAATGACTTTTTTATCTAAATTTTTGAATAAAGCGTTACCACAGCGCGCATTGTAATTGCTGAGTTCCAGCAATCGTGTCAAATTAAAAATAATGTTATTTCTTGGAGTCCAAGTGTCTCATTTTTCACATTTATAAGGTCAAAGTCTAAAATCAGTTCAATTAAGTCCCACAGTCAATCGTTTCACTGTTGAAAGCGATGAAACCTAGTAATATCAGAAAAATATTGCTAAATACATGTTGTTACGAATATGTGACGCGACCGTTGAAACTCAAATGGACTGATACTGTTAGAGAGTCCATGAAATGTAGTTTTTGAAACTGTCTCTGTTTCTTGAGCGCGCGCTAACGGCTAGTATTGGTCCCACAGTAAAAAATGACTTACTTATCTACATTCTTAAGCAAAGCGCTACCACAGCGCCCAGTGTAATCGCTGAGTTCAAACAATCAAGTCAAATTAAGAAAAATGTTATTTCTTGGAGTCCAATTTTCACATTTATCACATTTATAAAGTCAAAGTGCAAAATCAGTTTAATTGAGTCCCACAATCAATCGTTTCACTGTTGAAAGTGATGCAACCTAGTAATATCAAGAAAGTATTGCTAAATAACATGTTGTTAAAAACTTGTGACGCAACCGTTGTAACTCAAATGGACTGCTACCATTAGAAAGTAAATGAAATGCAGTTTTTGAAACTGTCTCTATTTCTTCCGCGTGCGCTAACGGCTAGGATTGGTCCCACAGTAAAAGATGACTTAATTATAAAAGTTTCTAAATAAAGCGCTACCACAGCGCCAAGTGTAATCGCTCAGTTCCAGCAATCAGCTAAATTAAGAAGAATGTTATTTCTTGGAGTCCAATTGTCTCATTTATTGCTTTTATAAGGTGAAGTTCGAAAATCAGTACAATTAAGTCCCACAGTCAATCGTTTCATTGTTAAAAGCGATGCAACCTAGTAATATCAGATAAATATCTTAAGTACATGTTGGTACGAATATGTGACGCAACCATTTTTACTCAAACGCATTGATACCGTTAAAAAATCAATGAAATGTAGTTTTTGAAACTGTCTTTATTCCTTCAGCGATTGGTGCCACAATAAAAGATGACTTATTTATCCGAATTTTTAAATAAAGCGCTGTGACAGCGCCAAGTGTAATCGATCAGTTCCAGCAATCTTGACAATGTTATTTCTTGGAGTCCAATTGTCTCATATATGACATTCATCAGGTCAAAGTCCAAAGCAGATCAATTAAGTCCCACAGTCAATCGTTTCACTGTTAAAAGCGATGCAACCTAGTAATATCAGAAAAAGATCGCTAAATACATGTTGGTACGAATATGTGACGCAACCGTTGTAACTCAAACGGATTTATACCATTAGGAAATCAATGAAATGTGGTTTTTAAAACTTTGGCTATTTCTTCGGCGCGCCCTAACGGCTAGGATTGGTCCTACAGTAAAAATGACTTATTTATATAAATTTTTAAATAAAGCGATACCACAGCGCCAAGTGTAATCGCTCAGTTCCAGCAATCAGCCAAATTAAAAAGAATGTTATTTCTTGCAGTCCAATTCTCTCATTCATTACTTTTATAAGGTTAAATTCGAAAATCAGTTCAATTAAGTCCCACAGTCAATCGTTTCATTGTTAAAAGCGATGCAACCTAGTAATATCAGATAAATATCGCTAAATACATGTTGGTACGAATATGTGACGCAACCGTTTTAACTCAAACGCACTGATACCGTTAGAAATATAATGAAATGTAGTTTTTGAAACTGTTTCTATTTCTTCAGCGATTGGTCCCACAGTAAAAGATGACTTATTTATCTGAATTTTTAAATAAAGCGCTATGACAGCGCCAAGTGTAATCGCTCAGTTCCAGCAATCATGCCAATGTTTTTTCTTGGATTCCAATTGTCTCATTTATGACATTTATAAAGTCAAAATGTAAAATCAGTTTAATTAAGTCCCACAGTCAATCGTTTCACTGTTAAAAGCGATGCAACCTAGTAATATCAGAAAAGGATCGCTAAATACATGTTCATACGAATATGTGACGCAACTGTTGTAACTCAAATGGACTGGTACCATTACAAACTAAATGAAATGCAGTTTTTGAAACTGTCTCTGTTTCTGAAGCGCGCGCTAACGCCTAGG
The DNA here is from genome assembly GCF_029227915.1 of Hydractinia symbiolongicarpus. NCBI lineage: Eukaryota > Metazoa > Cnidaria > Hydrozoa > Anthoathecata > Hydractiniidae > Hydractinia > Hydractinia symbiolongicarpus. Next base: position 27,989,226 of record NC_079879.1, read on the forward strand.
ATAGCTCCCACAGTAAAAATTGACTTACTTATCTGCATTTTTAAATAAAACGCTACCACAGCGCGCAGTGTAATCGCTGAGTTCAAACAATCAAGTCAAATTAAGAAGAATGTTATTTCTTGGAGTCTAGTTGTCTCATTTATGGCATTTATAAGGTCAAAGTCTAAAATCAGTTCAATTAAGTCCCACTGTCAATCGTTTCACTGTTGAAAGCGATGCAACCTAGTAATATCAGAAAAATATCGCTAAATAACATGTTGGTATAAACTTGTGACGCAACCGTTGTAACTCAAATGGACTGGTACCATTAGAAAGTTAATGAAATACAGTTTTTGAAACTGTCCCTATTTCTTCAGCGCGCGCTAACGGCTAGGATTGGTCCCACAGTAAAAAATGACTTATTGATATTTAAATTTTAAATAAAGCACTATCACAGCGCCATGTGTAATCGCTCAGTTCCAGCAATCATGCTAAATTAATAAGAATGTTATTTCTTGGAGTCCAATTGTCTCATTTATCACATTTATAAGGTCAAAATCGAAAATCAGTTCAATTCAGTTCAACAGTCAATCATTTCCTTGTTAAAAGCGATGCAACCTAGTAATGTCAGAAAAATATCGCTAAATACATGTTGGTACGAATATGTGACGCAACCGTTGTAACTCAAACGGATTTATACCGTTAGGAAATCAATGAAATGTGGTTTTTAAAACTTTGGCTATTTCTTCGGCGCGCCCTAACGGCTAGGATTGGTCCTACAGTAAAAATGACTTATTTATATAAATTTTTAAATAAAGCGATACCACAGCGCCAAGTGTAATCGCTCAGTTCCAGTAATCAGCCAAATTAAAAAGAATGTTATTTCTTGCAGTCCAATTCTCTCATTCATTACTTTTATAAGGTTAAATTCGAAAATCAGTTCAATTAAGTCCCACAGTCAATCGTTTCATTGTTAAAAGCGATGCAACCTAGTAATATCAGATAAATATCGCTAAATACATGTTGGTACGAATATGTGACGCAACCGTTTTAACTCAAACGCACTGATACCGTTAGAAATATAATGAAATGTAGTTTTTGAAACTGTTTCTATTTCTTCAGCGATTGGTCCCACAGTAAAAGATGACTTATTTATCTGAATTTTTAAATAAAGTGCTATGACAGCGCCAAGTGTAATCGCTCAGTTCCAGCAATCATGCCAATGTTTTTTCTTGGATTCCAATTGTCTCATTTATGACATTTATAAAGTCAAAATGTAAAATCAGTTTAATTAAGTCCCACAGTCAATCGTTTCACTGTTAAAAGCGATGCAACCTAGTAATGTCAGAAAAATATCGCTAAATACATGTTGGTAAAAACTGGTGAGGCAACTGTTGTAACTCAAATGGACTGGTACCATTACAAACTAAATGAAATGCAGTTTTTGAAACTCTCTCTGTTTCTGAAGCGCGCGCTAACGCCTAGGATAGCTCCCACAGTAAAAATTGACTTACTTATCTGCATTTTTAAATAAAACGCTACCACAGCGCGCAGTGTAATCGCTGAGTTCAAACAATCAAGTCAAATTAAGAAGAATGTTATTTCTTGGAGTCCAGTTGTCTCATTTATGGCATTTATAAGGTCAAAGTCTAAAATCAGTTCAATTAAGTCCCACTGTCAATCGTTTCACTGTTGAAAGCGATGCAAGCTAGAAATATCAGAAAAGTATCGCTAAATAACATGTTGGTATAACCTTGTGGGGCAACCGTTGTAACTCAAATGGACTGGTACCATTACAAACTAAATGAAATGCAGTTTTTGAAACTGTCTCTGTTTCTGAAGCGCGCGCTAACGCCTAGGATAGCTCCCACAGTAAAAATTGACTTACTTATCTGCATCTTTAAATGAAACGCTACCACAGCGCGCAGTGTAATCGCTGAGTTCAAACAATCAAGTCAAATTAAGAAGAATGTTATTTCTTGGAGTCCAGTTGTCTCATTTATGGCATTTATAAGGTCAAAGTCTAAAATCAGTTCAATTAAGTCCCACTGTCAATCGTTTCACTGTTGAAAGCGATGCAACCTAGTAGTATGAGAAAAATATTGCTAAATACATGTTGGTACGAATATGTGACGCAACCGTTGTAACTCAAACGGACTGATACCGGTAGAAAGCCAATGAAATGTAGTTTTTGAAACTGTCTCTGTTTCTTGAGCGCTCGCTAACGGCTAGAATAGGTCCCACAGTAAAAAATGACTTACTTATCTACATTTTTAAATAAAGCGCTACCACTGCGCCCAATTTAATCGCTGAGTTCCAGCAATCATGTCAAATTAAGAAAAATGTTGTTTCTTGGAGTCCAGTTCTCTCATTTATGGCATTTATAAGGTCAAAGTCTAAAATCAGTTCAATTAAGTCCCACAGTCAATCGTTTCACAGTTAAAAGCTATGCAACCTAGTAATATCAGAAAAGTATCGCTAAATAACATGTTGGTATAAACATGTGACTCAACAGTTGTAACTCAATTGGACTGGTACCATTACAAGCTAAATGAATTGCAGTTTTTGAAACTGTCTCTGCTACTTGAGCGCGCGCTAACGGCTAGGATTGGTCTCACAGTAAAAAATGACTTATTTATCTACATTCTTAAGCAAAGCGCTACCACAGCGCCCGGTGTAATCGCTGAGTTCAAACAATCAAGTCAAATTAAGAAGAATGTTATTTCTTGGAGTCCAGTTGTCTCATTTATGGCATTTATAAGGTCAAAGTCTAAAATCAGTTCAATTAAGTCCCACAGTCAATCGTTTCACTGTTGAAAGCGATGCAACCTAGTAGTATGAGAAAAATATTGCTAAATACATGTTGGTACGAATATGTGACGCAACCGTTGTAACTCAAACGGACTGATACCGGTAGAAAGCCAATGAAATGTAGTTTTTGAAACTGTCTCTGTTTCTTGAGCGCTCGCTAACGGCTAGAATAGGTCCCACAGTAAAAAATTACTTACTTATCTACATTTTTAAATAAAGCGCTACCACTGCGCCCAATTTAATCGCTGAGTTCCAGCAATCATGTCAAATTAAGAAAAATGTTGTTTCTTGGAGTCCAGTTCTCTCATTTATGGCATTTATAAGGTCAAAGTCTAAAATCAGTTCAATTAAGTCCCACAGTCAATCGTTTCACAGTTAAAAGCGACACAACCTTGTAATATCAGAAAATTATTACTAAATACATGTTGGTACGAATATGTGACGCAACCGTTGTAACTCAAACGGACAGATAGCGTTAGAGAGTCCATGAAATGTAGTTCTTGAAACTATCTCTATTTCTTCAGCGTGCTAACGGCTAGTATTGGTCCCACAGTATAGAATCACTTATTTATCTAAGTTTTAAAATGAAGCGTTACCACAGCGCGCAGTGTAATCGCTGAGCTCCAGCAATCGGGTCAAATTAAGAAGAATGTTATTTCTTGGAGTCCAAGTGTCTCATTTATCAAATTTATAAGGTCAAAGTCTAAAATCAGTTCAATTAAGTCCCACAGTCAATCGTTTCACTGTTGAAAGCGATGCAACCTAGTAGTATGAGAAAAATATTGCTAAATACATGTTGGTACGAATATGTGACGCAACCGTTGTAACTCAAACGGACTGATACCGGTAGAAAGCCAATGAAATGTAGTTTTTGAAACTGTCTCTGTTTCTTGAGCGCTCGCTAACGGCTAGAATTGGTCCCACAGTAAAAAATGACTTACTTATCTACATTTTTAAATAAAGCGCTACCACTGCGCCCAATTTAATCGCTGAGTTCCAGCAATCATGTCAAACTAAGAAAAATGTTGTTTCTTGGAGTCCAGTTCTCTCATTTATGGCATTTATAAGGTTAAAATCTAAAATCAGTTCAATTAAGTCCCACAGTCAATCGTTTCACAGTTAAAAGCTATGCAACCTAGTAATATCAGAAAAGTATCGCTAAATAACATGTTGGTATAAACTTGTGACGCAACAGTTGTAACTCAAATGGACTGGTACCATTACAAACTAAATGAATTGCAGTTTTTGAAACTGTCTCTGCTTCTTGAGCGCGCGCTAACGGCTAGGATTGGTGCCACAGTAAAAAAAGACATATTTATCTACATTCTTAAGCAAAGCGCTACCACAGCGCCCAGTGTAATCGCTGAGTTCAAACAATCAAGTCAAATTAAGAAGAATGTTATTTCTTGGAGTCCAATTTTTTCAATTATCACATTTATAAGGTCAAAGTCTAAAATCAGTTCAATTAAGGCCCAAAGTCAATCGATTCAATGATAAAAGCGATGCAACCTAGTAATATCAGAAACATATCGCTCAATACATGTTGGTAGGAATATGTGACGCAACCGTTGTAACTCAAATGGACTGATACTGTTAGAGAGTCCATGAAATGTAGTTCTTGAAACTATCTCTATTTCTTCAGCGCGCTAACGGCTAGTATTGGTCCCACAGTAAAGAATGACTTATTTATCTAAATTCTTGAATGAAGCGTTACCACAGCGCGCAGTGTAATTGCTGAGTTCCAGCAATCGGGTCAAATTAAGAATAATGTTATTTCTTGGAGTCCAAGTGTCTCATTTTTCACATTTATAAGGTCAAAGTCTAAAATCAGTTCAATTAAGGCCCAAAGTCAATCGATTCACAGTTAAAAGCGATGCAACCTAGCAATATCAGAAAAGTATCGCAAAAAACATGTTGGTATCAACTTGTGACGCAACCGTTGTAACTCAAATGGACTGGTACTATTGCAAACTAAATGAAAAGCAGTTTTGGAAACTGTCTCTGCTTCTTGAGCGCGAGCTAAAGGCTAGGATTGGTCCCACAGTAAAAAATGACTTATTTATCTACATTCTTAAGCGAAGCGCTACCACAGCGCCCAATTTAATCGCTGAATTCAAACAATCAAGTCAAATTAAGAAGAATGTTATTTCTTGGAGTCCAGTTGTCTCATTTTTCACATTTATAAGGTCAAAGTCTAAAATCAGTTCAATTAAGTCCCACAGTCAATCGTTTCACTGTTGAAAGCGATGAAACCTAGTAGTATCAGAAAAATATTGCTAAATACATGTTGTTACGAATATGTGACGCGACCGTTGAAACTCAAATGGACTGATACTGTTAGAGAGTCCATGAAATGTAGTTTTTGAAACTGTCTCTGCTTCTTGAGCGCGCGCTAACGGCTAGAATAGGTCCCACAGAGAAAAATGACTTACTTATCTACATTTTTAAATAAAGCGCTACCACAGCGCCCAATTTAATCGCTGAGTTCCAGCAATCATGTCAAATTAAGCAGAATGTTATTTCTTGGAGTCCAGTTGTCTCATTTTTCACATTTATAAGGTCAAAGTCTAAAATCAGTTCAATTAAGTCCCACAGTCAATCGTTTCACAGTTAAAAGCGATGCAACCTAGTATTATCAGAAAAGTATCGCTAAATAACATGTTGGTATAAACTTGTGACGCAACAGTTGTAACTCAAATGGACTGGCACCATTACAAACTAAATAAAATGCAGTTTTTGAAACTGTCTCTGCTTCTTGAGCGCGCGCTAACGGCTAGTATTGGTCCCACAGTAAAGAATGACTTATTTATCTAAATTTTTGAATGAAGCGTTACCACAGGGCGCAGCGTAATTGCTGAGTTCCAGCAATCGTGTCAAATTAAAAATAATGTTATTTCTTGGAGTCCAAGTGTCTCATTTTTCACATTTATAAGGTCAAAGTCTAAAATCAGTTCAATTAAGTCCCACAGTCAATCGTTTCACTGTTGAAAGCGATGAAACCTAGTAGTATCAGAAAAATATTGCTAAATACATGTTGTTACGAATATGTGACGCGACCGTTGAAACTCAAATGGACTGATACTGTTAGAGAGTCCATGAAATGTAGTTTTTGAAACTGTCTCTGTTTCTTGAGCGCGCGCTAACGGCTAGAATAGGTCCCACAGAAAAAAATGACTTACTTATCTACATTTTTAAATAAAGCGCTACCACAGCGCCCAATTTAATCGCTGAGTTCCAGCAATCATGTCAAATTAAGAAAAATGTTGTTTCTTGGAGTCCAGTTCTCTCATTTATGGCATTTATAAGGTCAAAGTCTAAAATCAGTTCAATTAAGTCCCACAGTTAATCGTTTTACAGTTAAAAGCGATGCAACCTAGTAATATCAGAAAAGTATCGCTAAATAACATGTTGGTATAAACTTGTGACGCAACAGTTGTAACTCAAATGGACTGGCACCATTACAAACTAAATAAAATGCAGTTTTTGAAACTGTCTCTGCTTTTCGAGCACGCGCTAACGGCTAGTATTGGTCCCACAGTAAAGAATGACTTATTTATCTAAATTTTTGAATGACGCGTGACCACAGCGCGCAGTGTAATTGCTGAGTTCCAGCAATCGTGTCAAATTAAGAATAATGTTATTTCTTGGAGTCAAAGTGTCTCATTTTTCACATTTATAAGGTCAAAGTCTAAAATCAGTTTAATTAAGGCCCACAGTCAATCGTTTCACTGTTAAAAGCGATGCAACCTAGTAATATCAGAAAAGTATCGCTAAAAAACATATTGGTATCAACTTGTGGCGCAAGCGTTGTAACTCAAATGGACTAGTACCATTACAAACTAATTGAAATGAAGTTTTTGAAAATGTCTCTGTTTCTGAAACGCGCGCTAACGGCTAGTATTGGTCCCACAGTAAAGAATGACTTATTTATCTAAATTTTTGAATAAAGCGTTACCACAGCGCGCAGTGTAATTGCTGAGTTCCAGCAATCGTGTCAAATTAAAAATAATGTTATTTCTTGGAGTCCAAGTGTCTCATTTTTCACATTTATAAGGTCAAAGTCTAAAATCAGTTCAATTAAGTCCCACAGTCAATCGTTTCACTGTTGAAAGCGATGAAACCTAGTAGTATCAGAAAATTATTGCTAAATACATGTTGTTACGAATATGTGACGCGACCGTTGAAACTCAAATGGACTGATACTGTTAGAGAGTCCATGAAATGTAGTTTTTGAAACTGTCTCTGTTTCTTGAGCGCGCGCTAACGGCTAGAATAGGTCCCACAGAAAAAAATGACTTACTTATCTACATTTTTAAATAAAGCGCTACCACAGCGCCCAATTTAATCGCTGAGTTCCAGCAATCATGTCAAATTAAGAAAAATGTTGTTTCTTGGAGTCCAGTTCTCTCATTTATGGCATTTATAAGGTCAAAGTCTAAAATCAGTTTAATTAAGTCCCACAGTTAATCGTTTCACTGTTAAAAGCGATGCAACCTGGTAATATCAGAAAAGTATCGCTAAATAACATGTTGGTATAAACTTGTGACGCAACAGTTGTAACTCAAATGGACTGGCACCATTACAAACTAAATAAAATGCAGCTTTTGAAACTGTCTCTGCTTCTCGAGCGCGCGCTAACGGCTAGTATTGGTCCCACAGTAAAGAATGACTTATTTATCTAAATTTTTGAATGACGCGTGACCACAGCGCGCAGTGTAATTGCTGAGTTCCAGCAATCGTGTCAAATTAAGAATAATGTTATTTCTTGGAGTCAAAGTGTCTCATTTTTCACATTTATAAGGTCAAAGTCTAAAATCAGTTCAATTAAGTCCCACAGTCAATCGTTTCACTGTTGAAAGCGATGAAACCTAGTAGTATCAGAAAAATATTGCTAAATACATGTTGTTACGAATATGTGACGCGACCGTTGAAACTCAAATGGACTGATACTGTTAGAGAGTCCATGAAATGTAGTTTTTGAAACTGTCTCTGTTTCTTGAGCGCGCGCTAACGGCTAGAATAGGTCCCACAGAAAAAAATGACTTACTTATCTACATTTTTAAATAAAGCGCTACCACAGCGCCCAATTTAATCGCTGAGTTCCAGCAATCATGTCAAATTAAGAAAAATGTTGTTTCTTGGAGTCCAGTTCTCTCATTTATGGCATTTATAAGGTCAAAGTCTAAAATCAGTTCAATTAAGTCCCACAGTTAATCGTTTTACAGTTAAAAGCGATGCAACCTAGTAATATCAGAAAAGTATCGCTAAATAACATGTTGGTATAAACTTGTGACGCAACAGTTGTAACTCAAATGGACTGGCACCATTACAAACTAAATAAAATGCAGTTTTTGAAACTGTCTCTGCTTTTCGAGCACGCGCTAACGGCTAGTATTGGTCCCACAGTAAAGAATGACTTATTTATCTAAATTTTTGAATGACGCGTGACCACAGCGCGCAGTGTAATTGCTGAGTTCCAGCAATCGTGTCAAATTAAGAATAATGTTATTTCTTGGAGTCAAAGTGTCTCATTTTTCACATTTATAAGGTCAAAGTCTAAAATCAGTTTAATTAAGGCCCACAGTCAATCGTTTCACTGTTAAAAGCGATGCAACCTAGTAATATCAGAAAAGTATCGCTAAAAAACATATTGGTATCAACTTGTGGCGCAAGCGTTGTAACTCAAATGGACTAGTACCATTACAAACTAATTGAAATGAAGTTTTTGAAAATGTCTCTGTTTCTGAAACGCGCGCTAACGGCTAGTATTGGTCCCACAGTAAAGAATGACTTATTTATCTAAATTTTTGAATAAAGCGTTACCACAGCGCGCAGTGTAATTGCTGAGTTCCAGCAATCGTGTCAAATTAAAAATAATGTTATTTCTTGGAGTCCAAGTGTCTCATTTTTCACATTTATAAGGTCAAAGTCTAAAATCAGTTCAATTAAGTCCCACAGTCAATCGTTTCACTGTTGAAAGCGATGAAACCTAGTAGTATCAGAAAATTATTGCTAAATACATGTTGTTACGAATATGTGACGCGACCGTTGAAACTCAAATGGACTGATACTGTTAGAGAGTCCATGAAATGTAGTTTTTGAAACTGTCTCTGTTTCTTGAGCGCGCGCTAACGGCTAGAATAGGTCCCACAGAAAAAAATGACTTACTTATCTACATTTTTAAATAAAGCGCTACCACAGCGCCCAATTTAATCGCTGAGTTCCAGCAATCATGTCAAATTAAGAAAAATGTTGTTTCTTGGAGTCCAGTTCTCTCATTTATGGCATTTATAAGGTCAAAGTCTAAAATCAGTTTAATTAAGTCCCACAGTTAATCGTTTCACTGTTAAAAGCGATGCAACCTGGTAATATCAGAAAAGTATCGCTAAATAACATGTTGGTATAAACTTGTGACGCAACAGTTGTAACTCAAATGGACTGGCACCATTACAAACTAAATAAAATGCAGCTTTTGAAACTGTCTCTGCTTCTCGAGCGCGCGCTAACGGCTAGTATTGGTCCCACAGTAAAGAATGACTTATTTATCTAAATTTTTGAATGACGCGTGACCACAGCGCGCAGTGTAATTGCTGAGTTCCAGCAATCGTGTCAAATTAAGAATAATGTTATTTCTTGGAGTCAAAGTGTCTCATTTTTCACATTTATAAGGTCAAAGTCTAAAATCAGTTTAATTAAGGCCCACAGTCAATCGATTCACTGTTAAAAGCGATGCAACCTAGTAATATCAGAAAAGTATCGCTAAGAAACATATTGGTATCAACTTGTAGCGCAACCGTTGTAACTCAAATGGACTAGTACCATTACAAACTAATTGAAATGCAGTTTTTGAAAATGTCTCTGTTTCTGAAACGCGCGCAAACGCCTAGGATAGTTCCCACAGAAAAAATTGACTTACTTATTTGCATTTTTAAATAAAACGCTACGACAACGCCCAATTTAATCGCTGAGTTCCAGCAATCATGTCAAATTAAGAAAAATGTTGTTTTTTGGAGTCCAGTTCTCTCATTTATGGCATTTATAAGGTCAAAGTCTGAAATCAGTTCAATTAAGTCCCACAGTCAACCGTTTCACTGTTAAAAGCGATGCAACCTAGTAATATCAGAAAAGTATCGCTAAATAACATGTTGGTGTAAACTTGTGACGCAACAGTTGTAACTCAAATGGACTGGTACCATTACAAACTAAATGAAATGCAGTTTTTGAAACTGTCTCTGTTTCTTGAGCGCGCGCTAACGGCTAGAATAGATCCCACAGTAAAAATTGACTTACTTATCTACAGTTTTAAATAAAGCGCTACCACAGCGCCCAATTTAATCGCTGAGTTCCAGCAATCATGTCAAATTAAGAAAAATGTTGTTTCTTGGAGTCCAGTTCTCTCATTTATGGCATTTATAAGGTCAAAGTCAAAAATCAGTTCAATTAAGTCCCACAGTCAATCGTTTCACAGTTAAAAGCGATGCAACCTAGTAATATCAGAAAAGTATCGCTAAATAACATGTTGGTATAAACTTGTGACGCAACAGTTGTAACTCAAATGGACTGGTACCATTACAAACTAAAGGAAAAGCAGTTTTTGAAACTGTCTCTGCTTCTTGAGCGCGCGCTAACGGCTAGGATTGGTCCCACAGTAAAAAATGACTTACTTATCTACATTCTTAAGCAAAGCGCTACCACAGCGCCCAGTGTAATCGCTGAGTTCAAACAATCAAGTCAAATTAAGAAGAATGTTATTTCTTGGAGTCCAATTTTTTCATTTATCACATTTATAATGTCAAAGTCTAAAATCAGTTCAATTAAGTCCAACAGTCAATCGTTTCACAGTTAAAAGCGACGCAACCTAGTAATATCAGAAAAATATTGCTAAATACATGTTGGTACGAATATGTCACGCAACCGTTGTAACTCAAACGGACTGATACTGTTAGAGAGTCCATGAAATGTAGTTCTTGAAACTATCTCTATTTCTTTAGCGCGCTAACGGCTAGTATTGGTCCCACAGTAAAGAATGACTTATTTATCTAAATTTTTGAATGAAGCGTTACCACAGCGCGCAGTGTAATTGCTGAGTTCCAGCAATCGGGTCAAATTAAGAATAATGTTATTTCTTGGAGTCAAAGTGTCTCATTTTTCACATTTATAAGGTCAAAGTCTAAAATCAGTTCAATTAAGGCCCACAGTCAATCGTTTCACTGTTAAAAGCGATGCAACCTATCAATATCAGAAATGTATCGCAAAAAAACATGTTGGTATCAACTTGTGACGCAATCGTTGTAACTCAAATGGACTGGTACCATTGCAAACTAAATGAAAAGCAGTTTTGGAAACTGTCTCTGCTTCTTGAGCGCGAGCTAACGGCTAGGATTGGTCCCACAGTAAAAAATGACTTATTTATCTACATTCTTAAGCAAAGCGCTACCACAGCGCCCAATTTAACCGCTGAGTTCAAACAATCAAGTCAAATTAAGATGAATGTTATTTCTTGGAGTCCAGTTGTCTCATTTATGGCATTTATAAGGTCAAAGTCTGAAATCAGTTCAATTAAGTCCCACAGTCAACCGTTTCACAGTTAAAAGCGACGCAACCTAGTAATATCGGAAAAATATTGCTAAGTACATGTTGGTACGAATATGTGACGCAACCGTTGTAACTCAAAAGGACTGATACCATTACAAACTAAATAAAATGCAGTTTTTGAAACTGTCTCTGCTTCTTGCGCGCGCTAACGGCTAGTATTGGTCCCACAGTAAAGAATGACTTATTTATCTAAATTTTTGAATGAAGCGTTACCACAGCGCGCAGTGTAATTGCTGAGTTCCAGCAATCATGTCAAATTAAGAAAAATGTTGTTTCTTGGAGTCCAAGTGTCTCATTTTTCACATTTATAAGGTCAAAGTCTAAAATCAGTTCAATTAAGTCCCACAGTCAATCGTTTCACAGTTAAAAGCGACGCAACCTAGTAGTATCAGAAAAATATTGCTAAATACATGGTGTTACGAATATGTACCGCGACCGTTGAAACTCAAATGAACTGATACTGTTAGAGAGTCCATGAAATGTAGTTTTTGAAACTGTCTCTGTTTCTTGAGCGCGCGCTAACGGCTAGAATAGGTCCCACAGTAAAAAATGACTTACTTATCTACATTTTTAAATAAAGCGCTACCACAGCGTCCAATTTAATCGCTGAGTTCCAGCAATCATGTCAAATTAAGAAAAATGTTGTTTCTTGGAGTCCAGTTCTCTCATTTATGGCATTTATAAGGTCAAAGTCTAAAATCAGTTCAATTAAGTCCCACAGTCAATCGTTTCACAGTTAAACGCGATGCAACCTAGTAATATCAGAAAAGTATCGCTAAATAACATGTTGGTATCAACTTGTGACGCAACCGTTGTAACTCAAATGGACTGGTACCATTACAATCTAATTGAAATGCAGTTTTTGAAAATGTCTCTGTTTCTGAAACGCGCGCTAACGCCTAGGATAGGTCCCACAGTAAAGATTGACTCACTTATCTGCATTTTTAAATAAAACGCTACCACAGCGCCCAATTTAATCGCTGAGTTCAAACAATCTAGTCAAATTAAGAAAAATGTTATTTCTTGGAGTCCAGTTGCTCATTTATGGCATTTTTAAAGTCAAAGTCAGAAATCAGTTCAATTAAGTCCCACAGTCAACCGTTTCACAGTTAAAAGCGACGCAACCTAGTAATATCGGAAAAATATTGCTAAGTACATGTTTGTACGAATATGTGACGCAACCGTTGTAACTCAAAAGGACTGATACCGGTAGAAAGCAAATGAAATGTAGTTTGTGAAACTGTCTCTGTTTCTTGAGCGAGTGCTAACGGCTAGGATTGGTCCCACAGTAAAAAATGAATATTTCATCTACATTTTTAAATAAGGCGCTACCACAGCAACCAGTTTAATCGTTGAATGCCAGCAATCATGTCAAACTAAGAAAAATGTTATTTCTTGGATTCCAGTTTTCTTTTTAATCACATTTATAAGGTTAAAGACCAAAATCAGTTCAATTAAGTCCCACAGTCAATCGTTTCACTGTTAAAAGCGATGCAACCTAGTAATATCAGAAACATATCGTTCAATACATGTTGGTAGAAATATGTTACGCAATCGTTGTAATTCATACGGACTGATAACGTTAGAAAGTCAATGAAATATAGTTTTTGAAACTGCCTCTATTTCTTTAACGCGCGTTAACGGCTAGTATTGGTCCCACAGTAAAAAATGACTTATTTATCAAAATTTTTAAATGAAGCGTTACCACAGCGCGCAGTGTAATCGCTGAGTTCCAGCAATCGGGTATAATTAAGAATAATGTTATTTCTTGGAGTCCAAGTGCCTCATTTATCACATTTATAAGGTCAAAGTCTAAAATCAGTTCAATTAAGGCCCACAATCAACCGTTTCACTGTTAAAAGCGATGCAACCTAGTAATATCAGAAAAATATTGCTAAATTCATGTTGGTACGAATATGTGACGCAACCGTCGTAACTCAAGCGGACTGATACCGTTGGAGAGTTCGTTAAATTTAGTTCTTGAAACTATCTCTATTTCTTCAGCGCGCTAACGGCTAGGATTGGTCCCACAGTAAAAAATGAATTTTTTATCTACATTTTTAAATAAAGCGCTACCACAGCGCCAAGTGTAATCACTGAATTCCAGCAGGTCAAATTAAGAAGAATGTTATTTCTTCGAGTCCAATTGTTTCATTTATCACATTTATTAGGTCAAAGTCTAAAATCAGTTCAATTAAGTCTCACAGTCAATCGTTTCACAGTTAAAAGCGACGCAACCTAGTAATATCAGAAACATATCGCTAAACACATGTTGGTAAGAAAATGCGACGCAATCGTTGTAATTCATACGAACTGATACCGTTAGAAAGTCAATGAAATATAGTTTTTGAAACTGTCTCCATTTTTTGAGCTCGTGTTAACGGCTAGGATTGGTCCCACAGTAAAAAATGAGTTCTTTATCTATATTTTTAAATAACGCCCTACCACAGCAACCAGTTTAATCGCCGAGTTCCAGCCATCATGTCAAACTAAGAAAAATGTTATTTCTTGGAGTCCAATTGTCTCTTTTATCACATTTATAAGGTCAGAGTTTAAAATCAGTTCAATTAAGTCCCACAGTCAATCGTTTCACTGTTAAAAGCGAAGCAACCTAGTAATATCAGAAACATATCGCTCAATACATGTTGGTAGGAATATGTGACGCAATCGTTGTAATTCATACGGACTGATAACGTTAGAAAGTCAATTAAATATAGTTTTTGAAACTGTCTCCATTTCTTTAGCGCGCGCTAGCGGCTAGTTTGGTCCCACAGTAAAGATTGACTTATTTATCTAAATTTTTAAATGATGCGTTGCCACAGCGCGCAGTGTAACCGCTGAGTAACCGCAATCGGGTCAAATTAAGAATAATGTTATTTCTTGGAGTCCAAGTGTCTCATTTATCACATTTATAAGGTCAAAGTCTAAAATCAGTTCAATTAAGGCCCACATTCAATCGTTTCACTGTTAAAAGCGATGCAACCTAGTAATATCAGAAACATATCGCTCAATACATGTTGGTAGGAATATGTGACGCAATCGTTGTAATTCATACGGACTGATAACGTTAGAAAGTCAATGAAATATAGTTTTTGAAACTGCCTCTATTTCTTTAACGCGCGTTAACGGCTAGTATTGGTCCCACAGTAAAGAATGACTTATTTATCTAAATTTTTAAATGAAGCGTTACCACAGCGCGCAGTGTAATCGCTGATTTCCAGCAATCGGGTGAAATTAAGAATAATGTTATTTCTTGGAGTCCAAGTGTCTCATTGTAACATGTATAAGGTCACAGTCCAAAATCAGTTCAATAAAGTCCTACAGTCAATTGTTTCACAGTTAAAAGCGACGCAACCTAGTAATATCAGAAACATATCGCTAAACACATGTTGGTAAGAAAATGCGACTCAATCGTTGTAATTCATACGAACTGATACCGTTAGAAAGTCAATGAAATATAGTTTTTGAAACTGTCTCCATTTTTTGAGCGCGTGTTAACGGCTAGGATTGGTCCCACAGTAAAAAATGAGTTTTTTATCTACATTTTTAAATAACGCCCTACCACAGCAACCAGTTTAATCGCCGAGTTCCAGCCATCATGTCAAACTAAGAAAAATGTTATTTCTTGGAGTCTAATTGTCTTTTTTATCACATTTATAAGGTCATAGTTTAAAATCAGTTCAATTCAGTCCCACAGTCAATCGTTTCACTGTTAAAAGCGATGCAACCTAGTAATATCAGAAACATATCGCTCAATACATGTTGGTAGGAATATGTGACGCAATCGTTGTAATTCATACGGACTGATAACGTTAGAAAGTCAATGAAATATAATTTTTGAAACTGCCTCTATTTCTTTAACGCGCGTTAACGGCTAGTATTGGTCCCACAGTAAAGAATGACTTATTTATCTAAATTTTTAAATGAAGCGTTACCACAGCGCGCAGTGTAATCGCTGAGTTCCAGCAATCAAGTATAATTAAGAATAATGTTATTTCTTGGAGTCCAAGTGCCTCATTTATCACATTTATAAGGTCAAAGTCTACAATCAGTTCAATTAAGGCCCACAGTCAACCGTTTCACTGTTAAAAGCGATGCAACCTAGTAATATCAGAAAAATATTGCTAAATTCATGTTGGTACGAATATGTGACGCAACCGTCGTAACTCAAGCGGACTGATACCGTTGGAGAGTTCGTTAAATTTAGTTCTTGAAACTATCTCTATTTCTTCAGCGCGCTAACGGCTAGGATTGGTCCCACAGTAAAAAATGAATTTTTTATCTACATTTTTAAATAAAGCGCTACCACAGCGCCAAGTGTAATCACTGAATTCCAGCATGTCAAATTAAGAAGAATGTTATTTCTTCGAGTCCAATTGTTTCATTTATCACATTTATTAGGTCAAAGTCTAAAATCAGTTCAATTAAGTCCCACAGTCAATTGTTTCACAGTTACAAGCGACGCAACCTAGTAATATCAGAAACATATCGCTAAACACATGTTGGTAAGAAAATGCGACGCAATCGTTGTAATTCATACGAACTGATACCGTTAGAAAGTCAATGAAATATAGTTTTTGAAACTGTCTCCATTTTTTGAGCGCGTGTTAACGGCTAGGATTGGTCCCACAGTAAAAAATGAGTTTTTTATCTACATTTTTAAATAACGCCCTACCACAGCAACCAGTTTAATCGACGAGTTCCAGCCATCATGTCAAACTAAGAAAAATGTTATTTCTTGGAGTCCAATTGTCTCTTTTATCACATTTATAAGGTCAGAGTTTAAAATCAGTTCAATTAAGTCCCACAATGAATCGTTTCACTGTTAAAAGCGATGAAACCTGGTAATATCAGAAACATAGCGCTAAATACATGTTGGTACGAATATGAGACGCAATCGTTGTAATTCATACGTACTGATACCGTTAGAAAGTCAATAAAATATAGTTTTTGAAACTGTCTCTATTTCTTGAGGGCGTGCTAACGACTAGGATTGGTCTCACATTAAAAAATGAATTTTTTATATACATTTTAAAATAAAGCGCTACCAGAGCGCCCAGTGTAATCGCTTAGTTCCAGCAATCATGTCAAATTAAGAAGAATGTTATTTTTTGGAGTCCAATTGTCTCATTATAACATTTATAAGGTCACAGTCCAAAATCAGTTCAATGAAGTACTACAGTCAATTGTTTCACTGTTAAAAGCAATGAAACCTAGTAATATCAGAAAAATATTGCTAAATGCATGTTGGTACGAATATGTGACGCAACCGTTGTAACTCAAACGGACTGATACCGTTAAAATGTCAATGAATATAGTTTTCGAAGCTGTCTCTCTTTATTCAGCGCGCTAACGGCTAGGATTGGTCCCACAGTAAAAAAAGACTTTTTTATCTAAATTTTTAAAAGAAGCGCTACCACAGCGCCAAGTGTAATCGCTGAATTCCAGCAATCAGGTCAAATTAAGAAGAATGTTATTTCTCGGAGTCCAATTGTCTCATTTATCACATTTATAAGGTCAAAGTCTAAAATCAGTTCCATTAAGTCCCACATTGAATTGTTTCACAGTTAAAAGCGACGCAACCTAGTAATATCAGAATCATATCGCTAAACAGATGTTGGTACGAATATGTGAGGCAATGGTTGTAATTCATACGGACTGATACCGTTAGAAAGTCAATGAAATATAGTTTTTGAAACTGTCTCTATTTTCTTCAGCGTGCTAACGGCAAGGATTGGTCCCACAGTAAAAAATGTTTTTTTTATTTACATTTTTGAATAAAGCGCTACCACACCTCCCAGTTTAATCACTGAGTTCCAGCAATCATGTCAAACTAAGAAAAATGTTATTTCTTGGAGTCCAATTGCCTCATTTATCCCATTTATAAGGTCAAAGTCTAAAATCAGTTCAATTAAGTCCCACAGTCAATTGTTTCACAGTTAAAAGCGACGCAACCTAGTAATATCAGAATCATATCGCTAAACAGATGTTGGTACGAATATGTGACGCAATGGTTGTGATTCATACGGACTGATACCGTTAGAAAGTCAATGAAATATAGTTTTTGAAACTGTCTCTATTTTCTTCAGCGTGCTAACGGCAAGGATTGGTCCCACAGTAAAAAATGTTTTTTTTATTTACATTTTTGAATGAAGCGCTACCACAGCTCCCAGTTTAATCACTGAGTTCCAGCAATTATGTCAAACTAAGAAAAATGTTATTTCTTGGAGTCCAATTGCCTCATTTATCACATTTTTAAGGTCAAAGTCTAAAATCAGGTCAATTAAGTCCCACGGTCATATGTTTCACAGTTAAAAGCGACGGAACCTAATAATATCAGAAAAATATCGCTAAATGCATGTTGGTACGAATATGTGACGCAATCGATGTAATTTATACGGACTGATACCGTTAGAAAGTCAATGAAATATAGTTTTTGAAACTGTCTCTATTTTTTGAGCGCGTGCTAACGGCTAGGATTGGTCCCACAGTAAAAAATGATTTTTTTATCTACATTTTTAAATAAAGCGCTACCACAGCTCCCAGTTTAATTGCTGAGTTCCAGCAATCATGTGAGACTAAAAGAAATGTTATTTCTTGGAGTCCAGTTAACTCATTATAACAGTTAAAAGGTCAAAGTCTAAAATCAGTTCATAAAAGATCCACAGTCAATCGTTGCGCTGTTAATAGCGATAGAACCTAGTAATATCAGAAACATATCGCTAAGTACATGTTGGTACGAATATGTGACGCAATCGTTGTAATTCATACGGACTGATACCGTTAGAAAGTCAATGAAATATAGTTTTTGAAACTGTCTCTATTTTTTGAGCGCGTGCTAACGGCTAGGATTAGTCCCACAGTAAAAAATGAATTTTTTATCTACATTTTTAAATAAAGCGCTACCACAGCGCCAAGTGTAATCACTGAATTCCAGCAGGTCAAATTAAGAAGAATGTTATTTCTTCGAGTCCAATTGTTTCATTTATCACATTTATTAGGTCAAAGTCTAAAATCAGTTCAATTAAGTCCCACAGTCAATTGTTTCACAGTTACAAGCGACGCAACCTAGTAATATCAGAAACATATCGCTAAACACATGTTGGTAAGAAAATGCGACGCAATCGTTGTAATTCATACGAACTGATACCGTTAGAAAGTCAATGAAATATAGTTTTTGAAACTGTCTCCATTTTTTGAGCGCGTGTTAACGGCTAGGATTGGTCCCACTGTAAAAAATGAGTTTTTTATCTACATTTTTAAATAACGCCGTACCACAGCAACCAGTTTAATCGACGAGTTCAAGCCATCATGTCAAACTAAGAAAAATGTTATTCCTTGGAGTCCAATTGTCTCTTTTATCACATTTATAAGGTCAGAGTTTAAAATCAGTTCAATTAAGTCCCACAGTCAATCGTTTCACTGTTAAAAGCGATGCAACCTAGTAATATCAGAAACATATCGCTCAATACATGTTGGTAGGAATATGTGACGCAATCGTTGTAATTCATACGGACTGATAACGTTAGAAAGTCAATGAAATATAATTTTTGAAACTGCCTCTATTTCTTTAACGCGCGTTAACGGCTAGTATTGGTCCCACAGTAAAGAATGACTTATTTATCTAAATTTTTAAATGAAGCGTTACCACAGCGCGCAGTGTAATCGCTGAGTTCCAGCAATCAAGTATAATTAAGAATAATGTTATTTCTTGGAGTCCAAGTGCCTCATTTA
Organism: Hydractinia symbiolongicarpus; assembly: GCF_029227915.1. Taxonomy (NCBI): domain Eukaryota; kingdom Metazoa; phylum Cnidaria; class Hydrozoa; order Anthoathecata; family Hydractiniidae; genus Hydractinia; species Hydractinia symbiolongicarpus. Next base: position 28,008,345 of record NC_079879.1, read on the forward strand.
TCACATTTATAAGGTCAAAGTCTAAAATCAGTTCAATTAAGGCCCACAGTCAATCGTTTCACTGTTAAAAGCGATGCAACCTAGTAACATCAGAAAAATATTGCTAAATTCATGTTGGTACGAATATGTGACGCAACCGTCGTAACTCAAGCGGACTGACACCGTTGGAGAGTTCGTTAAATTTAGTTCTTGAAACTATCTCTATTTCTTCAGCGCGCTAACGGCTAGGATTGGTCCCACAGTAAAAAATGAATTTTTTATCTACAATTTTAAATAAAGCGCTACCACAGCGCCAAGTGTAATCACTGAATTCCAGCATGTCAAATTAAGAAGAATGTTATTTCTTCGAGTCCAATTGTTTCATTTATCACATTTATTAGGTCAAAGTCTAAAATCAGTTCAATTAAGTCCCACAGTCAATTGTTTCACAGTTACAAGCGACGCAACCTAGTAATATCAGAAACATATCGCTAAACACATGTTGGTAAGAAAATGCGACGCAATCGTTGTAATTCATACGAACTGATACCGTTAGAAAGTCAATGAAATATAGTTTTTGAAACTGTCTCCATTTTTTGAGCGCGTGTTAACGGCTAGGATTGGTCCCACAGTAAAAAATGAGTTTTTTATCTACATTTTTAAATAACGCCCTACCACAGCAACCAGTTTAATCGACGAGTTCCAGCCATCATGTCAAACTAAGAAAAATGTTATTTCTTGGAGTCCAATTGTCTCTTTTATCACATTTATAAGGTCAGAGTTTAAAATCAGTTCAATTAAGTCCCACAGTCAATCGTTTCACTGTTAAAAGCGATGCAACCTAGTAATATCAGAAACATATCGCTCAATACATGTTGGTAGGAATATGTGACGCAATCGTTGTAATTCATACGGACTGATAACGTTAGAAAGTCAATGAAATATAATTTTTGAAACTGCCTCTATTTCTTTAACGCGCGTTAACGGCTAGTATTGGTCCCACAGTAAAGAATGACTTATTTATCTAAATTTTTAAATGAAGCGTTACCACAGCGCGCAGTGTAATCGCTGAGTTCCAGCAATCAAGTATAATTAGGAATAATGTTATTTCTTGGAGTCCAAGTGCCTCATTTATCACATTTATAAGGTCAAAGTCTAAAATCAGTTCAATTAAGGCCCACAGTCAATCGTTTCACTGTTAAAAGCGATGCAACCTAGTAACATCAGAAAAATATTGCTAAATTCATGTTGGTACGAATATGTGACGCAACCGTCGTAACTCAAGCGGACTGATACCGTTGGAGAGTTCGTTAAATTTAGTTCTTGAAACTATCTCTATTTCTTCAGCGCGCTAACGGCTAGGATTGGTCCCACAGTAAAAAATGAATTTTTTATCTACAATTTTAAATAAAGCGCTACCACAGCGCCAAGTGTAATCACTGAATTCCAGCATGTCAAATTAAGAAGAATGTTATTTCTTCGAGTCCAATTGTTTCATTTATCACATTTATTACGTCAAAGTCTAAAATCAGTTCAATTAAGTCCCACAGTCAATTGTTTCACAGTTACAAGCGACGCAACCTAGTAATATCAGAAACATATCGCTAAACACATGTTGGTAAGAAAATGCGACGCAATCGTTGTAATTCATACGAACTGATACCGTTAGAAAGTCAATGAAATATAGTTTTTGAAACTGTCTCCATTTTTTGAGCGCGTGTTAACGGCTAGGATTGGTCCCACAGTAAAAAATGAGTTTTTTATCTACATTTTTAAATAACGCCCTACCACAGCAACCAGTTTAATCGACGAGTTCCAGCCATCATGTCAAACTAAGAAAAATGTTATTTCTTGGAGTCCAATTGTCTCTTTTATCACATTTATAAGGTCAGAGTTTAAAATCAGTTCAATTAAGTCCCACAGTGAATCGTTTCACTGTTAAAAGCGATGAAACCTTGTACTATCAGAAACATAGCGCTAAATACATGTTGGTACGAATATGAGACGCAATCGTTGTAATTCATACGTACTGATACCGTTAGAAAGTCAATGAAATATAGTTTTTGAAACTGTCTCTCTTTCTTCAGCGCGCTAACGGCTAGGATTGGTCCCACAGTAAAAAAAGACTTTTTTATCTAAATTTTTAAATGAAGCGCTACCACAGCGCCAAGTGTAATCGCTGAATTCCAGCAATCAGGTCAAATTAAGAAGAATGTTATTTCTCGGAGTCCAATTGTCTCATTTATCACATTTATAAGGTCAAAGTCTAAAATCAGTTCCATTAATTCCCACATTCAATTGTTTCACAGTTAAAAGCGACGCAACCTAGTAATATCAGAATCATATCGCTAAACAGATGTTGGTACGAATATGTGAGGCAATGGTTGTAATTCATACGGACTGATACCGTTAGAAAGTCAATGAAATATAGTTTTTGAAACTGTCTCTATTTTTTGAGCGCGTGCTAACGGCTAGGATTGGTCCCACAGTAAGAAATGATTTTTTTATCTACATTTTTAAATAAAGCGCTACCACAGCTCCCAGTTTAAATGCTGAGTTCCAGCAATCATGTCAGACTAAGAAAAATGTCATTTCTTGGAGTCCAGTTGACTCATTATAACAGTTAAAAGGTCACAGTCCAAAATCAGTTCAATGAAGTACTACAGTCAATTGTTTCACTGTTAAAAGCAATGAAACCTAGTAATATCAGAAAAATATTGCTAAATGCATGTTGGTACGAATATGTGACGCAACCGTTGTAACTCAAACGGACTGATACCGTTAGAATGTCAATGAAATATAGTTTTCGAAGCTGCTCTCTTTCTTCAGCGCGCTAACGGCTAGGATTGGTCCCACAGTAAAAAAAGACTTTTTTATCTAAATTTTTAAATGAAGCGCTACCACAGCGCCAAGTGTAATCGCTGAATTCCAGCAATCAGGTCAAATTAAGAAGAATGTTATTTCTTGGAGTCCAATTGTCTCATTTATCACATTTATAAGGTCAAAGTCTAAAATCAGTTCAATTAAGTCCCACAGTCAATTGTTTCACAGTTAAAAGCGACGCAACCTAGTAATATCAGAATCATATCGCTAAACAGATGTTGGTACGAATATGTGACGCAATGGTTGTGATTCATACGGACTGATACCGTTAGAAAGTCAATGAAATATAGTTTTTGAAACTGTCTCTATTTTCTTCAGCGTGCTAACGTCAAGGATTGGTCCCACAGTAAAAAATGTTTTTTTTATTTACATTTTTGAATAAAGCGCTACCACAGCTCCCAGTTTAATCACTGAGTTCCAGCAATCATGTCAAACTAAGAAAAATGTTATTTCTTGGAGTCCAATTGCCTCATTTATCACATTTTTAAGGTCAAAGTCTAAAATCAGGTCAATTAAGTCCCACGGTCATATGTTTCACAGTTAAAAGCGACGGAACCTAATAATATCAGAAAAATATCGCTAAATGCATGTTGGTACGAATATGTGACGCAATCGATGTAATTTATACGGACTGATACCGTTAGAAAGTCAATGAAATATAGTTTTTGAAACTGTCTCTATTTTTTGAGCGCGTGCTAACGCCTAGGATTGGTCCCACAGTAAAAAATGATTTTTTTTATCTACATTTTTAAATAAAGCGCTACCACAGCTCCCAGTTTAATTGCTGAGTTCCAGCAATCATGTCAGACTAAAAAAAATGTTATTTCTTAGACTCCAGTTAACTCATTATAACAGTTAAAAGGTCAAAGTCTAAAATCAGTTCATATAAGATCCACAGTCAATCGTTGCGCTGTTAGTAGCGATAGAACCTAGTAATATCAGAAACATATCGCTAAGTACATGTTGGTACGAATATGTGACGCAATCGTTGTAATTCATACGGACTGATACCGTTAGAAAGTCAATGAAATATAGTTTTTGAAACTGTCTCTATTTTTTGAGCGCGTGCTAACGGCTAGGATTAGTCCCACAGTAAAAAATGAATTTTTTATCTACATTTTTAAATAAAGCGCTACCACAGCGCCAAGTGTAATCACTGAATTCCAGCAATCAGGTCAAATTAAGAAGAATGTTATTTCTCGGAGTCCAATTGTCTCATTTATCACATTTATAAGGTCAAAGTCTAAAATCAGTTCCATTAAGTCCCACATTTAATTGTTTCACAGTTAAAAGCGACGCAACCTAGTAATATCAGAATCATATCGCTAAACAGATGTTGGTACGAATATGTGAGGCAATGGTTGTAATTCATACGGACTGATACCGTTAGAAAGTCAATGAAATATAGTTTTTGAAACTGTCTCTATTTTTTGAGCGCGTGCTAACGGCTAGGATTGGTCCCACAGTAAGAAATGATTTTTTTATCTACATTTTTAAATAAAGCGCTACCACAGCTCCCAGTTTAAATGCTGAGTTCCAGCAATCATGTCAGACTAAGAAAAATGTCATTTCTTGGAGTCCAGTTGACTCATTATAACAGTTAAAAGGTCACAGTCCAAAATCAGTTCAATGAAGTACTACAGTCAATTGTTTCACTGTTAAAAGCAATGAAACCTAGTAATATCAGAAAAATATTGCTAAATGCATGTTGGTACGAATATGTGACGCAACCGTTGTAACTCAAACGGACTGATACCGTTAGAATGTCAATGAAATATAGTTTTCGAAGCTGCTCTCTTTCTTCAGCGCGCTAACGGCTAGGATTGGTCCCACAGTAAAAAAAGACTTTTTTATCTAAATTTTTAAATGAAGCGCTACCACAGCGCCAAGTGTAATCGCTGAATTCCAGCAATCAGGTCAAATTAAGAAGAATGTTATTTCTTGGAGTCCAATTGTCTCATTTATCACATTTATAAGGTCAAAGTCTAAAATCAGTTCAATTAAGTCCCACAGTCAATTGTTTCACAGTTAAAAGCGACGCAACCTAGTAATATCAGAATCATATCGCTAAACAGATGTTGGTACGAATATGTGACGCAATGGTTGTGATTCATACGGACTGATACCGTTAGAAAGTCAATGAAATATAGTTTTTGAAACTGTCTCTATTTTCTTCAGCGTGCTAACGTCAAGGATTGGTCCCACAGTAAAAAATGTTTTTTTTATTTACATTTTTGAATAAAGCGCTACCACAGCTCCCAGTTTAATCACTGAGTTCCAGCAATCATGTCAAACTAAGAAAAATGTTATTTCTTGGAGTCCAATTGCCTCATTTATCACATTTTTAAGGTCAAAGTCTAAAATCAGGTCAATTAAGTCCCACGGTCATATGTTTCACAGTTAAAAGCGACGGAACCTAATAATATCAGAAAAATATCGCTAAATGCATGTTGGTACGAATATGTGACGCAATCGATGTAATTTATACGGACTGATACCGTTAGAAAGTCAATGAAATATAGTTTTTGAAACTGTCTCTATTTTTTGAGCGCGTGCTAACGCCTAGGATTGGTCCCACAGTAAAAAATGATTTTTTTATCTACATTTTTAAATAAAGCGCTACCACAGCTCCCAGTTTAATTGCTGAGTTCCAGCAATCATGTCAGACTAAAAAAAATGTTATTTCTTGGACTCCAGTTAACTCATTATAACAGTTAAAAGGTCAAAGTCTAAAATCAGTTCATATAAGATCCACAGTCAATCGTTGCGCTGTTAATAGCGATAGAACCTAGTAATATCAGAAACATATCGCTAAGTACATGTTGGTACGAATATGTGACGCAATCATTGTAATTCATACGGACTGATACCGTTAGAAAGTCAATGAAATATAGTTTTTGAAACTGTCTCTATTTTTTGAGCGCGTGCTAACGGCTAGGATTAGTCCCACAGTAAAAAATGAATTTTTTATCTACATTTTTAAATAAAGCGCTACCACAGCGCCAAGTGTAATCACTGAATTCCAGCAGGTCAAATTAGGAAGAATGTTATTTCTTCGAGTCCAATTGTCTCATTTATCACATTTATTAGGTCAAAGTCTAAAATCAGTTCAATTAACTCCCACAGTCAATTGTTTCACAGTTAAAAGCGACGCAACCTAGTACTATCAGAAACATGTCGCTAAACACATGTTAATAAGAAAATGCGACGCAATCGTTGTAATTCATACGAACTGATACCGTTAGAAAGTCAATGAAATATAGTTTTTGAAACTGTCTCCATTTTTTGAGCGCGTGTTAACGGCTAGGATTGGTCCCACTGTAAAAAATGAGTTTTTTATCTACATTTTTAAATAACGCCGTACCACAGCAACCAGTTTAATCGACGAGTTCAAGCCATCATGTCAAACTAAGAAAAATGTTATTCCTTGGAGTCCAATTGTCTCTTTTATCACATTTATAAGCTCAGAGTTTAAAATCAGTTCAATTAAGTCCCACAGTCAATCGTTTCACTGTTAAAAGCGATGAAACCTAGTAATATCAGAAACATATCGCTAAATCCATGTTGGTACGAATATGTGACGCAACCGTCGTAACTCACACGGACTGATACCGTTAGAAAGTCAATTAAATGTATTTTTTGAAACTGTCTCTATTTTTGGAGCGCGTGTTACCGGCTAGGATTGGCGCCACAGTAAAAAATGAATTTTTTATCTACTTTTTCAAATAAAGCGCTACCAGAGCGCCCAGTGTAATCGCTTAGTTCTAGCAATCATGTCAAATTAAGAAGAATGTTATTTTTTGGAGTCCAATTGTCTCATTATAACATTTATAAGGTCACAGTCCAAAATCAGTTCAATGAAGTACTACAGTCAATTGTTTCACTGTTAAAAGCAATGAAACCTAGTAATATCAGAAAAATATTGCTAAATGCATGTTGGTGCGAATATGTGACGCAACCGTTGTATCTCAAACGGACTGATACCGTTAGAATGTCAATGAAATATAGTTTTCGAAGCTGTCTCTCTTTCTTCAGCGCGCTAACGGCTAGGATTGGTCCCACAGTAAAAAATGTTTTTTTTATTTACATTTTTGAATAAAGCGCTACCACAGCTCCCAGTTTAATCACTGAGTTCCAGCAATCATGTCAAACTAAGAAAAATGTTATTTCTTGGAGTCCAATTGCCTCATTTATCACATTTTTAAAGTCAAAGTCTAAAATCAGGTCAATTAAGTCCCACGGTCATATGTTTCACAGTTAAAAGCGACGGAACCTAATAATATCAGAAAAATATCGCTAAATGCATGTTGGTACGAATATGTGACGCAATCGATGTAATTTATACGTACTGATACCGTTAGAAAGTCAATGAAATATAGTTTTTGAAACTGTCTCTATTTTTTGAGCGCGTGCTAACGGCTAGGAATAGTCCCACAGTAAAAAATGATTTTTTTATCTACATTTTTAAATAAAGCGCTACCACAGCTCCCAGTTTAATTGCTGAGTTCCAGCAATCATGTCAGACTAAGAAAAATGTTATTTCTTGGAGTCCAGTTGACTCATTATAACAGTTAAAAGGTCAAAGTCTAAAATCAGTTCATATAAGATCCACAGTCAATCGTTGCACTGTTAATAGCAATACAACCTAGTAATATCAGAAACATATCGCTAAGTACATGTTGGTACGAATATGTGACGCAATCGTTGTAATTCATACGGACTGATACCGTTAGAAAGTCAATGAAATATAGTTTTTGAAACTGTCTCTATTTTTTAAGCGCGTGCTAACGGCTAGGATTGGTCCCACAGTAAAAAATGAATTTTTTATCTACATTTTTAAATAGAGCGCTACCACAGCGCCAAGTGTAATCACTGAATTCCAGCAGGTCAAATGAAGAAGAATGTTATTTCTTCGAGTCCAATTGTCTCATTTATCACATTTATTAGGTCAAAGTCTAAAATCAGTTCAATTAAGTCCCACAGTCAATTGTTTCACATTTAAAAGCAACGCAACCTAGTAATATCAGAAACATATCGCTAAACACATGTTGGTAAGAAAATGCGACGCAATCGTTGTAATTCATACGAACTGATACCGTTAGAAAGTCAATGAAATATAGTTTTTGAAACTGTCTCCATTTTGTGAGCGCGTGTTAACGGCTAGGATTGGTCCCACAGTAAAAAATGATTTTTTATCTACCTTTTTAAATAACGCGCTACCACAGCAACCAGTTTAATCGCCGAGTTCCAGCCATCATGTCAAACTAAGAAAAATGTTATTCCTTGGAGTCCAATTTTCTCTTTTATCACATTTATAAGGGGAGAGTTTAAAATCAGTTCAATTAAGTCCCACAGTCAATCGTTTCACTGTTAAAAGCGATGAAACCTAGTGATATCAGAAACATATCGCTAAATCCATGTTGGTACGAATATGTGACGCAACCGTCGTAACTCACACGGACTGATACCGTTAGAAAGTCAATTAAATGTATTTTTTGAAACTGTCTCTATTTCTTGAGTGCGTGCTAACAGCTAGGATGGTCCCGCAATAAAAAATTAATTTTTTATCTACATTTTTAAATAAAGCACTACCACAGTTCCAGTGTAATCGCTGAGTTCAAGAAATCATGTAAAACTAAAAAGAATGTCATTTCTTGGAGTTCGATTGTCTCATTTATGACATTTATCAGGCAAAAACCCAAAGCAGGTCAATTAAGTCCCACAGTCAATCATTTCACTGTTAAAAGCGATGAAACCTTGTAATATCAGAAAAATATCGCTAAATGCATGTTGGTACGAATATGTGACGCAACCGTCGTAACTCATAAAGGACTGATACCGTTAGAAAGTCAATTAAATGTAGTTTTTAAAACTGTCTCTATTTCTTTAGCGCGTGCTAACGGCTAGGATTAGTCCCACAGTAAAAAATGAATTTCTTATCTACATTTTTAAATAAAGCGCTACCACAGCTCCCAGTTTAATCGCTGAGTTTCAGCAATCATGTCAAACTAAGAAAAATGTTATTTCTTGGAGTCCAATTGTCTCATTTATCACATTTATAAGGTCAAAGTTTAGAATCAGTTCAATTAAGTCCCACAGTCAATTGTTTCACAGTTAAAAGCGACGCAACCTAGTAATATCAGAAACATATCGCTAAACAGATGTCGGTACGAATATGTGACGCAACCGTTGTAACTCAAACGGACTGATACCGTTAAAAAGTCAATGCAATATAGTTTTTGAAACTGTCTCTATTTCTTTAGCGCCTGCTAACGGCTACGGTTGGTCCCACAGTAAAAAATGATTATTTATCTAAATATTTAAATGAAGCGCTACCACAGCGCCCAGTGCATTCGCTGAATTCCAGCAATGTTGCCAAATTAAGAAGAATCGTATTAATTGGAGTCCAATTGTCTCATTTATCACATTTATTAGGTCAAAGTCTAAAATCAGTTCAATTAAGTCCCACAGTCAATTGTTTCACATTTAAAAGCAACGCAACCTAGTAATATCAGAAACATATCGCTAAACACATGTTGGTAAGAAAATGCGACGCAATCGTTGTAATTCATACGAACTGATACCGTTAGAAAGTCAATGAAATATAGTTTTTGAAACTGTCTCCATTTTGTGAGCGCGTGTTAACGGCTAGGATTGGTCCCACAGTAAAAAATGAGTTTTTTATCTACCTTTTTAAATAACGCGCTACCACAGCAACCAGTTTAATCGCCGAGTTCCAGCCATCATGTCAAACTAAGAAAAATGTTATTCCTTGGAGTCTAATTTTCTCTTTTATCACATTTATAAGGTGAGAGTTTAAAATTAGTTCAATTAAGTCCCACAGTAAATCGTTTCACTGTTAAAAGCGATGAAACCTAGTGATATCAGAAACATATCGCTAAATCCATGTTGGTACGAATATGTGACGCAACCGTCGTAACTCACACGGACTGATACCGTTAGAAAGTCAATTAAATGTATTTTTTGAAACTGTCGCTAATTTTGGAGCGCGTGTTAACGGCTAGGATTGGCCCCACAGTAAGAAATGAATTTTTTATCTACATTTTCAAATAAAGCGCTACCAGAGCGCCCAGTGTAATCGCTTAGTTCCAGCAATCATGTCAAATTAAGAAGAATGTTATTTTGTGGAGTCCAATTGTCTCATTATAACATTTATAAGGTCACAGTCCAAAATCAGTTCAATGAAGTACTACAGTCAATTGTTTCACTGTTAAAAGCAATGAAACCTAGTAATATCAGAAAAATATCGCTAAATGCATGTTGGTACGAATATGTGACGCAACCGTTGTAACTCAAACGGACTGATACCGTTAGAAAGTCAATGAAATATAGTTTTCGAAGCTGTCTCTCTTTCTTCAGCGCGCTAACGGCTAGGATTGGTCCCACAGTAAAAAAAGACTTTTTTATCTAAATTTTTAAGTGAAGCGCCACCACAGCGTCAAGTGTAATCGCTGAATTCCAGCAATCAGGTCAAATTAAGAAGAATATTATTTCTTGGAGTCAAATTGTCTCATTTATCACATTTATAAGGTCAAAGTCTAAAATCAGTTCAATTAAGTCCCACAGTCAATCATTTCACAGTTAAAAGCGACGGAACCTAATAATATCAGAAACATATCGCTAAACAGATGTTGGTACGAATATGTGACGCAACCGTCGTAACTCACACGGACTGATACCGTTAGAAAGTCAATTAAATGTAGTTTTTAAAACTGTCTCTATTTCTTTGGCGAGTGCTAACGGCTAGGATTGGTCCCACAGTAAAAAATGAATTTTTTATCTACATTTTTAAATAAAGCGCTACCACAGCTCCCAGTTGAATCGCTGAGTTCCAGCAATCATGTCAAACTAAGAAAAATGTTATTTCTTGGAGTCCAATTGTCTCAATTTAACATTAATAAGGTCAAAGTCCAAAATCAGTTCAATAAAGTCTCACAGTCAATCGTTTCACTGTTAAAAGCGATGAAACCTAATAATATCAGAAAAATATCGCTAAATGCATGTTGGTACGAATATGTGACGCAATCGTTGTAATTTATCCGGACTGATACCGATAGAAAATCAATGAATTGTAGTTTTTGAAACTGTCTCTATTTCTTCAGCGCGCGGTAGCTGTTAGGATTGGACCCACAGTACAAAATGACTTATTTATCTACTTTTTTGAATAAAGCAATACCACAGCGTCCAGTATAATTGCTGAGTTAAAGCAATCATTTCATATTAAGAAGAACGTTACTTCTTGGAGTCCAGTTGCCTCATTATAACATTTAAAAGGTCAAAGTCTAAAATCAGTTCAATTAAGTCTCACAGACGGTTGTTTCACATTTTAAAGCGACGCAACCTAGTAATATCAGAAAAATATCGCTAAATGCGTGTTGGTACGAATATGTGACGCAACCGTTGTAACTCAAACGAGCTGATTCCGTTAGAAAGTCAATGAAATATAGTTTTTGAAACTGTCTATATTTCTTTGGCGGGTGCTAACGGCTAGGATTGGTCCCACAGTAAAAAATGACTTATTTATCTATTTTTAAAATAAAGCGCTACCATAGCGCCAAGTGTAATCACGGAATTCCAGCAGGTCAAACTAAGAAGAATGTTATTTCTTGGAGTCCAATTGTCTCATTTATCACATTTATAAGGTCAAAGTCTAAAATCAGTTCAATTAAGGCCCACAGTCAATCGTTTCACTGTTAATAGCGATGCAACCTAGTAATATCAGAATCAAATCGCTAAATGCATGTTGGTACGAATGTGTGACGCAACCGTTGTAACTCAAACGGGCTGATACCGATAGAAAGTCAATGAAATATAGTTTTTGAAACTGTCTCTATTTCTTGAGCGCGTGCTAACAGCTAGGATGGTCCCGCAATAAAAAATTAATTTTTTATCTACATTTTTAAATAAAGCGCTACCACAGTTCCAGTGTAATCGCTGAGTTCAAGAAATCATGTAAAACTAAAAAGAATGTCATTTCTTGGAGTTCGATTGTCTCATTTATGACATTTATCAGGCAAAAACCCAAAGCAGGTCAGTTTCACTGTTAGAAGCGATGAAACCTAGTAATGTCAGAAAAACATCGCTAAATGCATGTCGGTACGAATATGTGACGCAACCGTTGTAACTCAAACGGACTGATACCGTTAAAAATTCAATGCAATATAGTTTTTGAAACTGTCTCTATTTCTTTAGCGCCTGCTAACGGCTACGGTTGGTCCCACAGTAAAAAATGCTTATTTATCTAAATATTTAAATGAAGCGCTACCACAGCGCCCAGTGTATTCGCTGAATTCCAGCAATGTTGCCAAATTAAGAAGAATCGTATTTATTGGAGTACAATTGTCTCATTTATCACATTTATAAGGTCAAAGTCTAAAATCAGTTCAATTAAGGCCCACAGTCAATCGTTTCACTGTTAAAAGCGATGAAACCTAGTAATATCAGAAAAATATCGCTAAATGCATGTTGGTACGAATATGTGACGCAACCGTCGTAACTCACACGGACTGATACCGTTAGAAAGTCAATTAAATGTAGTTTTTAAAACTGTCTCTATTTCTTTGGCGCGTGCTAACGGCTAGGATTGGTCCCACAGTACAAAATGACTTATTTATCTACTTTTTTGAATAAAGCAATATCACAGCGTCTAGTATAATTGCTAAGTTACAGCAATCATTTCATATTAAGAAGAACGTTACTTCTTGGAGTCCAATTGTCTCATTTATCACATTTATAAGGTTAAAGTTTAGAATCAGTTCAATTAAGTCCCACAGTCAACTGTTTCACAGTTAAAAGCGACGTAACCTAGTAATATCAGAAACATATCGCTAAACAGATGTTGGTACGAATATGTGACGCAATCGTGGTAATTCATACGGACTGATACCGTTAGAAAGTCAATGAAATATAGTTTTTGAAACTGTCTCTATTTCTTGAGCGCGTGCTAACGGCTAGGATTGGTCCCACAGTAAAAAATGATTTTTTTATCTACATTTTTAAATAAAGCGCTACCAGAGCGCCCAGTGTAATTGCTTAGTTTCAGCAATCATGTCAAATTAAGAAGAATGTTATTTTTTGGAGTCCAATTGTCTCATTATAACATTAATAAGGTCACAGTCCAAAATCAGTTCAATTAAGTCCCACAGTCAATTGTTTCACATTTAAAAGCAACGCAACCTAGTAATATCAGAAACATATCGCTAAACACATGTTGGTAAGAAAATGCGACGCAATCGTTGTAATTCATACGAACTGATACCGTTAAAAAGTCAATGAAATATAGTTTTTGAAACTGTCTCCATTTTGTGAGCGCGTGTTAACGGCTAGGATTGGTCCCACAGTAAAAAATGAGTTTTTTATCTACCTTTTTAAATAACGCGCTACCACAGCAACCAGTTTAATCGCCGAGTTCCAGCCATCATGTCAAACTAAGAAAAATGTTATTCCTTGGAGTTCGATTGTCTCATTTATGACATTTATCAGGCAAAAACCCAAAGCAGGTCAGTTTCACTGTTAGAAGCGATGAAACCTAGTAATGTCAGAAAAACATCGCTAAATGCATGTCGGTACGAATATGTGACGCAACCGTTGTAACTCAAACGGACTGATACCGTTAAAAAGTCAATGCAATATAGTTTTTGAAACTGTCTCTATTTCTTTAGCGCCTGCTAACGGCTACGGTTGGTCCCACAGTAAAAAATGCTTATTTATCTAAATATTTAAATGAAGCGCTACCACAGCGCCCAGTGTATTCGCTGAATTCCAGCAATGTTGCCAAATTAAGAAGGATCGTATTTATTGGAGTCCAATTGTCTCATTTATCACATTTATAAGGTCAAAGTCTAAAATCAGTTCAATTAAGGCCCACAGTCAATCGTTTCACTGTTAAAAGCGATGAAACCTAGTAATATCAGAAAAATATCGCTAAATGCATGTTGGTACGAATATGTGACGCAACCGTCGTAACTCACACGGACTGATACCGTTAGAAAGTCAATTAAATGTAGTTTTTAAAACTGTCTCTATTTCTTTGGCGCGTGCTAACGGCTAGGATTGGTCCCACAGTACAAAATGACTTACTTATCTACTTTTTTGAATAAAGCAAAATCACAGCGTCCAGTATAATTGCTAAGTTACAGCAATCATTTCATATTAAGAAGAACGTTACTTCTTGGAGTCCAATTGTCTCATTTATCACATTTATAAGGTTAAAGTTTAGAATCAGTTCAATTAAGGCCCACAGTCAATCGTTTCACTGTTAAAAGCGATGAAACCTAGTAATATCAGAAAAATATCGCTAAATGCATGTTGGTACGAATATGTGACGCAACCGTCGTAACTCACACGGACTGATACCGTTAGAAAGTCAATTAAATGTAGTTTTAAAAACTGTCTCTATTTCTTTGGCGCGTGCTAACGGCTAGGATTGGTCCCACAGTACAAAATGACTTATTTATCTACTTTTTTGAATAAAGCAATATCACAGCGTCCAGTATAATTGCTAAGTTACAGCAATCATTTCATATTAAGAAGAACGTTACTTCTTGGAGTCCAATTGTCTCATTTATCACATTTATAAGGTTAAAGTTTAGAATCAGTTCAATTAAGTCCCACAGTCAATTGTTTCACAGTTAAAAGCGACGCAACCTAATAATATCAGAAAAATATCGCTAAATGCATGTTGGTACGAATATGTGACGCAATCGATGTAATTTATACGGACTGATACCGTTAGAAAGTCAATGAAATATAATTTTTGAAACTGTTTCTATTTTTTGAGCGCGTGCTAACGGCTAGGATTGGTCCCACAGTAAAAAATGATTTTTTTATCTACATTTTTAAATAAAGCGCTACCAGAGCGCCCAGTGTAATTGCTTAGTTCCAGCAATCATGTCAAATTAAGGAGAATGTTATTTTTTGGAGTCCAATTGTCTCATTATAACATTAATAAGGTCACAGTCCAAAATCAGTTCAATAAAGCCCTACAGTCAATTGTTTCACTGTTAGAAGCGATGAAACCTAGTAATGTCAGAAAAACATCGCTAAATGCATGTCGGTACGAATATGTGACGAAACCTTTGTAATTCTACGGGCTGATACCGTTAGAAAGTCAATGAAATATAGTTTTTGAAACTGTCTCTATTTCTTGAGCGCGTGCTAACAGCTAGGATGGTCCCGCAATAAAAAATTAATTTTTTATCTACATTTTTAAATAAAGGGCTACCACAGTTCCAGTGTAATCGCTGAGTTCAAGAAATCATGTAAAACTAAAAAGAATGTCATTTCTTGGATTTCGATTGTCTCATTTATGACATTTATCAGGCAAAAACCCAAAGCAGGTCAATTAAGTCCCACAGTCAATCATTTCACTGTTAAAAGCGACGAAACCTAGTAATATCAGAAAAATATCGCTAAATGCATGTTGGTACGAATATCTGACGCAACCGTCGTAACTCACACGGACTGATACCGTTAGAAAGTCAATTAAATGTAGTTTTTAAAACTGTCTCTATTTCTTTGGCGCGTGCTAACGGCTAGGATTGGTCCAACTGTAAAAAATGAATTTTTTATCTACATTTTTAAATAAAGCGCTACCACAGCTCCCAGTTGAATCGCTGAGTTTCAGCAATCATGTCAAACTAAGAAAAATGTTATTTCTTGGAGTCCAATTGTCTCATTTATCACATTTATAAGGTCAAAGTCCAAAATCAGTTCAATAAAGTCTCACAGTCAATCGTTTCACTGTTAAAAGCGATGAAACCTAATAATATCAGAAAAATATCGCTAAATGCATGTTGGTACGAATATGTGACGCAATCGATGTAATTTATACGGACTGATACCGTTAGAAAGTCAATGAAATATAATTTTTGAAACTGTCTCTATTTTTTGAGCGCGTGCTAACGGCTAGGATTGGTCCCACAGTAAAAAATGATTTTTTTATCTACATTTTTAAATAAAGCGCTACCAGAGCTCCCTGTGTAATCGCTGAGTTCCAGCAATCATGTCAAACTAAGAAAAATGTTATTTCTTGGAGTCCAATTGTCTCAATTTAACATTAATAAGGTCAAAGTCCAAAATCAGTTCAATAAAGTCTCACAGTCAATCGTTTCACTGTTAAAAGCGATGAAACCTAATAATATCAGAAAAATATCGCTAAATGCATGTTGGTACGAATATGTGACGCAATCGATGTAATTTATACGGACTGATACCGTTAGAAAGTCAATGAAATATAATTTTTGAAACTGTCTCTATTTTTTGAGCGCGTGGTAACGGCTAGGGTTGGTCCCACAGTAAAAAATGATTTTTTTATCTACATTTTTAAATAAAGCGCTACCAGAGCGCCCAGTGTAAT
The DNA here is from genome assembly GCF_029227915.1 of Hydractinia symbiolongicarpus. NCBI lineage: Eukaryota > Metazoa > Cnidaria > Hydrozoa > Anthoathecata > Hydractiniidae > Hydractinia > Hydractinia symbiolongicarpus. The sequence goes on from NC_079879.1 coordinate 28,024,585, forward strand.
TGCTTAGTTCCAGCAATCATGTCAAATTAAGAAGAATGTTATTTTTTGGAGTCCAATTGTCTCATTATAACATTAATAAGGTCACAGTCCAAAATCAGTTCAATAAAGCCCTACAGTCAATTGTTTCACTGTTTCAAGCGATGAAACCTAGTAATGTCAGAAAAACATCGCTAAATGCATGTCGGTACGAATATGTGACGCAACCGTTGTAACTCAAACGGACTGATACCGTTAAAAAGTCAATGCAATATAGTTTTTGAAACTGTCTCTATTTCTTTAGCGCCTGCTAACGGCTACGGTTGGTCCCACAGTAAAAAATGCTTATTTATCTAAATATTTAAATGAAGCGCTACCACAGCGCCCAGTGTATTCGCTGAATTCCAGCAATGTTGCCAAATTAAGAAGAATCGTATTTATTGGAGTCCAATTGTCTCATTTATCACATTTATAAGGTCAAAGTCTAAAATCAGTTCAATTAAGGCCCACAGTCAATCGTTTCACTGTTAATAGCAATGCAACCTAGTAATATCAGAATCATATCTAAATGCATGTTGGTACGAATGTGTGACGCAACCGTTGTAACTCAAACGGGCTGATACCGATAGAAAGTCAATGAAATGTAGTTTTTGAAACTGTCTCTATTTCTTCAGCGCGCTAGCGGTTAGGATTGGTCCCACAGTACAAAATGACTTATTTATCTACTTTTTTGAATAAAGCAATATCACAGCGTCCAGTATAATTGCTAAGTTACAGCAATCATTTCATATTAAGAAGAACGTTACTTCTTTGAGTCCAGTTGTCTAGTTATAACATTTAAAAGGTCAAAGTCTAAAATCAGTTCAATTAAGTCCCACAGACAATTGTTTCACATTTAAAAGCGACGCAACCTAGTAATATCAGAAACATATCGCTAAATGCATGTTGGTACGAATATGTGACGCAATCGTTGTAATTTATCCGGACTGATACCGATAGAAAATCAATGAATTGTAGTTTTTGAAACTGTCTCTATTTCTTCAGCGCGCGGTAGCTGTTAGGATTGGACCCACAGTACAAAATGACTTATTTATCTACTTTTTAGAATAAAGCAATACCACAGCGTCCAGTATAATTGCTGAGTTAAAGCAATCATTTCATATTAAGAAGAACGTTACTTCTTGGAGTCCAGTTGCCTCATTATAACATTTAAAAGGTCAAAGTCTAAAATCAGTTCAATTAAGTCCCACAGACAGTTGTTTCACATTTTAAAGCGACGCAACCCAGTAATATCAGAAAAATATCGCTAAATGCGTGTTGGTACGAATATGTGACGCAACCGTTGTAACTCAAACGAGCTGATTCCGTTAGAAAGTCAATGAAATATAGTTTTTGAAACTGTCTATATTTCTTTGGCGGGTGTTAACGGCTAGGATTGGTCCCACAGTAAAAAATGACTTATTTATCTATTTTTAAAATAAAGCGCTACCATAGCGCCAAGTGTAATCACGGATTTCCAGCAGGTCAAACTAAGAAGAATGTTATTTCTTGGAGTCCAATTGTCTCATTTATCACATTTATAAGGTCAAAGTCTAAAATCAGTTCAATTAAGGCCCACAGTCAATCGTTTCACTGTTAATAGCGATGCAACCTAGTAATATCAGAATCATATCGCTAAATGCATGTTGGTACGAATGTGTGACGCAACCGTTGTAACTCAAACGGGCTGATACCGATAGAAAGTCAATGAAATGTAGTTTTTGAAACTGTCTCTATTTCTTCAGCACGCTAGCGATTAGGATTGGTCCCACAGTACAAAATGACTTATTTATCTACTTTTTTGAATAAAGCAATATCACAGCGTCCAGTATAATTGCTAAGTTACAGCAATCATTTCATATTAAGAAGAACGTTACTTCTTTGAGTCCAGTTGTCTAATTATAACATTTAAAAGGTCAAAGTCTAAAATCAGTTCAATTAAGTCCCACAGACAATTGTTTCACACTTAAAAGCGACGCAACCTACTAATATCAGAAACATATCGCTAAATGCATGTTGGTACGAATATGTGACGCAATCGTTGTAATTTATCCGGACTGATACCGATAGAAAATCAATGAATTTTAGTTTTTGAAACTGTCTCTATTTCTTCAGCGCGCGGTAGCTGTTAGGATTGGACCCACAGTACAAAATGACTTATTTATCTACTTTTTTGAATAAAGCAATACCACAGCGTCCAGTATAATTGCTGAGTTAAAGCAATCATTTCATATTAAGAAGAACGTTACTTCTTGGAGTCCAGTTGCCTCATTATAACATTTAAAAGGTCAAAGTCTAAAATCAGTTCAATTAAGTCCCACAGACAGTTGTTTCACATTTTAAAGCGACGCAACCTAGTAATATCAGAAAAATATCGCTAAATGCGTGTTGGTACGAATATGTGACGCAACCGTTGTAACTCGAACGAGCTGATTCCGTTAGAAAGTCAATGAAACATAGTTTTTGAAACTGTCTCCATTTTGTGAGCGCGTGTTAACGGCTAGGATTGGTCCCACAGTAAAAAATGAATTTTTTATCTACATTTTTAAATAAAGCGCTACCACAGCTCCCTGTGTAATCGCTGAGTTCCAGCAATCATGTCAAACTAAGAAAAATGTTATTTCTTGGGGTCCAATTGTCTCAATTTAACATTAATAAGGTCAAAGTCCAAAATCAGTTCAATAAATCTCACAGTCAATCGTTTCACTGTTAAAAGCGATGAAACCTAATAATATCAGAAAAATATCGCTAAATGCATGTTGGCACGAATATGTGACGCAATCGATGTAATTTATACGGACTGATACCGTTAGAAAGTCAATGAAATATAATTTTTGAAACTGTTTCTATTTTTTGAGCGCGTGCTAACGGCTAGGATTGGTCCCACAGTAAAAAATGATTTTTTTATCTACATTTTTAAATAAAGCGCTACCAGAGCGCCCAGTGTAATTGCTTAGTTCCAGCAATCATGTCAAATTAAGGAGAATGTTATTTTTTGGAGTCCAATTGTCTCATTATAACATTAATAAGGTCACAGTCCAAAATCAGTTCAATAAAGCCCTACAGTCAATTGTTTCACTGTTAGAAGCGATGAAACCTAGTAATGTCAGAAAAACATCGCTAAATGCATGTCGGTACGAATATGTGACGAAACCTTTGTAATTCTACGGGCTGATACCGTTAGAAAGTCAATGAAATATAGTTTTTGAAACTGTCTCTATTTCTTGAGCGCGTGCTAACAGCTAGGATGGTCCCGCAATAAAAAATTAATTTTTTATCTACATTTTTAAATAAAGGGCTACCACAGTTCCAGTGTAATCGCTGAGTTCAAGAAATCATGTAAAACTAAAAAGAATGTCATTTCTTGGATTTCGATTGTCTCATTTATGACATTTATCAGGCAAAAACCCAAAGCAGGTCAATTAAGTCCCACAGTCAATCATTTCACTGTTAAAAGCGACGAAACCTAGTAATATCAGAAAAATATCGCTAAATGCATGTTGGTACGAATATCTGACGCAACCGTCGTAACTCACACGGACTGATACCGTTAGAAAGTCAATTAAATGTAGTTTTTAAAACTGTCTCTATTTCTTTGGCGCGTGCTAACGGCTAGGATTGGTCCCACAGTAAAAAATGAATTTTTTATCTACATTTTTAAATAAAGCGCTACCACAGCTCCCAGTTGAATCGCTGAGTTTCAGCAATCATGTCAAACTAAGAAAAATGTTATTTCTTGGAGTCCAATTGTCTCATTTATCACATTTATAAGGTCAAAGTCCAAAATCAGTTCAATAAAGTCTCACAGTCAATCGTTTCACTGTTAAAAGCGATGAAACCTAATAATATCAGAAAAATATCGCTAAATGCATGTTGGTACGAATATGTGACGCAATCGATGTAATTTATACGGACTGATACCGTTAGAAAGTCAATGAAATATAATTTTTGAAACTGTCTCTATTTTTTGAGCGCGTGCTAACGGCTAGGATTGGTCCCACAGTAAAAAATGATTTTTTTATCTACATTTTTAAATAAAGCGCTACCAGAGCTCCCTGTGTAATCGCTGAGTTCCAGCAATCATGTCAAACTAAGAAAAATGTTATTTCTTGGAGTCCAATTGTCTCAATTTAACATTAATAAGGTCAAAGTCCAAAATCAGTTCAATAAAGTCTCACAGTCAATCGTTTCACTGTTAAAAGCGATGAAACCTAATAATATCAGAAAAATATCGCTAAATGCATGTTGGTACGAATATGTGACGCAATCGATGTAATTTATACGGACTGATACCGTTAGAAAGTCAATGAAATATAATTTTTGAAACTGTCTCTATTTTTTGAGCGCGTGGTAACGGCTAGGGTTGGTCCCACAGTAAAAAATGATTTTTTTATCTACATTTTTAAATAAAGCGCTACCAGAGCGCCCAGTGTAATTGCTTAGTTCCAGCAATCATGTCAAATTAAGAAGAATGTTATTTTTTGGAGTCCAATTGTCTCATTATAACATTAATAAGGTCACAGTCCAAAATCAGTTCAATAAAGCCCTACAGTCAATTGTTTCACTGTTTCAAGCGATGAAACCTAGTAATGTCAGAAAAACATCGCTAAATGCATGTCGGTACGAATATGTGACGCAACCGTTGTAACTCAAACGGACTGATACCGTTAAAAAGTCAATGCAATATAGTTTTTGAAACTGTCTCTATTTCTTTAGCGCCTGCTAACGGCTACGGTTGGTCCCACAGTAAAAAATGCTTATTTATCTAAATATTTAAATGAAGCGCTACCACAGCGCCCAGTGTATTCGCTGAATTCCAGCAATGTTGCCAAATTAAGAAGAATCGTATTTATTGGAGTCCAATTGTCTCATATATCACATTTATAAGGTCAAAGTCTAAAATCAGTTCAATTAAGGCCCACAGTCAATCGTTTCACTGTTAATAGCAATGCAACCTAGTAATATCAGAATCATATCGCTAAATGCATGTTGGTACGAATGTGTGACGCAACCGTTGTAACTCAAACGGGCTGATACCGATAGAAAGTCAATGAAATGTAGTTTTTGAAACTGTCTCTATTTCTTCAGCGCGCTAGCGGTTAGGATTGGTCCCACAGTACAAAATGACTTATTTATCTACTTTTTTGAATAAAGCAATATCACAGCGTCCAGTATAATTGCTAAGTTACAGCAATCATTTCATATTAAGAAGAACGTTACTTCTTTGAGTCCAGTTGTCTAGTTATAACATTTAAAAGGTCAAAGTCTAAAATCAGTTCAATTAAGTCCCACAGACAATTGTTTCACATTTAAAAGCGACGCAACCTAGTAATATCAGAAACATATCGCTAAATGCATGTTGGTACGAATATGTGACGCAATCGTTGTAATTTATCCGGACTGATACCGATAGAAAATCAATGAATTGTAGTTTTTGAAACTGTCTCTATTTCTTCAGCGCGCGGTAGCTGTTAGGATTGGACCCACAGTACAAAATGACTTATTTATCTACTTTTTAGAATAAAGCAATACCACAGCGTCCAGTATAATTGCTGAGTTAAAGCAATCATTTCATATTAAGAAGAACGTTACTTCTTGGAGTCCAGTTGCCTCATTATAACATTTAAAAGGTCAAAGTCTAAAATCAGTTCAATTAAGTCCCACAGACAGTTGTTTCACATTTTAAAGCGACGCAACCCAGTAATATCAGAAAAATATCGCTAAATGCGTGTTGGTACGAATATGTGACGCAACCGTTGTAACTCAAACGAGCTGATTCCGTTAGAAAGTCAATGAAATATAGTTTTTGAAACTGTCTATATTTCTTTGGCGGGTGTTAACGGCTAGGATTGGTCCCACAGTAAAAAATGACTTATTTATCTATTTTTAAAATAAAGCGCTTCCATAGCGCCAAGTGTAATCACGGATTTCCAGCAGGTCAAACTAAGAAGAATGTTATTTCTTGGAGTCCAATTGTCTCATTTATCACATTTATAAGGTCAAAGTCTAAAATCAGTTCAATTAAGGCCCACAGTCAATCGTTTCACTGTTAATAGCGATGCAACCTAGTAATATCAGAATCATATCGCTAAATGCATGTTGGTACGAATGTGTGACGCAACCGTTGTAACTCAAACGGGCTGATACTGATAGAAAGTCAATGAAATGTAGTTTTTGAAACTGTCTCTATTTCTTCAGCGCGCTAGCGATTAGGATTGGTCCCACAGTACAAAATGACTTATTTATCTACTTTTTTGAATAAAGCAATATCACAGCGTCCAGTATAATTGCTAAGTTACAGCAATCATTTCATATTAAGAAGAACGTTACTTCTTTGAGTCCAGTTGTCTAATTATAACATTTAAAAGGTCAAAGTCTAAAATCAGTTCAATTAAGTCCCACAGACAATTGTTTCACACTTAAAAGCGACGCAACCTACTAATATCAGAAACATATCGCTAAATGCATGTTGGTACGAATATGTGACGCAATCGTTGTAATTTATCCGGACTGATACCGATAGAAAATCAATGAATTTTAGTTTTTGAAACTGTCTCTATTTCTTCAGCGCGCGGTAGCTGTTAGGATTGGACCCACAGTACAAAATGACTTATTTATCTACTTTTTTGAATAAAGCAATACCACAGCGTCCAGTATAATTGCTGAGTTAAAGCAATCATTTCATATTAAGAAGAACGTTACTTCTTGGAGTCCAGTTGCCTCATTATAACATTTAAAAGGTCAAAGTCTAAAATCAGTTCAATTAAGTCCCACAGACAGTTGTTTCACATTTTAAAGCGACGCAACCTAGTAATATCAGAAAAATATCGCTAAATGCGTGTTGGTACGAATATGTGACGCAACCGTTGTAACTCGAACGAGCTGATTCCGTTAGAAAGTCAATGAAACATAGTTTTTGAAACTGTCTCTATTTTGTGAGCGCGTGTTAACGGCTAGGATTGGTCCCACAATAAAAAATGAGTTTCCTATCTACATTTTTAAATAACGCGCTACCACAGCAACCAGTTTAATCGCTGAGTTCCAACCATCATGTCAAACTTAGAAAAATGTTATTTCTTGGTGTCCAATTGTCTCTTTTATCACATTTATAAGGTCAGAGTCAAAAATCAGTTCAGTCCCACAGTCAATCGTTTCACTGTTAAAAGCGTAAAACCTAGTAATATCAGAAAATTATCGCTAAATCCATGTTGGTACGAATATGTGACGCAACCGTCGTAACTCACACGGACTGATACCGTGAGAAAGTCAATTAAATGTATTTTTTGAAACTGTCTCTATTTTTGGAGCGCGTGTTAACGGCTAGGATTGGCCCCACAGCAAAAAATGAATTTTTTATCTACATTTTCAAATAAAGCGCTACCAGAGTGCCCAGTGTAACCGCTTAGTTCCAGCAATCATGTCAAATTAAGAAGAATGTTATTTTTTGGAGTCCAATTGTCTCATTTATCACATTTATAAGGTCAAAGTCTAAAATCATTTCAATTAAGTCCCACAGTCAATTGTTTCACAGTTAAAAGCGACGCAACCTAGTAATATCAGAATCATATCATTAAACAGATGTTGGTACGAATATGTGACGCAATCGTTGTAATTCATACGGACTGATACCGTTAGAAAGTCAATGAAATATAGTTTTTGAAACTGTCTCTATTTTCTTCAGCGTGCTAACGGCAAGGATTGGTCCCACAGTAAAAAATGTTTTTTTTATTTACACTTTTGAATAAAGCGCTACCACAGCTCCCAGTTTAATCACTGAGTTCCAGCAATCATGTCAAACTAAGAAAAATGTTTTTTCTTGGAGTCCAATTGTCTCATTTATCACATTTATAAGGTCAAAGTCTAAAATCAGGTCAATTAAGTCCCACAGTCATATGTTTCACAGTTAAAAGCGACGGAACCTAATAATATCAGAAACATATCGCTAAACAGATGTTGGTACGAATATGGGACGCAATCTTTGTAATTCTACGGACTGATACCGTTAGAAAGTCAATGGAATATAGTTTTTGAAACTGTGTCTAGTTCTTGAGCGCGTGCTAACGGCTAGGATTGGTCCCACAGTAAAAAATGAATTTTTTATCTACATTTTTAAATAAAGCGCTACCACACCTCCCTGTGTAATCGCTGAGTTCCAGCAATCTTGTCAAACTAGGAAAAATGTTATTTCCTGGAGTCCAATTGTCTCTTTTATCACATTTATGAGGTCAAAGTCCAAAATCAGTTCAATAAAGTCCCACAGTCAATCGTTTCACTGTTAAAAGCGATGAAACCTAATAATATCAGAAAAATATCGCTAAATGCATGTTGGTACGAATATGTGACGCAATCGATGTAATTTATACGGACTGATACAGTTAGAATGTCAATGAAATATAGTTGTTGAAACTGTCGCTATTTTTTGAGCCCGTGCTAACGGCTACGGTTGGTCCCACAGTAAAAAATGACTTTTTTATCTAAATATTTAAATGAAGCGCTACCACAGCGCCCAGTGTAATCGCGGAATTCCAGCAATGTTGCCAAATTAAGAAGAATCGTATTTATTGGAGTCCAATTGTCTCATTTATCACATTTATAAGGTCAAAGTCTAAAATCATTTCAATTAAGGCCCACAGTCAATCGTTTCACTGTTAATAGCGATGGAACCTAGTAATATCAGAATCATATCGCTAAATGCATGTTGGTACGAATGTGTGACGCAACCGTTGTAACTCAAACGGGCTGATACCGATAGAAAGTCAATGAAATGTAGTTTTTGAAACTGTCTCTATTTCTTCAGCGCGCTAGCGGTTAGGATTGGTCCCACAGTACAAAATGACTTATTTATCTACTTTTTTGAATAAAGCAATACCACAGCATCCAGTATAATTGCTGAGTTACAGCAACCATTTCATATTAAGAAGAACGTTACTTCTTTGAGTCCAGTTGTCTAATTATAACACTTAAAAGGTCAAAGTCTAAAATCAGGTCAATTAAGTCCCACAGTCATATGTTTCACTGTTAAAAGCGACGGAACCTAATAATATTAGAAACATATCGCTAAACAGATGTTGGTACGAATATGTGACGCAATCTTTGTAATTCTACGGACTGATACCGTTAGAAAGTCAATGAAATATAGTTTTTGAAACTGTCTCTATTTCTTGAGCGCGTGCTAACAGCTAGCATTGGTCCCACAATAAAAAATTAATTTTTTATCTACATTTTTTAATAAAGCGCTACCACAGTTCCCAGTGTAATCGCTGAGTTCAAGAAATCATGTGAAACTAAAAAGAATGTTATTTCTTGGTGTTCAATTGTCTCATTTATGACATTTATCAGGCAAAAACCCAAAGCAGGTCAATTAAGTCCCACAGTCAATCATTTTACTGTTAAAAGCGATGAAACCTAGTAATATCAGAAAAATATCGCTAAATGCATGTTGGTACGAATATGTGACGCAACCGTCGTAACTCACACGGACTGATACCGTTAGAAAGTCAATTAAATGTAGTTTTTGAAACTGTCTCTATTTCTTTGGTGCGTGCTAACGGCTAGGATTGGTCCCACAGTAAGAAATGAATTTTTTATCTACATTTTCAAATAAAGCGCTACCAGAGCGCCCAGTGTAATCGCTTAGTTCCAGCAATCATGTCAAATTAAGAAGAATGTTCTTTTTTGGAGTCCAATTGTCTCATTTATCACATTTATAAGGTCAAAGTCCAAAATCAGTTCAATTAAGTCCCACAGTCAATTGTTTCACAGTTAAAAGCGACGCAACCTAGTAATATCAGAATCATATCGCTAAACAGATGTTGCTACGAATATGTGACGCAATCGTTGTAATTCATACGGACTGATACCGTTAGAAAGTCAATGAAATTTAGTTTTTGAAACTGTCTCTATTTTCTTCAGCGTGCTAACGGCAAGGATTGGTCCCACAGTACAAAATTTTTTTTTATTTACATTTTTGAATAAAGCGCTACCACAGCTCCCAGTTTAATCACTGAGTTCCAGCAATCATGTCAAACTAAGAAAAATGTTATTTCTTGGAGTCCAATTGTCTCATTTATCACATTTATAAGGTCAAAGTCTAAAATCAGGTCAATTAAGTCCCACAGTCATATGTTTCACTGTTAAAAGCGACGGAACCTAATAATATTAGAAACATATCGCTAAACAGATGTTGGTACGAATATGTGACGCAATCTTTGTAATTCTACGGACTGATACCGTTAGAAAGTCAATGAAATATAGTTTTTGAAACTGTCTCTATTTCTTGAGCGCGTGCTAACAGCTAGCATTGGTCCCACAATAAAAAATTAATTTTTTATCTACATTTTTTAATAAAGCGCTACCACAGTTCCCAGTGTAATCGCTGAGTTCAAGAAATCATGTGAAACTAAAAAGAATGTTATTTCTTGGTGTTCAATTGTCTCATTTATGACATTTATAAGGTCAAAGTCAAAAATCAGTTCAATAAAGTCCTACAGTCAATCGTTTCACTGTTAAAAGCGTAAAACCTAATAATATCAGAAAAATATCGCTAAATCCATGTTGGTACAAATATGTGACGCAACTGTCGTAACTCAAACGGACTGATACCGTTAGAAAGTCAATGAAATTTAGTTTTTGAAACTGTCTCTATTTTCTTCAGCGTGCTAACGGCAAGGATTGGTCCCACAGTACAAAATTTTTTTTTATTTACATTTTTGAATAAAGCGCTACCACAGCTCCCAGTTTAATCACTGAGTTCCAGCAATCATGTCAAACTAAGAAAAATGTTATTTCTTGGAGTCCAATTGTCTCATTTATCACATTTATAAGGTCAAAGTCTAAAATCAGGTCAATTAAGTCCCACAGTCATATGTTTCACTGTTAAAAGCGACGGAACCTAATAATATTAGAAACATATCGCTAAACAGATGTTGGTACGAATATGTGACGCAATCTTTGTAATTCTACGGACTGATACCGTTAGAAAGTCAATGAAATATAGTTTTTGAAACTGTCTCTATTTCTTGAGCGCGTGCTAACAGCTAGGATTGGTCCCACAATAAAAAATTAATTTTTTATCTACATTTTTTAATAAAGCGCTACCACAGTTCCCAGTGTAATCGCTGAGTTCAAGAAATCATGTGAAACTAAAAAGAATGTTATTTCTTGGAGTTTATTTGTCTCATTTATTACATTTATCAGGCAAAAACCCAAAGCAGGTCAATTAAGTCCCACAGTCAATCATTTTACTGTTAAAAGCGATGAAACCTAGTAATATCAGAAAAATATCGCTAAATGCATGTTGGTACGAATATGTGACGCAACCGTTGTAACTCACACGGACTGATACCGTTAGAAAGTCAATTAAATGTAGTTTTTGAAACTGTCTCTATTTCTTTGGCGCGTGCTAACGGCTAGGATTGGTCCCACAGTAAGAAATAAATTTTTTATCTACATTTTTAAATAAAGCGCTACCACAGCTCCCAGTGTAATCGCTGAGTTCCAGCAATCATGTCAAACTAAGAAAAATGTTATTTCTTGGAGTCCAATTGTCTCTTTTATCACATTTATAAGGTCAAAGTCAAAAATCAGTTCAATAAAGTCCTACAGTCAATCGTTTCACTGTTAAAAGCGTAAAACCTAATAATATCAGAAAAATATCGCTAAATCCATGTTGGTACAAATATGTGACGCAACTGTCGTAACTCAAACGGACTGATACCGTTAGAAAGTCAATTAAATGTATTTTTTGAAACTGTCTCTATTTTTGGAGCGCGTGTTAACGGCTAGGATTGGCCCCACAGTAAAAAAATGAATTTTTTATCTACATTTTCAAATAAAGCGCTACCAGAGCGCCCAGTGTAATCGCTTAGTTCCAGCAATCATGTCAAATTAAGAAGAATGTTATTTCTTGAAGTCCAATTGTCTCATTTATCACATTTATAAGGTCAAAGTCTAAAATCAGGTCAATTAAGTCCCACAGTCATATGTTTCACTGTTAAAAGCGACGGAACCTAATAATATTAGAAACATATCGCTAAACAGATGTTGGTACGAATATGTGATGCAATCTTTGTAATTCTACGGACTGATACCGTTAGAAAGTCAATGAAATATAGTTTTTGAAACTGTCTCTATTTCTTGAGCGCGTGCTAACAGCTAGGATTGGTCCCACAATAAAAAATTAATTTTTTATCTACATTTTTTAATAAAGCGCTACCACAGTTCCCAGTGTAATCGCTGAGTTCAAGAAATCATGTGAAACTAAAAAGAATGTTATTTCTTGGAGTTCAATTGTCTCATTTATGACATTTATCAGGCAAAAACCCAAAGCAGGTCAATTAAGTCCCACAGTCAATCATTTTACTGTTAAAAGCGATGAAACCTAGTAATATCAGAAACATATCGCTAAATGCATGTTGGTACGAAAATGTGACACAATCGATGTAATTTATACGGACTGATACCGTTAGAATCTCAATGAAATATAGTTTTTGAAACTGTGTCTATTTTTTGAGCGCGTGCTAACGGCTACGGTTGCTCCCACAGATAAAAATGATTTATTTATCTAAATATTTAAATGAAGCGCTACCACAGCGCCCAGTGTAATCGTTAAATTCCAGCAATGTTGCCAAATTAAGAAGAATCGTATTTATTGGAGTCCAATTGTCTCATTTATCACATTTATAAGGTCAAAGTCTAAAATCAGTTCAATTAAGGCCCACAGTCAATCGTTTCACTGTTAATAGCGATGCAACCTAGTAATATCAGAATCATATCGCTAAATGCATGTTGGTACGAATGTGTGACGCAACCGTTGTAACTCAAACGGGCTGATACCGATAGAAAGTCAATGAAATGTAGTTTTTGAAACTGTCTCTATTTCTTCAGCGCGCTAGCGTTTAGGATTGGTCCCACAGTACAAAATGACTTATTTATCTACTTTTTTGAATAAAGCAACACCACAGCGTCCAGTATAATTGCTGAGTCACAGCAATCATTTCATATTAAGAAGAACGTTACTTTGTTGAGTCCAGTTGTCTAATTATAACATTTAAAAGGTCAAAGTCTAAAATCAGTTCAATTAAGTCCCACAGACAATTGTTTCACATTTAAAAGCGACGCAACCTAGTAATATCAGAAACATGTCGCTAAATAGATGTTGGTACGACTATGTGACGCAATCGTTGTAGTTAATCCGGACTGATACCGTTAGAAAGTCAATGAAATATAGTTTTTGAAACTGTCTCTATTTCTTTGGCGTGTGCTAACGGCTAGGATTGGTCCCACAGTAAAAAATGACATATTTATCTAAATATTTAAATGAAGCGCTACCACAGCGCCCAGTGTAATCGCTGAATTCCAGCAATCTTGCCAAATTAAAAGGAATTTTATTTCTTGGAGTCCAATTGTCTCATTTATCACATTTATAAGGTCAAAGTCTAAAATCAGTTCAATTAAGACCCACAGTCAATCGTTTCACTGTTAATAGCGATGCAACCTAGTAATATCAGAATCATATCGCTAAATGCATGTTGGTACGAATATGCGACGCAATCGTTGTAATTTATCCGGACTGATACCGATAGAAAATCAATGAAATGTAGTTCTTGAAACTGTCTCTATTTCTTCAGCGCGCGGTAGAGGTTAGGATTGGACCCACAGTACAAAATGACTTATTTATCTACTTTTTTGAATAAAGCAATACCACAGCGTCCAGTATAATTGCTGAGTTACAGCAATCATTTCATATTAAGAAGAACGTTACTTCTTTGAGTCCAATTGTCTCTTTTATAACATTTATAAGGTCAAAGTCCAAAATCAGTTCAATTAAGTCCCACAGTCAATGGTTTCACTGTTAAAAGCGATGCAACCTAGTAATATCAGAAACATATCGCTAAATAGATGTTGGTACGAATATGTGACGCAATCGTTGTAGTTTATCCGGACTGATACCGTTAGAAAGTCAATGAAATATAGTTTTTGAAACTTTCTCTATTTCTTTGGCGTGTGCTAACGGCTAGGATTGGTCACACAGTAAAAAGTGACTTATTTATCTACATTTTTAAATAAAGCGCTACCAGAGCGCCCAGTGTAATTGCTTAGTTCCAGCAATCATGTCAAATTAAGAAGAATGTTATTTTTTGGAGTCCAATTGTCTCATTATCACCTTTATAAGGTCAAAGTCTAAAATCAGTTCAATTAAGTCCCACAGTCAATTGTTTCACAGTTAAAAGCGACGCAACCTAGTAATATCAGAATCACATCGCTAAACAGATGTTGGTACGAATATGTGACGCAATCTTTGTAATTCATACGGACTGATACCGTTAGAAAGTCAATGAAATATAGTTTTTGAAACTGTCTCTATTTTCTTCAGAGTGCTAACGGCAAGGATTGGTCCCACAGTAAAAAATGTTTTTTTTATTTACATTTTTGAATATAGCGCTACCACAGCTCCCAGTTTAATCAGCGAGTTCCAGCAATCATGTCAAACTAAGAAAAATGTTATTTCTTGAAGTCCAATTGTCTCATTTATCACATTTATAAGGTCAAAGTCTAAAATCAGGTCAATTAAGTCCCACAGTCATATGTTTCACTGTTAAAAGCGACGGAACCTAATAATATTAGAAACATATCGCTAAACAGATGTTGGTACGAATATGTGACGCAATCTTTGTAATTCTACGGACTGATACCGTTAGAAAGTCAATGAAATATAGTTTTTGAAACTGTCTCTATTTTTTGAGCTCGTGCTAACGGCTACGGTTGCTCCCACAGTTAAAAGTGATTTATTTATCTAAATATTTAAATGAAGCGCTACCACAGCGCCCAGTGTAATCGTTAAATTCCAGCAATGTTGCCAAATTAAGAAGAATCGTATTTATTGGAGTCCAATTGTCTCATTTATCACATTTATAAGGTCAAAGTCTAAAATCAGTTCAATTAAGGCCCACAGTCAATCGTTTCACTGTTAATAGCGATGCAACCTAGTAATATCAGAATCATATCGCTAAATGCATGTTGGTACGAATGTGTGACGCAACCGTTGTAACTCAAACGGGCTGATACCGATAGAAATTCAATGAAATGTAGTTTTTGAAACTGTCTCTATTTCTTCAGCGCGCTAGCGTTTAGGATTGGTCCCACAGTACAAAATGACTTATTTATCTACTTTTTTGAATAAAGCAATACCACAGCGTCCAGTATAATTGCTGAGTTACAGCAATCATTTCATATTAAGAAGAACGTTACTTCTTTGAGTCCAGTTGTCTAATTATAACATTTAAAAGGTCAAAGTCTAAAATCAGTTCAATTAAGTCCCACAGACAATTGTTTCACATTTAAAAGCGATGCAACCTAGTAATATCAGAAACATGTCGCTAAATAGATGTTGGTACGACTATGTGACGCAATCGTTGTAGTTAATCCGGACTGATACCGTTAGAAAGTCAATGAAATATAGTTTTTGAAACTGTCTCTATTTCTTTGGCGTGTGCTAACGGCTAGGATTGGTCCCACAGTAAAAAATGACTTATTTTCTACATTTTTAAATAAAGCGCTACCAGAGCGCCCAGTGTAATTGCTTAGTTCCAGCAATCATGTCAAATTAAGAAGAATGTTATTTTTTGGAGTCCAATTGTCTCATTATCACATTTATAAGGTCAAAGTCTAAAATCAGTTCAATTAAGTCCCACAGTCAATTGTTTCACAGTTAAAAGCGACGCAACCTAGTAATATCAGAATCATATCGCTAAACAGATGTTGGTACGAATATGTGACGCAATCGTTGTAATTCATACGGACTGATACCGTTAGAAAGTCAATGAAATATAGTTTTTGAAACTGTCTCTATTTTCTTCAGCGTGCTAACGGCAAGGATTGGTCCCACAGTAAAAAATGTTTTTTTATTTACATTTTTGAATATAGTGCTACCACAGCTCCCAGTTTAATCACTGAGTTCCAGCAATCATGTCAAACTAAGAAAAATGTTATTTCTTGAAGTCCAATTGTCTCATTTATCACATTTATAAGGTCAAAGTCTAAAATCAGGTCAATTAAGTCCCACAGTCATATGTTTCACTGTTAAAAGCGACGGAACCTAATAATATTAGAAACATATCGCTAAACAGATGTTGGTACGAATATGTGACGCAATCTTTGTAATTCTACGGACTGATACCGTTAGAAAGTCAATGAAATATAGTTTTTGAAACTGTCTCTATTTCTTGAGCGCGTGCTAACAGCTAGGATTGGTCCCACAATAAAAAATTAATTTTTTATCTACATTTTTTAATAAAGCGCTACCACAGTTCCCAGTGTAATCGCTGAGTTCAAGAAATCATGTGACACTAAAAAGAATGTTATTTCTTGGAGTTCAATTGTCTCATTTATGACATTTATCAGGCAAAAACCCAAAGCAGGTCAATTAAGTCCCACAGTCAATCATTTTACTGTTAAAAGCGATGAAACCTAGTAATATCAGAAACATATAGCTAAATGCATGTTGGTACGAATATGTGACACAATCGATGTAATTTATACGGACTGATACCGTTAGAATCTCAATGAAATATAGTTTTTGAAACTGTGTCTATTTTTTGAGCTCGTGCTAACGGCTACGGTTGCTCCCACAGTTAAAAATGATTTATTTATCTAAATATTTAAATGAAGCGCTACCACAGCGCCCAGTGTAATCGTTAAATTCCAGCAATGTTGCCAAATTAAGAAGAATCGTATTTATTGGAGTCCAATTGTCTCATTTATCACATTTATAAGGTCAAAGTCTAAAATCAGTTCAATTAAGGCCCACAGTCAATCGTTTCACTGTTAATAGCGATGCAACCTAGTAATATCAGAATCATATCGCTAAATGCATGTTGGTACGAATGTGTGACGCAACCGTTGTAACTCAAACGGGCTGATACCGATAGAAATTCAATGAAATGTAGTTTTTGAAACTGTCTCTATTTCTTCAGCGCGCTAGGGTTTAGGATTGGTCCCACAGTACAAAATGACTTATTTATCTACTTTTTTGAATAAAGCAATACCACAGCGTCCAGTATAATTGCTGAGTTACAGCAATCATTTCATATTAAGAAGAACGTTACTTCTTTGAGTCCAGTTGTCTAATTATAACATTTAAAAGGTCAAAGTCTAAAATCAGTTCAATTAAGTCCCACAGACAATTGTTTCACATTTAAAAGCGACGCAACCTAGTAATATCAGAAACATGTCGCTAAATAGATGTTGGTACGACTATGTGACGCAATCGTTGTAGTTAATCCGGACTGATACCGTTAGAAAGTCAATGAAATATAGTTTTTGAAACTGTCTCTATTTCTTTGGCGTGTGCTAACGGCTAGGATTGGTCCCACAGTAAAAAATGACATATTTATCTCAATATTTAAATGAAGCGCTACCACAGCGCCCAGTGTAATCGCTGAATTCCAGCAATCTTGCCAAATTAAAAGGAATTTTATTTCTTGGAGTCCAATTGTCTCATTTATCACATTTATAAGGTCAAAGTCTAAAATCAGTTCAATTAAGACCCACAGTCAATCGTTTCACTGTTAATAGCGATGCAACCTAGTAATATCAGAATCATATCGCTAAATGCATGTTGGTACGAATATGCGACGCAATCGTTGTAATTTATCCGGACTGATACCGATAGAAAATCAATGAAATGTAGTTTTTGAAACTGTCTCTATTTCTTCAGCGCGCGGTAGCGGTTAGGATTGGACCCACAGTACAAAACGACTTATTTATCTACTTTTTTGAATAAAGCAATACCACAGCGTCCAGTATAATTGCTGAGTTACAGCAATCATTTCATATTAAGAAGAACGTTACTTCTTTGAGTCCAATTGTCTCTTTTATAACATTTATAAGGTCAAAGTCCAAAATCAGTTCAATTAAGTCCCACAGTCAATGGTTTCACTGTTAAAAGCGATGCAACCTAGTAATATCAGAAACATATCGCTAAATAGATGTTGGTACGAATATGTGACGCAATCGTTGTAGTTTATCCGCACTGATACCGTTAGAAAGTCAATGAAATATAGTTTTTAAAACTTTCTCTATTTCTTTGGCGTGTGCTAACGGCTAGGATTGGTCCCACAGTAAAAAGTGACTTATTTATCTACATTTTTAAATAAAGCGCTACCAGAGCGCCCAGTGTAATTGCTTAGTTCCAGCAATCATGTCAAATTAAGAAGAATGTTATTTTTTGGAGTCCAATTGT
The DNA here is from genome assembly GCF_029227915.1 of Hydractinia symbiolongicarpus. Taxonomy (NCBI): domain Eukaryota; kingdom Metazoa; phylum Cnidaria; class Hydrozoa; order Anthoathecata; family Hydractiniidae; genus Hydractinia; species Hydractinia symbiolongicarpus. Next base: position 28,042,841 of record NC_079879.1, read on the forward strand.
CTCATTATAACATTAATAAGGTCACAGTCCAAAATCAGTTCAATAAAGTCCTACAGTCAATTGTTTCACTGTTAAAAGCGATGAAACCTAGTAATGTCAGAAAAATATCGCTAAATGCATGTCGGTACGAATATGTGACGCAACCGTTGTAACTCAAACGGGCTGATACCGTTAAAAAGTCAATGCAATATAGTTTTTGAAACTGTCTCTATTTCTTTAGCGCCTGCTAACGGCTAGGATTGGTCCCACAGTAAAAAATGACTTATTTATCTAATTATTTAAATGAAGCGCTACCACAGCGGCCAGTGTAGTCGCAGAATTCCAGCAATCTTGCCAAATTAAGAAGAATGTTATTTTTTGGAGTCCAATTGTCTCATTTATCACATTTATAAGGTCAAAGTCCAAAATCAGTTCAATTAAGTCCCACAGTCAATTGTTTCACTGTTAAAAGCGACGCAACCTAGTAATATCAGAATCCTATCGCTAAACAGATGTTGGTACGAATATGTGACGCAATCGTTGTAATTCATATGGACTGATACCGTTAGAAAGTCAATGAAATATAGTTTTTGAAATTGTCTCTATTTTCTTCAGCGTGCTAACGGCAAGGATTGGTCCCACAGTAAAAAATGTGTTTTTTATTTACATTTTTGAATAAAGCGCTACCACAGCTCCCAGTTTAATCACTGAGTTCCAGCAATCATGTCAAACTAAGAAAAATGTTATTTCTTGGAGTCCAATTGTCTCATTTATCACATTTATAAGGTCAAAGTCTAAAATCAGGTCAATTAAGTCCCACAGTCATATGTTTCACTGTTAAAAGCGACGGAACCTAATAATATTAGAAACATATTGCTAAACAGATGTTGGTACGAATATGTGACGCAATCTTTGTAATTCTACGGACTGTGCCGTTACAAAGTCAATGAAATATAGTTTTTGAAACTGTCTCTATTTCTTGAGCGCGTGCTAACAGCTAGGATTTGTCCCACAATAAAAAATTAATTTTTTATCTATATTTTTTAATAAAGCGCTACCACAGTTCCCAGTGTAATCGCTGAGTTCAAGAAATCATGTGAAACTAAAAAGAATGTTATTTCTTGGAGTTCAATTGTCTCATTTATGACATTTATCAGGCAAAAACCCAAAGCAGGTCATTTAAGTCCCACAGTCAATCATTTTACTGTTAAAAGCGATGAAACCTAGCAATATCAGAAAAATATCGCTAAATGCATGTTGGTACGAATATGTGACGCAACCGTCGTAACTCACACGGACTGATACCGTTAGAAAGTCAATTAAATGTAGTTTTTGAAACTGTCTCTATTTCTTTGGCGCGTGCTAACGGCTAGGATTGGTCCCACAGTAAGAAATGATTTTTTTATCTACATTTTTAAATAAAGGGCTACCACAGCTCCCAGTGTAATCGCTGAGTTCCAGCAATCATGTCAAACTAAGAAAAATGTTATTTCTTGGAGTCCAATTGTCTCTTTTATCACATTTATAAGGTCAAAGTCAAAAATCAGTTCAATAAAGTCCTACAGTCAATCGTTTCACTGTTAAAAGCGTAAAACCTAATAATATCAGAAAAATATCGCTAAATCCATGTTGGTACGAATATGTGAGGCAACTGTCGTAACTCAAACGGACTGATACCGTTAGAAAGTCAATTAAATGTATTTTTTGAAACTGTTTCTATTTTTGAAGCGCGTGTTAACGGCTAGGATTGGCCCCACAGTAAAAAATGAATTTTTTATCTACATTTTCAAATAAAGCGCTACCAGAGCGCCCAGTGTAATCGCTTAGTTCCAGCAATCATGTCAAATTAAGAAGAATGTTATTTTTTGGAGTCCAATTGTCTCATTTATCACATTTATAAGGTCAAAGTCTAAAATCAGTTAAATTAAGTCCCACAGTCAATTGTTTCACAGTTAAAAGCGACGCAACCTAGTAATATCAGAATCATATCGCTAAACAGATGTTGGTACGAATATGTGACGCAATCGTTGTAATTCATACGGACTGATACCGTTAGAAAGTCAATGAAATATAGTTTTTGAAACTGTCTCTATTTTCTTCAGCGTACTAACGGCAAGCATTGGTCCCACAGTAAAAAATGTTTTTTTTATTTACATTTTTGAATATAGCGCTACCACAGCTCCCAGTTTAATCACTGAGTTCCAGCAATCATGTCAAACTAAGAAAAATGTTATTTCTTGAAGTCCAATTGTCTCATTAATCACATTTATAAGGTCAAAGTCTAAAATCAGGTCAATTAAGTCCCACAGTCATATGTTTCACTGTTAAAAGCGACGGAACCTAGTAATATTAGAAACATATCGCTAAACAGATCTTGGTACGAATATGTGACGCAATCTTTGTAATTCTACGGACTGATACCGTTAGAAAGTCAATGAAATATAGTTTTTGAAACTGTCTCTATTTCTTGAGCGCGTGCTAACAGCTAGGATTGGTCCCACAATAAAAAATAAATTTTTTATCTACATTTTTTAATAAAGCGCTACCACAGTTCCCAGTGTAATCGCTGAGTTCAAGAAATCATGTGAAACTAAAAAGAATTTTATTTCTTGGAGTTCAATTGTCTCATTTATGACATTTATCAGGCAAAAACCCAAAGCAGGTCAATTAAGTCCCACAGTCAATCACTTTACTGTTAAAAGCGATGAAACCTAGTAATATCAGAAACATAGCGCTAAATGCATGTTGGTACGAATATGTGACACAATCGATGTAATTTATACGGACTGATACCGTTAGAATCTCAATGAAATATAGTTTTGAAACTGTGTCTATTTTTTGAGCGCGTGCTAACGGCTACGGTTGCTCCCACAGTTAAAAATGATTTATTTATCTAAATATTTAAATGAAGCGCTACCACAGCGCCCAGTGTAATCGTTAAATTCCAGCAATGTTGCCAAATTAAGAAGAATCGTATTTATTGGAGTCCAATTGTCTCATTTATCACATTTATAAGGTCAAAGTCTAAAATCAGTTCAATTAAGGCCCACAGTCAATCGTTTCACTGTTAATAGCGATGCAACCTAGTAATATCAGAATCATATCGCTAAATGCATGTTGGTACGAATGTGTGACGCAACCGTTGTAACTCAAACGGGCTGATACCGATAGAAATTCAATGAAATGTAGTTTTTGAAACTGTCTCTATTTCTTCAGCGCGCTAGCGTTTAGGATTGGTCCCACAGTACAAAATGACTTATTTATCTACTTTTTTGAATAAAGCAATACCACAGCGTCCAGTATAATTGCTGAGTTACAGCAATCATTTCATATTAAGAAGAACGTTACTTCTTTGAGTCCAGTTGTCTAATTATAACATTTAAAAGGTCAAAGTCTAAAATCAGTTCAATTAAGTCCCACAGACAATTGTTTCACATTTAAAAGCGACGCAACCTAGTAATATCAGAAACATGTCGCTAAATAGATGTTGGTACGACTATGTGACGCAATCGTTGTAGTTAATCCGGACTGATACCGTTAGAAAGTCAATGAAATATAGTTTTTGAAACTGTCTCTATTTCTTTGGCGTGTGCTAACGGCTAGGATTGGTCCCACAGTAAAAAATGACATATTTATCTGAATATTTAAGTGAAGCGCTACCACAGCGCCCAGTGTAATCGCTGAATTCCAGCAATCTTGCCAAATTAAAAGGAATTTTATTTCTTGGAGTCCAATTGTCTCATTTATCACATTTATAAGGTCAAAGTCTAAAATCAGTTCAATTAAGACCCACAGTCAATCACTTTACTGTTAAAAGCGATGAAACCTAGTAATATCAGAAACATAGCGCTAAATGCATGTTGGTACGAATATGTGACACAATCGATGTAATTTATACGGACTGATACCGTTAGAATCTCAATGAAATATAGTTTTGAAACTGTGTCTATTTTTTGAGCGCGTGCTAACGGCTACGGTTGCTCCCACAGTTAAAAATGATTTATTTATCTAAATATTTAAATGAAGCGCTACCACAGCGCCCAGTGTAATCGTTAAATTCCAGCAATGTTGCCAAATTAAGAAGAATCGTATTTATTGGAGTCCAATTGTCTCATTTATCACATTTATAAGGTCAAAGTCTAAAATCAGTTCAATTAAGGCCCACAGTCAATCGTTTCACTGTTAATAGCGATGCAACCTAGTAATATCAGAATCATATCGCTAAATGCATGTTGGTACGAATGTGTGACGCAACCGTTGTAACTCAAACGGGCTGATACCGATAGAAATTCAATGAAATGTAGTTTTTGAAACTGTCTCTATTTCTTCAGCGCGCTAGCGTTTAGGATTGGTCCCACAGTACAAAATGACTTATTTATCTACTTTTTTGAATAAAGCAATACCACAGCGTCCAGTATAATTGCTGAGTTACAGCAATCATTTCATATTAAGAAGAACGTTACTTCTTAGAGTCCAATTGTCTCTTTTATGACATTTATAAGGTCAAAGTCCAAAATCAGTTCAATTAAGTCCCACAGTCAATGGTTTCACTGTTAAAAGCGATGCAACCTAGTAATATCAGAAACATATCGCTAAATAGATGTTGGTACGAATATGTGACGCAATCGTTGCAGTTTATCCGGACTGATACCGTTAGAAAGTCAATGAAATATAGTTTTTGAAACTTTCTCTATTTCTTTGGCGTGTGCTAACGGCTAGGATTGGTCCCACAGTAAAAAGTGACTTATTTATCTACATTTTTAAATAAAGCGCTACCAGAGCGCCCAGTGTAATTGCTTTGTTCCAGCAATCATGTCAAATTAAGAAGAATGTTATTTTTTGGAGTCCAATTGTCTCATTATAACATTAATAAGGTCACAGTCCAAAATCAGTTCAATAAAGTCCTACAGTTAATTGTTTCACTGTTAAAAGCGATGAACCTAGTAATGTCAGAAAAATATCGCTAAATGCATGTCGGTACGAATATGTGACGCAACCGTTGTAACTCAAACGAACTGATACCGTTAAAAAGTCAATGCAATATAGTTTTTGAAACTGTCTCTATTTCTTTAGCGCCTGCTAACGGCTAGGATTGGTCCCACAGTAAAAAATGACATATTTATCTAAATATTTAAATGAAGCGCTACCACAGCGGCCAGTGTAGTCGCAGAATTCCAGCAATCTTGCCAAATTAAGAAGAATCGTATTTATTGGAGTACAATTGTCTCATTTATTACATTTACAAGGTCAAAGTTTAAAATCAGTTCAATTAAGTCCCACAGACAATTGTTTCACATTTAAAAGCGGGGCAACCTAGTAATATCAGAAACATATCGCTAAATACATGTTGGTACGAATATGTGACGCAATCGTTGTAATTCATCCGGACTGATACCGATAGAAAGTCAATGAAATGTAGTTTTTGAAACTGTCTCTATTTCTTCAGCGCGCGCTAGCGGTTAGGATTGGACCCACAGTTCAAAATGACTTATTTATCTACATTTTTAAATAAAGCGCTACCAGAGCGCCCAGTGTAATTGCTTAGTTGCAGCAATCATGTTAAATTAAGAAGAATGTTATTTTTTGGAGTCCAATTGTCTCATTATAACATTAATAAGGTCACAGTCCAAAATCAGTTCAATAAAGTCCTACAGTCAATTGTTTCACTGTTAAAAGCGATGAAACCCAGTAATGTCAGAAAAATATCGCTAAATGCATGTCGGTACGAATATGTGACGCAACCGTTGTAACTCAAACGGACTGATACCGTCAAAAAGTCCATGCAATATAGTTTTTGAAACTGTCTCTATTTCCTTAGCGCCTGCTAACGGCTAGGATTGGTCCCACAGTAAAAAATGACTTATTTATCTAAATATTTAAATGAAGCGCTACCACAGCGCCCACTGTAATCGCTGAATTCCAGCAATCTTGCCGAATTAAGAAGAATCGTATTTATTGGAGTCCAATTGTCTCATTTATTACATTTACAAGGTCAAAGTCTAAAATCAGTTCAATTAAGGCCCACAGTCAATCGTTTCACTGTTAATAGCGATGCAACCTAGTAATATCAGAATCATATCGCTAAATGCATGTTGGTACGAATGTGTGACGCAACCGTTGTAACTCAAACTGGCTGATACCGTTAGAAAGTCAATGAAATGTAGTTTTGAAACTGTCTCTATTTCTTCAGCGCGCGCTAGCGGTTAGGATTGCTCCCACAGTACAAAATGACTTATTTATCTACTTTTTTGAATAAAGCAATACCACAGCGTCCAGTATAATTGCTGAGTTACAGCAATCATTTCATATTAAGAAGAACGTTACTTCTTGGAGTCCAGTTGTCTCATTATAACATTTAAAAGGTCAAAGTCTTAAATCAGTTCAATTAAGTCCCACAGACAATTGTTTCACATTTAAAAGCGACGCAACCTAGTAATATCAGAAACATGTCGCTAAATAGATGTTGGTACGACTATGTGACGCAATCGTTGTAGTTAATCCGGACTGATACCGTTAGAAAGTCAATGAAATATAGTTTTTGAAACTGTCTCTATTTCTTTAGCGCCTGCTAACGGCTAGGATTGGTCCCACAGTAAAAAATGACTTATTTAACTAAATATTTAAATGAAGCGCTACCAAAGCGCCCAGTGTAAGCGCTGAATTCCAGCAATCTTGCCAAATTAAGAAGAATGTTATTTCTTAGAGTCCAATTGTCTCATTTATTACATTTGTAAGGTCAAATTCTAAAATCAGTTCAATTAAGGCCGAGACTCGATCGTTTCACTGTTAATGGCGATGCAACCTAGTAATATCAGAATGATATCGCTAAATGCATGTTTGTACGAATGTGTGACGCAACCGTTGTAACTCAAACGGGCTGATACCGATAGAAAGTCAATGAAATGTAGTTTTTGAAACTGTCTCTATTTATTCAGCACGCCCTAGCGGTTAGGATTGGTCCCACAGTACAAAATGACTTACTTATCTAATTTTTGGAATAAAGCAATACCACAGCGTCCAGTATAATTGCTGAGTTACAGCAATCATTTCATATTAAGAAGAACGTTACTTCTTAGAGTCCAGTTGTCTTATTATAACATTTAATAGGTCAAAGTCTTACATCAGTTCAATTAAGTCCCACAGACAGTTGTTTCACATTTAAAAGCGACGCAACCTAGTAATATCAGAAACATATCGCTAAATAGATGTTGGTACGAATATGTGACGCAATCGTTGTAACTCAAACGGACTGATACCGTTAAAAAGTCAATGCAATATAGTTTTTGAAACTGTCTCTATTTCCTTAGCGCCTGCTAACGGCTAGGATTGGTCCCACAGTAAAAAATGACTTATTTATCTAAATATTTAAATGAAGCGCTACCACAGCGCCCAGTGTAATCGCTGAATTCCAGCAATCTTGCCGAATTAAGAAGAATCGTATTTATTGGAGTCCAATTGTCTCATTTATTACATTTACAAGGTCAAAGTCTAAAATCAGTTCAATTAAGGCCCACCGTCAATCGTTTCACTGTTAATAGCGATGCAACCTAGTAATATCAGAATCATATCGCTAAATGCATGTTGGTACGAATGTGTGACGCAACCGTTGTAACTCAAACTGGCTGATACCGATAGAAAGTCAATGAAATGTAGTTTTTGAAACTGTCTCTATTTCTTCAGCGCGCGCTAGCGGTTAGGATTAGACCCACAGTACAAAATGACTTATTTATCTACTTTTTTGAATAAAGCAATACCACAGCGTCCAGCATAATTGCTGAGTTACAGCAATCATTTCATATTAGGAAGAACGTTACTTCTTTGAGTCCAGTTGTCTCATTATAACATTTAAAAGGTCAAAGTCTAAAATCAGTTCAATTAAGTCCCACAGACAATTGTTTCACATTTAAAAGCGGGGCAACCTAATAATATCAGAAACATATCGCTAAATAGATGTTGGTACGATTATGTGACGCAATCGTTGTAGTTTATCCGGACTGATACCGTTAGAAAGTCAATGAAATATAGTTTTTGAAACTGTCTCTATTTCTTTGGCGCGTGCCAACGGCTAGGATTGGTCCCACAGTAAAAAATGACTTTTTTATCTGCATTTTTAATAAAGCGCTACCAGAGCGCCCAGTGTAATTGCTTAGTTCCAGCAATCATGTCAAATTAAGAAAAGTGTTATTTTTTGGAGTCCAATTGTCTCAGTATAACATTAATAAGGTCACAGTCCGAAACCAGTTCAATAAAGCCCTACAGTCAATTGTTTCACTGTTAAAAGCGATGAAACCTAGTAATGTCAGAAAAATGTCGCTAAATGTATGTCGGTACGAATATGTGACGCAACCGTTGTAACTCAAACGGAGTGATACCGTTAGAAAGTCGATGCAATATAGTTTTTGAAACTGTCTCTATTTCTTCAGCGCCTGCTAACGGCTAGGATTGGTCCCACAGTAAAAAATGACTTATTTAACTAAATATTTAAATGAAGCGCTACAACAGCGCCCAGTGTAATCGCTGAATTCCAGCAATCTTGCCAAATTAAGAAGAATGTTATTTCTTAGAGTCCAATTGTCTCATTTATCACATTTGTAAGGTCAAAGTCTAAAATCAGTTCAATTAAGGCCCAGATGCGATCGTTTCACTGTTAATAGCGATGCAACCTAGTAATATCAGAATCATATCGCTAAATGCATGTTGGTACGAATGTGTGACGCAACCGTTGTAACTCAAACGGGCTGATACCGATAGAAAGTCAATGAAATGTAGTTTTTGAAACTGTCTCTATTTCTTCAGCGCCCTATCGGTTAGGATTGGTCTCACAGTACAAAATGACTTATTTATCTACTTTTTTTAATAAAGCAATACCACAGCGTCCAATATAATTGCTGAGTTACAGCAATCATGTCAAACTAAGAAAAATGTTATTTCTTGGAGTCCAATTTTCTTTTTTATCACATTTATAAGGTCAAAGTCTAAAATCAGTTCAATTAAGTCCCTCAGACAATTGTTTCACATTTAAAAGCGCAAAACCTAGTAACATCAGAAACATATCGCTAAATGCATGTTCGTACGAATGTGTGACGCAACCGTTGTAACTCAAACGGGCTGATACCGATAGAAAGTCAATGAAATGTAGTTTTTGAAACTGTCTCTATTTCTTCAGCGCGCGCTAGCGGTTAGGGTTGGTCCCACAGTACAAAATGACTTATTTATCTACTTTTTTGAACAAAGCAATACCAGAGCGTCCAGTATAATTGCTGAGTTACAGCAATCATTTCATATTAAGAAGAACGTTACTTCTTTGAGTCCAGTTGTCTCATTTATCACATTTATAAGGTGAAAGTCTAAAATCAGTTCCATTAAGTCCCACAGTCAATTGTTTCACATTTAAAAGCGACGCAACCTAGTAATATCAGAAACATATCGCTACACACATGTTGGTACGAATATGTGACGCAATCGTTGTAATTCATACGGACTAATACCGTTACAAAGTCAATGAAATATAGTTTTTGAAACTGTCTCTATTTTTTGGGCGAGTGCTAACGGCTAGGATTGGTCCCACAGTAAAAAATGACTTATTTATCTACATTTTTAAACAAAGCGCTACCACAGCTCCCAGTGTAATTGTTGAGTTCCAGCAATCATGTCAAACTAAGAAAAATGTTATTTCTTGGAGTCCAATCTTCTTTTTTATCACATTTATAAGGTCAAAGTCTAAAATCAATTCAATTAAGTCCCACAGACAATTGTTTCACATTTAAAAGCGACGCAACCTAGTAACATCAGAAACATATCGCTAAATACATGTTGGTACGAATATGTGACGCAATCGTTGTAATTCATCCGGACTGATACGGTTAGAAAGTCAATTAAATGTAGTTTTGGAAACTGTCTGTATTTTTGGAGCGCGTGCTAACGGTTAGGATTGGGCCCACAGCAAGAAATGAATTTTTTATCTACATTCTCAAATAAAGCGCTACCAGAGCGCCCAGTGTAATCGCTTAGTTCCAGCAATCATGTCAAATTAAGAAGAATGTTATTTTTTGGAGTCCAATTGTCTCATTTATCACATTTATAAGGTCAAAGTCTAAAATCAGTTCATTTAAGTCCCACAGTCAATTATTTCACAGTTAAAAGCGACGCAACCTAGTAATATCAGAAAAATATCACTAAATGCATGTTGGTACGAATATGTGACGCAACCGTTGTAACTCAAATGAGCTGATTCCGATAGAAAATCAATGAAATGTAGTTTTTGAAACTGTCTCTATTTCTTCAGCGCGCGCTAGTGGTTAGGATTGGTCCCACAGTACAAAATGACTTATTTATCTAATTTTTTGAATAAAGCAATAACACAGCGGCCAGTACTCTTTGCTGAGTTACAGCAATCATTTCATATTAAGAAGAACGTTACTTCTTGGAGTCCAATTGTCTCATTGTAACATGTATAAGGTCACAGTCCAAAATCAGTTCAATAAAGTCCTACAGTCAATTGTTTCACAGTAAAAAGCGACGCAACCTAGTAATATCAGAAACATATCGCTAAACACATGTTGGTACGAATATGTGACGCAATCGTTGTAATTCATACGGACTGTGCCGTTACAAAGTCAATGAAATATAGTTTTTGAAACTGTCTCTATTTTTTGAGCGAGTGCTAACGGCTAGGATTGGTCCCACAGTAAAAAATGAATTTTTTATTTACATTTTTAAATAAAGCGCTACCACAGCTACCAGTGTAATCGTTGAATGCCAGCAATCATGTCAAACTAAGAAAAATGTTATTTCTTGGAGTCCAATTTTCTTTTTTATCACATTTATAAGGTCAAAGTCTAAAGTCAGTTCAATTAAGTCCCACAGACAGTTGTTTCACATTTAAAAGCGACGCAACCTAGTAATATCAGAAACATATCGCTAAATACATGTTGGTACGAATATGTGAGGCAATTGTTGCAATTCATCCAGACTGATACCGATTGAAAGTCAATGAAATGTAGTTTGTGAAACTGTCTCTATTTCTTCAGCGCGCGCTAGCGGTTACGATTGGAGCCACAGTACAAAATGACTTATTTATCTACTTTTTGAATAAAGCAATGCCACAGCGTCCAGTATAATTGCTGAGTTACAGCAATCATTTAATATTAAGAAGAACGTTACTTCTTTGAGTCCAGTTGTCTCATTATAACATTTAAAAGGTCAAAGTCTAAAATCAGTTCAATTAAGTCCCACAGACAATTGTTTCACATTTAAAAGCGACGGAACCTAGTAACATCAGAAACATATCGCTAAATACATGTTGGTACGAATATGTGACGCAATCGTTGTAATTCATCCGGACTGATACCGTTAGAAAGTCAATGAAGTATTGTTTTTGAAACTGTCTCTATTTCTTGAGCGCGTGCTAACGGCTAGGATTGATCCCACAGTAAAAAATGAAATTTTTATCTACATTTTTAAATAAAGCGCTACCACAGCTCCCAGTGTAATCGCTGAGTTCCAGCAATCATGTCAAACTAAGAAAAATGCTATTTCTTGGAGTCCAATTGTCTCTTTTATCACATTTATAAGGTCAAAGTCCAAAATCAGTTCAATTAAGTCCCATAGTCAATTGTTTCACAGTTAAAAGCGACGAAACCTAGTAATATCAGAAAAATATCGCTAAATGCATGTTGGTACGAATATGTGACGCAACCGTTGTAAATCAAACGAGCTGCTTCCGATAGAAAGTCAATGACATGTAGTTTTTGAAACTGTCTCTATTTCTTCACCCCGCGCGCTAGGGGTTAGGATTGGTCCCACAGTACAAAATGACTTTTATTATCTAATTTTTTGAATAAAGCGCTACCAGAGCGCCCAGTGTAATCGCTGAGTTCCAGCAATCACGTCAAACTAAGAAAAATGTTAAATCTTGGAGTCCAATTGTCTCTTTTATCACATTTTTAACGTCAAAGTCTAAAATCTGTTCAATAAAGTCCCACAGTCAATCGTTTCACTGTTAAAAGCGATGAAACCTAATAATATCAGAAAAATATCGCTCAATGCATGTTGATACGAATATGTGAGGCAACCGTCGTAACTCACACGGACTGATACCGTTAGAAAGTCAATTAAATGTAGTTTTGGAAACTGTCTGTATTTTTGGAGCGCGTGCTAACGGTTAGGATTGGTCCCACAGCAAAAAATGAATTTTTTATCTACATTCTCAAATAAAGCGCTACCAGAGCGCCCAGTGTAATCGCTTAGTTCCAGCAATCATGTCAAATTAAGAAAAATGTTATTTTTTGGAGTCCAATTGTCTCAGTATAACATTAATAAGGTCACAGTCCAAAACCAGTTCAATAAAGCCCTACAGTCAATTGTTTCACTGTTAAAAGCGATGAAACCTAGTAATGTCAGAAAAATATCGCTAAATGCATGTCGGTACGAATATGTGACGCAACCGTTGTAACTCAAACGGAGTGATACCGTTAGAAAGTCGATGCAATATAGGTTTTGAAACTGTCTCTATTTCTTCAGCGCCTGCTAACGTCTAGGATTGGTCCCACAGTAAAAAATGACTTATTTAACTAAATATTTAAATGAAGCGCTACCACAGCGCCCAGTGTAATCGCTGAATTCCAGCAATCTTGCCAAATTAAGAAGAATGTTATTTCTTAGAGTCCAATTGTCTCATTTATCACATTTGTAAGGTCAAAGTCTAAAATCAGTTCAATTAAGGCCCAGATGCGATCGTTTCACTGTTAATAGCGATGCAACCTAGTAATATCAGAATCATATCGCTAAATGCATGTTGGTACGAATGTGTGACGCAACCGTTGTAACTCAAACGGGCTGATACCGATAGAAAGTCAATGAAATGTAGTTTTTGAAACTGTCTCTATTTCTTCAGCGCCCTATCGGTTAGGATTGTTCTCACAGTACAAAATGACTTATTTATCTACTTTTTTTAATAAAGCAATACCACAGCGTCCAGTATAATTGCTGAGTTACAGCAATCATGTCAAACTAAGAAAAATGTTATTTCTTGGAGTCCAATTTTCTTTTTTATCACATTTATAAGGTCAAAGTCAAAAATCAGTTCAATTAAGTCCCTCAGACAATTGTTTCACATTTAAAAGCGACGCAACCTAGTAACATCAGAAACATATCGCTAAATGCATGTTGGTACGAATATGTGACGCAACCGTTGTAACTCAAACGGGCTGATACCGATAAAAAGTCAATGAAATGTAGTTTTTGAAACTGTCTCTATTTCTTCAGCGCGCGCTAGCGGTTAGGATTGGTCCCACTTTACAAAATGACTTATTTATCTACTTTTTTGAACAAAGCAATACCAGAGCGTCCAGTATAATTGCTGAGTTACAGCAATCATGTCAAACTAAGAAAAATGTTATTTCTTGGAGTCCAATCTTCTTTTTTATCACTTATAAGGTCAAAGTCTAAAATCAGTTCAATTAAGTCCCACAGACAATTGTTTCACATTTAAAAGCGACGCAACCTAGTAACATCAGAAACATATCGCTAAATACATGTTGGTACGAATATGTGACGCAATCGTTGTAATTCATCCGGACTGATACCGTTAGAAAGTCAATGAAGTATTGTTTTTGAAACTGTCTCTATTTCTTGAGCGCGTGCTAACGGCTAGGATTGATCCCACAGTAAAAAATAAAACTTTTATCTACATTTTTAAATAAAGCGCTACCAGAGCGCCCAGTGTAATCGCTGAGTTCCAGCAATCACGTCAAACTAAGAAAAATGTTAAATCTTGGAGTCCAATTGTCTCTTTTATCAAATTTTTAACGTCAAAGTCCAAAATCAGTTCAATAATTTCCCACAGTCAATCGTTTCACTGTTAAAAGCGATGAAACCTAATAATATCAGAAAAATATCGCTAAATGCATGTTGATACGAATATGTGACGCAACCGTCGTAACTCACACGGACTGATACCGTTAGAAAGTCAATTAAATGTAGTTTTGGAAACTGTCTGTATTTTTGGAGCGCGTGCTAACGGTTAGGATTGGGCCCACAGCAAGAAATGAATTTTTTTTCTACATTCTCAAATAAAGCGTTACCAGAGCGCCCAGTGTAATCGCTTAGTTCCAGCAATCATGTCAAATTAAGAAGAATGTTATTTTTTGGAGTCCAATTGTCTCATTTATCACATTTATAAGGTCAAAGTCTAAAATCAGTTCAATTAAGTCCCACAGACAATTGTTTCACATTTAAAAGCGGGGCAACCTAGTAATATCCGAAACATATCGCTAAATAATGTTGGTACGAATATGTGACGCAATCGTTGTAGTTTATCCGGACTGATACCGTTAGAAAGTCAATGAAATATAGTTTTTGAAACTGTCTCTATTTCTTTAGCGCCTGCTAACGGCTAGGATTGGTCCCACAGTAAAAAATGACTTATTTAACTAAATATTTAAATGAAGCGCTACCACAGCGCCCAGTGTAAGCACTGAATTCCAGCAATCTTGCCAAATTAAGAAGAATGTTATTTCTTAGAGTCCAATTGTCTCATTTATCACATTTGTAAGGTCAAATTCTAAAATCAGTTCAATTAAGGCCGAGACTCGATCGTTTTACTGTTAATGGCGATGCAACCTAGTAATATCAGAATGATATCGCTAAATGCATGTTTGTACGAATGTGTGACGCAACCGTTGTAACTCAAACGGGCTGATACCGATAGAAAGTCAATAAAATGTAGTTTTTGAAACTGTCTCTATTTATTCAGCACGCCCTAGCGGTTAGGATTGGTCCCACAGTACAAAATGACTTACTTATCTTCTTTTTGGAATAAAGCAATACCACAGCGTCCAGTATAATTGCTGAGTTACAGCAATCATTTCATATTAAGAAGAACGTTACTTCTTAGAGTCCAGTTGTCTTATTATAACATTTAATAGGTCAAAGTCTTACATCAGTTCAATTAAGTCCCACAGACAATTGTTTCACATTTAAAAGCGACGCAACCTAGTAATATCAGAAACATATCGCTAAATAGATGTTGGTACGAATATGTGACGCAATCGTTGTAACTCAAACGGACTGATACCGTTAAAAAGTCAATGCAATATAGTTTTTGAAACTGTCTCTATTTCCTTAGCGCCTGCTAACGGCTAGGATTGGTCCCACAGTAAAAAATGACTTATTTATCTAAATATTTAAATGAAGCGCTACCACAGCGCCCAGTGTAATCGCTGAATTCCAGCAATCTTGCCGAATTAAGAAGAATCGTATTTATTGGAGTCCAATTGTCTCATTTATTACATTTACAAGGTCAAAGTCTAAAATCAGTTCAATTAAGGCCCACCGTCAATCGTTTCACTGTTAATAGCGATGCAACCTAGTAATATCAGAATCACATCGCTAAATGCATGTTGGTACGAATGTGTGACGCAACCGTTGTAACTCAAACTGGCTGATACCGATAGAAAGTCAATGAAATTTAGTTTTTGAAACTGTCTCTATTTCTTCAGCGCGCGCTAGCGGTTAGGATTAGACCCACAGTACAAAATGACTTATTTATCTACTTTTTTGAATAAAGCAATACCACAGCGTCCAGCATAATTGCTGAGTTACAGCAATCATTTCATATTAGGAAGAACGTTACTTCTTTGAGTCCAGTTGTCTCATTATAACATTTAAAATGTCAAAGTCTAAAATCAGTTCAATTAAGTCCCACAGACAATTGTTTCACATTTAAAAGCGGGCAACCTAGTAATATCAGAAATATATCGCTAAATAGATGTTGGTACGAATATGTGACGCAATCGTTGTAGTTTATCCGGACTGATACCGTTAGAAAGTCAATGAAATATAGTTTTTGAAACTGTCTCTATTTCTTTGGCGCGTGCCAACGGCTAGGATTGGTCCCACAGTAAAAAATGACTTTTTTATCTGCATTTTTAATAAAGCGCTACCAGAGCGCCCAGTGTAATTGCTTAGTTCCAGCA
This sequence comes from Hydractinia symbiolongicarpus, assembly GCF_029227915.1. NCBI lineage: Eukaryota > Metazoa > Cnidaria > Hydrozoa > Anthoathecata > Hydractiniidae > Hydractinia > Hydractinia symbiolongicarpus. Next base: position 28,058,797 of record NC_079879.1, read on the forward strand.
ATCATGTCAAATTAAGAAAAATGTTATTTTTTGGAGTCCAATTGTCTCAGTATAACATTAATAAGGTCACAGTCCAAAACCAGTTCAATAAAGCCCTACAGTCAATTGTTTCACTGTTAAAAGCGATGAAACCTAGTAATGTCAGAAAAATATCGCTAAATGCATGTCGGTACGAATATGTGACGCAACCGTTGTAACTCAAACGGAGTGATACCGTTAGAAAGTCGATGCAATATAGGTTTTGAAACTGTCTCTATTTCTTCAGCGCCTGCTAACGGCTAGGATTGGTCCCACAGTAAAAAATGACTTATTTAACTAAATATTTAAATGAAGCGCTACCACAGCGCCCAGTGTAATCGCTGAATTCCAGCAATCTTGCCAAATTAAGAAGACTGTTATTTCTTAGAGTCCAATTGTCTCATTTATCACATTTGTAAGGTCAAAGTCTAAAATCAGTTCAATTAAGGCCCAGATGCGATCGTTTCACTGTTAATAGCGATGCAACCTAGTAATATCAGAATCATATCGCTAAATGCATGTTGGTACGAATGTGTGACGCAACCGTTGTAACTCAAACGGGCTGATACCGATAGAAAGTCAATGAAATGTAGTTTTTGAAACTGTCTCTATTTCTTCAGCGCCCTATCGGTTAGGATTGGTCTCACAGTACAAAATGACTTATTTATCTACTTTTTTTAATAAAGCAATACCACAGCGTCCAGTATAATTGCTGAGTTACAGCAATCATGTCAAACTAAGAAAAATGTTATTTCTTGGGGTCCAATTTTCTTTTTTATCACATTTATAAGGTCAAAGTCTAAAATCAGTTTAATTAAGTCCCTCAGACAATTGTTTCACATTTAAAAGCGACGCAACCTAGTAACATCAGAAACATATCGCTAAATGCATGTTCGTACGAATGTGTGACGCAACCGTTGTAACTCAAACGGGCTGATACCGATAGAAAGTCAATGAAATGTAGTTTTTGAAACTGTCTCTATTTCTTCAGCGCGCTAGCGGTTAGGATTGGTCCCACAGTACAAAATGACTTATTTATCTACTTTTTTGAACAAAGCAATACCAGAGCGTCCAGTATAATTGCTGAGTTACAGCAATCATTTCATATTAAGAAGAACGTTACTTCTTTGAGTCCAGTTGTCTCATTTATCACATTTATAAGGTGAAAGTCTAAAATCAGTTCCATTAAGTCCCACAGTCAATTGTTTCACATTTAAAAGCGACGCAACCTAGTAATATCAGAAACATATCGCTACACACATGTTGGTACGAATATGTGACGCAATCGTTGTAATTCATACGGACTAATACCGTTACAAAGTCAATGAAATATAGTTTTTGAAACTGTCTCTATTTTTTGAGCGAGTGCTAACGGCTAGGATTGGTCCCACAGTAAAAAATGACTTATTTATCTACATTTTTAAACAAAGCGCTACCACAGCTCCCAGTGTAATTGTTGAGTTCCAGCAATCATGTCAAACTAAGAAAAATGTTATTTCTTGGAATCCAATCTTCTTTTTTATCACATTTATAAGGTCAAAGTCTAAAATCAGTTCAATTAAGTCCCACAGACAATTGTTTCACATTTAAAAGCGACGCAACCTAGTAACATCAGAAACATATCGCTAAATACATGTTGGTACGAATATGTGACGCAATCGTTGTAATTCATCCGGACTGATACCGTTAGAAAGTCAATGAAGTATTGTTTTTGAAACTGTCTCTATTTCTTGAGCGCGTGCTAACGGCTAGGATTGATCCCACAGTAAAAAATGAAACTTTTATCTACATTTTTAAATAAAGCGCTACTACAGCTCCCAGTGTAATCGCTGAGTTCCAGCAATCATGTCAAACTAAGAAAAATGCTATTTCTTGGAGTCCAATTGTCTCTTTTATCACATTTATAAGGTCAAAGTCCAAAATCAGTTCAATTAAGTCCCATAGTCAATTGTTTCACAGTTAAAAGCGACGAAACCTAGTAATATCAGAAAAATATCGCTAAATGCATGTTGGTACGAATATGTGACGCAACCCTTGTAAATCAAACGAGTTGATCCCGATAGAAATCCAATGAAATGTAGTTTTTGAAACTGTCTCTATTTCTTAACCCCGCGCGCTAGCGGTTAGGATTGGTCCCACAGTACAAAATGACTTTTATTATCTAATTTTTTGAATAAAGCGCTACCAGAGCGCCCAGTGTAATCGCTGAGTTCCAGCAATCACGTCAAACTAAGAAAAATGTTAAATCTTGGAGTCCAATTGTCTCTTTTATCAAATTTTTAACGTCAAAGTCTAAAATCAGTTCAATAATTTCCCACAGTCAATCGTTTCACTGTTAAAAGCGATGAAACCTAATAATATCAGAAAAATATCGCTAAATGCATGTTGATACGAATATGTGACGCAACCGTCGTAACTCACACGGACTGATACCGTTAGAAAGTCAATTAAATGTAGTTTTGGAAACTGTCTGTATTTTTGGAGCGCGTGCTAACGGTTAGGATTGGGCCCACAGCAAGAAATGAATTTTTTTTCTACATTCTTAAATAAAGCGCTACCAGAGCGCCCAGTGTAATCGCTTAGTTCCAGCAATCATGTCAAATTAAGAAGAATGTTATTTTTTGGAGTCCAATTGTCTCATTTATCACATTTATAAGGTCAAAGTCTAAAATCAGTTCAATTAAGTCCCACAGACAATTGTTTCACATTTAAAAGCGGGGCAACCTATTAATATCCGAAACATATCGCTAAATAATGTTGGTACGAATATGTGACGCAATCGTTGTAGTTTATCCGGACTGATACCGTTAGAAATTCAATGAAATATAGTTTTTGAAACTGTCTCTATTTCTTTAGCGCCTGCTAACGGCTAGGATTGGTCCTACAGTAAAAAATGACTTATTTAACTAAATATTTTAATGAAGCGCTACCACAGCGCCCAGTTTAAGCGCTGAATTCCAGCAATCTTGCCAAATTAAGAAGAATGTTATTTCTTAGAGTCCAATTGTCTCATTTATCACATTTGTAAGGTCAAATTCTAAAATCAGTTCAATTAAGGCCGAGACTCGATCGTTTCACTGTTAATGGCGATGCAACCTAGTAATATCAGAATGATATCGCTAAATGCATGTTTGTAGGAATGTGTGACGCAACCGTTGTAACTCAAACGGGCTGATACCGATAGAAAGTCAATGAAATGTAGTTTTTGAAACTGTCTCTATTTATTCAGCACGCCCTAGCGGTTAGGTTTGGTCCCACAGTACAAAATGACTTACTTATCTACTTTTTGGAATAAAGCAATACCACAGCGTCCAGTATAATTGCTGAGTTACAGCAATCATTTCATATTAAGAAGAACGTTACTTCTGAGAGTCCAGTTGTCTTATTATAACATTTAATAGGTCAAAGTCTTACATCAGTTCAATTAAGTCCCACAGACAATTGTTTCACATTTAAAAGCGACGCAACCTAGTAATATCAGAAACATATCGCTAAATAGATGTTGGTACGAATATGTGACGCAATCGTTGTAACTCAAACGGACTGATACCGTTAAAAAGTCAATGCAATATGTTTTTGAAACTGTCTCTATTTCCTTAGCGCCTGCTAACGGCTAGGATTGGTCCCACAGTAAAAAATGACTTATTTATCTAAATATTTAAATGAAGCGCTACCACAGCGCCCAGTGTAATCGCTGAATTCCAGCAATCTTGCCGAATTAAGAAGAATCGTATTTATTGGAGTCCAATTGTCTCATTTATTACATTTACAAGGTCAAAGTCTAAAATCAGTTCAATTAAGGCCCACCGTCAATCGTTTCACTGTTAATAGCGATGCAACCTAGTAATATCAGAATCATATCGCTAAATGCATGTTGGTACGAATGTGTGACGCAACCGTTGTAACTCAAACTGGCTGATACCGATAGAAAGTCAATGAAATGTAGTTTTTGAAACTGTCTCTATTTCTTCAGCGCGCGCTAGTGGTTAGGATTAGACCCACAGTACAAAATGACTTATTTATCTACTTTTTTGAATAAAGCAATACCACAGCGTCCAGCATAATTGCTGAGTTACAGCAATCATTTTATATTAGGAAGAACGTTACTTCTTTGAGTCCAGTTGTCTCATTATAACATTTAAAAGGTCAAAGTCTAAAATCAGTTCAAATAAGTCCCACAGACAATTGTTTCACATTTAAAAGCGGGGCAACCTAGTAATATCAGAAACATATCGCTAAATAGATGTTGGTACGAATATGTGACGCAATCGTTGTAGTTTATCCGGACTGATACCGTTAGAAAGTCAATGAAATATAGTTTTTGAAACTGTCTCTATTTCTTTGGCGCGTGCCAACGGCTAGGATTGGTCCCACAGTAAAAAATGACTTTTTATCTGCATTTTTAATAAAATGCTACCAGAGCGCCCAGTGTAATTGCTTAGTTCCAGCAATCATGTCAAATTAAGAAAAATGTTATTTTTTGGAGTCCAATTGTCTCAGTATAACATTAATAAGGTCACAGTCCAAAACCAGTTCAATAAAGCCCTACAGTCAATTGTTTCACTGTTAAAAGCGATGAAACCTAGTAATGTCAGAAAAATATCGCTAAATGCATGTCGGTACGAATATGTGACGCAACCGTTGTAACTCAAACGGAGTGATACCGTTAGAAAGTCGATGCAATATAGGTTTTGAAACTGTCTCTATTTCTTCAGCGCCTGCTAACGGCTAGGATTGGTCCCACAGTAAAAAATGACTTATTTAACTAAATATTCAAATGAAGCGCTACCACAGCGCCCAGTGTAATCGCTGAATTCCAGCAATCTTGCCAAATTAAGAAGAATGTTATTTCTTAGAGTCCAATTGTCTCATTTATCACATTTGTAAGGTCAAAGTCTAAAATCAGTTCAATTAAGGCCCAGATGCGATCGTTTCACTGTTAAGAGCGATGCAACCTAGTAATATCAGAATCATATCGCTAAATGCATGTTGGTACGAATGTGTGACGCAACCGTTGTAACTCAAACGGGCTGATACCGATAGAAAGTCAATGAAATGTAGTTTTTGAAACTGTCTCTATTTCTTCAGCGCCCTATCGGTTAGGATTGGTCTCACAGTACAAAATGACTTATTTATCTACTTTTTTTAATAAAGCTATACCACAGCGTCCAGTATAATTGCTGAGTTACAGCAATCATGTCAAACTAAGAAAAATGTTATTTCTTGGAGTCCAATTTTCTTTTTTATCACATTTATAAGGTCAAAGTCTAAAATCAGTTCAATTAAGTCCCTCAGACAATTGTTTCACATTTAAAAGCGACGCAACCTAGTAACATCAGAAACATATCGCTAAATGCATGTTCGTACGAATGTGTGACGCAACCGTTGTAACTCAAACGGGCTGATACCGATAGAAAGTCAATGAAATGTAGTTTTTGAAACTGTCTCTATTTCTTCAGCGCGCGCTAGCGGTTAGGATTGGTCCCACAGTACAAAATGACTTATTTATCTACTTTTTTGAACAAAGCAATACCAGAGCGTCCAGTATAATTGCTGAGTTACAGCAATCATTTCATATTAAGAAGAACGTTACTTCTTTGAGTCCAGTTGTCTCATTTATCACATTTATAAGGTGAAAGTCTAAAATCAGTTCCATTAAGTCCCACAGTCAATTGTTTCACATTTAAAAGCGACGCAACCTAGTAATATCAGAAACATATCGCTACACACATGTTGGTAGGAATATGTGACGCAATCGTTGTAATTCATACGGACTAATACCGTTACAAAGTCAATGAAATATAGTTTTTGAAACTGTCTCTATTTTTTGAGCGAGTGCTAACGGCTAGGATTGGTCCCACAGTAAAAAATGACTTATTTATCTACATTTTTAAACAAAGCGCTACCACAGCTCCCAGTGTAATTGTTGAGTTCCAGCAACCATGTCAAACTAAGAAAAATGTTATTTCTTGGAGTCCAATCTTCTTTTTTATCACATTTATAAGGTCAAAGTCTAAAATCAGTTCAATTAAGTCCCACAGACAATTGTTTCACATTTAAAAGCGACGCAACGTAGTAACATCAGAAACATATCGCTAAATACATGTTGGTACGAATATGTGACGCAATCGTTGTAATTCATCCGGACTGATACCGTTAGAAAGTCAATGAAGTATTGTTTTTGAAACTGTCTCTATTTCTTGAGCGCGTGCTAACGGCTAGGATTGATCCCACAGTAAAAAATGAAACTTTTATCTACATTTTTAAATAAAGCGCTACCACAGCTCCCAGTGTAATCGCTGAGTTCCAGCAATCATGTCAAACTAAGAAAAATGCTATTTCTTGGAGTCCAATTGTCTCTTTTATCACATTTATAAGGTCAAAGTCCAAAATCAGTTCAATTAAGTCCCATAGTCAATTGTTTCACAGTTAAAAGCGACGAAACCTAGTAATATCAGAAAAATATCGCTAAATGCGTGTTGGTACGAATATGTGACGCAACCCTTGTAAATCAAACGAGTTGATCCCGATAGAAATTCAATGAAATGTAGTTTTTGAAACTGTCTCTATTTCTTAACCCCGCGCGCTAGCGGTTAGGATTGGTCCCACAGTACAAAATGACTTTTATTATCTAATTTTTTGAATAAAGCGCTACCAGAGCGCCCAGTGTAATCGCTGAGTTCCAGCAATCACGTCAAACTAAGAAAAATGTTAAATCTTGGAGTCCAATTGTCTCTTTTATCAAATTTTTAACGTCAAAGTCCAAAATCAGTTCAATAATTTCCCACAGTCAATCGTTTCACTGTTAAAAGCGATGAAACCTAATAATATCAGAAAAATATCGCTAAATGCATGTTGATACGAATATGTGACGCAACCGTCGTAACTCACACGGACTGATACCGTTAGAAAGTCAATTAAATGTAGTTTTGGAAACTGTCTGTATTTTTTGAGCGCGTGCTAACGGTTAGGATTGGGCCCACAGCAAGAAATGAATTTTTTTCTACATTCTCAAATAAAGCGCTACCAGAGCGCCCAGTGTAATCGCTTAGTTCCAGCAATCATGTCAAATTAAGAAGAATGTTATTTTTTGGAGTCCAATTGTCTCATTTATCACATTTATAAGGTCAAAGTCTAAAATCAGTTCAATTAAGTCCCACAGTCAATTATTTCACAGTTGAAAGCGACGCAACCTAGTAATATCAGAAAAATATCGCTAAATGCATGTTGGTACGAATATGTGACGCAACTGTTGTAACTCAAATGAGCTGATTCCGATAGAAAATCAATGAAATGTAGTTTTTGAAACTGTCTCTATTTCTTCAGCGCGCGCTAGTGGTTAGGATTGGTCCCACAGTACAAAATGACTTATTTATCTAATTTTTTGAATAAAGCAATAACACAGCGGCCAGCACTCTTTGCTGAGTTACAGCAATCATTTCATATTAAGAAGAACGTTACTTCTTGGAGTCCAATTGTCTCATTGTAACATGTATAAGGTCACAGTCCAAAATCAGTTCAATAAAGTCCTACAGTCAATTGTTTCACAGTAAAAAGCGACGCAACCTAGTAATATCAGAAACATATCGCTAAACACATGTTGGTACGAATATGTGACGCAATCGTTGTAATTCATACGGGCTGTGCCGTTACAAAGTCAATGAAATATAGTTTTTGAAACTGTCTCTATTTTATGAGCGAGTGCTAACGGCTAGAATTGGTCCCACAGTAAAAAATGAATTTTTTATCTACATTTTTAAATAAAGCGCTACCACAGCTACCAGTGTAATCGTTGAATGCCAGCAATCATGTCAAACTAAGAAAAATGTTATTTCTTGGAGTCCAATTTTCTTTTTTATCACATTTATAAGGTCAAAGTCTAAAGTCAGTTCAATTAAGTCCCACAGACAGTTGTTTCACATTTAAAAGCGACGCAACCTAGTAATATCAGAAACATATCGCTAAATACATGTTGGTACGAATATGTGACGCAATCGTTGTAATTCATCCGGACTGATACCGATTGAAAGTCAATGAAATGTAGTTTTTGAAACTGTCTCTATTTCTTCAGCGCGCGCTAGCGGTTACGATTGGAGCCACAGTACAAAATGACTTATTTATCTACTTTTTTGAATAAAGCAATGCCACAGCGTCCAGTATAATTGCTGAGTTACAGCAATCATTTAATATTAAGAAGAACGTTACTTCTTTGAGTCCAGTTGTCTCATTATCACATTTAAAAGGTCAAAGTCTAAAATCAGTTCAATTAAGTCCCACAGACAATTGTTTCACATTTAAAAGCGACGGAACCTAGTAACATCAGAAACATATCGCTAAATACATGTTGGTACGAATATGTGACGCAATCGTTGTAATTCATCCGGACTGATACCGTTAGAAAGTCAATGAAGTATTGTTTTTGAAACTGTCTCTATTTCTTGAGCGCGTGCTAACGGCTAGGATTGATCCCACAGTAAAAAATGAAATTTTTATCTACATTTTTAAATAAAGCGCTACCACAGCTCCCGGTGTAATCGCTGAGTTCCAGCAATCATGTCAAACTAAGAAAAATGCTATTTCTTGGAGTCCAATTGTCTCTTTTATCACATTTATAAGGTCAAAGTCCAAAATCAGTTCAATTAAGTCCCATAGTCAATTGTTTCACAGTTAAAAGCGACGAAACCTAGTAATATCAGAAAAATATCGCTAAATGCATGTTGGTACGAATATGTGACGCAACCGTTGTAAATCAAACGAGCTGATTCCGATAGAAAGTCAATGAAATGTAGTTTTTGAAACTGTCTCTATTTCTTCACCCCGCGCGCTAGGGGTTAGGATTGGTCCCACAGTACAAAATGACTTTTATTATCTAATTTTTTGAATAAAGCGCTACCAGAGCGCGCAGTGTAATCGCTGAGTTCCAGCAATCACGTTAAACTAAGAAAAATGTTAAATCTTGGAGTCCAATTGTCTCTTTTATCACATTTTTATCGTCAAAGTCTAAAATCAGTTCAATAAAGTCCCACAGTCAATCGTTTCACTGTTAAAAGCGATGAAACCTAATAATATCAGAAAAATATCGCTAAATGCATGTTGATACGAATATGTGAGGCAACCGTCGTAACTCACACGGACTGATACCGTTAGAATGTCAATTAAATGTAGTTTTGGAAACTGTCTGTATTTTTGGAGCGCGTGCTAACGGTTAGGATTGGTCCCACAGCAAAAAATGAATTTTTTATCTACATTCTCAAATAAAGCGCTACCAGAGCGCCCAGTGTAATCGCTTAGTTCCAGCAATCATGTCAAACTAAGAAAAATGTTATTTCTTGGAGTCCAATTGTCTCTTTTATCACATTTATAAGGTCAAAGTCCAAAATCAGTTCAATTAAGTCCCATAGTCAATTGTTTCACAGTTAAAAGCGACGAAACCTAGTAATATCAGAAAAATATCGCTAAATGCATGTTGGTACGAATATGTGACGCAACCGTTGTAAATCAAACGAGCTGATTCCGATAGAAAGTCAATGAAATGTAGTTTTTGAAACTGTCTCTATTTCTTCACCCCGCGCGCTAGGGGTTAGGATTGGTCCCACAGTACAAAATGACTTTTATTATCTAATTTTTTGAATAAAGCGCTACCAGAGCGCGCAGTGTAATCGCTGAGTTCCAGCAATCACGTTAAACTAAGAAAAATGTTAAATCTTGGAGTCCAATTGTCTCTTTTATCACATTTTTATCGTCAAAGTCTAAAATCAGTTCAATAAAGTCCCACAGTCAATCGTTTCACTGTTAAAAGCGATGAAACCTAATAATATCAGAAAAATATCGCTAAATGCATGTTGATACGAATATGTGAGGCAACCGTCGTAACTCACACGGACTGATACCGTTAGAATGTCAATTAAATGTAGTTTTGGAAACTGTCTGTATTTTTGGAGCGCGTGCTAACGGTTAGGATTGGTCCCACAGCAAAAAATGAATTTTTTATCTACATTCTCAAATAAAGCGCTACCAGAGCGCCCAGTGTAATCGCTTAGTTCCAGCAATCATGTCAAACTAAGAAAAATGTTATTTCTTGGAGTCCAATTTTCTTTTTTATCACATTTATAAGGTCAAAGTTTAAAATCAGTTCAATTAAGTCCCACAGACAATTGTTTCACATTTAAAAGCGACGCAACCTCGTAACATCAGAAACATATCGCTAAATACATGTTGGTACGAATATGTGACGCAATCGTTGTAATTCATCCGGACTGATACCGTTAGAAAGTCAATGAAGTGTTGTTTTTGAAACTGTCTCTATTTTTGGAGCGCGTGCTAACGGTTAGGATTGATCCCACAGTAAAAAATGAAACTTTTATCTACATTCTCAAATAAAGTGTAATCGCTTAGTTCCAGCAATCATGTCAAATTAAGAAGAATGTTATTTTTTGGAGTCCAATTGTCTCATTTATCACATTTATAAGGTCAAAGTCTAAAATCAGTTCAATTAAGTCCCACAGTCAATTATTTCACAGTTAAAAGCGACGCAACCTAGTAATATCAGAAAAATATCGCTAAATTCATGTTGGTACGAATATGTGACGCAACCGTTGTAACTCAAATGAGCTGATTCCGATAGAAAATCAATGAAATGTAGTTTTTGAAACTGTCTCTATTTCTTCAGCGCGCGCTAGTGGTTAGGATTGGTCCCACAGTACAAAATGACTTATTTATCTAATTTTTTGAATAAAGCAATAACACAGCGGCCAGTATCATTGCTGAGTTACAGCAATCATTTCATATTAAGAAGAACGTTACTTCTTGGAGTCCAATTGTCTCATTGTAACATGTATAAGGTCACAGTCCAAAATCAGTTCAATAAAGTCCTACAGTCAATTGTTTCACAGTAAAAAGCGACGCAACCTAGTAACATCAGAAACATATCGCTAAATACATGTTGGTACGAATATGTGACGCAATCGTTGTAATTCATCCGGACTGATACCGTTAGAAAGTCAATGAAGTATTGTTTTTGAAACTGTCTCTATTTCTTGAGCGCGTGCTAACGGCTAGGATTGATCCCACAGTAAAAAATGAAATTTTTATCTACATTTTTAAATAAAGCGCTACCACAGCTCCCGGTGTAATCGCTGAGTTCCAGCAATCATGTCAAACTAAGAAAAATGCTATTTCTTGGAGTCCAATTGTCTCTTTTATCACATTTATAAGGTCAAAGTCCAAAATCAGTTCAATTAAGTCCCATAGTCAATTGTTTCACAGTTAAAAGCGACGAAACCTAGTAATATCAGAAAAATATCGCTAAATGCATGTTGGTACGAATATGTGACGCAACCGTTGTAAATCAAACGAGCTGATTCCGATAGAAAGTCAATGAAATGTAGTTTTTGAAACTGTCTCTATTTCTTCACCCCGCGCGCTAGGGGTTAGGATTGGTCCCACAGTACAAAATGACTTTTATTATCTAATTTTTTGAATAAAGCGCTACCAGAGCGCGCAGTGTAATCGCTGAGTTCCAGCAATCACGTTAAACTAAGAAAAATGTTAAATCTTGGAGTCCAATTGTCTCTTTTATCACATTTTTATCGTCAAAGTCTAAAATCAGTTCAATAAAGTCCCACAGTCAATCGTTTCACTGTTAAAAGCGATGAAACCTAATAATATCAGAAAAATATCGCTAAATGCATGTTGATACGAATATGTGAGGCAACCGTCGTAACTCACACGGACTGATACCGTTAGAATGTCAATTAAATGTAGTTTTGGAAACTGTCTGTATTTTTGGAGCGCGTGCTAACGGTTAGGATTGGTCCCACAGCAAAAAATGAATTTTTTATCTACATTCTCAAATAAAGCGCTACCAGAGCGCCCAGTGTAATCGCTTAGTTCCAGCAATCATGTCAAACTAAGAAAAATGTTATTTCTTGGAGTCCAATTTTCTTTTTTATCACATTTATAAGGTCAAAGTTTAAAATCAGTTCAATTAAGTCCCACAGACAATTGTTTCACATTTAAAAGCGACGCAACCTCGTAACATCAGAAACATATCGCTAAATACATGTTGGTACGAATATGTGACGCAATCGTTGTAATTCATCCGGACTGATACCGTTAGAAAGTCAATGAAGTGTTGTTTTTGAAACTGTCTCTATTTTTGGAGCGCGTGCTAACGGTTAGGATTGATCCCACAGTAAAAAATGAAACTTTTATCTACATTCTCAAATAAAGTGTAATCGCTTAGTTCCAGCAATCATGTCAAATTAAGAAGAATGTTATTTTTTGGAGTCCAATTGTCTCATTTATCACATTTATAAGGTCAAAGTCTAAAATCAGTTCAATTAAGTCCCACAGTCAATTATTTCACAGTTAAAAGCGACGCAACCTAGTAATATCAGAAAAATATCGCTAAATTCATGTTGGTACGAATATGTGACGCAACCGTTGTAACTCAAATGAGCTGATTCCGATAGAAAATCAATGAAATGTAGTTTTTGAAACTGTCTCTATTTCTTCAGCGCGCGCTAGTGGTTAGGATTGGTCCCACAGTACAAAATGACTTATTTATCTAATTTTTTGAATAAAGCAATAACACAGCGGCCAGTATCATTGCTGAGTTACAGCAATCATTTCATATTAAGAAGAACGTTACTTCTTGGAGTCCAATTGTCTCATTGTAACATGTATAAGGTCACAGTCCAAAATCAGTTCAATAAAGTCCTACAGTCAATTGTTTCACAGTAAAAAGCGACGCAACCTAGTAATATCAGAAACATATCGCTAAACACATTTTGGTACGAATATGTGACGCAATCGTTGTAATTCATACGGACTGTGCCGTTACAAAGTCAATGAAATATAGTTTTTGAAACTGTCTCTATTTTTTGAGCGAGTGCTAACGGCTAGGATTGGTCCCACAGTAAAAAATGAATTTTTTATCTACATTTTTAAATAAAGCGCTACCACAGCTACCAGTGTAATCGTTGAATGCCAGCAATGATGTCAAACTAAGAAAAATGTTATTTCTTGGAGTCCAATTTTCTTTTTTATCACATTTATAAGGTAAAAGTCTAAAGTCAGTTCAATTAAGTCCCACAGACAGTTGTTTCACATTTAAAAGCGACGCAACCTAGTAATATCAGAAACATATCGCTAAATACATGTTGGTACGAATATGTGACGCAATCGTTGTAATTCATCCGGACTGATACCGTTAGAAAGTCAATGAAATGTAGTTTTTGAAACTGTCTCTATTTCTTCAGCGCGCGCTAGCGGTTACGATTGGAGCCACAGTACAAAATGACTTATTTATCTACTTTTTTGAATAAAGCAATGCCACAGCGTCCAGTATAATTGCTGAGTTACAGCAATCATTTAATATTAAGAAGAACGTTACTTCTTTGAGTCCAGTTGTCTCATTATAACATTTAAAAGGTCAAAGTCTAAAATCAGTTCAATTAAGTCCCACAGACAATTGTTTCACATTTAAAAGCGACGGAACCTAGTAACATCAGAAACATATCGCTAAATACATGTTGGTACGAATATGTGACGCAATCGTTGTAATTCATCCGGACTGATACCGTTAGAAAGTCAATGAAGTATTGTTTTTGAAACTGTCTCTATTTCTTGAGCGCGTGCTAACGGCTAGGATTGATCCCACAGTAAAAAATGAAATTTTTATCTACATTTTTAAATAAAGCGCTACCACAGCTCCCAGTGTAATCGCTGAGTTCCAGCAATCATGTCAAACTAAGAAAAATGCTATTTCTTGGAGTCCAATTGTCTCTTTTATCACATTTATAAGGTGAAAGTCCAAAATCAGTTCAATTAAGTCCCATAGTCAATTGTTTCACAGTTAAAAGCGACGAAACCTAGTAATATCAGAAAAATATCGCTAAATGCATGTTGATACGAATATGTGACGCAACCGTCGTAACTCACACGGACTGATACCGTTAGAATGTCAATTAAATGTAGTTTTGGAAACTGTCTGTATTTTTGGAGCGCGTGCTAACGGTTAGGATTGGGCCCACAGCAAGAAATGAATTTTTTATCTACATTCTCAAATAAAGCGCTACCAGAGCGCCCAGTGTAATCGCTTAGTTCCAGCAATCATGTCAAATTAAGAAGAATGTGATTTTTTGGAGTCCAATTGTCTCATTTATCACATTTATAAGGTCAAAGTCTAATATCAGTTCAATTAAGTCCCACAGTCAATTATTTCACAGTAAAAAGCGACGCAACCTAGTAATATCAGAAACATATCGCTAAACACATTTTGGTACGAATATGTGACGCAATCGTTGTAATTTATACGGACTGTGCCGTTACAAAGTCATTGAAATATAGTTTTTGAAACTGTCTCTATTTTTTGAGCGAGTGCTAACGGCTAGGATTGGTCCCACAGTAAAAAATGAATTTTTTATCTACATTTTTAAATAAAGCGCTACCACAGCTACCAGTGTAATCGTTGAATGCCAGCAATCATGTCAAACTAAGAAAAATGTTATTTCTTGGAGTCCAATTTTCTTTTTTATCACATTTATAAGGTCAAAGTCTAAAGTCAGTTCAATTAAGTCCCACAGACAGTTGTTTCACATTTAAAAGCGACGCAACCTAGTAATATCAGAAACATATCGCTAAATACATGTTGGTACGAATATGTGACGCAATCGTTGTAATTCATCCGGACTGATACCGTTAGAAAGTCAATGAAATGTAGTTTTTGAAACTGTCTCTATTTCTTCAGCGCGCGCTAGCGGTTACGATTGGAGCCACAGTACAAAATGACTTATTTATCTACTTTTTTGAATAAAGCAATGCCACAGCGTCCAGTATAATTGCTGAGTTACAGCAATCATTTAATATTAAGAAGAACGTTACTTCTTTGAGTCCAGTTGTCTCATTATAACATTTAAAAGGTCAAAGTCTAAAATCAGTTCAATTAAGTCCCACAGACAATTGTTTCACATTTAAAAGCGACGGAACCTAGTAACATCAGAAACATATCGCTAAATACATGTTGGTACGAATATGTGACGCAATCGTTGTAATTCATCCGGACTGATACCGTTAGAAAGTCAATGAAGTATTGTTTTTGAAACTGTCTCTATTTCTTGAGCGCGTGCTAACGGCTAGGATTGATCCCACAGTAAAAAATGAAATTTTTATCTACATTTTTAAATAAAGCGCTACCACAGCTCCCAGTGTAATCGCTGAGTTCCAGCAATCATGTCAAACTAAGAAAAATGCTATTTCTTGGAGTCCAATTGTCTCTTTTATCACATTTATAAGGTCAAAGTCCAAAATCAGTTCAATTAAGTCCCATAGTCAATTGTTTCACAGTTAAAAGCGACGAAACCTAGCAATATCAGAAAAATATCGCTAAACACATTTTGGTACGAATATGTGACGCAATCGTTGTAATTCATACGGACTGTGCCGTTACAAAGTCAATGAAATATAGTTTTTGAAACTGTCTCTATTTTTTGAGCGAGTGCTAACGGCTAGGATTGGTCCCACAGTAAAAAATGAATTTTTTATCTACATTTTTAAATAAAGCGCTACCACAGCTACCAGTGTAATCGTTGAATGCCAGCAATCATGTCAAACTAAGAAAAATGTTATTTCTTGGAGTCCAATTTTCTTTTTTATAACATTTAAAAGATCAAAGTCTAAAATCAGTTCAATTAAGTCCCACAGACAATTGTTTCACATTTAAAAGCGACGGAACCTAGTAACATCAGAAACATATCGCTAAATACATGTTGGTACGAATATGTGACGCAATCGTTGTAATTCATCCGGACTGATACCGTTAGAAAGTCAATGAAGTATTGTTTTTGAAACTGTCTCTATTTCTTGAGCGCGTGCTAACGGCTAGGATTGATCCCACAGTAAAAAATGAAATTTTTATCTACATTTTTAAATAAAGCGCTACCACAGCTCCCAGTGTAATCGCTGAGTTCCAGCAATCATGTCAAACTAAGAAAAATGCTATTTCTTGGAGTCCAATTGTCTCTTTTATCACATTTATAAGGTCAAAGTCCAAAATCAGTTCAATTAAGTCCCATAGTCAATTGTTTCACAGTTAAAAGCGACGAAACCTAGCAATATCAGAAAAATATCGCTAAACACATTTTGGTACGAATATGTGACGCAATCGTTGTAATTCATACGGACTGTGCCGTTACAAAGTCAATGAAATATAGTTTTTGAAACTGTCTCTATTTTTTGAGCGAGTGCTAACGGCTAGGATTGGTCCCACAGTAAAAAATGAATTTTTTATCTACATTTTTAAATAAAGCGCTACCACAGCTACCAGTGTAATCGTTGAATGCCAGCAATCATGTCAAACTAAGAAAAATGTTATTTCTTGGAGTCCAATTTTCTTTTTTATAACATTTAAAAGGTCAAAGTCTAAAATCAGTTCAATTAAGTCCCACAGACAATTGTTTCACATTTAAAAGCGACGGAACCTAGTAACATCAGAAACATATCGCTAAATACATGTTGGTACGAATATGTGACGCAATCGTTGTAATTCATCCGGACTGATACCGTTAGAAAGTCAATGAAGTATTGTTTTTGAAACTGTCTCTATTTCTTGAGCGCGTGCTAACGGCTAGGATTGATCCCACAGTAAAAAATGAAATTTTTATCTACATTTTTAAATAAAGCGCTACCACAGCTCCCAGTGTAATCGCTGAGTTCCAGCAATCATGTCAAACTAAGAAAAATGCTATTTCTTGGAGTCCAATTGTCTCTTTTATCACATTTATAAGGTGAAAGTCCAAAATCAGTTCAATTAAGTCCCATAGTCAATTGTTTCACAGTTAAAAGCGACGAAACCTAGTAATATCAGAAAAATATCGCTAAATGCATGTTGATACGAATATGTGACGCAACCGTCGTAACTCACACGGACTGATACCGTTAGAATGTCAATTAAATGTAGTTTTGGAAACTGTCTGTATTTTTGGAGCGCGTGCTAACGGTTAGGATTGGGCCCACAGCAAGAAATGAATTTTTTATCTACATTCTCAAATAAAGCGCTACCAGAGCGCCCAGTGTAATCGCTTAGTTCCAGCAATCATGTCAAATTAAGAAGAATGTGATTTTTTGGAGTCCAATTGTCTCATTTATCACATTTATAAGGTCAAAGTCTAAAATCAGTTCAATTAAGTCCCACAGTCAATTATTTCACAGTTAAAAGCGACGCAACCTAGTAATATCAGAAAAATATCGCTAAATGCATGTTGGTACGAATATGTGACGCAACCGTTGTAACTCAAATGAGCTGATTCCGATAGAAAATCAATGAAATGTAGTTTTTGAAACTGTCTCTATTTCTTCAGCGCGCGCTAGTGGTTAGGATTGGTCCCACAGTACAAAATGACTTATTTATCTAATTTTTTGAATAAAGCAATAACACAGCGGCCAGTATCATTGCTGAGTTACAGCAATCATTTCATATTAAGAAGAACGTTACTTCTTGGAGTCCAATTGTCTCATTGTAACATGTATAAGGTCACAGTCCAAAATCAGTTCAATAAAGTCCTACAGTCAATTGTTTCACAGTAAAAAGCGACGCAACCTAGTAATATCAGAAACATATCGCTAAACACATTTTGGTACGAATATGTGACGCAATCGTTGTAATTTATACGGACTGTGCCGTTACAAAGTCAATGAAATATAGTTTTTGAAACTGTCTCTATTTTTTGAGCGAGTGCTAACGGCTAGGATTGGTCCCACAGTAAAAAATGAATTTTTTATCTACATTTTTAAATAAAGCGCTCCCAAAGCTCCCAGTGTAATCGCTGAGTTCCAGCAATCATGTCAAACTAAGAAAAATGCTATTTCTTGGAGTCCAATTGTCTCTTTTATCACATTTATAAGGTGAAAGTCTAAAATCAGTTCAATTAAGTCCCACAGACAATTGTTTCACATTTAAAAGCGACGGAACCTAGTAACATCAGAAACATATCGCTAAATACATGTTGGTACGAATATGTGACGCAATCGTTGTAATTCATCCGGACTGATACCGTTAGAAAGTCAATGAAGTATTGTTTTTGAAACTGTCTCTATTTCTTGAGCGCGTGCTAACGGCTAGGATTGATCCCACAGTAAAAAATGAAATTTTTATCTACATTTTTAAATAAAGCGCTACCACAGCTCCCAGTGTAATCGCTGAGTTCCAGCAATCATGTCAAACTAAGAAAAATGCTATTTCTTGGAGTCCAATTGTCTCTTTTATCACATTTATAAGGTGAAAGTCCAAAATCAGTTCAATTAAGTCCCATAGTCAATTGTTTCACAGTTAAAAGCGACGAAACCTAGTAATATCAGAAAAATATCGCTAAATGCATGTTGATACGAATATGTGACGCAACCGTCGTAACTCACACGGACTGATACCGTTAGAATGTCAATTAAATGTAGTTTTGGAAACTGTCTGTATTTTTGGAGCGCGTGCTAACGGTTAGGATTGGGCCCACAGCAAGAAATGAATTTTTTATCTACATTCTCAAATAAAGCGCTACCAGAGCGCCCAGTGTAATCGCTTAGTTCCAGCAATCATGTCAAATTAAGAAGAATGTGATTTTTTGGAGTCCAATTGTCTCATTTATCACATTTATAAGGTCAAAGTCTAAAATCAGTTCAATTAAGTCCCACAGTCAATTATTTCACAGTTAAAAGCGACGCAACCTAGTAATATCAGAAAAATATCGCTAAATGCATGTTGGTACGAATATGTGACGCAACCGTTGTAACTCAAATGAGCTGATTCCGATAGAAAATCAATGAAATGTAGTTTTTGAAACTGTCTCTATTTCTTCAGCGCGCGCTAGTGGTTAGAATTGGTCCCACAGTACAAAATGACTTATTTATCTAATTTTTTGAATAAAGCAATAACACAGCGGCCAGTATCATTGCTGAGTTACAGCAATCATTTCATATTAAGAAGAACGTTACTTCTTGGAGTCCAATTGTCTCATTGTAACATGTATAAGGTCACAGTCCAAAATCAGTTCAATAAAGTCCTACAGTCAATTGTTTCACAGTAAAAAGCGACGCAACCTAGTAATATCAGAAACATATCGCTAAACACATTTTGGTACGAATATGTGACGCAATCGTTGTAATTTATACGGACTGTGCCGTTACAAAGTCAATGAAATATAGTTTTTGAAACTGTCTCTATTTTTTGAGCGAGTGCTAACGGCTAGGATTGGTCCCACAGTAAAAAATGAATTTTTTATCTACATTTTTAAATAAAGCGCTCCCAAAGCTCCCAGTGTAATCGCTGAGTTCCAGCAATCATGTCAAACTAAGAAAAATGCTATTTCTTGGAGTCCAATTGTCTCTTTTATCACATTTATAAGGTGAAAGTCCAAAATCAGTTCAATTAAGTCCCATAGTCAATTGTTTCACAGTTAAAAGCGACGAAACCTAGTAATATCAGAAAAATATCGCTAAATGCATGTTGATACGAATATGTGACGCAACCGTCGTAACTCACACGGACTGATACCGTTAGAATGTCAATTAAATGTAGTTTTGGAAACTGTCTGTATTTTTGGAGCGCGTGCTAACGGTTAGGATTGGGCCCACAGCAAGAAATGAATTTTTTATCTACATTCTCAAATAAAGCGCTACCAGAGCGCCCAGTGTAATCGCTTAGTTCCAGCAATCATGTCAAATTAAGAAGAATGTGATTTTTTGGAGTCCAATTGTCTCATTTATCACATTTATAAGGTCAAAGTCTAAAATCAGTTCAATTAAGTCCCACAGTCAATTATTTCACAGTTAAAAGCGACGCAACCTAGTAATATCAGAAAAATATCGCTAAATGCATGTTGGTACGAATATGTGACGCAACCGTTGTAACTCAAATGAGCTGATTCCGATAGAAAATCAATGAAATGTAGTTTTTGAAACTGTCTCTATTTCTTCAGCGCGCGCTAGTGGTTAGGATTGGTCCCACAGTACAAAATGACTTATTTATCTAATTTTTTGAATAAAGCAATAACACAGCGGCCAGTATCATTGCTGAGTTACAGCAATCATTTCATATTAAGAAGAACGTTACTTCTTGGAGTCCAATTGTCTCATTGTAACATGTATAAGGTCACAGTCCAAAATCAGTTCAATAAAGTCCTACAGTCAATTGTTTCACAGTAAAAAGCGACGCAACCTAGTAATATCAGAAACATATCGCTAAACACATTTTGGTACGAATATGTGACGCAATCGTTGTAATTTATACGGACTGTGCCGTTACAAAGTCAATGAAATATAGTTTTTGAAACTGTCTCTATTTTTTGAGCGAGTGCTAACGGCTAGGATTGGTCCCACAGTAAAAAATGAATTTTTTATCTACATTTTTAAATAAAGCGCTACCACAGCTACCAGTGTAATCGTTGAATGCCAGCAATCATGTCAAACTAAGAAAAATGTTATTTCTTGGAGTCCAATTTTCTTTTTTATCACATTTATAAGGTCAAAGTCTAAAGTCAGTTCAATTAAGTCCCACAGACAGTTGTTTCACATTTAAAAGCGACGCAACCTAGTAATATCAGAAACATATCGCTAAATACATGTTGGTACGAATATGTGACGCAATCGTTGTAATTCGTCCGGACTGATACCGTTAGAAAGTCAATGAAATGTAGTTTTTGAAACTGTCTCTATTTCTTCAGCGCGCGCTAGCGGTTACGATTGGAGCCACAGTACAAAATGACTTATTTATCTACTTTTTTGAATAAAGCAATGCCACAGCGTCCAGTATAATTGCTGAGTTACAGCAATCATTTAATATTAAGAAGAACGTTACTTCTTTGAGTCCAGTTGTCTCATTATAACATTTAAAAGGTCAAAGTCTAAAATCAGTTCAATTAAGTCCCACAGACAATTGTTTCACATTTAAAAGCGACGGAACCTAGTAACATCAGAAACATATCGCTAAATACATGTTGGTACGAATATGTGACGCAATCGTTGTAATTCATCCGGACTGATACCGTTAGAAAGTCAATGAAGTATTGTTTTTGAAACTGTCTCTATTTCTTGAGCGCGTGCTAACGGCTAGGATTGATCCTACAGTAAAAAATGAAATTTTTATCTACATTTTTAAATAAAGCGCTACCACAGCTCCCAGTGTAATCGCTGAGTTCCAGCAATCATGTCAAACTAAGAAAAATGCTATTTCTTGGAGTCCAATTGTCTCTTTTATCACATTTATAAGGTCAAAGTCCAAAATCAGTTCAATTAAGTCCCATAGTCAATTGTTTCACAGTTAAAAGCGACGAAACCTAGCAATATCAGAAAAATATCGCTAAACACATTTTGGTACGAATATGTGACGCAATCGTTGTAATTCATACGGACTGTGCCGTTACAAAGTCAATGAAATATAGTTTTTGAAACTGTCTCTATTTTTTGAGCGAGTGCTAACGGCTAGGATTGGTCCCACAGTAAAAAATGAATTTTTTATCTACATTTTTAAATAAAGCGCTACCACAGCTACCAGTGTAATCGTTGAATGCCAGCAATCATGTCAAACTAAGAAAAATGTGATTTCTTGGAGTCCAATTTTCTTTTTTATAACATTTAAAAGGTCAAAGTCTAAAATCAGTTCAATTAAGTCCCACAGACAATTGTTTCACATTTAAAAGCGACGGAACCTAGTAACATCAGAAACATATCGCTAAATACATGTTGGTACGAATATGTGACGCAATCGTTGTAATTCATCCGGACTGATACCGTTAGAAAGTCAATGAAGTATTGTTTTTGAAACTGTCTCTATTTCTTGAGCGCGTGCTAACGGCTAGGATTGATCCCACAGTAAAAAATGAAATTTTTATCTACATTTTTAAATAAAGCGCTACCACAGCTCCCAGTGTAATCGCTGAGTTCCAGCAATCATGTCAAACTAAGAAAAATGCTATTTCTTGGAGTCCAATTGTCTCTTTTATCACATTTATAAGGTCAAAGTCCAAAATCAGTTCAATTAAGTCCCATAGTCAATTGTTTCACAGTTAAAAGCGACGAAACCTAGTAATATCAGAAAAATATCGCTAAATGCATGTTGGTACGAATATGTGACGCAACCGTTGTAACTCAAATGAGCTGATTCCGATAGAAAATCAATGAAATGTAGTTTTTGAAACTGTCTCTATTTCTTCAGCGCGCGCTAGTGGTTAGGATTGGTCCCACAGTACAAAATGACTTATTTATCTAATTTTTTGAATAAAGCAATAACACAGCGGCCAGTATCATTGCTGAGTTACAGCAATCATTTCATATTAAGAAGAACGTTACTTCTTGGAGTACAATTGTCTCATTGTAACATGTATAAGGTCACAGTCCAAAATCAGTTCAATAAAGTCCTACAGTCAATTGTTTCACAGTAAAAAGCGACGCAACCTAGTAATATCAGAAACATATCGCTAAACACATTTTGGTACGAATATGTGACGCAATCGTTGTAATTCATACGGACTGTGCCGTTACAAAGTCAATGAAATGTAGTTTTTGAAACTTTCTCTATTTCTTCAGCGCGCGCTAGTGGTTAGGATTGGTCCCACAGTAAAAAATGAATTTTTTATCTACATTTTTAAATAAAGCGCTACCACAGCTACCAGTGTAATCGTTGAATGCCAGCAATCATGTCAAACTAAGAAAAATGTTATTTCTTGGAGTCCAATTTTCTTTTTTATCACATTTATAAGGTCAAAGTCTAAAGTCAGTTCAATTAAGTCTCACAGACAGTTGTTTCACATTTAAAAGCGACGCAACCTAGTAATATCAGAAACATATCGCTAAATACATGTTGGTACGAATATGTGACGCAATCGTTGTAATTCATCCGGACTGATACCGTTAGAAAGTCAATGAAATGTAGTTTTTGAAACTGTCTCTATTTCTTCAGCGCGCGCTAGCGGTTACGATTGGAGCCACAGTACAAAATGACTTATTTATCTACTTTTTTGAATAAAGCAATGCCACAGCGTCCAGTATAATTGCTGAGTTACAGCAATCATTTAATATTAAGAAGAACGTTACTTCTTTGAGTCCAGTTGTCTCATTATAACATTTAAAAGGTCAAAGTCTAAAATCAGTTCAATTAAGTCCCACAGACAATTGTTTCACATTTAAAAGCGACGGAACCTAGTAACATCAGAAACATATCGCTAAATACATGTTGGTACGAATATGTGACGCAATCGTTGTAATTCATCCGGACTGATACCGTTAGAAAGTCAATGAAGTATTGTTTTTGAAACTGTCTCTATTTCTTGAGCGCGTGCTAACGGCTAGGATTGATCCTACAGTAAAAAATGAAATTTTTATCTACATTTTTAAATAAAGCGCTACCACAGCTCCCAGTGTAATCGCTGAGTTCCAGCAATCATGTCAAACTAAGAAAAATGCTATTTCTTGGAGTCCAATTGTCTCTTTTATCACATTTATAAGGTCAAAGTCCAAAATCAGTTCAATTAAGTCCCATAGTCAATTGTTTCACAGTTAAAAGCGACAAAACCTAGCAATATCAGAAAAATATCGCTAAATGCATGTTGATACGAATATGTGACGCAACCGCCGTAACTCACACGGACTGATACCGTTAAAAAGTCAATTAAATGTAGTTTTGGAAACTGTCTGTATTTTTGGAGCGCGTGCTAACGGTTAGGATTGGGCCCACAGCAAGAAATGAATTTTTTATCTACATTCTCAAATAAAGCGCTACCAGAGCGCCCAGTGTAATCGCTTAGTTCCAGCAATCATGTCAAATTAAGAAGAATGTTATTTTTTGGAGTCCAATTGTCTCATTTATCACATTTATAAGGTCAAAGTCTAAAATCAGTTCAATTAAGTCCACAGTCAATTATTTCACAGTTAAAAGCGACGCAACCTAGTAATATCAGAAAAATATCGCTAAATGCATGTTGGTACGAATATGTGACGCAACCGTTGTAACTCAAATGAGCTGATTCCGATAGAAAATCAATGAAATGTAGTTTTTGAAACTTTCTCTATTTCTTCAGCGCGCGCTAGTGGTTAGGATTGGTCCCACAGTACAAAATGACTTATTTATCTAATTTTTTGAATAAAGCAATAACACAGCGGCCAGTATCATTGCTGAGTTACAGCAATCATTTCATATTAAGAAGAACGTTACTTCTTGGAGTGCAATTGTCTCATTGTAACATGTATAAGGTCACAGTCCAAAATCAGTTCAATAAAGTCCTACAGTCAATTGTTTCACAGTAAAAAGCGACGCAACCTAGTAATATCAGAAACATATCGCTAAACACATGTTGGTACGAACATGTGACGCAATCGTTGTAATTCATACGGACTGTGCCGTTACAAAGTCAATAAAATATAGTTTTTGAAACTGTCTCTATTTTTTGAGCGAGTGCTAACGGCTAGGATTGGTCCCACAGTAAAAAATGAATTTTTTATCTACATTTTTAAATAAAGCGCTACCACAGCTACCAGTGTAATCGTTGAATGCCAGCAATCATGTCAAACTAAGAAAAATGTTATTTCTTGGAGTCCAATTTTCTTTTTTATCACATTTATAAGGTCAAAGTCTAAAGTCAGTTCAATTAAGTCCCACACACAGTTGTTTCACATTTAAAAGCGACGCAACCTAGTAATATCAGAAACATATCGCTAAATACATGTTGGTACGAATATGTGACGCAATCGTTGTAATTCATCCGGACTGATACCGATTGAAAGTCAATGAAATGTAGTTTTTGAAACTGTCTCTATTTCTTCAGCGCGCGCTAGCGGTTATGATTGGATCCACAGTACAAAATGACTTATTTATCTACTTTTTTGAATAAAGCAATGCCACAGCGTCCAGTATAATTGCTGAGTTACAGCAATCATTTAATATTAAGAAGAACGTTACTTCTTTGAGTCCAGTTGTCTCATTATAACATTTAAAAGGTCAAAGTCTAAAATCAGTTCAATTAAGTCCCACAGACAATTGTTTCACATTTAAAAGCGACGGAACCTAGTAACATCAGAAACATATCGCTAAATACATGTTGGTACGAATATGTGACGCAATCGTTGTAATTCATCCGGACTGATAC
The DNA here is from genome assembly GCF_029227915.1 of Hydractinia symbiolongicarpus. NCBI lineage: Eukaryota > Metazoa > Cnidaria > Hydrozoa > Anthoathecata > Hydractiniidae > Hydractinia > Hydractinia symbiolongicarpus. Next base: position 28,083,942 of record NC_079879.1, read on the forward strand.
CGTTAGAAAGTCAATGAAGTATTGTTTTTGAAACTGTCTCTATTTCTTGAGCGCGTGCTAACGGCTAGGATTGATCCCACAGTAAAAAATGAAATTTTTATCTACATTTTTAAATAAAGCGCTACCACAGCTCCCAGTGTAATCGCTGAGTTCCAGCAATCATGTCAAACTAAGAATAATGCTATTTCTTGGAGTCCAATTGTCTCTTTTATCACATTTATAAGGTCAAAGTCCAAAATCAGTTCAATTAAGTCCCATAGTCAATTGTTTCACAGTTAAAAGCGACGAAACCTAGTAATATCAGAAAAATATCGCTAAATGCATGTTGGTACGAATATGTGACGCAACCGTTGTAAATCAAACGAACTGATTCCGATAGAAAGTCAATGAAATGTAGTTTTTGAAACTGTCTCTATTTCTTCACCCCGCGCGCTAGGGCTTAGGATTGGACCCACAGTACAAAATGACTTTTATTATCTAATTTTTTGAATAAAGCGCTACCAGAGCGCCCAGTGTAATCGCTGAGTTCCAGCAATCACGTCAAACTAAGAAAAATGTTAAATCTTGGAGTCCAATTGTCTCTTTTATCACATTTTTAACGTCAAAGTCTAAAATCAGTTCAATAAAGTCCCACAGTCAATCGTTTCACTGTTAAAAGCGATGAAACCTAATAATATCAGAAAAATATCGCTAAATGCATGTTGATACGAATATGTGAGGCAACCGTCGTAACTCACACGGACTGATACCGTTAGAAAGTAAATTAAATGTAGTTTTGGAAACTGTCTGTATTTTTGGAGCGCGTGCTAACGGTTAGGATTGGTCCCACAGCAAAAAATGAATTTTTTATCTACATTCTCAAATAAAGCGCTACCAGAGCGCCCAGTGTAATCGCTTAGTTCCAGCAATCTTGTCAAACTAAGAAAAATGTTATTTCTTGGAGTCCAATTTTCTTTTTTATCACATTTATAAGGTCAAAGTCTAAAATCAGTTCAATTAAGTCCCACAGACAATTGTTTCACATTTAAAAGCGACGCAACCTAGTAACATCAGAAACATATCGCTAAATACATGTTGGTACGAATATGTGACGCAATCGTTGTAATTCATCCGGACTGATACCGTTAGAAAGTCAATGAAGTATTGTTTTTGAAACTGTCTCTATTTTTGGAGCGCGTGCTAACGGTTAGGATTGATCCCACAGTAAAAAATGAAACTTTTATCTACATTCTCAAATAAAGCGCTACCAGAGCGCCCAGTGTAATCGCTTAGTTCCAGCAATCATGTCAAACTAAGAATAATGCTATTTCTTGGAGTCCAATTGTCTCTTTTATCACATTTATAAGGTCAAAGTCCAAAATCAGTTCAATTAAGTCCCATAGTCAATTGTTTCACAGTTAAAAGCGACGAAACCTAGTAATATCAGAAAAATATCGCTAAATGCATGTTGGTACGAATATGTGACGCAACCGTTGTAAATCAAACGAACTGATTCCGATAGAAAGTCAATGAAATGTAGTTTTTGAAACTGTCTCTATTTCTTCACCCCGCGCGCTAGGGCTTAGGATTGGACCCACAGTACAAAATGACTTTTATTATCTAATTTTTTGAATAAAGCGCTACCAGAGCGCCCAGTGTAATCGCTGAGTTCCAGCAATCACGTCAAACTAAGAAAAATGTTAAATCTTGGAGTCCAATTGTCTCTTTTATCACATTTTTAACGTCAAAGTCTAAAATCAGTTCAATAAAGTCCCACAGTCAATCGTTTCACTGTTAAAAGCGATGAAACCTAATAATATCAGAAAAATATCGCTAAATGCATGTTGATACGAATATGTGAGGCAACCGTCGTAACTCACACGGACTGATACCGTTAGAAAGTAAATTAAATGTAGTTTTGGAAACTGTCTGTATTTTTGGAGCGCGTGCTAACGGTTAGGATTGGTCCCACAGCAAAAAATGAATTTTTTATCTACATTCTCAAATAAAGCGCTACCAGAGCGCCCAGTGTAATCGCTTAGTTCCAGCAATCTTGTCAAACTAAGAAAAATGTTATTTCTTGGAGTCCAATTTTCTTTTTTATCACATTTATAAGGTCAAAGTCTAAAATCAGTTCAATTAAGTCCCACAGACAATTGTTTCACATTTAAAAGCGACGCAACCTAGTAACATCAGAAACATATCGCTAAATACATGTTGGTACGAATATGTGACGCAATCGTTGTAATTCATCCGGACTGATACCGTTAGAAAGTCAATGAAGTATTGTTTTTGAAACTGTCTCTATTTTTGGAGCGCGTGCTAACGGTTAGGATTGATCCCACAGTAAAAAATGAAACTTTTATCTACATTCTCAAATAAAGCGCTACCAGAGCGCCCAGTGTAATCGCTTAGTTCCAGCAATCATGTCAAATTAAGAAGAATGTTATTTTTTGGAGTCCAATTGTCTCATTTATCACATTTATAAGGTCAAAGTCTAAAATCAGTTCAATTAAGTCCCACAGTCAATTATTTCACAGTTAAAAGCGACGCAACCTAGTAATATCAAAAAAATATCGCTAAATGCATGTTGGTACGAATATGTGACGCAACCGTTGTAACTCAAATGAGCTGATTCCGATAGAAAATCAATGAAATGTAGTTTTTGAAACTGTCTCTATTTCTTCAGCGCGCGCTAGTGGTTAGGATTGGTCCCACAGTACAAAATGACTTATTTATCTAATTTTTTGAATAAAGCAATAACACAGCGGCCAGTATCATTGCTGAGTTACAGCAATCATTTCATATTAAGAAGAACGTTACTTCTTGGAGTCCAATTGTCTCATTGTAACATGTATAAGGTCACAGTCCAAAATCAGTTCAATAAAGTCCTACAGTCAATTGTTTCACAGTAAAAAGCGACGCAACCTAGTAATATCAGAAACATATCGCTAAACACATGTTGGTACGAATATGTGACGCAATCGTTGTAATTCATACGGACTGTGCCGTTACAAAGTCAATGAAATATAGTTTTTGAAACTGTCTCTATTTTTTGAGCGAGTGCTAACGGCTAGGATTGGTCCCACAGTAAAAAATGAATTTTTTATCTACATTTTTAAATAAAGCGCTACCACAGCTACCAGTGTAATCGTTGAATGCCAGCAATCATGTCAAACTAAGAAAAATGTTATTTCTTGGAGTCCAATTTTCTTTTTTATCACATTTATAAGGTCAAAGTCTAAAGTCAGTTCAATTAAGTCCCACAGACAGTTGTTTCACATTTAAAAGGGACACAACCTAGTAATATCAGAAACATATCGCTAAACACATTTTGGTACAAATATGTGACGCAATCGTTGTAATTTATACGGGCTGTGCCGTTACAAAGTCAATGAAATATAGTTTTTGAAACTGTCTCTATTTTTTGAGCGAGTGCTAACGGCTAGGATTGGTCCCACAGTAAAAAATGAATTTTTTATCTACATTTTTAAATAAAGCGCTACCACAGCTACCAGTGTAATCGTTGAATGCCAGCAATCATGTCAAACTAAGAAAAATGTTATTTCTTGGAGTCCAATTTTCTTTTTTATCACATTTATAAGGTCAAAGTCTAAAGTCAGTTCAATTAAGTCCCACAGACAGTTGTTTCACATTTAAAAGCGACGCAACCTAGTAATATCAGAAACATATCGCTAAATACATGTTGGTACGAATATGTGACGCAATCGTTGTAATTCATCCGGACTGATACCGTTAGAAAGTCAATGAAATGTAGTTTTTGAAACTGTCTCTATTTCTTCAGCGCGCGCTAGCGGTTACGATTGGAGCCACAGTACAAAATGACTTATTTATCTACTTTTTTGAATAAAGCAATGCCACAGCGTCCAGTACAATTGCTGAGTTACAGCAATCATTTAATATTAAGAAGAACGTTACTTCTTTGAGTCCAGTTGTCTCATTATAACATTTAAAAGGTCAAAGTCTAAAGTCAGTTCAATTAAGTCCCACAGACAGTTGTTTCACATTTAAAAGCGACGCAACCTAGTAATATCAGAAACATATCGCTAAATACATGTTGGTACGAATATGTGACGCAATCGTTGTAATTCATCCGGACTGATACCGTTAGAAAGTCAATGAAATGTAGTTTTTGAAACTGTCTCTATTACTTCAGCGCGCGCTAGCGGTTACGATTGGAGCCACAGTACAAAATGACTTATTTATCTACTTTTTTGAATAAAGCAATGCCACAGCGTCCAGTATAATTGCTGAGTTACAGCAATCATTTAATATTTAGAAGAACGTTACTTCTTTGAGTCCAGTTGTCTCATTATAACATTTAAAAGGTCAAAGTCTAAAATCAGTTCAATTAAGTCCCACAGACAATTGTTTCACATTTAAAAGCGACGGAACCTAGTAACATCAGAAACATATCGCTAAATACATGTTGGTACGAATATGTGACGCAATCGTTGTAATTCATCCGGACTGATACCGTTAGAAAGTCAATGAAGTATTGTTTTTGAAACTGTCTCTATTTCTTGAGCGCGTGCTAACGGCTAGGATTGATCCTACAGTAAAAAATGAAATTTTTATCTACATTTTTAAATAAAGCGCTACCACAGCTCCCAGTGTAATCGCTGAGTTCCAGCAATCATGTCAAACTAAGAAAAATGCTATTTCTTGGAGTCCAATTGTCTCTTTTATCACATTTATAAGGTCAAAGTTCAAAATCAGTTCAATTAAGTCCCATAGTCAATTGTTTCACAGTTAAAAGCGACGAAACCTAGCAATATCAGAAAAATATCGCTAAACACATTTTGGTACGAATATGTGACGCAATCGTTGTAATTCATTCGGACTGTGCCGTTACAATGTCAATGAAATATAGTTTTTGAAACTGTCTCTATTTCTTGAGTGCGTGCTAACGGCTAGGATTGATCCCACAGTAAAAAATGAAATTTTTATCTACATTTTTAAATAAAGCGCTACCACAGCTCCCAGTGTAATCGCTGAGTTCCAGCAATCATGTCAAACTAAGAAAAATGCTATTTCTTGGAGTCCAATTGTCTCTTTTATCACATTTATAAGTTCAAAGTCTAAAATCAGTTCAATTAAATCCCATAGTCAATTGTTTCACAGTTAAAAGCGACGAAACCTAGTAATATCAGAAAAATATCGCTAAATGCATGTTGGTACGAATATGTGACGCAACCGTTGTAACTCAAATGAGCTGATTCCGATAGAAAATCAATGAAATGTAGTTTTTGAAACTGTCTCTATTTCTTCAGCGCGCGCTAGTGGTTAGGATTGGTCCCACAGTACAAAATGACTTATTTATCTAATTTTTTGAATAAAGCAATAACACAGCGGCCAGTATCATTGCTGAGTTACAGCAATCATTTCATATTAAGAAGAACGTTACTTCTTGGAGTCCAATTGTCTCATTGTAACATGTATAAGGTCACAGTCCAAAATCAGTTCAATAAAGTCCTACAGTCAATTGTTTCACAGTAAAAAGCGACGCAACCTAGTAATATCAGAAACATATCGCTAAACACATTTTGGTACGAATATGTGACGCAATCGTTGTAATTCATACGGACTGTGCCGTTACAAAGTCAATGAAATATAGTTTTTGAAACTGTCTCTATTTTTTGAGCGAGTGCTAACGGCTAGGATTGGTCCCACAGTAAAAAATGAATTTTTTATCTACATTTTTAAATAAAGCGCTACCACAGCTACCAGTGTAATCGTTGAATGCCAGCAATCATGTCAAACTAAGAAAAATGTTATTTCTTGGAGTCCAATTTTCTTTTTTATCACATTTATAAGGTCAAAGTCTAAAGTCAGTTCAATTAAGTCTCACAGACAGTTGTTTCACATTTAAAAGCGACGCAACCTAGTAATATCAGAAACATATCGCTAAATACATGTTGGTACGAATATGTGACGCAATCGTTGTAATTCATCCGGACTGATACCGTTAGAAAGTCAATGAAATGTAGTTTTTGAAACTGTCTCTATTTCTTCAGCGCGCGCTAGCGGTTACGATTGGAGCCACAGTACAAAATGACTTATTTATCTACTTTTTTGAATAAAGCAATGCCACAGCGTCCAGTATAATTGCTGAGTTACAGCAATCATTTAATATTAAGAAGAACGTTACTTCTTTGAGTCCAGTTGTCTCATTATAACATTTAAAAGGTCAAAGTCTAAAATCAGTTCAATTAAGTCCCACAGACAATTGTTTCACATTTAAAAGCGACGGAACCTAGTAACATCAGAAACATATCGCTAAATACATGTTGGTACGAATATGTGACGCAATCGTTGTAATTCATCCGGACTGATACCGTTAGAAAGTCAATGAAGTATTGTTTTTGAAACTGTCTCTATTTCTTGAGCGCGTGCTAACGGCTAGGATTGATCCTACAGTAAAAAATGAAATTTTTATCTACATTTTTAAATAAAGCGCTACCACAGCTCCCAGTGTAATCGCTGAGTTCCAGCAATCATGTTAAACTAAGAAAAATGCTATTTCTTGGAGTCCAATTGTCTCTTTTATCACATTTATAAGGTCAAAGTCCAAAATCAGTTCAATTAAGTCCCATAGTCAATTGTTTCACAGTTAAAAGCGACGAAACCTAGCAATATCAGGAAAATATCGTTAAATGCATGTTGATACGAATATGTGACGCAACCGTCGTAACTCACACGGACTGATACCGTTAAAAAGTCAATTAAATGTAGTTTTGGAAACTGTCTGTATTTTTGGAGCGCGTGCTAACGGTTAGGATTGGGCCCACAGCAAGAAATGAATTTTTTATCTACATTCTCAAATAAAGCGCTACCAGAGCGCCCAGTGTAATCGCTTAGTTTCAGCAATCATGTCAAATTAAGAAGAATGTTATTTTTTGGAGTCCAATTGTCTCATTTATCACATTTATAAGGTCAAAGTCTAAAATCAGTTCAATTAAGTCCCACAGTCAATTATTTCACAGTTAAAAGCGACGCAACCTAGTAATATCAGAAAAATATCGCTAAATGCATGTTGGTACGAATATGTGACGCAACCGTTGTAACTCAAATGAGCTGATTCCGATAGAAAATCAATGAAATGTAGTTTTTGAAACTTTCTCTATTTCTTCAGCGCGCGCTAGTGGTTAGGATTGGTCCCACAGTACAAAATGACTTATTTATCTAATTTTTTGAATAAAGCAATAACACAGCGGCCAGTATCATTGCTGAGTTACAGCAATCATTTCATATTAAGAAGAACGTTACTTCTTGGAGTCCAATTGTCTCATTGTAACATGTATAAGGTCACAGTCCAAAATCAGTTCAATAAAGTCCTACAGTCAATTGTTTCACAGTAAAAAGCGACGCAACCTAGTAATATCAGAAACATATCGCTAAACACATGTTGGTACGAACATGTGACGCAATCGTTGTAATTCATACGGACTGTGCCGTTACAAAGTCAATGAAATATAGTTTTTGAAACTGTCTCTATTTTTTGAGCGAGTGCTAACGGCTAGGATTGGTCCCACAGTAAAAAATGAATTTTTTATCTACATTTTTAAATAAAGCGCTACCACAGCTACCAGTGTAATCGTTGAATGCCAGCAATCATGTCAAACTAAGAAAAATGTTATTTCTTGGAGTCCACTTTTCTTTTTTATCACATTTATAAGGTCAAAGTCTAAAGTCAGTTCAATTAAGTCCCACACACAGTTGTTTCACATTTAAAAGCGACGCAACCTAGTAATATCAGAAACATATCGCTAAATACATGTTGGTACGAATATGTGACGCAATCGTTGTAATTCATCCGGACTGATACCGATTGAAAGTCAATGAAATGTAGTTTTTGAAACTGTCTCTATTTCTTCAGCGCGCGCTAGCGGTTACGATTGGAGCCACAGTACAAAATGACTTATTTATCTACTTTTTTAAATAAAGCAATGCCACAGCGTCCAGTATAATTGCTGAGTTACAGCAATCATTTAATATTAAGAAGAACGTTACTTCTTTGAGTCCAGTTGTCTCATTATAACATTTAAAAGGTCAAAGTCTAAAATCAGTTCAATTAAGTCCCACAGACAATTGTTTTACATTTAAAAGCGACGGAACCTAGTAACATCAGAAACATATCGCTAAATACATGTTGGTACGAATATGTGACGCAATCGTTGTAATTCATCCGGACTGATACCGTTAGAAAGTCAATGAAGTATTATTTTTGAAACTGTCTCTATTTCTTGAGCGCGTGCTAACGGCTAGGATTGATCCCACAGTAAAAAATGAAATTTTTATCTACATTTTTAAATAAAGCGCTACCACAGCTCCCAGTGTAATCGCTGAGTTCCAGCAATCATGTCAAACTAAGAATAATGCTATTTCTTGGAGTCCAACTGTCTCTTTTATCACATTTATAAGGTCAAAGTCCAAAATCAGTTCAATTAAGTCCCATAGTCAATTGCTTCACAGTTAAAAGCGACGAAACCTAGTAATATCAGAAAAATATCGCTAAATGCATGTTGGTACGAATATGTGATGCAACCGTTGTAAATCAAACGAACTGATTCCGATAGAAAGTCAATGAAATGTAGTTTTTGAAACTGTCTCTATTTCTTCACCCCGCGCGCTAGGGCTTAGGATTGGTCCCACAGTACAAAATGACTTTTATTATCTAATTTTTTGAATAAAGCGCTACCAGAGCGCCCAGTGTAATCGCTGAGTTCCAGCAATCACGTCAAACTAAGAAAAATGTTAAATCTTGGAGTCCAATTGTCTCTTTTATCACATTTTTAACGTCAAAGTCTAAAATCAGTTCAATAAAGTCCCACAGTCAATCGTTTCACTGTTAAAAGCGATGAAACCTAATAATATCAGAAAAATATCGCTAAATGCATGTTGATACGAATATGTGAGGCAACCGTCGTAACTCACACGGACTGATACCGTTAGAAAGTAAATTAAATGTAGTTTTGGAAACTGTCTGTATTTTTGGAGCGCGTGCTAACGGTTAGGATTGGTCCCACAGCAAAAAATGAATTTTTTATCTACATTCTCAAATAAAGCGCTACCAGAGCGCCCAGTGTAATCGCTTAGTTCCAGCAATCATGTCAAACTAAGAAAAATGTTATTTCTTGGAGTCCAATTTTCTTTTTTATCACATTTATAAGGTCAAAGTCTAAAATCAGTTCAATTAAGTCCCACAGACAATTGTTTCACATTTAAAAGCGACGCAACCTAGTAACATCAGAAACATATCGCTAAATACATGTTGGTACGAATATGTGACGCAATCGTTGTAATTCATCCGGACTGATACCGATTGAAAGTCAATGAAATGTAGTTTTTGAAACTGTCTCTATTTCTTCAGCGCGCGCTAGCGGTTACGATTGGAGCCACAGTACAAAATGACTTATTTATCTACTTTTTTAAATAAAGCAATGCCACAGCGTCCAGTATAATTGCTGAGTTACAGCAATCATTTAATATTAAGAAGAACGTTACTTCTTTGAGTCCAGTTGTCTCATTATAACATTTAAAAGGTCAAAGTCTAAAATCAGTTCAATTAAGTCCCACAGACAATTGTTTTACATTTAAAAGCGACGGAACCTAGTAACATCAGAAACATATCGCTAAATACATGTTGGTACGAATATGTGACGCAATCGTTGTAATTCATCCGGACTGATACCGTTAGAAAGTCAATGAAGTATTATTTTTGAAACTGTCTCTATTTCTTGAGCGCGTGCTAACGGCTAGGATTGATCCCACAGTAAAAAATGAAATTTTTATCTACATTTTTAAATAAAGCGCTACCACAGCTCCCAGTGTAATCGCTGAGTTCCAGCAATCATGTCAAACTAAGAATAATGCTATTTCTTGGAGTCCAACTGTCTCTTTTATCACATTTATAAGGTCAAAGTCCAAAATCAGTTCAATTAAGTCCCATAGTCAATTGCTTCACAGTTAAAAGCGACGAAACCTAGTAATATCAGAAAAATATCGCTAAATGCATGTTGGTACGAATATGTGATGCAACCGTTGTAAATCAAACGAACTGATTCCGATAGAAAGTCAATGAAATGTAGTTTTTGAAACTGTCTCTATTTCTTCACCCCGCGCGCTAGGGCTTAGGATTGGTCCCACAGTACAAAATGACTTTTATTATCTAATTTTTTGAATAAAGCGCTACCAGAGCGCCCAGTGTAATCGCTGAGTTCCAGCAATCACGTCAAACTAAGAAAAATGTTAAATCTTGGAGTCCAATTGTCTCTTTTATCACATTTTTAACGTCAAAGTCTAAAATCAGTTCAATAAAGTCCCACAGTCAATCGTTTCACTGTTAAAAGCGATGAAACCTAATAATATCAGAAAAATATCGCTAAATGCATGTTGATACGAATATGTGAGGCAACCGTCGTAACTCACACGGACTGATACCGTTAGAAAGTAAATTAAATGTAGTTTTGGAAACTGTCTGTATTTTTGGAGCGCGTGCTAACGGTTAGGATTGGTCCCACAGCAAAAAATGAATTTTTTATCTACATTCTCAAATAAAGCGCTACCAGAGCGCCCAGTGTAATCGCTTAGTTCCAGCAATCATGTCAAACTAAGAAAAATGTTATTTCTTGGAGTCCAATTTTCTTTTTTATCACATTTATAAGGTCAAAGTCTAAAATCAGTTCAATTAAGTCCCACAGACAATTGTTTCACATTTAAAAGCGACGCAACCTAGTAACATCAGAAACATATCGCTAAATACATGTTGGTACGAATATGTGACGCAATCGTTGTAATTCATCCGGACTGATACCGTTAGAAAGTCAATGAAGTATTGTTTTTGAAACTGTCTCTATTTTTGGAGCGCGTGCGAACGGTTAGGATTGATCCCACACTAAAAAATGAAACTTTTATCTACATTCTCAAATAAAGCGCTACCAGAGCGCCCAGTGTAATCGCTTAGTTCCAGCAATCATGTCAAATTAAGAAGAATGTTATTTTTTGGAGTCCAATTGTCTCATTTATCACATTTATAAGGTCAAAGTCTAAAATCAGTTCAATTAAGTCCCACAGTCAATTATTTCACAGTTAAAAGCGACGCAACCTAGTAATATCAGAAAAATATCGCTAAATGCATGTTGGTACGAATATGTGACGCAACCGTTGTAACTCAAATGAGCTGATTCCGATAGAAAATCAATGAAATGTAGTTTTTGAAACTGTCTCTATTTCTTCAGCGCGCGCTAGTGGTTAGGATTGGTCCCACAGTACAAAATGACTTATTTATCTAATTTTTTGAATAAAGCAATAACACAGCGGCCAGTATCATTGCTGAGTTACAGCAATCATTTCATATTAAGAAGAACGTTACTTCTTGGAGTCCAATTGTCTCATTGTAACATGTATAAGGTCACAGTCCAAAATCAGTTCAATAAAGTCCTACAGTCAATTGTTTCACAGTAAAAAGCGACGCAACCTAGTAATATCAGAAACATATCGCTAAACACATGTTGGTACGAATATGTGACGCAATCGTTGTAATTCATACGGACTGTGCCGTTACAAAGTCAATGAAATATAGTTTTTGAAACTGTCTCTATTTTTTGAGCGAGTGCTAACGGCTAGGATTGGTCCCACAGTAAAAAATGAATTTTTTATCTACATTTTTATATAAAGCGCTACCACAGCTACCAGTGTAATCGTTGAATGCCAGCAATCATGTCAAACTAAGAAAAATGTTATTTCTTGGAGTCCAATTTTCTTTTTTATCACATTTATAAGGTCAAAGTCTAAAGTCAGTTCAATTAAGTCCCACAGACAGTTGTTTCACATTTAAAAGGGACGCAACCTAGTAATATCAGAAACATATCGCTAAATACATGTTGGTACGAATATGTGACGCAATCGTTGTAATTCATCCGGACTGATACCGATTGAAAGTCAATGAAATGTAGTTTTTGAAACTGTCTCTATTTCTTCAGCGCGCGCTAGCGGTTACGATTGGAGCCACAGTACAAAATGACTTATTTATCTACTTTTTTGAATAAAGCAATGCCACAGCGTCCAGTATAATTGCTGAGTTACAGCAATCATTTAATATTAAGAAGAACGTTACTTCTTTGAGTCCAGTTGTTTCATTATAACATTTAAAAGGTCAAAGTCTAAAATCAGTTCAATTAAGTCCCACAGACAATTGTTTCACATTTAAAAGCGACGGAACCTAGTAACATCAGAAACATATCGCTAAATACATGTTGGTACGAATATGTGACGCAATCGTTGTAATTCATCCGGACTGATACCGTTAGAAAGTCAATGAAGTATTGTTTTTGAAACTGTCTCTATTTCTTGAGCGCGTGCTAACGGCTAGGATTGATCCCACAGTAAAAAACGAAATTTTTATCTACATTTTTAAATAAATCGCTACCACAGCTCCCAGTGTAATCGCTGAGTTCCAGCAATCATGTCAAACTAAGAAAAATGCTATTTCTTGGAGTCCAATTGTCTCTTTTATCACAATTATAAGGTCAAAGTCCAAAATCAGTTCAATTAAGTCCCATAGTCAATTGTTTCACAGTTAAAAGCGACGAAACCTAGTAATATCAGAAAAATATCGCTAAATGCATGTTGATACGAATATGTGACGCAACCGTCGTAACTCACACGGACTGATACCGTTAGAAAGTCAATTAAATGTAGTTTTGGAAACTGTCTGTATTTTTGGAGCGCGTGCTAACGGTTAGGATTGGGCCCACAGCAAGAAATGAATTTTTTATCTACATTCTCAAATAAAGCGCTACCAGAGCGCCCAGTGTAATCGCTTAGTTCCAGCAATCATGTCAAATTAAGAAGAATGTTATTTTTTGGAGTCCAATTGTCTCATTTATCACATTTATAAGGTCAAAGTCTAAAATCAGTTCAATTAAGTCCCACAGTCAATTATTTCACAGTTAAAAGCGACGCAACCTAGTAATATCAGAAAAATATCGCTAAATGCATGTTGGTACGAATATGTGACGCAACCGTTGTAACTCAAATGAGCTGATTCCGATAGAAAATCAATGAAATGTAGTTTTTGAAACTTTCTCTATTTCTTCAGCGCGCGCTAGTGGTTAGGATTGGTCCCACAGTACAAAATGACTTATTTATCTAATTTTTTGAATAAAGCAATAACACAGCGGCCAGTATCATTGCTGAGTTACAGCAATCATTTCATATTAAGAAGAACGTTACTTCTTGGAGTCCAATTGTCTCATTGTAACATGTATAAGGTCACAGTCCAAAATCAGTTCAATAAAGTCCTACAGTCAATTGTTTCACAGTAAAAAGCGACGGAACCTAGTAATATCAGAAACATATCGCTAAACACATGTTGGTACGAATATGTGACGCAATCGTTGTAATTCATACTGACTGTACCGTTACAAAGTCAATGAAATATAGTTTTTGAAACTGTCTCTATTTTTTGAGCGAGTGCTAACGGCTAGGATTGGTCCCACAGTAAAAAATGAATTTTTTATCTACATTTTTAAATAAAGCGCTACCACAGTTACCAGTGTAATCGTTGAATGCCAGCAATCATGTCAAACTAAGAAAAATGTTATTTCTTGGAGTCTAATTTTCTTTTTTATCATATTTATAAGGTCAAAGTCTAAAGTCAGTTCAATTAAGTCCCACAGACAGTTGTTTCACATTTAAAAGCGACGCAACCTAGTAATATCAGAAACATATCGCTAAATACATGTTGGTACGAATATGTGACGCAATCGTTGTAATTCATCCGGACTGATACCGATTGAAAGTCAATGAAATGTAGTTTTTGAAACTGTCTCTATTTCTTCAGCGCGCGCTAGCGGTTACGATTGGAGCCACAGTACAAAATGACTTATTTATCTACTTTTTTGAATAAAGCAATGCCACAGCGTCCAGTATAATTGCTGAGTTACAGCAATCATTTCATATTAAGAAGAACGTTACTTCTTGGAGTCCAATTGTCTCATTGTAACATGTATAAGGTCACAGTCCAAAATCAGTTCAATAAAGTCCTACAGTCAATTGTTTCACAGTAAAAAGCGACGGAACCTAGTAATATCAGAAACATATCGCTAAACACATGTTGGTACGAATATGTGACGCAATCGTTGTAATTCATACTGACTGTACCGTTACAAAGTCAATGAAATATAGTTTTTGAAACTGTCTCTATTTTTTGAGCGAGTGCTAACGGCTAGGATTGGTCCCACAGTAAAAAATGAATTTTTTATCTACATTTTTAAATAAAGCGCTACCACAGTTACCAGTGTAATCGTTGAATGCCAGCAATCATGTCAAACTAAGAAAAATGTTATTTCTTGGAGTCTAATTTTCTTTTTTATCATATTTATAAGGTCAAAGTCTAAAGTCAGTTCAATTAAGTCCCACAGACAGTTGTTTCACATTTAAAAGCGACGCAACCTAGTAATATCAGAAACATATCGCTAAATACATGTTGGTACGAATATGTGACGCAATCGTTGTAATTCATCCGGACTGATACCGATTGAAAGTCAATGAAATGTAGTTTTTGAAACTGTCTCTATTTCTTCAGCGCGCGCTAGCGGTTACGATTGGAGCCACAGTACAAAATGACTTATTTATCTACTTTTTTGAATAAAGCAATGCCACAGCGTCCAGTATAATTGCTGAGTTACAGCAATCATTTAATATTAAGAAGAACGTTACTTCTTTGAGTCCAGTTGTCTCATTATAACATTTAAAAGGTCAAAGTCTAAAATCAGTTCAATTAAGTCCCACAGACAATTGTTTCACATTTAAAAGCGACGCAACCTAGTAACATCAGAATCATATCGCTAAATACATGTTGGTACGAATATGTGACGCAATCGTTGTAATTCTTCCGGACTGATACCGTTAGAAAGTCAATGAAGTATTGTTTTTGAAACTGTCTCTATTTCTTGAGCGCGTGCTAACGGCTAGGATTGATCCCACAGTAAAAAATGAAATTTTTATCTACATTTTTTAATAAAGCGCTACCACAGCTCCCAGTGTAATCGCTGAGTTCCAGCAATCATGTCAAACTAAGAAAAATGCTATTTCTTGGAGTCCAATTGTCTCTTTTATCACATTTATAACGTCAAAGTCCAAAATCAGTTCAATTAAGTCCCGTAGTCAATTGTTTCACAGTTAAAAGCGACGAAACCTAGTAATATCAGAAAAATATCGCTAAATGCATGTTGGTACGAATATGTGACGCAACCGTTGTAAATCAAACGAGCTGATTCCGATAGAAAGTCAATGAAATGTAGTTTTTGAAACTGTCTCTATTTCTTCACCCCGCGCGGTAGGGTTTAGGATTGGTCCCACAGTACAAAATGACTTTTATTATCTAATTTCTTGAATAAAGCGCTACCACAGCTCCCAGTGTAATCGCTGAGTTCCAGCAATCATGTCAAACTAAGAAAAATGCTATTTCTTGGAGTCCAATTGTCTCTTTTATCACATTTATAAGGTCAAAGTCTAAAGTCATTTCAATTAAGTCCCACAGACAGTTGTTTCACATTTAAAAGCGACGCAACCTAGTAATATCAGAAACATATCGCTAAATACATGTTGGTACGAATATGTGACGCAATCGTTGTAATTCATCCGGACTGATACCGATAGAAAGTCAATGAAATGTAGTTTTTGAAACTGTCTCTATTTCTTCAGCGCGCGCTAGCGGTTACGATTGGAGCCACAGTACAAAATGACTTATTTATCTACTTTTTTGAATAAAGCAATGCCACAGCGTCCAGTATAATTGCTGAGTTACAGCAATCATTTAATATTAAGAAGAACGTTACTTCTTTGAGTCCAGTTGTCTCATTATAACATTTAAAAGGTCAAAGTCTAAAATCAGTTCAATTAAGTCCCACAGACAATTGTTTCACATTTAAAAGCGACGCAACCTAGTAACATCAGAATCATATCGCTAAATACATGTTGGTACGAATATGTGACGCAATCGTTGTAATTCTTCCGGACTGATACCGTTAGAAAGTCAATGAAGTATTGTTTTTGAAACTGTCTCTATTTCTTGAGCGCGTGCTAACGGCTAGGATTGATCCCACAGTAAAAAATAACTTAATTATCTACATTTTTAAATAAAGCGCTACCACAGCTCCCAGTGTAATCGCTGAGTTCCAGCAATCACGTCAAACTAAGAAAAATGTTAAATCTTGGAGTCCAATTGTCTCTTTTATCACATTTTTAACGTCAAAGTCCAAAATCAGTTCAATAAAGTCCCACAGTCAATCGTTTCACTGTTAAAAGCGATGAAACCTAATAATATCAAAAAAATATCGCTAAATGCATGTTGATACGAATATGTGACGCAACCGTCGTAACTCACACGGACTGATACCGTTAGAAAGTCAATTAAATGTAGTTTTGGAAACTGTCTGTATTTTTGGAGCGCGTGCTAACGGTTAGGATTAGTCCCACAGCAAAAAACGAATTTTTTATCTACATTTTCAAATAAGGCGCTATCAGAGCGCCCAGTGTAATCGCTTAGTTCCAGCAATCATGTCAAATTAAGAAGAATGTTATTTTTTGGAATTCAATTGTCTCATTTATCAAATTTATAAGGTCAAAGTCTAAAATCAGTTCAATTAAGTCCCACAGTCAATTGTTTCACAGTTAAAAGCGACGCAACCTAGTAATATCAGAAAAATATCGCTAAATGCATGTTGGTACGAATATGTGACGCAACCCTTGTAACTCAAATGAGCTGATTTTGATAGAAAGTCAATGAAATGTAGTTTTTGAAACTGTCTCTATTTCTTCAGCGCGCTAGTGGTTAGGATTGGTCCCACAGTACAAAATGACTTATTTATCTAATTTTTTGAATAAAGCAATAACCGGCGGCCAGTATAATTGCTGAGCTACAGCAATCATTTCATATTAAGAAGAACGTTACTTCTTGGAGTCCAATTGTCTCATTGTAACATGTATAAGGTCACAGTCCAAAATCAGTTCAACAAAGTCCTACATTCAATTGTTTCGCAGTTAAAAGCGACGCAACCTAGTAATATAAGAAACATATCGCTAAACACATGTTGGTACGAATATGTGACGCAATCGTTGTAATTCATACGGACTGATACCGTTACAAAGTCAATGAAATATAGTTTTTGAAACTGTCTCTATTTTTTGAGCGAGTGCTAACGGCTAGGATTGGTCCCACAGTAAAAAATGAATTTTTTATCTACATTTTTAAATAAAGCGCTACCACAGCTACCAGTGTAATCGTTGAATGCCAGCAATCATGTCAAACTAAGAAAAATGTTATTTCTTGGAGTCCAATTTTCTTTTTTATCACATTTACAAGGTCAAAGTCTAAAATCAGTTCAATTAAGTCCCACAGACAGTTGTTTCACATTTAAAAGCGACGCAACCTAGTAACATCAGAAACATATCGCTAAATACATGTTGGTACGAATATGTGACGCAATCGTTGTAATTCATCCGGACTGATACCGTGAGAAAGTCAAAGAAATATAGTTTTTGAAACTGTCTCTATTTCTTTGGCGGGTGTTAACGGTTAGGATTGGTCCCACAGTAAAAAATGACTTATTTATCTACATTTTTAAATAAAGCGCTACCAGAGCGCCCAGTGTAATTGCTTAGTTCCAGCAATCATGTCAAATTAAGAAGAATGTTGTTTTTTGGAGTCAAATTATCTCATTATAACTTTAATAAGGTCAAAGTCCAAAATCAGTTCAATAAAGTCCTACAGTCAATTGTTTCACTGTTAAAAGCGATGAAACCTAGTAATATCAGAAAAATATCGCTAAATGCATGTCGGTACGAATATGTGACGCAACCCTTGTAACTCAAATGAGCTGATTTTGATAGAAAGTCAATGAAATGTAGTTTTTGAAACTGTCTCTATTTCTTCAGCGCGCTAGTGGTTAGGATTGGTCCCACAGTACAAAATGACTTATTTATCTAATTTTTTGAATAAAGCAATAACCGGCGGCCAGTATAATTGCTGAGCTACAGCAATCATTTCATATTAAGAAGAACGTTACTTCTTGGAGTCCAATTGTCTCATTGTAACATGTATAAGGTCACAGTCCAAAATCAGTTCAACAAAGTCCTACATTCAATTGTTTCGCAGTTAAAAGCGACGCAACCTAGTAATATCAGAAAAATATCGCTAAATGCATGTTGGTACGAATATGTGACGCAACCCTTGTAACTCAAATGAGCTGATTCCGATAGAAAGTCAATGAAATGTAGTTTTTGAAACTGTCTCTATTTCTTCAGCGCGCGCTAGTTGTTAGGATTGGTCCCACAGTACAAAATGACTTATTTATCTAATTTTTTGAATAAAGCAATAACACAGCGGCCAGTATCATTGCTGAGTTACAGCAATCATTTCATATTAAGAAGAACGTTACTTCTTGGAGTCCAATTGTCTCATTGTAACATGTATAAGGTCACAGTCCAAAATCAGTTCAATAAAGTCCTACAGTCAATTGTTTCACAGTTAAAAGCGACGCAACCTAGTAATATCAGAAACATATCGCTAAACACATGTGGGTACGAATATGTGACGCAATCGTTGTAATTCATACGGACTGTGCCGTTACAACGTCAATGAAATATAGTTTTTGAAACTGTCTCTATTTTTTGAGCGAGTGCTAGCGGCTAGGATTGGTCCCACAGTAAAAAATGAATTTTTTATCTACATTTTTAAATAAAGCGCTACCACAGCTACCAGTGTAATCGTTGAATGCCAGCAATCATGTCAAACTAAGAAAAATGCTATTTCTTGGAGTCCAATTTTCTTTTTTATTACATTTATAAGGTCAAAGTCTAAAGTCAGTTCAATTAAGTCCCACAGACAGTTGTTTCACATTTAAAAGCGACGCAACCTAGTAATATCAGAAACATATAGCTAAATACATGTTGGTACGAATATGTGACGCAATCGTTGTAATTCATCCGGACTGATACCGATAGAAAGTCAATGAAATGTAGGTTTTGAAACTGTCTCTATTTCTTCACCCCGCGCGCTAGCGGTTACGATTGGAGCCACAGTACAAAATGACTTATTTATCTACTTTTTTTAATAAAGCAATGCAACAGCGTCCAGTATAATTCCTGAGTTACAGCAATCATTTCATATTAAGAAGAACGTTACTTCTTGGAGCCCAGTTGTCTCATTATAACAGTTAAAGGGTCAAAGTCTAAAATCAATTCAATTAAGTCCCACAGACAGTTGTTTCACATTTAAAAGCGACGCAACCTAGTAATATCGGAAACATATCGCTAAATACATGTTGGTACTAATATGTGACGCAATCGTTGTAATTCATCCGGACTGATACCGTTAGAAAGTCAATTAAATATAGTTTTTAAAACTGTCTCTATTTCTTTGGCGGGTGCTAACGGCTAGGATTGGTCCCACAGTAAAAAATAACTTAATTATCTACATTTGTAAATAAAGCGCTACCAGAGCGCCCAGTGTAATCGCTGAGTTCCAGCAATCACGTCAAACTAAGAAAAATGTTAAATCTTGGAGTCCAATCGTCTCTTTTATCACATTTTTGACGTGAAAGTCCAAAATCAGTTCAATAAAGTCCCACAGTCAATCGTTTCACTGTTAAAAGCGATGAAACCTAATAATATCAGAAAAATATCGCTAAATGCATGTTGATACGAATATGTGACGCAACCGTCGTAACTCACACGGACTGATACCGTTAGAAAGTCAATTAAATGTAGTTTTGGAAACTGTCTGTATTTTTGGAGCGCGTGCTAACGGTTAGGATTGGTCCCACAGCAAAAAACGAATTTTTTATCTACATTCTCAAATAAGGCGCTACCAGAGCGCCCAGTGTAATCGCTTAGTTCCAGCAATCATGTCAAATTAAGAAGAATGTTATTTTTTGGAGTCCAATTGTCTCATTTATCAAATTTATAAGGTCAAAGTCTAAAATCAGTTCAATTAAGTCCCACAGTCAATTGTTTCACAGTTAAAAGCGACGCAACCTAGTAATATCAGAAAAATATCGCTAAATGCATGTTGGTACGAATATGTGACGCAACCCTTGTAACTCAAATGAGCTGATTTCGATAGGAAGTCAATGAAATGTAGTTTTTGAAACTGTCTCTATTTCTTCAGCGCGCGCTAGTTGTTAGGATTGGTCCCACAGTACAAAATGACTTATTTATCTAATTTTTTGAATAAAGCAATAACCGGCGGCCAGTATAATTGCTGAGTTACAGCAATCATTTCATATTAAGAAGAACGTTACTTCTTGGAGTCCAATTGTCTCATTGTAACATGTATAAGGTCGCAGTCCAAAATCAGTTCAACAAAGTCCTACAGTCAATTGTTTCACAGTTAAAAGCGACGCAACCTAGTAATATCAGAAACATATCGCTAAACACATGTTGGTACGAATATGTGACGCAATCGTTGTAATTCATACGGACTGATACCGTTACAAAGTCAATGAAATATAGTTTTTGAAACTGGCTCTATTTTTTGAGCGAGTGCTAACGGCTAGGATTGGTCCGACAGTAAAAAATGAATTTTTTATCTACATTTTTAAATAAAGCGCTACCACAGCTACCAGTGTAATCGTTGAATGCCAGCAATCATGTCAAACTAAGAAAAATGTTATTTCTTGGAGTCCAATTTTCTTTTTTATCACATTTATAAGGTCAAAGTCTAAAATCAGTTCAATAAAGTCCCACAGACAGTTGTTTCACTGTTAAAAGCGATGAAACCTAGTAATATCAGAAAAATATCGCTAAATGCATGTCGGTACGAATATGTGACGCAACCGTTCTAACTCAAGCGGACTGATACCGTTAGAAAGTCAATGTAATATAGTCTTTGAAATTGTCTCAATTTCTTTAGCGCCTGCTAACGACTAGGATTGGTCCCACAGTAAAAAATGACTTATTTATCTAAATATTTAAATGAAGCGCTACCACAGCGCCCAGTGTGATCGCTGAATTCCAGCTATCTTGTCAAATTAAGAAGAATGTTATTTCTTGGAGTCCAACTCTCTCATTTATCACATTTATAAGGTAAAAATCCAAAATCTGTTCAATAAAGTTCCACAGTCAATCGTTTCACTGTTAAAAGCGATGAAACCTAATAGTATCAGAAAAATATCGCTAAATACATGTTGGTACGAATATGTGACGCAACCGTCGTAACTCACACGGACTGTTACCGTTAGAAAGTCAATTAAATGTAGTTTTTGAAGCTGTCTCTATTTCTTTGGCGGGTGCTAACGGCTAGGATTGGTCCCACAGTAAAAAATGATTTATTTATCTACATTTTTAAATAAAGCGCAACCAGAGCGCCCAGTGTAATTGCTTAGTTCCAGCAATCATGTCAAATTAAGAAGAATGTTATTTTTTGGAGTCCAATTGTCTCATTATAACATTAATAAGGTCACAGTCCAAAATCAGGTCAATAAAGTCCTACAGTCAATTGTTTCGCTGTTAAAAGCGATGAAACTTAGTAGTGTCAGAAAAATATCGCTAAATGCAAGTTGGTACGAATGTGTGACGCCACCGTTGTAACTCAAACGGGCTGATACCGATAGAAAGTCAATAAAATGTAGTTTTTGAAACTGTCTCTATTTCTTCAACGCGCGGTAGCGGTTAGGATTGGTCCCACATTACAAAATGACTTATTTATCTACTTTTTTGAATAAAACAATACCACAGCGTCCAGTATAATTGCTGAGTTGCAGCAATCATTTCATATTAAGAAGAATGTTAATTCTTGGAGTCCAATTGTCTCATTTATCACATTTATAAGGTCAAAGTCCAAAATCAGTTCAATTAAGTCCCATAGTCAATTGTTTCACAGTTAAAAGCAACACAACCTAGTAATATCGGAAACATATCGCTAAATGCATGTTGATACGAATATGTGACGCAACTGTCGTAACTCACACGGACTGATACTGTTAGAAAGTCAATTAAATGTAGTTTTTGAAACTGTCTGTATTTTTGGAGCGCGTGCTAACGGCTAGGATTGGTCCCACAGCAAAAAATGAATTTTTTATCTACATTCTCAAATAAAGCGCTACCAGAGCGCCCAGTGTAATCGCTTAGTTCCAGCAATCATGTAAAATTAAGAAGAATGTTATTTTTTGGAGTCCAATTGTCTCATTTATCACATTTATAAGGTCACAGTCCAAAATCAGTTCAATAAAGTCCTACAGTCAATTGTTTCACAGTTAAAAGCGACGCAACCTAGTAATATCAGGAACATATCGATAAACACATGTTGGTACGAATATGTGACGCAATCGTTGTAATTCATACGGACTGATACCGTTACAAAGTCAATGAAATATAGTTTTTAAGACTGTATCTATTTTTTGAGCGAGTGCTAACGGCTAGGATTGGTCCCACAGTAAAAAATGAATTTTTTATCTACATTTTTAAGTAAAGCGCTACCACAGCTTCCTGTGTAATCGTTGAATGCCAGCAATCATGTCAAACTAAGAAAAATGTTATTTCTTGGAGTCCAATTTTCTTTTTTATCACATTTATAAGGTCAAAGTCTAAAATCAGTTCAATTAAGTCCCACAGACAGTTGTTTCACATCTAAAAGCGACGCAACCTAGTAACATCAGAAACATAGCGCTAAATACATGTTGGTACGAATATGTGACGCAATCGTTGTAATTCATCCGGACTGATACCGTCAGAAATTCAATGTAATATAGTCTTTGAAATTGTCTCAATCTCTTTAGCGCCTGCTAACGACTAGGATTGGTCCCACAGTAAAAAATGAATTTTTTATCTACATTTTTAAATAAAGCGCTACTACAGCTCCCAGTGTAATCGATGAGTTCCAGCAATCATGTCATACTAAGAAAAATGTTATTTCTTGGAATCCAATTGTCTCTTTTATCACATTTATAAGGTCAAAGTCCAAAATCAGTCCAATAAAATCCCACAGTCAATCGTTTCACTGTTAAAAGCGATGAAACCTAATAGTATCAGAAAAATATCGCTAAATGCATGTTGGTACGAATATGTGACGCGACCGTCGTAACTCACACGGACTGTTACCGTTAGAAAGTCAATTAAATGTAGTTTTTGAAGCTGTCTCTATTTCTTTGGCGGGTGCTAACGGCAGGGATTGGTCCCAAAGTAAAAAATGACTTATTTATCTACATTTTTAAATATAGCGCTACCAGAGCGCCCAGTGTAATTGCTTAGTTCCAGCAATCATGTCAAATTAAGAAGAATGTTATTTTTTGGAGTCCAATTGTCTCATTATAACATTAGTAAGGTCACAGTCCAAAATCAGTTCAATAAAGTCCTAAAGTCAATCGTTTCACTGTTAAAAGCGATGAAACCTAATAATATCAGAAAAATTTCCCTAAATGCATATTGATACGAATATGTGACGCAACCGTCGTAACTCACACGGACTGATATCGTTGGAAAGTCAATGAAATATAGTTTTTGAAACTGTCTCTATTTCTTGAGCGCGTGCTAACGGTTAGGATTGATCCCACAGTACAAAATGAATTTTTTATCGACATTTTTAAATAAAGCGCTACCACAGCTCCCAGTGTAATCGATGAGTTCTAGCAATCATGTCATAGTAAGAAAAATATTATTTCTTGGAGTCCAATTGTCTCTTTTATCACATTTATAAGGTCAAAGTCCAAAATCAGTTCAATAAAGTTCCACAGTCAATCGTTTCACTGTTAAAAGCGAGGAAACCTAATAGTATCAGAAAAATATCGCTAAATGCATGTTGGTACGAATATGTGACGCAACCGTCGTAACTCACACGGACTGTTACCGTTAGAAAGTCAATTAAATATACTTTTTGAAGCTGTCTCTATTTCTTTGGCGGGTGCTAACGGTTAGGATTGGTCCCAAAGTAAAAAATGACTTATTTATCTACATTTTTAAATATAGCGCTACCAGAGCGCCCAGTGTAATTGCTTAGTTCCAGCAATCATGTCAAGTTAAGAAGAATGTTATTTTTTGGAGTCCAATTGTCTCATTATAACATTAATGAGGTCACAGTCCAAAATCAGGTCGATAAGGTCCTACAGTCAATTGTTTCGCTGTTAAAAGCGATGAAACTTAGTAATGTCAGAAAAATATCGCTAAATGCAAGTTGGTACGAATGTGTGACGCAACCGTTCTAACTCAAACGGGCTGATACCGATAGAAAGTCAATGAAATGTAGTTTTTGAAACTGTCTCTATTTCTTGAGCGCGTGCTAACGGCTAGGATTGATCCCACAGTACAAAATGAATTTTTTATCTACATTTTTAAATAAAGCGCTAAAACAGCTCCCAGTGTAATCGATGAGTTCCATCAATCATGTCATAGTAAGAAAAATGTTATTTCTTGGAGTCCAATTGTCTCTTTTATCACATTTATAAGGTCAAAGTCCAAAATCAGTTCAATTAAGTTCCACAGTCAATCGTTTCACTGTTAAAAGCGATGAAACCTAATAGTATCAGAAAAATATCGCTAAATGCATGTTGGTACGAATATGTGACGCAACCGTCGTAACTCACACGGACTGTTACCGTTAGAAAGTCAATTAAATGTAGTTTTTGAAGCTGTCTCTATTTCTTTGGCGGGTGCTAACGGCTAGGATTGGTCCCAAGTAAAAAATGACTTATTTATCTACATTTTTAAATAAAGCGCTACCAGAGCGCCCAGTGTAATTGCTTAGTTCCAGCAATCATGTCAAATTAAGAAGAATGCTATTTCTTGGAGTCCAATTGTCTCTTTTACCACATTTATAAGGTCAAAGTCCAAAATCAGTGCAATTAAGTCCCATAGTCAATTGTTTCACAGTTAAAAGCGACGCAACATAGTAATATCAGAAAAATGTCGCTAAGTGCATGTTGGTACGAATATGTGACGCAACCGTTGTAACTCAAACGAGCTGGTTCCGATAGAAAGTCAATGAAATGTAGTTTTTGAAACTGTCTCTATTTCTTCACCCCGCGCGCTAGCGGTTAGGATTGGTCCCACAGTACAAAATGACTTTTATTATCTAATTTTTTGAATAAAGCAATAACAGAGCGGCCAGTATAACTGCTGAGTTACAGCAATCATTTCATATTAAGAAGAACGTTACTTCTTGGAGTCCAGTTGTCTTATTATAACAGTTAAAAAGTCAAAGTCTAAAATCAATTCAATTAAGTCCTACAGACAGTTGTTTCACATTTAAAAGCGACGCAACCTAGTAATATCGGAATTATATCGCTAAATACATGTTGGTACGAATATGTGACGCAATCGTTGTAATTTATCCGGACTGATACCGTTAGAAAGTCAATGAAATATAGTTTTTGAAACTGTCTCTATTTCTTTGGCGGGTGCTAACGGCTAGGATTGGTCCCACAGTAAAAAATAACTTATTTATCTACATTTTTAAATGAAGCGCTACCAGAGCGCCCAGTGTAATCGCTGAGTTCCAGCAATCATGTCAAAATAAGAAAAATGTTATTTCTTGGAGTCCAATTGTCTCTTTTATCACATTTATAACGTCAAAGTCCAAAATCAATTCAATAAAGTCCCACAGTCAATCGTTTCACTGTTAAAAGCGATGAAACCTAAAAATATCAGAAAAATATCGCTAAATGCATGTTGATACGAATATGTGACGCAACCGTCGTAACTCACACGGACTGATACCGTTAGAAAGTCAATGAAATATAGTTTTTGAAACTGTCTCTATTTCTTGAGCGCGTGCTAACGGCTAGGATTGATCCCAAAGTACAAATGAATTTTTTATCTACATTTTTAAATAAAGCGCTACCACAGCTCCCAGTGTAATCGATGAGTTCCAACAATCATGTCATACTAAGAAAAATGTTATTTCTTGGAGTCCAATTGTCTCTTTTATCACATTTATAAGGTTACAGTCCAAAATCAGTTCAATAAAGTCCTACAGTCAATTGTTTCGCTGTTAAAAGCGATGAAACTTAGTAATGTCAGAAAAATATCGCTAAATGCATGTTGGTACGAATGTGTGAGGCAACCGTTGTAATTCAAACCGGCTGATACCGATAGAAAGTCAATGAAATGTAGTTTTTGAAACTGTCTCTATTTCTTTAGCGCGCGCTAGCGGTTAGGATTAGTCCCACATTACAAAATGACTTATTTATCTACTTTTTTGAATGAAACAATACCACAGCGTCCAGTATAATTGCTGAGTTACAGCAATCATTTCATATTAAGAAGAACGTTACTTCTTTGTGTCCAGTTGTCTCATTATACCATTTAAAAGGTCAAAGTCTAAAATCAGTTCAATTAAGTCCCACAGACAATTGTTTCACATTAAAAAGCGACGCAACCTAGTAATATAATAAACATATCGCTAAATACATGTTGGTACGAATATGTGACGCAATCGTTGTAATTCATATGGACTGATACCGATAGAAAGTCACTGAAATGTAGTTTTTGAAACTGTCTCTACTTCTTCAGCGCGCGCTAGCGGTTACGATTGGACCCACAGTACAAAATGACTTATTTATCTACTTTTTTGAATAAAGCAATGCCACAGCGTCCAGTATAATTGCTGAGTTACAGCAATCATTTCATATTAAGAAGAACGTTACTTCTTTGAGTCCAGTTGTCTCATTATACCATTTAAAAGGTCAAAGTCTAAAATCAGTTCAATTAAGTCCCACAGACAATTGTTTCACATTAAAAAGCGACGCAACCTAGTAATATAAGAAACATATCGCTAAATACATGTTGGTACGAATATGTGACGCAATCGTTGTAATTCATATGGACTGATACCGATAGAAAGTCACTGAAATGTAGTTTTTGAAACTGTCTCTATTTCTTCAGCGCGCGCTAGCGGTTACGATTGGACCCACAGTACAAAATTACTTATTTATCTACTTTTTTGAATAAAGCAATGCCACAGCGTCCAGTATAATTGCTAAGTTACAGCAATCATTTCATATTAAGAAGAAAGTTACTTCTTTGAGTCCAGTTGTCTCATTATAACATATAAAAGGTCGAAGTCTAAAATCAGTTCAATTAAGTCCCACAGACAATTGTTTCACATTTAAAAGCGACGCAACCTAGTAATATCAGAAACATATCGCTAAATACATGTTGGTAGGAATATGTGACGCAATCGTTGCAATTCATCCGGACTGATACCGTTAGAAAGTCAATGAAATATAGTTTTTGAAACTGTCTCTATTACTTTGGCGGGTGCTAACGGCTAGGATTGGTCCCACAGTAAAAAATAACTTATTTATCTACATTTTTAAATAGAGCGCTACCAGAGCGCCCAGTGTAAATTCTTAGTTCCAGCAATCATGTCAAATTAAGAAGAATGTTATTTTCTGGAGTCCAATTGTCTCATTATAACATTAGTAAGGTCACAGTCCAAAATCAGTTTAATAAAGTCCCACAGTCAATCGTTTCACTGTTAAAAGCGATGAAACCTAATAATATCAGAAAAATGTCGCTAAATGCATGTTAATACGAATATGTGACGCAACTGTCGTAACTCACACGGACTGATACCGTAAGAAAGTCAATTAAATGTAGTTTTTGAAACTGTCTGTATTTTTGGAGCGCATGCCAACGGCTAGGATTGGTCCCACAGTAAAAAATGAATTTTTTATCTACATTTTCAAATAAAGCACTACCACAGCTTCCATTTTAATCGCTGAGTTCCAGCAATCATGTCAAACTAAGAAAAATGTTATTTCTTGGAGTCCAATTTTCTTTTTTATCACATTTATAAGGTCAAAGTCTAAAATCAGTTCAATTAAGTCCCACAGACAGTTGTTTCACATCTAAAAGCGACGCAACCTAGTAACATCAGAAACATAGCGCTAAATACATGTTGGTACGAATATGTGACGCAATCGTTGTAATTCATCCGGACTGATACCGTCAGAAATTCAATGTAATATAGTCTTTGAAATTGTCTCAATCTCTTTAGCGCCTGCTAACGACTAGGATTGGTCCCACAGTAAAAAATGAATTTTTTATCTACATTTTTAAATAAAGCGCTACTACAGCTCCCAGTGTAATCGATGAGTTCCAGCAATCATGTCATACTAAGAAAAATGTTATTTCTTGGAATCCAATTGTCTCTTTTATCACATTTATAAGGTCAAAGTCCAAAATCAGTCCAATAAAGTCCCACAGTCAATCGTTTCACTGTTAAAAGCGATGAAACCTAATAGTATCAGAAAAATATCGCTAAATGCATGTTGGTACAAATATGTGACGCAACCGTCGTAACTCACACGGACTGATACCGTTAGAAAGTCAATTAAATGTAGTTTTGAAACTGTCTCTATTACTTCAGCGCGTGCTAGCGGTTAGGATTGGCCCCACAGTAAAAAATAACTTATTTATCTAATTTTTTTGAATAAAGGAATAACACAGCGTCCAGTATAATTGCTGAGTTACAGCAATCATGTCAAATTAAGAAGAATGTTATTTTTTGGAGTCCAATTGTCTCATTATAACATTAGTAAGGTCACAGTCCAAAATCAGTTCAATAAAGTCCTAAAGTCAATCGTTTCACTGTTAAAAGCGATGAAACCTAATAATATCAGAAAAATTTCCCTAAATGCATATTGATACGAATATGTGACGCAACCGTCGTAACTCACACGGACTGATATCGTTGGAAAGTCAATGAAATATAGTTTTTGAAACTGTCTCTATTTCTTGAGCGCGTGCTAACGGTTAGGATTGATCCCACAGTACAAAATGAATTTTTTATCGACATTTTTAAATAAAGCGCTACCACAGCTCCCAGTGTAATCGATGAGTTCTAGCAATCATGTCATAGTAAGAAAAATATTATTTCTTGGAGTCCAATTGTCTCTTTTATCACATTTATAAGGTCAAAGTCCAAAATCAGTTCAATAAAGTTCCACAGTCAATCGTTTCACTGTTAAAAGCGAGGAAACCTAATAGTATCAGAAAAATATCGCTAAATGCATGTTGGTACGAATATGTGACGCAACCGTCGTAACTCACACGGACTGTTACCGTTAGAAAGTCAATTAAATATAGTTTTTGAAGCTGTCTCTATTTCTTTGGCGGGTGCTAACGGCTAGGATTGGTCCCAAAGTAAAAAATGACTTATTTATCTACATTTTTAAATATAGCGCTACCAGAGCGCCCAGTGTAATTGCTTAGTTCCAGCAATCATGTCAAGTTAAGAAGAATGTTATTTTTTGGAGTCCAATTGTCTCATTATAACATTAATGAGGTCACAGTCCAAAATCAGGTCGATAAGGTCCTACAGTCAATTGTTTCGCTGTTAAAAGCGATGAAACTTAGTAATGTCAGAAAAATATCGCTAAATGCAAGTTGGTGCGAATGTGTGACGCAACCGTTGTAACTCAAACGGGCTGATACCGATAGAAAGTCAATGAAATGTAGTTTTTGAAACTGTCTCTATTTCTTGAGCGCGTGCTAACGGCTAGGATTGATCCCACAGTACAAAATGAATTTTTTATCTACATTTTTAAATAAAGCGCTAAAACAGCTCCCAGTGTAATCGATGAGTTCCATCAATCATGTCATAGTAAGAAAAATGTTATTTCTTGGAGTCCAATTGTCTCTTTTATCACATTTATAAGGTCAAAGTCCAAAATCAGTTCAATTAAGTTCCACAGTCAATCGTTTCACTGTTAAAAGCGATGAAACCTAATAGTATCAGAAAAATATCGCTAAATGCATGTTGGTACGAATATGTGACGCAACCGTCGTAACTCACACGGACTGTTACCGTTAGAAAGTCAATTAAATGTAGTTTTTGAAGCTGTCTCTATTTCTTTGGCGGGTGCTAACGGCTAGGATTGGTCCCAAGTAAAAAATGACTTATTTATCTACATTTTTAAATAAAGCGCTACCAGAGCGCCCAGTGTAATTGCTTAGTTCCAGCAATCATGTCAAATTAAGAAGAATGCTATTTCTTGGAGTCCAATTGTCTCTTTTACCACATTTATAAGGTCAAAGTCCAAAATCAGTGCAATTAAGTCCCATAGTCAATTGTTTCACAGTTAAAAGCGACGCAACATAGTAATATCAGAAAAATGTCGCTAAGTGCATGTTGGTACGAATATGTGACGCAACCGTTGTAACTCAAACGAGCTGGTTCCGATAGAAAGTCAATGAAATGTAGTTTTTGAAACTGTCTCTATTTCTTCACCCCGCGCGCTAGCGGTTAGGATTGGTCCCACAGTACAAAATGACTTTTATTATCTAATTTTTTGAATAAAGCAATAACAGAGCGGCCAGTATAACTGCTGAGTTACAGCAATCATTTCATATTAAGAAGAACGTTACTTCTTGGAGTCCAGTTGTCTTATTATAACAGTTAAAAAGTCAAAGTCTAAAATCAATTCAATTAAGTCCTCCAGACAGTTGTTTCACATTTAAAAGCGACGCAACCTAGTAATATCGGAATTATATCGCTAAATACATGTTGGTACGAATATGTGACGCAATCGTTGTAATTTATCCGGACTGATACCGTTAGAAAGTCAATGAAATATAGTTTTTGAAACTGTCTCTATTTCTTTGGCGGGTGCTAACGGCTAGGATTGGTCCCACAGTAAAAAATAACTTATTTATCTACATTTTTAAATGAAGCGCTACCAGAGCGCCCAGTGTAATCGCTGAGTTCCAGCAATCATGTCAAAATAAGAAAAATGTTATTTCTTGGAGTCCAATTGTCTCTTTTATCACATTTATAACGTCAAAGTCCAAAATCAATTCAATAAAGTCCCACAGTCAATCGTTTCACTGTTAAAAGCGATGAAACCTAATAATATCAGAAAAATATCGCTAAATGCATGTTGATACGAATATGTGACGCAACCGTCGTAACTCACACGGACTGATACCGTTAGAAAGTCAATGACATATAGTTTTTGAAACTGTCTCTATTTCTTGAGCGCGTGCTAACGGCTAGGATTGATCCCAAAGTACAAATGAATTTTTTATCTACATTTTTAAATAAAGCGCTACCACAGCTCCCAGTGTAATCGATGAGTTCCAACAATCATGTCATACTAAGAAAAATGTTATTTCTTGGAGTCCAATTGTCTCTTTTATCACATTTATAAGGTTACAGTCCAAAATCAGTTCAATAAAGTCCTACAGTCAATTGTTTCGCTGTTAAAAGCGATGAAACTTAGTAATGTCAGAAAAATATCGCTAAATGCATGTTGGTACGAATGTGTGAGGCAACCGTTGTAATTCAAACCGGCTGATACCGATAGAAAGTCAATGAAATGTAGTTTTTGAAACTGTCTCTATTTCTTTAGCGCGCGCTAGCGGTTAGGATTAGTCCCACATTACAAAATGACTTATTTATCTACTTTTTTGAATGAAACAATACCACAGCGTCCAGTATAATTGCTGAGTTACAGCAATCATTTCATATTAAGAAGAACGTTACTTCTTTGTGTCCAGTTGTCTCATTATACCATTTAAAAGGTCAAAGTCTAAAATCAGTTCAATTAAGTCCCACAGACAATTGTTTCACATTAAAAAGCGACGCAACCTAGTAATATAATAAACATATCGCTAAATACATGTTGGTACGAATATGTGACGCAATCGTTGTAATTCATATGGACTGATACCGATAGAAAGTCACTGAAATGTAGTTTTTGAAACTGTCTCTACTTCTTCAGCGCGCGCTAGCGGTTACGATTGGACCCACAGTACAAAATGACTTATTTATCTACTTTTTTGAATAAAGCAATGCCACAGCGTCCAGTATAATTGCTGAGTTACAGCAATCATTTCATATTAAGAAGAACGTTACTTCTTTGAGTCCAGTTGTCTCATTATACCATTTAAAAGGTCAAAGTCTAAAATCAGTTCAATTAAGTCCCACAGACAATTGTTTCACATTAAAAAGCGACGCAACCTAGTAATATAAGAAACATATCGCTAAATACATGTTGGTACGAATATGTGACGCAATCGTTGTAATTCATATGGACTGATACCGATAGAAAGTCACTGAAATGTAGTTTTTGAAACTGTCTCTATTTCTTCAGCGCGCGCTAGCGGTTACGATTGGACCCACAGTACAAAATTACTTATTTATCTACTTTTTTGAATAAAGCAATGCCACAGCGTCCAGTATAATTGCTAAGTTACAGCAATCATTTCATATTAAGAAGAAAGTTACTTCTTTGAGTCCAGTTGTCTCATTATAACATATAAAAGGTCGAAGTCTAAAATCAGTTCAATTAAGTCCCACAGACAATTGTTTCACATTTAAAAGCGACGCAACCTAGTAATATCAGAAACATATCGCTAAATACATGTTGGTAGGAATATGTGACGCAATCGTTGCAATTCATCCGGACTGATACCGTTAGAAAGTCAATGAAATATAGTTTTTGAAACTGTCTCTATTACTTTGGCGGGTGCTAACGGCTAGGATTGGTCCCACAGTAAAAAATAACTTATTTATCTACATTTTTAAATAGAGCGCTACCAGAGCGCCCAGTGTAAATTCTTAGTTCCAGCAATCATGTCAAATTAAGAAGAATGTTATTTTTTGGAGTCCAATTGTCTCATTATAACATTAGTAAGGTCACAGTCCAAAATCAGTTTAATAAAGTCCCACAGTCAATCGTTTCACTGTTAAAAGCGATGAAACCTAATAATATCAGAAAAATGTCGCTAAATGCATGTTAATACGAATATGTGACGCAACTGTCGTAACTCACACGGACTGATACCGTAAGAAAGTCAATTAAATGTAGTTTTTGAAACTGTCTGTATTTTTGGAGCGCATGCCAACGGCTAGGATTGGTCCCACAGTAAAAAATGAATTTTTTATCTACATTTTCAAATAAAGCACTACCACAGCTTCCATTTTAATCGCTGAGTTCCAGCAATCATGTCAAACTAAGAAAAATGTTATTTCTTGGAGTCCAATTGTCTCATTTATCACATTTATAAGGTAAAAGTTTAAAATCAGTTCAATTAAGTCCCACAGTCAATTGTTTCACAGTTAAAAGCGACACAACCTAGTAATATCAGAAAAATATCGCTAAATACATGTTGGTACAAATATGTGACGCAACCGTCGTAACTCACACGGACTGATACCGTTAGAAAGTCAATTAAATGTAGTTTTGAAACTGTCTCTATTACTTCAGCGCGTGCTAGCGGTTAGGATTGGCCCCACAGTAAAAAATAACTTATTTATCTAATTTTTTTGAATAAAGGAATAACACAGCGTCCAGTATAATTGCTGAGTTACAGCAATCTTTTCATACTAAGAAGAACGTTACTTCTTGGATTTCAGTTGTCTCATTTATCACATTTATAAGATAAAAGTTTAAAATCAGTTCAATTAAGTCCTACAGTCAATCGTTTCACTGTTAAAAGCGATGCAACCTAGTAATATCAGAAACATATCGCTAAATACATGTTGGTACAAATATGTGACGCAATTGTTGTAATTCATACGGACTGATACCGTTAAAAAGTCAATGAAATATAGTTTTTGAAACTGTCTCTATTTTTTGAGCGCGTGTTAACGGCTAGGATTGGTCCCACAGTAAAAAATGAAATTTTTATCTACATTTTTAAATAAAGCGCTACCACAGCTCCCAGTGTAATCGCTGAGTTCCAGCAATCATGGCAAACTAAGAAAAATGTTATTTCTAGGAGTCCAATTGTCTCTTTCATCACATTTATAAGGTCAAAGTCCAAAATCAGTTCAATAAAGTCCCACAGTCAATCGTTGCACTGTTAAAAGCGATGAAACCTAGTAGTATCAGAAAAATATCGCTAAATGCATGTTGGTACGAATATGTGATGCAACCGTCGTAACTCACACGGACTGATACCGTTAGAAAGTCAATTAAATGTAGTTTTGAAACTGTCTCTATTTCTTCAGCGCACGCTAGCGGTTCGGATTGGTCCCACAGTACAAAATGACTTATTTATCTAATTTTTTGAATAAAACAATAACACAGCGTCCAGTATAATTGCTGAGTTACAGCAATCATTTCATATTAAGAAGAACGTTACTTCTTGGAGTCCAATTGTCTCATTATAACATTTAAAATCTCAAAGTCTAAAATAAGTTCAATTAAGTCCCACAGACAGTTGTTTTACATTTAAAAGCGACGCAACCTAGTAATATCAGAAATATATCGCTAAATAGATGTCGGTACGAACATGTGACGCAATCGTTGTAGTTTATCCGGACTGACAACGTTAGAAAGTCAATGTAATATAGTCTTTGAAGCTGTCTCAATTTTTTTAGCGCTTGCTAACGGCTAGGATTGGTCCCACAGTAAAAAATGACTTATTTATCTACATTTTTAAATAAAGCGCTACCAGAGCGCGCAGTGTAATTGCTTAGTTCCAGCAATCATGTCAAATTAAGAAGAATGCTATTTTTTGGAGTCCAATTGCCTCATTATATCATTAATAAGGTTACAGTCCAAAATCAGTTCAATAAAGTCCTACAGTCAATTGTTTCGCTGTTAACCCTATTCGGTCCGGGGTTTTTCGAACATACTATGACCGGGGGGGGCGGATTCCGCCCCCCCTCAATAACTTTTCATAGGGTTGTTCAAATTGAATCAAACTTGGCACACTTAAAGTACGGCATAAAAGGAACAAAATGGCGCCAAAAAAAATTTGCTTGCGTCAGCACATTTTCTGTGACGTCATCAAAAGCTTAAAAATTGTTAAAAATGCCACTATCTGCTTAAAATATAATTACTTTTGTTCTAGAGCGAATTTTTACATTCTGTTTGAAGTTTCTGAAAGCTAAATAAAAGTTATTTAACATATCTTCCGGTTTTTACATGGATCTGATAAAAAATTGCCAATAATTGCCCGAAAATCCGTTTTTTTCCGATTTTCGGGTAAAATCCGACAAAATCGGGAAATCGGATTAGTCACGTGTTCAAATTAATCAAAATGATTCTTCTTAATGAAGCAAAGTTGTGTTGCAAGTTTCAAGTTCTAAGGATAATTCTAACAGGAGTTATTATATTTTCTCCATTATAAGGATTTTATAGAGATTTTTAGGGGTAGTTTCGAGTAATGGCCAATATCAAAGCCTCTGAAAGGTATGGGACCTAAAAAATTTGCATGCAGGTGTCTAATAGATAAATGTTGAAACTCAGTAAGTATCATAGCCATATAACAAAGCAATCAGGAGTTATTAAAAAAAAACCGTCAGGGGGGGCGGAATCCGCCCCCCCCCGGACCGAATAGGGTTAAAAGCGATGAAACTTAGTAATGTCAGAAAAATATCGCTAAATGCATGTTGGTACGAATGTGTGAGGCAACCGTTGTAACTCAAACGGGATGATACCGATAGAAAGTCAATGAAATGTAGTTTTTGAAACTGTCTCTATTTCTTCAGCGCGCGCTAGCGGTTACGATTGGACCCACAGTACAAAATGACTTATTTATCTACTTTTTTGAATAAAGCAATGCCACAGCGTCCAGTATAATTGCTGAGTTACAGCAATCTTTTTATATTAAGAAGAACGTTACTTCTTTGAGTCCAGTTGTCTCATTATAACATATAAAAGGTCAAAGTCTAAAATCAGTTCAATTAAGTCCCACAGACAATTGTTTCACATTTAAAAGCGACGCAACCTAGTAATATCAGAAACATATCGCTAAATACATGTTGGTAGGAATATGTGACGCAATCGTTGTAACTCATCCGGACTGATACCGTTAGAAAGTCAATGAAATATATTTTTTGAAACTGTCTCTATTACTTTGGCGGGTGCTAACGGCTAGGATTGGTCCCACAGTAAAAAATGACTTATTTATCTACATTTTTAAATAAAGCGCTACCAGAGCGCGCAGTGTAATTGCTTAGTTCCAGCAATCATGTCAAATTAAGAAGAATGCTATTTTTTGGAGTCCAATTGCCTCATTATATCATTAATAAGGTTACAGTCCAAAATCAGTTCAATAAAGTCCTACAGTCAATTGTTTCGCTGTTAACCCTATTCGGTCCGGGGTTTTTCGAACATACTATGACCGGGGGGGGCGGATTCCGCCCCCCCTCAATAACTTTTCATAGGGTTGTTCAAATTGAATCAAACTTGGCACACTTATAGTACGGCATAAAAGGAACAAAATGGCGCCAAAAAAAATTTGCTTGCGTCAGCACATTTTCTGTGACGTCATCAAAAGCTTAAAAATTGTTAAAAATGCCACTATCTGCTTAAAATATAATTACTTTTGTTCTAGAGCGAATTTTTACATTCTGTTTGAAGTTTCTGAAAGCTAAATAAAAGTTATTTAACATATCTTCCGGTTTTTACATGGATCTGATAAAAAATTGCCAATAATTGCCCGAAAATCCGTTTTTTTCCGATTTTCGGGTAAAATCCGACAAAATCGGGAAATCGGATTAGTCACGTGTTCAAATTAATCAAAATGATTCTTCTTAATGAAACAAAGTTGTGTTGCAAGTTTCAAGTTCTAAGGATAATTCTAACAGGAGTTATTATATTTTCTCCATTATAAGGATTTTATAGAGATTTTTAGGGGTAGTTTCGAGTAATGGCCAATATCAAAGCCTCTGAAAGGTATGGGACCTAAAAAATTTGCATGCAGGTGTCTAATAGATAAATGTTGAAACTCAGTAAGTATCATAGCCATATAACAAAGCAATCAGGAGTTATTAAAAAAAAACCGTCAGGGGGGGCGGAATCCGCCCCCCCCGGACCGAATAGGGTTAAAAGCGATGAAACTTAGTAATGTCAGAAAAATATCGCTAAATGCATGTTGGTACGAATGTGTGAGGCAACCGTTGTAACTCAAACGGGATGATGCCGATAGAAAGTCAATGAAATGTAGTTTTTGAAACTGTCTCTATTTCTTCAGCGCGCGCTAGCGGTTACGATTGGACCCACAGTACAAAATGACTTATTTATCTACTTTTTTGAATAAAGCAATGCCACAGCGTCCAGTATAATTGCTGAGTTACAGCAATCTTTTTATATTAAGAAGAACGTTACTTCTTTGAGTCCAGTTGTCTCATTATAACATATAAAAGGTCAAAGTCTAAAATCAGTTCAATTAAGTCCCACAGACAATTGTTTCACATTTAAAAGCGACGCAACCTAGTAATATCAGAAACATATCGCTAAATACATGTTGGTAGGAATATGTGACGCAATCGTTGTAACTCATCCGGACTGATACCGTTAGAAAGTCAATGAAATATATTTTTTGAAACTGTCTCTATTACTTTGGCGGGTGCTAACGGCTAGGATTGGTCCCACAGTAAAAAATAACTTATTTATCTACATTTTTACATACAGCGCTACCACAGCGCCCAGTGTAATTGCTTAGTTCCAGCAATCATGTCAAATTAAGAAGAATGTTATTTTTTGGAGTCCAATTGTCTCATTATAACATTAGTGAGGTCACAGTCCAAAATCAGTTTAATAAAGTCCCACAGTCAATCGTTTCACTGTTAAAAGCGATGAAACCTAATAATATCAGAAAAATGTCGCTAAATGCATGTTAATACGAATATGTGACGCAACCGTCGTAACTCACACGGACTGATACCGTTAGAAAGTCAATTAAATGTAGTTTTTGAAACTGTCTGTATTTTTGGAGCGCATGCTAACGGCTAGGATTGGTCCCACAGTAAAAAATGAATTTTTTATCTACATTTTCAAATAAAGCACTACCACAGCTCCCAGTTTAATCGCTGAGTTCCAGCAATCATGTCAAACTAAGAAAAATGTTATTTCTTGGAGTCCAATTGTCTCATTTATCACATTTATAAGGTAAAAGTTTAAAATCAGTTCAATTAAGTCCCACAGTCAATTGTTTCACAGTTAAAAGCGACACAACCTAGTAATATCTGAAAAATATCGCTAAATACATGTTGGTACGAATATGTGACGCAACCGTTGTAACTCAAACGAGCTGATACCGACAGAAAGTCAATGAAATGTAGTTTTTGAAACTGTCTCTATTACTTCAGCGCGTGCTAGCGGTTAGGATTGATCCCACAGTAAAAAATGACTTATTTATCTCATTTTTTTGAATAAAGCAATAACACAGCGTCCAGTATAATTGCTGAGTTACAGCAATCTTTTCACATTACGAAGAACGTTACTTCTTGGATTCCAGTTGTCTCATTATCACATTTATAAGGTGAAATTCCAAAATCAGTTCAATTAAGTCCTACAGTTAATCGTTTCACTGTTAAAAGCGATGCAACCTAGTAATATCAGAAACATATCGCTAAATACATGTTGGTACAAATATGTGACGCAATCGTGGTAATTCATACGGACTGATACCGTTAGAAAGTCAATGTAATATAGTTTTTGAAACTGTCTCTATTTTTTGAGCGCGTGTTAACGGCTAGGATTGGTCCCACAGTGAAAAATGAAATTTCTATCTACATTTTTAAATAAAGCGCTACCGCAGCTCCCAGTGTAATCGCTGAGTTCCAGCAATCATGGCAAACTAAGAAAAATGTTATTTGTAGGAGTCCAATTGTCTCTTTCATCACATTTATAAGGTCAAAGTCCAAAATCAGTTCAATAAAGTTCCACAGACAGTTGTTTCACATTTAAAAGCGACGCAACCTAGTAATATCAGAAATATATCGCTAAATAGATGTCGGTACGAACATGTGACGCAATCGTTGTAGTTTATCCGGACTGGTAACGTTAGAAAGTCAATGTAATATAGTCTTTAAAGCTCTCTCAATTTTTTTAGCGCTTGCTAACGGCTAGGATTGGTCCCACAGTAAAAAATGACTTATCTATCTAAATATTTAAATGAAGCGCTACCACAGCGCCCAGTGTAATCGCTAAATTCCAGCAATCTTGTCAAAATAAGAAGAATATTATTTCTTGGAGTCCAATTTTCTCATTATAACATTTAAAATGTCAAAGTCTAAAATAAGTTCAATTAAGTCCCACAGACAGTTGTTTCACATTTAAAAGCGACGCAACCTAGTAATATCAGAAACATATCGCTAAATAGATGTCGGTACGAATATGTGACGCAATCGTTGTAGTTTATCCGGACTGATAACGTTAGAAAGTCAATGTAATATAGTCTTTGAAGCTGTCTTAATTTTTTTAGCGCTTGCTAACGGCTAGGATTGGTCCCACAGTAAAAAATGACTTATTTATCTAAATATTTAAATGAAGCGCTACCACTGCGCCCAGTGTAATCGCTAACTTCCAGCAATCTTGTCAAATTAAGAAAAATCTTATTTCTTGGAGTCCAATTGTCTAATTTATCACATTTATAAGGTCAAAGTTTAAAATCAGTTCAATTAAGTCCCACAGTCAATCGTTTCACTGTTAAAAGCGATGAAACATAGTAGTATCAGAAAAATATCGCTAAATGCATGTTGGTACGAATATGTGATGCAACCGTCGTAACTCACACGGACTGATACCGTTAGAAAGTCAATTAAATGTAGTTTTTGAAACTGTCTCTATTTCTTCAGCGCACGCTAGCGGTTCGGATTGGTCCCACAGTACAAAATGACTTATTTATCTAATTTTTTGAATAAAGCAATAACACAGGGTCCAGTATAATTGCTGAGTTACAGCAATCATTTCATATTAAGAAGAACGTTACTTCTTGGAGTCCAATTGTCTCATTATAACATTTAAAATGTCAAAGTCTAAAATAAGTTCAATTAAGTCCTACAGACTGTTTTTTCACATTTAAAAGCGACGCAACCTAGTAATATCAGAAACATATCGCTAAATAGATGTTGGTACGAATATGTGACGCAATCGTTGTAGTTTATCCGGACTGATAACGTTAGAAAGTCAATGTAATATTGTCTTTGAAGCTGTCTCAATTTTTTTAGCGCTTGCTAACGGCTAGGATTGGTCCCACAGTAAAAAATGACTTATTTATCTAAATATTTAAATGAAGCGCTACCACAGCGCCCAGTGTAATCGCTAAATTCCAGCAATCTTGTCAAATTAAGAAGAATGTTATTTCTTGGAGTCCAATTGTCTAATTTATCACATATATAAGGTCAAAGTCCAAAATCAGTTCAATAAAGTCCCACAGTCAATCGTTTCACTGTTAAAAGCGATGAAACCTAGTAGTATCAGAAAAATATCGCTAAATGCATGTTGGTACGAATATGTGATGCAACCGTCGTAACTCACACGGACTGATACCGTTAGAAAGTCAATTAAATGTAGTTTTTGAAACTGTCTCTATTTCTTCAGCGCACGCTAGCGGTTCGGATTGGTCCCACAGTACAAAATGACTTATTTATCTAATTTTTTTAAATAAAGCAATAACACAGCGTCCAGTATAATTGCTGAGTTACAGCAATCATTTCATATTAAGAAGAACGTTACTTCTTGGAGTCCAATTGTCTCATTATAACATTTAAAATGTCAAAGTCTAAAATAAGTTCAATTAAGTCCCACAGACAGTTGTTTCACATTTAAAAGCGACGCAACCTAGTAATATCAGAAATATATCGCTAAATAGATGTCGGTACGAACATGTGACGCAATCGTTGTAGTTTATCCGGACTGGTAACGTTAGAAAGTCAATGTAATATAGTCTTTGAAGCTGTCTCAATTTTTTTAGCGCTTGCTAACGGCTAGGATTGGTCCCACAGTAAAAAATGACTTATTTATCTAAATATTTAAATGAAGCGCTACCACAGCGCCCAGTGTAATCGCTAAATTCCAGCAATCTTGTCAAAATAAGAAGAATATTATTTCTTGGAGTCCAATTTTCTCATTATAACATTTAAAATGTCAAAGTCTAAAATAAGTTCAATTAAGTCCCACAGACAGTTGTTTCACATTTAAAAGCGACGCAACCTAGTAATATCAGAAACATATCGCTAAATAGATGTCGGTACGAACATGTGACGCAATCGTTGTAGTTTATCCGGACTGATAACGTTAGAAAGTCAATGTAATATAGTCTTTGAAGCTGTCTCAATTTTTTTAACGATTACTAACGGCTAGGATTGGTCCCACAGTAAAAAATGACTTATTTATCTAAATATTTAAATGAAGCGCTACCACAGCGCCCAGTGTAATCGCTAAATTCCAGCAATCTTGTCAAATTAAGAAGAATGTTATTTCTTGGAGTCCAATTGTCTAATTTATCACATTTATAAGGTCAAAGTTTAAAATCAGTTCAATTAAGTCCCACAGTCAATTGTTTCACAGTTAAAAGCGACACAACCTAGTAATGTCAGAAAAATATCGCTAAATACATGTTGGTACAAATATGTGACGCAACCGTTGTAACTCAAACGAGCTGATGCCGACAGAAAGTCAATGAAATCTAGTTTTTGAAACTGTCTCTATTACTTCAGCGCGTGCTAGCGGTTAGGATTGGTCCCACAGTAAAAAATGACTTATTTATCTAATTTTTTTGAATAAAGCAATAACACAGCGTCCAGTATAATTGCTGAGTTACAGCAATCTTTTCACATTAGGAAGAACGTTACTTCTTGGATTCCAGTTGTCTCATTATCACATTTATAAGGTGAAATTCCAAAATCAGTTCAATTAAGTCCTCCAGTCAATCGTTTCACTGTTAAAAGCGATGCAACCTAGTAATATCAGAAACATATCGCTAAATAGATGTCGGTACGAATATGTGACGCAATCGTTGTAGTTTATCCGGACTGATAACGTTAGAAAGTCAATGTAATATAGTCTTTGAAGCTGTCTTAATTTTTTTAGCGCTTGCTAACGGCTAGGATTGGTCCCACAGTAAAAAATGACTTATTTATCTAAATATTTAAATGAAGCGCTACCACAGCGCCCAGTGTAATCGCTAAATTCCAGCAATCTTGTCAAATTAAGAAGAATGTTATTTCTTGGAGTCCAATTGTCTAATTTATCACATTTATAAGGTCAAAGTTTAAAATCAGTTCAATTAAGTCCCACAGTCAATTGGTTCACAGTTAAAAGCGACACAACCTAGTAATGTCAGAAAAATATCGCTAAATACATGTTGGTACGAATATGTGACGCAACCGTTGTAACTCAAACGAGCTGATGCCGACAGAAAGTCAATGAAATCTAGTTTTTGAAACTGTCTCTATTACTTCAGCGCGTGCTAGCGGTTAGGATTGGTCCCACAGTAAAAAATGACTTATTTATCTAA
This sequence comes from Hydractinia symbiolongicarpus, assembly GCF_029227915.1. Classification (NCBI taxonomy): domain Eukaryota; kingdom Metazoa; phylum Cnidaria; class Hydrozoa; order Anthoathecata; family Hydractiniidae; genus Hydractinia; species Hydractinia symbiolongicarpus. Next base: position 28,126,149 of record NC_079879.1, read on the forward strand.
TTTTTTTGAATAAAGCAATAACACAGCGTCCAGTATAATTGCTGAGTTACAGCAATCATTTCACATTAGGAAGAACGTTACTTCTTGGATTCCAATTGTCTCATTATAACATTTAAAATGTCAAAGTCTAAAATAAGTTCAATTAAGTCCCACAGACAGTTGTTTCACATTTAAAAGCGACGCAACCTAGTAATATCAGAAACATATCGCTAAATGGATGTCGGTACGAATATGTGACGCAATCATTGTAGTTTATCCGGACTGATAACGTTAGAAAGTCAATGTAATATAGTCTTTGAAGCTGTCTCAATTTTTTTAGCGCTTGCTAACGGCTAGGATTGGTCCCACAGTAAAAAATGACTTATTTATCTAAATATTTAAATGAAGCGCTACCACAGCGCCCAGTGTAATCGCTAAATTCCAGCAATCTTGTCAAATTAAGAAGAATGTTATTTCTTGGAGTCCAATTGTCTAATTTATCACATTTATAAGGTCAAAGTTTAAAATCAGTTCAATTAAGTCCCACAGTCATTTGTTTCACAGTTAAAAGTGACACAACCTAGTAATATCAGAAAAATATCGCTAAATACATGTTGGTACGAATATGTGACGCAACCGTTGTAACTCAAACGAGCTGATACCGACAGAAATTCAATGAAATCTAGTTTTTGAAACTGTCTCTTTTACTTTAGCGCGTGCTAGCGGTTAGGATTGGTCCCACTGTAAAAAATGACTTATTTATCTAATTTTTTTGAATAAAGCAATAACACAGCGTCCAGTATAATTGCTGAGTTACAGCAATCTTTTCACATTAGGAAGAACGTTACTTCTTGGATTCCAGTTGTCTCATTATCACATTTATAAGGTGAAATTCCAAAATTAGTTCAATTAAGTCCTACAGTCAATCGTTTCACTGTTAAAAGCGATGCAACCTAGTAATATCAGAAACATATCGCTAAATACATGTTGGTACAAATATGTGATGCAATCGTTGTAATTCATACGGACTGATACCGTTAGAAAGTCAATGAAATATAGTTTTTGAAACTGTCTCTATTTTTTGAGCGCGTGTTAACGGCTAGGATTGGTCCCACAGTAAAAAATGAAATTTTTATCCACATTTTTAAATAAAGCGGTACCACAGCTCCCGGTGTAATCGCTGAGTTCCAGCAATCATGGCAAACTAAGAAAAATGTTATTTCTAGGAGTCCAATTGTCTCTTTCATCACATTTATAAGGTCAAAGTCCAAAATCAGTTCAATAAAGTCCCACAGTCAATCGTTTCACTGTTAAAAGCGATGAAACCTAATAGTATCGGAAAAATATCGCTAAATGCATGTTGGTACGAATATGTGACGCAACCGTCGTAACTCACACGGACTGATACCGTTAGAAAGTCAATTAAATGTAGTTTTTGAAACTGTCTCTATTTCTTCAGCGCGCGCTAGCGGTTCGGATTGGTCCCACAGTACAAAATGACTTATTTATCTAGTTTTTTGAATAAAGCAATAACACAGCGTCCAGTATAATTGCTGAGTTACAGCAATCATTTCATATTAAGAAGAACGTTACTTCTTGGAGTCCAGTTGTCTCATTATCACATTTTTCAGGTGAAATTGTTCCCACAGTAAAAAATGAAGTTTTTATCTACATTTTTAAATAAAGCACTACCACAGCTCCCAGTTTAATCGCTGAGTTCCAGCAATCATGTCAAACTAAGAAAAATGTTATTTCTTGGAGTCCAACTGTCTCATTTATCACATTTATAAGGTCAAAGTCCAAAATCAGTTTAATTAAGTTCCACAGCCAATTGTTTCACATTTAAAAGCGACGCAACCTAGTAATATCAGGAAACATATCGCTAAATACATGTTGGTACGAATACGTGACACAAACGTTGTAATTCATCCGGACTGATACCGATAAAAAGTCAATGAAATGTAGTTTTTGAAACTGTCTCTATTTCTTCAGCGCGCGCTAGCGGTTACGATTGGACCCACAGTACAAAATGACTTATTTATCTACTTTTTTCAATAAAGCAATACCACAGCGACCAGTATAATTGCTGAGTTACAGCAATCATTTGATCTTAAGAAGAACGTTACTTCTTTGAGTCCAGTTGTCTCATTATAACATTTAAAAGGTCAAAGTCTAAAATCAGTTCAATTAAGTCCCACAAACAATTGTTTCACAGTTAAAAGCGACGCAACCTAGTAATATCAGAAACATATCGCTAAATACATGTTGGTACGAATATGTGACGCAATCGTTGTAATTCATCCGGACTGATACCGTTAGAAAGTCAATGTAATATAGTCTTTGAAGCTGTCTCAATTTTTTTAGCGCTTGCTAACGGCTAGGATTGGTCCCACAGTAAAAAATGACTTATTTATCTAAATATTTAAATGAAGCGCTACCACAGCGCCCAGTGTAATCGCTAAATTCCAGCAATCTTGTCAAATTAAGAAGAATGTTATTTCTTGGAGTCCAATTGTCTAATTTATCACATTTATAAGGTCAAAGTTTAAAATCAGTTCAATTAAGTCCCACAGTCAATTGTTTCACAGTTAAAAGTGACACAACCTAGTAATATCAGAAAAATATCGCTAAATACATGTTGGTACGAATATGTGACGCAACCGTTGTAACTCAAACGAGCTGATACCGACAGAAATTCAATGAAATCTGGTTTTTGAAACTGTCTCTTTTACTTTAGCGCGTGCTAGCGGTTAGGATTGGTCCCACTGTAAAAAATGACTTATTTATCTAATTTTTTTGAATAAAGCAATAACACAGCGTCCAGTATAATTGCTGAGTTACAGCAATCTTTTCACATTAGGAAGAACGTTACTTCTTGGATTCCAGTTGTCTCATTATCACATTTATAAGGTGAAATTCCAAAATTAGTTCAATTAAGTCCTACAGTCAATCGTTTCACTGTTAAAAGCGATGCAACCTAGTAATATCAGAAACATATCGCTAAATACATGTTGGTACAAATATGTGACGCAATCGTTGTAATTCATACGGACTGATACCGTTAGAAAGTCAATGAAATATAGTTTTTGAAACTGTCTCTATTTTTTGAGCGCGTGTTAACGGCTAGGATTGGTCCCACAGTAAAAAATGAAATTTTTATCCACATTTTTAAATAAAGCGGTACCACAGCTCCCGGTGTAATCGCTGAGTTCCAGCAATCATGGCAAACTAAGAAAAATGTTATTTCTAGGAGTCCAATTGTCTCTTTCATCACATTTATAAGGTCAAAGTCCAAAATCAGTTCAATAAAGTCCCACAGTCAATCGTTTCACTGTTAAAAGCGATAAAACCTAATAGTATCAGAAAATATCGCTAAATGCATGTTGGTACGAATATGTGACGCAACCGTCGTAACTCACACGGACTGATACCGTTAGAAAGTCAATTAAATGTTGTTTTTGAAGCTGTCTCTATTTTTGGAGCGCGTGCTAACGGCTAGGAATGGTCCCACAGTAAAAAATGATTTTTTTATCTACATTTTCAAATAAAGCACTACCACAGCTCCCAGTTTAATCGCTGAGTTCCAGCAATCATGTCAAAGTAAGAAAAATGTTATTTCTTGGAGTCCAATTGTCTAATTTATCACATTTATAAGGTTAAAGTTTAAAATCAGTTCAATTAAGTCCCACAGTCAATTGTTTCACAGTTAAAAGCGACACAACCTAGTAATATCAGAAAAATATCGCTAAATACATGTTGGTACGAATATGTGACGCAACCGTTGTAACTCAAACGAGCTGATACCGACAGAAAGTCAGTGAAATAAAGTTTTTGAAACTGTCTCTATTACTTCAGCGCGTGCTAGCGGTTAGGATTGGTCCCACAGTAAAAAATGACTTATTTATCTAATTTTTTTGAATAAAGCAATAACACAGCGTCCAGTATAATTGCTGAGTTACAGCAATCATTTCATATTAAGAAGAACGTTACTTCTTGGAGTCCAATTGTCTTATTATAACATTTAAAATGTCAAAGTCTATAATAAGTTCAATTAAGTCCCACAGACAGTTGTTTCACATTTAAAAGCGACGCAACCTAATAATATCAGAAAAATATCGCTAAATGCATGTTGGTACTAATATGTGACGCAACCGTCGTAACTCACACGGACTGATACCGGCAGAAAGTCAATTAAATGTACTTTTTGAAGCTGTCTCTATTTTTGGAGCGCGTGCTAGCGGTTAGGATTGGTTCCACAGTAAAAAATGACTTATTTATCTAATTTTTTGAATAAAGCAATAACACAGCGTCCAGTATAATTGCTGAGTTACAGCAATCATTTCATATTAAGAAGAACGTTACTTCTTGGAGTCCAGTTGTCTCATTATAACATTAGTAAGGTCACAGTCCAAAACCAGTTCAATAAAGTCCTAAATTCAATTGTTTCACTGTTGAAAGCGATGAAAACTAGTAATATCAGAAACATATCGCTAAATAGATGTTGGTACGAATATGTGACGCAACCGTCGTAACTCACACAGACTGATACCGTTAGAAAGTCAATGAAATATAGTTTTTGAAACTGTCTCTATTTCTTGAGCGCGTGCTAACGGCTAGGATTGATCCCACAGTACAAAATGAATTTTTTATCTACATTTTTAAATAAAGCGCTAAAACAGCTCCCAGTGTAATCGATGAGTTCCATCAATCATGTCATAGTAAGAAAAATGTTATTTCTTGGAGTCCAATTGTCTCTTTTATCACATTTATAAGGTCAAAGTCCAAAATCAATTCAATTAAGTTCCACAGTCAATCGTTTCACTGTTAAAAGCGATGAAACCTAATAGTATCAGAAAAATATCGCTAAATGCATGTTGGTACGAATATGTGACGCAACCGTCGTAACTCACACGGACTGTTACCGTTAGAAAGTCAATTGAATGTAGTTTTTGAAGCTGTCTCTATTTCTTTGGCGGGTGCTAACGGCTAGGATTGGTCCCAAGTAAAAAATGACTTATTTATCTACATTTTTAAATAAAGCGCTACCAGAGCGCCCAGTGTAATTGCTTAGTTCCAGCAATCATGTCAAATTAAGAAGAATGCTATTTCTTGGAGTCCAATTGTCTCTTTTACCACATTTATAAGGTCAAAGTCCAAAATCAGTGCAATTAGGTCCCATAGTCAATTGTTTCACAGTTAAAAGCGACGCAACATAGTAATATCAGAAAAATGTCGCTAAGTGCATGTTGGTACGAATATGTGACGCAACCGTTGTAACTCAAACGAGCTGGTTCCGATAGAAAGTCAATGAAATGTAGTTTTTGAAACTGTCTCTATTTCTTCACCCCGCGCGCTAGCGGTTAGGATTGGTCCCACAGTACAAAATGACTTTTATTATCTAATTTTTTGAATAAAGCAATAACAGAGCGGCCAGTATAACTGCTGAGTTACAGCAATCATTTCATATTAAGAAGAACGTTACTTCTTGGAGTCCAGTTGTCTTATTATAACAGTTAAAAAGTCAAAGTCTAAAATCAATTCAATTAAGTCCTACAGACAGTTGTTTCACATTTAAAAGCGACGCAACCTAGTAATATCGGAATTATATCGCTAAATACATGTTGGTACGAATATGTGACGCAATCGTTGTAATTTATCCGGACTGATACCGTTAGAAAGTCAATGAAATATAGTTTTTGAAACTGTCTCTATTTCTTTGGCGGGTGCTAACGGCTAGGATTGGTCCCACAGTAAAAAATAACTTATTTATCTACATTTTTAAATGAAGCGCTACCAGAGTGCCCAGTGTAATCGCTGAGTTCCAGCAATCATGTCAAAATAAGAAAAATGTTATTTCTTGGAGTCTAATTGTCTCTTTTATCACATTTATAACGTCAAAGTCCAAAATCAGTTCAATAAAGTCCCACAGTCAATCGTTTCACTGTTAAAAGCGATGAAACCTAATAATATCAGAAAAATCTCGCTAAATGCATGTTGATACGAATAGGTGACGCAACCATCGTAACTCACACGGACTGATACCGTTAGAAAGTCAATGAAATATAGTTTTTGAAACTGTCTCTATTTCTTGAGGGCGTGCTAACGGCTAGGATTGATCCCAAAGTACAAATGAATTTTTTATCTACATTTTTAAATAAAGCGCTACCACAGCTCCCAGTGTAATCGATGAGTTCCAGCAATCATGTCATACTAAGAAAAATGTTATTTCTTGGAGTCCAATTGTCTCTTTTATCACATTTATAAGGTTACAGTCCAAAATCAGTTCAATTAAGTCCCACAGACAATTGTTTCACATTAAAAAGCGACGCAACCTAGTAATATAATAAACATATCGCTAAATACATGTTGGTACGAATATGTGACGCAATCGTTGTAATTCATATGGACTGATACCGATAGAAAGTCACTGAAATGTAGTTTTTGAAACTGTCTCTATTTCTTCAGCGCGCGCTAGCGGTTACGATTGGACCCACAGTACAAAATGACTTATTTATCTACTTTTTTGAATAAAGCAATGCCACAGCGTCCAGTATAATTGCTGAGTTACAGCAATCATTTCATATTAAGAAGAACGTTACTTCTTTGAATCCAGTTGTCTCATTATACCATTTAAAAGGTCAAAGTCTAAAATCAGTTCAATTAAGTACCACAGACAATTGTTTCACATTAAAAAGCGACGCAACCTAGTAATATAAGAAACATATCGCTAAATACATGTTGGTACGAATATGTGATGCAACCGTCGTAACTCACACGGACTGATACCGTTAGAAAGTCAATTAAATGTAGTTTTTGAAACTGTCTCTATTTCTTCAGCGCACGCTAGCGGTTCGGATTGGTCCCACAGTACAAAATGACTTATTTATCTAATTTTTTGAATAAAACAATAACACAGCGTCCAGTATAATTGCTGAGTTACAGCAATCATTTCATATTAAGAAGAACGTTACTTCTTGGAGTCCAATTGTCTCATTATAACATTTAAAATGTCAAAGTCTAAAATAAGTTCAATTAAGTCCCACAGACAGTTGTTTCACATTTAAAAGCGACGCAACCTAGTAATATCAGAAATATATCGCTAAATAGATGTCGGTACGAACATGTGACGCAATCGTTGTAGTTTATCCGGACTGACAACGTTAGAAAGTCAATGTAATATAGTCTTTGAAGCTGTCTCAATTTTTTTAGCGCTTCCTAACGGCTAAGATTGGTCCCACAGTAAAAAATGACTTATTTATCTACATTTTTAAATAAAGCGCTACCAGAGCGCGCAGTGTAATTGCTTAGTTCCAGCAATCATGTCAAATTAAGAAGAATGCTATTTTTTGCAGTCCAATTGCCTCATTATAACATTATTAAGGTTGCAGTCCAAAATCAGTTCAATAAAGTCCTACAGTCAATTGTTTCGCTGTTAAAAGCGATGAAACTTAGTAATGTCAGAAAAATATCGCTAAATGCATGTTGGTACGAATGTGTGAGGCAACCGTTGTAACTCAAACGGGATGATACCGATAGAAAGTCAATGAAATGTAGTTTTTGAAACTGTCTCTATTTCTTCAGCGCGCGCTAGCGGTTACGATTGGACCCACAGTACAAAATGACTTATTTATCTACTTTTTTGAATAAAGCAATGCCACAGCGTCCAGTATAATTGCTGAGTTACAGCAATCTTTTTATATTAAGAAGAACGTTACTTCTTTGAGTCCAGTTGTCTCATTATAACATATAAAAGGTCAAAGTCTAAAATCAGTTCAATAAAGTCCCACAGACAATTGTTTCACATTTAAAAGCGACGCAACCTAGTAATATCAGAAACATATCGCTAAATACATGTTGGTAGGAATATGTGACGCAATCGTTGTAACTCATCCGGACTGATACCGTTAGAAAGTTAATGAAATATAGTTTTTGAAACTGTCTCTATTACTTTGGCGGGTGCTAACGGCTAGGATTGGTCCCACAGTAAAAAATAACTTATTTATTTACATTTTTACATACAGCGCTACCAGAGCGCCCAGTGTAATTGCTTAGTTCCAGCAATCATGTCAAATTAAGAAGAATGTTATTTCTTTGAGTCCAATTGTCTCATTATAACATTACTGAGGTCACAGTCCAAAATCAGTTTAATAAAGTCCCACAGTCAATCGTTTCACTGTTAAAAGCGATGAAACCTAATAATATTTGAAAAATGTCGCTAAATGCATGTTAATACGAATATGTGACGCAACCGTCGTAACTCACACGGACTGATACCGTTAGAAAGTCAATTAAATGTAGTTTTTGAAGCTGTCTCTACTTTTGGAGCGCGTGCTAACGGCTAGGAATGGTCCCACAGTAAAAAATGATTTTTTATCTACATTTTTAAATAAAGCACTACCACAGCTCCCAGTTTAATCGCTGAGTTCCAGCAATCATGTCAAACCAAGAAAAATGTTATTTGTAGGAGTCCAATTGTCTAATTTATCACATATATAAGGTCAAAGTCCAAAATCAGTTCAATAAAGTCCCACAGTCAATCGTTTCACTGTTAAAAGCGATGAAACCTAGTAGTATCAGAAAAATATCGCTAAATGCATGTTGGTACGAATATGTGATGCAACCGTCGTAACTCACACGGACTGATACCGTTAGAAAGTCAATTAAATGTAGTTTTTGAAACTGTCTCTATTTCTTCAGCGCACGCTAGGGGTTCGGATTGGTCCCACAGTACAAAATGACTTATTTATCTAATTTTTTGAATAAAGCAATAACACAGCGTCCAGTATAATTGCTGAGTTACAGCAATCATTTCATATTAAGAAGAACGTTACTTCTTGGAGTCCAATTGTCTCATTATAACATTTAAAATGTCAAAGTCTAAAATAAGTTCAATTAAGTCCCACAGACAGTTGTTTCACATTTAAAAGCGACGCAACCTAGTAATATCAGAAATATATCGCTAAATAGATGTCGGTACGAACATGTGACGCAATCGTTGTAGTTTATCCGGACTGGTAACGTTAGAAAGTCAATGTAATATAGTCTTTGAAGCTGTCTCAATTTTTTTAGCGCTTGCTAACGGCTAGGATTGGTCCCACAGTAAAAAATGACTTATTTATCTAAATATTTAAATGAAGCGCTACCACAGCGCCCAGTGTAATCGCTAAATTCCAGCAATCTTGTCAAAATAAGAAGAATATTATTTCTTGGGGTCCAATTTTCTCATTATAACATTTAAAATGTCAAAGTCTAAAATAAGTTCAATTAAGTCCCACAGACAGTTGTTTCACATTTAGAAGCGACGCAACCTAGTAATATCAGAAACATATCGCTAAATAGATGTCGGTACGAATATGTGACGCAATCGTTGTAGTTTATCCGGACTGATAACGTTAGAAAGTCAATGTAGTATTGTCTTTGAAGCTGTCTCAATTTTTTTAGCGCTTGCTAACGGCTAGGATTGGTCCCACAGTAAAAAATGACTTATTTATCTAAATATTTAAATGAAGCGCTACCACAGCGCCCAGTGTAATCGCTAAATTCCAGCAATCTTGTCAAAATAAGAAGAATATTATTTCTTGGGGTCCAATTTTCTCATTATAACATTTAAAATGTCAAAGTCTAAAATAAGTTCAATTAAGTCCCACAGACAGTTGTTTCACATTTAGAAGCGACGCAACCTAGTAATATCAGAAACATATCGCTAAATAGATGTCGGTACGAATATGTGACGCAATCGTTGTAGTTTATCCGGACTGATAACGTTAGAAAGTCAATGTAATATTGTCTTTGAAGCTGTCTCAATTTTTTTAGCGCTTGCTAACGGCTAGGATTGGTCCCACAGTAAAAAATGACTTATTTATCTAAATATTTAAATGAAGCGCTACCACAGCGCCCAGTGTAATCGCTAAATTCCAGCAATCTTGTCAAATTAAGAAGAATGTTATTTCTTGGAGTCCAATTGTCTAATTTATCACATTTATAAGGTCAAAATTTAAAATCAGTTCAATTAAGTCCCACAGTCAATCGTTTCACTGTTAAAAGCGATGAAACATAGTAGTATCAGAAAAATATCGCTAAATGCATGTTTGTACGAATATGTGATGCAACCGTCGTAACTCACACGGACTGATACCGTTAGAAAGTCAATTAAATGTAGTTTTTGAAACTGTCTCTATTTCTTCAGCGCACGCTAGCGGTTCGGATTGGTCCCACAGTACAAAATGACTTATTTATCTAATTTTTTGAATAAAGCAATAACAAGGCATCCAGTATAATTGCTGAGTTACAGCAATCATTTCATATTAAGAAGAACGTTACTTCTTGGAGTCCAATTGTCTCATTATAACATTTAAAATGTCAAAGTCTAAAATAAGTTCAATTAAGTCCTACAGACTGTTGTTTCACATTTAAAAGCGACGCAACCTAGTAATATCAGAAACATATCGCTAAATAGATGTTGGTACGAATATGTGACGCAATCGTTGTAGTTTATCCGGACTGATAACGTTAGAAAGTCAATGTAATATAGTCTTTGAAGCTGTCTCAATTTTTTTAGCGCTTGCTAACGGCTAGGATTGGTCCCACAGTAAAAAATGACTTATTTATCTAAATATTTAAATGAAGCGCTACCACAGCGCCCAGTGTAATCGCTAAATTCCAGCAATCTTGTCAAATTAAGAAGAATGTTATTTCTTGGAGTCCAATTGTCTAATTTATCACACATATAAGGTCAAAGTCCAAAATCAGTTCAATAAAGTCCCACAGTCAATCGTTTCACTGTTAAAAGCGATGAAACCTAGTAGTATCAGAAAAATATCGCTAAATGCATGTTGGTACGAATATGTGATGCAACCGTCGTAACTCACACGGACTGATACCGTTAGAATGTCAATTAAATGTAGTTTTTGAAACTGTCTCTATTTCTTCAGCGCACGCTAGCGGTTTGGATTGGTCCCACAGTACAAAATGACTTATTTATCTAATTTTTTGAATAAAGCAATAACACAGCGTCCAGTATAATTGCTGAGTTACAGCAATCATTTCATATTAAGAAGAACGTTACTTCTTGGAGTCCAATTGTCTCATTATAACATTTAAAATGTCAAAGTCTAAAATAAGTTCAATTAAGTCCCACAGACAGTTGTTTCACATTTAAAAGCGACGCAACCTAGTAATATCAGAAATATATCGCTAAATAGATGTTGGTACGAATATGTGATGCAACCGTCGTAACTCACACGGACTGATACCGTCAGAAAGTCAATTAAATGTAGGTTTTGAAACTGTCTCTATTTCTTCAGCGCACGCTAGCGGTTCGGATTGGTCCCACAGTACAAAATGACTTATTTATCTAATTTTTTGAATAAAGCAATAACACAGAGTCCAGTATAATTGCTGAGTTACAGCAATCATTTCATATTAAGAAGAACTTTACTTCTTGGAGTCCAATTGTCTCATTATAACATTTAAAATGTCAAAGTCTAAAATAAGTTCAATTAAGTCCTACAGACTGTTGTTTCACATTTAAAAGCGACGCAACCTAGTAATATCAGAAACATATCGCTAAATAGATGTCGGTACGAAAATGTGACGCAATCGTTGTAGTTTATCCGGACTGATAACGTTAGAAAGTCAATGTAATATAGTCTTTGAAGCTGTCTTAATTTTTTTAGCGCTTGCTAACGGCTAGGATTGGTCCCACAGTAAAAAATGACTTATTTATCTAAATATTTAAATGAAGCGCTACCACAGCGCCCAGTGTAATCGCTAAATTCCAGCAATCTTGTCAAATTAAGAAGAATGTTATTTCTTGGAGTCCAATTGTCTAATTTATCACATTTATAAGGTCAAAGTTTAAAATCAGTTCAATTAAGTCCCACAGTCAATTGTTTCACAGTTAAAAGCGACACAACCTAGTAATCTCAGAAAAATATCGCTAAATACATGTTGGTACGAATATGTGATGCAACCGTTGTAACTCAAACGAGCTGATGCCGACAGAAAGTCAATGAAATCTAGTTTTTGAAACTGTCTCTATTACTTCAGCGCGTGCTAGCGGTTAGGATTGGTCCCACAGTAAAAAATGACTTATTTATCTAATTTTTTTGAATAAAGCAATAACACAGCGTCCAGTATATTGCTGAGTTACAGCAATCTTTTCACATTAGGAAGAACGTTACTTCTTGGATTCCAGTTGTCTCATTATCACATTTATAAGGTGAAATTCCAAAATCAGTTCAATTAAGTCCTACAGTCAATCGTTTCACTGCTAAAAGCGATGCAACCTAGTAATATCAGAAACATATCGCTAAATACATGTTGGTACAAATATGTGACGCGATCGTTGTAATTCATACGGACTGATACCGTTAGAAAGTCAATGAAATATAGTTTTTGAAACTGTCTCCATTTTTTGAGCACGTGTTAACGGCTAGGATTGGTCCCACAGTAAAAAATGAAATTTTTATCTACATTTTTAAATAAAGCGCTACCACAGCTCCCAGTGTAATCGCTGAGTTCCAGCAATCATGGCAAACTAAGAAAAATGTTATTTCTAGGAGTCCAATTGTCTCTTTCATCACATTTATAAGGTCAAAGTCCAAAATCAGTTTAATAAAGTCCCACAGTCAATCGTTTCACTGTTAAAAGCGATGAAACCTAGTAGTATCAGGAAAATATCGCTAAATGCATGTTGGTACGAATATGTGATGCAACCGTCGTAACTCACACGGACTGATACCGTCAGAAAGTCAATTAAATGTAGGTTTTGAAACTGTCTCTATTTCTTCAGCGCACGCTAGCGGTTCGGATTGGTCCCACAGTACAAAATGACTTATTTATCTAATTTTTTGAATAAAGCAATAACACAGCGTCCAGTATAATTGCTGAGTTACAGCAATCATTTCATATTAAGAAGAACTTTACTTCTTGGAGTCCAATTGTCTCATTATAACATTTAAAATGTCAAAGTCTAAAATAAGTTCAATTAAGTCCCACAGACAGTTGTTTCACATTTAAAAGCGACGCAACCTAGTAATATCAGAAATATATCGCTAAATAGATGTCGGTACGAACATGTGACGCAATCGTTGTAGTTTATCCGGACTGGTAACGTTAGAAAGTCAATGTAATATAGTCTTTGAAGCTGTCTCAATTTTTTTAGCGCTTGCTAACGGCTAGGATTGGTCCCACAGTAAAAAATGACTTATTTATCTAAATATTTAAATGAAGCGCTACCACAGCGCCCAGTATAATCGCTAAATTCCAGCAATCTTGTCAAAATAAGAAGAATATTATTTCTTGGAGTCCAATTTTCTCATTATAACATTTAAAATGTCAAAGTCTAAAATAAGTTCAATTAAGTCCCACAGACAGTTGTTTCACATTTAAAAGCGACGCAACCTAGTAATATCAGAAACATATCGCTAAATAGATGTCGGTACGAATATGTGACGCAATCGTTGTAGTTTATCCGGACTGATAACGTTAGAAAGTCAATGTAATATTGTCTTTGAAGCTGTCTCAATTTTTTTAGCGCTTGCTAACGGCTAGGATTGGTCCCACAGTAAAAAATGACTTATTTATCTAAATATTTAAATGAAGCGCTACCACAGCGCCCAGTGTAATCGCTAAATTCCAGCAATCTTGTCAAATTAAGAAGAATGTTATTTCTTGGAGTCCAATTGTCTAATTTATCACATTTATAAGGTCAAAATTTAAAATCAGTTCAATTAAGTCCAACAGTCAATCGTTTCACTGTTAAAAGCGATGAAACATAGTAGTATCAGAAAAATATCGCTAAATGCATGTTGGTACGAATATGTGATGCAACCGTCGTAACTCACACGGACTGATACCGTCAGAAAGTCAATTAAATGTAGGTTTTGAAACTGTCTCTATTACTTCAGCGCGTGCTAGCGGTTAGGATTGGTCCCACAGTAAAAAATGACTTATTTATCTAATTTTTTTGAATAAAGCAATAACACAGCGTCCAGTATATTGCTGAGTTACAGCAATCTTTTCACATTAGGAAGAACGTTACTTCTTGGATTCCAGTTGTCTCATTATCACATTTATAAGGTGAAATTCCAAAATCAGTTCAATTAAGTCCTACAGTCAATCGTTTCACTGCTAAAAGCGATGCAACCTAGTAATATCAGAAACATATCGCTAATAACATGTTGGTACAAATATGTGACGCGATCGTTGTAATTCATACGGACTGATACCGTTAGAAAGTCAATGAAATATAGTTTTTGAAACTGTCTCCATTTTTTGAGCACGTGTTAACGGCTAGGATTGGTCCCACAGTAAAAAATGAAATTTTTATCTACATTTTTAAATAAAGCGCTACCACAGCTCCCAGTGTAATCGCTGAGTTCCAGCAATCATGGCAAACTAAGAAAAATGTTATTTCTAGGAGTCCAATTGTCTCTTTCATCACATTTATAAGGTCAAAGTCCAAAATCAGTTCAATAAAGTCCCACAGTCAATCGTTTCACTGTTAAAAGCGATGAAACCTAGTAGTATCAGGAAAATATCGCTAAATGCATGTTGGTACGAATATGTGATGCAACCGTCGTAACTCACACGGACTGATACCGTCAGAAAGTCAATTAAATGTAGGTTTTGAAACTGTCTCTATTTCTTCAGCGCACGCTAGCGGTTCGGATTGGTCCCACAGTACAAAATGACTTATTTATCTAATTTTTTGAATAAAGCAATAACACAGCGTCCAGTATGATTGCTGAGTTACAGCAATCATTTCATATTAAGAAGAACTTTACTTCTTGGAGTCCAATTGTCTCATTATAACATTTAAAATGTCAAAGTCTAAAATAAGTTCAATTAAGTCCTACAGACTGTTGTTTCACATTTAAAAGCGACGCAACCTAGTAATATCAGAAACATATCGCTAAATAGATGTCGGTACGAATATGTGACGCAATCGTTGTAGTTTATCCGGACTGATAACGTTAGAAAGTCAATGTAATATAGTCTTTGAAGCTGTCTTAATTTTTTTAGAGCTTGCTAACGGCTAGGATTGGTCCCACAGTAAAAAATGACTTATTTATCTAAATATTTAAATGAAGCGCTACTCCAGCGCCCAGTGTAATCGCTAAATTCCAGCAATCTTGTC
Source organism: Hydractinia symbiolongicarpus (assembly GCF_029227915.1). Lineage (NCBI taxonomy): Eukaryota > Metazoa > Cnidaria > Hydrozoa > Anthoathecata > Hydractiniidae > Hydractinia > Hydractinia symbiolongicarpus. Next base: position 28,141,270 of record NC_079879.1, read on the forward strand.
AAATTAAGAAGAATGTTATTTCTTGGAGTCCAATTGTCTAATTTATCACATTTATAAGGTCAAAGTTTAAAATCAGTTCAATTAAGTCCCACAGTCAATTGTTTCACAGTTAAAAGCGACACAACCTAGTAATGTCAGAAAAATATCGCTAAATACATGTTGGTACGAATATGTGACGCAACCGTTGTAACTCAAACGAGCTGATGCCGACAGAAAGTCAATGAAATCTAGTTTTTGAAACTGTCTCTATTACTTCAGCGCGTGCTAGCGGTTAGGATTGGTCCCACAGTAAAAAATGACTTATTTATCTAATTTTTTTGAATAAAGCAATAACACAGCGTCCAGTATATTGCTGAGTTACAGCAATCTTTTCACATTAGGAAGAACGTTACTTCTTGGATTCCAGTTGTCTCATTATCACATTTTTAAGGTGAAATTCCAAAATCAGTTCAATTAAGTCCTACAGTCAATCGTTTCACTGCTAAAAGCGATGCAACCTAGTAATATCAGAAACATATCGCTAAATACATGTTGGTACAAATATGTGACGCAATCGTTGTAATTCATACGGACTGATACCGTTAGAAAGTCAATGAAATATAGTTTTTGAAACTGTCTCCATTTTTTGAGCACGTGTTAACGGCTAGGATTGGTCCCACAGTAAAAAATGAAATTTTTATCTATATTTTTAAATAAAGCGCTACCACAGCTCCCAGTGTAATCGCTGAGTTCCAGCAATCATGGCAAACTAAGAAAAATGTTTTTTCTAGGAGTCCAATTGTCTCTTTCATCACATTTATAAGGTCAAAGTCCAAAATCAGTTCAATAAAGTCCCACAGTCAATCGTTTCACTGTTAAAAGCGATGAAACCTAGTAGTATCAGGAAAATATCGCTAAATGCATGTTGGTACGAATATGTGATGCAACCGTCGTAACTCACACGGACTGATACCGTTAGAAAGTCAATTAAATGTAGTTTTTGAAACTGTTTCTATTTCTTCAGCGCACGCTAGCGGTTCGGATTGGTCCCACAGTACAAAATGACTTATTTATCTAATTTTCTGAATAAAGCAATAACACAGCGTCCAGTATAATTGCTAAGTTACAGCAATTATTTCATATTAAGAAGAACGTTTCTTCTTGGAGTCCAATTGTCTCATTATAACATTTAAAATTTCGAAGTCTAAAATAAGTTCAATTAAGTCCCACAGACAGTTGTTTCACATTTAAAAGCGACGCAACCTAGTAATATCAGAAATATATCGCTAAATAGATGTCGGGACGAACATGTGACGCAATCGTTGTAGTTTATCCGGACTGATAACGTTAGAAAGTCAATGTAATATAGTCTTTGAAGCTGTCTCAATTTTTTTAGCGCTTGCTAACGGCTAGGGTTGGTCCCACAGTAAAAAATGACTTATTTATCTAAATATTTAAATGAAGCGCTACCACAGCGCCCAGTGTAATCGCTAAATTCCAGCAATCTTGTCAAAATAAGAAGAATGTTATTTCTTGGAGTCCAATTGTCTCATTATAACATTTAAAATGTCAAAGTCTAAAATAAGTTCAATTAAGTCCCACAGACAGTTGTTTCACATTTAAAAGCGACGCAACCTAGTAATATCAGAAACATATCGCTAAATAGATGTCGGTACGAATATGTGACGCAATCGTTGTAGTTTATCCGGACTGATAACGTTAGGAAGTCAATGTAATATAGTCTTTGAAGCTGTCTCAATTTTTTTAGCGCTTGCTAACGGCTAGGATTGGTCCCACAGTAAAAAATGACTTATTTATCTAAATATTTAAATGAAGCGCTACCACAGCGCCCAGTGTAATCGCTAAATTCCAGCAATCTTGTCAAATTAAGAAGAATGTTATTTCTTAGAGTCCAATTGTCTAATTTATCACATTTATAAGGTCAAAGTTTAAAATCAGTTCAATTAAGTCCCACAGTCAATTGTTTCACAGTTAAAAGCGACACAACCTAGTAATATCAGAAAAATATCGCTAAATACATGTTGGTACGAATATGTGACGCAACCGTTGTAACTCAAACGAGCTGATACCGACAGAAAGTCAATGAAATCTAGTTTTTGAAACTGTCTCTATTACTTTAGCGCGTGCTAGCGGTTAGGATTGGTCCCACTGTAAAAAATGACTTATTTATCTAATTTTTTTGAATAAAGCAATAACACAGCGTCCAGTATAATTGCTGAGTTACAGCAATCTTTTCACATTAGGAAGAACGTTACTTCTTGGATTCCAGTTGTCTCATTATCACATTTATAAGGTGAAATTCCAAAATTAGTTCAATTAAGTCCTACAGTCAATCGTTTCACTGTTAAAAGCGATGCAACCTAGTAATATCAGAAACATATCGCTAAATACATGTTGGTACAAATATGTGACGCAATCGTTGTAATTCATACGGACTGATACCGTTAGAAAGTCAATGAAATACAGTTTTTTAAACTGTCTCTATTTTTTGAGCGCGTGTTAACGTCTAGGATTGGTCCCACAGTAAAAAATGAAATTTTTATCCACATTTTTAAATAAAGCGGTACCACAGCTCCCGGTGTAATCGCTGAGTTCCAGCAATCATGGCAAACTAAGAAAAATGTTATTTCTAGGAGTCCAATTGTCTCTTTCATCACATTTATAAGGTCAAGGTCCAAAATCAGTTCAATAAAGTTCCACAGTCAATCGTTTCACTGTTAAAAGCGATGAAACCTAATAGTATCGGAAAAATATCGCTAAATGCATGTTGGTACGAATATGTGACGCAACCGTCGTAACTCACACGGACTGATACCGTTAGAAAGTCAATTAAATGTAGTTTTTGAAACTGTCTCTATTACTTCAGCGCGTGCTAGCGGTTAGGATTGGTCCCACAGTAAAAAATGACTTATTTATCTAATTTTTTTGAATAAAGCAATAACACAGCGTCCAGTATAATTGCTGAGTTACAGCAATCATTTCATATTAAGAAGAACGTTACTTCTTGGAGTCCAATTGTCTTATTATAACATTTAAAATGTCAAAGTCTATAATAAGTTCAATTAAGTCCCACAGACAGTTGTTTCACATTTAAAAGCGACGCAACCTAATAATATCAGAAAAATATCGCTAAATGCATGTTGGTACTAATATGTGACGCAACCGTCGTAACTCACACGGACTGATACCGGCAGAAAGTCAATTAAATGTAGTTTTTGAAGCTGTCTCTATTTTTGGAGCGCGTGCTAGCGGTTAGGATTGGTCCCACAGTAAAAAATGACTTATTTATCTAATTTTTTGAATAAAGCAATAACACAGCGTCCAGTATAATTGCTGAGTTACAGCAATCATTTCATATTAAGAAGAACGTTACTTCTTGGAGTCCAGTTGTCTCAATATCACATTTATCAGGTGAATTTGTCCCACAGTAAAAAATGAATTTTTTATCTACATTTTCAAATAAAGCACTACCACAGCTCCCAGTTTAATCGCTGAGTTCCAGCAATCATGTCAAACTAAGAAAAATGTTATTTCTTGGAGTCCAACTTTCTCATTTATCACATTTATAAGGTCAAAGTCCAAAATCAGTTTAATTAAGTTCCACAGCCAATTGTTTCACATTTAAAAGCGGCGCAACCTAGTAATATCAGGAAACATATCGCTAAATACATGTTGGTACGAATACGTGACACAATCGTTGTAATTCATCCGGACTGATACCGATAAAAAGTCAATGAAATGTAGTTTTTGAAACTGTCTCTATTTCTTCAGCGCGCGCTAGCGGTTACGATTGGACCCACAGTACAAAATGACTTATTTATCTACTTTTTTCAATAAAGCAATACCACAGCGTCCAGTGTAATTGCTTAGTTCCAGCAATCATGTCAAATTAAGAAAAATGTTATTTTTTGGAGTCCAATTGTTTCATTATAACATTAGTAAGGTCACAGTCCAAAATCAGTTCAATAAAGTCCTAAAGTCAATTGTTTCACTGTTAAAAGCGATGAAACCTAGTAATATCAGAAACATATCGCTAAATAGATGTTGGTACGAATATGTGACGCAATCGTTGTAGTTTATCCGGACTGATAGCGTTAGAAATTTAATGAAATATAGTTTTTGAAAATGTCTCTATTTCTTTGGCGGGTGCTAACGGCCAGGATTGGTCCCACAGTAAAAAATACCTTTTTTATCTACATTTTTAATAAAGCGCTACCATAGCGCCCAGTGTAATTGCTTAGTTCCAGCAATCATTTCAAATTAAGAAAAATGTTATTTTTTGGAGTCCAATTGTCTCATCATAATATTAGTAAGGTCACAGTCCAAAATCAGTTCAATAAAGTCCTAAAGTCAATTGTTTCACTGTTAAATGCGATGAAACCTAGTAATATCAAAAACACATCGCTAAATAGATGTTGGTACAAATATGTGACGCAATCGTTGTAGTTTATCCGGACTGATACCGTTAGAAAGTCAATGAAATATAGTTTTTGAAACTGTCTCTATTTCTTGAACGCGTGCTAACGGCTAAGATTTTTCCCACATTAAAAAATGAAATTTTTATCTACATTTTTAAATAAAGCGCTACCACAGCTCCCAGTTTAATCGCTGAGTTCCAGCAATCATCTCAAACTAAGAAAAATGTTATTTCTTGGAGTCCAATTGTCTCTTTTATCACTTTTATAAGGTCAAAGTCCAAAATCAGTTCAATAAAGTCCCACAGTCAATCGTTTCACTGTTAAAAGCGATGAAACCTAATAATATCAGAAAAATATCGCTAAATGCATGTTGGTACGAAGATGTGACGCAACCGTCGTAACTCACACGGACTGATACCGGCAGAAAGTCAATTAAATGTAGTTTTTGAAGCTGTCTCTATTTTTGGAGCGCGTGCTAGCGGTTAGGATTGGTCCCACAGTAAAAAATGACTTATTTATCTAATTTTTTGAATAAAGCAATAACACAGCGTCCAGTATAATTGCTGAGTTACAACAATCATTTCATATTAAGAAGAACGTTACTTCTTGGAGTCCAGTTGTCTCATTATCACATTAATCAGGTGAAATTGGTCCCACAGTAAAAAATGAATTTTTTATCTATATTTTTAAATAAAGCACAACCACAGCTCCCAGTTTAACCGCTGAGTTCCAGCAATCATGTCAAACTAAGAAAAATGTTATTTCTTGGAGTCCAACTGTCTCATTTATCACATTTATAAGGTCAAAGTCCAAAATCAGTTCAATTAGGTTCCACAGCCAATTGCTTCACATTCAAAAGCGACGCAACCTAGTAATATCAGAAACATATCGCTAAATAGATGTTGGTACAAATATGTGACGCAATCGTTGTAGTTTATCCGGACTGATACCGTTAGAAAGTCAATGAAATGTAGTTTTTGAAACTGTCTCTATTTCTTCAGCGCGCGCTAGCGTTTACGATTGGACCCACAGTACAAAATGACTTATTTATCTACTTTTTTCAATGAAGCAATACCACAGAGTCCAGTAAAATTGCTGAGTTACAGCAATCATTTGATCTTAAAAAGAACGTTACTTCTTTGAGTCCAGTTGTCTCATTATAACATTTAAAAGATCAAAGTCTAAAATCAGTTCAATTAAGTCCTAAAGTCAATTGTTTCACTGTTAAAAGCGATGAAACCTAGTAATATCAGAAACATATCGCTAAATAGATGTTGGTACGAATATGTGACGCAATCGTTCTAGTTTATCCGGACTGATACCGTTAGAAAGTCAATGAAATATATTTTTTGAAAATGTCTCTATTTCTTTGGCGGGTGCTAACGGCTAGGATTGGTCCCACAGTAAAAAATAACTTTTTTATCTACATTTTTAATAAAGCGCTACCATAGCGCCCAGTGTAATTGCTTAGTTCCAGCAATCATGTCAAATTAAGAAAAATGTTATTTTTTGGAGTCCAATTGTCTCATTATAACATTAGTAAGGTCACAGTCCAAAATCAGTTCAATAAAGTCCTAAAGTCAATTGTTTCACTGTTAAAAGCGATGAAACCTAGTAATATCAGAAACATATCGCTAAATAGATATTGGTACAAATATGTGACGCAATCGTTGTAGTTTATCCGGACTGATATCGTTAGAAAGTCAATGAAATATAGTTTTTGAAACTGTCTCTATTTCTTGAACGCGTGCTAACGGCTAAGATTTGTCCCACAGTAAAAAATGAAATTTTTATCTACATTTTTAAATAAAGCGCTACCACAGCTCCCAGTTTAATCGCTGAGTTCCAGCAATCATGTCAAACTAAGAAAAATGTTTTTTCTTGGAGTCCAATTGTCTTTTTTATCACTTTTATAAGGTCAAAGTCCAAAATCAGTTCAATAAAGTCCCACAGTCAATCGTTTTACTGTTAAAAGCGATGAAACCTAATAATATCAGAAAAATATCGCTAAATGCATATTGGTACGAATATGTGACGCAACCGTCGTAACTCACACGGATTGATACCGGCAGAAAGTCAATTAAATGTAGTTTTTGAAGCTGTCTCTATTTTTGGAGCGCGTGCTAGCGGTTAGGATTGGTCCCACAGTAAAAAATGACTTATTTATCTAATTTTTTGAATAAAGCAATAACACAGCGTCCAGTATAATTGCTGAGTTACAGCAATCATTTTATATTAAGAAGAACGTTACTTCTTGGAGTCCAGTTGTCTCATTATCACATTTATCAGGTGAAATTGGTCCAACAGTAACAAATGACTTATTTATCTAATTTTTTGAATAAAGCAATACCACAGCTCCCAGTTTAATCGCTGAGTTCCAGCAATCATGTCAAACAAAAAAAAATGTTATTTCTTGGAGTCCAACTGTCTCATTTGTCACATTTATAAGGTCAAAGGCCAAAATCAGTTCAATTAAGTTCCACAGCCAATTGTTTCACATTTAAAAGCGACGCAACCTAGTAATATCAGAAACATATCGCTAAATACATGTTGGTACGAATATGTGACGCAATCGTTGTATTTCATCCGGACTGATACCGATATAAAGTCAATGAAATGAAGTTTTTGAAACTGTCTCTATTTCTTCAGCGCGCGCTAGCGGTTACGATTGGACCCACAGTACAAAATGACTTATTTATCTACTTTTTTCAGTAAAGCAATACCACAGGGTCCAGTATAATTGCTGAGTTACCGCAATCATTTGATCTTAAGAAGAACGTTACTTCTTTGAGTCCAGTTGTCTCATTATCACATTTAAAAGGTCAAAGTCCAAAATCAGTTCAATTAAGTCCCACAGACAATTGTTTCACAGTTAAAAGCGACGCAACCTAGTAATATCAGAAACATATCGCTAAATACATGTTGGTACGAATATGTGACGCAATCGTTGTAATTCATCCGGACTGATACCGTTAGAAAGTCAATGAAATATAGTTTTTGAAACTGTCTCTATTTTTTGGGCGAGTGCTAACGGCTAGGATTTGTCCCACAGTAAAAAATAGCTTTTTTATCTACATTTTAAAATAAAGCGCTACCAGAGCGCCCAGTGTAATTGCTTAGTTCCAGCAATCATGTCAAATTAGGAAAAATGTTATTTTTTGGAGTCCAATTGTTTCATTATAACATTTGTAAGGTCACAGTCCAAAATCAGTTCAATAAAGTCCTAAAGTCAATTGTTTCACTGTTAAAAGCGATGAAACCTAGTAATATAAGAAACACATCGCTAAATAGATGTTGGTACAAATATGTGACGCAATCGTTGTAGTTTATCCGGACTGATACCGTTAGAAAGTCAATGAAATATAGTTTTTGAAACTGTCTCTATTTCTTGAACGCGTGCTAACGGCTAAGATTTGTCCCACAGTAAAAAATGAAAGTTTTATCTACATTTTTAAATAAAGTGCTACCACAGCTCCCAGTTTAATCGCTGAGTTCCAGCAATCATGTCAAACTGAGAAAAATGTTATTTCTTGGAGTCCAATTGTCTCTTTTATCACTTTTATAAGTTCAAAGTCCAAAATCAGTTCAATAAAGTCCCACAGTCAATCGTTTCACTGTTAAAAGCGATGAAACCTAATAATATCAGAAAAATATCGCTAAATGCATGTTGGTGCGAATATGTGACGCAAATGTCGTAACTCACACGGACTGATACCTGCAGAAAGTCAATTAAATGTAGTTTTTGAAGCTGTCTCTATTTTTGGAGCGCGTGCTAGCGGTTAGGATTGGTCCCACAGTAAAAAAATGACTTATTTATCTAATTTTTTGAATAAAGCAATAACACAGCGTCCAGTATAATTGCTGAGTTACAGCAATCATTTCATATTAAGAAGAACGTTACTTCTTGGAGTCCAGTTGTCTCATTATCACATTTATCAGGTGAAATTGGTCCCACAGTAAAAAATGAATTTTTTATCTACATTTTTAAATAAAGCACTACCACAGCTCCCAGTTTAACCGCTGAGTTCCAGCAATCATGTCAAACTAAGAAAAATGTTATTTCTTGGAGTCCAACTGTCTCATTTATCACATTTATAAGGTCAAAGTCCAAAATCAGTTCAATTAAGTTCCACAGCCAATTGTTTCACATTTAAAAGCGACGCAAACTAGTAATATCAGAAACATATGGCTAAATACATGTTGGTAAGAATATGTGACGCAATGGTTGTAACTCACACGGACTGATACCGTTAGAAAGTCAATTAAATGTAGTTTTTAAAACTGTCTCTATCTCTTCAGCGCGCTAGCGGTTCGGATTGGTCCCACAGTACAAAATGACTTATTTATCTGATTTTTTGAATAAAGCCATAACACAGCGTCCAGTATAATTGCTGAGTTACAGCAATCATTTCATATTAAGAAGAACGTTACTTCTTGGAGTCCAATTGTCTTATTATAACATTTAAAATGTCAATGTCTAAAATAAGTTCAATTTAGTCCCACAGACTGTTGTTTCACATTTAAAAGCGACGCAACCTAGTAATATCAGAAACATATCGCTAAATAGATGTCAGTACGAATATGTGACGCAATCGTTGTAGTTTTTCCGGACTGATAACGTTAGAAAGTCAATGAAATATAGTTTTTGAATCTGTCTCTATTTCTTTGGCGGGTGCTAACGGCTAGGATTTGTCCCACAGTAAAAAATAACTTTTTTATCTACATTTTTATATAAAGCGCTACCAGAGCGACCAGTGTAATTGCTTAGTTCCAGCAGCCATGTCAAATTAAGAAAAAATGTTATTTTTTGAAGTCCAATTGTCTCATTATAACATTAGTAAGGTCACAGTCCAAAATCAGTTCAATAAAGTCCTAAAGTCAATTGTTTCACTGTTAAAAGCGATGAAACCTAGTAATATCAGAAACATATCGCTAAATAGATGTCAGTACGAATATGTGACGCAATCGTTGTAGTTTATCCGGACTGATACCGTTAGAAAGTCAATGAAATATAGTTTTTGAAACTGTCTCTATTTCTTGAGCGCGTGCTAACGGCTAAGATTTGTCCCACAGTAAAAAATGAAATTTTTATCTACATTTTTAAATAAAGGGCTACCACAGCTCCCAGTTTAATCGCTGAGTTCCAGCAATCATGTCATACTAAGAAAAATGTTATTTCTTGGAGTCCAATTGTCTGTTTTATCTCTTTTATAAGGTCAAAGTATAAAATCAGTTCAATAAAGTCCCACAGTCAATCGTTTAACTGTTAAAAGCGATGAAACCTAATAATATCAGAAAAATATCGCTAAATGCATGTTGGTACGAATATGTGACACAACCGTCGTAACTCACACGGACTGATACCGGCAAAAAGTCAATTAAATGTAGTTTTTGAAGCTGTCTCTATTTTTGGAGCGTGTGCTAGCGGTTAGGAATGGTCCCACAGTAAAAAATGACTTATTTATCTAATTTTTTGAATAAAGCAATAACACAGCGTCCAGTATAATTGCTGAGTTACAGCAATCATTTCATATTAAGAAGAACGTTACTTCTTGGAGTCCAGTTGTCTCATTATAACATTTAAAAGGTCAAAGTCTAAAATCAGTTCAATTAAGTCCCACAGACAATTGTTTCACAGTTAAAAGCGACGCAACCTCGTAATATCAGAAACATATCGCTAAATACATATTGGTACGAATATGTGACGCAATCGTTGTAATTCATCCGGACTGATACCGTTAGAAAGTCAATGAAATATAGTTTTTGAATCTGTCTCTATTTATTTGGCGGGTGCTAATGCCTAGGATTTGTCCCACAGTAAAAAATAACTTTTTTCTTAACATTTTTAAATAAAGCGCTACCAGAGCGCCCAGTGTAATTGCTTAGTTCCAGCAATCATGTCAAATTAAGAAAAATGTTATTTTTTGGAGTCCAATTGTCTCATTATAACATTAGTAAGGTCACAGTCCAAAATCAGTTCAATAAAGTCCCACAGTCAATCGTTTCACTGTTAAAAGCGATGAAACCTAATAGTAACAGAAAAATATCGCTAAATGCATGTTGGTACGAATATGTGACACAACCGTCGTAACTCACACGGACTGATACCGGCAAAAAGTCAATTAAATGTAGTTTTTGAAGCTGTCTCTATTTTTGGAGCGTGTGCTAGCGGTTAGGAATGGTCCCACAGTAAAAAATGACTTATTTATCTAATTTTTTGAATAAAGCAATAACACAGCGTCCAGTATAATTGCTGAGTTACAGCAATCATTTCATATTAAGAAGAACGTTACTTCTTGGAGTCCAGTTGTCTCATTATAACATTTAAAAGGTCAAAGTCTAAAATCAGTTCAATTAAGTCCCACAGACAATTGTTTCACAGTTAAAAGCGACGCAACCTCGTAATATCAGAAACATATCGCTAAATACATATTGGTACGAATATGTGACGCAATCGTTGTAATTCATCCGGACTGATACCGTTAGAAAGTCAATGAAATATAGTTTTTGAATCTGTCTCTATTTCTTTGGCGGGTGCTAATGCCTAGGATTTGTCCCACAGTAAAAAATAACTTTTTTCTCAACATTTTTAAATAAAGCGCTACCAGAGCGCCCAGTGTAATTGCTTAGTTCCAGCAATCATGTCAAATTAAGAAAAATGTTATTTTTTGGAGTCCAATTGTCTCATTATAACATTAGTAAGGTCACAGTCCAAAATCAGTTCAATAAAGACCCACAGTCAATCGTTTCACTGTTAAAAGCGATAAAACCTAATAGTAACAGAAAAATATCGCTAAATGCATGTTGGTACAAATATGTGACGCAACCGTCGTAACTCACACGGACTGATACCGTTAGAAAGTCAATTAAATGTAGTTTTTGAAACTGTCTCTATTTCTTCAGCGCGCGCTAGCGGTTCGGATTGGTCCCACAGTACAAAATGACTTATTTATCTGATTTTTTGAATAAAGCCATAACACAGCGTCCAGTATAATTGCTGAGTTACAGCAATCATTTCATATTAAGAAGAACGTTACTTCTTGGAGTCCAATTGTCTTATTATAACATTTAAAATGTCAATGTCTAAAATAAGTTCAATTTAGTCCCACAGACTCTTGTTCCACATTTAAAAGCGACGCAACCTAGTAATATCAGAAACATATCGCTAAATAGACGTCAGTACGAATATGTGACGCAATCGTTGTAGTTTTTCCGGACTGATAACGTTAGAAAGTCAATGTAATATAGTCTTTGAAATTGTCTCAATTTTTTTAGCGCTTGCTAACGGCTAGGATTGGTCCCACAGTAAAAAATGAAATTTTTATCTAAATATTTAAATGAAGCGCTACCACAGCGCCCAGTGTAATCGCTGAGTTCCAGCAATCATGTCAAACTAAGAAAAATGTTATTTCTTGGAGTCCAATTGTCTCTTTTATCAATTTTATAAGGTCAAAGTCCAAAATCAGTTCAATAAAGTCCCACAGTCAATCGTTTCACTGTTAAAAGCGATGAAACCTAATAATATCAGAAGAATTTCGGTAAATGCATGTTGGTACGAATATGTGACGCAACCATCGTAACTCACACGGACTGATACCGGCAGAAAGTCAATTAAATGTAGTTTTTGAACCTGTCTCTATTTTTGGAGCGCGTGCTAGCGGTTAGGATTGGTCCGACAGTAAAAAATGACTTATTTATCTAATTTTTTGAATAAAGCAATAACACAGCGTCCAGTATAATTGCTGAGTTACAGCAATCATGTCAAACTAAGAAAAATGTTATTTCTTGGAGTCCAACTGTCTCATTTATCACATTTATAAGGTCAAAGTCCAAAATCAGTTCAATTAAGTTCCACAGCCAATTGTTTCACATTTAAAAGCGACGCAACCTAGTAATATCAGAAACATATCGCTAAATACATGTTGGTACGAATATGTGACGCAATCGTTGTAATTTATCCGGACTGATACCGATATAAAGTCAATGAAATGTAGTTTTTGAAACTGTCTCTATTTCTTCAGCGCGCGCTAGCGGTTACGATTGGACCCACAGTACAAAATGACTTATTTATCTACTTTTTTCAATAAAGCAATACCACAGCGTCCAGTATAATTGCTGAGTTACAGCAATCATTTGATCTTAAGAAGAACGTTACTTCGTTCAGTCCAGTTGTCTCATTATAACATTTAAAAGGTCAAAGTCTAAAATCAGTTCAATTAAGTCCCACAGACAATTGTTTTACAGTTAAAAGCGACGCAACCTAGTAATATCAGAAACATATCGCTAAATACATGTTGGTACGAATATGTGACGCAATCGTTGTAATTCATCCGGACCGATACCGGTAGAAAGTCAATGAAATATAGTTTTTGAAACTGTCTCTATTTCTTTGACGGGTGCTAACGGCTAGGATTTGTCCCACAGTAAAAAATAAATTTTTTATCTACTTTTTTAAATAAAGCGCTACCAGAGCGCCCAGTGTAATTGCTTAGTTCCAGCAATCATGTCAAATTAAGAAAAATGTTATTTCTTGGAGTCCAACTGTCTGATTTATCACATTTATAAGGTCAAAGTCCAAAATCAGTTCAATTAAGTTCCACACCCAATTGTTTCACATTTAAAAGCGATGAAACCTAATAATATCAGAAAAATATCGCTAAATGCATGTTGGTACGAATATGTGACGCAACCGTCGTAACTCACACGGACTGATACCGGCAGAAAGTCAATGAAATATAGTTTTTGAAACTGTCTCTATTTCTTTGGCGGGTGCTAACGGCTAGGATTTGTCCCACAGTAAAAAATAACTTTTTTATCTACATTTTTAAATAAAGCGCTACCAGAGCGCCCAGTGTAATTGCTTAGTTCCAGCAATCATGTCAAATTAAGAAAAATGTTATTTTTTGGAGTCCAATTGTCTCATTATAATATTAGTAAGGTCACAGTCCAAAATCAGTTCAATAAAGTCCTAAAGTCAATTGTTTCACTGTTAAAAGCGATGAAACCTAGTAATATCAGAAACATATCGCTAAATAGATGTTGGTCAAATATGTGAAGCAATCGTTGTAGTTTATCCGGACTGATACCGTTAGAAAGTCAATGAAATATAGTTTTTGAAACTGTCTCTATTTCTTGGGCGCGTGCTAACGGCTAAGACTTGTCCCACAGTAAAAAATGAAATTTTTATCTACATTTTTAAATAAAGCGCTACCACAGCTCCCAGTTTAATCGCTGAGTTCTAGCAATCATGTCAAACTAAGGAAAATGTTATTTCTTGGAGTCCAATTGTCTGTTTTATCACTTTTATAAGGTCAAAGTATAAAATCAGTTCAATAAAGTCCCACATTCAATCGTTTAACTGTTAAAAGCAATGAAACCTAATAATATCAGAAAAATATCGCTAAATGCATGTTGCTACGAATATGTGACGCAACCGTCGTAACTCACACGGACTGATACCGACAAAAAGTCAATTAAATGTAGTTTTTGAAGCTGTCTCTATTTTTGGAGCGCGTGCTAGCGGTTAGGATTGGTCCCACAGTAAAAAATGACTTATTTATCTATTTTTTTGAATAAAGCAATAACACAGCGTCCAGTATAATTGCTGAGTTACAGCAATCATTTCATATTAAGAAGAACGTTACTTCTTGGAGTCCAGTTGTCTCATTATCACATTTATTAGGTGAAATTGGTCCCACAGTAAAAAATGAATTTTTTATCTACATTTTTATATAAAGCACTACCACAGCTCCCAGTTTAATCGCTGAGTTCCAGCAATCATGTCAATCTAAGAAAAATGTTACTTCTTGGAGTCCAACTGTCTCATTTATCACATTTATAAGGTCAAAGTCCAAAATCAGTTCAATAAAGTCCCACAGTCAATCGTTTCACTGTTAAAAGCGATGAAACCTAATAATATCAGAAAAATATCGCTAAATGCATGTTGGTACTAACATGTGACGCAACCGTCGTAACTCACACGGACTGATACCGGCAGAAAGTCAATTAAATGTAGTTTTTGAAACTGTCTCTATTTCTTTGGCGGGTGCTAACGACTAGGATTTGTCCCACAGTAAAAAATAACTTTTTTATCTACATTTTTAAATAAAGCGCTACCAGAGCCCCAGTGTAATTGCTTAGTTCCAGCAATCATGTCAAATTAAGAAAAATGTTATTTTTTGGAGTCCAATTGTCTCATTATAACATTAGTAAGATCACAGTCCAAAATCAGTTCAATAAAGTCCTAAAGTCAATTGTTTCACTGTTAAAAGCGATGAAACCTAGTAATATCAGAAACATATCGCTAAACAGATGTTCGTACGAATATGTGACGCAATCGTTGTAGCTTATCCGGACTGATACCGTTAGAAAGTCAATGAAATATAGTTTTTGAAACTGTGTCTATTTCTTTGGCGGGTGCGAACGGCTAGGATTGGTCCCACAGTAAAAAATAACTTTTTTATCTACATTTTTAATAAAGCGCTACCATAGCGCCCAGTGTAATTGCTTAGTTCCAGCAATCATGTCAAATTAAGAAAAATGTTATTTTTTGGAGTCCAATTGTCTCATTATAATATTAGTAAGGTCACAGTCCAAAATCAGTTCAAAAAAGTCCTAAAGTCATTTGTGTCACTGTTAAAAGAGATGAAACCTAGTAATATCAGAAACATATCGTTAAATAGATGTTGGTACAAATATGTGACGCAATTGTTGTAGTTTATCCGGACTGATACCGTTAGAAAGTCAATGAAATATAGTTTTTGAAACTGTCTCTATTTCTTGAGCGCGTGCTAACGGCTAAGACTTGTCCCACAGTAAAAAATGAAATTTTTATCTACATTTTTAAATAAAGCGCTACCACAGCTCCCAGTTTAATCGTCGAGTTTCAGCAATCATGTCAAACTAAGAAAAATGTTATTTCTTGGAGTCCAATTGCTTCTTTTATCACTTTTATAAGGTCAAAGTCTAAAATCAGTTCAATTAAGTCCCACGGACAATTGTTTCACAGTTAAAAGCAATGAAACCTAATAATATCATAAAAATATCGCTAAATGCATGTTGGTACGAATATGTGACGCAACCATCGTAACTCACACGGACTGATACCGGCAGAAAGTTAATTAAATGTAGTTTTTGAAGCTGTCTCTATTTTTGGAGCGCGTGCTAGCGGTTAGGATTGGCCCCACAGTAAAAAATGACTTATTTATCTAATTTTTTGAATAAAGCAATAACACAGCGTCCAGTATAATTGCTGAGTTACAGCAATCATTTCATATTAAGAAGAACGTTACTTCTTGGAGTCCAGTTGTCTCATTATCACATCTATCAGGTGAAATTGGTCCCACAGTAAAAAATTAATTTTTTATCTACATTTTTAAATAAAGCACTACCACAGCTCCCAGTTTAATCGCTGAGTTCCAGCAATCATGTCAAACTAAGAAAAATGTTCTTTCTTGGAGTCCAACTGTCTCATTTATCACATTTATAAGGGCAAAGTCCAAAATCAGTTCAATTAAGTTCCACAGCCAATTGTTTCACAGTTAAAAGCGACGCAACTTAGTAATATCAGAAACATATCGCTAAATACATGTTGGTACGAATATGTGACGCAATCGTTGTAATTCATCCTGACTGATACCGTTAGAAAGTCAATGAAATGTAGTTTTTGAAACTGTCTCTATTTCTTCAGCGCGCGCTAGCGGTTACGATTGGACCCACAGTACAAAATGACTTATTTATCTACTTTTTTCAATAAAGCAATACCACAGCGTCCAGTATAATTGCTGAGTTACAGCAATCATTTGATCTTAAGAAGAACGTTACTTCTTTCAGTCCAGTTGTCTCATTATAACATTTTAAAGGTCAAAGTCTAAAATCAGTTCAATTAAGTCCCACAGACAATTGTTTCACAGTTAAAAGCGACGCAACCTAGTAATATCAGAAACATATCGCTAAATACATGTTGGTACGAATATGTGACGCAATCGTTGTAATTCATCCGGACCGATACCGGTAGAAAGTCAATGAAATATAGTTTTTGAAACTGTCTCTATTTCTTTGACGGGTGCTAACGGCTAGGATTTGTCCCACAGTAAAAAATAAATTTTTTATCTACATTTTTAAATAAAGCGCTACCAGAGCGCCCAGTGTAATTGCTTAGTTCCAGCAATCATGTCAAATTAAGAAAAATGTTATTTCTTGGAGTCCAACTGTCTGATTTATCACATTTATAAGGTCAATGTCCAAAATCAGTTCAATTAAGTTCCACACCCAATTGTTTCACATTTAAAAGCGATGAAACCTAATAATATCAGAAAAATATAGCTAAATGCATGTTGGTACGAATATGTGACGCAACCGTCGTAACTCACACGGACTGATACCGGCAGAAAGTCAATGAAATATAGTTTTTGAAACTGTCTCTATTTCTTTGGCGGGTGCTAACGGCTAGGATTTGTCCCACAGTAAAAAATAACTTTTTTATCTACATTTTTAAATAAAGCGCTACCAGAGCGCCCAGTGTAATTGCTTAGTTCCAGCAATCATGTCAAATTAAGAAAAATGTTATTTTTTGGAGTCCAATTGTCTCATTATAATATTAGTAAGGTAACAGTCCAAAATCAGTTCAATAAAGTCCTAAAGTCAATTGTTTCACTGTTAAAAGCGATGAAACCTAGTAATATCAGAAACATATCGCTAAATAGATGTTGGTCAAATATGTGAAGCAATCGTTGTAGTTTATCCGGACTGATACCGTTAGAAAGTCAATGAAATATAGTTTTTGAAACTGTCTCTATTTCTTGGGCGCGTGCTAACGGCTAAGACTTGTCCCACAGTAAAAAATGAAATTTTTATCTACATTTTTAAATAAAGCGCTACCACAGCTCCCAGTTTAATCGCTGAGTTCTAGCAATCATGTCAAAATAAGGAAAATGTTATTTCTTGGAGTCCAATTGTCTGTTTTGTCACTTTTATAAGGTCAAAGTATAAAATCAGTTCAATAAAGTCCCACAGTCAATCGTTTAACTGTTAAAAGCAATGAAACCTAATAATATCAGAAAAATATCGCTAAATGCATGTTGCTACGAATATGTGACGCAACCGTCGTAACTCACACGGACTGATACCGGCAAAAAGTCAATTAAATGTAGTTTTTGAAGCTGTCTCTATTTTTGGAGCGCGTGCTAGCGGTTAGGATTGGTCCCACAGTAAAAAATGACTTATTTATCTATTTTTTTGAATAAAGCAATAACACAGCGTCCAGTATAATTGCTGAGTTACAGCAATCATTTCATATTAAGAAGAACGTTACTTCTTGGAGTCCAGTTGTCTCATTATCACATTTATTAGGTGAAATTGGTCCCACAGTAAAAAATGAATTTTTTATCTACATTTTTATATAAAGCACTACCACAGCTCCCAGTTTAATCGCTGAGTTCCAGCAATCATGTCAATCTAAGAAAAATGTTACTTCTTGGAGTCCAACTGTCTCATTTATCACATTTATAAGGTCAAAGTCCAAAATCAGTTCAATAAAGTCCCTCAGTCAATCGTTTCACTGTTAAAAGCGATGAAACCTAATAATATCAGAAAAATATCGCTAAATGCATGTTGGTACTAACATGTGACGCAACCGTCGTAACTCACACGGACTGATACCGGCAGAAAGTCAATTAAATGTAGTTTTTGAAACTGTCTCTATTTCTTTGGCGGGTGCTAACGACTAGGATTTGTCCCACAGTAAAAAATAACTTTTTTATCTACATTTTTAAATAAAGCGCTACCAGAGCGCCCAGTGTAATTGCTTAGTTCCAGCAATCATGTCAAATTAAGAAAAATGTTATTTTTTGCAGTCCAATTGTCTCATTATAACATTAGTAAGATCACAGTCCAAAATCAGTTCAATAAAGTCCTAAAGTCAATTGTTTCACTGTTAAAAGCGATGAAACCTAGTAATATCAGAAACATATCGCTAAATAGATGTTCGTACGAATATGTGACGCAATCGTTGTAGCTTATCCGGACTGATACCGTTAGAAAGTCAATGAAATATAGTTTTTGAAACTGTGTCTATTTCTTTGGCGGGTGCGAACGGCTAGGATTGGTCCCACAGTAAAAAATAACTTTTTTATCTACATTTTTAATAAAGCGCTACCATAGCGCCCAGTGTGATTGCTTAGTTCCAGCAATCATGTCAAATTAAGAAAAATGTTATTTTTTGGAGTCCAATTGTCTCATTTATCACATTTATAAGGTCAAAGTCTAAAATTAGTTCAATTAAGTCCCACAGTCAATTGTTTCACAGTTAAAAGCGACACAACCTAGTAATATCTGAAACATCTCGTAAACAGATGTTGGTACAAATATGTGACGCAATTGTTGTAGTTTATCCGGACTGATACCGTTAGAAAGTCAATGAAATATAGTTTTTGAAACTGTCTCTATTTCTTGAGCGCGTGCTAACGGCTAAGACTTGTCCCACAGTAAAAAATGAAATTTTTATCTACATTTTTAAATAAAGCGCTACCACAGCTCCCAGTTTAATCGTTGAGTTCCAGCAATCATGTCAAACTAAGAAAAATGTTATTTCTTGGAGTCCAATTGCTTCTTTTATCACTTTTATAAGGTCAAAGTCTAAAATCAGTTCAATTAAGTCCCACAGACAATTGTTTCACAGTTAAAAGCAATGAAACCTAATAATATCATAAAAATATTGCTAAATGCATGTTGGTACGAATATGTGACGCAACCATCGTAACTCACACGGACTGATACCGGCAGAAAGTTAATTAAATGTAGTTTTTGAAGCTGTCTCTATTTTTGGAGCGCGTGCTAGCGGTTAGGATTGGCCCCACAGTAAAAAATGACTTATTTATCTAATTTTTTGAATAAAGCAATAACACAGCGTCCAGTATAATTGCTGAGTTACAGCAATCATTTCATATTAAGAAGAACGTTACTTCTTGGAGTCCAGTTGTCTCATTATCACATTTATCAGGTGAAATTGGTCCCACAGTAAAAAATTAATTTTTTATCTACATTTTTAAATAAAGCACTACCACAGCTCCCAGTTTAATCGCTGAGTTCCAGCAATCATGTCAAACTAAGAAAAATGTTCTTTCTTGGAGTCCAACTGTCTCATTTATCACATTTATAAGGGCAAAGTCCAAAATCAGTTCAATTAAGTTCCACAGCCAATTGTTTCACAGTTAAAAGCGACGCAACTTAGTAATATCAGAAACATATCGCTAAATACATGTTGGTACGAATATGTGACGCAATCGTTGTAATTCATCCTGACTGATACCGTTAGAAAGTCAATGAAATGTAGTTTTTGAAACTGTCTCTATTTCTTCAGCGCGCGCTAGCGGTTACGATTGGACCCACAGTACAAAATGACTTATTTATCTATTTTGTTCAATAAAGCAATGCCACAGCGTCCAGTATAATTGCTGAGTTACAGCAATCATTTGATCTTAAGAAGAACGTTACTTCTTTGAGTCCAGTTGTCTCATTATAACATTTAAGAGGTCAAAGTCTAAAATCAGTTCAATTAAGTCCCACAGACAATTGTTTCACAGTTAAAAGCGATGCAACTTAGTAATATCAGAAACATATCGCTAAATACATGTTGGTACGAATATGTGACGCAATCGTTGTAATTCATCCTGACTGATACCGTTAGAAAGTCAATGAAATATAGTTTTTGAAACTGTCTCTATTTCTTTGGCAGGTTCTAACGGCTAGGATTTGTCCCACAGTAAAAAATAACTTTTTTATCTACATTTTTAAATAAAGCGCTACCAGAGCGCCAAGTGTAATTGCTTTGTTCCAGCAATTATGTCAAATTAAGAAAAATGTTATTTTTTGGAGTCCAATTGTCTCATTATAACATTAGTAAGGTCACAGTCCAAAATCAGTTCAATAAAGTCCTAAAGTCAATTGTTTCACTGTTAAAAGCGATGAAACCTAGTAATATCAGAAACATATCGCTGAATAGATGTTGGTACGAACATGTGACGCAATCGTTGAAATTCATCCGTACTGATACCGTTAGAAAGTCAATGAAATATAGTTTTTGAAACTGTCTCTATTTCTTTGGCGGGTGCTAACGGCTAGGATTTGTCCCACAGTAAAAAATAATTTTTTTATCTACGATTTTAAATAAAGCGCTACCATAATTGCTTAGTTCCAGCAATCATGGAAAATTAAGAAAAATGTTATTTTTTGGAGTCCTATTGTCTCATTATAACATTAGTAAGGTCACAGTCCAAAATCAGTTCAATAAAGTCCCACAGTCAATCGTTTCACTGTTAAAAGCGATCAAACCTAATAGTATCAGAAAAATATCGCTAAATACATGTTGGTACGAATATGTGACGCATTCGTTGTAATTCATACGGACTGATACCGTTAGAAAGTCAATGAAATATAGTTTTTGAAACTGTGTCTATTTTTTGAGCGCGTGTTAACGGCTAGGATTGGTCCCACAGTAAAAAATGAAATTCTTATCCACATTTTTAAATAAAGCGCTACCACAGCTCCCAGTGTAATCGCTGAGTTCAAGCAATCATGGCAAACTAAGAAAAATGTTATTTCTTGGAGTCCAATTGTCTCCTTCATCACATTTATAAGGTCAAAGTCCAAAATCAGTTCAATAAAGTCCCACAGTGAATCGTTTCACTGTTAAAAGCGATGAAACCTAATAATATCAGAAAAATATCGCTAAATGCATGTTGATACGAATATGTGACGCAACCGTCGTAACTCACACGGACTGATACCGTTAGAAAGTCAATTAAATGTAGTTTTTGAAACTGTCTCTATTTCTTCAGTGCGCGCTAGCGGTTTGGATTGGTCCCACAGTACACAATGCCTTATTTATCTAATTTTTTGAATAAAGCAATAACACAGCGTCCAGTATAATTGCTGAGTTACAACAATCATTTCATATTAAGAAGAACGTTACTTCTTGGAGTCCAATTGTCTTATTATAACATTTAAAATGTCAAAGTCCAAAATCAGTTCAATTAAGTTCCACAGCCAATTGTTTCACAGTTAAAAGCGACGCAACTTAGTAATATCAGAAACATATCGCTAAATACATGTTGGTACGAATATGTGACGCAATCGTTGTAATTCATCCTGACTGATACCGTTAGAAAGTCAATGAAATGTAGTTTTTGAAACTGTCTCTATTTCTTCAGCGCGCGCTAGCGGTTACGATTGGACCCACAGTACAAAATGACTTATTTATCTATTTTGTTCAATAAAGCAATGCCACAGCGTCCAGTATAATTGCTGAGTTACAGCAATCATTTGATCTTAAGAAGAACGTTACTTCTTTGAGTCCAGTTGTCTCATTATAACATTTAAGAGGTCAAAGTCTAAAATCAGTTCAATTAAGTCCCACAGACAATTGTTTCACAGTTAAAAGCGACGCAACTTAGTAATATCAGAAACATATCGCTAAATACATGTTGGTACGAATATGTGACGCAATCGTTGTAATTCATCCTGACTGATACCGTTAGAAAGTCAATGAAATATAGTTTTTGAAACTGTCTCTATTTCTTTGGCAGGTTCTAACGGCTAGGATTTGTCCCACAGTAAAAAATAACTCTTTTATCTACATTTTTAAATAAAGCGCTACCAGAGCGCCAAGTGTAATTGCTTTGTTCCAGCAATTATGTCAAATTAAGAAAAATGTTATTTTTTGGAGTCCAATTGTCTCATTATAACATTAGTAAGGTCACAGTCCAAAATCAGTTCAATAAAGTCCTAAAGTCAATTGTTTCACTGTTAAAAGCGATGAAACCTAGTAATATCAGAAACATATCGCTGAATAGATGTTGGTACGAACATGTGACGCAATCGTTGAAATTCATCCGTACTGATACCGTTAGAAAGTCAATGAAATATAGTTTTTGAAACTGTCTCTATTTCTTTGGCGGGTGCTAACGGCTAGGATTTGTCCCACAGTAAAAAATAATTTTTTTATCTACGATTTTAAATAAAGCGCTACCATAATTGCTTAGTTCCAGCAATCATGGAAAATTAAGAAAAATGTTATTTTTTGGGGTCCTATTGTCTCATTATAACATTAGTAAGGTCACAGTCCAAAATCAGTTCAATAAAGTCCCACAGTCAATCGTTTCACTGTTAAAAGCGATCAAACCTAATAGTATCAGAAAAATATCGCTAAATACATGTTGGTACGAATATGTGACGCATTCGTTGTAATTCATACGGACTGATACCGTTAGAAAGTCAATGAAATATAGTTTTTGAAACTGTGTCTATTTTTTGAGCGCGTGTTAACGGCTAGGATTGGTCCCACAGTAAAAAATGAAATTCTTATCCACATTTTTAAATAAAGCGCTACCACAGCTCCCAGTGTAATCGCTGAGTTCAAGCAATCATGGCAAACTAAGAAAAATGTTATTTCTTGGAGTCCAATTGTCTCCTTCATCACATTTATAAGGTCAAAGTCCAAAATCAGTTCAATAAAGTCCCACAGTGAATCGTTTCACTGTTAAAAGCGATGAAACCTAATAATATCAGAAAAATATCGCTAAATGCATGTTGATACGAATATGTGACGCAACCGTCGTAACTCACACGGACTGATACCGTTAGAAAGTCAATTAAATGTAGTTTTTGAAACTGTCTCTATTTCTTCAGTGCGCGCTAGCGGTTTGGATTGGTCCCACAGTACACAATGCCTTATTTATCTAATTTTTTGAATAAAGCAATAACACAGCGTCCAGTATAATTGCTGAGTTACAACAATCATTTCATATTAAGAAGAACGTTACTTCTTGGAGTCCAATTGTCTTATTATAACATTTAAAATGTCAAAGTCTAAAATAAGTTCAATTAAGTCCCACAGACAGTTGTTTCACATTTAAAAGCGACGCAACCTAGTAATATCAGAAACATATCGCTAAATAGATGTCAGTACGAATATATGACGCAATCGTTGTAGTTTATCCGGACTGATAACGTTAGAAAGTCAATGTAATATAGTCTTTGAAATTGTCTCATTTTTTTTAGCGCTTGCTAACGGCTAGGATTGGTCCCACAGTAAAAAATGACTTATTTATCTAATTTTTTGAATAAAGCAATAACACAGCGTCCAGTATAATTGCTGAGTTACAGCAATCATTTCATATTAAGAAGAACGTTACTCCTTGGATTCCAGTTGTCTCATTATCACATTTATCAGGTGAAATTGGTCCCACAGTAAAAAATGAATTTTTTATCTACATTTTTAAATAAAGCACTACCACAGCTCCCAGTTTAACCGCTTAGTTCGAGCAATCATGTCAAACTAAGAAAAATGTTATTTCTTGGAGTCCAACTGTCTCATTTATCACATTTATAAGGTCAAAGTCCAAAATTAGTTCAATTAAGTTCCACAGCCAATTGTTTCACATTTAAAAGCGACGCAACCTAGTAATATCAGAACCATATCGCTAAATACATGTTGGTACGAATATGTGGTAATTTATCCGGACTGATACCGATAAAAAGTCAATGAAATGTAGTTTTTGAAACTGTCTCTATTTCTTCAGCGCGCTAGCGGTTACGATTGAACCCACAGTACAAAATGACTTATTTCTCTACTTTTTTCAATAAAGTAATCCCACAGCGTCCAGTATAATTGCTGAGTTACAGCAATCATTCGATCTTAAGAAGAACGTTACTTCTTTGAGTCCAGTTGTCTCATTATAACATTTAAAAGGTCAAAGTCTAAAGTCAGTTCAATTAAGTCCTACAGACAATTGTTTCACAGTTAAAAGCGAAGCAACCTAGTAATATCAGAAACATCTCGCTAAATACATGTTGGTACGAATATGTGACGCAATTGTTGTAATTCATCCGGACTGATACCGTTAGAAAGTCAATGAAATATAGTTTTTGAAACTGTCTCTATTTCTTCAGCACGTGCTAACGGCTAGGATTGGTCTCACAGTAAAAAATGACTTATTTATCTGGATTTTTAAATAAAGCTCTACCACAGCGCCTAGTTTATTCGCTGAGTTCCAGCAATAATGTCAAATTAAGAAGAATGTTATTTTTTGGAGTCCAATTGTCTCATTATAACATTTAAAAGGTCAAAGTCTAAAATCAGTTCAATTAAGTCCCACAGACAATTGTTTCACAGTTAAAAGCGACGCAACCTAGTAATATCAGAAACATATCGCTAAATACATGTTGGTACGAATATGTGACGCAATCGTTGTAATTTACCGTACTGATACCGTTAGAAAGTCAATGAAATATAGTTTTTGAAACTGTCTATATTTCTTTGGCGGGTGCTAACAACTAGATTGGTCCCACAGTAAAAAATGACTTATTTATCTACATTTTTAAGTAAAGCGCTAGCAGAGCGCCCAGTGTAATTGCTTAGTTCCAGCAATCATGTCAAATTAAGAAAAATGTTGTTTTTTGGAGTCCAATTATCTCATTATAACACTAATAAGGTCACAGTCCAAAATCAGTTCAATTAAGTCCCACAGACAATTGTTTCACATTGTAAAGCGACGCAACCTAGTAATATCAGAAACATATCGCTAAATACATGTTGGTACGAATATGTGACGCAATCGTTGTAATTCATCCGTACTGATACCGTTAGAAAGTCAATGAAATATAGTTTTTGAAACTGTCTCTATTTCTTTGGCGGGTGCTAACAACTAGATTGGTCCCACAGTAAAAAATGACTTATTTATCTACATTTTTAAGTAAAGCGCTAGCAGAGCGCCCAGTGTAATTGCTTAGTTCCAGCAATCATGTCAAATTAAGAAAAATGTTGTTTTTTGGAGTCCAATTATCTCATTATAACATTAATAATGTCACAGTCCAAAATCAGTTCAATAAAGTCCTACAGTCAATTGTTTCACAGTTAAAAGCGATGAAACCTAGTAATATCAGAAAAATATCGCTAAATGCATGTCGGGTACGAATATGTGACGCAACCGTTGTAACTCAAACGGACTGATACCGTTAGAAAGTCAATGTAAAATAGTCTTTGAAATTGTCTCAATTTCTTTAGCGCCTGCTAACGGCTAGGATTGGTCCCACAGTAAAAAATGACTTATTTATCTAAATATTTAAATGAAGCGCTGCCACAGCGCCCAGTGTAATCGCTGAATTCCAGCAATCTTGTCAAACTAAGAAGAATGTTATTTCTTGGAGTCCAACTGTCTCTTTTATCACATTTATAAGGTCAAAGTCCAAAATCTGTTCAATTAAGTCCCACAGTCAATTGTTTCCCAGTTAAAAGCGACGCAACCTAGTAATATCAGAAACATATCGCTAAACAGATGTTCGTACGAATATGTGACGCAATCGTTGTAATTCATACCGACTGATACCGTTAGAAAGTCAATGAAATATAGTTTTTGAAACTGTCTCTATTTCTTGAGCGCGTGCTAACGGCTAGGATTGGTCCCACAGTACAAAATGAATTTTTTATCTACATTTTTAAATAAAGCGCTACCACAGCTTCCTGTGTAATCGCTGAGTTCCAGCAATCATGTCAAACTAAGAAAAAGGTTATTTCTTGGAGTCCAATTGTCTCTTTTATCACATTTATAAGGTCAAAGTCCAAAATCAGCTCAATAAAGTGCCACAGTCAACCGTTTCACTGTTAAAAGCGATGAAACCTAATAATATCAGAAAAATATCGCTAAATGCATGTTGGTATGAAAATGTGACGCAACCGTCGTAACTCACACGGACTGATACCGTTAGAAAATCAATTAAATGTAATTTTTGAAACTGTCTGTATTTTTGAAGCGCGTGCTAAAGGCTAGGATTGGTCCCACAGTAAAGAATGAAATTTTTATCTACATTTTCAAATGAAGCGCTACCAGAGCGACCAGTGTAATCGCGGAATTCCAGCAATCTTGTCAAATTAAGAAGAATGTTATTTCTTGGAGTCCAACTGTCTCATTTATCACATTTATAAGGTCAAAGTCCAAAATCTGTTCAATTAAGTCCCACAGTCAATTGTTTCACAGTCAAAAGCGACGCAACCTAGTAATATCAGAAACATATCGCTAAATACATGTTGGTACGAATATGTGACGCAATCGTTGTAATTCATCCGTACTAATACCGTTAGAAAGTCAATGAAATATAGTTTTTGAAACTGTCTCTATTTCTTTGGCGGGTGCTAACAACTAGATTGGTCCCACAGTAAAAAATGACTTATTTATCTACATTTTTAAATAAAGCGCTAGCAGAGCGCCCAGTGTAATTGCTTAGTTCCAGCAATCATGTCAAACTAAGAAAAATGTTATTTCTTGGAGTCCAATTGTCTCTTTTATCACATTTATAAGGTCAAAGTCCAAAATCAGTTCAATAAAGTCCCACAGTCAATTGTTTCACTGTTAAAAGCGATGAAACCTAATAATATCAGAAAAATATCGCTAAATGCATCTTGGTATGAATATGTGACGCAACCGTCGTAACTCACACGGACTGATACCGTTAGAAAGTCAATTAAATGTAATTTTTGAAACTGTCTGTATTTTTGAAGCGCGTGCTAACGGCTAGGATTGGTTCCACAGTAAAGAATGAATTTTTTATCTACATTTTCAAATAAAGCGCTACCAGAGCGACCAGTGTAATCGCTGAATTCCAGCAATCTTGTCAAATTAAGAAGAATGTTATTTCTTGGAGTCCAACTGTCTCATTTATCACATTTATACGGTCAAAGCCCAAAATCTGTTCAATTAAGTCCCACAGTCAATTGTTTCACAATTAAAAGCGACGCAACCTAGTAATATCAGAAACATATCGCTAAACAGATGTTCGTACGAATATGTGACGCAATCGTTGTAATTCATAGGGACTGATACCGTTAGAAAGTTATTGAAATATAGTTTTTGAAACTGTCTCTATTTCTTGAGCGCGTGCTAACGGCTAGGATTGGTCCCACAGTACAAAATGTATTTTTTATCTACATTTTTAAATAAAGCGCTACAACAGCTCCCAGTGTAATCGCTGAGTTCCAGCAATCATGTCAAACTAAGAAAAATGTTATTTCTTGGAGTCCAATTGTCTCTTTTATCACATTTATAAGGTTAAAGTCTAAAATCAGTTCAATAAAGTCCCACAGTCAATCGTTTCACTGTTAAAAACGATGAAACCTAATAGTATCAGAAAGACATCGCTAATTGCATGTGGGTACGAATATGTGACGTAAACGTCGTAACTCACACGGACTGATACCGTTAGAAAGTCAATGAAATATAGTTTTTGAAACTGTCTCTATTTCTTTGGCGTGTGCTAACGGCTAGCATTGGTCCCACAGTAAAAAATAACTTATTTATCTACATTTTTAAATAAAGCGCTACCAGAGCGCCCAGTGTAATTGCTTAGTTCCAGCAATCATGTCAAACTAAGAAAAATGTTATTTCTTGGAGTCCAATTGTCTCTTTTATCACATTTATAAGGTCAAAATCCAAAATCTGTTCAATTAAGTCCCACAGACAGTTGTTTCACATTTTAAGGCGACGCAACCTAGTAATATCAGAAACATATCGCTAAATACATGTTGGTACGAATATGTGACGCAATCGTTGTAATTCATCCGGACTGATACCGTTAGAAAGTCAATGAAACATAGTTTTTGAAGCTGTCTCTATTTCTTGAGCGTGAGTTAACGGCTATGATTGGTCCTACAGTACAAAATGAATTTTTTATTTACATTTTTAAATAACGCGCTACCACAGCTCCCAGTGTAACCACTGAGTTCCAGCAATCATGTCAAACTAAGAAAAATGTTATTTCTTGGAATCCAATTGTCTCTTTTATCACATTTATAAGGTCAAAGTCCAAAATCAGCGCAATAAAGTCCCACAGTCAATCGTTTCACTGTTAAAAGCGATGAAACCTAATAGTATCAGAAAGATATCGCCAATTGCATGTTGGGACGAATATGTGACGCAACCGTCGTAACTCACACGGACTGATACCGTTAGAAAGTCAATTAAATGTAGTTTTTGAAGCTGTCTCTATTTCTTGAGCGCGTGCTAACGGCTAGGATTGGTCCCACAGTAAAAAATGAAATTTTTATCTACATTTTTAAATAAAGCGCTACCAAAGTTCCCAGTGTAATCGCTGAGTTCCAGCAATCATGTCAAACTAAGAAAAATGTTATTTCTTGGAGTCAAATTGTCTCTTTTATCACATTTATAACGTCAAAGTCCAAAATCAGTTCAATAAAGTCCCACAGTCAATCGTTTCACTGTTAAAAGCGATGAAACCTAATAATATCAGAAAAATATCGCAAAATGCATGTTGGTACGAATATGTGACGCAACAGTCGTAACTCACACGGACTGATACCGTTAGAAAATCAATTAAATGTAGTTTTTGAAGCTGTCTCTATTTCTTGAGCGCGTGCTAACGGCTAGGATTGGTCCCACAGTAAAAATGAAATTTTTATCTACATTTTTAAATAAAGCGCTACCAAAGCTCCCAGTGTAATCGCTGAGTTCCAGGAATCATGTCAAACTAAGAAAAATGTTATTTCTTGGAGTCAAATTGTCTCTTTTATCACATTTATAACGTCAAAGTCCAAAATCACTTCAATAAAGTCCCACAGTCAATCGTTTCACTGTTAAAAGCGATGAAACCTAATAATATCAGAAAAATAATGCTAAATACATGTTGGTACGAATATGTGACGCAACCGTCGTAACTCACACGGACTGATACCGTTAGAAAGTCAATTAAATGTAGTTTTTGAAACTATCTGTATTTTTGGAGCGCGTGCTAACGGCTAGGATTGGTCCCACAGTACAAAATGTATTTTTTATCTACATTTTTAAATAAAGCGCTACAACAGCTCCCAGTGTAATCGCTGAGTTCCAGCAATCATGTCAAACTAAGAAAAATGTTATTTCTTGGAGTCCAATTGTCTCTTCTATCACAATTATAAAGTCAAAGTCCAAAATCAGTTCAATATAATCCCACAGTCAATCGTTTCACTGTTAAAAGCGATGAAACCTAATAATATCAGAAAAATATCGCTAAATGCATGTTGGTATGAATATGTGACGCAAACGTCGTAACTCACACGGACTGATACTGTTAGAAAGTCAATTAAATGTAGTTTTTGAAGCTGTCTCTATTTTTGGAGCGCGTGCTAACGGCTAGGAATGGTCCCACAGTAAAAAATGATTTTTTTATCTACACATTCAAATAAAGCGGTACCAGAGCGCCCAGTGTAATCGCTTAGTTCCAGCAATCATGTCAAATTAAGAAGAATGTTATTTTTTGGAGTCCAATTGTCTCATCATAACATTTATAAGGTCACAGTCCAAAATCAGTTCAATAAAATCCTACAGTCAATTGTTTCACAGTTAAAAGCGACGCAACATAGTAATATCAGAAACATATCGCTAAACAGATGCTCGTACGAATATGTGACGCAATCGTTGTAATTCATACGGACTGATACCGTTAGAAAGTCAATGGAATATAGTTTCTGAAACTGTCTCTATTCCTTGAGCGCGAGCTAACGGCTAGGAACGGTCCCACAGTAAAAAATGATTTTTTTATCTACATTTTCAAATAAAGCGCTACCACAGCTCCCAGTGTAATTGCTGAGTTCCAGCAATCATGTGAAACTAAGAAAAATGTTATTTCTTGGAGTCCAATTGTCTCTTTTATCACATTTATAAGGTTAAAGTCCAAAATCAGTTCAATAAAGTCCCACAGTCAATCGTTTCACTGTTAAAAACGATGAAACCTAATAGTATCAGAAAGACATCGCTAATTGCATGTGGATACGAATATGTGACGTAAACGTCGTAACTCACACGGACTGATACCGTTAGAAAGTCAATGAAATATAGTTTTTGAAACTGTCTCTATTTCTTTGGCGGGTGCTAACGGCTAGGATTGGTCCCACAGTAAAAAATGACTTATTTATCTACATTTTTAAATAAAGCGCTACCAGAGCGCCCGGTGTAATTGCTTAGTTCCAGCAACCATGTCAAATTAAGAAGAATGTTGTTTTTTGGATTCTAATTATCTCAATATAACATTAATAAGGTCACAGTCCAAATGCAGTTCAATAAAGTCCTACAGTCAATTGTTTCACTGTTAAAAGCGATGAAACCTAATAATATCAGAAAAATATCGCTAAATGCATGTCGGTACGAATATGTGAAGCAACCGTTGTATCTCAAACAGACTGATACCGTTAGAAACTTAATGTAATATAGTCTTTGAAATTGTCTCAAATTCTTTAGCGCCTGCTAACGGCTAGGATTGGTCCCACAGTAAAAAATGACTTATTTATCTAAATATTTAAATGAAGCGCTACCACAGCGCCCAGTGTAATCGCTGAATTCCAGCAATCTCGTCAAATTAAGAAGAATGTTATTTCTTGGAGTTCAACTGTCTCATTTATCACATTTATAAGGTCAAAATCCAAAATCTGTTCAATTAAGTCCCACAGTCAATTGTTTCACAGTTAAAAGCGACGCAACCTAGCAATATCATAAACATATCGCTAAATGCATGTTGGGACGAATATGTGACGCAACCGTCGTAACTCACACGGACTGATACCGTTAGAAAGTCAATTAAATGTAGTTTTTGAAGCTTTCTCTATTTCTTGAGCGCGTGCCAACGGCTAGGATTGGTCCCACAGTAAATAATGAAATTTTTATCTACATTTTTAAATAAAGACCTACCAAAGCTCTCAGTGTAATCGCCGAGTTCCAGAAGTCATGTCAAACTAAGAAAAATGTTATTTCTTGGAGACCAATTGTCTGTTTTGTGACATTTATAAGGACAAAGTCCAAAATCAGTTCAATAAAGTCCCACAGTCAATCGTTTCACTGTTAAAAGCGATGAAACCTAATAATATCAGAAAAATATCGCTAAATGCATGTTGGTACGAATATGTGACGCAACAGTCGTAACTCACACGGACTGATACCGTTAGAAAATCAATTAAATGTAGTTTTTGAAGCTCTCTCTATTTCTTGAGCGCGTGCTAACGGCTAGGATTGGTCCCACAGTAAAAATGAAATTTTTATCTACATTTTTAAATAAAGCGCTACCAAAGCTCCCAGTGTAATCGCTGAGTTCCAGGAATCATGTCAAACTAAGAAAAATGTTATTTCTTGGAGTCAAATTGTCTCTTTTATCACATTTATAACGTCAAAGTCCAAAATCTGTTCAATAAAGTCCCACAGTCAATCGTTTCACTGTTAAAAGTGATGAAACCTAATAATATCAGAAAAATATCGCTAAATGCATGTTGGTACGAATATGTGACGCAACAGTCGTAACTCACACGGACTGATACCGTTAGAAAATCAATTAAATGTAGTTTTTGAAGCTGTCTCTATTTCTTGAGCGCGTGCTAACGGCTAGGATTGGTCCCACAGTAAAAATGAAATTTTTATCTACATTTTTAAATAAAGCGCTACCAAAGCTCCCAGTGTAATCGCTGAGTTCCAGGAATCATGTCAAACTAAGAAAAATGTTATTTCTTGGAGTCAAATTGTCTCTTTTATCACATTTATAACGTCAAAGTCCAAAATCACTTCAATAAAGTCCCACAGTCAATCGTTTCACTGTTAAAAGCGATGAAACCTAATAATATCAGAAAAATAATGCTAAATACATGTTGGTACGAATATGTGACGCAACCGTCGTAACTCACACGGACTGATACCGTTAGAAAGTCAATTAAATGTAGTTTTTGAAACTATCTGTATTTTTGGAGCGCGTGCTAACGGCTAGGATTGGTCCCACAGTAAAGTGTGAATTTTTTATCTACATTTTCAAATAAAGCGCTACCAGAGCGCCCAGTGTAATCGCTTAGTTCCAGCAATCATGTCAAATTAAGACGAATGTTATTTCTTGGAGTCCAACTGTCTCATTTATCACATTTATAAGGTCAAAATCCAACATCTGTTCAATTAAGTTCCACAGTCAATTGTTTCACAGTTAAAAGCGACGCAACCTAGTAAAATCATAAAGATATCGCTAAATGCATGTTGGTACGAATATGTGACGCAACCGTCGTAACTCACGCGGACTGATACCGTTAAAAAATCTATTAAATGTAGTTTTTGAAGCTGTCTCTATTTCTTTAGCGCGTGCTAACGGCTAGGATTGGTCCCACAGTAAAAATGAAATTTTTATCTACATTTTTAATTAAAGCGCTACCAAAGCTCCCAGTGTAATCCCTGAGTTCCAGCAATCATGTCACACTAACAAAAATGTAATTTCTAGGAGTCCAATTGTCTCTTTTATCACATTTGTAAGGTCAAAGTCCAAAATCAGTTCAATAAAGTCCCACAGTCAATCGTTTCACTGTTAAAAGCGATGAAACCTAATAATATCAGAAAAATATCGCTAAATGCATCTTGGTAGGAATATGTGCTGCAACCGTCGTAACTCACACGGACTGATACCGTTCGAAAGTCAATTAAATGTAGTTTTTGAAACTGCTTGTATTTCTGGAGCGCGTGCTAACGGCTAGGATTGGTCCAACAGTAAAGAATGAATTTTTCATCTACATTTTCAAATAAAGCGCTATCAGAGCGCCCAGTGTAATCGCTTAGTTCCAGGAATCATGTCAAATTAAGAAGAATGTTATTCTTTGGGGTCCAATTGTCTCATTTATCACATTTATCAGGTCAATGTCTAAAATCAGTTTAATTAAGTCCCACAGACAGTTGTTTCACACTTTAAAGCGACGCAACCAAGTAATATCAGAAACATATCGCTAAATACATGTTGGTACGAATATGTGACGCAACCGTTGTATCTCAAACGAACTGATACCGTTAGAAAGTCAATGTAATATAGTCTTTGAAATTGTCTCAATTTCTTTAGCGCCTGCTAACGGCTAGGATTGGTCCCACAGTAAAAAATGACTTATTTATCTAAATATTTAAATGAAGCGCTACCACAGCGCCCAGTGTAATCGCTGAATTCCAGCAATCTTGTCAATTTAAGAAGAATGTTATTTCTTGGAGTCCAACTGTCTCATTTATCACATTTATAAAGTCAAAATCCAAAATCTGTTCAATTAAGTCCCACAGTCAATTGTTTCACAGTTAAAAGCGACGCAACCTATTAATATCAGAAACATATCGCTAAACAGATGTTCGTACGAATATGTGACGCAATCGTTGTAATTCATACGGCCTGATACCGTTAGAAAGTCAATGAAATATAGTTTTTGAAACTGTCTCAATTTCTTGAGCGCGACCTAACGGCTAGGATTTGTCCCACAGTACAAAATGAATTTTTTATCTACATTTTTAAATAAAGCGCTACGACAGTTCCCAGTGTAATCGATGAGTTCCAGCAATCATGTCAAACTAAGAAAAATGTTATTTCTTGGAGTCCAATTGTCTCTTTTATCACATTAATAATGTCAAAGTCCAAAATCATTCAATAAAGTCCCACAGTCAATCGTTTCACTGTTAAAAGCGATGAAACCTAATAGTATCAGAAAGATATCGCTAAATGCATGTTGGTACGAATATGTGACGCAACCGTCGTAACTCACACGGACTGATACCGTTAGAAAGTCAATGAAATGTAGTTTTTGAAGCTGTCTCTATTTTTGTAGCGCGTGCTAACGGCTAGGATTGGTCCCACACTAAAAAATGACTTATTTATCTACATTTTTAAATGAAGCGCTACCACAGCGCCCAGTGTAATCGCTGAATTCCAGTTTCACAGTTAAAAGCGACACAACCTAGTAATATCAGAAAAATATCCCTAAATGCATGTTGGTACGAATATGTGACACAACTGTCGTAACTCACACGGACTGATACCGTTAGAAAGTCAATGAAATATAGTTTTTGAAACTGTCTCTATTCCTTGTGCGCGAGCTAACGGCTAGGATTGGTCCCACAGTACAAAATGAATTTTTTATCTACATTTTGAAATAAAACGCTACCACAGCTCCCAGTGTAATCGCTGAGTTCCAGCAATCATGTCAAACTAAGAAAAATGTTATTTCTTGGAGTCCAATTGTCTCTTTTATCACATTTATAAGGTCAAAGTCCAAAGTCAGTTTAATAAAGTCCCACAGTCAATCGTTTCACTGTTAAAAGCGATGAAACCTAATAGAATCAGAAAGATATCGCTAAATGCATGTTGGTACAAATATGTGACGCAACCGTCGTAACTCACACGGACTGATACCGTTAGAAAGTCAATTAAATGTAGTTTTTGAAGCTGTCTCTATTTTTGGAGCGCGTGCTAACGGCTAGGAATGGTCCCATAGTAAAAAATGATTTTTTTATCTACATTTTTAAATAAAGCGCTACCACAGCTCCCAGTGTAATCGCTGAGTTCCAGCAATCATGTAAAACTAAGAAAAATGTTATTTCTTGGAGTCCAATTGTCTCATTTATCATATTTATAAGGTCAAAGTTTAAAATCAGTTCAATTAAGTCGCACAGTCAATTGTTTCACA
Source organism: Hydractinia symbiolongicarpus (assembly GCF_029227915.1). NCBI lineage: Eukaryota > Metazoa > Cnidaria > Hydrozoa > Anthoathecata > Hydractiniidae > Hydractinia > Hydractinia symbiolongicarpus. Next base: position 28,176,178 of record NC_079879.1, read on the forward strand.
GTTAAAAGCGACGCAACCTAGTAATATCAGAAACATCTCGTAAACAGATGTTGGTACGAATATGTGACGCAATCGTTGTAATTCATACGGACTGATACCGTTGGAAAGTCAATGAAATATAGTTTTTGAAACTGTCCCTATTTCTTGAGCGCAAGCTAACGGCTAGGAATGGTCCCACAGTAAAAAATGATTTTTTTATCTACATTTTCAAATAAAGCGCTACCGGAGCGCCCAGTGTAATCGCTTAGTTCCAGCAATCATGTCAAATTAAGAAGAATGTTATTTTTTGGAGTCCAATTATCTCATCATAACATTTATAAGGTCACAGTCCAAAATCAGGTCAATAAAGTACTACAGTCAATTGTTTCATTGTTAAAAGCGATGAAACCTAGTAATATCAGAAAAATATCGCTAAATGCATGTTGGTACGAATATGTGACGCAACCGTTGTAATTCAAACGAGCTGATACCGATAGAAAGTCAATAAAATGTAGTTTTTGAAACTGTCTCTATTACTTCAGCGCGCTAGCGGTTAGGATTGGTCCCACAGCAAAAAATGACTTATATATCTAATTTTTTGAATAAAGCAATAATACAGCGTCCAGTGTAATTGCTGAGTTACAGCAATCATTTCATACTAGCTGAATACCCGTGGGGGAATCCACTGAATCTCTCATTAAACCGATGTAAGGGATACCAAACAAAAACATACAACACAGTAATATGAATCTTTAAAAGTCACAATTTGTATTATTCTAGTTTATAACCACTAGAACAAAACGTCCAAAAATATAAATATGTGCAGCAATAAAAAAATAACAATAAAAGAGAAAAAAACCCTGGGATTGAAGTTGCTCACAATCTGCGTTATATTTGTACCCGCTGAAACAGAACAATGTCCAGCAACAAATAAAAATGCAAAAAGTTTAACAAAATCGAAGGTGGCTAACAAATCTGTTAAAACTATATACTTGCTTTGCCATACCCGAAACATAAAAGGGAAAATGGTATACCAGACATTAGAAAAAATCGATAAGTCACACAAATAAGGTTATTGCAAAGTTTCCACAACGTACAGATTCTAATGCATCATACCAAATTAGCTATTTAGTCTATTGCATATAGCAACCTTCCCAATGCGCAAACGTGCAGTGCATGATAACAATGCAGTGTTTTCGAATTGAAGAATCGAATATTATTTTACACGGTAACGTAACAAATGTAAACATTGATTTAACTTTGTTTACATTAAGGTTTATTATAACGACATCAACCACTTCGCAGCGTTAAAAACAGTAACAACGAAAAAATACTTTCTACATTTTATATAAACTCTTCTCTATTATATACACGCTGTATTTTATAAGAATAGCGTTTTTTTTTCCCCGTTTCGGCCTTCATGTTCTTAGCTTTCCCTGGTGTACTTGCCCATTGTTTTGGAGAGAAAAAGGTTCAGTCATACAAATTTTTATATTAAAAGAAACAACCAAGCTTAGACATATTCTTAGGATATTCTGACCCATTGTTTAGAGTATATTCTTACAAAAAATGTTAAATATGTTCAGGCTAAAGACAAAACATATTTAACTTCATATTAAAGGGAAAGTTTAGCTGGAAGCGTGTAAACGACTTAAAAACGTCGCTTTACATTATAGATTCTTATAAAAATTGTGTCAAAAGAAAACGCATTTACGCTCAAGACTCAACAAGGAACTAAAAATTTAAAGGAAAAGCTGAGCTCTGAAAGTCAAAACGGTTAAAAAAAAACGTTACACACCTAAACTTATCTCTTTACCAGATAAACTAAACAACACACCTGCCTTTCTTTGGCTTTCTCAGTTAGCTAGCGTCTCTGGATAAAAGACCAATCAGTTTTTTACTTCGATTATTAAACTTCGCTTCATCCCAAAGAAAACAAATTGAAAATGTATAGCTAGCTACAATTGTCGATACATTTCCAATCAGTTCTCTTTTTGACGTTATATTATCGTACGTCTTTCTTCTTTATAACAAATATTTCTGGCAACAACATAAACTTTTTTTATTCTCGCTCGACATCAACAGTCGCTCTACAATGACAACAGTTTTGTTTACTTCTGTTTTGTTTACTTCTTAGATTCGAATTATCAATGACAACAGTTTTGTTCTTTACTTCTTAGATTCGAATCATCATTCGAATTCGATAGTTTTTTTAAAAGAAAGCAACTTCGGTCCCAGAACACAAAAAAGATAGAAGAAACAAATAAGCGTTAATCTAACCTCGTGATGAGTAAACCTTGTTTGAAATAACTTTTTTCAGGATTGCTTTGAAAAAGAGACAACTTTCTTCGCTTCGGTTTTCATTTTTCAGTTAATAAACTTTGTTTCCGTGAGATACGGCGCGCACATGGTAAACCGGGGGTAAAATTTAATTATTCTATCCCAAACGACCAGCGGGGCTTTTACAACAAAAAAACAAATAAAACCATTTGAAATTAAAATAAAATTTAGTTTTAATGAGTAAGGAAAAAGAGTTTTATTTAAAAAAAAAAATAAGAAAAGAGAATTAAATATTTATATAGTAACCCCCTGATTTGCGTTTTCTTTAACTTGGTAAATTTTAGCGTAACGCCACGTCGTAAGAAAGTGACCTGTGATTTGTGTGACGTGGCCTCACCGTGCGCACACACACACAAGGCGTATTAATATATAGATTAAGAAGAACGTTACTTCTTGGAGTCCAGTTGTCTCATTATCATATTTATAAGGTGAAATTGGTCCCACAGTAACAAATGATTTTTTTATCTACATTTTTAAATAAAGCACTGCCACAGCTCCCAGTTTAATGGGTGAGTTTCAGCAATCATGTCAAACTAAGAAAAATGTGATTTCTTGGAGTCCAATTGTCTCATTTATCATATTTATAAGGTCAAAGTTTAAAATCAGTTCAATTAAGTCGCACAGTCAATTGTTTCACAGTTAAAAGCGACGCAACCTAGTAATATCAGAAACATCTCGTAAACAGATGTTGGTACGAATATGTGACGCAATCGTTGTAATTCATACGGACTGATACCGTTGGAAAGTCAATGAAATATAGTTTTTGAAACTGTCCCTATTTCTTGAGCGCAAGCTAACGGCTAGGAATGGTCCCACAGTAAAAAATGATTTTTTTATCTACATTTTCAAATAAAGCGCTACCGGAGCGCCCAGTGTAATCGCTTAGTTCCAGCAATCATGTCAAATTAAGAAGAATGTTATTTTTTGGAGTCCAATTATCTCATCATAACATTTATAAGGTCACAGTCCAAAATCAGGTCAATAAAGTACTACAGTCAATTGTTTCATTGTTAAAAGCGATGAAACCTAGTAATATCAGAAAAATATCGCTAAATGCATGTTGGTACGAATATGTGACGCAACCGTTGTAATTCAAACGAGCTGATACCGATAGAAAGTCAATAAAATGTAGTTTTTGAAACTGTCTCTATTACTTCAGCGCGCTAGCGGTTAGGATTGGTCCCACAGCAAAAAATGACTTATATATCTAATTTTTTGAATAAAGCAATAATACAGCGTCCAGTGTAATTGCTGAGTTACAGCAATCATTTCATATTAAGAAGAACGTTACTTCTTGGAGTCCAGTTGTCTCATTATCATATTTATAAGGTGAAATTGGTCCCACAGTAACAAATGATTTTTTTATCTACATTTTTAAATAAAGCACTGTCACAGCTCCCAGTTTAATGGGTGAGTTTCAGCAATCATGTCAAACTAAGAAAAATGTGATTTCTTGGATTCCAATTGTCTCACTTATCACATTTATAAGGTCAAAGTCTAAAATTAGTTCAATTAAGTCCCACAGTCAATTGTTTCACAGTTAAAAGCGACACAACCTAGTAATATCTGAAACATCTCGTAAACAGATGTTGGTACGAATATGTGACGCAATCGTTGTAATTCATACGGACTGATACCGTTAGAAAGTCAATGAAATATAGTTTTTGAAACTGTCTCTATTTCTTGAGCGCGTGCTAACGGCTAGGATTGGTCCCACAGTAAAAAATGAAATTTTTATCTACATTTTTAAATAAAGCGCTACCACAGCTCCCAGTGTAATCGCTGAGTTCCAGCAATCAAGTCAAACTAAGAAAAATGTTATTTCTTGGAGTCCAATTGTCTTTTTTATCACATTTATCAGGTCAAAGTCTAAAATCAGTTCAATTAAGTCCCACAGTCAATCGTTTCACTGTCAAAAGTGATGCAACCTAGTAATATCAGAAACATATCGCTAAATAGATGTTGGTACGATAAGGTGACGCAATCATTGTAATTCATCCTGACTGATACCGTTAGAAAGTCAATGAATATAGTTTTTGAAACTGTCTCTATTTCTTTGGCGCGCGCTAACGGCTAGGATTGGTCCCACAGTAAAAAATGACTTATTTATCTACATTTTTAAATAAAGCGCTACCAGAGCGCCCGGTGTAATTGCTTAGTTCCAGCAATCATGTCAAATTAAGAAGAATGTTATTTTTTGGAGTCCAATTGTCTCATTATAACATTAATAAGGTCACAGTTCAAAAGCAGTTCAATAAAGTACTACAGTCAATTGTCTCACTGTTAAAATGAAACCTAGTAATATCAGAAAAATATCGCTAAATGCATGTTGGTACGAATATGTGACGCTACCGTTGTAACTCAAACGAGCCGATACCGATAGAAAGTCAATGAAATGTAGTTTTTGAAGCTGTCTCTATTACTTCAGCGCGCGCTAGCGGTTAGTATTGGTCCACAGTAAAAAATGACTTACTTATCTAATTTTTCGAACAAAGCAATAACACAGCGTCCAGTATAATTGCTGAGTTACAGCTATCATTTCATATTAAGAAGAACGTTACTTCTTGGTGTCCAGTTGTCTCATTATCACATTTATAAGGTGAAATTGGTCCCACGGTAAAAAATGAAATTTTCATCTACATTTTTAAATAAAGCCCTACCACAGCTCCCAATTTAATCGCTGAGTTCCAGCAATCATGTCAAACTAAGAAAAATGTTATTTCTTGGAGTCCAATTGTCTCATTTATCACATTTATAAGGTCAAAATCTAAAATCAGTTCATTTAAGTCCCACAGTCAATTGTTTCACATTTAAAAGCGACACAACCTAGTAATATCAGAAAAATATCGCTAAATGCATGTTGGTACGAATATGTGACGCAACCGTTGTAATTCAAACGAGCTGATACCGATAGAAAGTCAATGAAATGTAGTTTTTGAAACTGTCTCTATTACTTCAGCGCGCTAGCGGTTAGGATTGGTCCCACAGCAAAAAATGACTTATATATCTAATTTTTTGAATAAAGCAATAATACAGCGTCCAGTGTAATTGCTGAGTTACAGCAATCATTTCATATTAAGAAGAACGTTACTTCTTGGAGTCCAGTTGTCTTATTATCACATTTATAAGGTGAAATTGGTCCCACAGTAAAAAATGATTTTTTTATCTACATTTTTAAATAAAGCGCTACCACAGCTCCCAGTGTAATCGCTGAGTTCCAGCAATCATGTCAAACTAAGAAAAATGTTATTTCTTGGAGTCCAATTGTCTCTTTTATCACATTTATAAGGTGAAAGTCTAAAATCAGTTCAATTAAGTCCCACAGTCAATCGTTTCAGTGTTAAAAGCGATGCAACCTAGTAATATCAGAAACATATCGCTAAATAGATGTTGGTACGATAAGGTGACGCAATCGTTGTAATTCATCCTGACTGATACCGTTAGAAAGTCAATGAATATAGTTTTTGAAACTGTCTCTATTTCTTTGGCGCGTGCTAACGGCTAGGATTGGTCCCACAGTAAAAAATGACTTATTTATCTACATTTTTAAATAAAGCGCTCCCAAAGCTCCCAGTGTAATCGCTGAGTTCCAGCAATCATGTCAAACTAAGAAAAATGTTATTTCTTGGAGTCCAATTGTCTCATTTATCACATTTATAAGGTCAAAGTCTAAAATCAGTTCTATTGAGCCCCACAGTCAATCGTTTCACTGTTAAAAGCGATGAAACCTAATAGAATCAGAAAGATATCGCTAAATGCATGTTGGTACAAATATGTGACACAACCGTCGTAACTCATACGGACTGATACCGTTAGAAAGTCAATTAAATGTAGTTTTTGAAGCTGTCTCTATTTTTTGAGCGCGTGCTAACGGATAGGAATGGTCCCATAGTAAAAAATGAAATTTTTATCTACATTTTCAAATAAAGCGCTACCAGAGCGCCCAGTGTAATCGCTTAGTTCCAGGACTCATGTGAAATTAAGAAGAATGTTAATTTTTGGTGTCCAATTGTCTCATAATAACATTTATAAGGTTTCAGTCCAAAATCAGTTCAATAAAGTGCTACAGTCAATTGTTTCATTGTTAAAAGCGATGAAACCTAGTAATATCAGAAAAATATCGCTAAATGCATGTTGGTACGAACATGTGACGCAACCGTTGTAACTCAAAGGAGCTGATACCAATTGAAAGACAATGAAATGTAATTTTTGAACCTGTCTCTATTACTTCAGCGCGCGCTAGCGGTTAGGATTGGTCCCACAGTAAAAAATGACTTATTTATCTAATTTTTTGAATAAAGCAATAACACAGCGTCCAGTATAATTGCTGAGTTCCAGCAATCATGTCAAACTAAGAAAAATGTTATTTCTTGGAGTCCAATTGTCTCATTTATCATATTTATAAGGTCAAAGTTTAAAATCAGTTCAATTAAGTCCCACAGTCAATTGTTTCACAGTTAAAAGCGACGCAACCTAGTAATATCAGAAACATCTCGTAAACAGATGTTGGTACGAATATGTGACGCAATCGTTGTAATTCATACGGATTGATACCGTTGGAAAGTCAATGAAATATAGTTTTTGAAACTGTCCCTATTTCTTGAGCGCAAGCTAACGGCTAGGATTGGGCCCACAGTAAAAAATGATTTTTTTATCTACATTTTCAAATAAAGCGCTACCGGAGCGCACAGTGTAATCGCTTAGTTCCAGCAATCATGTCAAATTAAGAAGAATGTTATTTTTTGGAGTCCAATTATCTCATCATAACATTTATAAGGTCACAGTCCAAAATCAGGTCAATAAAGTACTACAGTCAATTGTTTCATTGTTAAAAGCGATGAAACCTAGTAATATCAGAAAAATATCGCTAAATGCATGTTGGTACGAATATGTGACGCAACCGTTGTAATTCAAACGAGCTGATACCGATAGAAAGTCAATAAAATGTAGTTTTTGAAACTGTCTCTATTACTTCAGCGCGCTAGCGGTTAGGATTGGTCCCACAGCAAAAAATGACTTATATATCTAATTTTTTGAATAAAGCAATAATATAGCGTCCAGTGTAATTGCTGAGTTACAGCAATCATTTCATATTAAGAAGAACGTTACTTCTTGGAGTCCAGTTGTCTCATTATCATATTTATAAGGTGAAATTGGTCCCACAGTAACAAATGATTTTTTTATCTACATTTTTAAATAAAGCACTACCACAGCTCCCAGTTTAATGGGTGAGTTTCAGCAATCATGTCAAACTAAGAAAAATGTGATTTCTTGGATTCCAATTGTCTCACTTATCACATTTATAAGGTCAAAGTCTAAAATTAGTTCAATTAAGTCCCACAGTCAATTGTTTCACAGTTAAAAGCGACACAACCTAGTAATATCTGAAACATCTCGTAAACAGATGTTGGTACGAATATGTGACGCAATCGTTTAAATTCATACGGACTGATACCGTTAGAAAGTCAATGAAATATAGTTTTTGAAACTGTCTCTATTTCTTGAGCGCGTGCTAACGGCTAGGATTGGTCCCACAGTAAAAAATGAAATTTTTATCTACATTTTTAAATAAAGCGCTACCACAGCTCCCAGTGTAATCGCTGAGTTCCAGCAATCATGTCAAACTAAGAAAAATGTTATTTCTTGGAGTCCAATTGTCTTTTTTATCACATTTATCAGGTCAAAGTCTAAAATCAGTTCAATTAAGTCCCACAGTCAATCGTTTCACTGTTAAAAGTGATGCAACCTAGTAATATCAGAAACATATCGCTAAATAGATGTTGGTACGATAAGGTGACGCAATCGTTGTAATTCATCCTGACTGATACCGTTAGAAAGTCAATGAATATAGTTTTTGAAACTGTCTCTATTTCTTTGGCGCGCGCTAACGGCTAGGATTGGTCCCACAGTAAAAAATGACTTATTTATCTACATTTTTAAATAAAGCGCTACCAGAGCGCCCGGTGTAATTGCTTAGTTCCAGCAATCATGTCAAATTAAGAAGAATGTTATTTTTTGGAGTCCAATTGTCTCATTATAACATTAATAAGGTCACAGTTCAAAAGCAGTTCAATAAAGTACTACAGTCAATTGTCTCACTGTTAAAATGAAACCTAGTAATATCAGAAAAATATCGCTAAATGCATGTTGGTACGAATATGTGACGCTACCGTTGTAACTCAAACGAGCTGATACCGATAGAAAGTCAATGAAATGTAGTTTTTGAAGCTGTCTCTATTACTTCAGCGCGCGCTAGCGGTTAGTATTGGTCCCACAGTAAAAAATGACTTACTTATCTAATTTTTCGAACAAAGCAATAACACAGCGTCCAGTATAATTGCTGAGTTACAGCTATCATTTCATATTAAGAAGAACGTTACTTCTTGGTGTCCAGTTGTCTCATTATCACATTTATAAGGTGAAATTGGTCCCACGGTAAAAAATGAAATTTTCATCTACATTTTTAAATAAATCCCTACCACAGCTCCCAGTTTAATCGCTGAGTTCCAGCAATCATGTCAAACTAAGAAAAATGTTATTTCTTGGAGTCCAATTGTCTCATTTATCACATTTATAAGGTCAAAATCTAAAATCAGTTCATTTAAGTCCCACAGTCAATTGTTTCACATTTAAAAGCGACACAACCTAGTAATATCAGAAAAATATCGCTAAATGCATGTTGGTACGAATATGTGACGCAACCGTTGTAATTCAAACGAGCTGATACCGATAGAAAGTCAATGAAATGTAGTTTTTGAAACTGTCTCTATTACTTCAGCGCGCTAGCGGTTAGGATTGGTCCCACAGCAAAAAATGACTTATATATCTAATTTTTTGAATATAGCAATAATACAGCGTCCAGTGTAATTGCTGAGTTACAGCAATCATTTCATATTAAGAAGAACGTTACTTCTTGGAGTCCAGTTGTCTTATTATCACATTTATAAGGTGAAATTGGTCCCACAGTAAAAAATGATTTTTTTATCTACATTTTTAAATAAAGCACTACCACAGCTCCCAGTTTAATGGGTGAGTTTCAGCAATCATGTCAAACTAAGAAAAATGTGATTTCTTGGAGTCCAATTGTCTCACTTATCACATTTATAAGGTCAAAGTCTAAAATTAGTTCAATTAAGTCCCACAGTCAATTGTTTCACAGTTAAAAGCGACACAACCTAGTAATATCAGAAACATCTCGTAAACAGATGTTGGTACGAATATGTGACGCAATCGTTGCAATTCATACGGACTGATACCGTTAGAAAGTCACTGAAATATAGTTTTTGAAACTGTCTCTATTTCTTGAGCGCGTGCTAACGGCTAGGATTGGTCCCACAGTAAAAAATGAAATTTTTATCTACATTTTTAAATAAAGCGCTACCACAGCTCCCAGTGTAATCGCTGAGTTCCAGCAATCATGTCAAACTAAGAAAAATGTTATTTCTTGGAGTCCAATTGTCTCTTTTATCACATTTAGAAGGTCAAAGTCCAAAATCAGTTCAATAAAGTCCCACAGTCAATCGTTTCACTGTTAAAAGCGGTGAAACCTAATAATATCAGAAAAATATTGCTAAATGCATGTCGGTACGAATATGTGACGCAACCGTTGTATCTCAAACGGACTGATACCGTTAGAAAGTCAATGAATATAGTTTTTGAAACTGTCTCTATTTCTTTGGCGCGTGCTAACGGCTAGGATTGGTCCCACAGTAAAAAATGACTTATTTATCTACATTTTTAAATAAAGCGCTCCCAAAGCTCCCAGTGTAATCGCTGAGTTCCAGCAATCATGTCAAACTAAGAAAAATGTTATTTCTTGGAGTCCAATTGTCTCATTTATCACATTTATAAGGTCAAAATCTAAAATCAGTTCATTTAAGTCCCACAGTCAATTGTTTCACATTTAAAAGCGACACAACCTAGTAATATCAGAAAAATATCGCTAAATGCATGTTGGTACGAATATGTGACGCAACCGTTGTAATTCAAACGAGCTGATACCGATAGAAAGTCAATGAAATGTAGTTTTTGAAACTGTCTCTATTACTTCAGCGCGCTAGCGGTTAGGATTGGTCCCACAGCAAAAAATGACTTATATATCTAATTTTTTGAATATAGCAATAATACAGCGTCCAGTGTAATTGCTGAGTTACAGCAATCATTTCATATTAAGAAGAACGTTACTTCTTGGAGTCCAGTTGTCTTATTATCACATTTATAAGGTGAAATTGGTCCCACAGTAAAAAATGATTTTTTTATCTACATTTTTAAATAAAGCACTACCACAGCTCCCAGTTTAATGGGTGAGTTTCAGCAATCATGTCAAACTAAGAAAAATGTGATTTCTTGGAGTCCAATTGTCTCACTTATCACATTTATAAGGTCAAAGTCTAAAATTAGTTCAATTAAGTCCCACAGTCAATTGTTTCACAGTTAAAAGCGACACAACCTAGTAATATCAGAAACATCTCGTAAACAGATGTTGGTACGAATATGTGACGCAATCGTTGCAATTCATACGGACTGATACCGTTAGAAAGTCACTGAAATATAGTTTTTGAAACTGTCTCTATTTCTTGAGCGCGTGCTAACGGCTAGGATTGGTCCCACAGTAAAAAATGAAATTTTTATCTACATTTTTAAATAAAGCGCTACCACAGCTCCCAGTGTAATCGCTGAGTTCCAGCAATCATGTCAAACTAAGAAAAATGTTATTTCTTGGAGTCCAATTGTCTCTTTTATCACATTTAGAAGGTCAAAGTCCAAAATCAGTTCAATAAAGTCCCACAGTCAATCGTTTCACTGTTAAAAGCGGTGAAACCTAATAATATCAGAAAAATATTGCTAAATGCATGTCGGTACGAATATGTGACGCAACCGTTGTATCTCAAACGGACTGATACCGTTAGAAAGTCAATGAATATAGTTTTTGAAACTGTCTCTATTTCTTTGGCGCGTGCTAACGGCTAGGATTGGTCCCACAGTAAAAAATGACTTATTTATCTACATTTTTAAATAAAGCGCTCCCAAAGCTCCCAGTGTAATCGCTGAGTTCCAGCAATCATGTCAAACTAAGAAAAATGTTATTTCTTGAAGTCCAATTGTCTCATTTATCACATTTGTAAGGTCAAAGTCTAAAATTAGTTCTATTGAGCCCCACAGTCAATTGTTTCTCAGTTAAAAGCGACTCAACCTAGTAATATCAGAAAAATATCGCTAAATGCATGTTGGTACCATTATGTGACGCAACCGTTGTAACTCAAACGAGCTGATTCCGATAGAAAGTCAATGGAATGTAGTTTTTGAAACTGTCTCTATTTCTTCAGCACGCGCTAGCGGTTAGGATTGGTCCCACAGTACAAAATGATTTATTTATCTAATTTTTTGAATAAAGCAATAACACAGCGGCCAGTATAATTGCTGAGTTACAACAATCATTTCATATTAAGAAGAACGTTACTTCTTGGGGTCCAGTTGTCTCATTATAACATTTAAAAGGTCAAAGTCCAAAATCAGCGCAATAAAGTCCCACAGTCAATCGTTTCACTGTTAAAAGCGATGAAACCTAATAGTATCAGAAAGATATCGCCAAATGCATGTTGGGACGAATATGTGACGCAACCGTCGTAACTCACACGGACTGATACCGTTGGAAAGTCAATTAAATGTAGTTTTTGAAGCTGTCTCTATTTCTTGAGCGCGTACTAACGGCTAGGATTGGTCCCACAGTAAAAAATGAAATTTTTATCTACATTTTTAAATAAAGCGCTACCAAAGTTCCCAGTGTAATCGCTGAGTTCCAGCAATCATGTCAAACTAAGAAAAATGTTATTTCTTGGAGTCCAATTGTCTCTTTTATCACATTTAGAAGGTCAAAGTCCAAAATCAGTTCAATAAAGTCCCACAGTCAATCGTTTCACTGTTAAAAGCGGTGAAACCTAATAATATCAGAAAAATATTGCTAAATGCATGTCGGTACGAATATGTGACGCAACTGTTGTATCTCAAACGGACTGATACCGTTAGAAAGTTAATGTAATATAGTCTTTGAAATTGTCTCAAATTCTTTAGCGCCTGCTAACGGCTAGGATTGGTCCCACAGTAAAAAATGACTTATTTATCTAAATATTTAAATGAAGGGCTACCACAGCGCCCAGTGTAATCGCTGAATTCCAGCAATCTCGTCAAATTAAGAAGAATGTTATTTCTTGGAGTTCAACTGTCTCATTTATCACATTTATAAGGTCAAAATCCAAAATCTGTTCAATTAAGTCCCACAGTCAATTGTTTCACAGTTAAAAGCGACGCAACCTAGCAATATCATAAACATATCGCTAAATGCATATTGGTACGAATATGTGACGCAACCGTCGTAACTCACACGGACTGATACCGTTAGAAAGTCAATTAAATGTAGTTTTTGAAGCTTTCTCTATTTCTTGAGCGCGTGCCAACGGCTAGGATTGGTCCCACAGTAAAAAATGAAATTTTTAACTACATTTTTAAATAAAGCGCTACCAAAGCTCTCAGTGTAATCGCCGAGTTCCAGAAGTCATGTCAAACTAAGAAAAATGTTATTTCTTGGAGACCAATTGTCTGTTTTGTGACATTAATAAGGACAAAGTCCAAAATCAGTTCAATAAAGTCCCACAGTCAATCGTTTCACTGTTAAAAGCGATGAAACCTAATAATATCAGAAAAATATCGCTAAATGCATGTTGGTACGAATATGTGACGCAACAGTCGTAACTCACACGGACTGATACCGTTAGAAAATCAATTAAATGTAGTTTTTGAAGCTCTCTCTATTTCTTGAGCGCGTGCTAACGGCTAGGATTGGTCCCAAAGTAAAAATGAAATTTTTATCTACATTTTTAAATAAAGCGCTACCAAAGCTCCCAGTGTAATCGCTGAGTTCCACGAATCATGTCAAACTAAGAAAAATGTTATTTCTTGGAGTCAAATTGTCTCTTTTATCACATCTATAACGTCAAAGTCCAAAATCAGTTCAATAAAGTCCCACAGTCAATCGTTTCACTGTTAAAAGCGATGAAACCTAATAATATCAGAAAAATATCGCTAAATGCATGTTGGTACGAATATGTGACGCAACAGTCGTAACTCACACGGACTGATACCGTTAGAAAGTCAATTAAATGTAGTTTTTGAAGCTTTCTCTATTTCTTGAGCGCGTGCCAACGGCTAGGATTGGTCCCACAGTAAAAAATGAAATTTTTAACTACATTTTTAAATAAAGCGCTACCAAAGCTCTCAGTGTAATCGCCGAGTTCCAGAAGTCATGTCAAACTAAGAAAAATGTTATTTCTTGGAGACCAATTGTCTGTTTTGTGACATTAATAAGGACAAAGTCCAAAATCAGTTCAATAAAGTCCCACAGTCAATCGTTTCACTGTTAAAAGCGATGAAACCTAATAATATCAGAAAAATATCGCTAAATGCATGTTGGTACGAATATGTGACGCAACAGTCGTAACTCACACGGACTGATACCGTTAGAAAATCAATTAAATGTAGTTTTTGAAGCTCTCTCTATTTCTTGAGCGCGTGCTAACGGCTAGGATTGGTCCCAAAGTAAAAATGAAATTTTTATCTACATTTTTAAATAAAGCGCTACCAAAGCTCCCAGTGTAATCGCTGAGTTCCACGAATCATGTCAAACTAAGAAAAATGTTATTTCTTGGAGTCAAATTGTCTCTTTTATCACATCTATAACGTCAAAGTCCAAAATCAGTTCAATAAAGTCCCACAGTCAATCGTTTCACTGTTAAAAGCGATGAAACCTAATAATATCAGAAAAATATCGCTAAATGCATGTTGGTACGAATATGTGACGCAACAGTCGTAACTCACACGGACTGATACCGTTAGAAAATCAATTAAATGTAGTTTTTGAAGCTGTCTCTATTTCTTGAGCGCGTGCTAACGGCTAGGATTGGTCCCACAGTAAAAATGAAATTTTTATCTACATTTTTAAATAAAGCGCTACCAAAGCTCCCAGTGTAATCGCTGAGTTCCAGGAATCATGTCAAACTAAGAAAAATGTTATTTCTTGGAGTCAAATTGTCTCTTTTATCACATTTATAACGTCAAAGTCCAAAATCACTTCAATAAAGTCCCACAGTCAATCGTTTCACTGTTAAAAGCGATGAAACCTAATAATATCAGAAAAATAATGCTAAATACATGTTGGTACGAATATGTGACGCAACCGTCGTAACTCACACGGACTGATACCGTTAGAAAGTCAATTAAATGTAGTTTTTGAAACTATCTGTATTTTTGGAGCGCGTGCTAACGGCTAGGATTGGTCCCACAGTAAAGTGTGAATTTTTTATCTACATTTTCAAATAAAGCGCTACCAGAGCGCCCAGTGTAATCGCTTAGTTGCAGCAATCATGTCAAATTAAGAAGAATGTTATTTCTTGGAGTCCAACTGTCTCATTTATCACATTTATAAGGTCAAAATCCAACATCTGTTCAATTAAGTTCCACAGTCAATTGTTTCACAGTTAAAAGCGACGCAACCTAGTAACATCATAAAGATATCGCTAAATGCATGTTGGTACGAATATGTGACGCAACCGTCGTAACTCACGCGGACTGATACCGTTAAAAAATCAATTAAATGTAGTTTTTGAAGCTGTCTCTATTTCTTTAGCGCGTGCTAACGGCTAGAATTGGTCCCACAGTAAAAATGAAATTTTTATCTACATTTTTAAATAAAGCGCTACCAAAGCTCCCAGTGTAATCCCTGAGTTCCAGCAATCATGTCACACTAAGAAAAATGTAATTTCCAGGAGTCCAATTGTCTCTTTTATCACATTTGTAAGGTCAAAGTCCAAAATCAGTTCAATAAAGTCCCACAGTCAATCGTTTCACTGTTAAAAGCGATGAAACCTAATAATATCAGAAAAGTATCGCTAAATGCATCTTGGTAGGAATATGTGCTGCAACCGTCGTAACTCACACGGACTGATACCGTTGGAAAGTCAATTAAATGTAGTTTTTGAAACTGCTTGTATTTCTGGAGCGCGTGCTAACGGCTAGGATTGGTCCCACAGTAAAGAATGAATTTTTCATCTACATTTTCAAATAAAGCGCTATCAGAGCGCCCAGTGTAATCGCTTAGTTCCAGGAATCATGTCAAATTAAGAAGAATGTTATTCTTTGGGGTCCAATTGTCTCATTTATCACATTTATCAGGTCAATGTCTAAAATCAGTTTAATTAAGTCCCACAGACAGTTGTTTTACACTTTAAAGCGACGCAACCAAGTAATATCAGAAACATATCGCTAAATACATGTTGGTACGAATATGTGACGCAACCGTTGTATCTCAAACGGACTGATACCGTTAGAAAGTCAATGTAATATAGTCTTTGAAATTGTCTCAATTTCTTTAGCGCCTGCTAAAGGCTAGGATTGGTCCCACAGTAAAAAATGACTTATTTATCTAAATATTTAAATGAAGCGCTACCACAGCGCCCAGTGTAATCGCTGAATTCCAGCAATCTTGTCAAATTAAGAAGAATGTTATTTCTTGGAGTCCAACTGTCTCATTTATCACATTTATAAAGTCAAAATCCAAAATCTGTTCAATTAAGTCCCACAGTCAATTGTTTCACAGTTAAAAGCGACGCAACCTATTAATATCAGAAACATATCGCTAAACAGATGTTCGTACGAATATGTGACGCAATCGTTGTAATTCATACGGCCTGATACCGTTAGAAAGTCAATGAAATATAGTTTTTGAAACTGTCTCTATTTCTTGAGCGCGACCTAACGGCTAGGATTTGTCCCACAGTACAAAATGAATTTTTTATCTACATTTTTAAATAAAGCGCTACGACAGTTCCCAGTGTAATCGATGAGTTCCAGCAATCATGTCAAACTAAGAAAAATGTTATTTCTTGGAGTCCAATTGTCTCTTTTATCACATTAATAAGGTCAAAGTCCAAAATCATTCAATAAAGTCCCACAGTCAATCGTTTCACTGTTAAAAGCGATGAAACCTAATAGTATCAGAAAGATATCGCTAAATGCATGTTGGTACGAATATGTGACGCAACCGTCGTAACTCACACGGACTGATACCGTTAGAAAGTCAATGAAATGTAGTTTTTGAAGCTGTCTCTATTTTTGGAGCGCGTGCTAACGGCTAGGATTGGTCCCACAGTAAAAAATGACTTATTTATCTACATTTTTAAATGAAGCGCTACCACAGCGCCCAGTGTAATCGCTGAATTCCAGTTTCACAGTTAAAAGCGACACAACCTAGTAATATCAGAAAAATATCGCTAAATGCATGTTGGTACGAATATGTGACGCAACCGTCGTAACTCACACGGACTGATACCGTTAGAAAGTCAATGAAATATAGTTTTTGAAACTGTCTCTATTCCTTGTGCGCGAGCTAACGGCTAGGATTGGTCCCACAGTACAAAATGAATTTTTTATCTACATTTTGAAATAAAACGCTACCACAGCTCCCAGTGTAATCGCTGAGTTCCAGCAATCATGTCAAACTAAGAAAAATGTTATTTCTTGGAGTCCAATTGTCTCTTTTATCACATTTATAAGGTCAAAGTCCAAAGTCAGTTTAATAAAGTCCCACAGTCAATCGTTTCACTGTTAAAAGCGATGAAACCTAATAGAATCAGAAAGATATCGCTAAATGCATGTTGGTACAAATATGTGACGCAACCGTCGTAACTCATACGGACTGATACCGTTAGAAAGTCAATTAAATGTAGTTTTTGAAGCTGTCTCTATTTTTGGAGCCTGTGCTAACGGCTAGGAATGGTCCCATAGTAAAAAATGAAATTTTTATCTACATTTTCAAATAAAGCGCTACCAGAGCGCCCAGTGTAATCGCTTAGTTCCAGGACTCATGTGAAATTAAGAAGAATGTTAATTTTTGGTGTCCAATTGTCTCATAATAACATTTATAAGGTTTCAGTCCAAAATCAGTTCAATAAAGTGCTACAGTCAATTGTTTCATTGTTAAAAGCGATGAAACCTAGTAATATCAGAAAAATATCGCTAAATGCATGTTGGTACGAACATGTGACGCAACCGTTGTAACTCAAACGAGCTGATACCAATTGAAAGACAATGAAATGTAATTTTTGAACCTGTCTCTATTACTTCAGCGCGCGCTAGCGGTTAGGATTGGTCCCACAGTAAAAAATGACTTATTTATCTAATTTTTTGAATAAAGCAATAACACAGCGTCCAGTATAATTGCTGAGTTCCAGCAATCATGTCAAACTAAGAAAAATGTTATTTCTTGGAGTCCAATTGTCTCATTTATCATATTTATAAGGTCAAAGTTTAAAATCAGTTCAATTAAGTCCCACAGTCAATTGTTTCACAGTTAAAAGCGACGCAACCTAGTAATATCAGAAACATCTCGTAAACAGATGTTGGTACGAATATGTGACGCAATCGTTGTAATTCATACGGACTGATACCGTTGGAAAGTCAATGAAATATAGTTTTTGAAACTGTCTCTATTTCTTGAGCGCAAGCTAACGGCTAGGAATGGTCCCACTGTAAAAAATGATTTTTTTATCTACATTTCCAAATAAAGCGCTACCGGAGCGCCCAGTGTAATCGCTTAGTTCCAGCAATCATGTCAAATTAAGAAGAATGTTATTTTTTGGAGTCCAATTATCTCATCATAACATTTATAAGGTCACAGTCCAAAATCAGGTCAATAAAGTACTACAGTCAAATGGTTTCATTGTTAAAAGCGATGAAACCTAGTAATATCAGGAAAATATCGCTAAATGCATGTTGGTACGAATATGTGACGCAACCGTTGTAATTCAAACGAGCTGATACCGATAGAAAGTCAATAAAATGTAGTTTTTGAAACTGTCTCTATTACTTCAGCGCGCTAGCGGTTAGGATTGGTCCCACAGCAAAAAATGACTTATATATCTAATTTTTTGAATAAAGCAATAATACAGCGTCCAGTGTAATTGCTGAGTTACAGCAATCATTTCATATTAAGAAGAACGTTACTTCTTGGAGTCCAGTTGTCTCATTATCATATTTATAAGGTGAAATTGGTCCCACAGTAACAAATGATTTTTTTGTCTACATTTTTAAATAAAGCACTACCACAGCTCCCAGTTTAATGGGTGAGTTTCAGCAATCATGTCAAACTAAGAAAAATGTGATTTCTTGGATTCCAATTGTCTCACTTATCACATTTATAAGGTCAAAGTCTAAAATTAGTTCAATTAAGTCCCACAGTCAATTGTTTCACAGTTAAAAGCGACACAACCTAGTAATATCTGAAACATCTCGTAAACAGATGTTGGTACGAATATGTGACGCAATCGTTGTAATTCATACGGACTGATACCGTTAGAAAGTCAATGAAATATAGTTTTTGAAACTGTCTCTATTTCTTGAGCGCGTGCTAACGGCTAGGATTGGTCCCACAGTAAAAAATGAAATTTTTATCTACATTTTTAAATAAAGCGCTACCAGAGCGCCCGGTGTAATCGCTGAGTTCCAGCAATCATGTCAAATTAAGAAGAATGTTATTCTTTGGGGTCCAATTGTCTCATTTATCACATTTATCAGGTCAATGTCTAAAATCAGTTTAATTAAGTCCCACAGACAGTTGTTTTACACATTAAAGCGACGCAACCAAGTAATATCAGAAACATATCGCTAAATACATGTTGGTACGAATATGTGACGCAACCGTTGTATCTCAAACGGACTGATACCGTTAGAAAGACAATGTAATATAGTCTTTGAAATTGTCTCAATTTCTTTAGCGCCTGCTAACGGCTAGGATTGGTCCCACAGTAAAAAATGACTTATTTATCTAAATATTTAAATGAAGCGCTACCACAGCGCCCAGTGTAATCGCTGAATTCCAGCAGTCTTGTCAAATTAAGAAGAATGTTATTTCTTGGAGTCCAACTGTCTCATTTATCACATTTATAAAGTCAAAATCCAAAATCTGTTCACTTAAGTCCCACAGTCAATTGTTTCACAGTTAAAAGCGACGCAACCTATTAATATCAGAAACATATCGCTAAACAGATGTTCGTACGAATATGTGACGCAATCGTTGTAATTCATACGGCCTGATACCGTTAGAAAGTCAATGAAATATAGTTTTTGAAACTGTCTCTATTTCTTGAGCGCGACCTAACGGCTAGGATTTGTCCCACAGTACAAAATGAATTTTTTATCTACATTTTTAAATAAAGCGCTACGACAGTTCCCAGTGTAATCGATGAGTTCCAGCAATCATGTCAAACTAAGAAAAATGTTATTTCTTGGAGTCCAATTGTCTCTTTTATCACATTAATAAGGTCAAAGTCCAAAATCATTCAATAAAGTCGCACAGTCAATCGTTTCACTGTTAAAAGCGATGAAACCTAATAGTATCAGAAAGATATCGCTAAATGCATGTTGGTACGAATATGTGACGCAACCGTCGTAACTCACACGGACTGATACCGTTAGAAAGTCAATGAAATGTAGTTTTTGAAGCTGTCTCTATTTTTGGAGCGCGTGCTAACGGCTAGGATTGGTCCCACAGTAAAAAATGACTTATTTATCTACATTTTTAAATGAAGCGCTACCACAGCGCCCAGTGTAATCGCTGAATTCCAGTTTCACAGTTAAAAGCGACACAACCTAGTAATATCAGAAAAATATCGCTAAATGCATGTTGGTACGAATATGTGACGCAACCGTCGTAACTCACACGGACTGATACCGTTAGAAAGTCAATGAAATATAGTTTTTGAAACTGTCTCTATTTCTTGTGCGCGAGCTAACGGCTAGGATTGGTCCCACATCACAAAATGAATTTTTTATCTACATTTTGAAATAAAACGCTACCACAGCTCCCAGTGTAATCGCTGAGTTCCAGCAATCATGTCAAACTAAGAAAAATGTTATTTCTTGGAGTCCAATTGTCTCTTTTATCACATTTATAAGGTCAAAGTCCAAAGTCAGTTTAATAAAGTCCCACAGTCAATCGTTTCACTGTTAAAAGCGATGAAACCTAATAGAATCAGAAAGATATCGCTAAATGCATGTTGGTACAAAAATATGTGACGCAACCGTCGTAACTCACACGGACTGATACCGTTAGAAAGTCAAGTAAATGTAGTTTTTGAAGCTGTCTCTATTTCTTTGGCGGGTGCTAACAACTAGATTGGTCCCACAGTAAAAAATGACTTATTTATCTACATTTTTAAGTAAAGCGCTAGCAGAGCGCCCAGTGTAATTGCTTAGTTCCAGCAATCATGTCAAATTAAGAAAAATGTTGTTTTTTGGAGTCCAATTATCTCATTATAACATTTAAAAGGTCAAAGTCTAAAATCAGTTCAATTAAGTCCCACAGACAATTGTTTCACAGTTAAAAGCGACGCAACCTAGTAATATCAGAAACATATCGCTAAATACATGTTGGTACGACTATGTGACGCAATCGTTGTAATTTACCGTACTGATACCGTTAGAAAGTCAATGAAATATAGTTTTTGAAACTGTCTCTATTTCTTTGGCGGGTGCTAACAACTAGATTGGTCCCACAGTAAAAAATGACTTATTTATCTACATTTTTAAGTAAAGCGCTAGCAGAGCGCCCAGTGTAATTGCTTAGTTCCAGCAATCATGTCAAATTAAGAAAAATGTTGTTTTTTGGAGTCCAATTATCTCATTATAACACTAATAAGGTCACAGTCCAAAATCAGTTCAATTAAGTCCCACAGACAATTGTTTCACATTGTAAAGCGACGCAACCTAGTAATATCAGAAACATATCGCTAAATACATGTTGGTACGAATATGTGACGCAATCGTTGTAATTCATCCGTACTGATACCGTTAGAAAGTCAATGAAATATAGTTTTTGAAACTGTCTCTATTTCTTTGGCGGGTGCTAACAACTAGATTGGTCCCACAGTAAAAAATGACTTATTTATCTACATTTTTAAGTAAAGCGCTAGCAGAGCGCCCAGTGTAATTGCTTAGTTCCAGCAATCATGTCAAATTAAGAAAAATGTTGTTTTTTGGAGTCCAATTATCTCATTATAACATTAATAATGTCACAGTCCAAAATCAGTTCAATAAAGTCCTACAGTCAATTGTTTCACAGTTAAAAGCAATGAAACCTAGTAATATCAGAAAAATATCGCTAAATGCATGTCGGGTACGAATATGTGACGCAACCGTTGTAACTCAAACGGACTGATACCGTTAGAAAGTCAATGTAAAATAGTCTTTGAAATTGTCTCAATTTCTTTAGCGCCTGCTAACGGCTGGGATTGGTCCCACAGTAAAAAATGACTTATTTATCTAAATATTTAAATGAAGCGCTGCCACAGCGCCCATTGTAATCGCTGAATTCCAGCAATCTTGTCAAACTAAGAAGAATGTTATTTCTTGGAGTCCAACTGTCTCTTTTATCACATTTATAAGGTCAAAGTCCAAAATCTGTTCAATTAAGTCCCACAGTCAATTGTTTCCCAGTTAAAAGCGACGCAACCTAGTAATATCAGAAACATATCGCTAAACAGATGTTCGTACGAATATGTGACGCAATCGTTGTAATTCATACCGACTGATACCGTTAGAAAGTCAATGAAATATAGTTTTTGAAACTGTCTCTATTTCTTGAGCGCGTGCTAACGGCTAGGATTGGTCCCACAGTACAAAATGAATTTTTTATCTACATTTTTAAATAAAGCGCTACCACAGCTTCCTGTGTAATCGCTGAGTTCCAAGCAATCATGTCAAACTAAGAAAAAGGTTATTTCTTGGAGTCCAATTGTCTCTTTTATCACATTTATAAGGTCAAAGTCCAAAATCAGCTCAATAAAGTCCCACAGTCAACCGTTTCACTGTTAAAAGCGATGAAACCTAATAATATCAGAAAAATATCGCTAAATGCATGTTGGTATGAAAATGTGACGCAACCGTCGTAACTCACACGGACTGATACCGTTAGAAAATCAATTAAATGTAATTTTTGAAACTGTCTGTATTTTTGAAGCGCGTGCTAAAGGCTAGGATTGGTCCCACAGTAAAGAATGAAATTTTTATCTACATTTTCAAATGAAGTGCTACCAGAGCGACCAGTGTAATCGCGGAATTCCAGCAATCTTGTCAGATTAAGAAGAATGTTATTTCTTGGAGTCCAACTGTCTCATTTATCACATTTATAAGGTCAAAGTCCAAAATCTGTTCAATTAAGTCCCACAGTCAATTGTTTCACAGTCAAAAGCGACGCAACCTAGTAATATCAGAAACATATCGCTAAATACATGTTGGTACGAATATGTGACGCAATCGTTGTAATTCATCCGTACTAATACCGTTAGAAAGTCAATGAAATATAGTTTTTGAAACTGTCTCTATTTCTTTGGCGGGTGCTAACAACTAGATTGGTCCCACAGTAAAAAATGACTTATTTATCTACATTTTTAAATAAAGCGTTAGCAGAGCGCCCAGTGTAATTGCTTAGTTCCAGCAATCATGTTAAACTAAGAAAAATGTTATTTCTTGGAGTCCAATTGTCTCTTTTATCACATTTATAAGGTCAAAGTCCAAAATCAGTTCAATAAAGTCCCACAGTCAATTGTTTCACTGTTAAAAGCGATGAAACCTAATAATATCAGAAAAATATCGCTAAATGCATCTTGGTATGAATATGTGACGCAACCGTCGTAACTAACACGGACTGATACCGTTAGAAAGTCAATTAAATGTAATTTTTGAAACTGTCTGTATTTTTGAAGCGCGTGCTAACGGCTAGGATTGGTTCCACAGTAAAGAATGAATTTTTTATCTACATTTTCAAATAAAGCGCTACCAGAGCGACCAGTGTAATCGCTGAATTCCAGCAATCTTGTCAAATTAAGAAGAATGTTATTTCTTGGAGTCCAACTGTCTCATTTATCACATTTATACGGTCAAAGTCCAAAATCTGTTCAATTAAGTCCCACAGTCAATTGTTTCACAATTAAAAGCGACGCAACCTAGTAATATCAGAAACCTATCGCTAAACAGATGTTCGTACGAATATGTGACGCAATCGTTGTAATTCATAGGGACTGATACCGTTAGAAAGTTAATGAAATATAGTTTTTGAAACTGTCTCTATTTCTTGAGCGCGTGCTAACGGCTAGGATTGGTCCCACAGTACAAAATGTATTTTTTATCTACATTTTTAAATAAAGCGCTACAACAGCTCCCAGTGTAATCGCTGAGTTCCAGCAATCATGTCAAACTAATAAAAATGTTATTTCTTGGAGTCCAATTGTCTCTTTTATCACATTTATAAAGTCAAAGTCCAAAATCAGTTCAATATAATCCCACAGTCAATCGTTTTACTGTTAAAAGCGATGAAACCTAATAATATCAGAAAAATATCGCTAAATGCATGTTGGTATGAATATGTGACGCAAACGTCGTAACTCACACGGACTGATACTGTTAGAAAGTCAATTAAATGTAGTTTTTGAAGCTGTCTCTATTTTTGGAGCGCGTGCTAACGGCTAGGAATGGTCCCACAGTAAAAAAATGATTTTTTTATCTACACATTCAAATAAAGCGCTACCAGAGCGCCCAGTGTAATCGCATAGTTCCAGCAATCATGTCAAATTAAGAAAAATGTTATTTTTTGGAGTCCAATTGTCTCATCATAACATTTATAAGGTCACAGTCCAAAATCAGTTCAATAAAATCCTACAGTCAATTGTTTCACAGTTAAAAGCGACGCAACATAGTAATATCAGAAACATATCGCTAAACAGATGCTCGTACGAATATGTGACGCAATCGTTGTAATTCATACGGACTGATAACGTTAGAAAGTCAATGGAATATAGTTTCTGAAACTGTCTCTATTCCTTGAGCGCGAGCTAACGGCTAGGAACGGTCCCACAGTAAAAAATGATTTTTTTATCTACATTTTCAAATAAAGCGCTACCACAGCTCCCAGTGTAATTGCTGAGTTCCAGCAATCATGTGAAACTAAGAAAAATGTTATTTCTTGGAGTCCAATTGTCTCTTTTATCACATTTATAAGGTTAAAGTCCAAAATCAGTTCAATAAAGTCCCACAGTCAATCGTTTCACTGTTAAAAACGATGAAACCTAATAGTATCAGAAAGACATCGCTAATTGCATGTGGGTACGAATATGTGACGTAAACGTCGTAACTCACACGGACTGATACCGTTAGAAAGTCAATGAAATATAGTTTTTGAAACTGTCTCTATTTCTTTGGCGTGTGCTAACGGCTAGGATTGGTCCCACAGTAAAAAATAACTTATTTATCTACATTTTTAAATAAAGCGCTACCAGAGCGCCCAGTGTAATTGCTTAGTTCCAGCAATCATGTCAAAATAAGGAGAATTTTATTTTTTGTAGTCCAATTGTCTCATTATAACATTAGTAAGGTCACAGTCCAAAATCAGTTCATTAAAGTCCTAAAGTCAATTGTTTCACTGTTAAAAGCGATGAAACCTAGTAATATCAGAAACAGATCGCTAAATAGATGTTGGTACGAATATGTGACGCAATTGTTGTAGTTTATCCGGACTGATAACGTTAGAAAGTCACTGAAATATAGTTTTTGAAACTGTCTCTATTACTTGAGCGCGTGCTAACGGCTAGGATTGGTCCCACAGTAAAAAATGAAATTTTTATCTACATTTTTAAATAAGCGCTCCCAAAGCTCCCAGTGTAATCGCTGAGTTCCAGCAATCATGTCAAACTAAGAAAAATGTTATTTCTTGGAGTCCAATTGTCTCATTTATCACATTTATAAGGTCAAAGTCTAAAATCAGTTCTATTGAGCCCCACAGTCAATCGTTTCACTGTTAAAAACGATGAAACCTAATAGTATCAGAAAGACATCGCTAATTGCATGTGGGTACGAATATGTGACGTAAACGTCGTAACTCACACGGACTGATACCGTTAGAAAGTCAATGAAATATAGTTTTTGAAACTGTCTCTATTTCTTTGGCGTGTGCTAACGGCTAGGATTGGTCCCACAGTAAAAAATAACTTATTTATCTACATTTTTAAATAAAGCGCTACCAGAGCGCCCAGTGTAATTGCTTAGTTCCAGCAATCATGTCAAAATAAGGAGAATTTTATTTTTTGTAATCCAATTGTCTCATTATAACATTAGTAAGGTCACAGTCCAAAATCAGTTCATTAAAGTCCTAAAGTCAATTGTTTCACTGTTAAAAGCGATGAAACCTAGTAATATCAGAAACAGATCGCTAAATAGATGTTGGTACGAATATGTGACGCAATTGTTGTAGTTTATCCGGACTGATAACGTTAGAAAGTCACTGAAATATAGTTTTTGAAACTGTCTCTATTTCTTGAGCGCGTGCTAACGGCTAGGATTGGTCCCACAGTAAAAAATGAAATTTTTATCTACATTTTTAAATAAGGCGCTCCCAAAGCTCCCAGTGTAATTGCTTAGTTCCAGCAATCATGTCAAAATAAGGAGAATTTTATTTTTTGTAGTCCAATTGTCTCATTATAACATTAGTAAGGTCACAGTCCAAAATCAGTTCATTAAAGTCCTAAAGTCAATTGTTTCACTGTTAAAAGCGATGAAACCTAGTAATATCAGAAACAGATCGCTAAATAGATGTTGGTACGAATATGTGACGCAATTGTTGTAGTTTATCCGGACTGATAACGTTAGAAAGTCACTGAAATATAGTTTTTGAAACTGTCTCTATTTCTTGAGCGCGTGCTAACGGCTAGGATTGGTCCCACAGTAAAAAATGAAATTTTTATCTACATTTTTAAATAAAGCGCTCCCAAAGCTCCCAGTGTAATCGCTGAGTTCCAGAAATCATGTCAAACTAAGAAAAATGTTATTTCTTGGAGTCCAATTGTCTCATTTATCACATTTATAAGGTCAAAGTCTAAAATCAGTTCTATTGAGCCCCACAGTCAATCGTTTCACTGTTAAAAACGATGAAACCTAATAGTATCAGAAAGACATCGCTAATTGCATGTGGGTACGAATATGTGACGTAAACGTCGTAACTCACACGGACTGATACCGTTAGAAAGTCAATGAAATATAGTTTTTGAAACTGTCTCTATTTCTTTGGCGTGTGCTAACGGCTAGGATTGGTCCCACAGTAAAAAATAACTTATTTATCTACATTTTTAAATAAAGCGCTACCAGAGCGCCCAGTGTAATTGCTTAGTTCCAGCAATCATGTCAAAATAAGGAGAATTTTATTTTTTGTAATCCAATTGTCTCATTATAACATTAGTAAGGTCACAGTCCAAAATCAGTTCAATAAAATCCTACAGTCAATTGTTTCACAGTTAAAAGCGACGCAACATAGTAATATCAGAAACATATCGCTAAACAGATGCTCGTACGAATATGTGACGCAATCGTTGTAATTCATACGGACTGATAACGTTATAAAGTCAATGGAATATAGTTTCTGAAACTGTCTCTATTCCTTGAGCGCGAGCTAACGGCTAGGAACGGTCCCACAGTAAAAAATGATTTTTTTATCTACATTTTCAAATAAAGCGCTACCACAGCTCCCAGTGTAATCGCTGAGTTCCAGCAATCATGTCAAACTAAGAAAAATGTTATTTCTTGGAGTCCAATTGTCTCATTCATCACATTTATAAGGTCAAAGTCTAAAATCAGTTCTATTGAGCCCCACAGTCAATTGTTTCTCAGTTAAAAGTGACTCAACCTAGTAATATCAGAAAAATATCGCTAAATGCATGTTGGTACCATTATGTGACGCAACCGTTGTAACTCAAACGAGCTGATTCCGATAGAAAGTCAATGGAATGTAGTTTTTGAAACTGTCTCTATTTCTTCAGCGCGCGCTAGCGGTTAGGATTGGTCCCACAGTACAAAATGATTTATTTATCTAATTTTTTGAATAAAGCAATAACACAGCGGCCAGTATAATTGCTGAGTTACAACAATCATTTCATATTAAGAAGAACGTTACTTCTTGGGGTCCAGTTGTCTCATTCATCACATTTAAAAGGTCAAAGTCTAAAATCAGTTCAATTAAGTCCCACAGACAGTTGTTTCACCTTTTAAAGCGACGCAATCTAGTAATATCAGAAACATATCGCTAAATACATGTTGGTACGAATATGTGACGCAATCGTTGTAGTTTATCCGTACTGATACCGTTAGAAAGTCAATGAAATATAGTTTTTGAAACTGTCTCTATTTCTTTGGCGGGTGCTAACGGCTAGGAATGGTCCCACAGTAAAAAATGATTTTTTTATCTACACATTCAAATAAAGCGCTACCAGAGCGCCCAGTGTAATCGCATAGTTCCAGCAATCATGTCAAATTAAGAAAAATGTTATTTTTTGGAGTCCAATTGTCTCATCATAACATTTATAAGGTCACAGTCCAAAATCAGTTCAATAAAATCCTACAGTCAATTGTTTCACAGTTAAAAGCGACGCAACATAGTAATATCAGAAACATATCGCTAAACAGATGCTCGTACGAATATGTGACGCAATCGTTGTAATTCATACGGACTGATAACGTTAGAAAGTCAATGGAATATAGTTTCTGAAACTGTCTCTATTCCTTGAGCGCGAGCTACGGCTAGGAACGGTCCCACAGTAAAAAATGATTTTTTTATCTACATTTTCAAATAAAGCGCTACCACAGCTCCCAGTGTAATTGCTGAGTTCCAGCATTCATGTGAAACTAAGAAAAATGTTATTTCTTGGAGTCCAATTGTCTCTTTTATCACATTTATAAGGTTAAAGTCCAAAATCAGTTCAATAAAGTCCCACAGTCAATCGTTTCACTGTTAAAAACGATGAAACCTAATAGTATCAGAAAGACATCGCTAATTGCATGTGGGTACGAATATGTGACGTAAACGTCGTAACTCACACGGACTGATACCGTTAGAAAGTCAATGAAATATAGTTTTTGAAACTGTCTCTATTTCTTTGGCGTGTGCTAACGGCTAGGATTGGTCCCACAGTAAAAAATAACTTATTTATCTACATTTTTAAATAAAGCGCTACCAGAGCGCCCAGTGTAATTGCTTAGTTCCAGCAATCATGTCAAAATAAGGAGAATTTTATTTTTTGTAGTCCAATTGTCTCATTATAACATTAGTAAGGTCACAGTCCAAAATCAGTTCATTAAAGTCCTAAAGTCAATTGTTTCACTGTTAAAAGCGATGAAACCTAGTAATATCAGAAACAGATCGCTAAATAGATGTTGGTACGAATATGTGACGCAATTGTTGTAGTTTATCCGGACTGATAACGTTAGAAAGTCACTGAAATATAGTTTTTGAAACTGTCTCTATTTCTTGAGCGCGTGCTAACGGCTAGGATTGGTCCCACAGTAAAAAATGAAATTTTTATCTACATTTTTAAATAAAGCGCTCCCAAAGCTCCCAGTGTAATCGCTGAGTTCCAGCAATCATGTCAAACTAAGAAAAATGTTATTTCTTGGAGTCCAATTGTCTCATTTATCACATTTATAAGGTCAAAGTCTAAAATCAGTTCTATTGAGCCCCACAGTCAATCGTTTCACTGTTAAAAACGATGAAACCTAATAGTATCAGAAAGACATCGCTAATTGCATGTGGGTACGAATATGTGACGTAAACGTCGTAACTCACACGGACTGATACCGTTAGAAAGTCAATGAAATATAGTTTTTGAAACTGTCTCTATTTCTTTGGCGTGTGCTAACGGCTAGGATTGGTCCCACAGTAAAAAATAACTTATTTATCTACATTTTTAAATAAAGCGCTACCAGAGCGCCCAGTGTAATTGCTTAGTTCCAGCAATCATGTCAAAATAAGGAGAATTTTATTTTTTGTAGTCCAATTGTCTCATTATAACATTAGTAAGGTCACAGTCCAAAATCAGTTCATTAAAGTCCTAAAGTCAATTGTTTCACTGTTAAAAGCGATGAAACCTAGTAATATCAGAAACAGATCGCTAAATAGATGTTGGTACGAATATGTGACGCAATTGTTGTAGTTTATCCGGACTGATAACGTTAGAAAGTCACTTAAATATAGTTTTTGAAACTGTCTCTATTTCTTGAGCGCGTGCTAACGGCTAGGATTGGTCCCACAGTAAAAAATGAAATTTTTATCTACATTTTTAATAAGGCGCTCCCAAAGCTTCCAGTGTAATCGCTGAGTTCCAGCAATCATGTCAAACTAAGAAAAATGTTATTTCTTGGAGTCCAATTGTCTCATTCATCACATTTATAAGGTCAAAGTCTAAAATCAGTTCTATTGAGCCCCACAGTCAATTGTTTCTCAGTTAAAAGCGACTCAACCTAGTAATATCAGAAAAATATCGCTAAATGCATGTTGGTACCATTATGTGACGCAACCGTTGTAACTCAAACGAGCTGATACCGTTAGAAAGTCAATGAAATATAGTTTTTGAAACTGTCTCTATTTCTTTGGCGGGTGCTAACGGCTAGGATTGGTCCCACAGTAAAAAATGACTTATTTATCTACATTTTTAAATAAAGCGCTACCAGAGCGCCCGGTGTAATTGCTTAGTTCCAGCAACCATGTCAAATTAAGAAGAATGTTGTTTTTTGGATTCTAATTATCTCATTATAACATTAATAAGGTCACAGTCCAAATGCAGTTCAATAAAGTCCTACAGTCAATTGTTTCACTGTTAAAAGCGATGAAACCTAGTAATATCAGAAAAATATCGCTAAATGCATGTCGGTACGAATATGTGAAGCAACCGTTGTATCTCAAACGGACTGATACCGTTAGAAAGTCAATGTAATATAGTCTTTGAAATTGTCTCAATTTCTTTAGCGCCTGCTAACGGCTAGGATTGGTCCCACAATAAAAAATGACTTATTTATCCAAATATTTAAATGAAGCGCTACCACAGCGCCCAGTGTAATCGCTGAATTCCAGCAATCTTGTCAAATTAAGAAGAATGTTATTTCTTGGAGTCCAACTGTCTCATTTATTACATTTATAAGGTCAAAATCCAAAATCTGTTCAATTAAGTCCCACAGACAGTTGTTTCACATTTTAAAGCGACGCAACCTAGTAATATCAGAAACATATCGCTAAATACATGTTGGTACGAATATGTGACACAATCGTTGTAATTCATCCGGACTGATACCGTTAGAAAGTCAATGAAACATAGTTTTTGAAGCTGTCTCTATTTCTTGAGCGTGAGCTAACGGCTATGATTGGTCCTACAGTACAAAATGAATTTTTTATCTACATTTTTAAATAACGCGCTACCACAGCTCCCAGTGTAACCACTGAGTTCCAGCAATCATGTCAAACTAAGAAAAATGTTATTTCTTGGAATCCAATTGTCTCTTTTATCACATTTATAAGGTCAAA
The DNA here is from genome assembly GCF_029227915.1 of Hydractinia symbiolongicarpus. Taxonomy (NCBI): domain Eukaryota; kingdom Metazoa; phylum Cnidaria; class Hydrozoa; order Anthoathecata; family Hydractiniidae; genus Hydractinia; species Hydractinia symbiolongicarpus. The sequence goes on from NC_079879.1 coordinate 28,206,935, forward strand.
GTCCAAAATCAGCGCAATAAAGTCCCACAGTCAATCGTTTCACTGTTAAAAGCGATGAAACCTAATAGTATCAGAAAGATATCGCCAATTGCATGTTGGGACGAATATGTGACGCAACCGTCGTAACTCACACGGACTGATACCGTTAGAAAGTCAATTAAATGTAGTTTTTGAAGCTGTCTCTATTTCTTGAGCGCGTGCTAACGGCTAGGATTGGTCCCACAGTAAAAAATGAAATTTTTATCTACATTTTTAAATAAAGCGCTACCAAAGTTCCCAGTGTAATCGCTGAGTTCCAGCAATCATGTCAAACTAAGAAAAATGTTATTTCTTGGAGTCCAATTGTCTCTTTTATCACATTTAGAAGGTCAAAGTCCAAAATCAGTTCAATAAAGTCCCACAGTCAATCGTTTCACTGTTAAAAGCGGTGAAACCTAATAATATCAGAAAAATATTGCTAAATGCATGTCGGTACGAATATGTGACGCAACCGTTGTATCTCAAACGGACTGATACCGTTAGAAAGTTAATGTAATATAGTCTTTGAAATTGTCTCAAATTCTTTAGCGCCTGCTAACGGCTAGGATTGGTCCCACAGTAAAAAATGACTTATTTATCTAAATATTTCAATGAAGCGCTACCAAAGCGCCCAGTGTAATCGCTGAATTCCAGCAATCTCGTCAAATTAAGAAGAATGTTATTTCTTGGAGTTCAACTGTCTCATTTATCACATTTATAAGGTCAAAATCCAAAATCTGTTCAATTAAGTCCCACAGTCAATTGTTTCACAGTTAAAAGCGACGCAACCTAGCAATATCATAAACATATCGCTAAATGCATGTTGGTACGAATATGTGACGCAACCGTCGTAACTCACACGGACTGATACCGTTAGAAAGTCAATTAAATGTAGTTTTTGAAGCTTTCTCTATTTCTTGAGCGCTTGCCAACGGCTAGGATTGGTCCCACAGTAAATAATGAAATTTTTATCTACATTTTTAAATAAAGACCTACCAAAGCTCTCAGTGTAATCGCCGAGTTCCAGAAGTCATGTCAAACTAAGAAAAATGTTATTTCTTGGAGACCAATTGTCTGTTTTGTGACATTTATAAGGACAAAGTCCAAAATCAGTTCAATAAAGTCCCACAGTCAATCGTTTCACTGTTAAAAGCGATGAAACCTAATAATATCAGAAAAATATCGCTAAATGCATGTTGGTACGAATATGTGACGCAACAGTCGTAACTCACACGGACTGATACCGTTAGAAAATCAATTAAATGTAGTTTTTGAAGCTCTCTCTATTTCTTGAGCGCGTGCTAACGGCTAGGATTGGTCCCACAGTAAAAATGAAATTTTTATCTACATTTTTAAATAAAGCGCTACCAAAGCTCCCAGTGTAATCGCTGAGTTCCAGGAATCATGTCAAACTAAGAAAAATGTTATTTCTTGGAGTCAAATTGTCTCTTTTATCACATTTATAACGTCAAAGTCGAAAATCAGTTCAATAAAGTCCCACAGTCAATCGTTTCACTGTTAAAAGCGATGAAACCTAATAATATCAGAAAAATATCGCTAAATGCATGTTGGTACGAATATGTGACGCAACAGTCGTAACTCACACGGACTGATACCGTTAGAAAATCAATTAAATGTAGTTTTTGAAGCTGTCTCTATTTCTTGAGCGCGTGCTAACGGCTAGGATTGGTCCCACAGTAAAAATGAAATTTTTATCTACATTTTTAAATAAAGCGCTACCAAAGCTCCCAGTGTAATCGCTGAGTTCCAGGAATCATGTCAAACTAAGAAAAATGTTATTTCTTGGAGTCAAATTGTCTCTTTTATCACATTTATAACGTCAAAGTCCAAAATCACTTCAATAAAGTCCCACAGTCAATCGTTTCACTGTTAAAAGCGATGAAACCTAATAATATCAGAAAAATAATGCTAAATACATGTTGGTACGAATATGTGACGCAACCGTCGTAACTCACACGGACTGATACCGTTAGAAAGTCAATTAAATGTAGTTTTTGAAACTATCTGTATTTTTGGAGCGCGTGCTAACGGCTAGGATTGGTCCCACAGTAAATAATGAAATTTTTATCTACATTTTTAAATAAAGACCTACCAAAGCTCTCAGTGTAATCGCCGAGTTCCAGAAGTCATGTCAAACTAAGAAAAATGTTATTTCTTGGAGACCAATTGTCTGTTTTGTGACATTTATAAGGACAAAGTCCAAAATCAGCGCAATAAAGTCCCACAGTCAATCGTTTCACTGTTAAAAGCGATGAAACCTAATAGTATCAGAAAGATATCGCCAATTGCATGTTGGGACGAATATGTGACGCAACCGTCGTAACTCACACGGACTGATACCGTTAGAAAGTCAATTAAATGTAGTTTTTGAAGCTGTCTCTATTTCTTGAGCGCGTGCTAACGGCTAGGATTGGTCCCACAGTAAAAAATGAAATTTTTATCTACATTTTTAAATAAAGCGCTACCAAAGTTCCCAGTGTAATCGCTGAGTTCCAGCAATCATGTCAAACTAAGAAAAATGTTATTTCTTGGTGTCCAATTGTCTCTTTTATCACATTTAGAAGATCAAAGTCCAAAATCAGTTCAATAAAGTCCCACAGTCAATCGTTTCACTGTTAAAAGCGGTGAAACCTAATAATATCAGAAAAATATTGCTAAATGCATGTCGGTACGAATATGTGACGCAACCGTTGTATCTCAAACGGACTGATACCGTTAGAAACTTAATGTAATATAGTCTTTGAAATTGTCTCAAATTCTTTAGCGCCTGCTAACGGCTAGGATTGGTCCCACAGTAAAAAATGACTTATTTATCTAAATATTTCAATGAAGCGCTACCAAAGCGCCCAGTGTAATCGCTGAATTCCAGCAATCTCGTCAAATTAAGAAGAATGTTATTTCTTGGAGTTCAACTGTCTCATTTATCACATTTATAAGGTCAAAATCCAAAATCTGTTCAATTAAGTCCCACAGTCAATTGTTTCACAGTTAAAAGCGACGCAACCTAGCAATATCATAAACATATCGCTAAATGCATGTTGGTACGAATATGTGACGCAACCGTCGTAACTCACACGGACTGATACCGTTAGAAAGTCAATTAAATGTAGTTTTTGAAGCTTTCTCTATTTCTTGAGCGCTTGCCAACGGCTAGGATTGGTCCCACAGTAAATAATGAAATTTTTATCTACATTTTTAAATAAAGACCTACCAAAGCTCTCAGTGTAATCGCCGAGTTCCAGAAGTCATGTCAAACTAAGAAAAATGTTATTTCTTGGAGACCAATTGTCTGTTTTGTGACATTTATAAGGACAAAGTCCAAAATCAGTTCAATAAAGTCCCACAGTCAATCGTTTCACTGTTAAAAGCGATGAAACCTAATAATATCAGAAAAATATCGCTAAATGCATGTTGGTACGAATATGTGACGCAACAGTCGTAACTCACACGGATTGATACCGTTAGAAAATCAATTAAATGTAGTTTTTGAAGCTCTCTCTATTTCTTGAGCGCGTGCTAACGGCTAGGATTGGTCCCACAGTAAAAATGAAATTTTTATCTACATTTTTAAATAAAGCGCTACCAAAGCTCCCAGTGTAATCGCTGAGTTCCAGGAATCATGTCAAACTAAGAAAAATGTTATTTCTTGGAGTCAAATTGTCTCTTTTATCACATTTATAACGTCAAAATCCAACATCTGTTCAATTAAGTTCCACAGTCAATTGTTTCACAGTTAAAAGCGACGCAACCTAGTAAAATCATAAAGATATCGCTAAATGCATGTTGGTACGAATATGTGACGCAACAGTCGTAACTCACACGGACTGATACCGTTAGAAAATCAATTAAATGTAGTTTTTGAAGCTCTCTCTATTTCTTGAGCGCGTGCTAACGGCTAGGATTGGTCCCACAGTAAAAATGAAATTTTTATCTACATTTTTAAATAAAGCGCTACCAAAGCTCCCAGTGTAATCGCTGAGTTCCAGGAATCATGTCAAACTAAGAAAAATGTTATTTCTTGGAGTCAAATTGTCTCTTTTATCACATTTATAACGCCAAAGTCCAAAATCAGTTCAATAAAGTCCCACAGTCAATCGTTTCACTGTTAAAAGCGATGAAACCTAATAATATCAGAAAAATATCGCTAAATGCATGTTGGTACGAATATGTGACGCAAAAGTCGTAACTCACACGGACTGATACCGTTAGAAAGTCAATTAAATGTAGTTTTTGAAGCTTTCTCTATTTCTTGAGCGCTTGCCAACGGCTAGGATTGGTCCCACAGTAAATAATGAAATTTTTATCTACATTTTTAAATAAAGACCTACCAAAGCTCTCAGTGTAATCGCCGAGTTCCAGAAGTCATGTCAAACTAAGAAAAATGTTATTTCTTGGAGACCAATTGTCTGTTTTGTGACATTTATAAGGACAAAGTCCAAAATCAGTTCAATAAAGTCCCACAGTCAATCGTTTCACTGTTAAAAGCGATGAAACCTAATAATATCAGAAAAATATCGCTAAATGCATGTTGGTACGAATATGTGACGCAACAGTCGTAACTCACACGGACTGATACCGTTAGAAAATCAATTAAATGTAGTTTTTGAAGCTCTCTCTATTTCTTGAGCGCGTGCTAACGGCTAGGATTGGTCCCACAGTAAAAATGAAATTTTTATCTACATTTTTAAATAAAGCGCTACCAAAGCTCCCAGTGTAATCGCTGAGTTCCAGGAATCATGTCAAACTAAGAAAAATGTTATTTCTTGGAGTCAAATTGTCTCTTTTATCACATTTATAACGTCAAAGTCCAAAATCAGTTCAATAAAGTCCCACAGTCAATCGTTTCACTGTTAAAAGCGATGAAACCTAATAATATCAGAAAAATATCGCTAAATGCATGTTGGTACGAATATGTGACGCAACAGTCGTAACTCACACGGACTGATACCGTTAGAAAATCAATTAAATGTAGTTTTTGAAGCTGTCTCTATTTCTTGAGCGCGTGCTAACGGCTAGGATTGGTCCCACAGTAAATAATGAAATTTTTATCTACATTTTTAAATAAAGCGCTACCAAAGCTCCCAGTGTAATCGCTGAGTTCCAGGAATCATGTCAAACTAAGAAAAATGTTATTTCTTGGAGTCAAATTGTCTCATTTATCACATTTATAAGGTCAAAATCCAAAATCTGTTCAATTAAGTCCCACAGTCAATTGTTTCACAGTTAAAAGCGACGCAACCTAGCAATATCATAAACATATCGCTAAATGCATGTTGGTACGAATATGTGACGCAACCGTCGTAACTCACACGGACTGATACCGTTAGAAAGTCAATTAAATGTAGTTTTTGAAGCTTTCTCTATTTCTTGAGCGCTTGCCAACGGCTAGGATTGGTCCCACAGTAAATAATGAAATTTTTATCTACATTTTTAAATAAAGACCTACCAAAGCTCTCAGTGTAATCGCCGAGTTCCAGAAGTCATGTCAAACTAAGAAAAATGTTATTTCTTGGAGACCAATTGTCTGTTTTGTGACATTTATAAGGACAAAGTCCAAAATCAGTTCAATAAAGTCCCACAGTCAATCGTTTCACTGTTAAAAGCGATGAAACCTAATAATATCAGAAAAATATCGCTAAATGCATGTTGGTACGAATATGTGACGCAACAGTCGTAACTCACACGGACTGATACCGTTAGAAAATCAATTAAATGTAGTTTTTGAAGCTCTCTCTATTTCTTGAGCGCGTGCTAACGGCTAGGATTGGTCCCACAGTAAAAATGAAATTTTTATCTACATTTTTAAATAAAGCGCTACCAAAGCTCCCAGTGTAATCGCTGAGTTCCAGGAATCATGTCAAACTAAGAAAAATGTTATTTCTTGGAGTCAAATTGTCTCTTTTATCACATTTATAACGTCAAAATCCAACATCTGTTCAATTAAGTTCCACAGTCAATTGTTTCACAGTTAAAAGCGACGCAACCTAGTAAAATCATAAAGATATCGCTAAATGCATGTTGGTACGAATATGTGACGCAACAGTCGTAACTCACACGGACTGATACCGTTAGAAAATCAATTAAATGTAGTTTTTGAAGCTCTCTCTATTTCTTGAGCGCGTGCTAACGGCTAGGATTGGTCCCACAGTAAAAATGAAATTTTTATCTACATTTTTAAATAAAGCGCTACCAAAGCTCCCAGTGTAATCGCCGAGTTCCAGAAGTCATGTCAAACTAAGAAAAATGTTATTTCTTGGAGACCAATTGTCTGTTTTGTGACATTTATAAGGACAAAGTCCAAAATCAGTTCAATAAAGTCCCACAGTCAATCGTTTCACTGTTAAAAGCGATGAAACCTAATAATATCAGAAAAATATCGCTAAATGCATGTTGGTACGAATATGTGACGCAACAGTCGTAACTCACACGGACTGATACCGTTAGAAAATCAATTAAATGTAGTTTTTGAAGCTCTCTCTATTTCTTGAGCGCGTGCTAACGGCTAGGATTGGTCCCACAGTAAAAATGAAATTTTTATCTACATTTTTAAATAAAGCGCTACCAAAGCTCCCAGTGTAATCGCTGAGTTCCAGGAATCATGTCAAACTAAGAAAAATGTTATTTCTTGGAGTCAAATTGTCTCTTTTATCACATTTATAACGTCAAAGTCCAAAATCAGTTCAATAAAGTCCCACAGTCAATCGTTTCACTGTTAAAAGCGATGAAACCTAATAATATCAGAAAAATATCGCTAAATGCATGTTGGTACGAATATGTGACGCAACAGTCGTAACTCACACGGACTGATACCGTTAGAAAATCAATTAAATGTAGTTTTTGAAGCTGTCTCTATTTCTTGAGCGCGTGCTAACGGCTAGGATTGGTCCCACAGTAAATAATGAAATTTTTATCTACATTTTTAAATAAAGCGCTACCAAAGCTCCCAGTGTAATCGCTGAGTTCCAGGAATCATGTCAAACTAAGAAAAATGTTATTTCTTGGAGTCAAATTGTCTCTTTTATCACATTTATAACGTCAAAGTCCAAAATCACTTCAATAAAGTCCCACAGTCAATCGTTTCACTGTTAAAAGCGATGAAACCTAATAATATCAGAAAAATAATGCTAAATACATGTTGGTACGAATATGTGACGCAACCGTCGTAACTCACACGGACTGATACCGTTAGAAAGTCAATTAAATGTAGTTTTTAAAACTATCTGTATTTTTGGAGCGCGTGCTAACGGCTAGGATTGGTCCCACAGTAAATAATGAAATTTTTATCTACATTTTTAAATAAAGACCTACCAAAGCTCTCAGTGTAATCGCCGAGTTCCAGAAGTCATGTCAAACTAAGAAAAATGTTATTTCTTGGAGACCAATTGTCTGTTTTGTGACATTTATAAGGACAAAGTCCAAAATCAGTTCAATAAAGTCCCACAGTCAATCGTTTCACTGTTAAAAGCAATGAGACCTGATAATATCAGAAAAATATCGCTAAATGCATGTTGGTACGAATATGTGACGCAACAGTCGTAACTCACACGGACTGATACCGTTAGAAAATCAATTAAATGTAGTTTTTGAAGCTCTCTCTATTTCTTGAGCGCGTGCTAACGGCTAGGATTGGTCCCACAGTAAAAATGAAATTTTTATCTACATTTTTAAATAAAGCGCTACCAAAGCTCCCAGTGTAATCGCTGAGTTCCAGGAATCATGTCAAACTAAGAAAAATGTTATTTCTTGGAGTCAAATTGTCTCTTTTATCACATTTATAACGTCAAAGTCCAAAATCAGTTCAATAAAGTCCCACAGTCAATCGTTTCACTGTTAAAAGCGATGAAACCTAATAATATCAGAAAAATATCGCAAAATGCATGTTGGTACGAATATGTGACGCAACAGTCGTAACTCACACGGACTGATACCGTTAGAAAATCAATTAAATGTAGTTTTTGAAGCTGTCTCTATTTCTTGAGCGCGTGCTAACGGCTAGGATTGGTCCCACAGTAAAAATGAAATTTTTATCTACATTTTTAAATAAAGCGCTACCAAAGCTACCAGTGTAATCGCTGAGTTCCAGGAATCATGTCAAACTAAGAAAAATGTTATTTCTTGGAGTCAAATTGTCTCTTTTATCACATTTATAACATCAAAGTCCAAAATCAGTTCAATAAAGTCCCACAGTCAATCGTTTCACTGTTAAAAGCGATGAAACCTAATAATATCAGAAAAATATCGCTAAATGCATGTTGGTACGAATATGTGACGCAACAGTCGTAACTCACACGGACTGATACCGTTAGAAAATCAATTAAATGTAGTTTTTGAAGCTGTCTCTATTTCTTGAGCGCGTGCTAACGGCTAGGATTGGTCCCACAGTAAAAATGAAATTTTTATCTACATTTTTAAATAAAGCGCTACCAAAGCTCCCAGTGTAATCGCTGAGTTCCAGGAATCATGTCAAACTAAGAAAAATGTTATTTCTTGGAGTCAAATTGTCTCTTTTATCACATTTATAACGTCAAAGTCCAAAATCACTTCAATAAAGTCCCACAGTCAATCGTTTCACTGTTAAAAGCGATGAAACCTAATAATATCAGAAAAATAATGATAAATACATGTTGGTACGAATATGTGACGCAACCGTCGTAAATCACACGGACTGATACCGTTAGAAAGTCAATTAAATGTAGTTTTTGAAACTATCTGTATTTTTGGAGTGCGTGCTAACGGCTAGGATTGGTCCCACAGTAAATAATGAAATTTTTATCTACATTTTTAAATAAAGACCTACCAAAGCTCTCAGTGTAATCGCCGAGTTCCAGAAGTCATGTCAAACTAAGAAAAATGTTATTTCTTGGAGACCAATTGTCTGTTTTGTGACATTTATAAGGACAAAGTCCAAAATCAGTTCAATAAAGTCCCACAGTCAATCGTTTCACTGTTAAAAGCGATGAAACCTAGTAAAATCATAAAGATATCGCTAAATGCATGTTGGTACGAATATGTGACGCAACAGTCGTAACTCACACGGACTGATACCGTTAGAAAATCAATTAAATGTAGTTTTTGAAGCTCTCTCTATTTCTTGAGCGCGTGCTAACGGCTAGGATTGGTCCCACAGTAAAAATGAAATTTTTATCTACATTTTTAAATAAAGCGCTACCAAAGCTCCCAGTGTAATCGCTGAGTTCCAGGAATCATGTCAAACTAAGAAAAATGTTATTTCTTGGAGTCAAATTGTCTCTTTTATCACATTTATAACGTCAAAGTCCAAAATCACTTCAATAAAGTCCCACAGTCAATCGTTTCACTGTTAAAAGCGATGAAACCTAATAATATCAGAAAAATAATGCTAAATACATGTTGGTACGAGTATGTGACGCAACCGTCGTAACTCACACGGACTGATACCGTTAGAAAGTCAATTAAATGTAGTTTTTGAAACTATCTGTATTTTTGGAGCGCGTGCTAACGGCTAGCATTGGTCCCACAGTAAAGTGTGAATTTTTTATCTACATTTTCAAATAAAGCGCTACCAGAGCGCCCAGTGTAATCGCTTAGTTCCAGCAATCATGTCAAATTAAGACGAATGTTATTTCTTGGAGTCCAACTGTCTCATTTATCACATTTATAAGGTCAAAATCCAACATCTGTTCAATTAAGTTCCACAGTCAATTGTTTCACAGTTAAAAGCGACGCAACCTAGTAAAATCATAAAGATATCGCTAAATGCATGTTGGTACGAATATGTGACGCAACAGTCGTAACTCACACGGACTGATACCGTTAGAAAATCAATTAAATGTAGTTTTTGAAGCTCTCTCTATTTCTTGAGCGCGTGCTAACGGCTAGGATTGGTCCCACAGTAAAAATGAAATTTTTATCTACATTTTTAAATAAAGCGCTACCAAAGCTCCCAGTGTAATCGCTGAGTTCCAGGAATCATGTCAAACTAAGAAAAATGTTATTTCTTGGAGTCAAATTGTCTCTTTTATCACATTTATAACGTCAAAGTCCAAAATCAGTTCAATAAAGTCCCACAGTCAATCGTTTCACTGTTAAAAGCGATGAAACCTAATAATATCAGAAAAATATCGCTAAATGCATGTTGGTACGAATATGTGACGCAACAGTCGTAACTCACACGGACTGATACCGTTAGAAAATCAATTAAATGTAGTTTTTGAAGCTGTCTCTATTTCTTGAGCGCGTGCTAACGGCTAGGATTGGTCCCACAGTAAAAATGAAATTTTTATCTACATTTTTAAATAAAGCGCTACCAAAGCTCCCAGTGTAATCGCTGAGTTCCAGGAATCATGTCAAACTAAGAAAAATGTTATTTCTTGGAGTCAAATTGTCTCTTTTATCACATTTATAACGTCAAAGTCCAAAATCACTTCAATAAAGTCCCACAGTCAATCGTTTCACTGTTAAAAGCGATGAAACCTAATAATATCAGAAAAATAATGCTAAATACATGTTGGTACGAGTATGTGACGCAACCGTCGTAACTCACACGGACTGATACCGTTAGAAAGTCAATTAAATGTAGTTTTTGAAACTATCTGTATTTTTGGAGCGCGTGCTAACGGCTAGGATTGGTCCCACAGTAAAGTGTGAATTTTTTATCTACATTTTCAAATAAAGCGCCACCAGAGCGCCCAGTGTAATCGCTTAGTTCCAGCAATCATGTCAAATTAAGACGAATGTTATTTCTTGGAGTCCAACTGTCTCATTTATCACATTTATAAGGTCAAAATCCAACATCTGTTCAATTAAGTTCCACAGTCAATTGTTTCACAGTTAAAAGCGACGCAACCTAGTAAAATCAAAAAGATATCGCTAAATGCATGTTGGTACGAATATGTGACGCAACCGTCGTAACTCACGCGGACTGATACCGTTAAAAAATCAATTAAATGTAGTTTTTGAAGCTGTCTCTATTTCTTTAGCGCGTGCTAACGGCTAGGATTGGTCCCACAGTAAAAATGAAATTTTTATCTACATTTTTAATTAAAGCGCTACCAAAGCTCCCAGTGTAATCCCTGAGTTCCAGCAATCATGTCACACTAAGAAAAATGTAATTTCTAGGAGTCCAATTGTCTCTTTTATCACATTTGTAAGGTCAAAGTCCAAAATCAGTTCAATAAAGTCCCACAGTCAATCGTTTCACTGTTAAAAGCGATGAAACCTAATAATATCAGAAAAATATCGCTAAATGCATCTTGGTAGGAATATGTGCTGCAACCGTCGTAACTCACACGGACTGATACCGTTGGAAAGTCAATTAAATGTAGTTTTTGAAACTGCTTGTATTTCTGGAGCGCGTGCTAACGGCTAGGATTGGTCCCACAGTAAAGAATGCATTTTTCATCTACATTTTCAAATAAAGCGCTATCAGAGCGCCCAGTGTAATCGCTTAGTTCCAGGAATCATGTCAAATTAAGAAGAATGTTATTCTTTGGGGTCCAATTGTCTCATTTATCAGATTTATCAGGTCAATGTCTAAAATCAGTTTAATTAAGTCCCACAGACAGTTGTTTTACACTTTAAAGCGACGCAACCAAGTAATATCAGAAACATATCGCTAAATACATGTTGGTACGAATATGTTACGCAACCGTTGTATCTCAAACGGACTGATACCGTTAGAAAGTCAATGTAATATAGTCTTTGAAATTGTCTCAATTTCTTTAGCGCCTGCTAACGGCTAGGATTGGTCCCACAGTAAAAAATGACTTATTTATCTAAATATTTAAATGAAGCGCTACCACAGCGCCCAGTGTAATCGCTGAATTCCAGCAATCTTGTCAAATTAAGAAGAATGTTATTTCTTGGAGTCCAACTGTCTCATTTATCACATTTATAAAGTCAAAATCCAAAATCTGTTCAATTAAGTCCCACAGTCAATTGTTTCACATTTAAAAGCGACGCAACCTATTAATATCAGAAACATATCGCTAAACAGATGTTCATACGAATATGTGACGCAATCGTTGTAATTCATACGGCCTGATACCGTTAGAAAGTCAATGAAATATAGTTTTTGAAACTGTCTTAATTTCTTGAGCGTGACCTAACGGCTAGGATTTGTCCCACAGTACAAAATGAATTTTTTATCTACATTTTTAAATAAAGCGCTACGACAGTTCCCAGTGTAATCGATGAGTTCCAGCAATCATGTCAAACTAAGAAAAATGTTATTTCTTGGAGTCCAATTGTCTCTTTTATCACATTAATAAGGTCAAAGTCCAAAATCATTCAATAAAGTCCCACAGTCAATCGTTTCACTGTTAAAAGCGATGAAACCTAATAGTATCAGAAAGATATCGCTAAATGCATGTTGGTACGAATATGTGACGCAACCGTCGTAACTCACACGGACTGATACCGTTAGAAAGTCAATGAAATGTAGTTTTTGAAGCTGTCTCTATTTTTGGAGCGCATGCTAACGGCTAGGATTGGTCCCACAGTAAAAAATGACTTATTTATCTACATTTTTAAATGAAGCGCTACCACAGCGCCCAGTGTAATCGCTGAATTCCAGTTTCACAGTTAAAAGCGACACAACCTAGTAATATCAGAAAAATATCGCTAAATGCATGTTGGTACGAATATGTGACGCAACCGTCGTAACTCACACGGACTGATACCGTTAGAAAGTCAATGAAATATAGTTTTTGAAACTGTCTCTATTCCTTGTGCGCGAGCTAACGGCTAGGATTGGTCCCACAGTACAAAATGAATTTTTTATCTACATTTTGAAATAAAACGCTACCACAGCTCCCAGTGTAATCGCTGAGTTCCAGCAATCATGTCAAACTAAGAAAAATGTTATTTCTTGGAGTCCAATTGTCTCTTTTATCACATTTATAAGGTCAAAGTCCAAAGTCAGTTTAATAAAGTCCCACAGTCAATCGTTTCACTGTTAAAAGCGATGAAACCTAATAGAATCAGAAAGATATCGCTAAATGCATGTTGGTACAAATATGTGACGCAACCGTTGTAATTCAAACGAGCTGATACCGATAGAAAGTCAATTAAATGTAGTTTTTGAAGCTGTCTCTATTTTTGGAGCGCGTGCTAACGGCTAGGAATGGTCCCATAGTAAAAAATGAAATTTTTATCTACATTTTCAAATAAAGCGCTACCAGAGCGCCCAGTGTAATCGCTTAGTTCCAGGACTCATGTGAAATTAAGAAGAATGTTATTCTTTGGGGTCCAATTGTCTCATTTATCAGATTTATCAGGTCAATGTCTAAAATCAGTTTAATTAAGTCCCACAGACAGTTGTTTTACACTTTAAAGCGACGCAACCAAGTAATATCAGAAACATATCGCTAAATACATGTTGGTACGAATATGTTACGCAACTGTTGTATCTCAAACGGACTGATACCGTTAGAAAGTCAATGTAATATAGTCTTTGAAATTGTCTCAATTTCTTTAGCGCCTGCTAACGGCTAGGATTGGTCCCACAGTAAAAAATGACTTATTTATCTAAATATTTAAATGAAGCGCTACCACAGCGCCCAGTGTAATCGCTGAATTCCAGCAATCTTGTCAAATTAAGAAGAATGTTATTTCTTGGAGTCCAACTGTCTCATTTATCACATTTATAAAGTCAAAATCCAAAATCTGTTCAATTAAGTCCCACAGTCAATTGTTTCACAGTTAAAAGCGACGCAACCTATTAATATCAGAAACATATCGCTAAACAGATGTTCGTACGAATATGTGACGCAATCGTTGTAATTCATACGGCCTGATACCGTTAGAAAGTCAATGAAATATAGTTTTTGAAACTGTCTTAATTTCTTGAGCGTGACCTAACGGCTAGGATTTGTCCCACAGTACAAAATGAATTTTTTATCTACATTTTTAAATAAAGCGCTACGACAGTTCCCAGTGTAATCGATGAGTTCCAGCAATCATGTCAAACTAAGAAAAATGTTATTTCTTGGAGTCCAATTGTCTCTTTTATCACATTAATAAGGTCAAAGTCCAAAATCATTCAATAAAGTCCCACAGTCAATCGTTTCACTGTTAAAAGCGATGAAACCTAATAGTATCAGAAAGATATCGCTAAATGCATGTTGGTACGAATATGTGACGCAACCGTCGTAACTCACACGGACTGATACCGTTAGAAAGTCAATGAAATGTAGTTTTTGAAGCTGTCTCTATTTTTGGAGCGCATGCTAACGGCTAGGATTGGTCCCACAGTAAAAATGACTTATTTATCTACATTTTTAAATGAAGCGCTACCACAGCGCCCAGTGTAATCGCTGAATTCCAGTTTCACAGTTAAAAGCGACACAACCTAGTAATATCAGAAAAATATCGCTAAATGCATGTTGGTACGAATATGTGACGCAACCGTCGTAACTCACACGGACTGATACCGTTAGAAAGTCAATGAAATATAGTTTTTGAAACTGTCTCTATTCCTTGTGCGCGAGCTAACGGCTAGGATTGGTCCCACAGTACAAAATGAATTTTTTATCTACATTTTGAAATAAAACGCTACCACAGCTCCCAGTGTAATCGCTGAGTTCCAGCAATCATGTCAAACTAAGAAAAATGTTATTTCTTGGAGTCCAATTGTCTCTTTTATCACATTTATAAGGTCAAAGTCCAAAGTCAGTTTAATAAAGTCCCACAGTCAATCGTTTCACTGTTAAAAGCGATGAAACCTAATAGAATCAGAAAGATATCGCTAAATGCATGTTGGTACAAATATGTGACGCAACCGTTGTAATTCAAACGAGCTGATACCGATAGAAAGTCAATTAAATGTAGTTTTTGAAGCTGTCTCTATTTTTGGAGCCTGTGCTAACGGCTAGGAATGGCCCCATAGTAAAAAATGAAATTTTTATCTACATTTTCAAATAAAGCGCTACCAGAGCGCCCAGTGTAATCGCTTAGTTCCAGGACTCATGTGAAATTAAGAAGAATGTTAATTTTTGGTGTCCAATTGTCTCATAATAACATTTATAAGGTTTCAGTCCAAAATCAGTTCAATAAAGTGCTACAGTCAATTGTTTCATTGTTAAAAGCGATGAAACCTAGTAATATCAGAAAAATATCGCTAAATGCATGTTGGTACGAACATGTGACGCAACCGTTGTAACTCAAACGAGCTGATACCAATTGAAAGACAATGAAATGTAATTTTTGAACCTGTCTCTATTACTTCAGCGCGCGCTAGCGGTTAGGATTGGTCCCACAGTAAAAAATGACTTATTTATCTAATTTTTTGAATAAAGCAATAACACATCGTCCAGTATAATTGCTGAGTTCCAGCAATCATGTCAAACTAAGAAAATCGTTATTTCTTGGAGTCCAATTGTCTCATTTATCATATTTAAAAGGTCAAAGTTTAAAATCAGTTTAATTAAGTCCCACAGTCAATTGTTTCACAGTTAAAAGCGACGCAACCTAGTAATATCAGAAACATCTCGTAAACAGATGTTGGTACGAATATGTGACGCAATCGTTGTAATTCATACGGACTGATACCGTTGGAAAGTCAATGAAATATAGTTTTTGAAACTGTCCCTATTTCTTGAGCGCAAGCTAACGGCTAGGAATGGTCCTACAGTAAAAAATGATTTTCTTATCTACATTTTCAAATAAAGCGCTACCGGAGCGCCCAGTGTAATCGCTTAGTTCCAGCAATCATGTCAAATTAAGAAGAATGTTATTTTTTGGAGTCCAATTATCTCATCATAACATTTATAAGGTCACAGTCCAAAATCAGGTCAATAAAGTACTACAGTCAATTGTTTCATTGTTAAAAGCGATGAAACCTAGTAATATCAGAAAAATATCGCTAAATGCATGTTGGTACGAATATGTGACGCAACCGTTGTAATTCAAACGAGCTGATACCGATAGAAAGTCAATAAAATGTAGTTTTTGAAACTGTCTCTATTACTTCAGCGCGCTAGCGGTTAGGATTGGTCCCACAGCAAAAAATGACTTATTCATCTAATTTTTTGAATAAAGCAATAATACAGCGTCCAGTGTAATTGCTGAGTTACAGCAATCATTTCATATTAAGAAGAACGTTACTTCTTGGAGTCCAGTTGTCTTATTATCACATTTATAAGGTGAAATTGGTCCCACAGTAAAAAATGATTTTTTTATCTACATTTTTAAATAAAGCGCTCCCAAAGCTCCCAGTGTAATCGCTGAGTTCCAGCAATCATGTCAAACTAAGAAAAATGTTATTTCTTGGAGTCCAATTGTCTCATTTATCACGTTTATAAGGTCAAAGTCTAAAATCAGTTCTATTGAGCCCCACAGTCAATCGTTTCACTGTTAAAAGCGATGAAACCTAATAGAATCAGAAAGATATCGCTAAATGCATGTTGGTACAAATATGTGACGCAACCGTCGTAACTCACACGGACTGATACCGTTAGAAAGTCAATTAAATGTAGTTTTTGAAGCTGTCTCTATTTTTGGAGCGCGTGCTAACGGCTAGGAATGGTCCCATAGTAAAAAATGAAATTTTTATCTACATTTTCAAATAAAGCGCTACCAGAGCGCCCAGTGTAATCGCTTAGTTCCAGGACTCATGTGAAATTAAGAAGAATGTTAATTTTTGGTGTCCAATTGTCTCAAAATAACATTTATAAGGTTTCAGTCCAAAATCAGTTCAATAAAGTGCTACAGTCAATTGTTTCACTGTTAAAAGCGATGAAACCTAATAATATCAGAAAAATATCGCTAAATGCATGTTGGTAGGAATATGTGCTGCAACCGTCGTAACTCACACGGACTGATACCGTTGGAAAGTCAATTAAATGTAGTTTTTGAAACTGCTTGTATTTCTGGAGCGCGTGCTAACGGCTAGGATTGGTCCCACAGTAAAGAATGCATTTTTCATCTACATTTTCAAATAAAGCGCTATCAGAGCGCCCAGTGTAATCGCTTAGTTCCAGGAATCATGTCAAATTAAGAAGAATGTTATTCTTTGGGGTCCAATTGTCTCATTTATCAGATTTATCAGGTCAATGTCTAAAATCAGTTTAATTAAGTCCCACAGACAGTTGTTTTACACTTTAAAGCGACGCAACCAAGTAATATCAGAAACATATCGCTAAATACATGTTGGTACGAATATGTTACGCAACTGTTGTATCTCAAACGGACTGATACCGTTAGAAAGTCAATGTAATATAGTCTTTGAAATTGTCTCAATTTCTTTAGCGCCTGCTAACGGCTAGGATTGGTCCCACAGTAAAAAATGACTTATTTATCTAAATATTTAAATGAAGCGCTACCACAGCGCCCAGTGTAATCGCTGAATTCCAGCAATCTTGTCAAATTAAGAAGAATGTTATTTCTTGGAGTCCAACTGTCTCATTTATCACATTTATAAAGTCAAAATCCAAAATCTGTTCAATTAAGTCCCACAGTCAATTGTTTCACAGTTAAAAGCGACGCAACCTATTAATATCAGAAACATATCGCTAAACAGATGTTCGTACGAATATGTGACGCAATCGTTGTAATTCATACGGCCTGATACCGTTAGAAAGTCAATGAAATATAGTTTTTGAAACTGTCTTAATTTCTTGAGCGTGACCTAACGGCTAGGATTTGTCCCACAGTACAAAATGAATTTTTTATCTACATTTTTAAATAAAGCGCTACGACAGTTCCCAGTGTAATCGATGAGTTCCAGCAATCATGTCAAACTAAGAAAAATGTTATTTCTTGGAGTCCAATTGTCTCTTTTATCACATTAATAAGGTCAAAGTCCAAAATCATTCAATAAAGTCCCACAGTCAATCGTTTCACTGTTAAAAGCGATGAAACCTAATAGTATCAGAAAGATATCGCTAAATGCATGTTGGTACGAATATGTGACGCAACCGTCGTAACTCACACGGACTGATACCGTTAGAAAGTCAATGAAATGTAGTTTTTGAAGCTGTCTCTATTTTTGGAGCGCATGCTAACGGCTAGGATTGGTCCCACAGTAAAAATGACTTATTTATCTACATTTTTAAATGAAGCGCTACCACAGCGCCCAGTGTAATCGCTGAATTCCAGTTTCACAGTTAAAAGCGACACAACCTAGTAATATCAGAAAAATATCGCTAAATGCATGTTGGTACGAATATGTGACGCAACCGTCGTAACTCACACGGACTGATACCGTTAGAAAGTCAATGAAATATAGTTTTTGAAACTGTCTCTATTCCTTGTGCGCGAGCTAACGGCTAGGATTGGTCCCACAGTACAAAATGAATTTTTTATCTACATTTTGAAATAAAACGCTACCACAGCTCCCAGTGTAATCGCTGAGTTCCAGCAATCATGTCAAACTAAGAAAAATGTTATTTCTTGGAGTCCAATTGTCTCTTTTATCACATTTATAAGGTCAAAGTCCAAAGTCAGTTTAATAAAGTCCCACAGTCAATCGTTTCACTGTTAAAAGCGATGAAACCTAATAGAATCAGAAAGATATCGCTAAATGCATGTTGGTACAAATATGTGACGCAACCGTTGTAATTCAAACGAGCTGATACCGATAGAAAGTCAATTAAATGTAGTTTTTGAAGCTGTCTCTATTTTTGGAGCCTGTGCTAACGGCTAGGAATGGCCCCATAGTAAAAAATGAAATTTTTATCTACATTTTCAAATAAAGCGCTACCAGAGCGCCCAGTGTAATCGCTTAGTTCCAGGACTCATGTGAAATTAAGAAGAATGTTAATTTTTGGTGTCCAATTGTCTCATAATAACATTTATAAGGTTTCAGTCCAAAATCAGTTCAATAAAGTGCTACAGTCAATTGTTTCATTGTTAAAAGCGATGAAACCTAGTAATATCAGAAAAATATCGCTAAATGCATGTTGGTACGAACATGTGACGCAACCGTTGTAACTCAAACGAGCTGATACCAATTGAAAGACAATGAAATGTAATTTTTGAACCTGTCTCTATTACTTCAGCGCGCGCTAGCGGTTAGGATTGGTCCCACAGTAAAAAATGACTTATTTATCTAATTTTTTGAATAAAGCAATAACACATCGTCCAGTATAATTGCTGAGTTCCAGCAATCATGTCAAACTAAGAAAATCGTTATTTCTTGGAGTCCAATTGTCTCATTTATCATATTTAAAAGGTCAAAGTTTAAAATCAGTTTAATTAAGTCCCACAGTCAATTGTTTCACAGTTAAAAGCGACGCAACCTAGTAATATCAGAAACATCTCGTAAACAGATGTTGGTACGAATATGTGACGCAATCGTTGTAATTCATACGGACTGATACCGTTGGAAAGTCAATGAAATATAGTTTTTGAAACTGTCCCTATTTCTTGAGCGCAAGCTAACGGCTAGGAATGGTCCTACAGTAAAAAATGATTTTCTTATCTACATTTTCAAATAAAGCGCTACCGGAGCGCCCAGTGTAATCGCTTAGTTCCAGCAATCATGTCAAATTAAGAAGAATGTTATTTTTTGGAGTCCAATTATCTCATCATAACATTTATAAGGTCACAGTCCAAAATCAGGTCAATAAAGTACTACAGTCAATTGTTTCATTGTTAAAAGCGATGAAACCTAGTAATATCAGAAAAATATCGCTAAATGCATGTTGGTACGATTATGTGACGCAACCGTTGTAATTCAAACGAGCTGATACCGATAGAAAGTCAATAAAATGTAGTTTTTGAAACTGTCTCTATTACTTCAGCGCGCTAGCGGTTAGGATTGGTCCCACAGCAAAAAATGACTTATTCATCTAATTTTTTGAATAAAGCAATAATACAGCGTCCAGTGTAATTGCTGAGTTACAGCAATCATTTCATATTAAGAAGAACGTTACTTCTTGGAGTCCAGTTGTCTTATTATCACATTTATAAGGTGAAATTGGTCCCACAGTAAAAAATGATTTTTTTATCTACATTTTTAAATAAAGCGCTCCCAAAGCTCCCAGTGTAATCGCTGAGTTCCAGCAATCATGTCAAACTAAGAAAAATGTTATTTCTTGGAGTCCAATTGTCTCATTTATCACGTTTATAAGGTCAAAGTCTAAAATCAGTTCTATTGAGCCCCACAGTCAATCGTTTCACTGTTAAAAGCGATGAAACCTAATAGAATCAGAAAGATATCGCTAAATGCATGTTGGTACAAATATGTGACGCAACCGTCGTAACTCACACGGACTGATACCGTTAGAAAGTCAATTAAATGTAGTTTTTGAAGCTGTCTCTATTTTTGGAGCGCGTGCTAACGGCTAGGAATGGTCCCATAGTAAAAAATGAAATTTTTATCTACATTTTCAAATAAAGCGCTACCAGAGCGCCCAGTGTAATCGTTTAGTTCCAGGACTCATGTGAAATTAAGAAGAATGTTAATTTTTGGTGTCCAATTGTCTCATAATAACATTTATAAGGTTTCAGTCCAAAATCAGTTCAATAAAGTGCTACAGTCAATTGTTTCATTGTTAAAAGCGATGAAACCTAGTAATATCAGAAAAATATCGCTAAATGCATGTTGGTACGAACATGTGACGCAACCGTTGTAACTCAAACGAGCTGATACCAATTGAAAGACAATGAAATGTAATTTTTGAACCTGTCTCTATTATTTCAGCGCGCGCTAGCGGTTAGGATTGGTCCCACTGTAAAAAATGACTTATTTATCTAATTTTTTGAATAAAGCAATAACACAGCATCCAGTATAATTGCTGAGTTCCAGCAATCATGTCAAACTAAGAAAAATGTTATTTCTTGGAGTCCAATTGTCTCATTTATCATATTTATAAGGTCAAAGTTTAAAATCAGTTCAATTAAGTCCCACAGTCAATTGTTTCACAGTTAAAAGCGACGCAACCTAGTAATATCAGAAACATCTCGTAAACAGATGTTGGTACGAATATGTGACGCAATCGTTGTAATTCATACGGACTGATACCGTTGGAAAGTCAATGAAATATAGTTTTTGAAACTGTCCCTATTTCTTGAGCGCAAGCTAACGGCTAGGAATGGTCCCACAGTAAAAAATGATTTTTTTATCTACATTTTCAAATAAAGCGCTACCGGAGCGCCCAGTGTAATCGCTTAGTTCTAGCAATCATGTCAAATTAAGAAGAATGTTATTTTTTGGAGTCCAATTATCTCATCATAACATTTATAAGGTCACAGTCCAAAATCAGGTAAATAAAGTACTACAGTCAATTGTTTCATTGTTAAAAGCGATGAAACCTAGTAATATCAGAAAAATATCGCTAAATGCATGTTGGTACGAATATGTGACGCAACCGTTGTAATTCAAACGAGCTGATACCGATAGAAAGTCAATAAAATATAGTTTTTGAAAGTGTCTCTATTACTTCAGCGCGCTAGCGGTTAGGATCGGTCCCACAGCAAAAAATGACTTATATATCTAATTTTTTGAATAAAGCAATAATACAGCGTCCAGTGTAATTGCTGAGTTACAGCAATCATTTCATATTAAGAAGAACGTTACTTCTTGGAGTCCAGTTGTCTCATTATCATATTTATAAGGTGAAATTGGTCCCACAGTAACAAATGATTTTTTTATCTACATTTTTAAATAAAGCACTACCACAGCTCCCAGTTTAATGGGTGAGTTTCAGCAATCATGTCAAACTAAGAAAAATGTGATTTCTTGGATTCCAATTGTCTCACTTATCACATTTATAAGGTCAAAGTCTAAAATTAGTTCAATTAAGTCCCACAGTCAATTGTTTCACAGTTAAAAGCGACACAACCTAGTAATATCTGAAACATCTCGTAAACAGATGTTGGTACGAATATGTGACGCAATCGTTGTAATTCATACGGACTGATACCGTTAGAAAGTCAATGAAATATAGTTTTTGAAACTGTCTCTATTTCTTGAGCGCGTGCTAACGGCTAGGATTGGTCCCACAGTAAAAAATGAAATTTTTATCTACATTTTTAAATAAAGCGCTACCACAGCTCCCAGTGTAATCGCTGAGTTCCAGCAATCATGTCAAACTAAGAAAAATGTTATTTCTTGGAGTCCAATTGTCTTTTTTATCACATTTATCAGGTCAAAGTCTAAAATCAGTTCAATTAAGTCCCACAGTCAATCGTTTCACTGTTAAAAGTGATGCAACCTAGTAATATCAGAAACATATCGCTAAATAGATGTTGGTACGATAAGGTGACGCAATCGTTGTAATTAATCCTGACTGATACCGTTAGAAAGTCAATGAATATAGTTTTTGAAACTGTCTCTATTTCTTTGGCGCGCGCTAACGGCTAGGATTGGTCCCACAGTAAAAAATGACTTATTTATCTACATTTTTAAATAAAGCGCTACCAGAGCGCCCGGTGTAATTGCTTAGTTCCAGCAATCATGTCAAATTAAGAAGAATGTTATTTTTTGGAGTCCAATTGTCTCATTATAACATTAATAAGGTCACAGTTCAAAAGCAGTTCAATAAAGTACTACAGTCAATTGTCTCACTGTTAAAATGAAACCTAGTAATATCAGAAAAATATCGCTAAATGCATGTTGGTACGAATATGTGACGCTACCGTTGTAACTCAAACGAGCTGATACCGATAGAAAGTCAATGAAATGTAGTTTTTGAAGCTGTCTCTATTACTTCAGCGCGCGCTAGCGGTTAGTATTGGTCCCACAGTAAAAAATGACTTACTTATCTAATTTTTCGAACAAAGCAATAACACAGCGTCCAGTATAATTGCTGAGTTACAGCTATCATTTCATATTAAGAAGAACGTTACTTCTTGGTGTCCAGTTGTCTCATTATCACATTTATAAGGTGAAATTGGTCCCACGGTAAAAAATGAAATTTTCATCTACATTTTTAAATAAAGCCCTACCACAGCTCCCAGTTTAATCGCTGAGTTCCAGCAATCATGTCAAACTAAGAAAAATGTTATTTCTTGGAGTCCAATTGTCTCATTTATCACATTTATAAGGTCAAAATCTAAAATCAGTTCATTTAAGTCCCACAGTCAATTGTTTCACATTTAAAAGCGACACAACCTAGTAATATCAGAAAAATATCGCTAAATGCATGTTGGTACGAATATGTGACGCAACCGTTGTAATTCAAACGAGCTGATACCGATAGAAAGTCAATGAAATGTAGTTTTTGAAACTGTCTCTATTACTTCAGCGCGCTAGCGGTTAGGATTGGTCCCACAGCAAAAAATGACTTATATATCTAATTTTTTGAATAAAGCAATAATACAGCGTCCAGTGTAATTGCTGAGTTACAGCAATCATTTCATATTAAGAAGAACGTTACTTCTTGGAGTCCAGTTGTCTTATTATCACATTTATAAGGTGAAATTGGTCCCACAGTAAAAAATGATTTTTTTATCTACATTTTTAAATAAAGCACTACCACAGCTCCCAGTTTAATGGGTGAGTTTCAGCAATCATGTCAAACTAAGAAAAATGTGATTTCTTGGAGTCCAATTGTCTCACTTATCACATTTATAAGGTCAAAGTCTAAAATTAGTTCAATTAAGTCCCACAGTCAATTGTTTCACAGTTAAAAGCGACACAACCTAGTAATATCAGAAACATCTCCTAAACAGATGTTGGTACGAATATGTGACGCAATCGTTGCAATTCATACGGACTGATACCGTTAGAAAGTCAATGAAATATAGTTTTTGAAACTGTCTCTATTTCTTGAGCGCGTGCTAACGGCTAGGATTGGTCCCACAGTAAAAAATGAAATTTTTATCTACATTTTTAAATAAAGCGCTACCACAGCTCCCAGTGTAATCGCTGAGTTCCAGCAATCATGTCAAACTAAGAAAAATGTTATTTCTTGGAGTCCAATTGTCTCTTTTATCACATTTATAAGGTCAAAGTCTAAAATCAGTTCAATTAAGTCCCACAGTCAATCGTTTCAGTGTTAAAAGCGATGCAACCTAGTAATATCAGAAACATATCGCTAAATAGATGTTGGTACGATAAGGTGACGCAATCGTTGTAATTCATCCTGACTGATACCGTTAGAAAGTCAATGAATATAGTTTTTGAAACTGTCTCTATTTCTTTGGCGCGTGCTAACGGCTAGGATTGGTCCCACAGTAAAAAATGACTTATTTATCTACATTTTTAAATAAAGCGCTCCCAAAGCTCCCAGTATAATCGCTGAGTTCCAGCAATCATGTCAAACTAAGAAAAATGTTATTTCTTGGAGTCCAATTGTCTCATTTATCACATTTATAAGGTCAAAGTCTAAAATCAGTTCTATTGAGCCCCACAGTCAATTGTTTCTCAGTTAAAAGCGACTCAACCTAGTAATATCAGAAAAATATCGCTAAATGCATGTTGGTACCATTATGTGACGCAACCCTTGTAACTCAAACGAGCTGATTCCGATAGAAAGTCAATGGAATGTAGTTTTTGAAACTGTCTCTATTTCTTCAGCGCGGGCTAGCGGTTAGGATTGGTCCCACAGTACAAAATGATTTATTTATCTAATTTTTTGAATAAAGCAATAACACAGCGGCCAGTATAATTGCTGAGTTACAACAATCATTTCATATTAAGAAGAACGTTACTTCTTGGGGTCCAGTTGTCTCATTATAACATTTAAAAGGTCAAAGTCTAAAATCAGTTCAATTAAGTCCCACAGACAGTTGTTTCACCTTTTAAAGCGACGCAATCTAGTAATATCAGAAACATATCGCTAAATACATGTTGGTACGAATATGTGACGCAATCGTTGTAGTTTATCCGTACTGATACCGTTAGAAAGTCAATGAAATATAGTTTTTGAAACTGTCTCTATTTCTTTGGCGGGTGCTAACGGCTAGGATTGGTCCCACAGTAAAAAATGACTTATTTATCTACATTTTTAAATAAAGCGCTACCAGAGCGCCCGGTGTAATTGCTTAGTTCCAGCAACCATGTCAAATTAAGAAGAATATTGTTTTTTGGATTCTAATTATCTCATTATAACATTAATAAGGTGACAGTCCAAATGCAGTTGAATAAAGTCCTACAGTCAATTGTTTCACTGTTAAAAGCGATGAAACCTAGTAATATCAGAAAAATATCGCTAAATGCATGTCGGTACGAATATGTGAAGCAACCGTTGTATCTCAAACGGACTGATACCGTTAGAAAGTCAATGTAATATAGTCTTTGAAATTGTCTCAATTTCTTTAGCGCCTGCTAACGGCTAGGATTGGTCCCACAATAAAAAATGACTTATTTATCCAAATATTTAAATGAAGCGCTACCACAGTGCCCAGTGTAATCGCTGAATTCCAGCAATCTTGTCAAATTAAGAAGAATGTTATTTCTTGGAGTCCAACTGTCTCATTTATCACATTTATAAGGTCAAAATCCAAAATCTGTTCAATTAAGTCCCACAGACAGTTTTTTCACATTTTAAAGCGACGCAACCTAGTAATATCAGAAACATATCGCTAAATACATGTTGGTACGAATATGTGACGCAATCGTTGTAATTCATCCGGACTGATACCGTTAGAAAGTCAATGAAACATAGTTTTTGAAGCTGTCTCTATTTCTTGAGCGTGAGCTAACGGCTATGATTGGTTCTACAGTACAAAATGAATTTTTTATCTACATTTTTAAATAAAGCGCTACCACAGCTCCCAGTGTAACCACTGAGTTCCAGCAATCATGTCAAACTAAGAAAAATGTTATTTCTTGGAATCCAATTGTCTCTTTTATCACATTTATAAGGTCAAAGTCCAAAATCAGCGCAATAAAGTCCCACAGTCAATCGTTTCACTGTTAAAAGCGATGAAACCTAATAGTATCAGAAAGATATCGCCAAATGCATGTTGGGACGAATATGTGACGCAACCGTCGTAACTCACACGGACTGATACCGTTAGAAATTCAATTAAATGTAGTTTTTGAAGCTGTCTCTATTTCTTGAGCGCGTGCTAACGGCTAGGATTGGTCCCACAGTAAAAATGAAATTTTTATCTACATTTTTAAATAAAGCGCTACCAAAGCTCCCAGTGTAATCGCTGAGTTCCAGGAATCATGTCAAACTAAGAAAAATGTTATTTCTTGGAGTCAAATTGTCTCTTTTATCACATTTATACCGTCAAAGTCCAAAATCAGTTCAATAAAGTCCCACAGTCAATCGTTTCACTGTTAAAAGCGATGAAACCTAATAATATCAGAAAAATATCGCTAAATGCATGTTGGTACGAATATGTGACGCAACAGTCGTAACTCACACGGACTAATACCGTTAGAAAATCAATTAAATGTAGTTTTTGAAGCTGTCTCTATTTCTTGAGCGCGTACTAACGGCTAGGATTGGTCCCACAGTAAAAATGAAATTTTTATCTACATTTTTAAATAAAGCGCTACCAAAGCTCCCAGTGTAATCGCTGAGTTCCAGGAATCATGTCAAACTAAGAAAAATGTTATTTCTTGGAGTCAAATTGTCTCTTTTATCACATTTATAACGTCAAAGTCCAAAATCACTTCAATAAAGTCCCACAGTCAATCGTTTCACTGTTAAAAGCGATGAAACCTAATAATATCAGAAAAATAATGCTAAATACATGTTGGTACGAATATGTGACGCAACCGTCGTAACTCACACGGACTGATACCGTTAGAAAGTCAATTAAATGTAGTTTTTGAAACTATCTGTATTTTTGGAGCGCGTGCTAACGGCTAGGATTGGTCCCACAGTAAAGTGTGAATTTTTTATCTACATTTTCAAATAAAGCGCTACCAGAGCGCCCAGTGTAATCGCTTAGTTCCAGCAATCATGTCAAATTAAGAAGAATGTTATTTCTTGGAGTCCAACTGTCTCATTTATCACATTTATAAGGTCAAAATCCAACATCTGTTCAATTAAGTTCCACAGTCAATTGTTTCACAGTTAAAAGCGACGCAACCTAGTAAAATTATAAAGATATCGCTAAATGCATGTTGGTACGAATATATGACGCAACCGTCGTAACTCACACGGACTGATACTGTTAGAAAGTCAATGAAATATAGTTTTTGAAACTGTCTCTATTCCTTGTGCGCGAGCTAACGGCTAGGATTGGTCCCACAGTACAAAATGAATTTTTTATCTACATTTTGAAATAAAACGCTACCACAGCTCCCAGTGTAATCGCTGAGTTCCAGCAATCATGTCAAACTAAGAAAAATGTTATTTCTTGGAGTCCAATTGTCTCTTTTATCACATTTATAAGGTCAAAGTCCAAGGTCAGTTTAATAAAGTCCCACAGTCAATCGTTTCACTGTTAAAAGCGATGAAACCTAATAGAATCAGAAAGATATCGCTAAATGCATGTTGGTACAAATATGTGACGCAACCGTCGTAACTCACACGGACTGATACCGTTAGAAAGTCAATTAAATGTAGTTTTTGAAGCTGTCTCTATTTTTGGAGCGCGTGCTAACGGCTAGGAATGGTCCCATAGTAAAAAATGAAATTTTTATCTACATTTTCAAATAAAGCGCTACCAGAGCGCCCAGTGTAATCGCTTAGTTCCAGGACTCATGTGAAATTAAGAAGAATGTTAATTTTTGGTGTCCAATTGTCTCATAATAACATTTATAAGGTTTCAGTCCAAAATCAGTTCAATAAAGTGCTACAGTCAATTGTTTCATTGTTAAAAGCGATGAAACCTAGTAATATCAGAAAAATATCGCTAAATGCATGTTGGTACGAACATGTGACGCAACCGTTGTAACTCAAACGAGCTGATACCAATTGAAAGACAATGAAATGTAATTTTTGAACCTGTCTCTATTACTTCAGCGCGGGCTAGCGGTTAGGATTGGTCCCACAGTAAAAAATGACTTATTTATCTAATTTTTTGAATAAAGCAATAACACAGCGTCCAGTATAATTGCTGAGTTCCAGCAATCATGTCAAACTAAGAAAAATGTTATTTCTTGGAGTCCAATTGTCTCATTGATCATATTTATAAGGTCAAAGTTTAAAATCAGTTCAATTAAGTCCCACAGTCAATTGTTTCACAGTTAAAAGCGACGCAACCTAGTAATATCAGAAACATCTCGTAAACAGATGTTGGTACGAATATGTGACGCAATCGTTGTAATTCTTACGGACTGATACCGTTGGAAAGTCAATGAAATATAATTTTTGAAACTGTCTCTATTTCTTGAGCGCAAGCTAACGGCTAGGAATGTTCCCACAGTAAAAAATGATTTTTTTATCTACATTTTCAAATAAAGCGCTACCGGAGCGCCCAGTGTAATCGCTTAGTTCCAGCAATCATGTCAAATTAAGAAGAATGTTATTTTTTGGAGTCCAATTATCTCATCATAACATTTATAAGGTCACAGTCCAAAATCAGGTCAATAAAGTATTACAGTCAATTTTTTCATTGTTAAAAGCGATGAAACCTAGTAATATCAGAAAAATATCGCTAAATGCATGTTGGTACGAATATGTGACGCAACCGTTGTAATTCAAACGAGCTGATACCGATAAAAAGTCAATAAAATGTAGTTTTTGAAACTGTCTCTATTACTTCAGCGCGCTAGCGGTTAGGATTGGTCCCACAGCAAAAAATGACTTATATATCTAATTTTTTGAATAAAGCAATAATACAGCGTCCAGTGTAATTGCTGAGTTACAGCAATCATTTCATATTAAGAAGAACGTTACTTCTTGGAGTCCAGTTGTCTCATTATCATATTTATAAGGTGAAATTGGTCCCACAGTAACAAATGATTTTTTTATCTACATTTTTAAATAAAGCACTACCACAGCTCCCAGTTTAATGGGTGAGTTTCAGCAATCATGTCAAACTAAGAAAAATGTGATTTCTTGGATTCCAATTGTCTCACTTATCACATTTATAAGGTCAAAGTCTAAAATTAGTTCAATTAAGTCCCACAGTCAATTGTTTCACAGTTAAAAGCGACACAACCTAGTAATATCTGAAACATCTCGTAAACAGATGTTGGTACGAATATGTGACGCAATCGTTGTAATTCATACGGACTGATACCGTTAGAAAGTCAATGAAATATAGTTTTTGAAACTGTCTCTATTTCTTGAGCGCGTGCTAACGGCTAGGATTGGTCACACAGTAAAAAATGAAATTTTTATCTACATTTTTAAATAAAGCGCTACCAGAGCGCCCGGTGTAATCGCTGAGTTCCAGCAATGATGTCAAATTAAGAAGAATGTTATTCTTTGGGGTCCAATTGTCTCATTTATCACATTTATCAGGTCAATGTCTAAAATCAGTTTAATTAAGTCCCACAGACAGTTGTTTTACACTTTAAAGCGACGCAACCAAGTAATATCAGAAACATATCGCTAAATACATAATGGTACGAATATGTGACGCAGCCGTTGTATCTCAAACGGACTGATACCGTTAGAAAGACAATGTAATATAGTCTTTGAAATTGTCTCAATTTCTTTAGCGCCTGCTAACGGCTAGGATTGGTCCCACAGTAAAAAATGACTTATTTATCTAACTATTTAAATGAAGCGCTACCACAGCGCCCAGTGTAATCGCTGAATTCCAGCAATCTTGTCAAATTAAGAAGAATGTTATTTCTTGGAGTCCAACTGTCTCATTTATCACATTTATAAAGTCAAAATCCAAAATCTGTTCAATTAAGTCCCACAGTCAATTGTTTCACAGTTAAAAGCGACGCAACCTATTAATATCAGAAACATATCGCTAAACAGATGTTCGTACGAATATGTGACGCAATCGTTGTAATTCATACGGCCTGATACCGTTAGAAAGTCAATGAAATATAGGTTTTGAAACTGTCTCTATTTCTTTAGCGCGTGCTAACGGCTAGGATTGGTCCCACAGTAAAAATGAAATTTTTATCTACATTTTTAAATAAAGCGCTACCACAGCGCCCAGTGTAATCGCTGAATTCCAGTTTCACAGTTAAAAGCGACACAACCTAGTAATATCTGAAACATCTCGTAAACAGATGTTGGTACGAATATGTGACGCAATCGTTGTAATTCATACGGACTGATACCGTTAGAAAGTCAATGAAATATAGTTTTTGAAACTGTCTCTATTTCTTGAGCGCGTGCTAACGGCTAGGATTGGTCCCACAGTAAAAAATGAAATTTTTATCTACATTTTTAAATAAAGCGCTACCACAGCTCCCAGTGTAATCGCTGAGTTCCAGCAATCATGTCAAACTAAGAAAAATGTTATTTCTTGGAGTCCAATTGTCTTTTTTATCACATTTATCAGGTCAAAGTCTAAAATCAGTTCAATTAAGTCCCACAGTCAATCGTTTCACTGTTAAAAGTGATGCAACCTAGTAATATCAGAAACATATCGCTAAATAGATGTTGGTACGATAAGGTGACGCAATCGTTGTAATTCATCCTGACTGATACCGTTAGAAAGTCAATGAATATAGTTTTTGAAACTGTCTCTATT
Organism: Hydractinia symbiolongicarpus; assembly: GCF_029227915.1. Taxonomy (NCBI): domain Eukaryota; kingdom Metazoa; phylum Cnidaria; class Hydrozoa; order Anthoathecata; family Hydractiniidae; genus Hydractinia; species Hydractinia symbiolongicarpus. Next base: position 28,237,412 of record NC_079879.1, read on the forward strand.
TCTTTGGCGCGCGCTAACGGCTAGGATTGGTCCCACAGTAAAAAATGACTTATTTATCTACATTTTTAAATAAAGCGCTACCAGAGCGCCCGGTGTAATTGCTTAGTTCCAGCAATCATGTCAAATTAAGAAGAATGTTATTTTTTGGAGTCCAATTGTCTCATTATAACATTAATAAGGTCACAGTTCAAAAGCAGTTCAATAAAGTACTACAGTCAATTGTCTCACTGTTAAAATGAAACCTAGTAATATCAGAAAAATATCGCTAAATGCATGTTGGTACGAATATGTGACGCTACCGTTGTAACTCAAACGAGCTGATACCGATAGAAAGTCAATGAAATGTAGTTTTTGAAGCTGTCTCTATTACTTCAGCGCGCGCTAGCGGTTAGTATTGGTCCCACAGTAAAAAATGACTTACTTATCTAATTTTTCGAACAAAGCAATAACACAGCGTCCAGTATAATTGCTGAGTTACAGCTATCATTTCATATTAAGAAGAACGTTACTTCTTGGTGTCCAGTTGTCTCATTATCACATTTATAAGGTGAAATTGGTCCCACGGTAAAAAATGAAATTTTCATCTACATTTTTAAATAAAGCCCTACCACAGCTCCCAGTTTAATCGCTGAGTTCCAGCAATCATGTCAAACTAAGAAAAATGTTATTTCTTGGAGTCCAATTGTCTCATTTATCACATTTATAAGGTCAAAATCTAAAATCAGTTCATTTAAGTCCCACAGTCAATTGTTTCACATTTAAAAGCGACACAACCTAGTAATATCAGAAAAATATCGCTAAATGCATGTTGGTACGAATATGTGACGCAACCGTTGTAATTCAAACGAGCTGATACCGATAGAAAGTCAATGAAATGTAGTTTTTGAAACTGTCTCTATTACTTCAGCGCGCTAGCGGTTAGGATTGGTCCCACAGCAAAAAATGACTTATATATCTAATTTTTTGAATAAAGCAATAATACAGCGTCCAGTGTAATTGCTGAGTTACAGCAATCATTTCATATTAAGAAGAACGTTACTTCTTGGAGTCCAGTTGTCTTATTATCACATTTATAAGGTGAAATTGGTCCCACAGTAAAAAATGATTTTTTTATCTACATTTTTAAATAAAGCACTACCACAGCTCCCAGTTTAATGGGTGAGTTTCAGCAATCATGTCAAACTAAGAAAAATGTGATTTCTTGGAGTCCAATTGTCTCACTTATCACATTTATAAGGTCAAAGTCTAAAATTAGTTCAATTAAGTCCCACAGTCAATTGTTTCACAGTTAAAAACGACACAACCTAGTAATATCAGAAACATCTCGTAAACAGATGTTGGTACGAATATGTGACGCAATCGTTGCAATTCATACGGACTGATACCGTTAGAAAGTCAATGAAATATAGTTTTTGAAACTGTCTCTATTTCTTGAGCGCGTGCTAACGGCTAGGATTGGTCCCACAGTAAAAAATGAAATTTTTATCTACATTTTTAAATAAAGCGCTACCACAGCTCCCAGTGTAATCGCTGAGTTCCAGCAATCATGTCAAACTAAGAAAAATGTTATTTCTTGGAGTCCAATTGTCTCTTTTATCACATTTATAAGGTCAAAGTCTAAAATCAGTTCAATTAAGTCCCACAGTCAATCGTTTCACTGTTAAAAGTGATGCAACCTAGTAATATCAGAAACATATCGCTAAATAGATGTTGGTACGATAAGGTGACGCAATCGTTGTAATTCATCCTGACTGATACCGTTAGAAAGTCAATGAATATAGTTTTTGAAACTGTCTCTATTTCTTTGGCGCGCGCTAACGGCTAGGATTGGTCCCACAGTAAAAAATGACTTATTTATCTACATTTTTAAATAAAGCGCTACCAGAGCGCCCGGTGTAATTGCTTAGTTCCAGCAATCATGTCAAATTAAGAAGAATGTTATTTTTTGGAGTCCAATTGTCTCATTATAACATTAATAAGGTCACAGTTCAAAAGCAGTTCAATAAAGTACTACAGTCAATTGTCTCACTGTTAAAATGAAACCTAGTAATATCAGAAAAATATCGCTAAATGCATGTTGGTACGAATATGTGACGCTACCGTTGTAACTCAAACGAGCTGATACCGATAGAAAGTCAATGAAATGTAGTTTTTGAAGCTGTCTCTATTACTTCAGCGCGCGCTAGCGGTTAGTATTGGTCCCACAGTAAAAAATGACTTACTTATCTAATTTTTCGAACAAAGCAATAACACAGCGTCCAGTATAATTGCTGAGTTACAGCTATCATTTCATATTAAGAAGAACGTTACTTCTTGGTGTCCAGTTGTCTCATTATCACATTTATAAGGTGAAATTGGTCCCACGGTAAAAAATGAAATTTTCATCTACATTTTTAAATAAAGCCCTACCACAGCTCCCAGTTTAATCGCTGAGTTCCAGCAATCATGTCAAACTAAGAAAAATGTTATTTCTTGGAGTCCAATTGTCTCATTTATCACATTTATAAGGTCAAAATCTAAAATCAGTTCATTTAAGTCCCACAGTCAATTGTTTCACATTTAAAAGCGACACAACCTAGTAATATCAGAAAAATATCGCTAAATGCATGTTGGTACGAATATGTGACGCAACCGTTGTAATTCAAACGAGCTGATACCGATAGAAAGTCAATGAAATGTAGTTTTTGAAACTGTCTCTATTACTTCAGCGCGCTAGCGGTTAGGATTGGTCCCACAGCAAAAAATGACTTATATATCTAATTTTTTGAATAAAGCAATAATACAGCGTCCAGTGTAATTGCTGAGTTACAGCAATCATTTCATATTAAGAAGAACGTTACTTCTTGGAGTCCAGTTGTCTTATTATCACATTTATAAGGTGAAATTGGTCCCACAGTAAAAAATGATTTTTTTATCTACATTTTTAAATAAAGCACTACCACAGCTCCCAGTTTAATGGGTGAGTTTCAGCAATCATGTCAAACTAAGAAAAATGTGATTTCTTGGAGTCCAATTGTCTCACTTATCACATTTATAAGGTCAAAGTCTAAAATTAGTTCAATTAAGTCCCACAGTCAATTGTTTCACAGTTAAAAGCGACACAACCTAGTAATATCAGAAACATCTCGTAAACAGATGTTGGTACGAATATGTGACGCAATCGTTGCAATTCATACGGACTGATACCGTTAGAAAGTCAATGAAATATAGTTTTTGAAACTGTCTCTATTTCTTGAGCGCGTGCTAACGGCTAGGATTGGTCCCACAGTAAAAAATGAAATTTTTATCTACATTTTTAAATAAAGCGCTACCACAGCTCCCAGTGTAATCGCTGAGTTCCAGCAATCATGTCAAACTAAGAAAAATGTTATTTCTTGGAGTCCAATTGTCTCTTTTATCACATTTATAAGGTCAAAGTCTAAAATCAGTTCAATTAAGTCCCACAGTCAATCGTTTCAGTGTTAAAAGCGATGCAACCTAGTAATATCAGAAACATATCGCTAAATAGATGTTGGAACGATAAGGTGACGCAATCGTTGTAATTCATCCTGACTGATACCGTTAGAAAGTCAATGAATATAGTTTTTGAAACTGTCTCTATTTCTTTGGCGCGTGCTAACGGCTAGGATTGGTCCCACAGTAAAAAATGACTTATTTATCTACATTTTTAAATAAAGCGCTCCCAAAGCTCCCAGTATAATCGCTGAGTTCCAGCAATCATGTCAAACTAAGAAAAATGTTATTTCTTGGAGTCCAATTAACTCATTTATCACATTTATAAGGTCAAAGTCTAAAATCAGTTCTATTGAGCCCCACAGTCAATTGTTTCTCAGTTAAAAGCGACTCAACCTAGTAATATCAGAAAAATATCGCTAAATGCATGTTGGTACCATTATGTGACGCAACCCTTGTAACTCAAACGAGCTGATTCCGATAGAAAGTCAATGGAATGTAGTTTTTGAAACTGTCTCTATTTCTTCAGCGCGGGCTAGCGGTTAGGATTGGTCCCACAGTACAAAATGATTTATTTATCTAATTTTTTGAATAAAGCAATAACACAGCGGCCAGTATAATTGCTGAGTTACAACAATCATTTCATATTAAGAAGAACGTTACTTCTTGGGGTCCAGTTGTCTCATTATAACATTTAAAAGGTCAAAGTCTAAAATCAGTTCAATTAAGTCCCACAGACAGTTGTTTCACCTTTTAAAGCGACGCAATCTAGTAATATCAGAAACATATCGCTAAATACATGTTGGTACGAATATGTGACGCAATCGTTGTAGTTTATCCGTACTGATACCGTTAGAAAGTCAATGAAATATAGTTTTTGAAACTGTCTCTATTTCTTTGGCGGGTGCTAACGGCTAGGATTGGTCCCACAGTAAAAAATGACTTATTTATCTACATTTTTAAATAAAGCGCTACCAGAGCGCCCGGTGTAATTGCTTTGTTCCAGCAACCATGTCAAATTAAGAAGAATGTTGTTTTTTGGATTCTAATTATCTCATTATAACATTAATAAGGTGACAGTCCAAATGCAGTTCAATAAAGTCCTACAGTCAATTGTTTCACTGTTAAAAGCGATGAAACCTAGTAATATCAGAAAAATATCGCTAAATGCATGTCGGTACGAATATGTGAAGCAACCGTTGTATCTCAAACGGACTGATACCGTTAGAAAGTCAATGTAATATAGTCTTTGAAATTGTCTCAATTTCTTTAGCGCCTGCTAACGGCTAGGATTGGTCCCACAATAAAAAATGACTTATTTATCCAAATATTTAAATGAAGCGCTACCACAGCGCCCAGTGTAATCGCTGAATTCCAGCAATCTTGTCAAATTAAGAAGAATGTTATTTCTTGGAGTCCAACTGTCTCATTTATCACATTTATATGGTCAAAATCCAAAATCTGTTCAATTAAGTCCCACAGACAGTTGTTTCACATTTTAAAGCGACGCAACCTAGTAATATCAGAAACATATCGCTAAATACATGTTGGTACGAATATGTGACGCAATCGTTGTAATTCATCCGGACTGATACCGTTAGAAAGTCAATGAAACATAGTTTTTGAAGCTGTCTCTATTTCTTGAGCGTGAGCTAACGGCTATGATTGGTTCTACAGTACAAAATGAATTTTTTATCTACATTTTTAAATAAAGCGCTACCACAGCTCCCAGTGTAACCACTGAGTTCCAGCAATCATGTCAAACTAAGAAAAATGTTATTTCTTGGAATCCAATTGTCTCTTTTATCACATTTATAAGGTCAAAGTCCAAAATCAGCGCAATAAAGTCCCACAGTCAATCGTTTCACTGTTAAAAGCGATGAAACCTAATAGTATCAGAAAGATATCGCCAAATGCATGTTGGGACGAATATGTGACGCAACCGTCGTAACTCACACGGACTGATACCGTTAGAAAGTCAATTAAATGTAGTTTTTGAAGCTGTCTCTATTTCTTGAGCGCGTACTAATGGCTAAGATTGGTCCCACAGTAAAAAATGAAATTTTTATCTACATTTTTAAATAAAGCGCTACCAAAGTTCCCAGTGTAATCGCTGAGTTCCAGCAATCATGTCAAAGTAAGAAAAATGTTATTTCTTGGAGTCCAATTGTCTCTATTATCACATTTAGAAGGTCAAAGTCCAAAATCAGTTCAATAAAGTCCCACAGTCAATCGTTTCACTGTTAAAAGCGGTGAAACCTAATAATATCAGAAAAATATTGCTAAATGCATGTCGGTACGAATATGTGACGCAACCGTTGTATCTCAAACGGACTGATACCGTTAGAAAGTTAATGTAATATAGTCTTTGAAATTGTCTCAAATTCTTTAGCGCCTGCTAACGGCTAGGATTGGTCCCACAGTAAAAAATGACTTATTTATCTAAATATTTAAATGAAGCGCTACCACAGCGCCCAGTGTAATCGCTGAATTCCAGCAATCTCGTCAAATTAAGAAGAATGTTATTTCTTGGAGTTCAACTGTCTCATTTATCACATTTATAAGGTCAAAATCCAAAATCTGTTCAATTAAGTCCCACAGTCAATTGTTTCACAGTTAAAAGCGACGCAACCTAGCAATATCATAAACATATCGCTAAATGCATGTTGGTACGAATATGTGACGCAACCGTCGTAACTCACACGGACTGATACCGTTAGAAAGTCAATTAAATGTAGTTTTTGAAGCTTTCTCTATTTCTTGAGCGCGTGCCAACGGCTAGGATTGGTCCCACAGTAAAAAATGAAATTTTTATCTACATTTTTAAATAAAGCGCTACCAAAGCTCTCAGTGTAATCGCCGAGTTTCAGAAGTCATGTCAAACTAAGAAAAATGTTATTTCTTGGAGACCAATTGTCTGTTTTGTGACATTTATAAGGACAAAGTCCAAAATCAGTTCAATAAAGTCCCACAGTCAATCGTTTCACTGTTAAAAGCGATGAAACCTAATAATATCAGAAAAATATCGCTAAATGCATGTTGGTACGAATATGTGACGCAACAGTCGTAACTCACACGGACTGATACCGTTAGAAAATCAATTAAATGTAGTTTTTGAAGCTGTCTCTATTTCTTGAGCGCGTGCTAACGGCTAGGATTGGTCCCACAGTAAAAATGAAATTTTTATCTACATTTTTAAATAAAGCGCTACCAAAGCTCCCAGTGTAATCGCTGAGTTCCAGGAATCATGTCAAACTAAGAAAAATGTTATTTCTTGGAGTCAAATTGTCTCTTTTATCACATTTATACCGTCAAAGTCCAAAATCAGTTCAATAAAGTCCCACAGTCAATCGTTTCACTGTTAAAAGCGATGAAACCTAATAATATCAGAAAAATATCGCTAAATGCATGTTGGTACGAATATGTGACGCAACAGTCGTAACTCACACGGACTAATACCGTTAGAAAATCAATTAAATGTAGTTTTTGAAGCTGTCTCTATTTCTTAAGCGCGTACTAACGGCTAGGATTGGTCCCACAGTAAAAATGAAATTTTTATCTACATTTTTAAATAAAGCGCTACCAAAGCTCCCAGTGTAATCGCTGAGTTCCAGGAATCATGTCAAACTAAGAAAAATGTTATTTCTTGGAGTCAAATTGTCTCTTTTATCACATTTATAACGTCAAAGTCCAAAATCACTTCAATAAAGTCCCACAGTCAATCGTTTCACTGTTAAAAGCGATGAAACCTAATAATATCAGAAAAATAATGCTAAATACATGTTGGTACGAATATGTGACGCAACCGTCGTAACTCACACGGACTGATACCGTTAGAAAGTCAATTAAATGTAGTTTTTGAAACTATCTGTATTTTTGGAGCACGTGCTAACGGCTAGGATTGGTCCCACAGTAAAGTGTGAATTTTTTATCTACATTTTCAAATAAAGCGCTACCAGAGCGCCCAGTGTAATCGCTTAGTTCCAGCAATCATGTCAAATTAAGAAGAATGTTATTTCTTGGAGTCCAACTGTCTCATTTATCACATTTATAAGGTCAAAATCCAACATCTGTTCAATTAAGTTCCACAGTCAATTGTTTCACAGTTAAAAGCGACGCAACCTAGTAAAATTATAAAGATATCGCTAAATGCATGTTGGTACGAATATGTGACGCAACCGTCGTAACTCACGCGGACTGATACCGTTAAAAAATCAATTAAATGTAGTTTTTGAAGCTGTCTCTATTTCTTTAGCGCGTGCTAACGGCTAGGATTGGTCCCACAGTAAAAATGAAATTTTTATCTACATTTTTAAATAAAGCGCTACCACAGCGCCCAGTGTAATCGCTGAATTCCAGTTTCACAGTTAAAAGCGACACAACCTAGTAATATCAGAAAAATATCGCTAAATGCATGTTGGTACGAATATATGACGCAACCGTCGTAACTCACACGGACTGATACTGTTAGAAAGTCAATGAAATATAGTTTTTGAAACTGTCTCTATTCCTTGTGCGCGAGCTAACGGCTAGGATTGGTCCCACAGTACAAAATGAATTTTTTATCTACATTTTGAAATAAAACGCTGCCACAGCTCCCAGTGTAATCGCTGAGTTCCAGCAATCATGTCAAACTAAGAAAAATGTTATTTCTTGGAGTCCAATTGTCTCATTTATCACATTTATAAGGTCAAAGTCCAAAGTCAGTTTAATAAAGTCCCACAGTCAATCGTTTCACTGTTAAAAGCGATGAAACCTAATAGAATCAGAAAGATATCGCTAAATGCATGTTGGTACAAATATGTGACGCAACCGTCGTAACTCACACGGACTGATACCGTTAGAAAGTCAATTAAATGTAGTTTTTGAAGCTGTCTCTATTTTTGGAGCGCGTGCTAACGGCTAGGAATGGTCCCATAGTAAAAAATGAAATTTTTATCTACATTTTCAAATAAAGCGCTACCAGAGCGCCCAGTGTAATCGCTTAGTTCCAGGACTCATGTGAAATTAAGAAGAATGTTAATTTTTGGTGTCCAATTGTCTCATAATAACATTTATAAGGTTTCAGTCCAAAATCAGTTCAATAAAGTGCTACAGTCAATTGTTTCATTGTTAAAAGCGATGAAACCTAGTAATATCAGAAAAATATCGCTAAATGCATGTTGGTACGAACATGTGACGCAACCGTTGTAACTCAAACGAGCTGATACCAATTGAAAGACAATGAAATGTAATTTTTGAACCTGTCTCTATTACTTCAGCGCGCGCTAGCGGTTAGGATTGGTCCCACAGTAAAAAATGACTTATTTATCTAATTTTTTGAATAAAGCAATAACACAGCGTCCAGTATAATTGCTGAGTTCCAGCAATCATGTCAAACTAAGAAAAATGTTATTTCTTGGAGTCCAATTGTCTCATTGATCATATTTATAAGGTCAAAGTTTAAAATCAGTTCAATTAAGTCCCACAGTCAATTGTTTCACAGTTAAAAGCGACGCAACCTAGTAATATCAGAAACATCTCGTAAACAGATGTTGGTACGAATATGTGACGCAATCGTTGTAATTCATACGGACTGATACCGTTGGAAAGTCAATGAAATATAGTTTTTGAAACTGTCTCTATTTCTTGAGCGCAAGCTAACGGCTAGGAATGTTCCCACAGTAAAAAATGATTTTTTTATCTACATTTTCAAATAAAGCGCTACCGGAGCGCCCAGTGTAATCGCTTAGTTCCAGCAATCATGTCAAATTAAGAAGAATGTTATTTTTTGGAGTCCAATTATCTCATCATAACATTTATAAGGTCACAGTCCAAAATCAGGTCAATAAAGTATTACAGTCAATTGTTTCATTGTTAAAAGCGATGAAACCTAGTAATATCAGAAAAATATCGCTAAATGCATGTTGGTACGAATATGTGACGCAACCGTTGTAATTCAAACGAGCTGATACCGATAAAAAGTCAATAAAATGTAGTTTTTGAAACTGTCTCTATTACTTCAGCGCGCTAGCGGTTAGGATTGGTCCCACAGCAAAAAATGACTTATATATCTAATTTTTTGAATAAAGCAATAATACAGCGTCCAGTGTAATTGCTGAGTTCCAGCAATCATGTCAAACTAAGAAAAATGTTATTTCTAGGAGTCCAATTGTCTCATTTATCATATTTATAAGGTCAAACTTTAAAATCAGTTCAATTAAGTCCCACAGTCAATTGTTTCACAGTTAAAAGCGACGCAACCTAGTAATATCTGAAACATCTCGTAAACAGATGTTGGTACGAATATGTGACGCAATCGTTGTAATTCATACGGACTGATACCGTTAGAAAGTCAATGAAATATAGTTTTTGAAACTGTCTCTATTTCTTGAGCGCAAGCTAACGGCTAGGAATGTTTCCACAGTAAAAAATGATTTTTTTATCTACATTTTCAAATAAAGCGCTACCGGAGCGCCCAGTGTAATCGCTTAGTTCCAGCAATCATGTTAAATTAAGAAGAATGTTATTTTTTGGAGTCCAATTATCTCATCATAACATTTATAAGGTCACAGTCCAAAATCAGGTCAATAAAGTACTACAGTCAATTGTTTCATTGTTAAAAGCGATGAAACCTAGTAATATCAGAAAAATATCGCTAAATGCATGTTCGTACGAATATGTGACGCAACCGTTGTAATTCAAACGAGCTGATACCGATAGAAAGTCAATAAAATGTAGTTTTTGAAACTGTCTCTATTACTTCAGCGCGCTAGCGGTTAGGATTGGTCCCACAGCAAAAAATGACTTATATATCTAATTTTTTGAATAAAGCAATAATACAGCGTCCAGTGTAATTGCTGAGTTACAGCAATCATTTCATATTAAGAAGAACGTTACTTCTTGGAGTCCAGTTGTCTCATTATCATATTTATAAGGTGAAATTGGTCCCACAGTAACAAATGATTTTTTTATCTACATTTTTAAATAAAGCACTACCACAGCTCCCAGTTTAATGGGTGAGTTTCAGCAATCATGTCAAACTAAGAAAAATGTGATTTCTTGGATTCCAATTGTCTCACTTATCACATTTATAAGGTCAAAGTCTAAAATTAGTTCAATTAAGTCCCACAGTCAATTGTTTCACAGTTAAAAGCGACACAACCTAGTAATATCTGAAACATCTCGTAAACAGATGTTGGTACGAATATGTGACGCAATCGTTGTAATTCATACGGACTGATACCGTTAGAAAGTCAATGAAATATAGTTTTTGAAACTGTCTCTATTTCTTGAGCGCGTGCTAACGGCTAGGATTGGTCACACAGTAAAAAATGAATTTTTTATCTACATTTTTAAATAAAGCGCTACCAGAGCGCCCGGTGTAATCGCTGAGTTCCAGCAATCATGTCAAATTAAGAAGAATGTTATTCTTTGGGGTCCAATTGTCTCATTTATCACATTTATCAGGTCAATGTCTAAAATCAGTTTAATTAAGTCCCACAGACAGTTGTTTTACACTTTAAAGCGACGCAACCAAGTAATATCAGAAACATATCGCTAAATACATGTTGGTACGAATATGTGACGCAACCGTTGTATCTCAAACGGACTGATACCGTTAGAAAGACATTGTAATATAGTCTTTGAAATTGTCTCAATTTCTTTAGCGCCTGCTAACGGCTAGGATTGGTCCCACAGTAAAAAATGACTTATTTATCTAACTATTTAAATGAAGCGCTACCACAGCGCCCAGTGTAATCGCTGAATTCCAGCAATCTTGTCAAATTAAGAAGAATGTTATTTCTTGGAGTCCAACTGTCTCATTTATCACATTTATAAAGTCAAAATCCAAAATCTGTTCAATTAAGTCCCACAGTCAATTGTTTCACAGTTAAAAGCGACGCAACCTATTAATATCAGAAACATATCGCTAAACAGATGTTCGTACGAATATGTCACGCAATCGTTGTAATTCATACGGCCTGATACCGTTAGAAAGTCAATGAAATATAGTTTTTGAAACTGTCTCTATTTCTTGAGCGCGACCTAACGGCTAGGATTTGTCCCACAGTACAAAATAAATTTTTTATCTACATTTTTAAATAAAGCGCTACGACAGTTCCCAGTGTAATCGATGAGTTCCAGCAATCATGTCAAACTAAGAAAAATGTTATTTCTTGGAGTCCAATTGTCTCTTTTATCACATTAATAAGGTCAAAGTCCAAAATCATTCAATAAAGTCGCACAGTCAATCGTTTCACTGTTAAAAGCGATGAAACCTAATAGTATCAGAAAGATATCGCTAAATGCATGTTGGTACGAATATGTGACGCAACCGTCGTAACTCACACGGACTGATACCGTTAGAAAGTCAATGAAATGTAGTTTTTGAAGCTGTCTCTATTTTTGGAGCGGGTGCTAACGGCTAGGATTGGTCCCACAGTAAAAAATGACTTATTTATCTACATTTTTAAATGAAGCGCTACCACAGCGCCCAGTGTAATTGCTGAATTCCAGTTTCACAGTTAAAAGCGACACAACCTAGTAATATCAGAAAAATATCGCTAAATGCATGTTGGTACGAATATGTGACGCAACCGTCGTAACTCACACGGACTGATACCGTTAGAAAGTCAATGAAATATAGTTTTTGAAACTGTCTCTATTCCTTGTGCGCGAGCTAACGGCTAGGATTGGTCCCACAGTACAAAATGAATTTTTTATCTACATTTTGAAATAAAACGCTACCACAGCTCCCAGTGTAATCGCTGAGTTCCAGCAATCTTGTCAAACTAAGTAAAATGTTATTTCTTGGAGTCCAATTGTCTCTTTTATCACATTTATAAGGTCAAAGTCCAAAGTCAGTTTAATAAAGTCCCACAGTCAATCGTTTCACTGTTAAAAGCGATGAAACCTAATAGAATCAGAAAGATATCGCTAAATGCATGTTGGTACAAATATGTGACGCAACCGTCGTAACTCACACGGACTGATACCGTTAGAAAGTCAATTAAATGTAGTTTTTGAAGCTGTCTCTATTTTTGGAGCGCGTGCTAACGGCTAGGAATGGTCCCATAGTAAAAAATGAAATTTTTATCTAAATTTTCAAATAAAGCGCTACCAGAGCGCCCAGTGTAATCGCTTAGTTCCAGGACTCATGTGAAATTAAGAAGAATGTTAATTTTTGGTGTCCAATTGTCTCATAATAACATTTATAAGGTTTCAGTCCAAAATCAGTTCAATAAAGTGCTACAGTCAATTGTTTCATTGTTAAAAGCGATGAAACCTAGTAATATCAGAAAAATATCGCTAAATGCATGTTGGTACGAACATGTGACGCAACCGTTGTAACTCAAACGAGCTGATACCAATTGAAAGGCAATGAAATGTAATTTTTGAACCTGTCTCTATTACTTCAGCGCGCGCTAGCGGTTAGGATTGGTCCCACAGTAAAAACTGACTTATTTATCTAATTTTTTGAATAAAGCAATAACACAGCGTCCAGTATAATTGCTGAGTTCCAGCAATCATGTCAAACTAAGAAAAATGTTATTTCTTGGAGTCCAATTGTCTCATTTATCATATTTATAAGGTCAAAGTTTAAAATCAGTTCAATTAAGTCCCACAGTCAATTGTTTCACAGTTAAAAGCGACGCAACCTAGTAATATCAGAAACATCTCGTAAACAGATGTTGGTACGAATATGTGACGCAATCGTTGTAATTCATACGGACTGATACCGTTGGAAAGTCAATGAAATATAGTTTTTGAAACTGTCTCTATTTCTTGAGCGCAAGCTAACGGCTAGGAATGGTCCCACTGTAAAAAATGATTTTTTTATCTACATTTTCAAATAAAGCGCTACCGGAGCGCCCAGTGTAATCGCTTAGTTCCAGCAATCATGTCAAATTAAGAAGAATGTTATTTTTTGGAGTCCAATTATCTCATCATAACATTTATAAGGTCACAGTCCAAAATCAGGTCAATAAAGTACTACAGTCAATTGTTTCATTGTTAAAAGCGATGAAACCTAGTAATATCAGAAAAATATCGCTAAATGCATGTTGGTACGAATATGTGACGCAACCGTTGTAATTCAAACGAGCTGATACCGATAGAAAGTCATTAAAATGTAGTTTTTGAAACTGTCTCTATTACTTCAGCGCGCTAGCGGTTAGGATTGGTCCCACAGCAAAAAATGACTTATATATCTAATTTTTTGAATAAAGCAATAATACAGCGTCCAGTGTAATTGCTGAGTTACAGCAATCATTTCATATTAAGAAGAACGTTACTTCTTGGAGTCCAGTTGTCTCATTATCATATTTATAAGGTGAAATTGGTCCCACAGTAACAAATGATTTTTTTATCTACATTTTTAAATAAAGCACTACCACAGCTCCCAGTTTAAGGGGTGAGTTTCAGCAATGATGTCAAACTAAGAAAAATGTGATTTCTTGGATTCCAATTGTCTCACTTATCACATTTATAAGGTCAAAGTCTAAAATTAGTTCAATTAAGTCCCACAGTCAATTGTTTCACAGTTAAAAGCGACACAACCTAGTAATAGCTGAAACATCTCGTAAACAGATGTTGGTACGAATATGTGACGCAATCGTTGTAATTCATACGGACTGATACCGTTAGAAAGTCAATGAAATATAGTTTTTGAGACTGTCTCTATTTCTTGAGCGCGTGCTAACGGCTAGGATTGGTCCCACAGTAAAAAATGAAATTTTTATCTACATTTTTAAATAAAGCGCTACCACAGCTCCCAGTGTAATCGCTGAGTTCCAGCAATCATGTCAAACTAAGAAAAATGTTATTTCTTGGAGTCCAATTGTCTTTTTTATCACATTTATCAGGTCAAAGTCTAAAATCAGTTCAATTAAGTCCCACAGTCAATCGTTTCACTGTTAACAGTGATGCAACCTAGTAATATCAGAAACATATCGCTAAATAGATGTTGGTACGATAAGGTGACGCAATCGTTGTAATTTATCCTGACTGATACCGTTAGAAAGTCAATGAATATAGTTTTTGAAACTGTCTCTATTTCTTTGGCGCGCGCTAACGGCTAGGATTGGTCCCACAGTAAAAAATGACTTATTTATCTACATTTTTAAATAAAGCGCTACCAGAGCGCCCGGTGTAATTGCTTAGTTCCAGCAATCATGTCAAATTAAGAAGAATGTTATTTTTTGGAGTCCAATTGTCTCATTATAACATTAATAAGGTCACAGTTCAAAAGCAGTTCAATAAAGTACTACAGTCAATTGTCTCACTGTTAAAATGAAACCTAGTAATATCAGAAAAATATCGCTAAATGCATGTTGGTACGAATATGTGACGCTACCGTTGTAACTCAAACGAGCTGATACCGATAGAAAGTCAATGAAATGTAGTTTTTGAAGCTGTCTCTATTACTTCAGCGCGCGCTAGCGGTTAGTATTGGTCCCACAGTAAAAAATGACTTACTTATCTAATTTTTCGAATAAAGCAATAACACAGCGTCCAGTATAATTGCTGAGTTACAGCTATCATTTCATATTAAGAAGAACGTTACTTCTTGGTGTCCAGTTGTCTCATTATCACATTTATAAGGTGAAATTGGTCCCACGGTAAAAAATGAAATTTTCATCTACATTTTTGAATAAAGCCCTACCACAGCTCCCAGTTTAATCGCTGAGTTCCAGCAATCATGTCAAACTAAGAAAAATGTTATTTCTTGGAGTCCAATTGTCTCATTTATCACATTTATAAGGTCAAAATCTAAAATCAGTTCATTTAAGTCCCACAGTCAATTGTTTCACATTTAAAAGCGACACAACCTAGTAATATCAGAAAAATATCGCTAAATGCATGTTGGTACGAATATGTGACGCAACCGTTGTAATTCAAACGAGCTGATACCGATAGAAAGTCAATGAAATGTAGTTTTTGAAACTGTCTCTATTACTTCAGCGCGCTAGCGGTTAGGATTGGTCCCACAGCAAAAAATGACTTATATATCTAATTTTTTGAATAAAGCAATAATACAGCGTCCAGTGTAATTGCTGAGTTACAGCAATCATTTCATATTAAGAAGAACGTTACTTCTTGGAGTCCAGTTGTCTCATTATCATATTTATAAGGTGAAATTGGTCCCACAGTAACAAATGATTTTTTTATCTACATTTTTAAATAAAGCACTACCACAGCTCCCAGTTTAAGGGGTGAGTTTCAGCAATCATGTCAAACTAAGAAAAATGTGATTTCTTGGATTCCACGCAACCGTTGTAATTCAAACGAGCTGATACCGATAGAAAGTCAATGAAATGTAGTTTTTGAAACTGTCTCTATTACTTCAGCGCGCTAGCGGTTAGGATTGGTCCCACAGCAAAAAATGACTTATATATCTAATTTTTTGAATAAAGCAATAATACAGCGTCCAGTGTAATTGCTGAGTTACAGCAATCATTTCATATTAAGAAGAACGTTACTTCTTGGAGTCCAGTTGTCTCATTATCATATTTATAAGGTGAAATTGGTCCCACAGTAACAAATGATTTTTTTATCTACATTTTTAAATAAAGCACTACCACAGCTCCCAGTTTAAGGGGTGAGTTTCAGCAATCATGTCAAACTAAGAAAAATGTGATTTCTTGGATTCCAATTGTCTCACTTATCACATTTATAAGGTCAAAGTCTAAAATTAGTTCAATTAAGTCCCACAGTCAATTGTTTCACAGTTAAAAGCGACACAACCTAGTAATATCTGAAACATCTCGTAAACAGATGTTGGTACGAATATGTGACGCAATCGTTGTAATTCATACGGACTGATACCGTTAGAAAGTCAATGAAATATAGTTTTTGAAACTGTCTCTATTTCTTGAGCGCGTGCTAACGGCTAGGATTGGTCCCACAGTAAAAAATGAAATTTTTATCTACATTTTTAAATAAAGCGCTACCACAGCTCCCAGTGTAATCGCTAAGTTCCATCAATCATGTCAAACTAAGAAAAATGTTATTTCTTGGAGTCCAATTGTCTTTTTTATCACATTTATCAGGTCAAAGTCTAAAATCAGTTCAATTAAGTCCCACAGTCAATCGTTTCACTGTTAAAAGTGATGCAACCTAGTAATTTCAGAAATATATCGCTAAATAGATGTTGGTACGATAAGGTGACGCAATCGTTGTAATTCATCCTGACTGATACCGTTACAAAGTCAATGAATATAGTTTTTGAAACTGTCTCTATTTCTTTGGCGCGCGCTAACGGCTAGGATTGGTTCCACAGTAAAAAATGACTTATTTATCTACATTTTTAAATAAAGCGCTACCAGAGTGCCCGGTGTAATAGCTTAGTTCCAGCAATCATGTCAAATTAAGAAGAATGTTATTTTTTGGAGTCCAATTGTCTCATTATAACATTAATAAGGTCACAGTTCAAAAGCAGTTCAATAAAGTACTACAGTCAATTGTCTCACTGTTAAAATGAAACCTAGTAATATCAGAAAGATATCGCTAAATGCATGTTGGTACGAATATGTAACGCTACCGTTGTAACTCAAACGAGCTGATACCGATAGAAAGTCAATGAAATGTAGTTTTTGAAGCTGTCTCTATTACTTCAGCGCGCGCTAGCGGTTAGTATTGGTCCCACAGTAAAAAATGACTTACTTATCTAATTTTTCGAATAAAGCAATAACACAGCGTCCAGTATAATTGCTGAGTTACAGCAATCATTTCATATTAAGAAGAACGTTACTTCTTGGTGTCCAGTTGTCTCATTATTACATTTATAAGGTGAAATTGGTCCCACGGTAAAAAATGAAATTTTCATCTACATTTTTAAATAAAGCCCTACCACAGCTCCCAGTTTAATCGCTGAGTTCCAGCAATCATGTCAAACTAAGAAAAATGTTATTTCTTGGAGTCCAATTGTCTCATTTATCACATTTATAAGGTCAAAATCTAAAATCAGTTCATTTAAGTCCCACAGTCAATTGTTTCACATTTAAAAGCGACACAACCTAGTAATATCAGAAAAATATCGCTAAATGCATGTTGGTACGAATATGTGACGCAACCGTTGTAATTCAAACGAGCTGATACCGATAGAAAGTCAATGAAATGTAGTTTTTGAAACTGTCTCTATTACTTCAGCGCGCTAGCGGTTAGGATTGGTCCCACAGCAAAAAATGACTTATATATCTAATTTTTTGAATAAAGCAATAATACAGCGTCCAGTGTAATTGCTGAGTTACAGCAATCATTTCATATTAAGAAGAACGTTACTTCTTGGAGTCCAGTTGTCTCATTATCATATTTATAAGGTGAAATTGGTCCCACAGTAACAAATGATTTTTTTATCTACATTTTTAAATAAAGCACTACCACAGCTCCCAGTTTAAGGGGTGAGTTTCAGCAATCATGTCAAACTAAGAAAAATGTGATTTCTTGGATTCCAATTGTCTCACTTATCACATTTATAAGGTCAAAGTCTAAAATTAGTTCAATTAAGTCCCACAGTCAATTGTTTCACAGTTAAAAGCGACACAACCTAGTAATATCTGAAACATCTCGTAAACAGATGTTGGTACGAATATGTGACGCAATCGTTGTAATTCATACGGACTGATACCGTTAGAAAGTCAATGAAATATAGTTTTTGAAACTGTCTCTATTTCTTGAGCGCGTGCTAACGGCTAGGATTGGTCCCACAGTAAAAAATGAAATTTTTATCTACATTTTTAAATAAAGCGCTACCACAGCTCCCAGTGTAATCGCTGAGTTCCAGCAATCATGTCAAACTAAGAAAAATGTTATTTCTTGGAGTCCAATTGTCTTTTTTATCACATTTATCAGGTCAAAGTCTAAAATCAGTTCAATTAAGTCCCACAGTCAATCGTTTCACTGTTAAAAGTGATGCAACCTAGTAATTTCAGAAATATATCGCTAAATAGATGTTGGTACGAATATGTAACGCTACCGTTGTAACTCAAACGAGCTGATACCGATAGAAAGTCAATGAAATGTAGTTTTTGAAGCTGTCTCTATTACTTCAGCGCGCGCTAGCGGTTAGTATTGGTCCCACAGTAAAAAATGACTTACTTATCTAATTTTTCGAATAAAGCAATAACACAGCGTCCAGTATAATTGCTGAGTTACAGCTATCATTTCATATTAAGAAGAACGTTACTTCTTGGTGTCCAGTTGTCTCATTATCACATTTATAAGGTGAAATTGGTCCCACGGTAAAAAATGAAATTTTCATCTACATTTTTAAATAAAGCCCTACCACAGCTCCCAGTTTAATCGCTGAGTTCCAGCAATCATGTCAAACTAAGAAAAATGTTATTTCTTGGAGTCCAATTGTCTCATTTATCACATTTATAAGGTCAAAATCTAAAATCAGTTCATTTAAGTCCCACAGTCAATTGTTTCACATTTAAAAGCGACACAACCTAGTAATATCAGAAAAATATCGCTAAATGCATGTTGGTACGAATATGTGACGCAACCGTTGTAATTCAAACGAGCTGATACCGATAGAAAGTCAATGAAATGTAGTTTTTGAAACTGTCTCTATTACTTCAGCGCGCTAGCGGTTAGGATTGGTCCCACAGCAAAAAATGACTTTTATATCTAATTTTTTGAATAAAGCAATAATACAGCGTCCAGTGTAATTGCTGAGTTACAGCAATCATTTCATATTAAGAAGAACGTTACTTCTTGGAGTCCAGTTGTCTTATTATCACATTTATAAGGTGAAATTGGTCCCACAGTAAAAAATGATTTTTTTATCTACATTTTTAAATAAAGCACTACCACAGCTCCCAGTTTAATGGGTGAGTTTCAGCAATCATGTCAAACTAAGAAAAATGTGATTTCTTGGAGTCCAATTGTCTCACTTATCACATTTATAAGGTCAAAGTCTAAAATTAGTTCAATTAAGTCCCACAGTCAATTGTTTCACAGTTAAAAGCGACACAACCTAGTAATATCAGAAACATCTCGTAAACAGATGTTGGTACGAATATGTGACGCAATCGTTGCAATTCATACGGACTGATACCGTTAGAAAGTCAATGAAATATAGTTTTTGAAACTGTCTCTATTTCTTGAGCGCGTGCTAACGGCTAGGATTGGTCCCACAGTAAAAAATAAAATTTTTATCTACATTTTTAAATAAAGCGCTACCACAGCTCCCAGTGTAATCGCTGAGTTCCAGCAATCATGTCAAACTAAGAAAAATGTTATTTCTTGGAGTCCAATTGTCTCTTTTATCACATTTATAAGGTCAAAGTCTAAAATCGGTTCAATTAAGTCCCACAGTCAATCGTTTCAGTGTTAAAAGCGATGTAACCTAGTAATATCAGAAACATATCGCTAAATAGATGTTGGTACGATAAGGTGACGCAATCGTTGTAATTCATCCTGACTGATACCGTTAGAAAGTCAATGAATATAGTTTTTGAAACTGTTTCTATTTCTTGAGCGCAAGCTAACGGCTAGGAATGGTCCCACAGTAAAAAATGATTTTTTTATCTACATTTTCAAATAAAGCGCTACCGGAGCGCCCAGTGTAATCGCTTAGTTCCAGCAATCATGTCAAATTAAGAAGAATGTTATTTTTTGGAGTCCAATTATCTCATCATAACATTTATAAGGTCACAGTCCAAAATCAGGTCAATAAAGTACTACAGTCAATTGTTTCATTGTTAAAAGCGATGAAACCTAGTAATATCAGAAAAATATCGCTAAATGCATGTTGGTACGAATATGTGACGCAACCGTTGTAATTCAAACGAGCTGATACCGATAGAAAGTCATTAAAATGTAGTTTTTGAAACTGTCTCTATTACTTCAGCGCGCTAGCGGTTAGGATTGGTCCCACAGCAAAAAATGACTTATATATCTAATTTTTTGAATAAAGCAATAATACAGCGTCCAGTGTAATTGCTGAGTTACAGCAATCATTTCATATTAAGAAGAACGTTACTTCTTGGAGTCCAGTTGTCTCATTATCATATTTATAAGGTGAAATTGGTCCCACAGTAACAAATGATTTTTTTATCTACATTTTTAAATAAAGCACTACCACAGCTCCCAGTTTAAGGGGTGAGTTTCAGCAATCATGTCAAACTAAGAAAAATGTGATTTCTTGGATTCCAATTGTCTCACTTATCACATTTATAAGGTCAAAGTCTAAAATTAGTTCAATTAAGTCCCACAGTCAATTGTTTCACAGTTAAAAGCGACACAACCTAGTAATATCTGAAACATCTCGTAAACAGATGTTGGTACGAATATGTGACGCAATCGTTGTAATTCATACGGACTGATACCGTTAGAAAGTCAATGAAATATAGTTTTTGAGACTGTCTCTATTTCTTGAGCGCGTGCTAACGGCTAGGATTGGTCCCACAGTAAAAAATGAAATTTTTATCTACATTTTTAAATAAAGCGCTACCACAGCTCCCAGTGTAATCGCTGAGTTCCAGCAATCATGTCAAACTAAGAAAAATGTTATTTCTTGGAGTCCAATTGTCTTTTTTATCACATTTATCAGGTCAAAGTCTAAAATCAGTTCAATTAAGTCCCACAGTCAATCGTTTCACTGTTAAAAGTGATGCAACCTAGTAATATCAGAAACATATCGCTAAATAGATGTTGGTACGATAAGGTGACGCAATCGTTGTAATTCATCCTGACTGATACCGTTAGAAAGTCAATGAATATAGTTTTTGAAACTGTCTCTATTTCTTGAGCGCAAGCTAACGGCTAGGAATGGTCCCACAGTAAAAAATGATTTTTTTATCTACATTTTCAAATAAAGCGCTACCGGAGCGCCCAGTGTAATCGCTTAGTTCCAGCAATCATGTCAAATTAAGAAGAATGTTATTTTTTGGAGTCCAATTATCTCATCATAACATTTATAAGGTCACAGTCCAAAATCAGGTCAATAAAGTACTACAGTCAATTGTTTCATTGTTAAAAGCGATGAAACCTAGTAATATCAGAAAAATATCGCTAAATGCATGTTGGTACGAATATGTGACGCAACCGTTGTAATTCAAACGAGCTGATACCGATAGAAAGTCATTAAAATGTAGTTTTTGAAACTGTCTCTATTACTTCAGCGCGCTAGCGGTTAGGATTGGTCCCACAGCAAAAAATGACTTATATATCTAATTTTTTGAATAAAGCAATAATACAGCGTCCAGTGTAATTGCTGAGTTACAGCAATCATTTCATATTAAGAAGAACGTTACTTCTTGGAGTCCAGTTGTCTCATTATCATATTTATAAGGTGAAATTGGTCCCACAGTAACAAATGATTTTTTTATCTACATTTTTAAATAAAGCACTACCACAGCTCCCAGTTTAAGGGGTGAGTTTCAGCAATCATGTCAAACTAAGAAAAATGTGATTTCTTGGATTCCAATTGTCTCACTTATCACATTTATAAGGTCAAAGTCTAAAATTAGTTCAATTAAGTCCCACAGTCAATTGTTTCACAGTTAAAAGCGACACAACCTAGTAATATCTGAAACATCTCGTAAACAGATGTTGGTACGAATATGTGACGCTATCGTTGTAATTCATACGGACTGATACCGTTAGAAAGTCAATGAAATATAGTTTTTGAGACTGTCTCTATTTCTTGAGCGCGTGCTAACGGCTAGGATTGGTCCCACAGTAAAAAATGAAATTTTTATCTACATTTTTAAATAAAGCGCTACCACAGCTCCCAGTGTAATCGCTGAGTTCCAGCAATCATGTCAAACTAAGAAAAATGTTATTTCTTGGAGTCCAATTGTCTTTTTTATCACATTTATCAGGTCAAAGTCTAAAATCAGTTCAATTAAGTCCCACAGTCAATCGTTTCACTGTTAAAAGTGATGCAACCTAGTAATATCAGAAACATATCGCTAAATAGATGTTGGTACGATAAGGTGACGCAATCGTTGTAATTCATCCTGACTGATACCGTTAGAAAGTCAATGAATATAGTTTTTGAAACTGTCTCTATTTCTTTGGCGCGCGCTAACGGCTAGGATTGGTCCCACAGTAAAAAATGACTTATTTATCTACATTTTTAAATAAAGCGCTACCAGAGCGCCCGGTGTAATTGCTTAGTTCCAGCAATCATGTCAAATTAAGAAGAATGTTATTTTTTGGAGTCCAATTGTCTCATTATAACATTAATAAGGTCACAGTTCAAAAGCAGTTCAATAAAGTACTACAGTCAATTGTCTCACTGTTAAAATGAAACCTAGTAATATCAGAAAAATATCGCTAAATGCATGTTGGTACGAATATGTGACGCTACCGTTGTAACTCAAACGAGCTGATACCGATAGAAAGTCAATGAAATGTAGTTTTTGAAGCTGTCTCTATTACTTCAGCGCGCGCTAGCGGTTAGTATTGGTCCCACAGTAAAAAATGACTTACTTATCTAATTTTTCGAATAAAGCAATAACACAGCGTCCAGTATAATTGCTGAGTTACAGCTATCATTTCATATTAAGAAGAACGTTACTTCTTGGTGTCCAGTTGTCTCATTATCACATTTATAAGGTGAAATTGGTCCCACGGTAAAAAATGAAATTTTCATCTACATTTTTAAATAAAGCCCTACCACAGCTCCCAGTTTAATCGCTGAGTTCCAGCAATCATGTCAAACTAAGAAAAATGTTATTTCTTGGAGTCCAATTGTCTCATTTATCACATTTATAAGGTCAAAATCTAAAATCAGTTCATTTAAGTCCCACAGTCAATTGTTTCACATTTAAAAGCGACACAACCTAGTAATATCAGAAAAATATCGCTAAATGCATGTTGGTACGAATATGTGACGCAACCGTTGTAATTCAAACGAGCTGATACCGATAGAAAGTCAATGAAATGTAGTTTTTGAAACTGTCTCTATTACTTCAGCGCGCTAGCGGTTAGGATTGGTCCCACAGCAAAAAATGACTTATATATCTAATTTTTTGAATAAAGCAATAATACAGCGTCCAGTGTAATTGCTGAGTTACAGCAATCATTTCATATTAAGAAGAACGTTACTTCTTGGAGTCCAGTTGTCTCATTATCATATTTATAAGGTGAAATTGGTCCCACAGTAACAAATGATTTTTTTATCTACATTTTTAAATAAAGCACTACCACAGCTCCCAGTTTAAGGGGTGAGTTTCAGCAATCATGTCAAACTAAGAAAAATGTGATTTCTTGGATTCCAATTGTCTCACTTATCACATTTATAAGGTCAAAGTCTAAAATTAGTTCAATTAAGTCCCACAGTCAATTGTTTCACAGTTAAAAGCGACACAACCTAGTAATATCTGAAACATCTCGTAAACAGATGTTGGTACGAATATGTGACGCAATCGTTGTAATTCATACGGACTGATACCGTTAGAAAGTCAATGAAATATAGTTTTTGAAACTGTCTCTATTTCTTGAGCGCGTGCTAACGGCTAGGATTGGTCCCACAGTAAAAAATGAAATTTTTATCTACATTTTTAAATAAAGCGCTACCACAGCTCCCAGTGTAATCGCTGAGTTCCAGCAATCATGTCAAACTAAGAAAAATGTTATTTCTTGGAGTCCAATTGTCTTTTTTATCACATTTATCAGGTCAAAGTCTAAAATCAGTTCAATTAAGTCCCACAGTCAATCGTTTCACTGTTAAAAGTGATGCAACCTAGTAATATCAGAAACATATCGCTAAATAGATGTTGGTACGATAAGGTGACGCAATCGTTGTAATTCATCCTGACTGATACCGTTAGAAAGTCAATGAATATAGTTTTTGAAACTGTCTCTATTTCTTTGGCGCGCGCTAACGGCTAGGATTGGTTCCACAGTAAAAAATGACTTATTTATCTACATTTTTAAATAAAGCGCTACCAGAGCGCCCGGTGTAATTGCTTAGTTCCAGCAATCATGTCAAATTAAGAAGAATGTTATTTTTTGGAGTCCAATTGTCTCATTATAACATTAATAAGGTCACAGTTCAAAAGCAGTTCAATAAAGTACTACAGTCAATTGTCTCACTGTTAAAATGAAACCTAGTAATATCAGAAAAATATCGCTAAATGCATGTTGGTACGAATATGTAACGCAACCGTTGTAACTCAAACGAGCTGATACCGATAGAAAGTCAATGAAATGTAGTTTTTGAAGCTGTCTCTATTACTTCAGCGCGCGCTAGCGGTTAGTATTGGTCCCACAGTAAAAAATGACTTACTTATCTAATTTTTCGAATAAAGCAATAACACAGCGTCCAGTATAATTGCTGAGTTACAGCTATCATTTCATATTAAGAAGAACGTTACTTCTTGGTGTCCAGTTGTCTCATTATCACATTTATAAGGTGAAATTGGTCCCACGGTAAAAAATGAAATTTTCATCTACATTTTTAAATAAAGCCCTACCACAGCTCCCAGTTTAATCGCTGAGTTCCAGTAATCATGTCAAACTAAGAAAAATGTTATTTCTTGGAGTCCAATTGTCTCATTTATCACATTTATAAGGTCAAAATCTAAAATCAGTTCATTTAAGTCCCACAGTCAATTGTTTCACATTTAAAAGCGACACAACCTAGTAATATCAGAAAAATATCGCTAAATGCATGTTGGTACGAATATGTGACGCAACCGTTGTAATTCAAACGAGCTGATACCGATAGAAAGTCAATGAAATGTAGTTTTTGAAACTGTCTCTATTACTTCAGCGCGCTAGCGGTTAGGATTGGTCCCACAGCAAAAAATGACTTATGTATCTAATTTTTTGAATAAAGCAATAATACAGCGTCCAGTGTAATTCCTGAGTTACAGCAATCATTTCATATTAAGAAGAACGTTACTTCTTGGAGTCCAGTTGTCTTATTATCACATTTATAAGGTGAAATTGGTCCCACAGTAAAAAATGATTTTTTTATCTACATTTTTAAATAAAGCACTACCACAGCTCCCAGTTTAATGGGTGAGTTTCAGCAATCATGTCAAACTAAGAAAAATGTGATTTCTTGGAGTCCAATTGTCTCACTTATCACATTTAAAAGGTCAAAGTCTAAAATTAGTTCAATTAAGTCCCACAGTCAATTGTTTCACAGTTAAAAGCGACACAACCTAGTACTATCAGAAACATCTCGTAAACAGATGTTGGTACGAATATGTGACGCAATCGTTGCAATTCATACGGACTGATACCGTTAGAAAGTCAATGAAATATAGTTTTTGAAACTGTCTCTATTTCTTGAGCGCGTGCTAACGGCTAGGATTGGTCCCACAGTAAAAAATGAAATTTTTATCTACATTTTTAAATAAAGCGCTACCACAGCTCCCAGTGTAATCGCTGAGTTCCAGCAATCATGTCAAACTAAGAAAAATGTTATTTCTTGGAGTCCAATTGTCTCTTTTATCACATTTATAAGGTCAAAGTCTAAAATCAGTTCAATTAAGTCCCACAGTCAATCGTTTCAGTGTTAAAAGCGATGTAACCTAGTAATATCAGAAACATATCGCTAAATAGATGTTGGTACGATAAGGTGACGCAATCGTTGTAATTCATCCTGACTGATACCGTTAGAAAGTCAATGAATATAGTTTTTGAAACTGTCTCTATTTCTTTGGCGCGTGCTAACGGCTAGGATTGGTCCCACAGTAAAAAATGACTTATTTATCTACATTTTTAAATAAAGCGCTACCAGAGCGGCCGTTGTAATTGCTTAGTTCCAGCAATCATGTCAAATTAAGAAGAATGTTATTTTTTGGAGTCCAATTGTCTTATTATAACATTAATAAGGTCAAAGTCCAAAATCATTCAATAAAGTCCCACAGTCAATCGTTTCACTGTTAAAAGCGATGAAACCTAATAGTATCAGAAAGATATCGCTAAATGCATGTTGGTACGAATATGTGACGCAACCGTCGTAACTCACACGGACTGATACCGTTAGAAAGTCAATGAAATGTAGTTTTTGAAGCTGTCTCTATTTTTGGAGCGTGTGCTAACGGCTAGGAATGGTCCCACAGTAAAAAATGAAATTTTTATCTACATTTTCAAATAAAGCGCTACCAGAGCGCCCAGTGTAATCGCTTAGTTCCAGCAATCATGTGAAATTAAGAAGAATGTTATTTTTTGGTGTCCAATTGTCTCATCATAACATTTATAAGGTTTCAGTCCAAAATCAGTTCAATAAAGTGCTACAGTCAATTGTTTCACCGTTAAAAGCGACACAACTTAGTAATATTAGAAACATCTCGTAAACAGATGTTGGTACGAATATGTGACGCAATGGTTGTAATTCATACGGACTGATACCGTTAGAAATTCAATGAAGTATAGTTTTTGAAACTGTCTCTATTCCTTGAGCGCGAGCTAACGGCTAGGATCGGTCCCACAGTACAAAATGAATTTTTTATCTACATTTTTAAATAAAACGCTACCACAGCACCCAGTGTAATCGCTGAGTTCCAGCAATCATGTCAAACTAAGAAAAATGTTATTTCTTGGAGTCCAATTGTCTCTTTTATCACATTTACAAGGTCAAAGTCCAAAGTCAGTTCAATAAAGTCCCACAGTGAATCGTTTCACTGTTAAAAGCGATGAAACCTAATAGAATCAGAAAGATATCGCTAAATGCATGTTGGTACAAATATGTGACGCAACCGTCGTAACTCACACGGACTGATACCGTTAGAAAGTCAATTAAATGTAGTTTTTGAAGCTGTCTCTATTTTTTGAGCGTGTGCTAACGGCTAGGAATGGTCCCACAGTAAAAAATGAAATTTTTATCTACATTTTCAAATAAAGCGCTACCAGAGCGCCCAGTGTAATCGCTTAGTTCCAGCAATCATGTGAAATTAAGAAGAATGTTATTTTTTGGTGTCCAATTGTCTCATCATAACATTTATAAGGTTTCAGTCCAAAATCAGTTCAATAAAGTGCTACAGTCAATTGTTTCACAGTTAGAAGCGACACAACCTAGTAATATCAGAAAAATATCGCTAAATGCATGTTGGTACGGATATGTGACGCAATCGTTGTAATTCATCCGGGCTGATACCGTTAGAAAGTCAATGAAATATAGTTTTTGAAACTGTCTCTATTTCTTTGGCGGGTGCTAACGGCTAGGATTGGTCCCACAGTAAAAAATGACTTATTTATCTAATTTTTTGAATAAAGCGCTACCACAGCGCCCAGTATAATCGCTGAATTCCAGCAATCTTGTCAAATTAAGAAGAATGTTATTTCTTGGAGTCCAACTGTCTCATTTATCACATTTATAAGGTCAAAATCCAAAATCTGTTCAATTAAGTCCCACAGTCAATTGTTTCACAGTTAAAAGCGACACAGCCTAGTAATATCAGAAAAATATCGCTAAATGCATGTTGGTACGAATATGTGACGCAACCGTTGTAATTCAAACGAGCTGATACCGATAGAAAGTCAATGAAATGTAGTTTTTTAAACTGTCTCTATTACTTTAGCGCGCGCTAGCGGTTAGGATTGGTCCCACAGCAAAAAATGACTTATTTATCTAATTTTTTGAATAAAGCAATAATGCAGCGTCCAGTGTAATTGCTGAGTTACAGCAATCATTTCATATTAAGAAGAACGTTACTTCTTGGAGTCCAGTTGTCTTATTATCACATTTATAAGGTGAAATTGGTCCCACAGTAAAAAATGATTTTTTTATCTACATTTCTAAATAAAGCACTACCACAGCTCCCAGTTTAATGGGTGAGTTTCAGCAATCATGTCAAACTAAGAAAAATGTGATTTCTTGGAGTCCAATTGTCTTACTTATCACATTTATAAGGTCAAAGTCTAAAATTAGTTCAATTAAGTCCCACAGTCAATCGTTTCACAGTTAAAAGCGACACAACCTAGTAATATCAGAAACATCTCGTAAACAGATGTTGGTACGAATATGTGACGCAATCGTTGCAATTCATACGGACTGATACCGTTAGAAATTCAATGAAATATAGTTTTTGAAACTGTCTCTATTTCCTGAGCGCGTGCTAACGGCTAGGATTGGTCCAACAGTAAAAAATGAAATTTTTATCTACATTTTTAAATAAAGCGCTACCACAGCTCCCAGTGTAATCGCTGAGTTCCAGCAATCATGTCAAACTAAGAAAAATGATATTTCTTGGAGTCCAATTGTCTCTTTTATCACATTTATAAGGTCAAAGTCTAAAATCAGTTCAATTAAGTCCCACAGTCAATCGTTTCAGTGTTAAAAGCGATGCAACCTAGTAATATCAGAAACATATCGCTAAATAGATGTTGGTACGATAAGGTGACGCAATCGTTTTAATTCATCCTGACTGATACCGTTAGAAAGTCAATGAATATAGTTTTTGAAACTGTCTCTATTTCTTTGGCGCGTGCTAACGGCTAGGATTGGTCCCACAGTAAAAAAATGACTTATTTATGTAAATTTTTAAATAAAGCGCTACCAGAGCGCCCGGTGTAATTGCTTAGTTCCAGCAATCATGTCAAATTAAAAACAATGTTATTTTTTGGAGTCCAATTGTCTTATTATAACATTAATAAGGTCAAAGTCCAAAGTCAGTTCAATAAAGTCCCACAGTCAATCGTTTCACTGTTAAAAGCGATGAAACCTAATAGAATCAGAAAGATATCGCTAAATGCATGTTGGTACAAATATGTGACGCAACCGTCGTAACTCACACGGACTGATACCGTTAGAAAGTCAATTAAATGTAGTTTTTGAAGCTGTCTCTATTTTTGGAGCGCGTGCTAACGGCTAGGAATGGTCCCACAGTAAAAAATGAAATTTTTATCTACATTTTCAAATAAAGCGCTACCAGAGCGCCCAGTGTAATCACTTAGTTCCAGCAATCGTGTGAAATTAAGAAGAATGTTATTTTTTGGTGTCCAATTGTCTCATCATAACATTTATAAGGTTTCAGTCCAAAATCAGTTCAATAAAGGGCTACAGTCAATTGTTTCACCGTTAAAAGCGACACAACCTAGTAATATCAGAAAAATCTCGTAAACAGATGTTGGTACGAATATGTGACGCAATCATTGTAATTCATACGGACTGATACCGTTAGAAAGTCAATGAAATATAGTTTTTGAAACTGTCTCTATTTCTTGAGCGCGTGCTAACGGCTAGGATTGGTCCCACAGTAAAAAATGAAATTTTTATCTACATTTTTAAATAAAACGCTACCACAGCTCCCAGTGTAATCGCTTAGTTCCAGCAATCATGTGAAATTAAGAAGAATGTTATTTTTTGGTGTCCAATTGTCTCATCATAACATTTATAAGGTCACAGTCCAAAATCAGGTCAATAAAGTACTACAGTCAATTGTTTCATTGTTAAAAGCGATGAAACCTAGTAATATCAGAAAAATATCGCTAAATGCATGTTGGTACGAATATGTGACGCAACCGTTGTAATTCAAACGAGCTGATACCGATAAAAAGTCAATAAAATGTAGTTTTTTAAACTGTCTCTATTACTTCAGCGCGCGCTAGCGGTTAGGATTGGTCCCACAGCAAAAAATGACTTATATATCTAATTTTTTGAATAAAGCAATAATACAGCGTCCAGTGTAATTGCTGAGTTACAGCAATCATTTCATATTAAGAAGAACGTTACTTCTTGGAGTCCAGTTCTCTCATTATCACATTTATAAGGTGAAATTGGTCCCACAGTAACAAATGATTTTTTTATCTACATTTTTAAATAAAGCGCTACCACAGCTCCCAGTGTAATCGCTGAGTTCCAGCAATCATGTCAAACTAAGAAAAATGTTATTTCTTGGAGTCCAACAGTCTTTTTTATCACAATTATAAGGTCAAAGTCTAAAATCAGTTCAATTAAGTCCCACAGTCAATCGTTTCACTGTTAAAAGCGATGCAACCTAGTAATATCAGAAACATATCGCTAAATAGATGTTGGTACGATAAGGTGACGCAATCGTTGTAATTCATCCTGACTGATACCGTTAGAAAGTCAATGAATATAGTTTTTGAAACTGTCTCTATTTCTTTGGCGCGTGCTAACGGCTAGGATTGGTCCCACAGTAAAAAATGACTTATTTATCTACATTTTTAAATAAAGCGCTACCAGAGCGCCCGGTGTAATTGCTTAGTTCCAGCAATCATGTCAAATTAAGAAGAATGTTATTTTTTGGATTCCAATTGTCTCATTATAACATTAATAAGGTCACAGTTCAAAAGCAGTTCAAGAAAGTACTACAGTCAATTGTCTCACTGTTAAAATGAAACCTAGTAATATCAGAAAAATATCGCTAAATGCATGTTGGTACGAATATGTGACGCTACCGTTGTAACTCAAACGAGCTGATACCGATAGAAAGTCAATGAAATGTAGTTTTTGAAGCTGTCTCTATTACTTCAGCGCGCGCTAGCGGTTAGTATTGGTCCCACAGTAAAAAATGACTTACTTATCTAGTTTTTTGAATAAAGCAATAACACAGCGTCCAGTATAATTGCTGAGTTACAGCAATCATTTCATATTAAGAAGAACGTTACTTCTTGGTGTCCAGTTGTCTCATTATCACATTTATAAGGTGAAATTGGTCCCACGGTCAAAAATGAAATTTTCATCTACATTTTTAAATAAAGCCCTACCACAGCTCCCAGTTTAATCGCTGAGTTCCAGCAATCATGTCAAACTAAGAAAAATGTTATTTCTTGGAGTCCAATTGTCTCATTTATCACATTTATAAGGTCAAAATCTAAAATCAGTTCATTTAAGTCCCACAGTCAATTGTTTCACAGTTAAAAGCGACACAACCTAGTAATATCAGAAAAATATCGCTAAATGCATGTTGGTACGAATATGTGACGCTATCGTTGTAATTCATACGGACTGATACCGTTAGAAAGTCAATGAAATATAGTTTTTGAAACTGTCTCTATTCCTTGAGCGCGAGCTAATGGCTAGGATTGGTCCCACAGTGCAAAATGAATTTTTTATCTACATTTTTAAATAAAACGCTACCACAGCTCCCAGTGTAATCGCTGAGTTCCAGCAATCATGTCGAACTAAGAAAAATGTTATTTCTTGGAGTCCAATTGTCTCTTTTATCACATTTATAAGGTCAAAGTCCAAAGTCAGTTCAATAAAGTCCCACAGTCAATCGTTTCACTGTTAAAAGCAATGAAACCTAATAGAATCAGAAAGATATCGCTAAATGCATGTTGGTACAAATATGTGACGCAACCGTGGTAACTCACACGGACTGATACCGTTAGAAAGTCAATTAAATGTAGTTTTTGAAGCTGTCTCTATTTTTGGAGCGCGTGCTAACGGCTAGGAATGGTCCCACAGTAAAAAATGAAATTTTTATCTACATTTTCAAATAAAGCGCTACCAGAGCGCCCAGTGTAATCGCTTAGTTCCAGCAATCATGTGAAATTAAGAAGAATGTTATTTTTTGGTGTCCAATTGTCTCATCATAACATTTATGAGGTTTCAGTCCAAAATCAGTTCAATAAAGTGCTACAGTCAATTTTTTCACAGTTAGAAGCGACACAACCTAGTAATATCAGAAAAATATCGCTAAATGCATGTTGGTACGAATATGTGACGCAATCGTTGTAACTCATCCGGGCTGATACCGTTAGAAAGTCAATGAAATATAGTTTTTGAAACTGTCTCTATTTCTTTGGCGGGTGCTAACGGCTAGGATTGGTCCCACAGTAAAAAATGACTTATTTATCTAATTTTTTAAATAAAGCGCTACCACAGCGCCCAGTATAATCGCTGAATTCCAGCAATCTTGTCAAATTAAGAAGAATGTTATTTCTTGGAGTCCAACTGTCTCATTTATCACATTTATAAGGTCAAAATCCAAAATCTGTTCAATTAAGTCCCACAGTCAATTGTTTCACAGTTAAAAGCGACACAGCCTAGTAATATCAGAAAAATATCGCTAAATGCATGTTGGTACGAATATGTGACGCAACCGTTGTAATTCAAACGAGCTGATACCGATAGAAAGTCAATGAAATGTAGTTTTTGAAACTGTCTCTATTACTTTAGCGCGCGCTAGCGGTTAGGATTGGTCCCACAGCAAAAAATGACTTATTTATCTAATTTTTTGAATAAAGCAATAATACAGCGTCCAGTGTAATTGCTGAGTTACAGCAATCATTTCATATTAAGAAGAACGTTACTTCTTGGAGTCCAGTTGTCTTATTATCACATTTATAAGGTGAAATTGGTCCCACAGTAAAAAATGATTTTTTTATCTACATTTCTAAATAAAGCACTACCACAGCTCCCAGTTTAATGGGTGAGTTTCAGCAATCATGTCAAACTAAGAAAAATGTGATTTCTTGGAGTCCAATTGTCTTACTTATCACATTTATAAGGTCAAAGTCTAAAATTAGTTCAATTAAGTCCCACAGTCAATCGTTTCACAGTTAAAAGCGACACAACCTAGTAATATCAGAAACATCTCGTAAACAGATGTTGGTACGAATATGTGACGCAATCGTTGCAATTCATACGGACTTATACCGTTAGAAATTCAATGAAATATAGTTTTTGAAACTGTCTCTATTTCCTGAGCGCGTGCTAACGGCTAGGATTGGTTCCACAGTAAAAAATGAAATTTTTATCTACATTTTCAAATAAAGCGCTACCACAGCTCCCAGTGTAATCGCTGAGTTCCAGCAATCATGTCAAACTAAGAAAAATGTTATTTCTTGGAGTCCAATTGTCTCTTTTATCACATTTATAAGGTCAAAGTCTAAAATCAGTTCAATTAAGTCCCACAGTCAATCGTTTCACTGTTAAAAGCGATGCAACCTAGTAATATCAGAAACATATCGCTAAATAGATGTTGGTACGATAAGGTGACGCAATCGTTGTAATTCATCCTGACTGATACCGTTAGAAAGTCAATGAATATAGTTTTTGAAACTGTCTTTATCTCTTTGGCGCGTGCTAACGGCTAGGATTGGTCCCACAGTAAAAAATGACTTATTCATCTACATTTTTAAATAAAGCGCTACCAGAGCGCCCGGTGTAATTGCTTAGTTCCAGCAATCATGTCAAATTAAGAAGAATGTTATTTTTTGGAGTCCAATTGTCTCATTATAACATTAATAAGGTCACAGTGCAAAAGCAGTTCAATAAAGTACTACAGTCAATTGTCTCACTGTTAAAATGAAACCTAGTAATATCAGAAAAATATCGCTAAATGCATGTTGGTACGAATATGTGACGCTACCTTTGTAGCTCAAACGAGCTGATACCGATAGAAAGTCAATGAAATGTAGTTTTTGAAGCTGTCTCTATTACTTCAGCGCGCGCTAGCGGTTAGTATTGGTCCCACAGTAAAAAATGACTTATTTATCTAATTTTTTGAATAAAGCAATAACACAGCGTCCAGTATAATTGCTGAGTAACAGCAATCATTTCATATTAAGAAGAACGTTACTTCTTGGTGTCCAGTTGTCTCATTATCACATTTATAAGGTGAAATTGGTCCCACAGTAAAAAATGAAATTTTCATCTACATTTTTAAATAAAGCCCTACCACAGCTCCCAGTTTAATCGCTGAGTTCCAGCAATTATGTCAAACTAAGAAAAATGTTATTTCTTGGAGTCCAATTGTCTCATTTATCACATTTATAAGGTCAAAATCTAAAATCAGTTCATTTAAGTCCCACAGTCAATTGTTTCACAGTTAAAAGCGACACAACCTAGTAATATCAGAAAAATATCGCTAAATGCATGTTGGTACGAATATGTGACGCTATCGTTGTAATTCATACGGACTGATACCGTTAGAAAGTCAATGAAATATAGTTTTTGAAACTGTCTCTATTCCTTGAGCGCGAGCTAATGGCTAGGATTGGTCCCACAGTGCAAAATGAATTTTTTATCTACATTTTTAAATAAAACGCTACCACAGCTCCCAGTGTAATCGCTGAGTTCCAGCAATCATGTCGAACTAAGAAAAATGTTATTTCTTGGAGTCCAATTGTCTCTTTTATCTCATTTATAAGGTCAAAGTCCAAAGTCAGTTCAATAAAGTCCCACAGTCAATCGTTTCACTGTTAAAAGCAATGAAACCTAATAGAATCAGAAAGATATCGCTAAATGCATGTTGGTACAAATATGTGACGCAACCGTGGTAACTCACACGGACTGATACCGTTAGAAAGTCAATTAAATGTAGTTTTTGAAGCTGTCTCTATTTTTGGAGCGCGTGCTAACGGCTAGGAATGGTCCCACAGTAAAAAATGAAATTTTTATCTACATTTTCAAATAAAGCGCTACCAGAGCGCCCAGTGTAATCGCTTAGTTCCAGCAATCATGTGAAATTAAGAAGAATGTTATTTTTTGGTGTCCAATTGTCTCATCATAACATTTATAAGGTTTCAGTCCAAAATCAGTTCAATAAAGTGCTACAGTCAATTTTTTCACAGTTAGAAGCGACACAACCTAGTAATATCAGAAAAATATCGCTAAATGCATGTTGGTACGAATATGTGACGCAATCGTTGTAATTCATCCGGGCTGATACCGTTAGAAAGTCAATGAAATATAGTTTTTGAAACTGTCTCTATTTCTTTGGCGGGTGCTAACGGCTAGGATTGGTCCCACAGTAAAAAATGACTTATTTATCTAATTTTTTAAATAAAGCGCTACCACAGCGCCCAGTATAATCGCTGAATTCCAGCAATCTTGTCAAATTAAGAAGAATGTTATTTCTTGGAGTCCAACTGTCTCATTTATCACATTTATAAGGTCAAAATCCAAAATCTGTTCAATTAAGTCCCACAGTCAATTGTTTCACAGTTAAAAGCGACACAGCCTAGTAATATCAGAAAAATATCGCTAAATGCATGTTGGTACGAATATGTGACGCAACCGTTGTAATTCAAACGAGCTGATACCGATAGAAAGTCAATGAAATGTAGTTTTTGAAACTGTCTCTATTACTTTAGCGCGCGCTAGCGGTTAGGATTGGTCCCACAGCAAAAAATGACTTATTTATCTAATTTTTTGAATAAAGCAATAATACAGCGTCCAGTGTAATTGCTGAGTTACAGCAATCATTTCATATTAAGAAGAACGTTACTTCTTGGAGTCCAGTTGTCTTATTATCACATTTATAAGGTGAAATTGGTCCCACAGTAAAAAATGATTTTTTTATCTACATTTCTAAATAAAGCACTACCACAGCTCCCAGTTTAATGGGTGAGTTTCAGCAATCATGTCAAACTAAGAAAAATGTGATTTCTTGGAGTCCAATTGTCTTACTTATCACATTTATAAGGTCAAAGTCTAAAATTAGTTCAATTAAGTCCCACAGTCAATCGTTTCACAGTTAAAAGCGACACAACCTAGTAATATCAGAAACATCTCGTAAACAGATGTTGGTACGAATATGTGACGCAATCGTTGCAATTCATACGGACTTATACCGTTAGAAATTCAATGAAATATAGTTTTTGAAACTGTCTCTATTTCCTGAGCGCGTGCTAACGGCTAGGATTGGTCCCACAGTAAAAAATGAAATTTTTATCTACATTTTTAAATAAAGCGCTACCAAAGTTCCCAGTGTAATCGCTGAGTTCCAGCAATCATGTCAAACTAAGAAAAATGTTATTTCTTGGAGTCCAATTGTCTCATTTATCACATTTATAAGGTCAAAGTCTAAAATCAGTTCATTTAAGTCCCACAGTCAATTGTTTCACAGTTAAAAGCGACACAACCTAGTAATATCAGAAAAATATCGCTAAATGCAAGTTGGTACGAATATGTGACGCAATGGTTGTAATTCATCCTGACTGATACCGTTAGAAAGTCAATGAATATAGTTTTTGAAACTGTCTCTATTTCTTTGGCGCGTGCTAACGGCTAGGATTGGTCCCACAGTAAAAAATGACTTATTTATCTACATTTTTAAATAAAGCGCTACCAGAGCGCCCGGTGTAATTGCTTAGTTCCAGCAATCATGTCAAATTAAGAAGAATGTTATTTTTTGGAGTCCAATTGTCTTATTATAACATTAATAAGGTCACAGTTCAAAAGCAGTTCAATAAAGTACTACAGTCAATTGTCTCACTGTTAAATGAAACCTAGTAATATCAGAAAAATATCGCTAAATGCATGTTGGTACGAATATGTGACGCTACCGTTGTAACTCAAACGAGCTGATACCGATAGAAAGTCAATGAAATGTAGTTTTTGAAGCTGTCTCTATTACTTCAGCGCGCGCTAGCGGTTAGTATTGGTCCCACAGTAAAAAATGACTTATTTATCTAATTTTTTGAATAAAGCAATAACACAGCGTCCAGTATAATTGCTGAGTTACAGCAATCATTTCATATTAAGAAGAACGTTACTTTTTGGTGTCAAGTTGTCTCATTATCACATTTATAAGGTGAAATTGGTCCCACAGTAAAAAATGAAATTTTTATCTACATTTTCAAATAAAGCGCTACCACAGCTCCCAGTGTAATCGCTGAGTTCCAGCAATCATGTCAAACTAAGAAAAATGTTATTTCTTGGAGTCCAATTGTCTCTTTTATCACATTTATAAGGTCAAAGTCTAAAATCAGTTCAATTAAGTCCAACAGTCAATCGTTTCAGTGTTAAAAGCGATGCAACCTAGTAATATCAGAAACATATCGCTAAATAGATGTTGGTACGATAAGGTGACGCACTCGTTGTAATTCATCCTGACTGATACCGTTAGAAAGTCAATGAATATAGTTTTTGAAACTGTCTCTATTTCTTTGGCGCGTGCTAACGGCTAGGATTGGTCCCACAGTAAAAAAATGACTTATTTATGTAAATTTTTAAATAAAGCGCTACCAGAGCGCCCGGTGTAATTGCTTAGTTCCAGCAATCATGTCAAATTAAGAACAATGTTATTTTTTGGAGTCCAATTGTCTTATTATAACATTAATAAGGTCACAGTTCAAAAGCAGTTCAATAAAGTACTACAGTCAATTGTCTCACTGTTAAAATGAAACCTAGTAATATCAGAAAAATATCGCTAAATGCATGTTGGTACGAATATGTGACGCTACCGTTGTAACTCAAACGAGCTGATACCGATAGAAAGTCAATGAAATGTAGTTTTTGAAGCTGTCTCTATTACTTCAGCGCGCGCTAGCGGTTAGTAGTGGTCCCACAGTAAAAAATGACTTATTTATCTAATATTTTGAATAAGGCAATAACACAGCGTCCAGTATAATTGCTGAGTTACAGCAATCATTTCATATTAAGAAGAACGTTACTTCTTGGTGTCCAGTTGTCTCATTATTACATTTATAAGGTCAAATTGGTCCCACAGTAAAAAATGAAATTTTTATCTACATTTTCAAATAAAGCGCTACCACAGCTCCCAGTGTAATCGCTGAGTTCCAGCAATCATGTCAAACTAAGAAAAATGTTATTTCTTGGAGTCCAATTGTCTCTTTTATCACATTTATAAGGTCAAAGTCTAAAATCAGTTCAATTAAGTCCCACAGTCAATCGTTTCACTGTTAAAAGCGATGCAACCTAGTAATATCAGAAACATATCGCTAAATAGATGTTGGTACGATAATGTGACGCAATCGTTGTAATTCATCCTGACTGATACCGTTAGAAAGTCAATGAATATAGTTTTTGAAACTGTCTCTATCTCTTTGGCGCGTGCTAACGGCTAGGATTGGTCCCACAGTAAAAAATGACTTATTCATCTACATTTTTAAATAAAGCGCTACCAGAGCGCCCGGTGTAATTGCTTAGTTCCAGCAATCATGTCAAATTAAGAAGAATGTTATTTTTTGGAGTCCAATTGTCTCATTATAACATTAATAAGGTCACAGTTCAAAAGCAGTTCAATAAAGTACTACAGTCAATTGTCTCACTGTTAAAATGAAACCTAGTAATATCAGAAAAATATCGCTAAATGCATGTTGGTACGAATATGTGACGCTACCTTTGTAGCTCAAACGAGCTGATACCGATAGAAAGTCAATGAAATGTAGTTTTTGAAGCTGTCTCTATTACTTCAGCGCGCGCTAGCGGTTAGTATTGGTCCCACAGTAAAAAATGACTTATTTATCTAATTTTTTGAATAAAGCAATAACACAGCGTCCAGTATAATTGCTGAGTAACAGCAATCATTTCATATTAAGAAGAACGTTACTTCTTGGTGTCCAGTTGTCTCATTATCACATTTATAAGGTGAAATTGGTCCCACAGTAAAAAATGAAATTTTCATCTACATTTTTAAATAAAGCCCTACCACAGCTCCCAGTTTAATCGCTGAGTTCCAGCAATTATGTCAAACTAAGAAAAATGTTATTTCTTGGAGTCCAATTGTCTCATTTATCACATTTATAAGGTCAAAGTCTAAAATCAGTTCATTTAAGTCCCACAGTCAATTGTTTCACAGTTAAAAGCGACACAACCTAGTAATATCAGAAAAATATCGCTAAATGCATGTTGGTACGAATATGTGACGCTATCGTTGTAATTCATCCGGGCTGATACCGTTAGAAAGTCAATGAAATATAGTTTTTGAAACTGTCTCTATTTCTTTGGCGGGTGCTAACGGCTAGGATTGGTCCCACAGTAAAAAATGACTTATTTATCTACATTTTTAAATGAAGCGCTACCACAGCGCCCAGTGTAATCGCTGAATTCCAGCAATCTTGTCAAATTAAGAAGAATGTTATTTCTTGGAGTCCAACTGTCTCATTTATCACATTTATAAGGTCAAAATCCAAAATTTGTTCAATTAAGTCCCACAGTCAATTGTTTCACAGTTAAAAGCGACGCAACCTAGTAATATCAGAAACATATCGCTAAACAGATGTTCGTACGAATATGTGACGCAATGGTTGTAATTCATACGGACTGATACCGTTAGAAAGTCAATGAAATATAGTTTTTGAAACTGTCTCTATTCCTTGAGCGCGAGCTAACGGATTGGATTGGTCCCACAGTACAAAATGAATTTTTTATCTACATTTTTAAATAAAACGCTACCACAGCTCCCAGTGTAATCGCTGAGTTCCAGCAATCATGTCAAACTAAGAAAAATGTTATTTCTTGGAGTCCAATTGTCTCTTTTATCACATTTACAAGGTCAAAGTCCAAAGTCAGTTCAATAAAGTCCCACAGTCAATCGTTTCACTGTTAAAAGCGATGAAACCTAATAGAATCAGAAAGATATCGCTAAATGCATGTTGGTACAAAAATGTGACGCAACCGTCGTAACTCACACGGACTGATACCGTTAGAAAGTCAATTAAATGTAGTTTTTGAAGCTGTCTCTATTTTTGGAGCGCGTGCTAACGGCTAGGAATGGTCCCACAGTAAAAAATAAAATTTTTATCTACATTTTCAAATAAAGCGCTACCAGAGCGCCCAGTGTAATCGCTTAGTTCCAGCAATCATGTGAAATTAAGAAGAATGTTATTTTTTGGTGTCCAATTGTCTCATCATAACATTTATAAGGTTTCAGTCCAAAATCAGTTCAATAAAGTGCTACAGTCAATTGTTTCACCGTTAAAAGCGACACAACCTAGTAATATCAGAAACATCTCGTAAACAGATGTTGGTACGAATATGTAACGCAATCGTTGTAATTCATACGGACTGATACCGTTAGAAAGTCAATGAAATATAGTTTTTGAAACTGTCTCTATTTCTTGAGCGCGTGCTAACGGCTAGGATTGGTCCCACAGTAAAAAATGAAATTTTTATCTACATTTTTAAATAAAGCGCTACCACAGCTCCCAGTGTAATCGCTGAGTTCCAGCAATCATGTCAAACTAAGAAAAATGTTATTTCTTGGAGTCCAATTGTCTCTTTTATCACATTTATAAGGTCAAAGTCTAAAATAAGTTCAATTAAGTCCCACAGTCATTCGTTTCAGTGTTAAAAGCGATGCAACCTAGTAATATCAGAAACATATCGCTAAATAGATGTTGGTACGATAAGGTGACGCAATCGTTGTAATTCATCCTGACTGATACCGTTAGAAAGTCAATGAATATAGTTTTTGAAACTGTCTCTATTTCTTTGGCGCGTGCTAACGGCTAGGATTGGTCCCACAGTAAAAAATGACTTATTTATCTACATTTTTAAATAAAGCGCTACCAGAGCGCCCGGTGTAATTGCTTAGTTCCAGCCATCATGTCAAATTAAGAAGAATGTTATTTTTTGGTGTTCAATTGTCTCATCATAACATTTATAAGGTCACAGTCCAAAATCAGGTCAATAAAGTACTACAGTCAATTGTCTCACTGTTAAAATGAAACCTAGTAATATCAGAAAAATATCGCTAAATGCATGTTGGTACGAATATGTGACGCTACCGTTGTAACTCAAACGAGCTGATACCGATAGAAAGTCAATGAAATGTAGTTTTTGAAGCTGTCTCTATTACTTCAGCGCGCGCTAGCGGTTAGTATTGGTCCCACAGTAAAAAATGACTTATTTATCTAATTTTTTGAATAAAGCAATAACACAGCGTCCAGTATAATTGCTGAGTTACAGAAATCATTTCATATTAAGAAGAACGTTACTTCTTGGTGTCCAGTTGTCTCATTATCACATTTATAAAGTGAAATTGGTCCCACAGTAAAAAATGAAATTTTCATCTACATTTTTAAATAAAGCCCTACCACAGCTCCCAGTTTAATCGCTGAGTTCCAGCAATCATGTCAAACTAAGAAAAATGTTATTTCTTGGAGTCCAATTGTCTCATTTATCACATTTATAAGGTCAAAGTCTAAAATCAGTTCATTTAAGTCCCACAGTCAATTGTTTCACAGTTAAAAGCGACACAACCTAGTAATATCAGAAAAATATCGCTAAATGCATGTTGGTACGAATATGTGACGCTATCGTTGTAATTCATCCGGGCTGATACCGTTAGAAAGTCAATGAAATATAGTTTTTGAAACTGTCTCTATTTCTTTGGCGGGTGCTAACGGCTAGGATTGGTCCCACAGTAAAAAATGACTTTTTTATCTACATTTTTAAATGAAGCGCTACCACAGCGCCCAGTGTAATCGCTGAATTCCAGCAATCTTGTCAAATTAAGAAGATTGTTATTTCTTGGAGTCCAACTGTCTCATTTATCACATTTATAAGGTCAAAATCCAAAATCTGTTCAATTAAGTCCCACAGTCAATTGTTTCACAGTTAAAAGCGACGCAACCTAGTAATATCAGAAACATATCGCTAAACAGATGTTCGTACGAATATGTGACGCAATGGTTGTAATTCATACGGACTGATACCGTTAGAAAGTCAATGAAATATAGTTTTTGAAACTGTCTCTATTCCTTGAGCGCGAGCTAACGGATAGGATTGGTCCCACAGTACAAAATGAATTTTTTATCTACATTTTTAAATAAAACGCTACCACAGCTCCCAGTGTAATCGCTGAGTTCCAGCAATCATGTCAAACTAAGAAAAATGTTATTTCTTGGAGTCCAATTGTCTCTTTTATCACATTTACAAGGTCAAAGTCCAAAGTCAGTTCAATAAATTCCCACAGTCAATCGTTTCACTGTTAAAAGCGATGAAACCTAAGAGCATCAGAAAGATATCGCTAAATGCATGTTGGTACAAAAATGTGACGCAACCGTCGTAACTCACACGGACTGATACCGTTAGAAAGTCAATTAAATGTAGTTTTTGAAGCTGTCTCTATTTTTGGAGCGCGTGCTAACGGCTAGGAATGGTCCCACAGTAAAAAATGAAATTTTTATCTACATTTTCAAATAAAGCGCTACCAGAGCGCCCAGTGTAATCGCTTAGTTCCAGCAATCATGTGAAATTAAGAAGAATGTTATTTTTTGGTGTCCAATTGTCTCATCATAACATTTATAAGGTTTCAGTCCAAAATCAGTTCAATAAAGTGCTACAGTCAATTGTTTCACCGTTAAAAGCGACACAACCTAGTAATATCAGAAACATCTCGTAAACAGATGTTGGTACGAATTTGTGACGCAATCGTTGTAATTCATGCGGACTGATACCGTTAGAAAGTCAATGAAATATAGTTTTTGAAACTGTCTCTATTTCTTGAGCGCGTGCTAACGGCTAGGATTGGTCCCACAGTAAAAAATGAAATTTTTATCTACATTTTTAAATAAAGCGCTACCACA
Organism: Hydractinia symbiolongicarpus; assembly: GCF_029227915.1. Classification (NCBI taxonomy): domain Eukaryota; kingdom Metazoa; phylum Cnidaria; class Hydrozoa; order Anthoathecata; family Hydractiniidae; genus Hydractinia; species Hydractinia symbiolongicarpus. The sequence goes on from NC_079879.1 coordinate 28,280,015, forward strand.
GCTCCCAGTGTAATCGCTGAGTTCCAGCAATCATGTCAAACTAAGAAAAATGTTATTTCTTGGAGTCCAATTGTCTCTTTTATCACATTTATAAGGTCAAAGTCTAAAATAAGTTCAATTAAGTCCCACAGTCATTCGTTTCAGTGTTAAAAGCGATGCAACCTAGTAATATCAGAAACATATCGCTAAATAGATGTTGGTACGAATATGTGACGCAATCGTTGTAATTCATCCTGACTGATACCGTTAGAAAGTCAATGATTATAGTTTTTGAAACTGTCTCTATTTCTTTGGCGCGTGCTAACGGCTAGGATTGGTCCCACAGTAAAAAATGACTTATTTATCTACATTTTTAAATAAAGCGCTACCAGAGCGCCCGGTGTAATTGCTTAGTTCCAGCAATCATGTCAAATTAAGAAGAATGTTATTTTTTGGTGTCCAATTGTCTCATCATAACATTTATAAGGTCACAGTCCAAAATCAGGTCAATAAAGTACTACAGTCAATTGTTTCATTGTCAAAAGCGATGAAACCTAGTAATATCAGAAAAATATCGCTAAATGCATGTTGGTACGAATATGTGACGCAACCGTTGTAATTCAAACGAGCTGATACCGATAGAAAGTCAATGAATATAGTTTTTGAAACTGTCTCTATTTCTTTGGCGCGTGCTAACGGCTAGGATTGGTCCCACAGTAAAAAATGACTTATTTATCTACATTTTTAAATAAAGCGCTACCAGAGCGCCCGGTGTAATTGCTTAGTTCCAGCAATCATGTCAAATTAAGAAGAATGTTATTTTTTGGTGTCCAATTGTCTCATCAGAACAATTATAAGGTCACAGTCCAAAATCAGGTCAATAAAGTACTACAGTCAATTGTTTCATTGTCAAAAGCGATGAAACCTAGTAATATCAGAAAAATATCGCTAAATGCATGTTGGTACGAATATGTGACGCAACCGTTGTAATTCAAACGAGCTGATACCGATAGAAAGTCAATAAAATGTAGTTTTTGAAACTGTCTCTATTACTTCAGCGCGCGCTAGCGGTTAGGATTGGTCCCATAGCAAAAAATGACTTATATATCTAATTTTTTGAATAAAGCAATAATACAGCGTCCAGTGTAATTGCTGAGTTACAGCAATCATTTCATATTAAGAAGAACGTTACTTCTTGGAGTCCAGTTGTCTCATTATCACATTTATAAGGTGAAATTGGTCCCACAGTAACAAATGATTTTTTTATCTACATTTTTCAATAAAGCACTACCACAGCTCCCAGTTTAATGGGTGAGTTTCAGCAATCATGTCAAACTAAGAAAAATTTGATTTCTTGGAGTCCAATTGTCTCACTTATCACATTTATAAGGTCAAAGTCTAAAATTAGTTCAATTAAGTCCCACAGTCAATTGTTTCACAGTTAAAAGCGACACAACCTAGTAATATCTGAAACATCTCGTAAACAGATGTTGGTACGAATATGTGACGCAATCGTTGTAATTCATACGGACTGATACCGTTAGAAAGTCAATGAAATATAGTTTTTGAAACTGTCTCTATTTCTTGAGCGCGTGCTAACGGCTAGGATTGGTCCCACAGTAAAAATGAAATTTTTATCTACATTTTTAAATAAAGCGCTACCAGAGCGCCCGGTGTAATTGCTTAGTTCCAGCAATCATGTCAAATTAAGAAGAATGTTATTTTTTGGATTCCAATTGTCTCATTATAACATTAATAAGGTCACAGTTCAAAAGCAGTTCAATAAAGTACTACAGTCAATTGTCTCACTGTTAAAATGAAACCTAGTAATATCAGAAAAATATCGCTAAATGCATGTTGGTACGAATATGTGACGCTGCCGTTGTAACTCAAACGAGCTGATACCGATAGAAAGTCAATGAAATGTAGTTTTTGAACCTGTCTCTATTACTTCAGCGCGCGCTAGCGGTTAGTATTGGTCCCACAGTAAAAAATGACTTACTTATCTATTTTTTTGAATAAAGCAATAACACAGCGTCCAGTATAATTGCTGAGTTACAGCAATCATTTCATATTAAGAAGAACGTTACTTCTTGGTGTCCAGTTGTCTGATTATCACATTTATAAGGTGAAATTGGTCCCACGGTAAGAAATGAAATTTTCATCTACATTTTTAAATAAAGCCCTACCACAGCTCCCAGTTTAATCGCTGAGTTCCAGCAATCATGTCAAACTAAGAAAAATGTTATTTCTTGGAGTCCAATTGTCTCATTTATCACATTTATAAGGTCAAAGTCCAAAGTCAGTTCAATAAAAACCCACAGTCAATCGTTTCACTGTTAAAAGCAATGAAACCTAATAGACTCAGAAAGATATCGCTAAATGCATGTTGGTACAAATATGTGACGCAACCGTGGTTACTCACACGGACTGATACCGTTAAAAGGTCAATTAAATGTAGTTTTTGAAGCTGTCTCTATTTTTGGAGCGCGTGCTAACGGCTAGGATTGGTCCCACAGCAAAAAATGACTTATATATCTAATTTTTTGAATAAAGCAATAATACAGCGTCCAGTGTAATTGCTGAGTTACAGCAATCATTTCATATTAAGAAGAACGTTACTTCTTGGAGTCCAGTTGTCTTATTATCACATTTATAAGGTGAAATTGGTCCCACAGTAAAAAATGATTTTTTTATCTACATTTTTAAATAAAGCACTACCACAGCTCCCAGTTTAATGGGTGAGTTCCAGCAATCATGTCAAACTGAGAAAAATGTGATTTCTTGGAGTCCAATTGTCTTACTTATCACATTTATAAGGTCAAAGTCTAAAATTAGTTCAATTAAGTCCCACAGTCAATTGTTTCACAGTTAAAAGCGACACAACCTAGTAATATCAGAAACATCTCGTAAACAGATGTTGGTACGAATATGTGACGCAATCGTTGCAATTCATACGGACTGATACCGTTAGAAATTCAATGAAATATAGTTTTTGAAACTGTCTCTATTTCCTGAGCGCGTGCTAACGGCTAGGAATGGTCCCACAGTAAGAAATGAAATTTTTATCTACATTTTTAAATAAAGCGCTACCACAGCTCCTAGTGTAATCGCTGAGTTCCAGCAATCATGTCAAACTAAGAAAAATGTTATTTCTTGGAGTCCAATTGTCTCTTTTCTCACATTTACAAGGTCAAAGTCTAAAATCAGTTCAATTAAGTCCCACAGTCAATCGTTTCAGTGTTAAAAGCGATGCAACCTAGTAATATTAGAAACATATCGCTAAATAGATGTTGGTACGATAAGGTGACGCAATCGTTGTAATTCATCCTGACTGATACCGTTAGAAAGTCAATGAATATAGTTTTTGAAACTGTCTCTATTTCATTGGCGCGTGCTGACGGCTAGGATTGGTCCCACAGTAAAAAATGACTTATTTATCTACATTTTTAAATAAAGCGCTACCAGAGCGCCCAGTGTAATCGCTTAGTTCCAGCAATCATGTGAAATTAAGAAGAATGTTATTTTTTGGTGTCCAATTGTCTCATCATAACATTTATAAGGTTTCAGTCCAAAATCAGTTCAATAAAGTGCTACAGTCAATTGTTTCACCGTTAAAAGCGACACAACCTAGTAATATCAGAAACATCTCGTAAACAGATGTTGGTACGAATATGTGACGCAATCGTTGTAATTCATACGGACTGATACCGTTAGAAAGTCAATGAAATATAGTTTTTGAAACTGTCTCTATTTCTTGAGCGCGTGCTAACGGCTAGGATTGGTCCCACAGTAAAAAATGAAATTTTTATCTACATTTTTAAATAAAGTGCTACCACAGCTCCCAGTGTAATCGCTGAGTTCCAGCAATCATGTCAAACTAAGAAAAATGTTATTTCTTGGAGTCCAATTGTCTCTTTTATCACATTTATAAGGTCAAAGTCTAAAATCAGTTCAATTAAGTCCCACAGTCATTCGTTTCAGTGTTAAAAGCGATGCAACCTAGTAATATCAGAAACATATCGCTAAATAGATGTTGGTACGATAAGGTTACGCAATCGTTGTAATTCATCCTGACTGATACCGTTAGAAAGTCAATGAATATAGTTTTTGAAACTGTCTCTATTTCTTTGGCGCGTGCTAACGGCTAGGATTGGTCCCACAGTAAAAAATGACTTATTTATCTACATTTTTAAATAAAGCGCTACCAGAGCGCCCGGTGTAATTGCTTAGTTCCAGCAATCATGTCAAATTAAGAAGAATGTTATTTTTTGGAGTCCAATTGTCTCATTATAACATTAATAAGGTCACAGTTCAAAAGCAGTTCAATAAAGTACTACAGTCAATTGTCTCACTGTTAAAATGAAACCTAGTAATATCAGAAAAATATCGCTAAATGCATGTTGGTACGAATATGTGACGCTACCGTTGTAACTCAAACGAGCTGATACCGATAGAAAGTCAATGAAATGTAGTTTTTGAAGCTGTCTCTATTACTTCCGCGCGCGCTAGCGGTTAGTATTGGTCCCACAGTAAAAAATGACTTATTTATCTGATTTTTTGAATAAAGCAATAACACAGCGTCCAGTATAATTGCTGAGTTACAGCAATCATTTCACATTAAGAAGAACGTTACTTCTTGGTGTCCAGTTGTCTCATTATCACATTTATAAGGTAAAATTGGTCCCACAGTAAAAAATGAAATTTTCATCTACATTTTTAAATAAAGCCCTACCACAGCTCCCAGTTTAACCGCTGAGTTCCAGCAATCATGTCAAACTAAGAAAAATGTTATTTCTTGGAGTCCAATTGTCTCATTTATCACATTTATAAGGTCAAAGTCTAAAATCAGTTCATTTAAGTCCCACAGTCAATTGTTTCACAGTTAAAAGCGACACAACCTAGTAATATCAGAAAAATATCGCTAAATGCAAGTTGGTACGAATATGTGACGCAATGGTTGTAATTCATCCTGACTGATACCGTTAGAAAGTCAATGAATATAGTTTTTGAAACTGTCTCTATTTCTTTGGCGCGTGCAAACGGCTAGGATTGGTCCCACAGTAAAAAATGACTTATTTATCTACATTTTTAAATAAAGCGCTACCAGAGCGCCCGGTGTAATTGCTTAGTTCCAGCAATCATGTCAAATTAAGAAGAATGTTATTTTTTGGAGTCCAATTGTCTTATTATAACATTAATAAGGTCACAGTTCAAAAGCAGTTCAATAAAGTACTACAGTCAATTGTCTCACTGTTAAATGAAACCTAGTAATATCAGAAAAATATCGCTAAATGCATGTTGGTACGAATATGTGACGCTACCGTTGTAACTCAAACGAGCTGATACCGATAGAAAGTCAATGAAATGTAGTTTTTGAAGCTGTCTCTATTACTTCAGCGCGCGCTAGCGGTTAGTATTGGTCCCACAGTAAAAAATGACTTATTTATCTAATTTTTTGAATAAAGCAATAACACAGCGTCCAGTATAATTGCTGAGTTACAGCAATCATTTCATATTAAGAAGAACGTTACTTCTTGGTGTCAAGTTGTCTCATTATCACATTTATAAGGTGAAATTGGTCCCACAGTAAAAAATGAAATTTTTATCTACATTTTCAAATAAAGCGCTACCACAGCTCCCAGTGTAATCGCTGAGTTCCAGCAATCATGTCAAACTAAGAAAAATGTTATTTCTTGGAGTCCAATTGTCTCTTTTATCACATTTATAAGGTCAAAGTCTAAAATCAGTTCATTTAAGTCCCACAGTCAATCGTTTCACTGTAAAAAGCGATGCAACCTAGTAATATCAGAAACATATCGCTAAATAGATGTTGGTACGATAAGGTGACGCAATCGTTGTAATTCATCCTGACTGATACCGTTAGAAAGTCAATGAATATAGTTTTTGAAACTGTCTCTATTTCTTTGGCGCGTGTTAACAGCTAGGATTGGTCCCACAGTAAAAAATGACTTATTTATCTACATTTTTAAATAAAGCGCTACCAGAGCGCCCGGTGTAATTGCTTAGTTCCAGCAATCATGTCAAATTAAGAAGAACGTTACTTCTTGGTGTCCAGTTGTCTCATTATCACATTTATAAGGTAAAATTGGTCCCACAGTAAAAAATGAAAATTTCATCTACATTTTTAAATAAAGCCCTACCACAGCTCCCAGTTTAATCGCTGAGTTCCAGCAATCATGTCAAACTAAGAAAAATGTTATTTCTTGGAGTCCAATTGTCTCATTTATCACATTTATAAGGTCAAAGTCTAAAATCAGTTCATTTAAGTCCCACAGTCAATTGTTTCACAGTTAAAAGCGACACAACCTAGTAATATCAGAAAAATATCGCTAAATGCATGTTGGTACGAATATGTGACGCAATGGTTGTAATTCATACGGACTGATACCGTTAGAAAGTCAATGAAATATAGTTTTTGAAACTGTCTCTATTTCTTTGGCGGTTGCTAACGGCTAGGATTGGTCCCACAGTAAAAAATGACTTATTTATCTACATTTTTAAATAAAACGCTACCACAGCTCCCAGTGTAATCGCTGAATTCCAGCAATCTTGTCAAATTAAGAAGAATGTTATTTCTTGGAGTCCAACTGTCTCATTTATCACATTTATAAGGTCAAAGTCCAAAGTCAGTTCAATAAAGTCCCACAGTCAATCGTTTCACTGTTAAAAGCGATGAAACCTAATAGAATCAGAAAGATATCGCTAAATGCATGTTGGTACAAATATGTGACGCAACCGTCGTAACTCACACGGACTGATACCGTTAGAAAGTCAATTAAATGTAGTTTTTGAAGCTGTCTCTATTTTTGGAGCGCGTGCTAACGGCTAGGAATGGTCCCACAGCAAAAAATGACTTATTTATCTGATTTTTTGAATAAAGCAATAACACAGCGTCCAGTATAATTGCTGAGTTACAGCAATCATTTCACATTAAGAAGAACGTTACTTCTTGGTGTCCAGTTGTCTCATTATCACATTTATAAGGTAAAATTGGTCCCACAGTAAAAAATGAAATTTTCATCTACATTTTTAAATAAAGCCCTACCACAGCTCCCAGTTTAACCGCTGAGTTCCAGCAATCATGTCAAACTAAGAAAAATGTTATTTCTTGGAGTCCAATTGTCTCATTTATCACATTTATAAGGTCAAAGTCTAAAATCAGTTCATTTAAGTCCCACAGTCAATTGTTTCACAGTTAAAAGCGACACAACCTAGTAATATCAGAAAAATATCGCTAAATGCAAGTTGGTACGAATATGTGACGCAATGGTTGTAATTCATCCTGACTGATACCGTTAGAAAGTCAATGAATATAGTTTTTGAAACTGTCTCTATTTCTTTGGCGCGTGCTAACGGCTAGGATTGGTCCCACAGTAAAAAATGACTTATTTATCTACATTTTTAAATAAAGCGCTACCAGAGCGCCCGGTGTAATTGCTTAGTTCCAGCAATCATGTCAAATTAAGAAGAATGTTATTTTTTGGAGTCCAATTGTCTTATTATAACATTAATAAGGTCACAGTTCAAAAGCAGTTCAATAAAGTACTACAGTCAATTGTCTCACTGTTAAATGAAACCTAGTAATATCAGAAAAATATCGCTAAATGCATGTTGGTACGAATATGTGACGCTACCGTTGTAACTCAAACGAGCTGATACCGATAGAAAGTCAATGAAATGTAGTTTTTGAAGCTGTCTCTATTACTTCAGCGCGCGCTAGCGGTTAGTATTGGTCCCACAGTAAAAAATGACTTATTTATCTAATTTTTTGAATAAAGCAATAACACAGCGTCCAGTATAATTGCTGAGTTACAGCAATCATTTCACATTAAGAAGAACGTTACTTCTTGGTGTCAAGTTGTCTCATTATCACATTTATAAGGTGAAATTGGTCCCACAGTAAAAAATGAAATTTTTATCTACATTTTCAAATAAAGCGCTACCACAGCTCCCAGTGTAATCGCTGAGTTCCAGCAATCATGTCAAACTAAGAAAAATGTTATTTCTTGGAGTCCAATTGTCTCTTTTATCACATTTATAAGGTCAAAGTCTAAAATCAGTTCAATTAAGTCCCACAGTCAATCGTTTCACTGTAAAAAGCGATGCAACCTATTAATATCAGAAACATATCGCTAAATAGATGTTGGTACGATAAGGTGACGCAATCGTTGTAATTCATCCTGACTGATACCGTTAGAAAGTCAATGAATATAGTTTTTGAAACTGTCTCTATTTCTTTGGCGCGTGTTAACGGCTAGGATTGGTCCCAGAGTAAAAAATGACTTATTTATCTACATTTTTAAATAAAGCGCTACCAGAGCGCCCGGTGTAATTGCTTAGTTCCAGCAATCATGTCAAATTAAGAAGAACGTTACTTCTTGGTGTCCAGTTGTCTCATTATCACATTTATAAGGTAAAATTGGTCCCACAGTAAAAAATGAAAATTTCATCTACATTTTTAAATAAAGCCCTACCACAGCTCCCAGTTTAATCGCTGAGTTCCAGCAATCATGTCAAACTAAGAAAAATGTTATTTCTTGGAGTCCAATTGTCTCATTTATCACATTTATAAGGTCAAAGTCTAAAATCAGTTCATTTAAGTCCCACAGTCAATTGTTTCACAGTTAAAAGCGACACAACCTAGTAATATCAGAAAAATATCGCTAAATGCATGTTGGTACGAATATGTGACGCAATGGTTGTAATTCATACGGACTGATACCGTTAGAAAGTCAATGAAATATAGTTTTTGAAACTGTCTCTATTTCTTTGGCGGTTGCTAACGGCTAGGATTGGTCCCACAGTAAAAAATGACTTATTTATCTACATTTTTAAATAAAACGCTACCACAGCTCCCAGTGTAATCGCTGAATTCCAGCAATCTTGTCAAATTAAGAAGAATGTTATTTCTTGGAGTCCAACTGTCTCATTTATCACATTTATAAGGTCAAAGTCCAAAGTCAGTTCAATAAAGTCCCACAGTCAATCGTTTCACTGTTAAAAGCGATGAAACCTAATAGAATCAGAAAGATATCGCTAAATGCATGTTGGTACAAATATGTGACGCAACCGTCGTAACTCACACGGACTGATACCGTTAGAAAGTCAATTAAATGTAGTTTTTGAAGCTGTCTCTATTTTTGGAGCGCGTGCTAACGGCTAGGAATGGTCCCACAGTAAAAAATGAAATTTTTATCTACATTTTCAAATAAAGCGCTACCAGAGCGCCCAGTGTAATCGCTTAGTTCCAGCAATCATGTGAAATTAAGAAGAATGTTATTTTTTGGTGTCCAATTGTCTCATCATAACATTTATAAGGTTTCAGTCCAAAATCAGTTCAATAAAGTGCTACAGTCAATTGTTTCACAGTTAAAAGCGACACAACCTAGTAATATCAGAAAAATATCGCTAAATGCATGTTGGGACGAATATGTGACACAATCGTTGTAATTCATCCGGGCTGATACCGTTAGAAAGTCAATGAAACATAGTTTTTGAAACTGTCTCTATTTCTTTGGTGGGTGCTAACGGCTAGGATTGGTCCCACAGTAAAAAATGACTTAATTATCTACATTTTTAAATGAAGCGCTACGACAGCGCCCAGTGTAATCGCTGAATTCCAGCTATCTTGTCAAATTAAGAAGAATGTTATTTCTTGGAGTCCAACTGTCTGTTTTATCACATTTATAGGGTCAAAGTCTAAAATCAGTTCAATTAAGTCCCACAGTCGATCGTTTCATTGTTAAAAGCGATGCAACCTAGTAATATCAGAAAAATATCGCTAAATGCATGTTGGTACGAATATGTGACGCTATCGTTGTAATTCATCCGGGCTGATACCGTTAGAAAGTCAATGAAATGTAGTTTTTGAAACTGTCTCTATTTCTTTGGCGGTTGCTAGCGGCTAGGATTGGTCCCACAGTAAAAAATGACTTATTTATCTACATTTTTAAATGAAGCGCTACCACAGCGCCCAGTGTAATCGCTGAATTCCAGCAATCTTGTCAAATTAAGAAGAATGTTATTTCTTGGAGTCCAACTGTCTCATTTATCACATTTATAAGGTCAAAATCCAAAATCTGTTCAATTAAGTCCAACAGTCAATTGTTTCACAGTTAAAAGCGACGCAACCTAGTAATATCAGAAACATATCGCCAAACAGATGTTCGTACAAATATGTGACGCAATGGTTGTAATTCATACGGACTGATACCGTTAGAAAGTCAATGACATATAGTTTTTAAAACTGTCTCTATTCCTTGAGCGCGAGCTAACGGCTAGGATTGGTCCCACAGTACAAAATGAATTTTTTATCTACATTTTTAAATAAAACGCTACCACAGCTCCCAGTGTAATCGCTGAGTTCCAGCAATTATGTCAAACTAAGAAAAATGTTATTTCTTGGAGTCCAATTGTCTCATTTATCACATTTATAAGATCAAAGTCCAAAATCAGTTCAATAAAGTCCCACAGTCAATCGTTTCACTGTTAAAACTGATGAAACCTAATAGTATCAGAAAGTTATCGCTAAATGCATGTTGGTACAAATATGTGACGCAACCGTCGTAATTCGCACGGACTGATACCGTTAGAAAGTCAATTAAATCTAGTTTTTGAAGCTGTCTCTATTTTTGGAGCGCGTGCTAACAGCTAAGAATGGACCAACAGTAAAAAATTATTTTTGTATCTACATTTTCAAATAAAGCGCTACCAGAGCGCCCAGTGTAATCGCTTAGTTCCAGCAATCATGTCAAATTAAGAAGAATGTTATTTTTTGGAGTCCAATTGTCTCATCATAACATTTATAAGGTCACAGTCCAAAATCAGTTCAATAAAGTACTACAGTCAATTGTTTCATTGTAAAAAGCGATGAAACCTAGTAATATCCGAAAAATATCGCTAAATGCATGCTGGTACGAATATCTGACGCAACCGTTGTAATTCAAACGAGCTGATACCGATAGAAAGTCATTAAAATGTAGTTTTTGAAACTGTCTCTATTTCTTTGGCGGGTGCTAACGGCTAGGATTGGTCCCACAGTAAAAAATGACTTATTTATCTAATTTTTTGAATAAAGCGCTACCACAGCGCCCAGTATAATCGCTGAATTCAAGCAGTCTTATCAAATTAAGAAGAATGTTATTTCTTGGAGTCCAACTGTCTCATTTATTACATTTATGAGGTCAAAATCCAAAATCTGTTCAATTAAGTCCCACAGTCAATTGTTTCACAGTTAAATGCGACGCAACCTAGTAATATCAGAAACATATCGCTAAACAGATGTTCGTACGAATATGTGACGCAATGGTTGTAATTCATACGGACTGATACCGTTAGAAAGTCATTGAAATATAGTTTCTGAAACTTTCTCTATTCCTTGAGCGCGAGCTAACGGCTAGGAATGGTCCCACAGTAAAAAATGATTTTTTTATCTACATTTTCAAATAAAGCGCTACCACAGCTCCCAGTGTAATCGCTGAGTTCCAGCAATCATGTCAAGCTAAGAAAAATGTTATTTCTTGGAGTCCAATTGTCTCTTTTATCACATTTTTAAGGTCAAAGTCCAAAATCAGTTCAAAAAGGTCCCACAGTCAATCGTTTCACTGTTAAAAGCGATGAAACCTAATAGAATCAGAAAGATATCGCTAAATGCATGTTGCTACAAATATGTGACGCAACCGTCGTAACTCACACGGACTGATACCGTTAGAAAGTCAATTAAATGTAGTTTTTGAAGCTGTCTCTATTTCTGGAGCGCGTGCTAACGGCTAGGAATGGTCCCACAGTAAAAAATGAAATTTTTATCTACATTTTCAAATAAAGCGCTACCAGAGCGCCCAGTGTAATCGCTTAGTTCCAGCAATCATGTCAAATTAAGAAGAATGTTATTTTTCGGAGTCCAATTGTCTCATTATAACATTAATAAGGTCACAGTTCAAAAGCAGTTCAATAAAGTACTACAGTCAATTGTCTCACTGTTAAAATGAAACTTAGTAATATCAGAAAAATATCGCTAAATGCATGTTGGTACGAATATGTGACGCTACCGTTGTAACTCAAACGAGCTGATACCGATAGAAAGTCAATGAAATGTAGTTTTTGAAGCTGTCTCTATTACTTCAGCGCGCACTAGCGGTTAGTATTGGTCCCACAGTAAAAAATGACTTATTTATCTAATTTTTTTAATAAAACAATAACACAGCGTCCTGTATAATTGCTGAGTTACAGCAATCATTTCATATTAAGAAAAATGTTATTTCTTGGAGTCCAATTGTCTCATTTATCACATTTTTAAGGTCAAAGTTTAAAATCAGTTCAATTAAGTCCCACAGTCAATTGTTTCACAGTTAAAAGCGACGCAACCTAGTAATATCAGAAACATCTCGTAAACAGATGTTGGTACGAATATGTGACGCAATCGTTGTAATTCATACGGACTGATACCGTTGGAAAGTCAATGAAATATAGTTTTTGAAACTGTCTCTATTTCTTGAGCGCAAGCTAACGGCTAGGATTGGTCCCACAGTACAAAATGAATTTTTTATCTACATTTTTAAATAAAGCGCAACCACAGCTCCAAGTGTAATCGGCGAGGTCAAGCAATCATGTTAAACTAAGAAAAATGTTATTTCTTGGAGTCCAATTGTCTCATTTATCACATTTATAAGATTAAAGTCCAAAATCAGTTCAATAAAGTCCCACAGTCAATCGTTTCACTGTTAAAAGCGATGAAACCTAATAGTATCAGAAAGATATCGCTAAATGCATGTTGGTACAAATATGTGACGCAACCGTCGTAATTCGCACGGACTGATACCGTTAGAAAGTCAATTAAATCTAGTTTTTGAAGCTGTCTCTATTTTTGGAGCGCGTGCTAACAGCTAAGAATGGACCCACAGTAAAAATTATTTTTGTATCTACATTTTCAGATAAAGCGCTACCAGAGCGCCCAGTGTAATTGCTTAGTTCCAGCAATCTTATCAAATTAAGAAGAATGTTATTTCTTGGAGTCCAACTGTCTCATTTATTACATTTATGAGGTCAAAATCCAAAATCTGTTCAATTAAGTCCCACAGTCAATTGTCTCACTGTTAAAATGAAACCTAGTAATATCAGAAAAATATCGCTAAATGCATGTTGGTACGAATATGTGACGCTACCGTTGTAACTCAAACGAGCTGATACCGATAGAAAGGCAATGAAATGTAGTTTTTGAAGCTGTTTCTATTACTTCAGCGCGCGCTAGCGGTTAGTATTGGTCCCACAGTAAAAAATGACTTATTTATCTAATTTTTTGAATAAAGCAATAACACAGCGTCCAGTATAATTTATGAGTTACAGCAATCATTTCATATTAAGAAGAACGTTACTTCTTGGTGTCCAGTTGTCTCATTATCACTTTTATAAGGTGAAATTGGTCCCACAGTAAAAAATGACTTATTTATCTACATTTTTAAATGAAGCGCTACCACAGCGCCCAGTGTAATCGCTGAATTCCAGCAATCTTGTCAAATTAAGAAGAATGTTATTTCTTGGAGTCCAACTGTCTCATTTTGTCACATTTATAAGGTCAAAATCCAAAATCCGTTCAATTAAGTCCCACAGTCAATTGTTTCACAGTTAAATGCGACGCAACCTAGTAATATCAGAAACATCTCGTAAACAGATGTTGGTACGAATATGTGACGCAATTGTTGTAATTGATACGGACTGATACCGTTGGAAAGTAAATGAAATATAGTTTTTGAAACTGTCTCTATTTCTTGAGCGCAAGCTAACGGCTAGGATTGGTCCCACAGTACAAAATGAATTTTTTATCTACATTTTCAAATAAAGCGCTACCACAGCTCCAAGTGTAATCGGTGAGGTCAAGCAATCATGTTAAACTAAGAAAAATGTTATTTCTTGGAGTCCAATTGTCTCATTTATCACATTTATAAGATCAAAGTCCAAAATCAGTTCAATAAAGTCCCACAGTCAATCGTTTCACTGTTAAAAGCGATGAAACCTGATAGTATCAGAAAGATATCGCTAAATGCATGTTGGTACAAATATGTGACGCAACCGTCGTAATTCGCACGGACTGATACCGTTAGAAAGTCAATTAAATCTAGTTTTTGAAGCTGTCTCTATTTCTGGAGCGCGTGCTAACGGCTAGGAATGGTCCCACAGTAAAAAATGAAATTTTTATCTACATTTTCAAATAAAGCGCTACCAGAGCGCCCAGTGTAATCGCTTAGTTCCAGCAATCATGTCAAATTAAGAAGAATGTTATTTTTCGGAGTCCAATTGTCTCATTATAACATTAATAAGGTCACAGTTCAAAAGCAGTTCAATAAAGAACTACAGTCAATTGTCTCACTGTTAAAATGAAACCTAGTAATATCAGAAAAATATCGCTAAATGCATGTTGGTACGAATATCTGACGCAACCGTTGTAATTCAAACGAGCTGATACCGATAGAAAGTCATTGAAATGTAGTTTTTGAAACTGTCTCTATTACCTCAGCGCGCGGTAGCGATTAGGATTGGTCCCACAGCAAAAAATGACTTATTTATCTAATTTTTTGAATAAAGCAATAATACAGCGTCCAGTATAATTGCTGACTTACAGCAATCATTTCATATTAAGAAGAACGTTACTTCTTGGAGTCCAGTTGTCTCATTATCACATTTATAAGGTGAAATTGGTCCCACAGTAAAAAATGACTTATTTATCTAATTTTTTGAATAAAGCGCTACCACAGCGCCCAGTATAATCGCTGAATTCCAGCAATCTTGTCAAATTAAGAAGAATGTTATTTCTTGGAGTCCAACTGTCTCATTTATCACATTTATAAGGTCAAAATCCAAAATCTGTTTAATTAAGTCCCACAGTCAATTGTTTCACAGTTAAAAACGACGCAACCTAGTAATATCAGAAACATATCGCTAAACAGATGTTCGTACGAATATGTGACGCAATGGTTGTAATTCATACGGACTGATACCGTTAGAAAGTGAATGAAATATAGTTTCTGAAACTGTCTCTATTCCTTGGGCGCGAGCTAACGGCTAGGAATGGTCCCACAGTAAAAAATGATTTTTTTATCTACATTTTCAAATAAAGCGCTACCACAGCTCCCAGTGTAATCGCTGAGTTCCAGCAATCATGTCAAACTAAGAAAAATGTTATTTCTTGGAGTCCAATTGTCTCTTTTATCACATTTATAAGGTCAAAGTCCAAAATCAGTTCAAAAAGGTCCCACAGTCAATCGTTTCACTGTTAAAAGCGATGAAACCTAATAGAATCAGAAAGATATCGCTAAATGCATGTTGGTACAAATATGTGACGCAACCGTCGTAACTCACACGGACTGATACCGTTAGAAAGTCAATTAAATGTAGTTTTTGAAGCTCTCTCTATTTCTGGAGCGCGTGCTAACGGCTAGGAATGGTCCCACAGTAAAAAATGAAATTTCTATCTACATTTTCAAATAAAGCGCTACCAGAGCGCCCAGTGTAATCGCTTAGTTCCAGCAATCATGTCAAATTAAGAAGAATGTTATTTTTTGGAGTCCAATTGTCTCATTATAACATTAATCAGGTCACAGTTCAAAAGCAGTTCAATAAAGTACTACAGTCAATTGTCTCACTGTTAAAATGAAACCTAGTAATATCAGAAAAATATCGCTAAATGCATGTTGGTACGAATATGTGACGCTACCGTTGTAACTCAAACGAGCTGATACCGATAGAAAGTCAATGAAATGTAGTTTTTGAAGCTGTCTCTATTACTTCAGCGCGCGCTAGCGGTTAGTATTGGTCCCACAGTAAAAAATGACTTATTTATCTAATTTTTTGAATAAAGCAATAACACAGCGTCCTGTATAATTGCTGAGTTACAGCAATCATTTCATATTAAGAAAAATGTTATTTCTTGGAGTCCAATTGTCTCATTTATTACATTTATAAGGTCAAAGTTTAAAATCAGTTCAATTAAGTCCCACAGTCAATTGTTTCACAGTTAAAAGCGACGCAACCTAGTAATATCAGAAACATCTCGTAAACAGATGTTGGTAGGAATATGTGACGCAATCGTTGTAATTCATACGGACTGATACCGTTGGAAAGCCAATGAAATACAGTTTTTGAAACTGTCTCTATTTCTTGAGCGCAAGCTAACGGCTAGGATTGGTCCCACAGTACAAAATGAATTTTTTATCTACATTTTTAAATAAAGCGCTACCACAGCTCCCAGTGTAATCGCTGAGGTCAAGCAATTATGTTAAACTAAGAAAAATGTTATTTCTTGGAGTCCAATTGTCTTATTTATCACATTTATAAGGTCAAAGATTAAAATCAGTTCAATTAAATCCCACAGTCAATTGTTTCACAGTTAAAAGCGGCACAACCTTGTAATATCAGAAAAATATCGCTAAATACATGTTGGTACGAATATGTGACGGAACCGTTGTAACTCAAACGAGCTGATAGCGACAGAAAGTCAATGAAATGTAGTTTTTGAAACTGTCTCTATTACTTCAGCGCGTGCTAGCGGTTAGGATTGGTCCCACAGGAAAAAATGACTTATTTATCTAATTTTTTGAATAAAGCAATAACACAGCGTCCAGTATAATTGCTGAGTTACAGCAATCTTTTCATATTAAGAAGAACGTTACTTCTTGGAGTACAGTTGTCTCATTATCACATTTATAAGGTGAAATTCCAAAATCAGTTCAATTAAGTCCTACAGTCAATCGTTTCACTGTTAAAAGCGATGCAACCTAGTAATATCAGAAAAATATCGCTAAATGCATGTTGGTACGAATATGTGACGCAGCTGTCGTAACTCACACGGACTGATACCGTTAGAAAGTCAATTAAATGTAGTTTTTGAAACTGTCTCTATTTCTTCAGCGCGCGCTAGCAACGGAACCGTTGTAACTCAAACGAGCTGATACCGACAGAAAGTCAATGAAATGTAGTTCTTGAAACTGTCTCTATTACTTCAGCGCGTGCTAGCGGTTAGGATTGGTCCCACAGGAAAAAATGACTTATTTATCTAATTTTTTGAATAAAGCAATAACACAGCGTCCAGTATAATTGCTGAGTTACAGCAATCTTTTCATATTAAGAAGAACGTTACTTCTTGGAGTCCAGTTGTCTCATTATCACATTTATAAGGTGAAATTCCAAAATCAGTTCAATTAAGTCCATCAGTCAATCGTTTCACTGTTAAAAGCGATGAAACCTAATAATATCAGAAAAATATCGCTAAATGCATGTTGGTACGAATATGTGACGCAACCGTCGTAATTCACACGGACTGATACCGTTAGAAAGTCAATTAAATGTAGTTTTTGAAACTGTCTCTATTTCTTCAGCGCGCGCTAGCGGTTAGGATTGGTCCCACAGTACAAAATGACTTATTTATCTAATTTTTTGAATAAAACAATAACACAGCGTCCAGTATAATTGCAGAGTTACAGCAATCGTTTCATATTAAGAAGAACGTTACTTGTTGGAGTCCAATTGTCTCATTATAACATTTAAAATATCAAAGTCTAAAATAAGTTTAATTAAGTCCCACAGACAGTTGTTTAACATTTAAAAGCGACGCAACCTAGTAATATCAGAAACATATCGCTAAATACATGATGGTACGAAATGTGACGCAATCGTTGTAATTCAACCGGACTGATACCGTTAGAAAATCAATGAAATATAGTTTTTGAAACTGTCTCTATTTCTTTGGCGGGTGCTAACGGCTAGGATTGGTCCCACAGTAAAAAATGACATATTTAAATACATTTTTAAATAAAGCGCTACCAGAGAGCCCAGTGTAATTGCTTAGTTCCAGAAATCATGTCAAATTAAGAATAATGTTGTTTTTTGGAGTTCAATAGCCTCATTATAACATTAGTAAGGTCACAGTCCAAAGTCAGTTCAATAAAGTCCTAAAGTCAATTGTTTCACTGTTAAAAGCGATGAAGCCTATTAATATCAGAACTATATCGCTAAATAGATGTCGGTACGAATATGTGACGCAATCGTTGTAGTTTATCCGGACTGATACCGTTAGAAAGTCAATGTAATATAGTCTTTGAAATTTTTTATCAATTTCTTTAGCGCCTGCTAACGGTTAGGATTGGTCCCACAGTAAAAAATGACTTATTTATCTAAATATTTAAATGAAGCGCTACCACAGCGCCCAGTGTAATCGCTGAATTCCAGCAATCTTGTCAAATTAAGAAGAATGTTCATTCTTGGAATCCAACTGTCTCATTTATCACATTTATAATGTCAAAATCCAAAATCTGTTCAATTAAGTCCCACAGTCATTTGTTTCACAGTTAAAAACGACGCAACCTAGTAATATCAGAAACATATCACTAAACAGATGTTTGTACGAATAAGTGACGCAATCGTTGTAACTCAACGAGCTGATACCGATAGAAAGTCAATGAAATGTAGTTTTTGAAACTGTGTGTATTACTTCAGCGCGCGCTAGCGGTTAGGATTGCTCCCACAGTAAAAAATGACTTATTTATCTAATTTTTTGAATAAAGCAATAACACAGCGTCTAGTATATTTGCTGAGTTACAGCAATCATTTCATATTAAGAAGAACGTTACTTCTTGGAGTCCAGTTTTCTCATTATCACATATATAAGGTGAAATTGGTCCCACAGTAAAAAATGAATTTTTTATCTACATTTTTAAATAAAGCACTACCACAGCTCCCAGTTTAATCGCTGAGTTCCAGCAATCATGTCAAACTAAGAAAAATGTTTTTTCTTGGAGTACAACTGTCTCATTTATCACATTTATAAGTTCAATGTCCAAAATCAGTTCAATTAAGTCCCACAGCCAATTGTTTCACATTTAAAAGCGACGCAACCTAGTAATATCAGAAACATATCGCTAAATGCATGTTGGTACGAATATGTGACGCAACCGTCGTAACTCACACGGCCTGATACCGGCAAAAAGTCAATTAAAAGTAGTTTTTGAAACTGCCTCTATTTCTTCAGAGCGCGCTAGCGGTTAGGATTGGTCCCCCAGTTTAAAATGACTTATTTATCTATTTTTTTGAATAAAGCAATAACACAGCGGCCAGTATAATTGCTGAGTTACACCAATCATTTCATATTAAGAAGAACTTACTTCTTGGAGTCCAGTTGTCTCATTATAACATTCAAAAGGTCAAAGTCTAAAATCAGTTCAATTAAGTCCCACAGACAGTTTTTTAACATTTTAAAGCGACGCAACGTAGTAATATCAGAAACATATCGCTAAATGCATGTCGGTACGAATGTGTGACGCAACCGTTGTAACTCAAACGGACTGATACCGTTAGAAAGTCAATGTAATATAGTCTTTGAAATTGTCTCAATTTCTTTAGCGCCTGCTAACGGCTAGGATTGGTCCCACAGTAAAAAATGACTCATTTATCTAAATATTTAAATGAAGCGCTGGCACAGCGTGCAATGTAATCACTGAATTCCAGCAATCTTGTCAAATTAAGAAGAATGTTATTTCTTGGAGTCCAACTGTCTCATTTATCACATTTATAAGGTCAAAATCCAAAATCTGTTCAATTAAGTCCCACAGTCAATTGTTTCACAGTTAAAAACGACGCAACCTGGTAATATCAGAAACATATCACTAGACAGATGTTTGTACGAATATGTGACGCAATCGTTGTAATTCATCCGGACTGATACCGTTAGAAAGTCAATGAAATATAATTTTTGAAACTGTCTCTATTTCTTGAGCGAGTGCTAACGGCTAGGATTGGTCCAACAGTACAAAATGAAAAGCGACGCAACCTAATAGTATCAGAAAGATATCGCTAAATGCATGTTGGTACGAATATGTGACGCAACCGTCTTAACTCACACGGACTGATACCGTTCGAAAGACAATTAAATGTAGTTTTTGAAGCTGTCTCTATTTTTGGAGCGCGTGCTAACGGATAGGAATGGTCCCACAGTAAAAAATGATTTTTTTATCTACATTTTCAAATGAAGCGCTACCAGAGCGCCCAGTGTAATCGCTTAGTTCCAGCAATCATGTCAAATTAAGAAGAATGTTATTTTTTGGAGTCAAATTGTCTCATCATAACATTTATAAGGTCACAGTCCAAAATCAGTTCAATAAAGTACTACAGTCAATTGTTTCACTGTTAAATGCGATGAAGCCTAATAGAATCAGAAAGATATCACTAAACAGATGTTTGTACGAATATGTGACGCAATCGTTGTAACTCAACGAGCTGATACCGATAGAAAGTCAATGAAATGTAGTTTTTGAAACTGTGTGTATTACTTCAGCGCGCTCTAGCGGTTAGGATTAGTGCCACAGTAAAAAATGACTTATTTATCTAATTTTTTGAATAAAGCAATAACACAGCGTCCAGTATATTTGCTGAGTTACAGCAATCATTTCATATTAAGAAGAACGTTACTTCTTGGAGTCCAGTTTTCTCATTATCACATTTATAAGGTGAAATTGGTCCCACAGTAAAAAATGAATTTTTTATCTACATTTTTAAATAAAGCACTACCACAGCTCCCAGTTTAATCGCTGAGTTCCAGCAATCATGTCAAACTAAGAAAAATGTTATTTCTTGGAGTACAACTGTATCATTTATCACATTTATAAGGCCAATGTCCAAAATCAGTTCAATTAAGTCCCACAGCCAATTGTTTCACATTTAAAAGCGACGCAACCTAGTAATATCAGAAACATATCGCTAAATGCATGTTGGTACGAATATGTGACGCAACCGTCGTAACTCACACGGACTGATACCGGCAGAAAGTCAATTAAAAGTAGTTTTTGAAGCTGTCTCTATTTCTTCAGAGCGCGCTAGCGGTTAGGATTGGTCCCCCAGTTCAAAATGACTTATTTATCTATTTTTTTGAATAAAGCAATAACACAGCGGCCAGTATAATTGCTGAGTTACAGCAATCATTTCATATTAAGAAGAACTTACTTCTTGGAGTCCAGTTGTCTCATTATAACATTCAAAAGGTCAAAGTCTAAAATCAGTTCAATTAAGTCCCACAGACAGTTTTTTAACATTTTAAAGCGACGCAACGTAGTAATATCAGAAACATATCGCTAAATGCATGTCGGTACGAATGTGTGACGCAACCGTTGTAACTCAAACGGACTGATACCGTTAGAAAGTCAATGTAATATAGTCTTTGAAATTGTCTCAATTTCTTTAGCGCCTGCTAACGGCTAGGATTGGTCCCACAGTAAAAAATGACTTATTTATCTAAATATTTAAATGAAGCGCTGGCACAACGTGCAATGTAATCGCTGAATTCCAGCAATCTTGTCAAATTAAGAAGAATGTTATTTCTTGGAGTCCAACTGTCTCATTTATCACATTTATAAGGTCAAAATCCAAAATCTGTTCAATTAAGTCTCACAGTCAATTGTTTCACAGTTAAAAACGACGCAACCTAGTAATATCAGAAACATATCACTAAACAGATGTTTGTACGAATATGTGACGCAATCGTTGTAATTCATCCGGACTGATACCGTTAGAAAGTCAATGAAATATAATTTTTGAAACTGTCTCTATTTCTTGAGCGCGTGCTAACGGCTAGGATTGGTCCCACAGTACAAAATGAATTTTTTATCTACAATTTTAAATAAAGCGCTACCACAGCGCCCAGTGTTATCGCTGAATTCCCGGAATCTTGTCAAACTAAGAAAAATGTTATTTCTTGGAGTCCAATTGTCTCTTTTATCACATTTATAAGGTCAAAGTCCAAAATCAGTTCAATAAAGTCTCACAGTAAATCGTTTCACTGTTAAAGCGATGAAACCTAATAGTATCAGAAAGATATCGCTAAATGCATGTTGGTACGAATATGTGACGCAACCGTCGTAACTCAAACGGACTGATACCGTTAGAAAGTCAAGGTAATATAGTCTTTGAAATTGCCTCAATTTCTTTGGCGCCTGCTAACGGCTAGGATTGGTCCCACAGTAAAAAATGACTTATTTATCTAAATATTTAAATGAAGCGCTGGCACAGCGTGCAATGTAATCGCTGAATTCCAGCAATCTTGTCAAATTAAGAAGAATGTTATTTCTTGGAGTCCAACTGTCTCATTTATCACATTTATAAGGTCAAAATCCAAAATCTGTTCAATTAAGTCCCACAGTCAATTGTTTCACAGTTAAAAACGACGCAACCTAGTAATATCAGAAACATATCACTAAACAGATGTTTGTACGAATATGTGACGCAATCGTTGTAATTCATCCGGACTGATACCGTTAGAAAGTCAATGAAATATAATTTTTGAAACTGTCTCTATTTCTTGAGCGCGTGCTAACGGCTAGGATTGGTCCCACAGTACAAAATGAATTTTTTATCTACAATTTTAAATAAAGCGCTACCACAGCGCCCAGTGTTATCGCTGAATTCCCGCAATCTTGTCAAACTAAGGAAAATGTTATTTCTTGGAGTCCAATTGTCTCTTTTATCACATTTATAAGGTCAAAGTCCAAAATCAGTTCAATAAAGTCTCACAGTAAATCGTTTCACTGTTAAAGCGATGAAACCTAATAGTATCAGAAAGATATCGCTAAATGCATGTTGGTACGAATATGTGACGCAACCGTCGTAACTCACACGGACTGATACCGTTCGAAAGTCAATTAAATGTAGTTTTTGAAGCTGTCTCTATTTTTGGAGCGCGTGCTAACGGATAGGAATGGTCCCACAGTAAAAAATGATTTTTTTATCTACATTTTCAATTGAAGCACTACCAGAGCGCCCAGTGTAATCGCTTAGTTCCAGCAATCATGTCAAATTAAGAAGAATGTTATTTTTTGAAGTCCAATTGTCTCATCATAACATTTATAAGGTCACAGTCCAAAATCAGTTCAATAAAGTACTACAGTCAATTGTTTCACTGTTAAATGCAATAAAGCCTAGTAATATCAGAAAAATATCGCTAAATGCATGTTGGTACGAATATGTGACGCAACCGTTGTAACTCAACGAGCTGATACCGATAGAAAATCAATGAAATGTAGTTTTTGAAACTGTCTATATTACTTCAGCGCGCGCTAGCGGTTAGGATTGGTCCCACAGTAAAAAATGACTTATTTATCTAATTTTTTGAATAAAGCAATAACACAGCGTCCAGTTTAATTGCTGAGTTACAGCAATCATTTCATATTAAGAAGAACGTTACTTCTTGGAGTCCAATTTTCTCCTTATCACATTTATAAGGTGAAATTGGTCCCACAATAAAAAATGAATTTTTTAGGTACATTTTCAAATAAAGCAATAACAGAGCGCCCAGTGTAATTGCTTAGTTCCAGCAATCATGTCAAATTAAGAAGAATGTTGTTTTTTGGAGTCCAATTATCTCATTATAACATTAATAAGGTCACAGTCCAAAATAAGTTCAATAAAGTCCTACAGTCAATTGTTTCACTGTTAAAAGCGATGAAACCTAGTAATATCAGAAAAATATCGCTAAATGTATGTTGGTACGAATATGTGACGCAACCCTTGTAACTCATACGAGCTGATACCGATAGAAAGTCAATGAAATGTAGTTTTTGAAACTGACTCTATTACTTCAGCGCGCGCTAGCGGTTAGGATTGGTCCCACAGTGAAAAATGACTTATTTATCTAATTTTTTGAATAAAAGAATGACACAGCGTCCAGTATAATTGCTGAGTTACAGCAATCATTTCATATTAAGAAGAACGTTACTTCTTTGAGTCCAGTTGTCTCATTATAACATTTAAAAGGTCAAAGTCTAAAATCAGTTCAATTAAGTCCCACATACAATTGTTTCACATTTAAAAGCGACGCAACCTAGTAATATCAGAAACATATCGCTAAATACATGTTGGTACGAATATGTGACGCAATCGTTGTAATTCATCCGGACTGATACCGTTAGAAAGTCAATGAAATATAGTTTTTGAAACTGTCTCTATTTCTTTGGCGGGTGCTAACGGCTAGGATTGGTCCCACAGTAAAAAATAACTTATTTATCTACATTTTTAAATAAAGCGCTACCACAGCGCCCAGTGTAATTGCTTACTTTCAGCAATCATGTCAAATTAAGAAGAATGTTATTTTTTGGAGTCCAATTATCTCATTATAACATTAGTAAGGTCACAGTTCAAAATCAGTTCAATAAAGTCCTAAAGTCAATTGTTTCACTGTTAAAAGCGATGAAACCTAGTAATATCACAAAAAATATCGCTAAATGCATGTCGGTACGAATATGTGACGCAACCGTTGTAACTCAAACGGACTGATACCGTTAGAAAGTCAATGTAATATAGTCTTTGAAATTGTCACAATTTCTTTAGCGCCTGCTAACGGCTAGGATTGGTCCAACAGTAAAAAATGACTTATTTATCTGAATATTTAAATGAAGCGCTACCACAGCGCCCAATGTAATCGCTGAATTCCAGCAATCTTGTCAAATTAAGAAGAATGTTATTTCTTGGAGTCCAACTGTCACATTTCTCACATTTATAAGGTCAAAATCCAAAATCTGTTCAATTAAGTCCCACAGTCAATTGTTTCACAGTTAAAATCGACGCAACCTAGTAATATCCCAAACATATCGCTAAACAGATGTTCGTACGAATATGTGACGCAATCGTTGTAATTCATACGAACTGATACCGTTAATAAGTCAATGAAATATAGTTTTTGAAACTGTCTCTATTTCTTCAGCGCGTGCTAACGGCTAGGATTGGTCCCACAGTAAAAAATGACTTATTTATCTACATTTTTTAATAAAGCGCTGCCAGAGCGCCCAGTGTAATTGCTTAGTTCCAGCAATCATGTCAAATTAAGAAGAATGTTGTTTTTTGGAGTCCAATTATCTCATTAAAACATTAATAAGGTCACAGTCCAAAATCAGTTCATTAAAGTCCTGAAGTCAATTGTTTCACTGTTAAAAGCGATGAAACCAGTAATATCAGAAACATATCGCTAAATAGATGTTGGTACGAATATGTGACGCAATCGTTGTAGTTTATCCGCACTGAAACCGTTAGAAAGTCAATGAAATATAGTTTTTGAAGCTGTCTCTATTTTTGGAGCGCGTGCTAACGGATAGGAATGGTCCCACAGTAAAAAATGATTTTTTTATCTACATTTTCAATTGAAGCACTACCAGAGCGCCCAGTGTAATCGCTTAGTTCCAGCAATCATGTCAAATTAAGAAGAATGTTATTTTTTGAAGTCCAATTGTCTCATCATAACATTTATAAGGTCACAGTCCAAAATCAGTTCAATAAAGTACTACAGTCAATTGTTTCACTGTTAAATGCAATAAAGCCTAGTAATATCAGAAAAATATCGCTAAATGCATGTTGGTACGAATATGTGACGCAACCGTTGTAACTCAACGAGCTGATACCGATAGAAAATCAATGAAATGTAGTTTTTGAAACTGTCTATATTACTTCAGCGCGCGCTAGCGGTTAGGATTGGTCCCACAGTAAAAAATGACTTATTTATCTAATTTTTTGAATAAAGCAATAACACAGCGTCCAGTTTAATTGCTGAGTTACAGCAATCATTTCATATTAAGAAGAACGTTACTTCTTGGAGTCCAATTTTCTCCTTATCACATTTATAAGGTGAAATTGGTCCCACAATAAAAAATGAATTTTTTAGGTACATTTTCAAATAAAGCAATAACAGAGCGCCCAGTGTAATTGCTTAGTTCCAGCAATCATGTCAAATTAAGAAGAATGTTGTTTTTTGGAGTCCAATTATCTCATTATAACATTAATAAGGTCACAGTCCAAAATAAGTTCAATAAAGTCCTACAGTCAATTGTTTCACTGTTAAAAGCGATGAAACCTAGTAATATCAGAAAAATATCGCTAAATGTATGTTGGTACGAATATGTGACGCAACCCTTGTAACTCATACGAGCTGATACCGATAGAAAGTCAATGAAATGTAGTTTTTGAAACTGACTCTATTACTTCAGCGCGCGCTAGCGGTTAGGATTGGTCCCACAGTGAAAAATGACTTATTTATCTAATTTTTTGAATAAAAGAATGACACAGCGTCCAGTATAATTGCTGAGTTACAGCAATCATTTCATATTAAGAAGAACGTTACTTCTTTGAGTCCAGTTGTCTCATTATAACATTTAAAAGGTCAAAGTCTAAAATCAGTTCAATTAAGTCCCACATACAATTGTTTCACATTTAAAAGCGACGCAACCTAGTAATATCAGAAACATATCGCTAAATACATGTTGGTACGAATATGTGACGCAATCGTTGTAATTCATCCGGACTGATACCGTTAGAAAGTCAATGAAATATAGTTTTTGAAACTGTCTCTATTTCTTCAGCGCGTGCTAACGGCTAGGATTGGTCCCACAGTAAAAAATGACTTATTTATCTACATTTTTTAATAAAGCGCTGCCAGAGCGCCCAGTGTAATTGCTTAGTTCCAGCAATCATGTCAAATTAAGAAGAATGTTGTTTTTTGGAGTCCAATTATCTCATTAAAACATTAATAAGG
This sequence comes from Hydractinia symbiolongicarpus, assembly GCF_029227915.1. Lineage (NCBI taxonomy): Eukaryota > Metazoa > Cnidaria > Hydrozoa > Anthoathecata > Hydractiniidae > Hydractinia > Hydractinia symbiolongicarpus. Next base: position 28,306,566 of record NC_079879.1, read on the forward strand.
TCACAGTCCAAAATCAGTTCATTAAAGTCCTGAAGTCAATTGTTTCACTGTTAAAAGCGATGAAACCAGTAATATCAGAAACATATCGCTAAATAGATGTTGGTACGAATATGTGACGCAATCGTTGTAGTTTATCCGCACTGAAACCGTTAGAAAGTCAATGAAATATAGTTTTTGAAACTGTCTCTATTTCTTGGGCGCGTGCTAACGGCTAGGATTGGTCCCACAGTAAAAAATGAAATTTTTATCTACATTTTTAAATAAAGCGCTACCAAAGCTCCCAGTGTAATCGCAAAGTTCCAGCAATCATGTCAAACAAAGAAAAATGTTATTTCTTGGAGTCCAATTGTCTCATTTATCACATTTATAAGGTCAAAGTCTAAAATCAGTTCAATTGAGCCCCACAGTCAATTGATTCACAGTTAATAGCGACGCAACCTAGTAATATCAGAAAAATATCGCTAAATGCATGTTGGTACGATTATGTGACGCAACCGTTGTAACTCAAACGAGCTGATTCCGATAGAAAGTCAATGAAATGTAGTTTTTGAAACTGTCTCTATTTCTTCAGCGCGCGCTAGCGGTTAGGATTGGTCCCACAGTACAAAATGATTTATTTATCTAATTTTTTGAATAAAGCAATAACACAGCGGCCAGTATAATTGCTGAGTTACAGCAATTATTTCATATTAAGAAGAACGTTACTTCTTCGGGTCCAGTTGTCTCATTATAACATTAAAAGGTCAAAGTCTAAAATCAGTTCAATTAAGTCCCACAGACAGTTGTTTCACATTTTAAAGCGACGCAACCTAGTAATATCAGAAACATATCGCTAAATACATGTTGGTACGAATATTTGACGCAACCGTTGTAACTCAAACGAGCTGATTCCGATAGAAAGTCAATGAAATATAGTTTTTGAAACTGTCTCTATTTCTTTGGCGGGTGCTAACGGCTAGGATTGGTCCCACAGTAAAAAATGACTTATTTGTCTACATTTTTTAATAAAGCGCTACCAGAGCGCCCAGCGTAATTGCTTAGTTCCAGCAATCATGTCAAATTAAGAAGAATGTTGTTTTTTGGAGTCCAATTATCTCATTGAAACATTAATAAGGTCACAGTCCAAAATCAGTTCAATAAAGTTCTAAAGTCAATTGTTTCACTGTTAAAAGCGATGAAACCTAGTAATATCAGAAACATATCGCTTAATAGATGTTGGTACGAATATGTGACGCAATCGTTGTAGTTTATCCGGACTGATACTGTTCAAAAGTCAATGAAATATAGTTTTTGAAAGTGTCTCTATTTCTTGAGCGCGTGCTAACGGCTAGGATTGGTCCCACAGTAAAAAATAAAATTTTTATCTACATTTTTAAATAAAGCGCTACCAAAGCTCCCAGTGTAATCGCTGAGTTCCAGCAATCATAACAAACTAAGAAAAATGTTATTTCTTGGAGTCCAATTGTCTCATTTATCACATTTATAAGGTCAAAGTCTAAAATCAGTTCAATTGAGCCCCACAGTCAATTGTTTCACAGTTAATAGCGACGCAACCTAGTAATATCAGAAACATATCGCTAAATACATGTTGGTACGAATATGTGACGCAACCGTTGTAACTCAAACGAGCTGATTCCGTTAGAAAGTCAATGAAATATAGTTTTTGAAACTGTCTCTATTTCTTTGGCGGGTGCTAACGGCTAGGATTGGTCCCACAGTAAAAAATGACTTATTTATCTGCATTTTTAAATAAAGCGCTACCAGAGCGCCCGGTGTAATTGCTTAGTTCCAGAAATCATGTCAAATTAAGAAGAATGTTGTTTTTTGGAGTCCAATTATCTCATTATAACATTAATAAGGTCACAGTCCAAATTCAGTTCAATAAAGTTCCAAAGTCAATTGTTTCACTGTTAAAAGCGATGAAACTGAGTAATATCAGAAACATATCGCTAAATAGATGTTGGTACGAATATGTGGGGCAATCGTTGTAGTTTATCCGGACTGATACCGTTAGAAAGTCAATGAAATACAGTTTTTGAAAGTGTCTCTCTTTCTTGAGCGCGTGGTAACGGCTAGGATTGGTCCCACAGTAAAAAAAGAAATTTTTATCTACATTTTTAAATAAAGCACTACCAAAGATCCCAGTGTAATCGCTGAGTTCCAGCAATCATGTCAAACTAAGAAAAATGTTATTTCTTGGAGTCCAATTGTCTCATTTATCACATTTATAAGGTCAAAACCTAAAATCAGTTCAATTAAATCCCACAGTCAATCGTTTCACTGTTAAAAGCGATGAAACTTAATAGTATCAGAAAGATATCGGTAAATGCATGTGGGTACGAATATGTGACGCAACCGTCGTAACTCACACGGACTGATACCGTTAGAAAGTCAATTAAGTGTAGTTTTTGAAGCTGTCTCCATTTTTGGAGCGCGTGCTAACGGCTAGGAATGGTCCCACAGTAAAAAATGATTTTTTTTATCTACATTTTCAAATAAAGCGCTACCAGAGCGCCCAGTGTAATCGCTTAGTTCCAGCAATCATGTCAAATTATAAAGAATGTTATTTTTTGAAGTCCAATTGTCTCATTATAACATTTATAAGGTCACAGTGCAAAATCAGTTCAATAAAGCACTAAAGTCAATTGTTTCACTGTTAAAAGCGATGAAACCTAGTAATATCAGATAAATATCGCTAAATGCATTTTGGTACGAATATGTGACGCAACCCTTGTAACTCATACGAGCTGATACCGATAGAAAGTCAATGAAATATAGTTTTTGAAACTGTGTCTATTACTTCAGCGCGCGCTAGCGGTTAGGATTGGTCCCACAGTAAAAAATGACTTATTTATCTAATTTTTTGAATAAAAAAATGACACAGCGTCCAGTAAAATTGCTGAGTTACAGCAATCATTTCATATTAAGAAGAACGTTACTTCTTGGAGTCCAGTTGTCTCATTATCACATTTATAAGGTGAAAGTGGTGCCACAGTAAAAAACGAATTTTTTATCTACATTTTAAATAAAGCACTACCACAGCTCCCAGTTTAATCGCTGAGTTCCAGCAATCATGTCAAGCTAAGAAGAATGTTATTTCTTGGAGTTCAACTGTCTCATTTATCACATTTATAAGGTCAAAATCCAAAATCTGTTCAATTAAGTCCCAGAGTCAATTGTTTCACAGTTAAAAGCGACGCAACCTAGTAATATCAGAAACATATCGCTAAACAGATGTTCGTACGAATATGTGACGCAATGGTTGTAATTTATACGGATTGATACCGTTAGAAAGTCAATGAAATTTAGTTTTTTAAACTGTCTCTATTTCTTGAGCGCGAGCTAACGGCTAGGATTGGTCCCACAATACAAAATGAATTTTTTATCTACATTTTTAAATAAAACGCTACCACAGCTCCCAGTGTAATAGCTGAGTTCCAGCAATCATGTCAAGCTAAGACAAATGTTATTTCTTGGAGTCCAATTGTCTCATTTATCACATTTATAAGGTCAAAACCTAAAATCAGTTCAATTAAATCGTACAGTCAATCGTTTCACTGTTAAAAGCGATGAAACTTAATAGTATCAGAAAGATATCGGTAAATGCATGTGGGTACGAATATGTGACGCAACCGTCGTAACTCACACGGACTGATACCGTTAGAAAGTCAATTAAGTGTAGTTTTTGAAGCTGTCTCCATTTTTGGAGCGCGTGCTAACGGCTAGGAATGGTCCCACAGTAAAAAATGATTTTTTTTATCTACATTTTCAAATAAAGCGCTACCAGAGCGCCCAGTGTAATCGCTTAGTTCCAGCAATCATGTCAAATTATAAAGAATGTTATTTTTTGAAGTCCAATTGTCTCATTATAACATTTATAAGGTCACAGTGCAAAATCAGTTCAATAAAGTACTAAAGTCAATTGTTTCACTGTTAAAAGCGATGAAACCTAGTAATATCAGATAAATATCGCTAAATGCATTTTGGTACGAATATGTGACGCAACCCTTGTAACTCATACGAGCTGATACCGATAGAAAGTCAATGAAATATAGTTTTTGAAACTGTCTCTATTACTTCAGCGCGCGCTAGCGGTTAGGATTGGTCCCACAGTAAAAAATGACTTATTTATCTAATTTTTTGAATAAAAAAATGACACAGCGTCCAGTAAAATTGCTGAGTTACAGCAATCATTTCATATTAAGAAGAACGTTACTTCTTGGAGTCCAGTTGTCTCATTATCACATTTATAAGGTGAAAGTGGTGCCACAGTAAAAAACGAATTTTTTATCTACATTTTAAATAAAGCACTACCACAGCTCCCAGTTTAATCGCTGAGTTCCAGCAATCATGTCAAGCTAAGACAAATGTTATTTCTTGGAGTCCAATTGTCTCATTTATCACATTTATAAGGTCAAAGTCTAAAATCAGTTCATTTAAGTCCCACAGTCAATTGTTTCACAGTTAAAAGCGACGCAACCTAGTAATATCAGAAACATATCGCTAAATGCATGTTGGTACGAATATGTGACGCAATCGTTGTAATTCATCCGGACTGATACCGTTAAAAAGTCAATGAAATATAGTTTTTGAAACTGTCTCTATTTCTGTGGCGGGTGCTAACGGCTAGGATTGGTCCCACAGTAAAAAATGACTTATTTATCTACATTTTTAAAAAAAGCGCTACCACAGCGCCCAGTGTAATCGCTGAATTCCAGCAATCTTGTGAAATTAAGAAGAATGTTATTTCTTGGAGTTCAACTGTCTCATTTATCACATTTATAAGGTCAAAATCCAAAATCTGTTCAATTAAGTCCCAGAGTCAATTGTTTCACAGTTAAAAGCGACGCAACCTAGTAATATCAGAAACATATCGCTAAACAGATGTTCGTACGAATATGTGACGCAATGGTTGTAATTTATACGGATTGATACCGTTAGAAAGTCAATGAAATATAGTTTTTTAAACTGTCTCTATTTCTTGAGCGCGAGCTAACGGCTAGGATTGGTCCCACAGTACAAAATGAATTTTTTATCTACATTTTTAAATAAAACGCTACCACAGCTCCCAGTGTAATAGCTGAGTTCCAGAAATAATGTCAAACTAAGGAAAATGTTATTTCTTGGAGTCCAATTGTCTCTTTTATCACATTTATAAGGTCAAAGTCCAAAATCAGTTCAATAAAGTCCCATAGTCAATCGTTTCACTGTTAAAAGCGATGAAACCTAATAGTATCAGAAAGATATCGCTAAATGCATGTTGGTACAAATATGTGACGCAACCATGGTAACTCACACGGACTGATACCGTTAGAAAGTCAATTAAATGTAGTTTTTGAAGCTGTCTCTATTTCTTGAGCGCGTGCTAACGGCTGGGATTGGTCCCACAGTAAAAAAAAAAATTTTTATCTACATTTTTAAATAAAGCGCTACCAGAGCGCCCAGTGTAATCGCTTAGTTCCAGCAATCATGTCAAATTAAGAAGAATGTTTTTTTTTTGGAGTCCAAATGTCTCATCATAACATTTATAAGGTCACAGTGCAAAATCAGTTCAATAAAGTACTAAAGTCAATTGTTTCACTGTTAAAAGCGATGAAACCTAGTAATATCAGAAAAATATCGCTAAATGCATTTTGGTACGAATATGTGACGCAACCCTTGTAACTCATACAAGCTGATACCGATAGAAAGTCAATGAAATGTAGTTTTTGAAACTGTCTCTATTACTTCAGCGCGCGCTAGCGGTTAGGATTGGTCCCACAGTAAAAAATGACTTATTTATCTAATTTTTTGAATAAAAAAATGACACAGCGTCCAGTATAATTGCTGAGTTACAGCAATCATTTCATATTAAGAAGAACGTTACTTCTTTGAGTCCAGTTGTCTCATTATAACATTTAAAAGGTCAAAGTCTAAAATCAGTTCAATTAAGTCCCACATACAATTGTTTTACATTTAAAAGCGACGCAACCTAGTAATATCAGAAACATATCGCTAAATACATGTTGGTACGAATATGTGACGCAATCGTTGTAATTCATCCGGACTGATACCGTTAAAAAGTCAATGAAATATAGTTTTTGAAACTGTCTCTATTACTTCAGCGCGCGCTAGCGGTTAGGATTGGTCCCACAGTAAAAAATGACTTATTTATCTAATTTTTTGAATAAAAAAATGACACAGCGTCCAGTATAATTGCTGAGTTACAGCAATCATTTCATATTAAGAAGAACGTTACTTATTTGAGTCCAGTTGTCTCATTATAACATTTAAAAGGTCAAAGTCTAAAATCAGTTCAATTAAGTCCCACATACAATTGTTTTACATTTAAAAGCGACGCAACCTGGTAATATCAGAAACATATCGCTAAATACATGTTGGTACGAATATGTGACGCAATCGTTGTAATTCATCCGGACTGATACCGTTAAAAAGTCAATGAAATATAGTTTTTGAAACTGTCTCTATTTCTGTGGCGGGTGCTAACGGCTAGGATTGGTCCCACAGTAAAAAATAACTTATTTTTCTACATTTTTAAATAAAGCGCTACCACAGCGCCCAGTGTAATTGCTTACTTTCAGCAATCATGTCAAATTAAGAAGAATGTTATTTTTTGGAGTCCAATTGTCTCATTATAGCATTAGTAAGGTCACAGTCCAAAATCAGTTCAATAAAGTCCCACAGTCAATTGTTTCACAGTTAAAAACGACACAACCTAGTAATATCAGAAAAATATCGCTAAATGCATGTTGGTACGAATATGTGACGCTACCGTTGTAACTCAAACGAGCTGATACCGATAGAAAGTCATTGAAATGTAGTTTTTGAAACTGTCTCTATTACTTCAGCGCGCGCTAGCGGTTAGTTTTGGTCCCACAGTAAAAAATGACTTATTTATATAATTTTTTGAATAAAGCAATAACACAGCGTCCAGTATAATTGCTGAGTTACATCAATCATTTCATATTAAGAAGAACGTTACTTCTTGGAGTCCAGTTGTCTCATTATCACATTTATAAGGTGAAAGTGGTGCCACAGTAAAAAACGAATTTTTTATCTACATTTTAAATAAAGCACTACCACAGCTCCCAGTTTAATCGCTGAGTTCCAGCAATCATGTCAAGCTAAGAAAAATGTTATTTCTTGGAGTTCAATTGTCTCATTTATCACATTTATAAGGTCAAAGTCTAAAATCAGTTCATTTAAGTCCCACAGTCAATTGTTTCACAGTTAAAAGCGACACAACCTAGTAATATCAGAAAAATATCGCTAAATGCATGTTGGTACGAATATGTGATGCAATCGTTGCAATTCATCCGGACTGATACCGTTAGAAAGTCAATGAAATATAGTTTTTGAAACTGTCTCTATTTCTTTGGCGGGTGCTAACGGCTAGGATTGGTCCCACAGTAAAAAATGACTTATTTATCTACATTTTTAAAAAAAGCGCTACCACAGCGCCCAGTGTAATCGCTGAATTCCAGCAATCTTGTCAAATTAAGAAGAATGTTATTTCTTGGAGTTCAACTGTCTCATTTATCACATTTATAAGGTCAAAATCCAAAATCTGTTCAATTAAGTCCCAGAGTCAATTGTTTCACAGTTAAAAGCGACGCAACCTAGTAATATCAGAAACACATCGCTAAACAGATGTTCGTACGAATATGTGACGCAATGGTTGTAATTTATACGGATTGATACCGTTAGAAAGTCAATGAAATATAGTTTTTGAAACTGTCTCTATTTCTTGAGCGCGAGCTAACGGCTAGGATTGGTCCCACATTACAAAATGAATTTTTTATCTACATTTTTAAATAAAACGCTACCACAGCTCCCAGTGTAATAGCTGAGTTCCAGCAATAATGTCAAACTAAGGAAAATGTCATTTCTTGGAGTCTAAAATTCTCTTTTATCACATTTATAAGGTCAAAGTCCAAAATCAGTTCATTAAAGTCCCACAGTCAATCGTTTCACTGTTAAAAGCGATGAAACCTAATAGTATCAGAAAGATATCGCTGAATGCATGTTGGTACAAATATGTCACGCAACCGTCGTAACTCACACGAACTGATACCGGTAGAAAGTCAATTAAATGTAGTTTTTGAAGCTGTCTCTCTTTTTTGAGCGCGTGCTAACGGCTAGGATTGGTCCCACAGTAAAAAATGAAATTTTTATCTACATTTTTAAATAAAGCGCTACCAAAGCTTCCAGTGTAATCGCTGAGTTCCAGTAATCATGTCAAACTAAGGAAAATGTTATTTATTGGAGTCCAATTGTCTCTTTTATCACATTTATAAGGTCAAAGTCCAAAATCAGTTCAATAAAGTCCCATAGTCAATCGTTTCACTGTTAAAAGCGATGAAACCTAATAGTATCAGAAAGATATCGCTAAATGCATGTTGGTACAAATATGTGACGCAACCATCGTAACTCACACGGACTGATACCGTTAGAAAGTCAATTAAATGTAGTTTTTGAAGCTGTCTCTATTTCTTGAGCGCGTGCTAACGGCTGGGATTGGTCCCACAGTAAAAAATAAAATTTTTATCTACATTTTTAAATAAAGCGCTACCAGAGCGCCCAGTGTAATCGCTTAGTTCCAGCAATCATGTCAAACTAAGGAAAATGTTATTTCTTGGAGTCCAATTTTCTCTTTTATCACATTTATAAGGTCAAAGTCTAAAATCAGCTTAATTAAGTCCCACAGACAGTTGTTTCACATTTTAAAGCGACGCAACCTGTGACGCTACCGTTGTAACTCAAACGAGCTGATACCGATAGAAAGTCATTGAAATGTAGTTTTTGAAACTGTCTCTATTACTTCAGCGCGCGCTAGCGGTTAGTATTGGTCCCACAGTAAAAAATGACTTATTTATCGAATTTTTTGAATAAAGCAATAACACAGCGTCCAGTATAATTGCTGAGTTACAGCAATCATTTCATATTAAGAAGAACGTTACTTCTTGGAGTCCAGTTGTCTCATTATCACATTTGTAAGGTGAAATTGGTCCCACAGTAAAAAATGACTTATTTATCTACATTTTTAAATAAAGCGCTACCACAGCGCCCAGTGTAATCGCTGAATTCCAGCAATCTTTTCAAATTAAGAAGAATATTATTTCTTGGAGTCCAACTGTCTCATTTATCACATTTATAAGGTCAAAATCCAAAATCTGTTCAATTAAGTCCCACAGTCAATTGTTTCACAGTTAAAAGCGACGCAACCTAGTAATATCAGAAACATATCGCTAAACAGATGTTTGTACGAATATGTGACGCAATGGTTGTAATTCATACGGACTGATACCGTTAAAGAGTCAATGAAATATAGTTTTTGAAACTGTCTCTATTTCTTGAGCGCGAGCTAACGGCTAGGATTGGTCCCACAGTACAAATAGAATTTTTTAATACATTTTTAAATAAAACGCTACCACAGCTCCAAGTGTAATCGCTGAGTTCCAGCAATCATGTCAAACTAAGGAAAAAGTTATTTCTTGGAGTCCAATTGTCTCTTTTATCACATTTATAAGGTCAAAGTCCAAAATCAGTTCAATAAAGTCCCATAGTCAATCGTTTCACTGTTTAAAGCGATGAAACCTAATAGTATCAGAAAGATATCGCTAAATGCATGTTGGTACAAATATGTGACGCAACCATCGTAACTCACACGGACTGATACCGTTAGAAAGTCAATTAAATGTAGTTTTTGAAGCTGTCTCTATTTCTTGAGCGCGTGCTAACGGCTAGGATTGGTCCCACAGTAAAAGATGAAATTTTTATCTACATTTTTAAATAAAGCGCTGCCAAAGCTCTCAGTTTAATCGCTGAGTTCTAGCAATCATGTCAAACTAAGGAAAAAGTTATTTCTTGGAGTCCAATTGTCTCATTTATCACACTTATAAGGTCAAAGTCTAAAATGATTTCATTTAAGTCCCACAGTCCATTGTTTCACAGTTAAAAGCGACACAACCTAGTAACATCAGAAAAATATCGCTAAATGCATGTTGGTACGAATATGTGACGCAATAGATGTAATTCATCCGGACTGATACCGTTAGAAAGTCAATGAAATATAGTTTTTGAAACTGTCTCTATTTCTTTGGCGGGTGCTAACGGCTAGGATTGGTCCCACAGTAAAAAATGACTTTTTTATCTACATTTTTAAATAAAGCGCTACCACAGCGCCCAGTGTAATCGCTGAATTCCAGCCATCTTGTCAAATTAAGAAGAATATTATTTCTTGGAATCCAACTGTCTCATTTATCACATTTATAAGGTCAAAATCCAAAATCTGTTCAATTAAGACCCACGGTCAATTGTTTCAGAGTTAAAAGCGACGCAACCTAGTAATATCAGAAACATATCGCTAAACAGATGTTTGTACGAATATGTGACGTAATGGTTGTAATTCATACGGACTGATACCGTTAGAGAGTCAATGAAATATAGTTTTAGAAACTGTCTCTATTTCTAGAGCGGGAGCTAACGGCTAGGATTGGTCCCACAGTACAAAATGAATTTTTTAACGATGGTTGCGTCACATATTTGTACCAACATGCATTTAGCGATATCTTTCTGATACTATTAGGTTTCATCGCTTTAAACAGTGAAACGATTGACTATGGGACTTTATTGAACTGATTTTGGACTTTGACCTTATAAATGTGATAAAAGAGACAATTGGACTCCAAGAAATAACTTTTTCCTTAGTTTGACATGATTGCTGGAACTTGTATTTAGCGATAGTTTTTGAAACTGTCTCTATTTCTTTGGCGGGTGCTAACGGCTAGGATTGGTCCCACAGTAAAAAATGACTTTTTTATCTACATTTTTAAATAAAGCGCTACCACAGCGCCCAGTGTAATCGCTGAATTCCAGCAATCTTTTCAAATTAAGAAGAATATTATTTCTTGGAGTCCAACTGTCTCATTTATCACATTTATAAGGTCAAAATCCAAAATCTGTTCAATTAAGTCCCACAGTCAATTGTTTCACAGTTAAAAGCGACGCAACCTAGTAATATCAGAAACATATCGCTAAACAGATGTTTGTACGAATATGTGACGCAATGGTTGTAATTCATACGGACTGATACCGTTAGAGAGTCAATGAAATATAGTTTTTGAAACTGTCTCTATTTCTTGAGCGCGAGCTAATGGCTAGGATTGGTCCCACAGTACAAAAAGAATTTTTTAACTACATTTTTAAATAAAACGCTACCACAGTTCCAAGTGTAATCGCTGAGTTCCAGCAATCATGTCAAACTAAGGAAAAAGTTATTTCTTGGAGTCCAATTGTCTCTTTTATCACATTTATAAGGTCAAAGTCCAAAATCAGTTCAATAAAGTCCCATAGTCAATCGTTTCACTGTTTAAAGCGATGAAACCTAATAGTATCAGAAAGATATCGCTAAATGCATGTTGGTACAAATATGTGACGCAACCATCGTAACTCACACGGACTGATACCGTTAGAAAGTCAATTAAATGTAGTTTTTGAAGCTGTCTCTATTTCTTGAGCGCGTGCTAACGGCTAGGATTGGTCCCACAGTAAAAGATGAAATTTTTATCTACATTTTTAAATAAAGCGCTGCCAAAACTCCCAGTTTAATCGCTGAGTTCTAGCAATCATGTCAAACTAAGGAAAAAGTTATTTCTTGGAGTCCAATTGTCTCATTTATCACATTTATAAGGTCAAAGTCTAAAATGATTTCATTTAAGTCCCACAGTCCATTGTTTCACAGTTAAAAGCGACACAACCTAGTAATATCAGAAAAATATCGCTAAATGCATGTTGGTACGATATGTGACGCAATAGATGTAATTCATCCGGACTGATACCGTTAGAAAGTCAATGAAATATAGTTTTTGAAACTGTCTCTATTTCTTTGGCGGGTGCTAACGGCTAGGATTGGTCCCACAGTAAAAAATGAATTTTTTATCTACATTTTTAAATAAAGCGCTACCACAGCGCCCAGTGTAATCGCTGAATTCCAGCCATCTTGTCAAATGAAGAAGAATATTATTTCTTGGAATCCAACTGTCTCATTTATCACATTTATAAGGTCAAAATCCAAAATCTGTTCAATAAAGTCCCATAGTCAATCGTTTCACTGTTTAAAGCGATGAAACCTAATAGTATCAGAAAGATATCGCTAAATGCATGTTGGTACAAATATGTGACGCAACCATCGTAACTCACACGGACTGATACCGTTAGAAAGTCAATGAAATATAGTTTTTGAAACTGTCTCTATTTCTTGAGCGCGAGTTAACCGCTAGGATTGGTCCCACAGTAAAAAATGACTTTTTTATCTACATTTTTAAATAAAGCGCTTCCACAGCGCCCAGTGTATTCGCTGAATTCCAGCCATCTTGTCAAATTAAGAAGAATATTATTTCTGGGAATCCAACTGTCTCATTTATCACATTTATAAGGTCAAAATCCAAAATCTGTTCAATTAAGTCCCACAGTCAATTGTTTCACAGTTAAAAGCGACGCAGCCTAGTAATATCAGAAACATATCGCTAAACAGATGTTTGTACGAATATGTGACGTAATGGTTGTAGTTCATACGGACTGATACCGTTAGAAAGTCAATGAAATATAGTTTTTGAAACTGTCTCTATTTCTTGAGCGCGAGCTAACGGCTAGGATTGGTCCCACAGTACAAAATGAATTTTTTAACTACATTATTAAATAAAACGCTACCACAGCTCCAAGTGTAATCGCTGAGTTCCAGCAATCATGTCAAACTAAGGAAAATGTTATTTCTTGGAGTACAATTGTCTCTTTTATCACATTGATAAGGTCAAAGTCCAAAATCAGTTCAATAAAGTCCCATAGTCAATCGTTTCACTGTTTAAAGCGATGAAACCTAATAGTATCAGAAAGATATCGCTAAATGCATGTTGGTACAAATATGTGACGCAACCATCGTAACTCACACGGACTGATACCGTTAGAAAGTCAATGAAATATAGTTTTTGAAACTGTCTCTATTTCTTGAGCGCGAGCTAACGGCTAGGATTGGTCCCACAGTACAAAATGGATTTTTTAACTACATTTTTAAATAAAACGCTACCACAGCTCCCAGTGTAATCGCTGAGTTCCAGCAATCTTGTCAAACTAAGAAAAATGTTATTTCTTGGAGTCCAATTGTCTCTTTTATCATATTTATAAGTTCAAAGTCCAAAATCAGTTCAATAAAGTCCCATAGTCAATCGTTTCACTGTTAAAAGCGATGAAACCTAATAGTATCAGAAAGATATCGCTAAATGCATGTTGGTACAAATATGTGACGCAACCATCGTAACTCACACGGACTGATACCGTTAGAAAGTCAATTAAATGTAGTTTTTGAAGCTGCCTCTATTTCTTGAGCGCGAGCTAACGGCTAGGATTGGTCCCACAGTACAAAATGAATTTTTTAACTACATTTTTAAATAAAGCGCTACCACAGCGCCCAGTGTATTCGCTGAATTCCAGCCATCTTGTCAAATTAAGAAGAATATTATTTCTGGGAATCCAACTGTCTCATTTATCACATTTATAAGGTCAAAATCCAAAATCTGTTCAATTAAGTCCCACAGTCAATTGTTTCACAGTTAAAAGCGACGCAACCTAGTAATATCAGAAACATATCGCTAAACAGATGTTTGCACGAATATGTGACGTAATGGTTGTAATTCATACGGACTGATACCGTTAGAGAGTCAATGAAATATAGTTTTTGAAACTGTCTCTATTTCTTGAGCGCGAGCTAACGGCTAGGATTGGTCTCACAGTAAAAAATGACTTATTTATCTACATTTTTAAATAAAGCGCTCCCAAAGCTCCCAGTGTAATCGCTGAGTTCCAGCAATCATGTCAAACTAAGGAAAATGTTATTTCTTGGAGTCCAATTGTCTCTTTTATCACATTGATAAGGTCAAAGTCCAAAATCAGTTCAATAAAGTCCCATAGTCAATCGTTTCAATGTTAAAAGCGATGAAACCTAATAGTATCAGAAAGATATCGCTAAATGCATGTTGGTACAAATATGTGACGCAACCATCGTAACTCACACGGACTGATACCGTTAGAAAGTCAATTAAATGTAGTTTTTGAAGCTGCCTCTATTTCTTGAGCGCGAGCTAACGGCTAGGATTGGTCCCACAGTACAAAATGAATTTTTTATCTACATTTTTAAATAAAGCGCTACCACAGCTCCCAGTGTAATCGATGAGTTCCAGCAATCAAGTCAAACTAAGAAAAATGTTAATTCTTGGAATCCAATTGTCTCTTTTATCACATTTGTAAGGTCAAAGTCTAAAATCAGTTCAATAAAGTCCCACAGTCAATCGTTTCACTGTTAAAAGCGATGAAACCTAATAATATCAGAAAAATATCGCTATATGCAAGTTGGTACGAATATGTGACGCAACCGTCGTAACTCACACGGACTTATCGGTATCAGTCCGTGTGAGTACCGTTAGAAAGTCAATTAAATGTAGTTTTTGAAACAGTCTGTATTTTTGGAGCGCGTGCTAACGGCTAGGTTTGGTCCCACAGTAAAGAATGAATTTTTTATTTGCATTTTCAAATAAAGCGCTACCAGAGCGCCCAGTGTAATCGCTTAGTTCTAGCAATCATGTCAAATTAAGAAGAATGTTATTTTTTGTAGTCCAATTGTCTCATTTATCACATTTACAAGGTCAAAGTCTAAAATCAGTTCAATTGAGCCCCACAGTCAATTGTTTCACTGTTAAAAGCGATGAAACCTAGTAATATCAGAAAAATATCGCTAAATGCATGTCAGTACGAATATGTGACGCAACCGTTGTATCTCAAACGGACTGATACCGTTAGAAAGTCAATGTAATATAGTCTTTGAAATTGTCTCAATTTCTTTAGCGCCTGCTAACGGCTAGGATTGGTCCCACAGTGAAAAATGACTTATTTATCTAAATATTTAAATGAAGCGCTACCACAGCGCCCAGTGTAATCGCTGAATTCCAGCAATCTTGTCAAATTAAGAAGAATGTTATTTCTTGGAATCCAACTGTCTCATTTATCACATTTATAAGGTCAAAATCCAAAATCTGTTCAATTAATTCCCACAGTCAATTGTTTCACAGTTAAAAGCGACGCAACCTAGTAATATCAGAAACATATCGCTAAACAG
Source organism: Hydractinia symbiolongicarpus (assembly GCF_029227915.1). Lineage (NCBI taxonomy): Eukaryota > Metazoa > Cnidaria > Hydrozoa > Anthoathecata > Hydractiniidae > Hydractinia > Hydractinia symbiolongicarpus. The sequence goes on from NC_079879.1 coordinate 28,321,732, forward strand.
ATGTTCGTACGAATATGTGACGCAACGGTCGTAACTCACACGGACTGATACCGTTAGATAGTTAATTAAATGTAGTTTTTTAAAACCTGTCTCTATTTCTTAAGCGCGTACTAACGGCTAGGATTGGTCCCGCAGTAAAAAATGAAATTTTTATCTACATTTTTAAATAAAGCGCTACCAAAGCTCCCAGTGTAATCGCTGAGTTCCAGCAATCATGTCAAACTAAGAAAAATGTTATTTCTTGGAGTCCAATTGTCTCTTTTATCACATTTATAAGGTCAAAGTCCAAAATCAGTTCAAAAAAAACCCACAGTCAATCGTTTCACTGTTAAAAGCGATGAAACCTAATAATATCAGAAAAATATCGCTAAATGCATGTTGGTACGAATATGTGACGCAACTGTCGTAACTCACACGGACTGATACCGTTAGAAAGTCAATTAAATGTAGTTTTTGAAGCTGTCTCTATTTTTGGAGCGCGTGCTAACGGCTAGGAATGGTCCCACAGTAAAAAATAATTTTTTTATCTACATTTTCAAATAAAGCGCTACCAGAGCGCCCAGTGTAATCGCTTAGTTCCAGCAATCATGTCAAATTAAGAAGAATGTTATTTTTTGGAGTCCAATTGTCTCATCATAACATTTATAAGGTCACAGTCCAAAATCAGTTCAATAAAGTACTACAGTCAATTGTTTCACTGTTAAAATTTAACCTAGTAATATCAGAAAAATATCGCCAAATGCATGTTGGTACGAATATGTGACGCTACCGTTAACTCAAACGAGCTGATATCGATAGAAAGTCAATGAAATGTAGTTTTTGAAACTGTCTCTATTACTTCAGCGCGCGCTATCGGTTAGTATTGGTCCCACAGTAAAAAATGACTTATTTATCTAATTTTTTGAATAAAGCAATAACACAGCGTCCAGTATAATTGCTGAGTTACAGCAATCATTTCATATTTAGAAGAACGTTACTTCTTGGCGTCCAGTTGTCTCATTATCACATTTATAAGGTCAAATTGGTCCCACAGTAAAAAATTAACATTTTTAAATAAAGCACTACCACAGCTGCCAGTTTAATCGCTGAGTTCCAGCAATCATGTCAAACTAAGAAAAATGTTATTTCTTGGAGTCCAGTTGTCTCATTTATCACATTTATAAGGTCAAAGTCTAAAATCAGTTCATTTAAGTCCGACAGTCAATTGTTTCACAGTTAATAGCGACACAACCTAGTAATATCATAAAAATATCGCTAAATGCATGTTGGTACGAATATGTGACGCAATCGTTGTAATGCATCCGGACTGATACCGTTAGAAAATCAATGAAACATAGTTTTTGAAACTGTCTCTATTTCTTTGGCGGGTGCTAACGGCTAGGATTGGTCCCACAGTAAAAAATGACTTACTTATCTACATTTTTAAATAAAGCGCTACCACAGCGCCCAGTGTAATCGCTGAATTCCAGCAATCTTGTCAAATTAAGAAGAATGTTATTTCTTGGAGTCCAACTGTCCCATTTATCAGATTTATAAGGTCAAAATCCAAAATCTGTTCAATTAAGTCCCACAGTCAATTGTTTCACAGTTAAAAGCGACGCAACCTAGTAATATCAGAAAGATATCGCTAAATGCATGTTGGTACGAATATGTGACGCAACCGTCGTAACTCACGCGGACTGATACCGTTAGAAAGTCAATTAAATGTAGTTTTTGAAGCTGTCTCTATTTCTTAAGCGCGTGCTATCGGCTAGGATTGGTCCCACAGTAAAAAATGAAATTTTTATCTACATTTTTAAATAAAGCGCTACCAAAGCTCCCAGTGTAATCGCTGAGTTCAAGGAATCATGTCAAACTAAGAAAAATGTTATTTCTTGGAGTCCAATTGTCTCTTTTATCACATTTATAAGGTTAAAGTCCAAAATCAGTTCAATAAAGTCCCGCAGTCAATCGTTTCACTGGTAAAAGCGATGAAACCTAATAATATTAGAAAAATATCGCTAAATGCATGTTGGTACGAATATGTGACGCAACCGTCGTAACTCACACGGACTGATACCGTTAGAAAGTCAATTACATGTAGTGTTTGAAACCGTCTGTATTTTTGGAGCGCGTGCTAACGGCTAGGATTGGTCCCACAGTAAAGAATGAATTTTTTATCTACATTTTCAAATAAAGCGCTACCAGAGCGTTCAGTGTAATCGCTTAGTTCCAGCAATCATGTCAAATTAAGAAGAATGATATTTTCTGGAGTCCAATTGTCTCATTTATCACATTTATAAGGTCAAAGTCTAAAATCAGTTTAATTAAGTCCCACAGTCAATTGTTTCACATTTTAAAGCGACGCAACCTAGTAATATCAGAAACATATCGCTATATACATGTTGGTACGAATATGTGACGCAACCGTTGTATCTCAAACGGACTGATACCGTTACAAAGCCAATGTAATGTAGTCTTTGAAATTGTCTCAATTTCTTTAGCGCCTGCTAACGGCTAGGATTGTTCCCACAGTAAAAACTGACTTATTTATCTAAATATTTAAATGAAGCACTACCACAGCTCCCAGTGTAATCGCTGAGTTCCAGCAATCATGTCAAACTAAGAAAAATGTTATTTCTTGGAGTCCAATTGTCTCTTTTATCACATTTATAAGGTCAAAGTCCAAAATCAGTTCAAAAAGGTCCCACAGTCAATCGTTTCACTGTTAAAAGCGATGAAACCTAATAGGATCAGAAAGATATCGCTAAATGCATGTTGGTACAAATATGTGACGCAACCGTCGTAACTCACACGGACTGATACCGTTAGAAAGTCAATTAAATGTAGTTTTTGAAGCTCTCTCTTTTTCTGGAGCGCGTGCTAACGGCTAGGAATGGTCCCACAGTAAAAAATGAAATTTTTATCTACATTTTCAAATAAAGCGCTACCAGAGCGCCCAGTGTAATCGCTTAGTTCCAGCAATCATGTCAAATTAAGAAGAATGTTATTTTTTGGAGTCCAATTGTCTCATCATAACATTTATAAGGTCAAAGTCTAAAATCAGTTCATTTAAGTCCCACAGTCAATTGTTTCACAGTTAATAGCGATGCAACCTGGTAATATCAGAAAAATATCGCCAAATGCATGTTGGTACGTATATGTGACGCTACCGTTGTAACTCAAACGAGCTGTTACCGATAGAAATTCAATGGAATGTAGTTTTTGAAACTGTCTCTATTACTTCAGCGCGCGCTAGCGGTTAGTATTGGTCCCACAGTAAAAAATGACTTATTTATCTAATTTTTTGAATAAAGCAATAACACAGCGTCCAGTATAATTGCCGAGTTACAGCAATCATTTCATATTAAGAAGAACGTTACTTCTTGGAGTCCAGTTGTCTCATTATCACATTTATAAGGTGAAATTGGTCCCACAGTAAAAATTGAATTTTTTATCTACATTTTTAAATAAAGCACTACCACAGCTCCCAGTTTAATCGCTGAGTTCCAGCAATCATGTCAAACTAAGAAAAATGTTATTTCTTGGAGTCCAGTAGTCTCATTTATCACATTTATAAGGTTAAAGTCTAAAATCAGTTCATTTAAGTCCCACAGTCAATTGTTTCACAGTTAAAAGCGACACAACCTAGTAAGATCAGAAAAATATCGCTAAGTGCATGTTGGTACGAATATGTGACGCAATCGTTGTAATTTATCCCGACTGATACCGTTAGAAACTCAATGAAATATAGTTTTTGAAACTGTCTCTATTTCTGTGGCGGGTGCTAACGGCTAGGATTGGTCCACAGTAAAAAATGATTTATCTATCTACATTTTTAAATAAAGCGCTACCACAGCGCCCAGTGTAATCGCTGAATTCCAGCAATCTTGTCAAATTAAGAAGAATGTTATTTCTTGGAGTCCAACTGTCCCATTTATCACATTTATAAGGTCGAAATCCAAAATCTGTTCAATTAAGTCCCACAGTCAATTGTTTCACAGTTAAAAGCGACGCAACCTAGTAATATCAGAAGCATATCGCTAAACAGATGTTCGTACGAATATCTGACGCAATGGTTGTAATTCATACGGACTGATACCGTTAGAAAGTCAATGAAATATAGTTTTTGAAACTGTCTCTACTTCTTGAGCGCGAGCTAACGGCTAGGATTGGTCCCACAGTACAAAATGAATATTTTATCTACATTTTCAAATAAAACGCTACCACAGCCCCCAATGTAATCGCTGAGTTCCACCAATCATGTCAAACTAAGGAAAATGTTATTTCTTGGAGTCCAATTGTCTCATTTATCACATTTATAAGGTCAAAGTCTAAAATCAGTTCATTTAAGTCCCACAGTCAATCGTTTCACTGTAAAAAGCGATGAAACCTAATAGTATCAGAAAGATATCGCTAAATGCATGTTGGTACAAATATGTGACGCAATCGTTGTAATTCATACGGAATAATACCGATGGAAAGTCAATGAAATATAGTTTTTGAAACTGTCTCTATTTCTTGAGCGCGAGCTAACGGCTAGGATTGGTCCCACTATACAAAATGAATTTTTTATCTACATTTTCAAATAAAACGCTACCACAGCCCCCAGTGTAATCGCTGAGTTCCACCAATCATGTCAAACTATGGAAAATGTTATTTCTTGGAGTCCAATTGTCTTATTTATCACATTTATAAGGTCAAAGTCTAAAATCAGTTCATTTAAGTCCAACAGTCAATTGTGTCACAGTTAAAAGCAACACAACCTAGTAATATCAGGAAAATATCGCTAAATGCATGTTGGTACGAATATGTGACGCAATCTTTGTAATTCATCCGGACTGATACCGTTAGAAAGTCAATGAAATATAGTTTTTGAAACTGTCTCTATTTCTTTGGCGGATGCTAACGGCTAGGATTGGTCCCACAGTAAAAAATGACTTATTTATCTACATTTTTAAATAAAGCGCTACCACAGAGCCCAGTGTAATCGCTGAATTCCAGCAATCTTGTCAAGTTAAGAAGAATGTTATTACTTGGAGTCCAACTGTCCCATTTGTCACATTTATAAGTTCAAAATCCAAAATCTGTTCAATTAAGTCCCACAGTCAATTGTTTCACAGTTAAAAGCGACGCAACCTAGTAATATCAAAAACATGTCGCTAAACAGATGTTCGTACGAATATGTGACGCAATGGTGGTAATTCATACAGACTGATACCGTTAGAAAGTCAATGAAATGTAGTTTTTGAAGCTGTCTCTTATTTTGGAGCGCGTGCTAACGGCTAGGAATGGTCCCACAGTAAAAAATGATTTTTTTATCTACATTTTCAAATAAAGCGCTACCAGAGCGCCCAGTGTAATCGCTTAGTTCCAGCAATCATGTCAAATTAAGGAAAATGTTATTTATTGGAGTCCAATTGTCTCATTTATCACATTTATAAGGTCAAAGTTTAAAATCAGTTCAATTAAATCCCACAGTCAATTGTTTTACAGTTAAAAGCGACGCAACCTAGTGATATCAGAAACATCTCGTAAACAGATGTTGGTACGAATATGTGACGCAGTCGTTGTAATTCATACGGAATAATACCGATAGAAAGTCAATGAAGTATAGTTTTTGAAACTGTCTCTATTTCTTGAGCGCGAGCTAACGGCTAGGATTGGTCCCACAGTACAAAATGAATTTTTTATCTACATTTTTAAATAAAGCGCTACCACAGCTCCCAGTGTAATTGATGAGTTTCAGCAATCATGTCAAACTAAGAAAAATGTTATTTCTTGGAGTCCAATTGTCTCTTCTATCACATTTATAAGGTCAAAGTCCAAAATCAGTTCAATAAAGTCCCACAGTCAATCGTTTCACTGTTAAAAGCGATGAAACCTAATAAAATCAGAAAAATATCGCTAAATGCATGTTGGTACGAATATGTGACGCAACCGTCGTAAGTCACACGGACTGATACCGTTACAAAGTCATTTAAATGTAGTTTTTGAAACTGCCTGTATTTTTGGAGCACGTGCTAACGGCTAGGATTGGTCTCACAGTAAAAAATGAAATTTTTATCTACATTTTTAAATAAAGCGCTACCAAAGCTCCCAGTGTAATCGCTTATTCCAGCAATCATGTGAAACGAAGAAAAATGTTTTTTTTTGGAGTCCAATTGTCTCATTTATCACATTTATAAGGTCAAAGTCTAAAATCAGTTCAATAAAGTCCCACAGTCAATCGTTTCACTGTTAAAAGCGATGAAACCTAATAATATCAGAAAAATATCGCTAAATGCATGTTGGTACGAATATGTGACGCAACCGTCGTAACTCACACGGACTGATACCGTTAGAAAGTCAATTAAATGTAGTTTTTGAAACTGTCTGTATTTTTGGAGCGCGTGCTTACGGCTAGGATTGGTCCCACAGTAAAGAATGAATTTTTTATCTACCTTTTTAAATAAAGCGCTGCCAGAGCGCCAAGTGTAATCGCTTAGTTCCAGGAATCATGTCAAACTAAGGAAAATGTTATTTCTTGGAGTCCAATTGTCTCATTTATCACATTTATAATTTCAAAGTCTAAAATCAGTTCATTTAAGTCCCACAGTCAATTGTTTCACAGCTAAAAGCAACACAACCTAGTAATATCAGGAAAATATCGCTAAATGCATGTTGGTACGAATATGTGACGCAATCTTTGTAATTCAACCGGACTGATACCGTTAGAAAGTCAATGAAATATAGTTTTTGAAACTGTCACTATTTCTTTGGCGGATGCTAACGGCTAGGATTGGTCCCACAGTAAAAAATGACTTATTTATCTGCATTTTTAAATAAAGCGCTACCACAGCGCCCAGTGTAATCGCTGAATTCCAGCAATCTTGTCAAATTAAGAAGAATGTTATTTCTTGGAGTCCAACTGTCCCATTTATCACATTTCTAAGGTCAAAATCCCAAATCTGTTCAATTAAGTCCCACAGTCAATTGTTTCACAGTTAAAAGCGACGCAACCTAGTAATATCAGAAAGATATCGCTAAACAGATGTTCGTACGAATATGTGACGCAATGGTGGTAATTCATACAGACTGAAACCGTTAGATGTCAGTGAAATGTAGTTTTTGAAGCTGTCTCTCATTTTGGAGCGCGTGCTAACGGCTAGGAATGGTGCCACAGTAAAAAATGATTTTTTTATCTACATTTTCAAATAAAGCGCTACCACAGCTCCCAGTTGAATCGATGAGTTTCAGCAATCATGTCAAACTAAGAAAAATGTTATTTCTTGGAGTCCAATTGTCTCTTTTATCACATTTATAAGGTCAAAGTCCAAAATCAGTTCAATAAAGTCCCACAATCAATCGTTTCACTGTTAAAAGCGATGAAACCTAATAATATCATAAAAATATCGCTAAATGCATGTTGGTACGAATATGTGACGCAACCGTCGTAACTCGCACGGACTGATATTGTTACAAAGTCATTTAAATGTAGTTTTTGAATCTTTCTGTGTTTTTGGTGCACGTGCTAACGGCTAGGATAGGTCCCACAGTAAAAATGAAATTTTTATCTACATTTTTAAATAAAGCGCTACCAAAGTTCCCAGTGTAATCGCTTAGTTCCAGCAATCATGTCAAACTAAGAAAAATGTTTTTCTTGGAGTCCAATTGTCTCTTTTATCACATTTATAAGGTCAAAGTCCAAAATCAGTTCAATAAAGTCCCACAGTCAATCGTTTCACTGTTAAAAGCGTTGAAACCTAATAATATCAGAAAAATATCGCTAAATGCATGTTGGTACGAATATGTGACGCAACCGTCGTAACTCACACGGACTGATACCGTTAGAAAGTCAATTAAATGTAGTTTTTGAAACTGTCTGTATTTTTGGAGCGCGTGCTAACGGCTAGGATTGGTCCCACAGTAAAGAATGAATTTTTTATCTACCTTTTTAAATAAAGCGCTGCCAGAGCGCCCAGTGTAATCGCTTAGTTCCAGCAATCATGTCAAATTAAGAAGAATGTTTTTTTTTTGGAGTCCGATTGTCTCATTTATCACATTTATAAGATCAAAGTCTAAAATCAGTTTAATTAAGTCCCACAGACAGTTGTTTCACATTTTAAAGCGACGCAACCTAGTAATATCAGAAAGATATCGCTAAACAGATGTTCGTTCGAATATGTGACGCAATGGTGGTAATTCATACAGACTGATACCGTTAGATGTCAATGAAATGTAGTTTTTGAAGCTGTCTCTCATTTTGGAGCGCGTGCTAACGGCTAGGAATGGTGCCACAGTAAAAAATGATTTTTTTATCTACATTTTCAAATAAAGCGCTACCAGAGCGCCCAGTGTAATCGCTTAGTTCCAGCAATCATGTCAAACTAAGGAAAATGTTATTTCTTGGAGTCCAATTGTCTCTTTTATCACATTTATAAGGTCAAAGTTTAAAATCAGTTCAATTAAGTCCCACAGTCAATTGTTTCACAGATAAAAGCGACGCAACCTAGTGATATCAGAAACATCTCGTAAACAGATGTTGGTACGAATATGTGACGCAATCGTTGTAATTCATACGGAATAATACCGATAGAAAGTCAATGAAATATAGTTTTTGAAACTGTCTCTATTTCTTGAGCGCGAGCTAACGGCTAGGATTGGTCCCACAGTACAAAATGAATTTTTTATCTACATCTTTAAAAAAAGCGCTACCACAGCTTCCAGTTGAATCGATGAGTTTCAGCAATCATGTCAAACTAAGAAAAATGTTATTTCTTGGAGTCCAATTGTCTCTTTTATCACATTTATAAAGTCAAAGTCCAAAATCAGTTCAATAAAGTCCCACAGTCAATCGTTTCACTGTTAAAAGCGATAAAACCTAATAATATCAGAAAATTATCGCTAAATGCATGTTGGTACGAATATGTGACGCAACCGTCGTAACTCGCACGGACTGATACTGTTACAAAGTCATTTAAATGTAGTTTTTGAAACTTTCTGTGTTTTTGGTGCACGTGCTAACGGCTAGGATAGGTCCCACAGTAAAAATGAAATTTTTATCTACATTTTTAAATAAAGCGCTACCAAAGCTCCCAGTGTAATCGCTTAGTTCCAGCAACCATGTCAAACTAAGAAAAATGTTTTTTCTTGGAGTCCAATTGTCTCTTTTATCACATTTATAAGGTCAAAGTCCAAAATCAGTTCAATAAAGTCCCACAGTCAATCGTTTCACTGTTAAAAGCGATGAAACCTAATAATATCAGAAAAATATCGCTAAATGCATGTTGGTGCGAATATGTGACGCAACCGTCGTAACTCACACGGACTAATACCGTTACAAATTCATTTAAATGTAGTTTTTGAAACTGTCTGTATTTTTGGTGCACGTGCTAACGGCTAGGATTGGTCCCACAGTAAAAAATGAAATTTTTTTCTACTTTTTTAAATAAAGCGCTACCAAAGCTCCCAGTGTAATCGCTTAGTTCCAGCAATCATGTCAAACTAAGAAAAATATTTTTTTTTTGGAGTCCAATTGTCTCATTTATCACATTTATAAGATCAAAGTCAAAAATCAGTTTAATTAAGTCCCACAGTCAATCGTTTCACTGTTAAAAGCGATGAAACCTAATAATATCAGAAAAATATCGCTAAATGCATGTTGGTACGAATATGTGACGCAACCGTCGTAACTCACACGAACTGATACCGTTACAAATTCATTTAAATGTAGTTTTTGAAACTGTCTGTATTTTTGGAGCACGTGCTAACGGCTAGGATTGGTCCCACAGTAAAAAATGACTTATTTATCTAAATATTTAAATGAAGCGCTACCACAGCTCCCAGTGTAATCGATGAGTTCCAGCAATCATGTCAAACTAAGAAAAATGTTATTTCTTGGAGTCCAATTGTCTCTTTTATCACATTTATAAGGTCAAAGTCCAAAATCAGTTCAATAAAGTACTATAGTCAATTGTTTCACTGTTAAAATGAAACCTAGTAATATCAGGAAAATATCGCTAAATGCATGTTGGTACGAATATGTGACGCAATCGTTGTAATTCATACGGAATAATACCGATAGAAAGTCAATGAAATATAGTTTTTGAAACTGTCTCAATTTCTTGAGCGCGAGCAAACGGCTAGGATTGGTCCCACAGTACAAAATGAATTTTTATCTACATTTTTAAATAAAGCGCTACCACAGCTCCCAGTTGAATCGATGAGTTTCAGCAATCATGTCAAACTAAGAAAAATGTTATTTCTTGGAGTCCAATTGTCTCTTTTATCACATTTATAAGGTCAAAGTCCAAAATCAGTTCAATAAAGTCCCACAGTCAATCGTTTCACTGTTAAAAGCGATGAAACCTAATAATATAAGAAAAAAATCGCTAAATGCATGTTGGTACGAATATGTGACGCAACCATCGTAACTCACACGGACTGATACCGTTAGAAGGTCAATTAAATGTAGTTTTGGAAACTGTCTGTATTTTTGGAGCGCGTGCTAACGGCTAGGATTGGTCCCACAGTAAAAAATAAATTTTTTATCAACCTTTTTAAATAAAGCGCTGCCAGAGCGCCCAGTGTAATCGCTTAGTTCCAGCAATCATGTCAAATTAAGAAGAATGTTTTTTTTTGGAGTCCAATTGTCTCATTTATCACATTTATAAGATCAAAGTCTAAAATCAGTTTAATTAAGTCCCACAGACAGTTGTTTCACATTTTAAAGCCACGCAACCTAGTAATATCAGAAACATATCGCTAAATACATGTTGGTACAAATACGTGACGCAACCGTTGTATCTCAAACGGACTGATACTGTTAGAAAGTCAATGTAATATAGTCTTTGAAATTGTCTCAATTTCTTTAGCGCCTGCTAACGGCTAGGATTGGTCCCTCAGTAAAAAATGACTTATTTATCTAAATATTTAAATGAAGCGCTACCACAGCTCCCAGTGTAATCGATGAGTTCCAGCAATCATGTCAAACTAAGAAAAATGTTATTTCTTGGAGTCCAATTGTCTCTTTTATCACATTTATAAGGTCAAAGTCCAAAATCAGTTCAATAAAGTCCCACAGTCAATCGTTTCACTGTTAAAAGCGATGAAACCTAATAATATCAGAAAAATATCGCTAAATGCATGTTGGTACGAATATGTGACGCAACCGTCGTAACTCACACGGACTGATACCGTTACAAAGTCATTTAAATGTAGCTTTTGAAACTGTCTGTATTTTTGGAGCACGTGCTAACGGCTAGGATTGGTCCCACAGTACAAAATGAATTTTTTATCTACATTTTTAAATAAAGCGCTACCACATCTCCCAGTGTAATCGATTAGTTTCAGCAATCATGTCAAACTAAGAAAAATGTTATTTCTTGGAGTCAAATTGTCTCTTTTATCACATTTATAAGGTCAAAGTCCAAAATCAGTTCAATAAAGTCCCACAGTCAATCGTTTCACTGTTAAAAGCGATGAAACCTAATAATATCAGAAAAATATCGCTAAATGCATGTTGGTACGAATATGTGACGCAACCGTCGTAACTCACACGAACTGATACCGTTACAAATTCATTTAAATGTAGTTTTTGAAACTGTCTGTATTTTTGGAGCACGTGCTAACGGCTAGGATTGGTCCCACAGTAAAAAATGACTTATTTATCTAAATATTTAAATGAAGCGCTACCACAGCTCCCAGTGTAATCGATGAGTTCCAGCAATCATGTCAAACTAAGAAAAATGTTATTTCTTGGAGTCCAATTGTCTCTTTTATCACATTTATAAGGTCAAAGTCCAAAATCAGTTCAATAAAGTCCCACAGTCAATCGTTTCACTGTTAAAAGCGATGAAACCTAATAGTATCAGAAAGATATCACTAAATGCATGTTGGTACGAATATGTGACGCAACCGTCGTAACTCACACGGGCTGATACCGTTACAAAGTCATTTAAATGTAGTTTTTGAAACTGTCTGTATTTTAGGAGCACGTGCTAACGGCTAGGATTGGTCCCACAGTAAAAAATGAAATTTTTATCTACATTTTTAAATAAAGCGCTACCAAAGCTCCCAGTGTAATCACTTAGTTCCAGCAATCATGTCAAACTAAGAAAAATGTTTTTTTTTTTGGAGTCCAATTGTCTCATTTATCACATTTATAAGGTCAAAGTCTAAAATCAGTTCAATAAAGTCCCACAGTCAATCGTTTCACTGTTAAAAGCGATGAAACCTAATAATATCAGAAAAATATCGCTAAATGCATGTTGGTACGAATATGTGACGCAACCGTCGTAACTCACACGGGCTGATACCGTTACAAAGTCATTTAAATGTAGTTTTTGAAACTGTCTGTATTTTAGGAGCACGTGCTAACGGCTAGGATTGGTCCCACAGTAAAAAATGAAATTTTTATCTACATTTTTAAATAAAGCGCTACCAAAGCTCCCAGTGTAATCACTTAGTTCCAGCAATCATGTCAAACTAAGAAAAATGTTTTTTTTTTTGGAGTCCAATTGTCTCATTTATCACATTTATAAGGTCAAAGTCTAAAATCAGTTCAATAAAGTCCCACAGTCAATCGTTTCACTGTTAAAAGCGATGAAACCTAATAATATCAGAAAAATATCGCTAAATGCATGTTGGTACGAATATGTGACGCAACCGTCGTAACTCACATGGACTGATACCGTTAGAAAGTCAATTAAATGTAGTTTTTGAAACTGTCTGTATTTTTGGAGCGCGTGCTAACGGCTAGGATTGGTCCCACAGTAAAGAATGAATTTTTTATCTACCTTTTTAAATAAAGCGCTGCCAGAGCGGCCAGTGTAATCGCTTAGTTCCAGCAATCATGTCAAACTAAGGAAAATGTTATTTCTTGGAGTCCAATTGTCTCATTTATCACATTTATAAGGTCAAAGTCTAAAATCAGTTCATTTAAGTCCCACAGTCAATTGTTTCACAGTTAAAAGGAACACAACCTAGTAATATCAGGAAAATATCGCTAAATGCATGTTGGTACGAATATGTGACGCAATCTTTGTAATTCAACCGGACTGATACCGTTAGAAAGTCAATGAAATATAGTTTTTGAAACTGTCTCTATTTCTTTGGCGGATGCTAACGGCTAGGATTGGTCCCACAGTAAAAAATGACTTATTTATCTACATTTTTAAATAAAGCGCTACCACAGCGCCCAGTGTAATCGCTGAATTCCAGCAATCTTGTCAATTTAAGAAGAATGTTATTTCTTGGAGTCCAACTGTCCCATTTTTCACATTTATAAGGTCAAAATCCAAAATCTGTTCAATTAAGTCCCACAGTCAATTGTTTCACAGTTAAAAGCAACGCAACCTAGTGATATCAGAAAAATATCGCTAAATGCATGTTGATACGAATATGTGACGCAACCGTCGTAACTCACACGGACTGATACCGTTACAAAGTCATTTAAATGTAGTTTTTGAAACTGTTTGTATTTTTGGAGCACGTGCTAACGGCTAGGATTGGTCCCACAGTAAAGAATAAATTTTTTATCAACCTTTTTAAATAAAGCGCTGCCAGAGCGCCCAGTGTAATCGCTTAGTTCCAGCAATCATGTCAAATTAAGAAGAATGTTTTTTTTTTGGAGTCCAATTGTCTCATTTATCACATTTATAAGATCAAAGTCTAAAATCAGTTTAATTAAGTCCCACAGACAGTTGTTTCACATTTTAAAGCCACGCAACCTAGTAATATCAGAAACATATCGCTAAATACATGTTGGTACAAATATGTGACGCAACCGTTGTATCTCAAACGGACAGATACCGTTAGAAAGTCAATGTAATATAGTCTTTGAAATTGTCTCAATTTCTTTAGCGCCTGCTAACGGCTAGGATTGGTCCCTCAGTAAAAAATGACTTATTTATCTGAATATTTAAATGAAGCGCCACCACAGCTCCCAGTGTAATCGATGAGTTCCAGCAATCATGTCAAACTAAGAAAAATGTTATTTCTTGGAGTCCAATTGTCTCTTTTATCACATTTATAAGGTCAAATCCAAAATCAGTTCAATAAAGTACTATAGTCAATTGTTTCACTGTTAAAATGAAACCTAGTAATATCAGGATAATATCGCTAAATGCATGTTGGTACGAATATGTGACGCAATCGTTGTAATTCATACGGAATACTACCGATAGAAAGTCAATGAAATATAGTTTTTAAAACTGTCTCTATTTCTTCAGCGCGAGCAAACGGCTAGGATTGGTCCCACAGTACAAAATGAATTTTTATCTACATTTTTAAATAAAGCGCTACCACAGCTCCCAGTTGAATCGATGAGTTTCAGCAATCATGTCAAACTAAGAAAAATGTTATTTCTTGGAGTCCAATTGTCTCTTTTATCACATTTATAAGGTCAAAGTCCAAAATCAGTTCAATAAAGTCCCACAGTCAATCGTTTCACTGTTAAAAGCGATGAAACCTAATAATATAAGAAAAAAATCGCTAAATGCATGTTGGTACGAATATGTGACGCAACCGACGTAACTCACACGGACTGATACCGTTAGAAGGTCAATTAAATGTAGTTTTTGAAACTGTCTGTATTTTTGGAGCGCGTGCTAACGGCTAGGATTGGTCCCACAGTAAAAAATAAATTTTTTATCAACCTTTTTAAATAAAGCACTGCCAGAGCGCCCAGTGTAATCGCTTAGTTCCAGCAATCATGTCAAATTAAGAAGAATGTTTTTTTTGGAGTCCAATTGTCTCATTTATCACATTTATAAGATCAAAGTCTAAAATCAGTTTAATTAAGTCCCACAGACAGTTGTTTCACATTTTAAAGCCACGCAACCTAGTAATATCAGAAACATATCGCTAAATACATGTTGGTACAAATACGTGACGCAACCGTTGTATCTCAAACGGACTAATACTGTTAGAAAGTCAATGTAATATAGTCTTTGAAATTGTCTCAATTTCTTTAGCGCCTGCTAACGGCTAGGATTGGTCCCTCAGTAAAAAATGACTTATTTATCTAAATATTTAAATGAAGCGCTACCACAGCTCCCAGTGTAATCGATGAGTTCCAGCAATCATGTCAAAATAAGAAAAATGTTATTTCTTGGAGTCCAATTGTCTCTTTTATCACATTTATAAGGTCAAAGTCCAAAATCAGTTCAATAAAGTCCCACAGTCAATCGTTTCACTGTTAAAAGCGATGAAACCTAATAATATCAGAAAAATACCGCTAAATGAATGTTGGTACGAATATGTGACGCAACCGTCGTAACTCACACGGACTGATACCGTTACAAAGTCATTTAAATGTAGTTTTTGAAACTGTCTGTATTTTTGGAGCACGTGCTAACGGCTAGGATTGGTCCCACAGTAAAAAATGACTTATTTATCTAAATATTTAAATGAAGCGCTACCACAGCTCCCAGTGTAATCGATGAGTTCCAGCAATCATGTCAAACTAAGAAAAACGTTATTTCTTGGAGTCCAAATGTCTCTTTTATCACATTTATAAGGTCAAAGTCCAAAATCAGTTCAATAAAGTCCCACAGTCAATCATTTCACTGTTAAAAGCTATGAAACCTAATAATATCAGAAAAATATCGCTAAATGCATGTTGGTACGAATATGTGACGCAACCGTTGTATCTCAAACGGACTGATACCGTTAGAAAGTCAATGTAATATAGTCTTTGAAATTTTCTCAATTTCTTTAGCGCCTGCTAACGGCTAGGATTGGTCCCACAGTAAAAAATGACTTATTTTTCTAAATACTTAAATGAAGCGCTACCACAGCTCCCAGTGTAATCGATGAGTTCCAGCAATCATGTCAAACTAAGAAAAATGTTATTTCTTGGAGTCCAATTGTCTCTTTTATCACATTTATAAGGTCAAAGTCCAAAATCAGTTCAATAAAGTCCCACAGTCAATCGTTTCACTGTTAAAAGCGATGAAACCTAATAGTATCAGAAAGATATCACTAATTGCATATTGGTACGAATATGTGACGCAACCGTCGTAACTCACACGGACTGATACCGTTAGAAAGTCAATGAAATATAGTTTTTGAAACTGTCTTTATTTCTTGAGCGCGAGCTAACGGCTAGGATTGGTCCCACAGTACAAAATGAATTTTTTATCTACATTTTTAAATAAAGCGCTACCACATCTCCAAGTGTAATCGATGAGTTTCAGCAATCATGTCAAACTAAGAAAAATGTTATTTGTTGGAGTCCAATTGTCTCTTTTATCACATTTATAAGGTCAAAGTCCAAAATCAGTTCAATAAAGTCCCACAGTCAATCGTTTCACTGTTAAAAGCGATAAAACCTAATAATATCAGAACAATATCGCTAAATGCATGTTGGTACGAATATGTGACGCAACCGTTGTAACTCACACGGACTGATACCGTTACAAAGTCATTTAAATGTAGTTTTTGAAACTGTCTGTATTTTTGGAGCACGTGCTAACGGCTAGGATTGGTCCCACAGTAAAAAATGAAATTTTTATCTACATTTTTAAATAAAGCGCTACCAAAGCTCCCAGTGTAATCGCTTAGTTCCAGCAATCATGTCAAACTAAGAAAAATGTTTTTTTTTGGAGTCCAATTGTCTCATTTATCACATATATAAGGTCAAAGTCTAAAATCAGTTCAATAAAGTCCCACAGTCAATCGTTTCACTGTTAAAAGCGATGAAACCTAATAGTATCAGAAAGATATCACTAAATGCATATTGGTACGAATATGTGACGCAACCGTCGTAACTCACACGGACTGATACCGTTAGAAAGTCAATGAAATATAGTTTTTGAAACTGTCTCTATTTCTTGAGCGCGAGCTAACGGCTAGGATTGGTCCCACAGTACAAAATGAATTTTTTATCTACATTTTTAAATAAAGCGCTACCACATCTCCCAGTGTAATCGATGAGTTTAAGCAATCATGTCAAACTAAGAAAAATGTTATTTGTTGGAGTCCAATTGTCTCTTTTATCACATTTATAAGGTCAAAGTCCAAAATCAGTTCAATAAAGTTCCACAGTCAATCGTTTCACTGTTAAAAGCGATGAAACCTAATAATATCAGAACAATATCGCTAAATGCATGTTGGTACGAATATGTGACGCAACCGTTGTAACTCACACGGACTGATACCGTTACAAAGTCATTTAAATGTAGTTTTTGAAACTGTCTGTATTTTTGGAGCACGTGCTAACGGCTAGGATTGGTCCCACAGTAAAAAATGAACTTTTTATCTACATTTTTAAATAAAGCGCTACCAAAGCTCCCAGTGTAATCGCTTAGTTCCAGCAATCATGTCAAACTAAAAAAAATGTTTTTTTTTTGGAGTCCAATTGTCTCATTTATCACATTTATAAGGTCAAAGTCCAAAATCAGTTCAATAAAGTCCCACAGTCAATCGTTTCACTGTTAAAAGCGATGAAACCTAATAATATCAGAAAAATATCGCTAAATGCATGTTGGTACGAATATGTGACGCAACCGTTGTAACTCACACGGACTGATACCGTTACAAAGTCATTTAAATGTAGTTTTTGAAACTGTCTGTATTTTTGGAGCACGTGCTAACGGCTGGGATTGGTCCCACAGTAAAAAATGAAATTTTTATCTACATTTTTAAATAAAGCGCTACCAAAGCTCCCAGTGTAATCGCTTAGTTCCAGCAATCATGTCAAACTAAGAAAAATGTTTTTTTTTGGAGTCCAATTGTCTCATTTATCACATTTATAAGTTCAAAGTCTAAAATCAGTTCAATAAAGTCCCACAGTCAATCGTTTCACTGTTAAAAGCGATGAAACCTAATAATATCAGAAAAATATCGCTAAATGCATGTTGGTACGAATATGTGACGCAACCGTCGTAACTCACACGGACTGATACCGTTAGAAAGTCAATTAAATGTAGTTTTTGAAACTGTCTGTATTTTTGGAGCGCGTGCAAACGGCTAGGACTGGTCCCACAGTAAAGAATGAATTTTTTATCTACCTTTTTAAATAAAGCGCTGCCAGAGCGCCCAGTGTAATCGCTTAGTTCCAGCAATCATGTCAAATTAAGAAGAATGTTTTTTTTTGGAGTCCAAGTGTCTCATTTATCACATTTATAAGATCAAAGTCTAAAATCAGTTTAATTAAGTCCCACAGACAGTTCTTTCACATTTTAAAGCGACGCAACCTAGTAATGTCAGAAACATATCGCTAAATACATGTTGGTACGAATATATGACGCAACCGTTGTATCTCAAACGGACTGATACCGTTAGAAAGTCAATGTAATATAGTCTTTGAAATTGTCTCAATTTCTTTAGCGCCTGCTAACGGCTAGGATTGGTCCCACAGTAAAAAATGACTTATTTTTCTAAAAACTTAAATGAAGCGCTACCACAGCTCCCAGTGTAATCGATGAGTTCCAGCAATCATGTCAAACTAAGAAAAATGTTATTTCTTGGAGTCCAATTGTCTCTTTTATCACATTTATAAGGTCCAAGTCCAAAATCAGTTCAATAAAGTCCCACAGTCAATCGTTTCACTGTTAAAAGCGATGAAACCTAATAGTATCAGAAAGATATCACTAATTGCATATTGGTACGAATATGTGACGCAACCGTCGTAACTCACACGGACTGATACCGTTAGAAAGTCAATGAAATATAGTTTTTGAAACTGTCTCTATTTTTTGAGCGCGAGCTAACGGCTAGGATTGGTCCCACATTACAAAATGAATTTCTTATCTACATTTTTAAATAAAGCGCTACCACATCTCCAAGTGTAATCGATGAGTTTCAGCAATCATGTCAAACTAAGAAAAATGTTATTTTTTGGAGTCCAATTGTCTCTTTTATCACATTTATAAGGTCAAAGTCCAAAATCAGTTCAATAAAGTCCCACAGTCAATCGTTTCACTGTTAAAAGCGATGAAACCTAATAATATCAGAACAATATCGCTAAATGCATGTTGGTACGAATATGTGACGCAACCGTTGTAACTCACACGGACTGATACCGTTACAAAGTCATTTAAATGTAGTTTTTGAAACTGTCTGTATTTTTGGAGCACGTGCTAACGGCTAGGATTGGTCACACAGTAAAAAATGAAATTTTTATCTACATTTTTAAATAAAGCGCTACCAAAGCTCCCAGTGTAATCGCTTAGTTCCAGCAATCATGTCAAACTAAGAAAAATTTTTTTTTTGGTGTCCAATTGTCTCATTTATCACATTTATAAGGTCAAAGTCTAAAATCAGTTCAATAAAGTCCCACAGTCAATCGTTTCACTGTTAAAAGCGATGAAACCTAATAGTATCAGAAAGATATCACTAAATGCATATTGGTACGAATATGTGACGCAACCGTCGTAACTCACACGGACTGATACCGTTAGAAAGTCAATGAAATATAGTTTTTGAAACTGTCTCTATTTCTTGAGCGCGAGCTAACGGCTAGGATTGGTCCCACAGTACAAAATGAATTTTTTATCTACATTTTTAAATAAAGCGCTACCACATCTCCCAGTGTAATCGATGAGTTTAAGCAATCATGTCAAACTAAGAAAAATGTTATTTGTTGGAGTCCAATTGTCTCTTTTATTACATTTATAAGGTCAAAGTCCAAAATCAGTTCAATAAAGTCCCACAGTCAATCGTTTCACTGTTAAAAGCGATGAAACCTAATAATATCAGAAAAATATCGCTAAATGCATGTTGGTACGAATATGTGACGCAACCGTTGTAACTCACACGGACTGATACCGTTACAAAGTCATTTAAATGTAGTTTTTGAAACTGTTTGTATTTTTGGAGCACGTGCTAACGGCTAGGATTGGTCCCACAGTAAAAAATGAAATTTTTATCTACATTTTTAAATAAAGCGCTACCAAAGCTCCCAGTGTAATCGCTTAGTTCCAGCAATCATGTCAAACTAAGAAAAATGTTTTTTTTTTGGAGTCCAATTGTCTCATTTATCACATTTATAAGGTCAAAGTCTAAAATCAGTTCAATAAAGTCCCACAGTCAATCGTTTCACTGTTAAAAGCGATGAAACCTAATAATATCAGAAAAATATCGCTAAATGCATGTTGGTACGAATATGTGACGCAACCGTTGTAACTCACACGGACTGATACCGTTAGAAAGTCAATTAAATGTAGTTTTTGAAACTGTCTGTATTTTTGGAGCACGTGCAAACGGCTAGGATTGGTCCCACAGTAAAGAATGAATTTTTTATCTACCTTTTTAAATAAAGCGCTGCCAGAGCGCCCAGTGTAATCGCTTAGCTCCAGCAATCATGTCAAACTAAGGAAAATGTTATTTCTTGGAGTCCAATTGTCTCATTTATCACATTTATAAGGTCAAAGTCTAAAATCAGTTCATTTAAGTCCCACAGTCATTTGTTTCACAGTTAAAAGCGATGAAACCTAATAATATCAGAAAAATATCGCTAAATGCATGTTGGTACGAATATGTGACGCAACCGTCGTAACTCACACGGACTGATACCGTTAGAAAGTCAATTAAATGTAGTTTTTGAAACTGTCTGTATTTTTGGAGCGCGTGCTAACGGCTAGGATTGGTCCCACAGTAAAGAATGAATTTTTTATCTACTTTTTTAAATAAAGCGCTGCCAGAGCGCCCAGTGTAATCGCTTAGTTCTAGCAATCTTGTCAAATTAAGAAGAATGTTTTTTTTTTGGAGTCCATTTGTCTCATTTATCACATTTATAAGATCAAAGTCTAAAATCAGTTTAATTAAGTCCCACAGACAGTTGTTTCACATTTTAAAGCGACGCAACCTAGTAATATCAGAAACATATCGCTAAATACATGTTGGTACGAATATGTGACGCAACCGTTGTATCTCAAACGGACTGATACCGTTAGAAAGTCAATGTAATATAGTCTTTGAAATTGTCTCAATTTCTTTAGCGCCTGCTAACGGCTATGATTGGTCCCACAGTAAAAAATGACTTATTTATGTAAATACTTAAATGAAGCGCTACCACAGCTCCCAGTGTAATCGATGAGTTCCAGCAATCATGTAAAACTAAGAAAAATGTTATTTCTTGGAGTCCAATTGTCTCTTTTATCACATTTATAAGGTCAAAGTCCAAAATCAGTTCAATAAAGTCCCACAGTCAATCGTTTCACTGTTAAAAGCGATGAAACCTAATAGTATCAGAAAGATATCACTAAATGCATGTTGGTACGAATATGTGACGCAACCGTCGTAACTCACACGGACTGATACCGTTAGAAAGTCAATGAAATATAGTTTTTGAAACTGTCTCTATTTCTTGAGCGCGAGCTAACGGCTAGGATTGGTCCCACAGTACAAAATGGATTTTTTATCTACATTTTTAAATAAAGCGCTACCACATCTCCCAGTGTAATCGATGAGTTTCAGCAATCATGTCAAACTAAAAAAAATGTTATTTGTTAGAGTCCAATTGTCTCTTTTATCACATTTATAAGGTCAAAGTCCAAAATCAGTTCAATAAAGTCCCACAGTCAATCGTTTCACATTTTAAAGCCACGCAACCTAGTAATATCAGAAACATATCGCTAAATACATGTTGGTACAAATATGTGACGCAACCGTTGTATCTCAAACGGACTGATACCGTTATAAAGTCAATGTAATATAGTCTTTGAAATTGTCTCAATTTCTTTAGCGCCTGCTAACGGCTAGGATTGGTTCCTCAGTAAAAAATGACTTATTTATATAAATATTTAAATGAAGCGCTACCACAGCTCCCAGTGTAATCGATGAGTTCCAGCAATCATGTCAAACTAAGAAAAATGTTATTTCTTGGAGTCCAATTGTCTCTTTTATCACATTTATAAGGTCAAAGTCTAAAATCAGTTCAATAAAGTCCCACAGTCAATCGTTTCACTGTTAAAAGCGATGAAACCTAATAATATCAGAAAAATACCGCTAAATGAATGTTGGTACGAATATGTGACGCAACCGTCGTAACTCACACGGACTGATACCGTTACAAAGTCATTTAAATGTAGTTTTTGAAACTGTCTGTATTTTTGGAGCACGTGCTAACGGTCCTAGGATTGGTCCCACAGTAAAAAATGAAATTTTTATCTACATTTTTAAATAAAGCGCTACCAAACCTCCCAGTGTAATCGATGAGTTCCAGCAATCATGTCAAACTAAGAAAAAAAATTTTTTTTTTAGGGTCCAATTGTCTCATTTATCACATTTATAAGGTCAAAGTCTAAAATCAGGTCAATAAAGTCCCACAGTCAATCGTTTCACTGCTAAAAGCGATGAAACCTAATAATATCAGAAAAATATCGCTAAATGCATGTTGGTACGAATATGTGACGCAACCGTCGTAACTCACACGGACTGATACCGTTAGAAAGTCAATTAAATGTAGTTTTTGAAACTGTCTGTATTTTTGGAGCGCGTGCTAACGGCTAGGATTGGTCCCACAGTAAAAAATAAATTTTTTATCAACCTTTTTAAATAAAGCGCTGCCAGAGCGCCCAGTGTAATCGCTTAGTTCCAGCAATCATGTCAAATTAAGAAGAATGTTTTTTTTTTGGAGTCCAATTGTCTCATTTATCACATTTATAAGGTCAAAGTCCAAAATCAGTTCAATAAAGTCCCACAGTCAATCGTTTCACTGTTAAAAGCGATGAAACCTAATAATATCAGAAAAATACCGCTAAATGAATGTTGGTACGAATATGTGACGCAACCGTCGTAACTCACACGGACTGATACCGTTACAAAGTCATTTAAATGTAGTTTTTGAAACTGTCTGTATTTTTGGAGCACGTGCTAACGGTCCTAGGATTGGTCCCACAGTAAAAAATGAAATTTTTATCTACATTTTTAAATAAAGCGCTACCAAACCTCCCAGTGTAATCGATGAGTTCCAGCAATCATGTCAAACTAAGAAAAAAATTTTTTTTTTTAGGGTCCAATTGTCTCATTTATCACATTTATAAGGTCAAAGTCTAAAATCAGGTCAATAAAGTCCCACAGTCAATCGTTTCACTGCTAAAAGCGATGAAACCTAATAATATCAGAAAAATATCGCTAAATGCATGTTGGTACGAATATGTGACGCAACCGTCGTAACTCACACGGACTGATACCGTTAGAAAGTCAATTAAATGTAGTTTTTGAAACTGTCTGTATTTTTGGAGCGCGTGCTAACGGCTAGGATTGGTCCCACAGTAAAAAATAAATTTTTTATCAACCTTTTTAAATAAAGCGCTGCCAGAGCGCCCAGTGTAATCGCTTAGTTCTAGCAATCATGTCAAATTAAGAAGAATGTTTTTTTTTTGGAGTCCAATTATCTCATTTATCACATTTATAAGATCAAAGTCTAAAATCAGTTTAATTAAGTCCCACAGACAGTTGTTTCACATTTTAAAGCGACGCAACCTAGTAATATCAGAAACATATCGCTAAATACATGTTGGTACGAATATGTGACGCAACCGTTGTATCTCAAACGGACTGATACCGTTAGAAAGTCAATGTAATATAGTCTTTGAAATTGTCTCAATTTCTTTAGCGCCTGCTAACGGCTAGGATTGGTCCTACAGTAAAAAATGACTTATTTATCTAAATACTTAAATGAAGCGCTACCACAGCTCCCAGTGTAATCGATGAGTTCCAGCAATCATGTAAAACTAAGAAAAATGTTATTTCTTGGAGTCCAATTGTCTCTTTTATCACATTTATAAGGTCAAAGTCCAAAATCAGTTCAATAAAGTCCCACAGTCAATCGTTTCACTGTTAAAAGCGACGAAACCTAATAGTATCAGAAAGATATCACTAAATGCATGTTGGTACGAATATGTGACGCAACCGTCGTAACTCACACGGACTGATACCGTTAGAAAGTCAATGAAATATAGTTTTTGAAACTGTCTCTATTTCTTGAGCGCGAGCTAACGGCTAGGATTGGTCCCACAGTACAAAATGGATTTTTTATCTACATTTTTAAATAAAGCGCTACCACATCTCCCAGTGTAATCGATGAGTTTCAGCAATCATGTCAAACTAAGAAAAATGTTATTTGTTGGAGTCCAATTGTCTCTTTTATCACATTTATAAGGTCAAAGTCCAAAATCAGTTCAATAAAGTCCCACAGTCAATCGTTTCACATTTTAAAGCCACGCAACCTAGTAATATCAGAAACATATCGCTAAATACATGTTGGTACAAATATGTGACGCAACCGTTGTATCTCAAACGGACTGATACCGTTAGAAAGTCAATGTAATATAGTCTTTGAAATTGTCTCAATTTCTTTAGCGCCTGCTAACGGCTAGGATTGGTCCCTCAGTAAAAAATGACTTATTTATCTAAATATTTAAATGAAGCGCTACCACAGCTCCCAGTGTAATCGATGAGTTCCAGCAATCATGTCAAACTAAGAAAAATGTTATTTCTTGGAGTCCAATTGTCTCTTTTATCACATTTATAAGGCCAAAGTCCAAAATCAGTTCAATAAAGTCCCACAGTCAATCGTTTCACTGTTAAAAGCGATGAAACCTAATAATATCAGAAAAATACCGCTAAATGAATGTTGGTACGAATATGTGACGCAACCGTCGTAACTCACACGGACTGATACCGTTACAAAGTCATTTAAATGTAGTTTTTGAAACTGTCTGTATTTTTGCAGCACGTGCTAACGGCTAGGATTGGTCCCACAGTAAAAAATGACTTATTTATCTAAATATTTAAATGAAGCGCTACCACAGCTCCCAGTGTAATCGATGAGTTCCAGCAATCATGTCAAACTAAGAAAAATGTTATTTCTTGGAGTCCAATTGTCTCTTTTATCACATTTATAAGGTCAAAGTCCAAAATCAGTTCAATAAAGTCCCACAGTCAATCGTTTCACTGTTAAAAGCGATGAAACCTAATAATATCAGAAAAATATCGCTAAATGCATGTTGGTACGAATATGTGACGCAACCGTCGTAACTCACACGGACTGATACCGTTAGAGAGTCAATGAAATATACTTTTTGAAACTGTCTCTATTTTTTGAGCGCGTGTTAACGGCAAGGATTGGTCCCACAGTAAAAAATGAAATTTTTATCTACATTTTTAAATAAAGCACTACTACAGCTCCCAGTTTAATCGCTGACTTCCAGCAATCATGTCAAACTATGAAAAATGTTATTTCTTGGAGTCCAATTGTCTCATTTATCACATTTATAAGATCAAAGTCTAAAATCAGTTTAATTAAGTCCCACAGACAGTTGTTTCACATTTTAAAGCCACGCAACCTAGTAATATCAGAAACATATCGCTAAATACATGTTGGTACAAATATGTGACGCAACCGTTGTATCTCAAACGGACTGATACCGTTAGAAAGTCAATGTAATATAGTCTTTGAAATTGTCTCAATTTCTTTAGCGCCTGCTAACGGCTAGGATTGGTCCCTCAGTAAAAAATGACTTATTTATCTAAATATTTAAATGAAGCGCTACCACAGCTCCCAGTGTAATCGATGAGTTCCAGCAATCATGTCAAACTAAGAAAAATGTTATTTCTTGGAGTCCAATTGTCTCTTTTATCACATTTATAAGGTCAAAGTCCAAAATCAGTTCAATAAAGTCCCACAGTCAATCGTTTCACTGTTAAAAGCGATGAAACCTAATAATATCAGAAAAATACCGCTAAATGAATGTTGGTACGAATATGTGACGCAACCGTCGTAACTCACACGGACTGATACCGTTACAAAGTCATTTAAATGTAGTTTTTGAAACTGTCTGTATTTTTGGAGCACGTGCTAACGGCTAGGATTGGTCCCACAGTAAAAAATGACTTATTTATCTAAATATTTAAATGAAGCGCTACCACAGCTTCCAGTGTAATCGATGAGTTCCAGCAATCATGTCAAACTAAGAAAAATGTTATTTCTTGGAGTCCAATTGTCTCTTTTATCACATTTATAAGGTCAAAGTCCAAAATCAGTTCAATAAAGTCCCACAGTCAATCGTTTCACTGTTAAAAGCGATGAAACCTAATAATATCAGAAAAATATCGCTAAATGCATGTTGGTACGAATATGTGACGCAACCGTCGTAACTCACACGGACTGATACCGTTACAAAGTCATTTAAATGTAGTTTTTGAAACTGTCTGTATTTTTGGAGCACGTGCTAACGGCTAGGATTGGTCCCACAGTAAAAAATGAAATTTTTATCTACATTTTTAAATAAAGCGTTACCAAAGCTCCCAGTGTAATCGCTTAGTTCCAGCAATCATGTCAAACTAAGAAAACTGTTATTTCTTGAAGTCCAATTGTCTCTTTTATCACATTTATAAGGTCAAAGTCCAAAATCAGTTCAATAAAGTCCCACAGTCAATCGTTTCACTGTTAAAAGCGATGAAACCTAATAATATCAGAAAAATATCGCTAAATGCATGTTGGTACGAATATGTGACGCAACCGTCGTAACTCACACGGACTGATACCGTTACAAAGTCATTTAAATGTAGTTTTTGAAACTGTCTGTATTTTTGGAGCACGTGCTAACGGCTAGGATTGGTCCCACAGTAAAAAATGAAATTTTTATCTACATTTTTAAATAAAGCGCTATCAAAGCTCCCATTGTAATCGCTTAGTTCCAGCAATCATGTCAAACTAAGAAGAATATTTTTTTTTGGAGTCCAATTGTCTCATTTATCACATTTATAAGGTCAAAGTCTAAAATCAGTTCAATAAAGTCCCACAGTCAATCGTTTCACTGTTAAAAGCGATGAAACCTAATAATATCAGAAAATAATCGCTAAATGCATGTTGGTACGAATATGTGGCGCAACCGTCGTAACTCACACGGACTGATACCGTTAGAAAGTCAATTAAATGTAGTTTTTGAAACTGTCTGTATTTTTGGAGCGCGTGCTAACGGCTAGGATTGGTCCCACAGTAAAGAATGAATTTTTTATCTACCTTTTTAAATAAAGCGCTGCCAGAGCGCCCATTGTAATCGCTTAGTTCCAGCAATCATGTCAAATTAAGAAGAATGTTTTTTTTTGGAGTCCAATTGTCTCATTTATCACATTTATAAGATCAAAGTCTAAAATCAGTTTAATTAAGTCCCACAGACAGTTCTTTCACATTTTAAAGCGACGCAACCTAGTAATGTCAGAAACATATCGCTAAATACATGTTGGTACGAATATGTGACGCAACCGTTGTATCTCAAACGGACTGATACCGTTAGAAAGTCAATGTAATATAGTCTTTGAAATTGTCTCAATTTCTTTAGCGCCTGCTAACGGCTAGGATTGGTCCCACAGTAAAAAATGACTTATTTATCTAAATACTTAAATGAAGCGCTACCACAGCTCCCAATGTAATCGATGAGTTCCAGCAATCATGTCAAACTAAGAAAAATGTTATTTCTTGGAGTCCAATTGTCTCTTTTATCACATTTATAAGGTCAAAGTCCAAAATCAGTTCAATAAAGTCCCACAGTCAATCGTTTCACTGTTAAAAGCGATGAAACCTAATAGTATCAGAAAGATATCACTAAATGCATATTGGTACGAATATGTGACGCAACCGTCGTAACTCACACGGACTGATACCGTTAGAAAGTCAATGAATTATAGTTTTTGAAACTGTCTCTATTTCTTGAGCGCGAGATAACGGGTAGGATTGGTCCCACAGTACAAAATGAATTTTTTATCTACATTTTTAAATAAAGCGCTACCACATCTCCCAGTGTAATCGATGAGTTTCAGCAATCATGTCCAACTAAGAAAAATGTTATTTGTTGGAGTCCAATTGTCTCTTTTATCACATTCATAAGGTCAAAGTCCAAAATCAGTTCAATAAAGTCCCACAGTCAATCGTTTCACTGTTAGAAGCGATGAAACCTAATAATATCAGAAAAATATCGCTAAATGCATGTTGGTACGAATATGTGACGCAACCGTTGTAACTCACACGGACTGATACCGTTACAAAGTCATTTAAATGTAGTTTTTGAAACTGTCTGTATTTTTGGAGCACGTGCTAACGGCTAGGATTGGTCCCACAGTAAAAAATGAAATTTTTTTCTACATTTTTAAATAAAGCGCTACCAAAGCTCCCAGTGTAATCGCTTAGTTCCAGCAATCATGTCAAACTAAGAAAAATGTTTTTTTTTGGAGTCCAATTGTCTCATTTATCACATTTATAAGGTCAAAGTCTAAAATCAGTTCAATAAAGTCCCACAGTCAATCGTTTCACTGTTAAAAGCGATGAAACCTAATAATATCAGAAAAATATCGCTAAATGCATGTTGGTACGAATATGTGACGCAACCGTCGTAACTCACACGGACTGATACCGTTAGAAAGTCAATTAAATGTAGTTTTTGAAACTGTCTGTTTTTTTGGAGCGCGTGCAAACGGCTAGGATTGGTCCCACAGTAAAGAATGAATTTTTTATCTACCTTTTTAAATAAAGCGCTGCCAGAGCGCCCAGTGTAATCGCTTAGCTCCAGCAATCATGTCAAACTAAGGAAAATGTTATTTCTTGGAGTCCAATTGTCTCATTTATCACATTTATAAGGTCAAAGTCTAAAATCAGTTTATTTAAGTCCCACAGTCATTTGTTTCACAGTTAAAAGCGATGAAACCTAATAATATCAGAAAAATATCGCTAAATGCATGTTGGTACGAATATGTGACGCAACCGTCGTAACTCACACGGACTGATACCGTTACAAAGTCATTTAAATGTAGTTTTTGAAACTGTCTGTATTTTTGGAGCACGTGCTAACGGCTAGGATTGGTCCCACAGTAAAAAATGAAATTTTTATCTACATTTTTAAATAAAGCGCTACCAAAGCTCCCAGTGTAATCGCTTAGTTCCAGCAATCATGTAAAACTAAGAAAAATATTTTTTTTTGGAGTCCAATTGTCTCATTTATCACATTTATAAGATCAAAGTCTAAAATCAGTTTAATTAAGTCCCACAGACAGTTTTTTCACATTTTAAAGCGACGCAACCTAGTAATATCAGAAACATATCGCTAAATACATGTTGGTACGAATATGTGACGCAACCGTTGTATCTCAAACGGACTGATACCGTTAGAAAGTCAATGTAATATAGTCTTTGAAATTGTCTCAATTTCTTTAGCGCCTGCTAACGGCTAGGATTGGTCCCACAGTAAAAAATGACTTATTTATCTAAATACTTCAATGAAGCGCTACCACAGTTCCCAGTGTAATCGATGAGTTCCAGCAATCATGTAAAACTAAGAAAAATGTTATTTCTTGGAGTCCAATTGTCTCTTTTATCACATTTATAAGGTCAAAGTCAAAAACCAGTTCAATAAAGTCCCACAGTCAATCGTTTCACTGTTAAAAGCGACGAAACCTAATAGTATCAGAAAGATATCACTAAATGCATGTTGGTACGAATATGTGACGCAACCGTCGTAACTCACACGGACTGATACCGTTAGAAAGTCAATGAAATATAGTTTTTGAAACTGTCTCTATTTCTTGAGCGCGAGCTAACGGCTAGGATTGGTCCCACAGTACAAAATGGATTTTTTATCTACATTTTTAAATAAAGCGCTACCACATCTCCCAGTGTAATTGATGAGTTTCAGCAATCATGTCAAACTAAGAAAAATGTTATTTTTTGGAGTCCAATTGTCTCTTTTATCACATTTATAAGGTCAAAGTCCAAAATCAGTTCAATAAAGTCCCACAGTCAATCGTTTCACTGTTAAAAGCGATGAAACCTAATAATATCAGAAAAATATCGCTAAATGCATGTTGGTACGAATATGTGACGCGACCGTTGTAACTCACACGGACTGATACCGTTACAAAGTCATTTAAATGTAGTTTTTCAAACTGTCTGTATTTTTGGAGCACGTGCTAACGGCTAGGATTGGTCCCACAGTAAAAAATGAAATTTTTATCTACATTTTTAAATAAAGCGCTACCAAAGCTCCCAGTGTAATGGCTTAATTCCAGCAATCATGTCAAACTAAGAAAAATGTTTTTTTTTGGAGTCCAATTGTCTCATTTATCACATTTATAAGGTCAAAGTCTAAAATCAGTTCAATAAAGTCCCACAGTCAATCGTTTCACTGTTAAAAGCGATGAAACCTAATAATATCAGAAAAATATCGCTAAATGCATGTTGGTACGAATATGTGACGCAACCGTCGTAACTCACACGGACTGATACCGTTAGAAAGTCAATTAAATGTAGTTTTTCAAACTGTCTGTATTTTTGGAGCACGTGCTAACGGCTAGGATTGGTCCCACAGTAAAAAATGAAATTTTTATCTACATTTTTAAATAAAGCGCTACCAAAGCTCCCAGTGTAATGGCTTAATTCCAGCAATCATGTCAAACTAAGAAAAATGTTTTTTTTTGGAGTCCAATTGTCTCATTTATCACATTTATAAGGTCAAAGTCTAAAATCAGTTCAATAAAGTCCCACAGTCAATCGTTTCACTGTTAAAAGCGATGAAACCTAATAATATCAGAAAAATATCGCTAAATGCATGTTGGTACGAATATGTGACGCAACCGTCGTAACTCACACGGACTGATACCGTTAGAAAGTCAATTAAATGTAGTTTTTGAAACTGTCTGTATTTTTGGAGCGCGTGCTAACGGCTAGGATTGGTCCCACAGTAAAGAATGAATTTTTTATCTACCTTTTTAAATAAAGCGCTGCTAGAGCGCCCAGTGTAATCGCTTAGCTCCAGCAATCATATCAAACTAAGGAAAATGTTATTTCTTGGAGTCCAATTGTCTCATTTATCACATTTATAAGGTCAAAGTCTAAAATCAGTTCATTTAAGTCCCACAGTCATTTGTTTCACAGTTAAAAGCAACACAACCTAGTAATATCAGGAAAATATCGCTAAATGCATGTTGGTACGAATATGTGACGCAATCTTTGTAATTCATCCGGACTGATACCGTTAGAAAGTCAATGAAATATAGTTTTTGAAACTGTCTCTATTTATTTGGCGGATGCTAACGGCTAGGATTGGTCGCACAGTAAAAAATGACTTATTTATCTACATTTTCAAATAAGGCGCTACCAGAGCGCCCAGTGTAATCGCTTAGTTCCAGCAATCATGTCAAACTAAGGAAAATGTTATTTCTTGGAGTCCAATTGTCTCATTTATCACATTTATAAGGTCAAAGTCTAAAATCAGTTCATTTAAGTCCCACAGTCAATTGTTTCACAGTTAAAAGCAACACAACCTAGTAATATCAGGAAAATATCGCTAAATGCATGTTGGTACGAATATGTGACGCAATCTTTGTAATTCATCCGGACTGATACCGTTAGAAAGTCAATGAAATATAGTTTTTGAAACTGTCTCTATTTCTTTGGCGGATGCTAACGGCTAGGATTGGTCACACAGTAAAAAATGACTTATTTATCTACATTTTTAAATAAAGCGCTACCACAGCGCCCAGTGTAATCGCTGAATTCCAGCAATCTTGTCAAATTAAGAAGAATGTTATTTCTTGGAGTCCAACTGTCCCATTTATCACATTTATAAGGTCAAAATCCAAAATCTGTTCAATTAAGTCCCACAGTCAATTGTTTTACAGTTAAAAGCGACGCAACCTAGTAATATCAGAAACATATCGCTAAACAGATGTTCGTACGAATATGTGACGCAATGGTGGTAATTCATACAGACTGATACCGTTAGAAAGTCAATGAAATGTAGTTTTTGAAGCTGTCTCTCATTTTGGAGTGCGTGCTGACGGCTAGAAATGGTCCCACAGTAAAAAATGATTTTTTTATCTACATTTTCAAATAAAGCGCTACCAGAGCGCCCAGTGTAATCGCTTAGTTCCAACAATCATGTCAAACTAAGGAAAATGTTATTTCTTGGAGTCCAATTGTCTCATTTATCACATTTATAAGGTCAAAGTTTAAAATCAGTTCAATTAAGTCCCACATTCAATTGTTTCACAGTTTAAAGCGACGCAACCTAGTGATATCAGAAACATCTCGTAAACAGATGTTGGTACGAATATGTGACGCAATCGTTGTAATTCATACGGAATAATACCGATAGAAAGTCAATGAAATATAGTTTTTGAAACTGTCTCTATTTCTTGAGCGCGAGCTAACGGCTATGGTTTGGTCCCACAGTACAAAATGAATTTTTTATCTACATTTTTAAATAAAGCGCTACCACAGCTCCCAGTTGAATCGATGAGTTTCAGCAATCATGTCAAACTAAGAAAAATGTTATTCCTTGGAGTCCAATTGTCTCTTTTATCACATTTATAAGGTCAAAGTCCAAAATCAGTTCAATAAAGTCCCACAGTCAATCGTTTCACTGTTAAATGCGATGAAATCTAATAATATCAGAAAAATATCGCTAAATGCATGTTGGTACGAATATGTGACGCAACCGTCGTAACTCACACGGACTGATACCGTTACAAAGTCACCTAAATGTAGTTTTTGAAACTGTCTGTATTTTTGGAGCACGTGCTAACGGCTAGGATTGGTCCCACAGTAAAAAATGAAAATTTTATCTACATTTTTAAATAAAGCGCTACCAAAGCTCCCAGTGTAATCGCTTAGTTCCAGCATTCATGTCAAACTAAGAAAAATATTTTTTTTTTGGAGACCAATTGTCTCATTTATCACATTTATAAGGTCAAAGTCTAAAATCAGGTCAATAAAGTCCCACAGTCAATCGTTTCACTGTTAAAAGCGATGAAACCTAGTAATATCAGAAAAATATCGCTAAATGCATGTTGGTACGAATATGTGACGCAACCGTCGTAACTCACACGGACTGATACCGTTAGAAAGTCAATTAAATGTAGTTTTTGAAACTGTCTATATTTTTGGAGCGCGTGCTGACGGTTAGGATTGGTCCCACAGTAAATAATAAATTTTTTATCAACCTTTTTAAATAAAGCGCTGCCAGAGCGCCCAATGTAATCGCTTAGTTCCAGCAATCATGTCAAATTAAGAAGAATGTTTTTTTTTTTGAGTCCAATTGTCTCATTTATCACATTTATAAGGTCAAAGTTTAAAATCAGTTCAATTAAGTCCCACATTCAATTGTTTCACAGTTTAAAGCGACGCAACCTAGTGATATCAGAAACATCTCGTAAACAGATGTTGGTACGAATATGTGACGCAATCGTTGTAATTCATACGGAATAATACCGATAGAAAGTCAATAAAATATAGTTTTTGAAACTGTCTCTATTTCTTGAGCGCGAGCTAACAGCTAGGATTGGTCCCACAGTACAAAATGAATTTTTTATCTACATTTTTAAATAAAGCGCTACCACAGCTCCCAGTTGAATCGATGAGTTTCAGCAATCATGTCAAACTAAGAAAAATGTTATTCCTTGGAGTCCAATTGTCTCTTTTATCACATTTATAAGGTCAAAGTCCAAAATCAGTTCAATAAAGTCCCACAGTCAATCGTTTCACTGTTAAAAGCGATGAAACCTAATAATATCAGAAAAATATCGCTAAATGCATGTTGGTACGAATATGTGACGCAACCGTCGTAACTCTCACGGACTGATACCGTTACAAAGTCATTTAAATGTAGTTTTTGAAACTGTCTGTATTTTTGGAGCACGTGCTAACGGCTAGGATTGGTCCCACAGTAAAAAATGAAATTTTTATCTACATTTTTAAATAAAGCGCTACCAAAGCTCCCAGTGTAATCGCTTAGTTCCAGCATTCATGTCAAACTAAGAAAAATATATTTTTTTTTGGAGTCCAATTGTCTCATTCATCACATTTATAAGGTCAAAGTCTAAAATCAGGTCAATAAAGTCCCACAGTCAATCGTTTCACTGTTAAAAGCGATGAAACCTAATAATATCAGAAAAATATCGCTAAATGCATGTTGGTACGAATATGTGACGCAACCGTCGTAACTCACACGGACTGATACCGTTAGAAAGTCAATTAAATGTAGTTTTTGAAACTGTCTCTATTTCTTTGGCGGATGCTAACGGCTAGGATTGCTCCCACAGTAAAAAATGACTTATTTATCTACATTTTTAAATAAAGCACTACCACTGCGCCCAGTGTAATCGCTTAGTTCCAGCAATCATGTCAAATTAAGAAGAATGTTTTTTTTTGGAGTCCAATTGTCTCATTTATCACATTTACAAGATCAAAGTCTAAAATCAGTTTAATTAAGTCCCACAGACAGTTGTTTCACATTTTAAAGCGACGCAACCTAGTAATATCAGAAACATATCGCTAAATACATGTTGGTACGAAAATGTGACGCAACCGTTGTATCTCAAACGGACTGATACCGTTAGAAAGTCAATGTAATATAGTCTTTGAAATTGTCTCAATTTCCTTAGCCCCTGCTAACGGCTAGGATTGGTCCCACAGTAAAAAATGACTTATTTATCTAAATATTTAAATGAAGCGCTATCACAGCTCCCAGTGTAATCGATGAGTTTCAGCAATCATGTCAAACTAAGAAAAATGTTATTTCTTGGAGTCCAATTGTCTCTTTTATCACATTTATAAGGTCAAAGTCCAAAATCAGTTCAATAAAGTCCCACAGTCAATCGTTTCACTGTTAAAAGCGATGAAACCTAATAATATCAGAAAAATATCGCTAAATGCATGTTGGTACGAATATGTGACGCAACCGTCGTAACTCACACGGACTGATACCGTTACAAAGTCATTTAAATGTAGTTTTTGAAACTGTCTGTATTTTTGGAGCACGTGCTAACGGCTAGGATTGGTCCCACAGTAAAAAATGACTTATTTATCTAAATATTTAAATGAAGCGCTACCACAGCTCCCAGTGTAATCGATGAGTTCCAGCAATCATGTCAAACTAAGAAAAATGTTATTTCTTGGAGTCCAATTGTCTCTTTTATCACATTTATAAGGTCAAAGTCCAAAATCAGTTCAATAAAGTCCCACAGTCAATCTTTCACTGTTAAAAGCGATGAAACCTAATAGTATCAGAAAGACATCACTAAATGCATGTTGGTACGAATATGTGACGCAACCGTCGTAACTCAGACGGACTGATACCGTTAGAAAGTCAATGAAATATAGTTTTTGAAACTGTCTCTATTTCTTTGGCGGATGCTAACGGCTAGGATTGCTCCCACAGTAAAAAATGACTTATTTATCTACATTTTTAAATAAAGCGCTACCACTGCGCCCAGTGTAATCGCTGAATTCTAGCAATCTTGTCAAATTAAGAAGAATGTTATTTCTTGGAGTCCAACTGTCCCATTTATCACATTTATAAGGTCAAAATCCAAAATCTGTTCAATTAAGTCCCACAGTCAACTGTTTCACAGTTAAAAGCGACGCAACCTAGTAATATCAGAAACATATCGCTAAACAGATGTTCGTACGAATATGTGACGCAATGGTGGTAATTCATACAGAATGATACCGTTAGAAAGTCAATGAAATGTAGTTTTTGAAGCTGTCTCTCATTTTGGAGCGCGTGCTAACGGCTAGGATTGGTCCCACAGTAAAGAATGAATTTTTTATCTACCTTTTTAAATAAAGCGCTGCCAGAGCGCCCAGTGTAATCGCTTAGTTCCAGCAACCATGTCAATTTAAGAAGAATGTTATTTCTTGGAGTCCAATTGTCTCATTTATCACATTTATAAGGTCAAAGTCTAAAATCAGTTCAATTGAGCCCCACAGTCAATTGTTTCACAGTTAATAGCGACGCAACCTAGTAATATCAGAAACATATCGCTAAATACATGTTGGTACGAATATGTGACGCAACCGTTGTAACTCAAACGAGCTGATTCCGTTAGAAAGTCAATGAAATGTAGTTTTTGAAACTGTCTCTATTTCTTCAGCGCGCGCTAGCGGTTAGGATTGGTCCCACAGTACAAAATGACTTATTTATCTAATTTTTTGAATAAAGCAATAACACAGCGGCCAGTATAATTGCTGAGTTACAGCAATCATTTCATATTAAGAAGAACGTTACTTCTTCGGGTCCAGTTGTCTCATTATAACATTTAAAAGGTCAAAGTCTAAAATCAGTTCAATTAAGCCCCACAGACAGTTGTTTCACATTTTAAGGCGACGCAACCTAGTAATATCAGAAACATATCGCTAAATACATGTTGGTACGAAAATGTGACGCAATCGTTGTAATTCATCCGGACTGATACCGTTAGAAAGTCAATGAAATATAGTTTTTGAAACTGTCTCTATTTCTTTGGCGGGTGCTAACGGCTAGGATTGGTCCCACAGTGAAAAATGACTTATTTATCTGCATTTTTAAATAAAGCGCTACCAGAGCGCCCAGTGTAATTGCTTAGTTCCAGCAATCATGTCAAATTAAGAAGAATGTTGTTTTTGGGAGTCCAATTATCTCATTATAACATTAATAAGGTCACAGTCCAAAATCAGTTCAATAAAGTTTTAAAGTCAATTGTTTCACTGTTAAAAGCGATGAAACCTAGTAATATCAGAAGCATATCGCTTAATAGTTGTTGGTACGAATATGTGACGCAATTGTTGTAGTTTATCCGGACTGATAGCGTTAGAAAGTCAATGAAATATAGTTTTTGAAAGTGTATCTATTTTTTGAGCGCGTGCTAACGGCTAGGATTGGTCCCACAGTAAAAAATGAAATTTTTATCTACATTTTTAAATAAAGCGCTACCAAAGCTCCCAGTGTAATCGCTGATTTCCAGCAATCATGTCAAACTAAGAAAAATGTTATTTCTTGGAGTCCAATTGTCTCATTTATCACATTTATAAGGTCAAAGTCTAAAATCAGTTCAATTGAGCCCCACAGTCAATTGTTTCACAGTTAATAGCGACGCAACCTAGTAATATCAGAAACATATCGCTAAATACATGTTGGTACGAATATGTGACGCAACCGTTGTAACTCAAACGAGCTGATTCCGTTAGAAAGTCAATGAAATGTAGTTTTTGAAACTGTCTCTATTTCTTCAGCGCGCTAGCGGTTAGGATTGGTCCCACAGTACAAAATGACTTATTTATCTAATTTTTTGAATAAAGCAATAACACAGCGGCCAGTATAATTGCTGAGTTACAGCAATCATTTCATATTAAGAAGAACGTTACTTCTTGGGGTCCAGTTGTCTCTTTATAACATTTAAAAGGTCAAAGTCTAAAATCAGTTCAATTAAGTCCCACAGACAGTTGTTTCACATTTTAAAGCGACGCAACCTAGTAATATCAGAAACATATCGCTAAATACATGTTGGTATGAAAATGTGACGCAATCGTTGGAATTCACCCGGACTGATACCGTTGGAAAGTCAATGAAATATAGTTTTTAAAACTGTCTCTATTTCTTCAGCGTGCGCTAGCGGTTAGGATTGGTCCCACAGTAAAAAATGAAATTTCTATCTACATTTTTAAATAAAGCGCTACCACAGCCCCCAGTGTAATCGCTGAGTTCCAGCAATCATGTCAAACTAAGAAAAATGTTATTTCTTGGAGTCCAATTGTCTCATTTATCACATTTATAAGGTCAAAGTCTAAAATCAGTTCAATTGAGCCCCACAGTCAATTGTTTCACAGTTAATAGCGACGCAACCTAGTAATATCAGAAACATATCGCTAAATACATGTTGGTACGAATATGTGACGCAACCGTTGTAACTCAAACGAGCTGATTCCGTTAGAAAGTCA
This sequence comes from Hydractinia symbiolongicarpus, assembly GCF_029227915.1. Lineage (NCBI taxonomy): Eukaryota > Metazoa > Cnidaria > Hydrozoa > Anthoathecata > Hydractiniidae > Hydractinia > Hydractinia symbiolongicarpus. Next base: position 28,359,392 of record NC_079879.1, read on the forward strand.
ATGAAATGTAGTTTTTGAAACTGTCTCTATTTCTTCAGCGCGCTAGCGGTTAGGATTGGTCCCACAGTACAAAATGACTTATTTATCTAATTTTTTGAATAAAGCAATAACACTGCGGCCAGTATAATTGCTGAGTTACAGCAATCATTTCATATTAAGAAGAACGTTACTTCTTGGGGTCCAGTTGTGTCTTTATAACGTTTAAAAGGTCAAAGTCTAAAATCAGTTCAATTAAGTCCCACAGACAGTTGTTTCACATTTTAAAGCGACGCAACCTAGTAATATCAGAAACATATCGCTAAATACATGTTGGTATGAAAATGTGACGCAATCGTTGGAATTCATTCGGACTGATACCGTTGGAAAGTCAATGAAATATAGTTTTTAAAACTGTCTCTATTTATTCAGCGTGCGCTAGCGGTTAGGATTGGTCCCACAGTAAAAAATGAAATTTCTATCTACATTTTTAAATAAAGCGCTACCACAGCCCCCAGTGTAATCGCTGAGTTCCAGCAATCATGTCAAACTAAGAAAAATGTTATTTCTTGGAGTCCAATTGTCTCTTTTATCACATTTATTAGGTCAAAGTCCAAAATCAGTTCAATAAAGTCGCACAGTCAATCGTTTCACTGTTAAAAGCGATGAAACCTAATAATATCAGAAAAATATCGCTAAATGCATGTTGGTACGAATATGTGACGCAACCGTCGTAACTCACACGGACTGATACCGTTAGAAAGTCAATTAAATGTAATTTTTGAAACTGTCTGTATTTTTGAAGCGCCTGCTAACGGCTAGGATTGGTCCCACAGTAAAAAATGAAATTTTTATCTACATTTTTAAATAAAGCGCTACCAAAGATCCCAGTGTAATCGGTGAGTTCCAGCAATCATGTCAAACTAAGAAAAATGTTATTTGTTGGAGTCCACTTGTCTCATTTATCACATTTATAAGGTCAAAGTCTAAAGTCAGTTCAATTGAGCCCCACAGTCAATTGTTTCACAGTTAATAGCGACGCAACCTAGTAATATCAGAAAAATATCGCTAAAAGCATGTTGGTACGATTATGTGACGCAACCGTTGTAACTCAAACGAGCTGATTCCGATGGAAAGTCAATGAAATGTAGTTTTTGAAATTTTCTCTACTTCTTCAGCGTGCGCTAGCGGTTAGGATTGGTCCCACAGTACAAAATGACTTATTTATCTAATTTTTTGAATAAAACAATAACACAGCAGCCAGTATAATTGCTGAGTTACAGCAATCATTTCATATTAAGAAGAACGTTACTTCTTGGGGTCCAGTTGTCTCATTATAACATTTAAAAGGTCAAAGTCTAAAATCAGTTCAATTAAGTCCCACAGACAGTTAATTGACATTTTAAAGCGATGCAACCTAGTAATATCAGAAACATATCGCTAAATACATGTTGGTAAGAAAATGTGACGCAATCGTTGTAATTCATCCGGACTGATACCGTTAGAAAGTCAATGAAATATAGTTTTTGAAACTGTCTCTATTTCTTTGGCGGGTGCTAACGGTTAGGATTAGTCCCACAGTAAAAAATGACTTATTTATCTACATTTTTAAATAAAGCGCTACCAGAGCGCCCGGTGTAACTGCTTAGTTCCAGCAATCATGTCAATTTAAGAAGAATGTTGTTTTTTGGAGTCCAATTATCTCATTATAACATTAATAAGGTCACAGTCCAAATTCAGTTCAATAAAGTCCTAAAGTCAATTGTTTCACTGTTAAAAGCGATGACACCTAGTAATATCAGAAACATATCGCTAAATAGATGTTGGTACGAATATGTGACGCAATCGTTGTAGTTTATACGGACTGATACCAATAGAAAGTCAATGAAATATAGTTTTTGAAACTGTCTCTATTTCTTGAGTGCGTGCTAACGGCTAGGATTGGTCCCACAGTAAAAAATGAAATTGTTATCTACATTTTTAAATAAGGCGCTACCAAAGCTCCCAGTGTAATCGCTGAGTTCCAGGAATCATGTCAAACTAAGAAAAATGTTATTTCTTGGAGTCCGATTGTCTCATTTATCACATTTATAAGGTCAAAGTCTAAAATCAGTTCAATTGAGCCCCACAGTCAATTGTTTCACAGTTAAAAGCGACGCAACCTAGTAATATCAGAAAAATATCGCTAAATGCATGTTGGTACGATTATGTGACGCAACTGTTGTAACTCAAACGAGCTGATTCCGATAGAAAGTCAATAAAATGTAGTTTTTGAAACTGTGTCTATTTCTTCAGCGCGCGCTAGCGGTTAGGATTGGTCCCACAGTACAAAACGACTTATTTATCTAATTTTTTGAATAAAGCAACAACACAGCGGCCAGTATAATTGCTGAGTTACAGCAATCATTTCATATTAAGAAGAACGTTACTTCTTGGGGTCCAGTTGTCTCATTATAACATTTAAAAGGTCAAAGTCTAAAATCAGTTCAATAAAGTCCCACAGACAGTTGTTTCACATTTTAAAGCGACGCAGCCTAGTAATATCAAAAACATATCACTAAATACATGTTGGTACGAATATGTGACGCAATCGTTGTAATTCATCCGGACTGATACCGTTAAAAAGTCAATGTAATATAGTTTTTAAAACTTTCTCTATTTCTTTGGCGGGTGCTAACGGCTAGGATTGGTCCCACAGTAAAAAATGACTTATTTATCTACATTTTTAAATGAAGCGCTACCACAGCGCCCAGTGTAATCGTTGAATTCCAGCAATCTTGTCAAATTAAGAAGAACGTTATTTCTTGGAGTCAAACTGTCTCATTTATCACATTTATAAGGTCAAAATCCAAAATCTGTTCAATTAAGTCCCACAGTCAATTGTTTCACAGTTAAAAGCGACGCAACCTAGTAATATCAGGAACATATCGCTAAACAAATGTTCGTACGAATATGTGACGCAATCGTTGTAATTCATCCGGACTGATACCGTTAGAAAGTCAATGAAATATAGTTTTTGAAACTGTCTCTATTTCTTTGGCGGGTGCTAACGGCTAGGATTGGTCCCACAGTGAAAAATGACTTATTTATCTGCATTTTTAAATAAAGCGCTACCAGAGCGCCCAGTGTAATTGCTTAGTTCCAGCAATCATGTCAAATTAAGAAGAATGTTGTTTTTGGGAGTCCAATTATCTCATTATAACATTAATAAGGTCACAGTCCAAAATCAGTTCAATAAAGTTTTAAAGTCAATTGTTTCACTGTTGAAAGCGATGAAACCTAGTAATATCAGAAGCATATCGCTTAATAGTTGTTGGTACGAATATGTGACGCAATTGTTGTAGTTTATCCGGACTGATAGCGTTAGAAAGTCAATGAAATATAGTTTTTGAAAGTGTATCTATTTTTTGAGCGCGTGCTAACGGCTAGGATTGGTCCCACAGTAAAAAATGAAATTTTTATCTACATTTTTATATAAAGCGCTACCAAAGCTCCCAGTGTAATCGCTGATTTCCAGCAATCATGTCAAACTAAGAAAAATGTTATTTCTTGGAGTCCAATTGTCTCATTTATCACATTTATAAGGTCAAAGTCTAAAATCAGTTCAATTGAGCCCCACAGTCAATTGTTTCACAGTTAATAGCGACGCAACCTAGTAATATCAGAAACATATCGCTAAATACATGTTGGTACGAATATGTGACGCAACCGTTGTAACTCAAACGAGCTGATTCCGTTAGAAAGTCAATGAAATGTAGTTTTTGAAACTGTCTCTATTTCTTCAGCGCGCTAGCGGTTAGGATTGGTCCCACAGTACAAAATGACTTATTTATCTAATTTTTTGAATAAAGCAATAACACAGCGGCCAGTATAATTGCTGAGTTACAGCAATCATTTCATATTAAGAAGAACGTTACTTCTTGGGGTCCAGTTGTCTCTTTATAACATTTAAAAGGTCAAAGTCTAAAATCAGTTCAATTAAGTCCCACAGACAGTTGTTTCACATTTTAAAGCGACGCAACCTAGTAATATCAGAAACATATCGCTAAATACATGTTGGTATGAAAATGTGACGCAATCGTTGGAATTCACCCGGACTGATACCGTTGGAAAGTCAATGAAATATAGTTTTTAAAACTGTCTCTATTTCTTCAGCGTGCGCTAGCGGTTAGGATTGGTCCCACAGTAAAAAATGAAATTTCTATCTACATTTTTAAATAAAGCGCTACCACAGCCCCCAGTGTAATCGCTGAGTTCCAGCAATCATGTCAAACTAAGAAAAATGTTATTTCTTGGAGTCCAATTGTCTCATTTATCACATTTATAAGGTCAAAGTCTAAAATCAGTTCAATTGAGCCCCACAGTCAATTGTTTCACAGTTAATAGCGACGCAACCTAGTAATATCAGAAACATATCGCTAAATACATGTTGGTACGAATATGTGACGCAACCGTTGTAACTCAAACGAGCTGATTCCGTTAGAAAGTCAATGAAATGTAGTTTTTGAAACTGTCTCTATTTCTTCAGCGCGCTAGCGGTTAGGATTGGTCCCACAGTACAAAATGACTTATTTATCTAATTTTTTGAATAAAGCAATAACACAGCGGCCAGTATAATTGCTGAGTTACAGCAATCATTTCATATTAAGAAGAACGTTACTTCTTGGGGTCCAGTTGTGTCTTTATAACGTTTAAAAGGTCAAAGTCTAAAATCAGTTCAATTAAGTCCCACAGACAGTTGTTTCACATTTTAAAGCGACGCAACCTAGTAATATCAGAAACATATCGCTAAATACATGTTGGTATGAAAATGTGACGCAATCGTTGGAATTCATTCGGACTGATACCGTTGGAAAGTCAATGAAATATAGTTTTTAAAACTGTCTCTATTTATTCAGCGTGCGCTAGCGGTTAGGATTGGTCCCACAGTAAAAAATGAAATTTCTATCTACATTTTTAAATAAAGCGCTACCACAGCCCCCAGTGTAATCGCTGAGTTCCAGCAATCATGTCAAACTAAGAAAAATGTTATTTCTTGGAGTCCAATTGTCTCTTTTATCACATTTATAAGGTCAAAGTCCAAAATCAGTTCAATAAAGTCGCACAGTCAATCGTTTCACTGTTAAAAGCGATGAAACCTAATAATATCAGAAAAATATCGCTAAATGCATGTTGGTACGAATATGTGACGCAACCGTCGTAACTCACACGGACTGATACCGTTAGAAAGTCAATTAAATGTAATTTTTGAAACTGTCTGTATTTTTGAAGCGCCTGCTAACGGCTAGGATTGGTCCCACAGTAAAAAATGAAATTTTTATCTACATTTTTAAATAAAGCGCTACCAAAGATCCCAGTGTAATCGGTGAGTTCCAGCAATCATGTCAAACTAAGAAAAATGTTATTTGTTGGAGTCCACTTGTCTCATTTATCACATTTATAAGGTCAAAGTCTAAAGTCAGTTCAATTGAGCCCCACAGTCAATTGTTTCACAGTTAATAGCGACGCAACCTAGTAATATCAGAAAAATATCGCTAAAAGCATGTTGGAACGATTATGTGACGCAACCGTTGTAACTCAAACGAGCTGATTCCGATGGAAAGTCAATGAAATGTAGTTTTTGAAATTTTCTCTACTTCTTCAGCGTGCGCTAGCGGTTAGGATTGGTCCCACAGTACAAAATGACTTATTTATCTAATTTTTTGAATAAAACAATAACACAGCAGCCAGTATAATTGCTGAGTTACAGCAATCATTTCATATTAAGAAGAACGTTACTTCTTGGGGTCCAGTTGTCTCATTATAACATTTAAAAGGTCAAAGTCTAAAATCAGTTCAATTAAGTCCCACAGACAGTTAATTGACATTTTAAAGCGACGCAACCTAGTAATATCAGAAACATATCGCTAAATACATGTTGGTAAGAAAATGTGACGCAATCGTTGTAATTCATCCGGACTGATACCGTTAGAAAGTCAATGAAATATAGTTTTTGAAACTGTCTCTATTTCTTTGGCGGGTGCTAACGGTTAGGATTAGTCCCACAGTAAAAAATGACTTATTTATCTACATTTTTAAATAAAGCGCTACCAGAGCGCCCGGTGTAACTGCTTAGTTCCAGCAATCATGTCAATTTAAGAAGAATGTTGTTTTTTGGAGTCCAATTATCTCATTATAACATTAATAAGGTCACAGTCCAAATTCAGTTCAATAAAGTCCTAAAGTCAATTGTTTCACTGTTAAAAGCGATGACACCTAGTAATATCAGAAACATATCGCTAAATAGATGTTGGTACGAATATGTGACGCAATCGTTGTAGTTTATACGGACTGATACCAATAGAAAGTCAATGAAATATAGTTTTTGAAACTGTCTCTATTTCTTGAGTGCGTGCTAACGGCTAGGATTGGTCCCACAGTAAAAAATGAAATTGTTATCTACATTTTTAAATAAGGCGCTACCAAAGCTCCCAGTGTAATCGCTGAGTTCCAGGAATCATGTCAAACTAAGAAAAATGTTATTTCTTGGAGTCCGATTGTCTCATTTATCACATTTATAAGGTCAAAGTCTAAAATCAGTTCAATTGAGCCCCACAGTCAATTGTTTCACAGTTAAAAGCGACGCAACCTAGTAATATCAGAAAAATATCGCTAAATGCATGTTGGTACGATTATGTGACGCAACTGTTGTAACTCAAACGAGCTGATTCCGATAGAAAGTCAATAAAATGTAGTTTTTGAAACTGTGTCTATTTCTTCAGCGCGCGCTAGCGGTTAGGATTGGTCCCACAGTACAAAACGACTTATTTATCTAATTTTTTGAATAAAGCAACAACACAGCGGCCAGTATAATTGCTGAGTTACAGCAATCATTTCATATTAAGAAGAACGTTACTTCTTGGGGTCCAGTTGTCTCATTATAACATTTAAAAGGTCAAAGTCTAAAATCAGTTCAATAAAGTCCCACAGACAGTTGTTTCACATTTTAAAGCGACGCAGCCTAGTAATATCAAAAACATATCACTAAATACATGTTGGTACGAATATGTGACGCAATCGTTGTAATTCATCCGGACTGATACCGTTAAAAAGTCAATGTAATATAGTTTTTAAAACTTTCTCTATTTCTTTGGCGGGTGCTAACGGCTAGGATTGGTCCCACAGTAAAAAATGACTTATTTATCTACATTTTTAAATGAAGCGCTACCACAGCGCCCAGTGTAATCGTTGAATTCCAGCAATCTTGTCAAATTAAGAAGAACGTTATTTCTTGGAGTCAAACTGTCTCATTTATCACATTTATAAGGTCAAAATCCAAAATCTGTTCAATTAAGTCCCACAGTCAATTGTTTCACAGTTAAAAGCGACGCAACCTAGTAATATCAGGAACATATCGCTAAACAAATGTTCGTACGAATATGTGACGCAATCGTTGTAATTCATACGGACTGATACCGTTGGAAAGACAATTAAATGTAATTTTTGAAAATGTCTGTATTTTTGAAGCGCCTGCAAACGGCTAGGATTGGTCCCACAGTAAAAAATGAAATTTTTATCTACATTTTTAAATAAAGCGCTACTAAAGGTCCCAGTGTAATCGCTGAGTTCCAGAAATCATGTCAAACTAAGAAAAATGTTATTTCTTGGAGTCCAATTGTCTCATTTATCACATTTATAAGGTCAAAGTCTAAAATCAGTTCAATTGAGCCCCACAGTCAATTGTTTCACAGTTCATAGCGACGCAACCTAAAAATATCAGAAAAATATCGCTAAATGCATGTTGGCAAAATTATGTGACGCAATCGTTGTAACTCAAACGAGCTGATTCCGATAGAAAGTCAATGAAATGTAGTTTTCGAAATTGTCTCTATTTCTTCAGCGCGCGCTAGCGGTTAGGATTGGTCCCACAGTACAAAACGACTTATTTATCTAATTTTTTGAATAAAGCAATAACACAGCGGCCAGTATAATTGCTGAGTTACAGCAATCATTTCATATTAAGAAGAACGTTACTTCTTGGGGTCCAGTTGTCTCATTATAACATTTAAAAGGTCAAAGTCTAAAATCAGTTCAATTAAGTCCCACAGACAGTTGTTTCACATTTTAAAGCGACGCAACTTAGTAATATCAGAAACATATCGCTAAATACATGTTGGTACAAAAATGTGACGCAATCGTTGTAATTCATCCGGACTGATACCGTTAGAAAGTCAATGAAATATAGTTTTTGAAACTATCTCTATTTCTTTGGCGGGTGCTAACAGCTAGGATTGGTCCCACAGTAAAAAATGAAATTTTTATCTACATTTTTAAATAAGGCGCTACCAAAGCTCCCAGTGTAATCGCTGAGTTCCAGCAATCATGTCAAACTCAGAAAAATGTTATTTCTTGGAGTCCAATTGTCTCATTTATCACATTTATAAGATCAAAGTCTAAAATCTGTTCAATTGAGCCCCACAGTCAATTGTTTCACAGTTAAAAGCGACGCAACCTAGTAATATCAGAAAAATATCGCTAAATGCATGTTGGTACGATTATGTGACGCAACTGTTGAAACTCAAACGAGCTGATACGAATAGAAAGTCAATGAAATGTAGTTTTTGAAACTGTCTCTATTTCTTCAGCGCGCGTTAGCGGTTAGGATTGGTCCCACAGTACAAAATGACTTATTTATCTAATTTTTTGAATAAAGCAATACCACAGCGGCCAGTATAATTGCTGAGTTACAGCAATCATTTCATATTAAGAAGAACGTTACTTCTTGGGGTCCAGTTGTCTCATTATAACATTTAAAAGATCAAAGTCTAAAATCAGTTCAATTAAGTCCCACAGACAGTTCTTTCACATTTTAAAGCGACGCAACCTAGTAATATCAGAAACATATCGCTAAATACATGTTGGTACGATTATGTGACGCAATCTTTGTAACTCATCCGGACTGATACCGTTAGAAAGTCAATGAAATATAGTTTTTGAAACTGTCTCTATTTCTTTGGCGGGTGCTAACGGCTAGGATTGGTCCCACAGTAAAAAATGACTTATTTATCTACATTTTTAAATGAAGCGCTACCACAGCGCCCAGTGTAATCGTTGAATTCCAGCAATCTTGTCAAATTAAGAAGAATGTTATTTCTTGGAGTCCAACTGTCTTATTTATCACATTTATAAGGTCAAAATCCAAAATCTGTTCAATTAAGTCCCACAATCAATTGTTTCACAGTTAAAAGCGACGCTACCTACTAATATCAGAAACATATCGCTAAATAGATGTTGGTACGTATATGTGACGCAATCGTTGTAGTTTATCCAGACTGATACCGTTAGAAAGTCAATAAAACATAGTTTTTGAAACTGTCTCTATTTCTTGAGCGCGTGCTAACGGTTAGGATTGGTCCCACAATAAAAAATAAAATTTTTATCTACATTTTTAAATAAGGCGCTACCAAAGCTCCCAGTGTAATCGCTGAGTTCCAGCAATCATGTCAAACTCAGAAAAATGTTATTTCTTGGATTCCAATTGTCTCATTTATCACATTTATAAGGTCAAAGTGTAAAATCAGTTCAATTGAGCCCCGTAGTCAATTGTTTCACAGTTAAAAGCGACGCAACCTAGTAATATCAGAAAAATATCGCTAAATGCATGTTGGTACGATTATGTGACGCAACTGTTGAAACTCAAACGAGCTGATACGAATAGGAAGTCAATGAAATGTAGTTTTTGAAACTGTCTCTATTTCTTCAGCGCGCGCTAGCGGTTAGGATTGGTCCCACAGTGCAAAATGACTTATTTATCTAATTTTTTGAATAAAGCAATAACACAGCGGCCAGTATAATTGCTGAGTTACAGTAATCATTTCATATTAAGAAGAACGTTACTTCTTGGGGTCCGGTTGTCTCATTATGACATTTAAAAGGTCAAAGTCTAAAATCACTTCAATTAAGTCCCACAGACAGTTCTTTCACATTTTAAAGCGACGCAACCTAGTAATATCAGAAACATATCGCTAAATACATGTTGGTACGAATATGTGACGCAATCTTTGTAATTCATCCGGACTGATACCGTTAGAAAGTCAATGAAATATAGTTTTTGAAACTGTCTCTATTTCTTTGGCGGGTGCTAACGGCTAGGATTGGTCCCACAGTAAAAAATGACTTATTTATCTACATTTTTAAATGAAGCGCTACCACAGTGCCCAGTGTAATCGCTGAATTCCAGCAATCTTGTCAAGTTAAGAAGAATGTTATTTCTTTGAGTCCAACTGTCTCATTTATCATATTTATAAGGTCAAAATCTAAAATCAGTTCAATAAAGTTCTAAAGTCAATTGTTTCACTGTTAAAAGCGATGAAACCTAGTAATATCAGAAGCATATCGCTTAATAGATGTTGGTACGAATATGTGACGCAATCGTTGTAGTTTATCCGGACTGATACCGTTAGAAAGTCAATGAAATATAGTTTTTGAAACTGTCTCTATTTCTTAAGCGCGTGCTAACGGCTAGGATTGGTCTCACAGTACAAAATGAATTTTTTATCTACATTTTTAAATAAAGCGCTACCACAGCTCCCAGAGTAACCGCTGAGTTCCAGCAATCATGTCAAACTAAGAAAAATGTTACTTCTTGGAGTCCAATTGTCTCTTTTATCACATTTATAAGGTCAAAGTCCAGAATCAGTTCAATAAAGTCCCACAGTCAATTGTTTTACAGTTAATAGCGACGCAACCTAGTAATATCAGAAAAATATCGATAAATGCATGTCGGTACGATTATGTGACGCAACTGTTGAAACTCAAACGAGCTGATACGAATAGAAAGTCAATAAAATGTAGTTTTTAAAACTGTCTCTATTTCTTCAGCGCGCGCTAGCGGTTAGGATTGGTCCCACAGTAAAAAATGACTTATTTATCTGCATTTTTAAATAAAGCGCTACCAGAGTGCCCGGTGTAATTGCTTAGTTCCAGTAATCATGTCAAATTAAGAAGAATGTTGTTTTTTGGAGCCCAATTAGCTCATTATAACATTAATAAGGTCACAGTCCAAATTCAGTTCAATAAAGTCCTAAAGTCAATTGTTTCACTGTTAAAAGCGATGAAACCTAGTAATATCAGAAACATATCGCTTAATAGATGTTGGTACGAATATGTGACGCAATCGTTGTAGTTTATCCGGACTGATACCGTTAGAAATTCAATGAAATATAGTGTTTGAAAGTGTCTCTATTTCTTGAGCGCGTGCTAACGTCTAGGATTAGTCTCACAGTACAAAATGAATTTTTTATCTAAATTTTTAAATAAAGCGCTACCACAGCTCCCAGTGTAAACGCTGAGTTCCAGCAATCATGTCAAACTAAGAAAAATGTTACTTCTTGGAGTCCAATTGTCTCTTTTATCACATTTATAAGGTCAAAGTCCAGAATTAGTTCAATAAAGCCCCACAGTCAATTGTTTTACAGTTAATAGCGACGCAACCTAGTAATATCAGAAAAATATCGATAAATGCATGTTGGTACGATTATGTGACGCAACTGTTGAAACTCAAACGAGCTGATACGAATAGAAAGTCAATGAAATGTAGTTTTTGAAACTCTCTCTATTTCTTCAGCGCGCGCTAGCGGTTAGGATTGGTCCCACAGTACAAAATGACTTATTTATCTATTTTTTTGAATAAAGCAATAACACAGCGGCCAGTATAATTGCTGAGTTACAGCAATCATTTCATATTAAGAAGAACGTTACTTCTTGGGGTCCAGGTGTCTCATTATAACATTTAAAAGGTCAAAGTCTAAAATCAGTTCAAATAAGTCCCACAGACAGTTGTTTCACATTTTAAGGCGACGCAACCTAGTATTATCAGAAACATATCGCTAAATACATGTTGGTACGAAAATGTGACGCAATCGTTGTAATTCATCCGGACTGATACCGTTAGAAAGTCAATGAAATATAGTTTTTGAAACTGTCTCTATTTCTTTGGCGGGTGCTAACGGCTAGGATTAGTCCCACAGCAAAAAATGACTTATTTATCTGCATTTTTAAATAAAGCGCTACCAGAGCGCCCGGTGTAATTGCTTGGTTCCAGTAATCATGTCAAATTAAGAAGAATGTTGTTTTTTGGAGTCCAATTAGCTCATTATAACATTGATAAAGTCACAGTCCAAATTCAGTTCAATAAAGTCCTAAAGTCAATTGTTTCACTGTTAAAAGCGATGAAACCTAGTAATATCAGAAACATATCGCTAAATAGATGTTGGTACGAATATGTGACGCAATCGTTGTAGTTTATCCGGACTGATACCGTTAGAAAGTCAATGAAATACAGTTTATGAAAGTGTCTCTATTTCTTGAGCGCGTGCTAACGGCTAGGATTGGTCCCACAATAAAAAATGAAAATTTTATCTACATTTTTAAATAAAGCGCTACCAAAGCTTCCAGTGTAATCGCTGAGTTCCAGCAATCATGTCAAACTAAGAAAAATGTTATTTCTTGGAGTCCAATTGTCTCATTTATCACATTCATAAGGTCAAAGTCTAAGATCAGTTCAATTGAGCCCCACAGTCAATTGTTTCACAGTTCATAGCGACGCAACCTAAAAATATCAGAAAAATATCGCTAAATGCATGTTGGTACGATTATGTGACGCAACCGTTGTAACTCAAACGAGCTGATTCCGATAGAAAGTCAATGAAATGTAATTTTTGAAATTGTCTCTATTTCTTCAGCGCGCGCTAGCGGTTAGGATTGGTCCCACAGTACAAAATGACTTATTTATCTAATTTTTTGAATAAAGCAATAACACAACGGCCAGTATAATGGCTGAGTTACAGCAATCATTTCATATTAAGAAGAACGTTCTTCTTGGGGTCCAGTTGTCTCATTATAACATTTAAAAGGTCAAAGTCTAAAATCAGTTCAATTAAGTCCCACAGACAGTTGTTTCACATTTTAAAGCGACGCAACCTAGTAATATCAGAAACATATCGCTAATAACATGTTGGTACGAAAATGTGACGCAATCGTTGTAATTCATCCGGACTGATACCGTTAGAAAGTCAATGAAATATAGTTTTTGAAACTATCTCTATTTCTTTGGCGGGTGCTAACGGCTAGGATTGGTTCCACAGTAAAAAATGACTTATTTATCTACATTTTTAATTAAAGCGCTACCAGAGCGCCCGGTGTAACTGCTTAGTTCCAGCAATCATGTCAAATTAAGAAGAATGTTGTTTTTTGGAGTCCAATTAGCTCATTATAACATTGATAAAGTCACAGTCCAAATTCAGTTCAATAAAGTCCTAAAGTCAATTGTTTCACTGTTAAAAGCGATGAAACCTAGTAATATCAGAAACATATCGCTAAATAGATGTTGTTACGAATATGTGACGCAATCGTTGTAGTTTATCCGGACTGATACCGTTAGAAAGTCAATGAAATACAGTTTATGAAAGTGTCTCTATTTCTTGAGCGCGTGCTAACGGCTAGGATTGGTCCCACAATAAAAAATGAAAATTTTATCTACATTTTTAAATAAAGCGCTACCAAAGCTTCCAGTGTAATCGCTGAGTTCCAGCAATCATGTCAAACTAAGAAAAATGTTATTTCTTGGAGTCCAATTGTCTCATTTATCACATTCATAAGGTCAAAGTCTAAGATCAGTTCAATTGAGCCCCACAGTCAATTGTTTCACAGTTCATAGCGACGCAACCTAAAAGTATCAGAAAAATATCGCTAAATGCATGTTGGTACGATTATGTGACGCAACCGTTGTAACTCAAACGAGCTGATTCCGATAGAAAGTCAATGAAATGTAATTTTTGAAATTGTCTCTATTTCTTCAGCGCGCGCTAGCGGTTAGGATTGGTCCCACAGTACAAAATGACTTATTTATCTAATTTTTTGAATAAAGCAATAACACAACGGCCAGTATAATGGCTGAGTTACAGCAATCATTTCATATTAAGAAGAATGTTATTTTTTGGAGTCCAACTGTCTCATTTATCACTTTTATAAGGTCAAAATCTAAAATCTGTTCAATTAAGTCTCACAGTCAATTGTTTCACAGTTAAAAGCGACGCAACCTAGTAATATCAGGAACATATCGCTAAACAAATGTTCGTACGAATATGTGACGCAATCGTTGTAATTCATACGGACTGATACCGTTAGAAAGTCAATGAAATATAGTTTTTGAAACTGTCTCTATTTCTTGAGCGCGTGCTAACGGCTAGGATTGGTCTCACAGTACAAAATGAATTTTTTATCTACATTTTTAAATGAAGCGCTACCACAGCTCCCAGTATAATTTCTGAGTTACAGCAATCATTTCATATTAAGAAGAACGTTACTTCTTGGAGTCCAGTTGTCTCATTATAACATTTAAAAGGTCAAAGTCTAAAATCAGTTCAATTAAGTCCCACAGACAGTTGTTTCACATTTTAAAGCGACGCAACCTAGTAATATCAGAAACATATCGCTAAACAAATGTTCGTACGAATATGTGACGCAATCGTTGTAATTTATACGGACTGATACCGTTAGAAAGACAATTAAATGTAATTTTTGAAACTGTCTGTATTTTTGAAGCGCCTGCTAACGGCTAGGATTGGTCCCACAGTAAAAAATGAAATTTTTATCTACATTTTTAAATAAAGCGCTAGCAAAGCTCCCAGTGTAATCGCTGAGTTCCAGCAATCATGTCAAACTAAGAAAAATGTTATTTCTTGGAGTCCAATTGGCTCGTTTATCACATTTATAAGGTCAAAGTCTAAAATCAGTTCAATTGAGCCCCACAGTCAATTGTTTCACAGTTCATAGCGATGCAACCTAAAAATATCAGAAAAATATCGCTAAATGCATGTTGGTACGATTATGTGACGCAACCGTTGTAACTCACACGGACTGATACCGTTAGAAAGTCAATTAAATGTAGTTTTTAAAGCTGTCTCTAATTTTGGAGCGCGTGCTAACGACTAGGAATGGTCCCACAGTAAAAAATGATTTTTTTATCTACATTTTCAAATAAAGCGCTACCAGAGCGCCCAGTGTAATCGCTTAGTTCCAGCAATCATGTCAAAGTAAGAAGAATGTTATTTTTTGGAGTCCAATTGTCTCATCATAACATTTATAAGCTCAAAGTCTAAAATCTGTTCAATTAAGTCCCACAGTCAATTGTGTCACAGTTAAAAGCGACGCAACCTAGTAATATCAGAAAAATATCGCTAAATGCGTGTTGGTACGAATATGTGACGCAACCGTTGTAACTCAAACGAGCTGATTCCGTTAGAAAGTCAATGAAAAGTAGTTTTTGAAACTTTCTCTATTTCTTTGGCGGGTGCTAACGGCTAGGATTGGTCCCACAGTAAAAAATGACTTATTTATCTACATTTTTTAATAAAGCGCTACCAGAGCGCCCAGTGTAATCGTTGATTTCAAGCAATCTTGTCAAATTAAGTTGAATGTTATTTCTTGGAGTCCAACTGTCTCATTTATCACATTTATAAGGTCAAAATCCAAAATCTGTTCAATTAAGTGTCACAGTCAATTGTTTTACAGTTAAAAGCGACGCTACCTAGTAATATCAGGAACATATCGCTAAACAAATGTTCGTACGAATATGTGACGCAATCGTTGTAATTTATACGGACTGATACCGTTAGAAAGACAATTAAATGTAATTTTTGAAATTGTCTGTATTTTTGAAGCGCCTGCTAACGGCTAGGATTGGTCCCACAGTAAAAAATGAAATTTTTATCTACATTTTTAAATAAAGCGCTACCAAAGCTCCCAGTGTAATCGCTGAGTTCCAGCAATCATGTCAAACTAAGAAAAATGTTATTTCTTGGAGTCCAAATGGCTCATTTATCACATTTAAAAGGTCAAAGTCTAAAATCAGTTCAATTAAGTCCCACAGACAGTTGTTTCACATTTTAAAGCGACGCAACCTAGTAATATCAGAAACATATCGCTAAATACATGTTGGTACGAAAATGTGACGCAATCGTTGTAATTCATACGGACTGATACCGTTAGAAAGTCAATGAAATATAGTTTTTGAAACTATCTCTATTTCTTTGGCGGGTGCTAACGGCTAGGATTGGTCCCACAGTAAAAAATGACTTGTTTATCTACATTTTTAAATAAAGCGCTACCAGAGCGCCCGGTGTAACTGCTTAGTTCCAGCAATAATGTCAAATTAAGAAGAATGTTGTTTTTTGGAGTCCAATTATCTCATTATAACATTAATAAGGTCACAGTCCAAATTCAGTTCAATAAAGTCCTAAAGTCAATTGTTTCACTGTTAAAAGCGATGAAACCTAGTAATATCAGAAAAATATCGCTAAATAGATGTTGGTACGAATATGTGACGCAATCGTTGTAGTTTATCCAGACTGATACCGTTAGAAAGTCAATGAAACATAGTTTTTGAAACTGTCTCTATTTCTTGAGCGCGTGCTAACGGCTAGGATTGGTCCCACAGTAAAAAATGAAATTTTTATCTGCATTTTTAAATAAGGCGCTACCAAAGCTCCCAGTGTAATCGCTGAGTTCCAGCAATCATGTTAAACTCAGAAAAATGTTATTTCTTGGAGTCCAATTGTCTCATTTATCACATTTACAAGGTCAAAGTCTAAAATCAGTTCAATTGAGCCCCACAGTCAATTGTTTCACAGTTAAAAGCGACGCAACCTAGTAATATCAGAAAAATATCGCTAAATGCATGTTGGTACGATTATGTGACGCAACTGTTGAAACTCAAACGAGCTGATACGAATAGAAAGTCAATGAAATGTAGTTTTTGAAACTGTCTCTATTTCTTCAGCGCGCGCTAGCGGTTAGGATTGGTCCCACAGTACAAAATGACTTATTTATCTAATTTTTTGAATAAAGCAATAACACAGCGGCCAGTTTAATTGCTGAGTTACAGTAATCATTTCATATTAAGAAGAACGTTACTTCTTGGGGTCCGGTTGTCTCATTATAACATTTAAAAGGTCAAAGTCTAAAATCAGTTTAATTAAGTCCCACACACAGTTCTTTCACATTTTAGAGCGACGCAACCTAGTAATATCAGAAACATATCGCTAAATGCATGTTCGTACGAATATGTGACGCAATCTTTGTAATTCATCCGGACTGATACCGTTAGAAAGTCAATGAAATATAGATTTCGAAACTGTCTCTATTTCTTTGGCGGGTGCTAACGGCTAGGATTGGTCCCACAGTAAAAAATGACTTATTTATCTACATTTTGAAATGAAGCGCTACAACAGCGCCCAGTGTAATCGCTGAATTCCAGCAATCTTGTCAAATTAAGAAGAATGTTATTTCTTGGAGTCCAACTGTCTCATTTATCACATTTTCAAGGTCAAAATCTAAAATCTGTTCAATTAAGTCCCACAGTCAATTGTTTCACAGTTAAAAGCGAGGCAACCTAGTAATATCAGGAACATATCGATAAACAAATGTTCGTACGAATATGTAACGCAATCGTTGTAGTTTATCCGGACTGATACCGTTAAAAAGTCAATGAAATACAGTTTCTGAAAGTGTCTCTATTTCTTGAGTGCGTGCTAACGGCTATGATTGGTCCCACAGTAAAAAATGAAATTTTTATTTACATTTTTAAATAAAGCGCTACCAAAGCTCCCAGTGTAATCGCTGAGTTCCAGCAATCATGTCAAAGTAAGAAAAATGTTATTTCTTGGAGTCCAATTGTCTCTTTTATCACATTTATAAGGTCAAAGTCCAGAATCAGTTCAATAAAGTGCCACAGTCAATCGTTTCACTGTTAAAAGCGATGAAACCTAATAGTATCAGAAAGATATCGGTAAATGCATGTGGGTACGAATATGTGACGCAACCGTCATAACTCACACGGACTGATACCGTTAGAAAGTCAATGAAATATAATTTTTGAAACTGTCTCTATTTCTTGAGCGCGTGCTAGCGGCTAGGATTGGTCCCACAGTAACAAATAAAATTTTTATCTACATTTTTAAATAAGGCGCTACCAAAGCTCCCAGTGTAATCGCTGAGTTCCAGCAATCATGTCAAACTAAGAAAAATGTTATTTCTTGGAGTTCAATTGTCTCATTTATCACATTTATAAGGTCAAAGTCTAAAATCAGTTCAATTGAGCCCCACAGTCCGTTGTTTCACAGTTAAAAGCGACGCAACCTAGTAATATCAGAAAAAAATCGCTAAATGCATGTTGGTACGATTATGTGTCGCAACCGTTGTAACTCAAACGAGCTGATTCTGATAAAAAGTCAATAAAATGTAGTTTTTGAAACTGTCTCTATTTCTTCAGCGCGCGCTAGCGGTTAGGATTGGTCCCACAGTACAAAATGACTTATTTATCTAATTTTTTGAATAAAGCAATAACACAGCGGCCAGTATAATTGCTGAGTTACAGCAATCATTTCATATTAAGAAGAACGTTACTTCTTGGGGTCCAGTTGTCTCATTATAACATTTAAAAGGTCAAAGTCTAAAATCAGTTCAATTAAGTCCCACAGACAGTTGTTTCACATTTTAAAGCGACGCAACCTAGTAATATCAGAAACATATTGCTATGTGCAAGTTGGTACGAAAATGTGACGCAATCTTTGTAATTCATCCGGACTGATACCGTTAGAAAGTCAATGAAATATAGTTTTTGAAACTGTCTCTATTTCTTTGGCGGGTGCTAACGGCTAGGATTGGTCCCACAGTAAAAAATGACTTATTTATCTACATCTTTAAATAAAGCGCTACCAGAGCGCCCGGTGTAACTGCTTAGTTCCAGCAATCATGTCAAGAAATAGAGACAGTTTCAAAAACTATATTTCATTGACTTTCTAACGGTATCACTCCGGATAAACTACAACGATTGCGTCACATACTCGTGCCAACATCTATTTAGCGATATGTTTCTGATATTACTAGGTTTCATCGCTTTTAACAGTGAAACAATTGACTTTAGGACTTTATTGAACTGAATTTGGACTGTGACCTTATTAATGTTATAATGAGATAATTGGACTCCAAAAAACAACATTCTTCTTAATTTGACATGATTGCTGGAACTAACCAGTTACACCGGCGCTCTGGTAGCGCTTTATTTAAAAATCTAGATAAATAAGTCATTTTTTACTGTGGGACCAATCCTAGCCGTTAGCACCCGCCAAAGAAATAGAGACAGTTTCAAAAACTATATTTCATTGACTTTCTAACGGTATCACTCCGGATGAATTACAACGATTGCGTCACATTTTCGTACCGACATGCATTTAGCGATAAGTTTCTGATATTACTAGGTTGCGTCGCTTTAAAATGTGAAACAACTGTCTGTGGGACTTAACTGAACTGATTTTAAACTTTGACCTTTTAAATGTCAAGCAATCTTGTCAAATTAAAAAGAATGTTATTTCTTGGAGTCCAACTGTCTCATTTATCACTTTTATCAGGTCAAAATCCAAAATCTGTTCAATTAAGTCCCACAGTCAATCGTTTCACTGTTAAAAGCGATGAAACCTAATAATATCAGAAAAATATCGCTAAATGCATGTTGGTACGAATATGTGACGCAACCGTCGTAACTCACACGGACTGATACCGTTAGAAAGTCAATTAAATGTAGTTTTTGAAACTGTCTGTATTTTTGGAGCGCAAGCTAACGGCTAGGATTAGTCCCACAGTAAAGAATGAATTTTTTATCTACATTTTTAAATAAAGCGCTACCAAAGCTCCCAGTGTAATCGCTGAGTTCCAGCAATCATGTCAATGTAAGAAAAATGTTATTTCTTGGAGTCCAATTGTCTCTTTTATCACATTTATAAGGTCAAAGTCCAAAATCAGTTCAATAAAGTCCCACAGTCAATCGTTTCACTGTTAAAAGCGATGAAACCTAATAATATCAGAGAAATATCGCTAAATGCATGTTGCTACGAATATATGACGCAACCGTTGTATCTCAAAGGGACTGATACCGTTAGAAAGTCAATGTAATATAGTCTTTGAAATTGTCTCAGTTTCTTTAGCGCCTGCTAACGGCTAGGATTGGTCCCACAGTAAAAAATGACTTATTTATCTAAATATTTAAATGACCCGCTACCACAGCGCCCAGTGTAATCACTGAATTCCAGCAATCTTGTCAAATTTAGAAGAATGTTATTTCTTGGAGTCCAACTGTCACATTTATCACATTTATAAGGTCAAAATCCAAAATCTGTCCAATTAAGTCCCACAGTCAATTGCTTCACAGTTAAAAGCGATGCAACCTAGTAATATCAGAAACATATCGCTAAACAGATGTTCGTACGAATATGTGACGCAATCGTTTTAATTCATACGGACTGATACCGTTAGAAAGTCAATGAAATATAGTTTTTGAAACTGTCTCTCTTTCTTGAGCGGGAGCTAACGGCTAGGATTTGTCCCACACTACAAAATGGATTTTTTATCTACATTTTTAAATAAAGCGCTACCACAGCTCCCAGTGTAATTGATGAGTTCCAGCAATCATGTCAAACTAAGCAAAATGTTATTTCTTGGAGTTCAATTGTCTCTTTTATGACATTTATAAGGTCAAAGTCCAAAATCAGTTCAATAAAGTCCCACAGTCAATCGTTTCACTGTTAAAAGCGATGAAACCTAATAGTATCAGAAAGATATCGCTAAATGCATGTTGGTACGAATATGTGACGCAACCGTCGTAACTCACACGGACTGATACCGTTAGAAAGTCAATTAAATGTAGTTTTTGAAGCTGTCTCTATTTTTGGAGCGCGTGCTAACGGCTAGGAATGGTCCCACAGTAAAAAATAATTTATTTATCTACATTTTCAAATAAAGCGCTACCAGAGCGCCCAGTGTAATCGCTTAGTTCCAGCAATCATGTCAAAGTAAGAAGAATGTTATTTTTTGGAGTCCAATTGTCTCATCATAACATTTATAAGGTCACAGTCCAAAATCAGTTCAATAAAGTACTACAGTCAATTGTTTCACTGTTAAAATGAAACCTAGTAATATCAGAAAAATATCGCTAAATGCATGTTGGTACGAATATGTGACGCTACCGTTGTAACTCAAACGAGCTGATACTGATAGAAAGTCAATGAAATGTAGTTTTTGAAACTGTCTCTATTACTTCAGCGCGCGCTAGCGGTTAGTATTGGTCCCACAGTAAAAAATGACATATTTATCTAATTTTTTGAATAAAGAAATAACACAGAGTCCAGTATAATTGCTGAGTTACAGCAATCATTTCATATTAAGAAGAACGTTACTTCTTGGAGTCCAGTTGTCTCATTATCACATTTATAAGGTGAAATTGGTCCCACAGTAAAAAATGAATTTTTATCTACATTTTTAAATAAGGCAGTACCACAGGTCCCAGTTTAATCGCTGAGTTCCAGCAATCATGTCAAGCTAAGAAAAAGGTTATTTCTTGGAGTCCAATTGTCTCATTTATCACATTTATAAGGTCAAAGTCTAAAATCAGTTCATTTAAGTCCCACAGTCAATTGTTTCACAGTTAAAAGCGACACAACCTAGTAATATTAGAAAAATATCGCTAAATGCATGTTGGTACGAATATGTGATGCAATCGTTGTAATTCATACGGACTGATACCGTTATAAAGTCAATGAAATATAGTTTTTAAAATTGTCTCTATTTCCTGAGCGGGAGCTAACGGCTAGGATTTGTCCCAAACTACAAAATGGATTTTTTATTTACATTTTTAAATAAAGCGCTACCACAGCTCCCAGTGTAATCGATGAGTTCCAGCAATCATGTCAAACTAAGCAAAATGTTATTTCTTGGAGTTCAATTGTCTCTTTTATCACATTTATAAGGTCAAAGTCCAAAATCAGTTCAATAAAGTCCCACAGTCAATCGTTTCACTGTTAAAAGCGATGAAACCTAATAATATCAGAAAAATATCGCTAAATGCATGTTGGTACGAATATGTGACGCAACTGTTGTATCTCAAACGGACTGATACCGTTCGAAAGTCAATGTAATATAGTCTTTGAAATTGTCTCAAATTCTTTAGCGCCTGCTAACGGCTAGGATTGGTCCCACAGTAAAAAATGACTTATTTATCTACATTTTTAAATAAAGGGCTACCACAGCGCCCAGTGTAATCGCTGAATTCCAGCAATCTTGTCAAATTAAGAAGAATGTTATTTCTTGGAGTTCAACTGTCTCATTTATCACATTTATGAGGTCAAAATCCAAAATCTGTTCAATTAAGTCCCACAGTCAATTGTTTCACAGTTAAAAGCGACGCAACCTAGTAATATCAGAAACATATCGCTAAACAGATGTTCGTACGAATATGTGACGCAATGGTTGTAATTCATACGGACTGATACCGTTAGAAAGTCATTGAAATATAGTTTTTGAAACTGTCTCTACTTCTTGAGCGCGAGCTAACGGCTAGGATTGGTCCCACAGTACAAAATGAATTTTTTATCTACATTTTTAAATAAAACGCTACCACAGCTCCCAGTGTAATCGCTGAGTTCCAGCAATCATGTCAAACTAAGGAAAATGTTATTTCTTGGAGTCCAAAATTCTCTGTTATTACATTTATAAGGTCAAAGTCCAAAATCAGTTCATTAAAGTCCCACAGTCAATCGTT
Source organism: Hydractinia symbiolongicarpus (assembly GCF_029227915.1). Taxonomy (NCBI): domain Eukaryota; kingdom Metazoa; phylum Cnidaria; class Hydrozoa; order Anthoathecata; family Hydractiniidae; genus Hydractinia; species Hydractinia symbiolongicarpus. The sequence continues at coordinate 28,381,998 of NC_079879.1, forward strand.
TCACTGTTAAAAGCGGTGAAACCTAATAGTATCAGAAAGATATCGCTAAATGCATGTTGGTACAAATATTTGACGCAACCGTCGTAACTCACACGGACTGATACCGTTAGAAAGTCAATTAAATGTAGTTTTTGAAGCTGTCTCTATTTTTTGAGCGCGTGCTAACGGCTAGGATTGGTCCCACAGTAAAACATGAAATTTTTATCTACATTTTTAAATAAAGCGCTACCACAGCTCCCAGTTTAATTGCTGAGTTCCAGCAATCATGTCAAACTAAGAAAAAAGTTATTTCTTGGAGTCCAATTGTCCCATTTATCACATTTATAAGGTCAAAGTCTAAAATCAGTTCATTTAAGTCCCACAGTCAATTGTTTCACAGTTAAAAGCCACACAACCTAGTAATATCAGAAAAATATCCCTAAATGCATGTTGGTACGAATATGTGACGCAATAGATGTAATTCATCCGGACTGATACCGTTAGAAAGTCAATGAAATATAGTTTTTGAAACTGTTTCTATTTCTTTGGCGGGTGCTAACGGCTAGGATTGGTCCCACAGTAAAAAATTACTTATTTATCTACATTTTTAAATAAAACGCTACCACAGCTCCCAGTGTAATCGCTGAGTTCCAGCAATCATGTCAAACTAAGGAAAATGTTATTTCTTGGAGTCCAATTGTCTCTTTTACCACATTTATAAGGTGAAATTGGTCCCACAGTAAAAAATGAATTTTTTATCTACATTTTTAAATAAAGCACTACCACAGCTCCCAGTTTAATCGCTGAGTTCTAGCAATCATGTCAAACTAAGCAAAATGTTATTTCTTGGAGTCCAATTGTCTCATTTATCACATTTATAAGGTCAAAGTCTAAAATCAGTTCATTTAAGTCCCACAGTCAATTGTTTCACAGTTAAAAGCGACACAACCTAGTAATATTAGAAAAATATCGCTAAATGCATGTTGGTACGAATATGTGATGCAATCGTTGTAATTCATACGGACTGATACCGTTATAAAGTCAATGAAATATAGTTTTTAAAATTGTCTCTATTTCCTGAGCGGGAGCTAACGGCTAGGTTTTGTCCCAAACTACAAAATGGATTTTTTATTTACATTTTTAAATAAAGCGCTACCACAGCTCCCAGTGTAATCGATGAGTTCCAGCAATCATGTCAAACTAAGCAAAATGTTATTTCTTGGAGTTCAATTGTCTCTTTTATCACATTTATAAGGTCAAAGTCCAAAATCAGTTCAATAAAGTCCCACAGTCAATCGTTTCACTGTTAAAAGCGATGAAACCTAATAATATCAGAAAAATATCGCTAAATGCATGTTGGTACGAATATGTGACGCAACTTTTGTATCTCAAACGGACTGATACCGTTAGAAAGTCAATGTAATATAGTCTTTGAAATTGTCTCAAATTCTTTAGCGCCTGCTAACGGCTAGGATTGGTCCCACAGTAAAAAATGACTTATTTATCTACATTTTTAAATAAAGGGCTACCACAGCGCCCAGTGTAATCGCTGAATTCCAGCAATCTTGTCAAATTAAGAAGAATGTTATTTCTTGGAGTTCAACTGTCTCATTTATCACATTTATGAGGTCAAAATCCAAAATCTGTTCAATTAAGTCCCACAGTCAATTGTTTCACAGTTAAAAGCGACGCAACCTAGTATTATCAGAAACATATCGCTAAACAGATGTTCGTACGAATATGTGACGCAATGGTTGCAATTCATACGGACTGATACCGTTAGAAAGTCATTGAAATATAGTTTTTGAAACTGTCTCAACTTCTTGAGTGCGAGCTAACGGCTAGGATTGGTCCCACAGTACAAAATGAATTTTTTATCTACATTTTTAAATAAAACGCTACCACAGCTCCCAGTGTAATCGCTGAGTTCCAGCAATCATGTCAAACTAAGGAAAATGTTATTTCTTGGAGTCCAAAATTCTCTGTTATTACATTTATAAGGTCAAAGTCCAAAATCAGTTCATTAAAGTCCCACAGTCAATCGTTTCACTGTTAAGAGCGGTGAAACCTAATAGTATCAGAAAGATATCGCTAAATGCATGTTGGTACAAATATGTGACGCAACCGTCGTAACTCACACGGACTGATACCGTTAGAAAGTCAATTAAATGTAGTTTTTGAAGCTGTCTCTATTTTTTGAGCGCGTGCTAACGGCTAGGATTGGTCCCACAGTAAAACATGAAATTTTTATCTACATTTTTAAATAAAGCGCTACCACAGCTCCCAGTTTAATTGCTGAGTTCCAGCAATCATGTCAAACTAAGAAAAAAGTTATTTCTTGGAGTCCAATTGTCTCTTTTACCACATTTATAAGGTGAAATTGGTCCCACAGTAAAAAATTTATTTTTTATCTACATTTTTAAATAAAGCACTACCACAGCTCCCAGTTTAATCGCTGAGTTCCAGCAATCATGTCAAACTAAGCAAAATGTTATTTCTTGGAGTTCAATTGTCTCTTTTATCACATTTATAAGGTCAAAGTCCAAAATCAGTTCAATAAAGTCCCACAGTCAATCGTTTCACTGTTAAAAGCGATGAAACCTAATAATATCAGAAAAATATCGCTAAATGCATGTTGGTACGAATATGTGACGCAACCGTTGTATCTCAAACGGACTGATACCGTTAGAAAGTCAATGTAATATAGTCTTTGAAATTGTCTCAAATTCTTTAGCGCCTGCTAACGGCTAGGATTGGTCCCACAGTAAAAAATGACTTATTTATCTACATTTTTAAATAAAGCGCTACCACAGCGCCCAGTGTAATCGCTGAATTCCAGCAATCTTGTCAAATTAAGAAGAATGTTATTTCTTGGAGTTCAACTGTCTCATTTATCACATTTATGAGGTCAAAATCCAAAATCTGTTCAATTAAGTCCCACAGTCAATTGTTTCACAGTTAAAAGCGACGCAACCTAGTAATATCAGAAACATATCGCTAAACAGATGTTCGTACGAATATGTGACGCAATGGTTGCAATTCATACGGACTGATACCGTTAGAAAGTCATTGAAATATAGTTTTTGAAACTGTCTCTACTTCTTGAGTGCGAGCTAACGGCTAGGATTGGTCCCACAGTACAAAATGAATTTTTTATCTACATTTTTAAATAAAACGCTACCACAGCTCCCAGTGTAATCGCTGAGTTCCAGCAATCATGTCAAACTAAGGAAAATGTTATTTCTTGGAGTCCAAAATTCTCTGTTATTACATTTATAAGGTCAAAGTCCAAAATCAGTTCATTAAAGTCCCACAGTCAATCGTTTCACTGTTAAGAGCGGTGAAACCTAATAGTATCAGAAAGATATCGCTAAATGCATGTTGGTACAAATATGTGACGCACCCGTCGTAACTCACACGGACTGATACCGTTAGAAAGTCAATTAAATGTAGTTTTTGAAGCTGTCTCTATTTTTTGAGCGCGTGCTAACGGCTAGGATTGGTCCCACAGTAAAACATGAAATTTTTATCTACATTTTTAAATAAAGCGCTACCACAGCTCCCAGTTTAATTGCTGAGTTCCAGCAATCATGTCAAACTAAGAAAAAAGTTATTTCTTGGAGTCCAATTGTCTCTTTTACCACATTTATAAGGTGAAATTGGTCCCACAGTAAAAAAATTATTTTTTATCTACATTTTTAAATAAAGCACTACCACAGCTCCCAGTTTAATCGCTGAGTTCCAGCAATCATGTCAAACTAAGCAAAATGTTATTTCTTGGAGTTCAATTGTCTCTTTTATCACATTTATAAGGTCAAAGTCCAAAATCAGTTCAATAAAGTCCCACAGTCAATCGTTTCACTGTTAAAAGCGATGAAACCTAATAATATCAGAAAAATATCGCTAAATGCATGTTGGTACGAATATGTGACGCAACCGTTGTATCTCAAACGGACTGATACCGTTAGAAAGTCAATGTAATATAGTCTTTGAAATTGTCTCAAATTCTTTAGCGCCTGCTAACGGCTAGGATTGGTCCCACAGTAAAAAATGACTTATTTATCTACATTTTTAAATAAAGCGCTACCACAGCGCCCAGTGTAATCGCTGAATTCCAGCAATCTTGTCAAACTAAGGAAAATGTTATTTCTTGGAGTTCAACTGTCTCATTTATCACATTTATGAGGTCAAAATCCAAAATCTGTTCAATTAAGTCCCACAGTCAATTGTTTCACAGTTAAAAGCGACGCAACCTAGTAATATCAGAAACATATCGCTAAACAGATGTTCGTACGAATATGTGACGCAATGGTTGTAATTCATACGGACTGATACCGTTAGAAAGTCAATGAAATATAGTTTTTGAAACTGTCTCTACTTCTTGAGCGTGAGCTAACGGCTAGGATTGGTCCCACAGTACAAAATGAATTTTTTATCTACATTTTTAAATAAAACGCTACCACAGCTCCCAGTGTAATCGCTGAGTTCCAGCAATCATGTCAAACTAAGGAAAATGTTATTTCTTGGAGTCCAAAATTCTCTTTTATTACATTTATAAGATCAAAGTCCAAAATCAGTTCATTAAAGTCCCACAGTCAATCGTTTCACTGTTAAAAGCGGTGAAACCTAATAGTATCAGAAAGATATCGCTAAATGCATGTTGGTACAAATATGTGACGCAACCGTCGTAACTCACACGGACTGATACCGTTAGAAAGTCAATTAAATGTAGTTTTTGAAGCTGTCTCTATTTTTTGAGCGCGTGCTAACGGCTAGGATTGGTCCCACAGTAAAAAATGAAATTTTTATCTACATTTTTATATAAAGCGCTACCACAGCTCCCAGTTTAATCGCTGAGTTCCAGCAATCATGTCAAACTAAGAAAAAAGTTATTTCTTGGAGTCCAATTGTCTCATTTATCACATTTATAAGGTCAAAGTCTAAAATCAGTTCATTTAAGTCCCACAGTCAATTGTTTCACAGTTAAAAGCGACACAACCTAGTAATATCAGAAAAATATCGGTAAATGCATGTTGGTACGAATATGTGACGCAATAGATGTAATTCATCCGGACTGACACCGTTAGAAAGTCAATGAAATATAGTTTTTGAAACTGTTTCTATTTCTTTGGCGGGTGCTAACGGCTAGGATTGGTCCCACAGTAAAAAATTACTTATTTATCTACATTTTTAAATAAAACGCTACCACAGCTCCCAGTGTAATCGCTGAGTTCCAGCAATCATGTCAAACTAAGGAAAATGTTATTTCTTGGAGTCCAATTGTCTCTTTTATCACATTTATAAGGTCAAAGTCCAAAATCAGTTCAATAAAGTCCCACAGTCAATCGTTTCACTGTTAAAAGCGATGAAACCTAATAGTATCAGAAAGATATCGCTAAATGCATGTTGGTACAAATATGTGACGCAACCCTCGCAACTCACACGGACTGATACCGTTAGAAAGTCAATTAAATGTAGTTTTTGAAGCTGCCTCTATTTCTTGAGCGCGAGCTAACGGGTAGGATTGGTCCCACAGTACACAATGAATTTTTTATCTACATTTTTAAATAAAGCGCTACCACAGCTCCCAGTGTAATCGCTGAGTTCCAGCAATCATGTCAAACTAAGGAAAATGTTATTTCTTGGAGTCCAATTGTCTCTTTTATCACATTTTTAAGGTCAAAGTCCAAAATCAGTTCAATAAAGTCCCATAGTCAATCGTTTCACTGTTAAAAGCGATGAAACCTAATAGTATCAGAAAGATATCGCTAAATGCATGTTGGTACAAATATGTGACGCAACCATCGTAACTCACACGGACTGATACCGTTAGAAAGTCAATTAAATGTAGTTTTTGAAGCTGTCTCTATTTCTTGAGCGCGTGCTAACGGCTGGGATTGGTCCCACAGTAAAAAATGAAATTTTTATCTACATTTTTAAATAAAGCGCTACCACAACTCCCAGTGTAATCGATGAGTTCCAGCAATCATGTCAAACTAAGAAAAATGTTATTTCTTGGAATCCAATTGTCTCTTTTGTCACATTTATAAGGTCAAAGTCTAAAATCAGTTCAATAAAGTCCCACAGTCAATCGTTTCACTGTTAAAAGCGATGAAACCTAATAATATCAGAAAAATATCGCTATATGCATGTTGGTACGAATATGTGACGCAACCGTCGTAACCCACACGGACTGATACCGTTAGAAAGTCAATTAAATGTAGTTTTTGAAGCTGTCTCTATTTTTTGAGCGCGTGCTGACGGCTAGGAATGGTCCCACAGTAAAAAATGAAATTTTTATCTACATTTTTAAATAAAGCGCTACCAAAGCTCCCAGTGTAATCGCTGAGTTCCAGTAATCATGTCAAACTAAGGAAAATGTTATTTCTTGGAGTCCAATTTTCTCTTTTATCACATTTATAAGGTCAAAGGCTAAAATCAGTTTAATTAAGTCCCACAGACAGTTGTTTCACATTTTAAAGCGACGCAACCTAGTAATATCAGAAACATATCGCTAAATGCATGTTGGTACGAATATGTGACGCTACCGTTGTAACTCAAACGAGCTGATACCGATAGAAAGTCATTGAAATGTAGTTTTCGAAACTGTCTCTATTACTTCAGCGCGCGCTAGCGGTTAGTACTGGTCCCACAGTAAAAATTGACTTATTTATCTAATTTTTTGAATAAAGCAATAACACAGCGTCCAGTATAATTGCTGAGTTACAGCAATCATTTCATATTAAGAAGAACGTTAGTTCTTGGAGTCCAACTGTCTCATTTATCACATTTATAAGGTCAAAATCCAAAATCTGTTCAATTAAGTCCCACAGTCAATTGTTTCACAGTTAAAAGCGACGCAACCTAGTAATATCAGAAACATATCGCTAAACAGATGTTCGTACGAATATGTGACGCAATGGTTGTAATTCATACGGAATGATACCGTTAGAAAGTCAATGAAATATAGTTTTTGAAACTGTCTCTATTTCTTGAGCGCGAGCTAACGGCTAGGATTGGTCCCACAGTACAAAATGAATTTTTTAACTACATTTTTAAATAAAACGCTACCACAGCTCCCACTGTAATCGCTGAGTTCCAGCAATCATGTCAAACTAAGGAAAATGTTATTTCTTGGAGTCCAATTGTCTCTTTTATCACATTTATAAGGTCAAAGTCTAAAATCAGTTCAATAAAGTCCCATAGTCAATCGTTTCACTGTTAAAAGCGATGAAACCTAATAGTATCAGAAAGATATCGCTAAATGCATGTTGGTACAAATATGTGACGCAACCCTCGCAACTCACACGGACTGATACCGTTACAAAGTCAATAAAATGTAGTTTTTGAAGCTGCCTCTATTTCTTGAGCGCGAGTTAACGGCTAGGATTGGTCCCACAGTACAAAATGAATTTTTTATCTACATTTTTAAATAAAGCGCTACCACAGCTCCCAGTGTAATCGATGAGTTCCAGCAATCAAGTCAAACTAAGAAAAATGTTAATTCTTGGAATCCAATTGTCTCTTTTATCACATTTATAAGGTCAAAGTCTAAAATCAGTTCAATAAAGTCCCACAGTCAATCGTTTCACTGTTAAAAGCGATGAAACCTAATAATATCAGAAAAATATCGCTATATGGAAGTTGGTACGAATATGTGACGCAACCGTCGTAACTCACACGGACTGATACCGTTAGAAAGTCAATTAAATGTAGTTTTTGAAGCTGTCTCTATTTCTTGAGCGCGTGCTAACGGCTGGGATTGGTCCCACAGTAAAAAATGAAATTTTTATCTACATTTTTAATTAAAGCGCTACCACAACTCCCAGTGTAATCGATGAGTTCCAGCAATCATGTCAAACTAAGAAAAATGTTATTTCTTGGAATCCAATTGTCTCTTTTATCACATTTATAAGGTCAAAGTCTAAAATCAGTTCAATAAAGTCCCACAGTCAATCGTTTCACTGTTAAAAGCGATGAAACCTAATAATATCAGAAAAATATCGCTATATGCATGTTGGTACGAATATGTGACGCAACCGTCGTAACCCACACGGACTGATACCGTTAGAAAGTCAATTAAATGTAGTTTTTGAAGCTGTCTCTATTTTTTGAGCGCGTGCTGACGGCTAGGAATGGTCCCACAGTAAAAAATGAAATTTTTATCTACATTTTTAAATAAAGCGCTACCAAAGCTCCCAGTGTAATTGCTGAGTTCCAGTAATCATGTCAAACTAAGGAAAATGTTATTTCTTGGAGTCCAATTTTCTCTTTTATCACATTTATAAGGTCAAAGGCTAAAATCAGTTTAATTAAGTCCCACAGACAGTTGTTTCACATTTTAAAGCGACGCAACCTAGTAATATCAGAAACATATCGCTAAATGCATGTTGGTACGAATATGTGACGCTACCGTTGTAACTCAAACGAGCTGATACCGATAGAAAGTCATTGAAATGTAGTTTTTGAAACTGTCTCTATTACTTCAGCGCGCGCTAGCGGTTAGTATTGGTCCCACAGTCAAAAATGACTTATTTATCTAATTTTTTGAATAAAGCAATAACACAGCGTCCAGTATAATTGCTGAGTTACAGCAATCATTTCATATTAAGAAGAACGTTAGTTCTTGGAGTCCAACTGTCTCATTTATCACATTTATAAGGTCAAAATCCGAAATCTGTTCAATTAAGTCCCACAGTCAATTGTTTCACAGTTAAAAGCGACGCAACCTAGTAATATCAGAAACATATCGCTAAACAGATGTTCGTACGAATATGTGACGCAATGGTTGTAATTCATACGGAATGATACCGTTAGAAAGTCAATGAAATATAATTTTTGAAACTGTCTCTATTTCTTGAGCGCGAGCTAACGGCTAGGATTGGTCCCACAGTACAAAATGAATTTTTTAACTACATTTTTAAATAAAACGCTACCACAGCTCCCACTGTAATCGCTGAGTTCCAGCAATCATGTCAAACTAAGGAAAATGTTATTTCTTGGAGTCCAATTGTCTCTTTTATCACATTTATAAGGTCAAAGTCCAAAATCAGTTCAATAAAGTCCCATAGTCAATCGTTTCACTCTTAAAAGCGATGAAACCTAATAGTATCAGAAAGATATCGCTAAATGCATGTTGGTACAAATATGTGACGCAACCCTCGCAACTCACACGGACTGATACCGTTAGAAAGTCAATTAAATGTAGTTTTTGAAACTGCCTCTATTACTTGAGCGCGAGCTAACGGCTAGGATTGGTCCCACAGTACACAATGAATTTTTTATCTACATTTTTAAATAAAGCGTTACCACAGCTCCCAGTGTAATCGCTGAGTTCCAGCAATCATGTCAAACTAAGGAAAATGTTATTTCTTGGAGTCCAATTGTCTCTTTTATCACACTTATAAGTTCAAAGTCCAAAATCTGTTCAATAAAGTCCCATAGTCAATCGTTTCACTGTTAAAAGCGATGAAACCTAATAGTATCAGAAAGATATCGCTAAATGCATGTTGGTACAAATATGTGACGCAACCCTCGCAACTCACACGGACTGATACCGTTACAAAGTCAATAAAATGTAGTTTTTGAAGCTGCCTCTATTTCTTGAGCGCGAGTTAACGGCTAGGATTGGTCCCACAGTACAAAATGAATTTTTTATCTACATTTTTAAATAAAGCGCTACCACAGCTCCCAGTGTAATCGATGAGTTCCAGCAATCAAGTCAAACTAAGAAAAATGTTAATTCTTGGAATCCAATTGTCTCTTTTATCACATTTATAAGGTCAAAGTCTAAAATCAGTTCAATAAAGTCCCACAGTCAATCGTTTCACTGTTAAAAGCGATGAAACCTAATAATATCAGAAAAATATCGCTAAATGCATGTCAGTGCGAATATGTGACGCAACCGTTGTATCTCAAACGGACTGATACCGTTAGAAAGTCAATGTAATATAGTCTTTGAAATTGTCTCAATTTCTTTAGCGCCTGCTAACGGCTAGGATTGGTCCCACAGAAAAAAATGACTTATTTATCTAAATATTTAAATGAAGCGCTACCACAGCGCCCAGTGTAATCGCTGAGTTACAGCAATCATTTCATATTTAGAAGAACGTTACTTCTTGGAGTCCAGTTGTCTCATTATCACATTTATAAGGTGAAATTGGTCGCACAGTAAAAAATGAATTTTTTATATACATTTTTAAATAAAGCACTACCACAGCTCCCAGTTTAATCGCTGAGTTCCAGCAATCATGTCAAATAAAGAAAAATGTTATTTCTTGGAGTCCAGTTGTCTCATTTATCACATTTATAAGGTCAAAGTCTAAAATCAGTTCATTTAAGTCCCACAGTCAATTGTTTCACAGTTAAAAGCGACACAACCTAGTAATATCAGAAAAATATCGCTAAATGCATGTTGGTACGAATATGTGACGCAATCGTTGTAATTCATCCGGACTGATACCGTTAAAAAATCAATGAAATATAGTTTTTGAAACTGTTTCTATTTCTTTGGCGGGTGCTAACGGCTAGGATTGGTGCCACAGTAAAAAATGACTTATTTATCTACATTTTTAAATAAAGCGCTACCACAGCGCACAGGTTAATCGCTAAATTCCAGCAATCTTGTCAAATTAAGAAGAATGTTATTTCTTGGAGTCCAACTGTCCCATTTATCACATTTATAAGGTCAAAGTCTAAAATCAGTTCAATAAAGTCCCACAGCCAATTGTTTCACTGTTAAAAGCGATGAAACTTAATAGTATCAGAAAGATATCGCTAAATGCATGTTGGCACGAATATGTGACGCAACCGTCGTAACTCACGCGGACTAATACCGTTAGAAAGTCAATTAAATGTAGTTTTTGAAGCTGTCTCTATTTCTTAAGCGCGTGCTAACGGCTAGGATTGGACCCACAGTAAAAAATGAAATTTTTATCTACATTTTTAAATAAAGCGCTACCAAAGCTCCTAGTGTAATCGCTGAGTTCCAGGAATCATGTCAAACTAAGAAAAATGTTATTTCTTGGAGTCCAATTGTCTCTTTTATCACATTTATAAGGTCAAAGTCCAAAATCAGTTCAATAAAGTCCCACAGTCAATCGTTTCACTGGTAAAAGCGATGAAACCTAATAATATCAGAAAAATATCGCTAAATGCATGTTGGTACGAATATGTGACGCAACCGTCGTAACTCACACGGACTGATACCGTTAGAAAGTCAATTAAATGTAGTTTTTGAAACCGTCTGTATTTTTGGAGCGCGTGCTAACGGCTAGGATTGGTCCCACAGTAAAGAATGAATTTTTTATCTACATTTTCAAATAAAGCGCTACCAGAGCGTTCAGTGTAATCGCTTAGTTCCAGCAATCATGTCAAATTAAGAAAAATGATATTTTTTGGAGTCCAATTGTCTCATTTATCACATTTATAAGGTCAAAGTCTAAAATCAGTTTAATTAAGTCCCACAGACAGTTGTTTCACATTTTAAAGCGACGCAACCTAGTAATATCAGAAACATATCGCTATATACATGTTGGTACGAATATGTGACGCAACCGTTGTATCTCAAACGGACTGGTACCGTTAGGAAGTCAATGAAATATAGTTTTTGAAACTGTCTCTATTTTTGGAGCGCGTGCTAACGACTAGGAATGGTCCCACAGTAACAAATGACTTATTTATCTACATTTTTAAATAAAGCGCTACCACAGCGCACAGTGTAATCGCTAAATTCCAGCAATCTTCTCAAATTAAGAAGAATGTTATTTCTTGGAGTCCAACTGTCCCATTTATCACATTTATAAGGTCAAAATCCAAAATCAGTTCAATAAAGTCCCATAGTCAATCGTTTCACTCTTAAAAGCGATGAAACCTAATAGTATCAGAAAGATATCGCTAAATGCATGTTGGTACAAATATGTGACGCAACCCTCGCAACTCACACGGACTGATACCGTTAGAAAGTCAATTAAATGTAGTTTTTGAAGCTGCCTCTATTACTTGAGCGCGAGCTAACGGCTAGGATTGGTCCCACAGTACACAATGAATTTTTTATCTACATTTTTAAATAAAGCGTTACCACAGCTCCCAGTGTAATCGCTGAGTTCCAGCAATCATGTCAAACTAAGGAAAATGTTATTTCTTGGAGTCCAATTGTCTCTTTTATCACACTTATAAGTTCAAAGTCCAAAATCAGTTCAATAAAGTCCCATAGTCAATCGTTTCACTGTTAAAAGCGATGAAACCTAATAGTATCAGAAAGATATCGCTAAATGCATGTTGGTACAAATATGTGACGCAACCCTCGCAACTCACACGGACTGATACCGTTACAAAGTCAATAAAATGTAGTTTTTGAAGCTGCCTCTATTTCTTGAGCGCGAGTTAACGGCTAGGATTGGTCCCACAGTACAAAATGAATTTTTTATCTACATTTTTAAATAAAGCGCTACCACAGCTCCCAGTGTAATCGATGAGTTCCAGCAATCAAGTCAAACTAAGAAAAATGTTAATTCTTGGAATCCAATTGTCTCTTTTATCACATTTATAAGGTCAAAGTCTAAAATCAGTTCAATAAAGTCCCACAGTCAATCGTTTCACTGTTAAAAGCGATGAAACCTAATAATATCAGAAAAATATCGCTAAATGCATGTCAGTGCGAATATGTGACGCAACCGTTGTATCTCAAACGGACTGATACCGTTAGAGAGTCAATGTAATATAGTCTTTGAAATTGTCTCAATTTCTTTAGCGCCTGCTAACGGCTAGGATTGGTCCCACAGAAAAAAATGACTTATTTATCTAAATATTTAAATGAAGCGCTACCACAGCGCCCAGTGTAATCGCTGAGTTACAGCAATCATTTCATATTTAGAAGAACGTTACTACTTGGAGTCCAGTTGTCTCATTATCACATTTATAAGGTGAAATTGGTCGCACAGTAAAAAATGAATTTTTTATATACATTTTTAAATAAAGCACTACCACAGCTCCCAGTTTAATCGCTGAGTTCCAGCAATCATGTCAAATAAAGAAAAATGTTATTTCTTGGAGTCCAGTTGTCTCATTTATCACATTTATAAGGTCAAAGTCTAAAATCAGTTCATTTAAGTCCCACAGTCAATTGTTTCACAGTTAAAAGCGACACAACCTAGTAATATCAGAAAAATATCGCTAAATGCATGTTGGTACGAATATGTGACGCAATCGTTGTAATTCATCCGGACTGATACCGTTAAAAAATCAATGAAATATAGTTTTTGAAACTGTTTCTATTTCTTTGGCGGGTGCTAACGGCTAGGATTGGTCCCACAGTAAAAAATGACTTATTTATCTACATTTTTAAATAAAGCGCTACCACAGCGCACAGTGTAATCGCTAAATTCCAGCAATCTTGTCAAATTAAGAAGAATGTTATTTCTTGGAGTCCAACTGTCCCATTTATCACATTTATAAGGTCAAAGTCTAAAATCAGTTCAATGAAGTCCCACAGCTAATTGTTTCACTGTTAAAAGCGATGAAACTTAATAGTATCACAAAGATATCGCTAAATGCATGTTGGCACGAATATGTGACGCAACCGTCGTAACTCACGCGGACAAATACCGTTAGAAAGTCAATTAAATGTAGTTTTTGAAGCTGTCTCTATTTCTTAAGCGCGTGCTAACGGCTAGGATTGGTCCCACAGTAAAAAATGAAATTTTTATCTACATTTTTAAATAAAGCGCTACCAAAGCTCCTAGTGTAATCGCTGAGTTCCAGGAATCATGTCAAACTAAGAAAAATGTTATTTCTTGGAGTCCAATTGTCTCTTTTATCACATTTATAAGGTCAAAGTCCAAAATCAGTTCAATAAAGTCCCACAGTCAATCGTTTCACTGGTAAAAGCGATGAAACCTAATAATATCAGAAAAATATCGCTAAATGCATGTTGGTACGAATATGTGACGCAACCGTCGTAACTCACACGGACTGATACCGTTAGAAAGTCAATAAATGTAGTTTTTGAAACCGTCTGTATTTTTGGAGCGCGTGCTAACGGCTAGGATTGGTCCCACAGTAAAGAATGAATTTTTTATCTACATTTTCAAATAAAGCGCTACCAGAGCGTTCAGTGTAATCGCTTAGTTCCAGCAATCATGTCAAATTAAGAAGAATGATATTTTTTGGAGTACAATTGTCTCATTTATCACATTTATAAGGTCAAAGTCTAAAATCAGTTTAATTAAGTCCCACAGACAGTTGTTTCACATTTTAAAGCGACGCAACCTAGTAATATCAGAAACATATCGCTATATACATGTTGGTACGAATATGTGACGCAACCGTTGTATCTCAAACGGACTGGTACCGTTAGAAAGTCAATGAAATATATTTTTTGAAACTGTCTCTATTTTTGGAGCGCGTGCTAACGACTAGGAATGGTCCCACAGTAAAAAATGACTTATTTATCTACATTTTTAAATAAAGCGCTACCACAGCGCACAGTGTAATCGCTAAATTCCAGCAATCTTCTCAAATTAAGAAGAATGTTATTTCTTGGAGTCCAACTGTCCCATTTATCACATTTATAAGGTCAAAATCCAAAATCTGTTCAATTAAGTCCCACAGTCAATTGTTTCACAGTTAAAAGCGACGGAACCTAGTAATATCAGAAACATATCGCTAAACAGATGTTCGTACGAATATGTGACGCAATCGTTTTAGTTCATACGGACTGATACCGTTAGAAAGTCAATGAAATATAGTTTTTGAAACTGTCTCTACTTCTTGAGCGCGAGCTAACAGCAAGGATTGGTCCAACAGTACAAAATGAATTTTTTATCTACATCTTTAAATAAAGCGCTACCACAGCTCCCAGTGTAATCGATGAGTTCCAGCAATCATGTCAAACTAAGAAAAATGTTATTTCTTGGAGTCCAATTGTCTCTTTTATCACTATTATAAGGTCAAAGTCTAAAATCAGTTCAATAAAGTCCCACAGCCAATCGTTTCACTGTTAAAAGCGACAAAACTTAATAGTATCAGAAAGATATCGCTAAATGCATGTTGGTACGAATATGTGACGCAACCCTCGCAACTCACACGGACTGATACCGTTAGAAAGTCAATTAAATGTAGTTTTTGAAGCTGCCTCTATTACTTGAGCGCGAGCTAACGGCTAGGATTGGTCCCACAGTACACAATGAATTTTTTATCTACATTTTTAAATAAAGCGTTACCACAGCTCCCAGTGTAATCGCTGAGTTCCAGCAATCATGTCAAACTAAGGAAAATGTTATTTCTTGGAGTCCAATTGTCTCTTTTATCACACTTATAAGTTCAAAGTACAAAATCAGTTCAATAAAGTCCCATAGTCAATCGTTTCACTGTTAAAAGCGATGAAACCTAATAGTATCAGAAAGATATCGCTAAATGCATGTTGGTACAAATATGTGACGCAACCCTCGCAACTCACACGGACTGATACCGTTACAAAGTCAATAAAATGTAGTTTTTGAAGCTGCCTCTATTTCTTGAGCGCGAGTTAACGGCTAGGATTGGTCCCACAGTACAAAATGAATTTTTTATCTACATTTTTAAATAAAGCGCTACCACAGCTCCCAGTGTAATCGATGAGTTCCAGCAATCAAGTCAAACTAAGAAAAATGTTAATTCTTGGAATCCAATTGTCTCTTTTATCACATTTATAAGGTCAAAGTCTAAAATCAGTTCAATAAAGTCCCACAGTCAATCGTTTCACTGTTAAAAGCGATGAAACCTAATAATATCAGAAAAATATCGCTATATGCAAGTTGGTACGAATATGTGACGCAACCGTCGTAACTCACACGGACTGATACCGTTAGAAAGTCAATTAAATGTAGTTTTTGAAACAGTCTGTATTTTTGGAGCGCGTGCTAACGGCTAGGTTTGGTCCCACAGTAAAGAATGAATTTTTTATTTACATTTTCAAATAAAGCGCTACCAGAGCGCCCAGTGTAATCGCTTAGTTCCAGCAATCATGTCAAATTAAGAAGAATGTTATTTTTTGGAGTCCAATTGTCTCATTTATCACATTTATAAGGTCAAAGTCTAAAATCAGTTCAATTGAGCCCCACAGTCAATTGTTTCACTGTTAAAAGCGATGAAACCTAGTAATATCAGAAAAATATCGCTAAATGCATGTCAGTGCGAATATGTGACGCAACCGTTGTATCTCAAACGGACTGATACCGTTAGAAAGTCAATGTAATATAGTCTTTGAAATTGTCTCAATTTCTTTAGCGCCTGCTAACGGCTAGGATTGGTCCCACAGAAAAAAATGACTTAATTATTTAAATATTTAAATGAAGCGCTACCACAGCGCCCAGTGTAATCGCTGAGTTACAGCAATCATTTCATATTTAGAAGAACGTTACTTCTTGGAGTCCAGTTGTCTCATTATCACATTTATAAGGTGAAATTGGTCGCACAGTAAAAAAAGAATTTTTTATATACATTTTTAAATAAAGCACTACCACAGCTCCCAGTTTAATCGCTAAGTTCCAGCAATCATGTCAAATAAAGAAAAAATGTTATTTCTTGGAGTCCAGTTGTCTCATTTATCACATTTATAAGGTCAAAGTCTAAAATCAGTTCATTTAAGTCCCACAGTCAATTGTTTCACAGTTAAAAGCGACACAACCTAGTAATATCAGAAAAATATCGCTAAATGCATGTTGGTACGAATATGTGACGCAATCGTTGTAATTCATCCGGACTGATACCGTTAAAAAATCAATGAAATATAGTTTTTGAAACTGTTTCTATTTCTTTGGCGGGTGCTAACGGCTAGGATTGGTCCCACAGTAAAAAATGACTTATTTATCTACATTTTTAAATAAAGCGCTACCACAGCGCACAGTGTAATCGCTAAATTCCAGCAATCTTGTCAAATTAAGAAGATTGTTATTTCTTGGAGTCCAACTGTCCCATTTATCACATTTATAAGGTCAAAGTCTAAAATCAGTTCAATAAAGTCCCACAGCCAATTGTTTCACTGTTAAAAGCGATGAAACTTAATAGTATCAGAAAGATATCGCTAAATGCATGTTGGCACGAATATGTGACGCAACCGTCGTAACTCACGCGGACTAATACCGTTAGAAAGTCAATTAAATGTAGTTTTTGAAGCTGTCTCTATTTCTTAAGCGCGTGCTAACGGCTAGGATTGGTCCCACAGTAAAAAATGAAATTTTTATCTACATTTTTAAATAAAGCGCTACCAAAGCTCCTAGTGTAATCGCTGAGTTCCAGAAATCATGTCAAACTAAGAAAAATGTTATTTCTTGGAGTCCAATTGTCTCTTTTATCACATTTATAAGGTCAAAGTCCAAAATCAGTTCAATAAAGTCCCACAGTCAATCGTTTCACTGGTAAAAGCGATGAAACCTAATAATATCAGAAAAATATCGCTAAATGCATGTTGGTACGAATATGTGACGCAACCGTCGTAACTCACACGGACTGATACCGTTAGAAAGTCAATTAAATGTAGTTTTTGAAACCGTCTGTATTTTTGGAGCGCGTGCTAACGGCTAGGATTGGTCCCACAGTAAAGAATGAATTTTTTATCTACATTTTCAAATAAAGCGCTACCAGAGCGTTCAGTGTAATCGCTTAGTTCCAGCAATCATGTCAAATTAAGAAGAATGATAATTTTTGGAGTCCAATTGTCTCATTTATCACATTTATAAGGTCAAAGTCTAAAATCAGTTTAATTAAGTCCCACAGACAGTTGTTTCACATTTTAAAGCGACGCAACCTAGTAATATCAGAAACATATCGCTATATACATGTTGGTACGAATATGTGACGCAACCGTTGTATCTCAAACGGACTGGTACCGTTAGAAAGTCAATGAAATATAGTTTTTGAAACTGTCTCTATTTTTGGAGCGCGTGCTAACGACTAGGAATGGTCCCACAGTAAAAAATGACTTATTTATCTACATTTTTAAATAAAGCGCTACCACAGCGCACAGTGTAATCGCTAAATTCCAGCAATCTTCTCAAATTAAGAAGAATGTTATTTCTTGGAGTCCAACTGTCCCATTTATCACATTTATAAGGTCAAAATCCAAAATCTGTTCAATTAAGTCCCACAGTCAATTGTTTCACAGTTAAAAGCGACGGAACCTAGTAATATCAGAAACATATCGCTAAACAGATGTTCGTACGAATATGTGACGCAATCGTTTTAATTCATACGGACTGATACCGTTAGAAAGTCAATTAAATGTAGTTTTTGAAACCGTCTGTATTTTTGGAGCGCGTGCTAACGGCTAGGATTGGTCCCACAGTAAAGAATGGATTTTTTATCTACATTTTCAAATAAAGCGCTACCAGAGCGTTCAGTTTAATCGCTTAGTTCCAGCAATCATGTCAAACTAAGAAAAATGTTATTTCTTGGAGTCCAATTGTCTCATTTATCACTATTATAAGGTCAAAGTCTAAAATCAGTTCAATAAAGTCCCACAGCCAATTGTTTCACTGTTAAAAGCGATGAAACTTAATAGTATCAGAAAGATATCGCTAAATGCATGTTGGCACGAATATGTGACGCAACCGTCGTAACTCACGAGGACTGATACCGTTAGAAAGTCAATTAAATGTAGTTTTTGAAGCTGTCTCTATTTCTTAAGCGCGTGCTAACGGCTAAGATTGGTCCCACAGTAAAAAATGAAATTTTTATCTACATTTTTAAATAAAGCGCTACCAAAGCTCCTAGTGTAATCGCTGAGTACCAGGAATCATGTCAAACTAAGAAAAATGTTATTTCTTGGAGTCCAATTGTCTCTTTTATCACATTTATAAGGTCAAAGTCCAAAATCAGTTCAATAAAGTCCCACAGTCAATCGTTTCACTGGTAAAAGCGATGAAACCTAATAATATCAGAAAAATATCGCTAAATGCATGTTGGTACGAATATGTGACGCAACCGTCGTAACTCACACGGACTGATACCGTTAGAAAGTCAATTAAATGTAGTTTTTGAAGCTGTCTCTATTTCTTAAGCGCGTGCTAACGGCTAGGATTGGTCCCACAGTAAAAAATGAAATTTTTATCTACATTTTTAAATCAAGCGCTACCAAAGCTCCTAGTGTAATCGCTGAGTTCCAGGAATCATGTCAAACTAAGGAAAATGTTTTTTCTTGGAGTCCAATTTTCTCTTTTATCACATTTATAAGGTCAAAGGCTAAAATCAGTTTAATTAAGTCCCACAGACAGTTGTTTCACATTTTAAAGCGACGCAACCTAGTAATATCAGAAACATATCGCTAAATGCATGTTGGTACGAATATGTGACGCTACCGTTGTAACTCAAACGAGCTGATACCGATAGAAAGTCATTGAAATGTAGTTTTTGAAACTGTCTCTATTACTTCAGCGCGCGCTAGCGGTTAGTATTGGTCCCACAGTCAAAAATGACTTATTTATCTAATTTTTTGAATAAAGCAATAACACAGCGTCCAGTATAATTGCTGAGTTACAGCAATCATTTCATATTAAGAAGAACGTTAGTTCTTGGAGTCCAACTGTCTCATTTATCACATTTATAAGGTCAAAATCCAAAATCTGTTCAATTAAGTCCCACAGTCAATTGTTTCACAGTTAAAAGCGACGCAACCTAGTAATATCAGAAACATATCGCTAAACAGATGTTCGTACGAATATGTGACGCAATGGTTGTAATTCATACGGAATGATACCGTTAGAAAGTCAATGAAATATAATTTTTGAAACTGACTCTATTTCTTGAGCGCGAGCTAACGGCTAGGATTGGTCCCACAGTACAAAATGAATTTTTTAACTACATTTTTAAATAAAACGCTACCACAGCTCCCACTGTAATCGCTGAGTTCCAGCAATCATGTCAAACTAAGGAAAATGTTATTTCTTGAAGTCCAATTGTCTCTTTTATCACATTTATAAGGTCAAAGTCCAAAATCAGTTCAATAAAGTCCCATAGTCAATCGTTTCACTCTTAAAAGCGATGAAACCTAATAGTATCAGAAAGATATCGCTAAATGCATGTTGGTACAAATATGTGACGCAACCCTCGCAACTCACACGGACTGATACCGTTAGAAAGTCAATTAAATGTAGTTTTTGAAGCTGCCTCTATTACTTGAGCGCGAGCTAACGGCTAGGATTGGTCCCACAGTACACAATGAATTTTTTATCTACATTTTTAAATAAAGCGTTACCACAGCTCCCAGTGTAATCGCTGAGTTCCAGCAATCATGTCAAACTAAGGAAAATGTTATTTCTTGGAGTCCAATTGTCTCTTTTATCACACTTATAAGTTCAAAGTCCAAAATCAGTTCAATAAAGTCCCATAGTCAATCGTTTCACTGTTAAAAGCGATGAAACCTAATAGTATCAGAAAGATATCGCTAAATGCATGTTGGTACAAATATGTGACGCAACCCTCGCAACTCACACGGACTGATACCGTTAGAAAGTCAATTAAATGTAGTTTTTGAAGCTGCCTCTATTACTTGAGCGCGAGCTAACGGCTAGGATTGGTCCCACAGTACAAAATGAATTTTTTATCTACATTTTTAAATAAAGCGCTACCACAGCTCCCAGTGTAATCGATGAGTTGCAGCAATCAAGTCAAACTAAGAAAAATGTTAATTCTTGGAATCCAATTGTCTCTTTTATCACATTTATAAGGTCAAAGTCTAAAATCAGTTCAATAAAGTCCCACAGTCAATCGTTTCACTGTTAAAAGCGATGAAACCTAATAATATCAGAAAAATATCGCTATATGCAAGTTGGTACGAATATGTGACGCAACCGTCGTAACTCACACGGACTGATACCGTTAGAAAGTCAATTAAATGTAGTTTTTGAAACAGTCTGTATTTTTGGAGCGCGTGCTAACGGCTAGGTTTGGTCCCACAGTTAAGAATGAATTTTTTATTTACATTTTCAAATAAAGCGCTACCAGAGCGCCCAGTGTAATCGCTTAGTTCCAGCAATCATGTCAAATTAAGAAGAATGTTATTTTTTGGAGTCCAATTGTCTCATTTATCACATTTATAAGGTCAAAGTCTAAAATCAGTTCAATTGAGCCCCACAGTCAATTGTTTCACTGTTAAAAGCGATGAAACCTAGTAATATCAGAAAAATATCGCTAAATGCATGTCAGTGCGAATATGTGACGCAACCGTTGTATCTCAAACGGACTGATACCGTTAGAAAGTCAATGTAATATAGTCTTTGAAATTGTCTCAATTTCTTTAGCGCCTGCTAACGGCTAGGATTGGTCCCACAGTAAAAAATGACTTATTTATCTAAATATTTAAATGAAGCGCTACCACAGCGCCCAGTGTAATCGCTGAGTTACAGCAATCATTTCATATTTAGAAGAACGTTACTTCTTGGAGTCCAGTTGTCTCATTATCACATTTATAAGGTGAAATTGGTCGCACAGTAAAAAATGAATTTTTTATATACATTTTTAAATAAAGCACTACCACAGCTCCCAGTTTAATCGCTGAGTTCCAGCAATCATGTCAAATAAAGAAAAATGTTATTTCTTGGAGTCCAGTTGTCTCATTTATCACATTTATAAGGTCAAAGTCTAAAATCAGTTCATTTAAGTCCCACAGTCAATTGTTTCACAGTTAAAAGCGACACAACCTAGTAATATCAGAAAAATATCGCTAAATGCATGTTGGTACGAATATGAGACGCAATCGTTGTAATTCATCCGGACTGATACCGTTAAAAAATCAATGAAATATCGTTTTTGAAACTGTTTCTATTTCTTTGGCGGGTGCTAACGGCTAGGATTGGTCCCACAGTAAAAAATGACTTATTTATCTACATTTTTAAATAAAGCGCTACCACAGCGCACAGTGTAATCGCTAAATTCCAGCAATCTTGTCAAATTAAGAAGAATGTTATTTCTTGGAGTCCAACTGTCCCATTTATCACATTTATAAGGTCAAAGTCTAAAATCAGTTCAATAAAGTCCCACAGCCAATTGTTTCACTGTTAAAAGCGATGAAACTTAATAGTATCAGAAAGATATCGCTAAATGCATGTTGACACGAATATGTGACGCAACCGTCGTAACTCACGCGGACTGATACCGTTAGAAAGTCAATTAAATGTAGTTTTTGAAGCTGTCTCTATTTCTTAAGCGCGTGCTAACGGCTAGGATTGGTCCCACAGTACAAAATAAATTTTTTATCTACATTTTTAAATAAAGCGCTACCACAGCTCCCAGTTGAATCTATGAGTTTCAGCAATCATGTCAAACTAAGAAAAATGTTATTTCTTGGAGTCCAATTGTCTCTTTTATCACAATTATAAGGTCAAAGTCCAAAATCAGTTCAATAAAGTCCCACAGTCAATCGTTTCACCGTTAAAAGCGATGAAACATAATAATATCAGAAAAATATCGCTAAATGCATGTTGGTACGAATATGTGACGCAATAGATGTAATTTATCCGGACTGATACCGTTAGAAAGTCAATGAAATATAGTTTTTGAAACTGTCTGTATTTTTGGAGCAGGTGCTAACGGCTAGGATTGGTCCCACAGTAAAAAATGAAATTTTTATCTACATTTTTAAATAAAGCGCTACCAAAGCTCCCAGTGTAATCGATTAGTTCCAGCAATCATGTCAAACTAAGAAAAATATTTTTTTTTTGGATTCCAATTGTCTCATTTATCACATTTATAAGGTCAAAGTCTAAAATCAGTTCAATAAAGTCCCACAGTCAATCGTTTCACTGTTAAAAGCGATGAAACATAATAATATCAGAAAAATATCGCTAAATGCATGTTGGTACGAATATGTGACGCAACCATCGTAACTCACACGGACTGAAACCGCTAGAAAGTCAATTAAATGTAGTTTTTGAAACTATATGTATTTTTGGAGCGCGTGCTAACGGGTAGGATTGGTCCCACAGTAAAGAGTGAATTTTTTATCTACCTTTTTAAATAAAGCGCTGCCAGAGCGCCCAGTGTAATCGCTTAGTTCCAGCAACCATGTCAAACTAAGAAAAATGTTATTTCTTGGAGTCCAGTTGTCTCATTTATCACATTTATAAGGTCAAAATCCAAAATCTGTTCAATTAAGTCCCACAGTCAATTGTTTCACAGTTAAAAGCGACGCAACCTAGTAATATCAGAAGCATATCGCTAAATGCATGTTGGTACGAATATGTGACGCAATCGTTGTAATTCATCCGGACTGATACCGTTAGAAAGTCAATGAAATATAGTTTTTGAAACTGTCTCTATTTCTTTGACGGGTGCTAACGGCTAGGATTAGTCCCACAGTAAAAAATGAATTATTTATCTACATTTTTAAATAAAGGGCTACCACAGCGCCCAGTGTAATCGCTGAATTCCAGCAATCTTGTCAAATTAAGAAGAATGTTATTTCTTGGAGTCCAACTGTCCCATTTATCACATTTTTAATGTCAAAATCCAAAATCTGTTCAATTAAGTCCCACAGTCAATTGTTTCACAGTTAAAAGCGACGCAACCTAGTAATATCAGAAGCATATCGCTAAACAGATGTTCGTACGAATATGTGACGCAATGGTTGTAATTCATACGGACTGATACCGTTAGAAAGTCAATGAAATATAGTTTTTGAAAATGTCTCTACTTCTTGAGTGCGAGCTAACGGCTAGGATTGGTCGCACAGTACAAAATGAATATTTTATCTACATTTTTAAATAAAACGCTACCACAGCCCCCAGTGTAATCGCTGAGTTCCAGCAATCATGTCAAACTAAGAAAAATGTTATTTCTTGGAGTCCAATTGTCTCTTTTATCACATTTATAAGGTCAAAGTCCAAAATCTGTTCAATAAAGTCCCACAGTCAATCGTTTTACTGTTAAAAGCGATTAAACCTAATAGTATCAGAAAGATATCGCTAAATGCATGTTGGTACAAATATGTGACGCAACCGTCGTAACTCACACGGACTGATACCGTAAGAAAGTCAATTAAATGTAGTTTTTGAAGCTGTCTCTATTTTTGGAGCGCGTGCTAACGGCTAGGAATGGTCCCACAGTAAAAAATGATTTTTTTATCTACATTTTTAAATAAAGCGTTACCAGAGCGCCCAGTGTAATCGCTTAGTTCCAGCAATCATGTCAAACTAAGGAAAATGTTATTTCTTGGAGTCCAATTGTCTCATTTATCACATTTATAAGGTCAATGTTTAAAATCAGTTCAATTAAGTCCCACAGTCAATTGTTTCACAGTTTAAAGCGACGCAACCTAGTGATATCAGAAACATCTCGTAAACAGATGTTGGTACGAATATGTGACGCAATCGTTGTAATTCATACGGAATAATACCGATAGAAAGTCAATGAAATATAGTTTTTGAAAATGTCTCTATTTCTTGAGCGCGAGCTAACGGCTAGGATTGGTCCCACAGTACAAAATAAATTTTTTATCTACATTTTTAAATAAAGCGCTACCACAGCTCCCAGTTGAATCTATGAGTTTCAGCAATCATGTCAAACTAAGAAAAATGTTATTTCTTGGAGTCCAATTGTCTCTTTTATCACAATTATAAGGTCAAAGTCCAAAATCAGTTCAATAAAGTCCCACAGTCAATCGTTTCACCGTTAAAAGCGATGAAACATAATAATATCAGAAAAATATCGCTAAATGCATGTTGGTACGAATACGTGACGCAATAGATGTAATTCATCCGGACTGATACCGTTAGAAAGTCAATGAAATATAGTTTTTGAAACTGTCTGTATTTTTGGAGCAGGTGCTAACGGCTAGGATTGGTCCCACAGTAAAAAATGAAATTTTTATCTACATTTTTAAATAAAGCGCTACCAAAGCTACCAGTGTAATCGCTTAGTTCCAGCAATCATGTCAAACTAAGAAAAATATTATTTTTTTTGGATTCCAATTGTCTCATTTATCACATTTATAAGGTCAAAGTCTAAAATCAGTTCAATAAAGTCCCACAGTCAATCGTTTCACTGTTAAAAGCGATGAAACCTAATAATTTCAGAAAAATATCGCTAAATGCATGTTGGTACGAATATGTGACGCAACCATCGTAACTCACACGGACTAAAACCGCTAGAAAGTCAATTAAATGTAGTTTTTGAAACTATATGTATTTTTGGAGCGCGTGCTAACGGGTAGGATTGGTCCCACAGTAAAGAATGAATTTTTTATCTACCTTTTTAAATAAAGCGCTGCCAGAGCGCCCAGTGTAATCGCTTAGTTCCAGCAATCATGTCAAAATAAGAAGAATGTTTTTTCTTTAGAGTCCAATTGTCTCATTTATCACACTTATAAGATCAAAGTCTAAAATCAGTTTAATTAAGTCCCACAGACAGTTGTTTCACATTTTAAAGCGACGCAACCTAGTAGTATCAGAAACATATCGCTAAATACATGTTGGTACGAATATGTGACGCAACTGTTGTATCTCAAACGGACTGATACCGTTAGAAAGTCAATGTAATATAATCTTTGAAATTGTCTCAATTTCTTTAGCGCCTGCTAACGGCTAGGATTGGTCCCACAGTAAAAAATGACTTTTTTATCTAAATATTTAAATGAAGCGCTACCACAGCTCCCAGTGTAATCGATGAGTTCCAGCAATCATGTCAAACTAAGAAAAATGTTATTTCTTGGAGTCCAATTGTCTCATTTATCACATTTATAAGGTCAAAGTCCAAGATCAGTTCAATAAAGTCCCACAGTCAATCGTTTCACTGTTAAAAGCGATGAAACCTAATAGTATCAGAAAGATATCACTAAATGCATGTTGGTACGAATCTGTGACGCAACCGTCGTAACTCACACGGACTGATACCGTTAGAAAGTCAATGAAATATAGTTTTTGAAACTGTCTCTATTTCTTGAGCGCGAGCTAACGGCTAGGATTGGTCCCACAGTACAAAATGAATTTTTTATCTACATTTTTAAATAAAGCGCTACCACATCTCCCAGTGTAATCGATGAGTTTCAGCAATCATGTCAAACTAAGAAAAATGTTATTTCTTGGAGTCCAATTGTCTCTTTTATCACATTTATAAGGTCAAAGTCCAAAATCAGTTCAATAAAGTCCCACAGTCAATCGTTTCACTGTTAAAAGCGATGAAACCTAATAATATCAGAAAAATATCGCTAAATGCATGTTGGTACGAATATATGACGCAACCGTCGTAACTCACACGGACTGATACAGTTAGAAAGTCAATTAAATGTAGTTTTTGAAACAGTCTGTATTTTTGGAGCGCGTGCTAACGCCTAGGATTGGTCCCACAGTAAAGAATGAATTTTTTATCTACCTTTTTAAATAAAGCGCTGCCAGAGCGCCCAGTGTAATCGCTTAGTTCCAGCAATCATGTCAAACTAAGGAAATTGTTATTTCTTGGAGTCCAACTGTCTCATTTAGCACATTTATAAGGTCAAAGTCTAAAATCAGTTCATTTAAGTCCCACAGTCAATTGTTTCACAGTTTAAAGCGATGAAACCTAATAATATCAGAAAAATATCGCTAAATGCATGTTGGTACGAATATGTGACGCAATCTTTGTAATTCATCCGGACTGATACCGTTAGAAAGTCAATGAAATATAGTTTTTGAAACTGTCTCTATTTTTTTGGCGGATGCTAACGGCTAGGATTGGTCCCACAGTAAAAATTGGAATTTTTATCTACATTTTTAAATATAGCGCTACCAAAGCTCCCAGTGTAATCGCTTAGTTCCAGCAATCATGTCAAACTAAGAAAAATATTTTTTCTTTAGAGTCCAATTGTCTCATTTATCACATTTATAAGATCAAAGTCTAAAATCAGTTTAATTAAGTCCCACAGACAGTTCTTTCACATTTTAAAGCGACGCAACCTAGTAGTATCAGAAACATATCGCTAAATACATGTTGGTACGAATATGTGACGCAACTGTTGTATCTCAAACGGACTGATACCGTTAGAAAGTCAATGTAATATAGTCTTTGAAATTGTCTCAATTTCTTTAGCGGCTGCTAACGGCTAGGATTGGTCCCACAGTACAAAATGAATTTTTTATCTACATTTTTAAATAAAGCGCTACCACATCTCCCAGTGTAATCGATGAGTTTCAGCAATCATGTCAAACTAAGAAAAATGTTATTTCTTGGAGTCCAATTGTCTCTTTTATCACATTTATAAGGTCAAAGTCCAAAATCAGTTCAATAAAGTCCCACAGTCAATCGTTTCACTGTTAAAAGCGATGAAACCTAATAATATCAGAAAAATATCGCTAAATGCATGTTGGTACGAATATACGACGCAACCGTCGTAACTCACACGGACTGATACCGTTAGAAAGTCAATGAAATGTAGTTTTTGAAGCTGTCTCTCATTTTGGAGCGCGTGCTAACGGCTAGGAATGGTCCCACAGTAAAAAATAATTTTTTCATCTACATTTTAAAATAAAGCGCTACCAGAGCGCCCAGTGTAATCGCTTAGTTCCAGCAATCATGTCAAACTAAGGAAAATGTTATTTCTTGGAGTCCAATTGTCTCATTTATCACATTTATAAGGTCAATGTTTAAAATCAGTTCAATTAAGTCCCACAGTCAATTGTTTCACAGTTTAAAGCGACGCAACCTAGTGATATCAGAAACATCTCGTAAACAGATGTTGGTGCGAATAAGTGACGCAATCGTTGTAATTCATACGGAATAATACCGATAGAAAGTCAATGAAATATAGTTTTTGAAAATGTCTCTATTTCTTGAGCGCGAGCTAACGGCTAGGATTGGTCCCACAGTACAAAATGAATTTTTTATCTACATTTTTAAATAAAGCGCTACCACAGCTTCCAGTTGAATCTATGAGTTTCAGCAATCATGTCAAACTAAGAAAAATGTTATTTCTTGGAGTCCAATTGTCTCATTTATCACATTTATAAGGTCAAAGTCTAAAATCAGTTCATTTAAGTCCCACAGTCAATTGTTTCACAGTTAAAAGCAACACAACCTAGTAATATCAGGAAAATATCGCTAAATGCATGTTGGTACGAATATGTGACGCAATCTTTGTAATTCATCCGGACTGATACCGTTAGAAAGTCAATGAAATATAGTTTTTGAAACTGTCTCTATTTCTTTGGCGGATGCTAACGGCTAGGATTGGTCCCACAGTAAAAAATGACCTATTTATCTACATTTTTAAATAAAGCGCTACCACAGCGCCCAGTGTAATCGCTGAATTCCAGCAATCTTGTCAAATTAAGAGAATGTTATTTCTTGGAGTCCAACTGTCCCATTTATCACATTTATAAGGTCAAAATCCAAAATCTGTTCAATTAAGTTCCACAGTCAATTGTTTCACAGTTAGAAGCGACGCAACCTAGTAATATCAGAAACATATCGCTAAACAGATGTTCGTACGAATATGTGACGCAATGGTGGTAATTCATACAGACTGATACCGTTAGAAAGTCAATGAAATGTAGTTTTTGAAGCTGTCTCTCATTTTGGAGCGCGTGTTAATGGCTAGGAATGGTCCCACAGTAAAAAATGATTTTTTTATCTACATTTTCAAATAAAGCACTACCAGAGCGCCCAGTGTAATCGCTTAGTTCCAGCAATCATGTCAAACTAAGGAAAATGTTATTTCTTGGAGTCCAATTGTCTCATTTATCACATTTATAAGGTCAATGTTTAAAATCAGTTCAATTAAGTCCCACAGTCAATTGATTCACAGTTTAAAGCGACGCAACCTAGTGATATCAGAAACATCTCGTAAACAGATGTTGGTACGAATATGTGACGCAATCGTTGTAATTCATACGGAATAATACCGATAGAAAGTCAATGAAATATAGTTTTTGAAAATGTCTCTATTTCTTGAGCGCGAGCTAACGGCTAGGATTGGTCCCACAGTACAAAATGACTTATTTATCTAAATATTTAAATGAAGCGCTACCACAGCTCCCAGTGTAATCGATGAGTTCCAGCAATCATGTCAAACTAAGAAAAATGTTATTCCTTGGAGTCCAATTGTCTCTTTTATCACATTTATAAGGTCAAAGTCCAAAATCAGTTCAAAAAAGTCCCACAGTCAATCGTTTCACTGTTAAAAGCGATGAAACCTAATAGTATCAGAAAGATATCAATAAATGCATGTTGGTACGAATATGTGACGCAACCGTCGTAACTCACACGGACTGATACCGTTAGAAAGTCAATGAAATATAGTTTTTGAAACTGTCTCTATTTCTTGAGCGCGAGCTAACGGCTAGGATTGGTCCCACAGTACAAAATGAATTTTTTATCTACATTTTTAAATAAAGCGCTACCACATCTCCCAGTGTAATCGATGAGTTTCAGCAATCATGTCAAACTAAGAAAAATGTTATTTCTTGGAGTCCAATTGTCTCTTTTATCACATTTATAAGGTCAAAGTCCAAAATCAGTTCAATAAAGTCCCACAGTCAATCGTTTCACTGTTAAAAGCGATGAAACCCAATAATATCAGAAAATTATCGCTAAATGCATGTTGGTACGAATATGTGACGCAACCGTCGTAACTCACACGGACTGATACCGTTACAAAGTCATTTAAATGTAGTTTTTGAAACTGTCTATATTTTTGGAGCACGTGCTAACGGCTAGGATTGGTCCCACAGTAAAAAATGAAACTTTCATCTACATTTTTAAATAAAGCGCTACCAAAGCTCCCAGTGTAATCGCTTAGTTCCAGCAATCATGTCAAACTAAGAAAAATGTTTTTTTTTTTGGAGTCCAATTGTCTCATTTATCACATTTATAAGGTCAAAGTCTAAAATCAGTTCAATAAAGTCCCACAGTCAATTGTTTCACAGTTAAAAGCGACGCAACCTAGTAATATCAAAATCAAAAAACGAAAACTTTGTTACTTTAAATTTGAAAAATAATATATTACAAGAGTCTCCATACGTAAATTTGTTGGGTATAATTCTGGACAATCAGCTTTCTTTCCGGCAACATGTTCTTCCATTATGTAAGAAGGCAAATGCCAAGATCAATGCCCTAAAACGTATATCACCATATATGTCTAATTATAAGCGAAATGTTATTGCTAATTCATTTATTTCTAGCATATTTAATTACTGCCCTCTTATATGGGGATTTTCAAGTAGAGATCTACTACATAAAGTTAATAGCATTCATAGTAGAGCAAATAGACTTTTATGCGACAGAATTGAAAATGAATGCAGAATCAGTATTCATGAAAAGTTCTGCCGAAAATTGCTAAAGGAGGTTTTTAAAACAAAAATGAAACAGAATCCATCCTACATGAATGATGTTTTTGTATTCAAAAACACAGCATATAGTTTCCGTGCATCAAGTTCTCTTGAAAGGTGCAGAACTCGCACCACAAAGCATGGTCTATTAAGCGTATCTTATATTGCTTCTAAATTATGGGAGAAGCTTCCAAACTCTGTCCGAAATGCCCCTTCGTTGTCTTTATTCCATCACGGGCTAAACACCATTCCGTTTATTCAGTGCAGTTGTCGTCTCTGTGCCACATATATTTGTAACGTAGGATATACGAATTAGCTTCTTATTATTATAATATAAATCTCCTATTTTTTTAAAAACTTTATTTTAGGACAGTCGATTTTAATTAGCCCAAGGCTAACAAATTTTTTTTTTTTTTTTTTTAATTAATGTATCTAGCATGTTTTATTGTATATTGTATATCGACTTTAAAGAAAGAATAAATAAAATAAAATAAATAAAGAAACATATCGCTAAACAGATGTTCGTGCGAATATGTGACGCAATGGTGGTAATTCATACAGACTGATACCGTTAGAAAGTCAATGAAATATAGTTTTTGAAGCTGTCTCTCATTTTGGAGCGCGTGCTAACGGCTAGGAATGGTCCCACAGTAAAAAATGATTTTTTTATCTACATTTTCAAATAAAGCGCTACCAGAGCGCCCAGTGTAATCGCTCAGTTCCAGCAATCATGTCAAACTAAGGAAAATATTATTTCTTGGAGTACAATTGTTTTTTTTATCACATTTATAAGGTCAAAGTCCAAAATCAGTTCAATAAAGTCCCACAATCAATCGTTTCACTGTTAAAAGCGATGAAACCTAATAATATCAGAAACATATTACTAAACAGATGTTCGTACGAATATGTGACGCAATGGTGGTAATTCATACAGACTGATACCGATAGAAAGTCAATGAAATATAGTTTTTGAAGCTGTCTCTATTTCTTGAGCGCGAGCTAACGGCTAGGATTGGTCCCACAGTACAAAATGAATTTTTTATCTACATTTTTAAATCAAGCGCTACCACAGCTCCCAGTTGAATCTATGAGTTTCAGCAATCATGTGAAACAAAGAAAAATGTTATTTCTTGGAGTCCAATTGTCTCTTTTATCACATTTATAAGGTTAAAGTCCAAAATGAGTTCAATAAAGTCCCACAGTCAATCGTTTCACTGTTAAAAGCGATGAAACCTAATAATATCAGAAAAATATCGCTAAATGCATGTTGGTACGAATATGTGACGCAACCGTCGTAACTCACACGGACTGATACCGTTAGAAAGTCAATTAAATGTAGTTATTGAAACTGTCTATAATTTTTGGAGCGCGTGCTAACTGCTAGGAATGGTCCCACAGTAAAGAATGAATTTTTTTTCTACCTTTTTAGATAAAGCGCTGCCAGAGCGCCCAGTGTAATCGCTTAGTTCCAGCAATCATGTCAAACTAAGGAAAATGTTATTTCTTGGAGTCTAATTGTCTCATTTATCACATTTATAAGGTCAAAGTCTAAAATCAGTTCATTTAAGTCCCACAGTCAATTGTTTCACAGTTAAAAGCAACACAACCTAGTAATATCAGGAAAATATCGCTAAATGCATGTTGGTACGAATATGTGACGCAATCTTTGTAATTCATCCGGACTGATACCGTTAGAAAGTCAATGAAATATAGTTTTTGAAACTGTCTCTATTTTTTTGGCGGATGCTAACGGCTAGGATTGGTCCCACAGTTAGAAATGATTTATTTATCTACATTTTTAAATAAAGCGCTACCACAGCGCCCAGTGTAATCGCTGAATTCCAGCAATCTTGTCAAATTAAGAAGAATGTTATTTCTTGGAGTCCAACTGTCCCATTTATCACATTTATAAAGTCAAAATCCAAAATCTGTTCAATTAAGTCCCACAGTCAATTGTTTCACAGTTGAAAGCGACGCAACCTAGTAATATCAGAAACATATCGCTAAACAGATGTTCGTACGAATATGTGACGCAATTGTGGTAATTCATACAGACTGATACCGTTAGAAAGTCAATGAAATGTAGTTTTTGAAGCTGTCTCTCATTTTGGAGCGCGTGCTAACTGCTAGGAATGGTCCCACAGTAAAAAATGATTTTTATATCTACATTTTCAAATAAAGCGCTACCAGAGCGCCCAGTTTAGTCGCTCAGTTCCAGCAATCATGTCAAACTAAGGAAAATGTTATTTTTTGGAGTCCAATTGTCTCATTTATCATATTTATAAGGTCAAAGTTTAAAATCAGTTCAATTAAGTCCCACAGTCAATTGTTTCACAGTTTAAAGCGACGCAACCTAGTGATATCAGAAACATCTCGTAAACAGATGTTGGTACGAATATGTGACGCAATCGTTGTAATTCATACGGAATAATACCGATAGAAAGTCAATGAAATATAGTTTTTGAAACTGTCTCTATTTCTTGAGCGCGTGCTAACGTCTAGAAATGGTCCCACAGTAAAAACTAATTTTTTTATCTACATTTTCAAATAAAGCGCTACCAGAGCGCCCAGTGTAATCGCTTAGTTCCAACAATCATGTCAAACTAAGAAAAATGTTTTTTTTGGAGTCCAATTGTCTCATTTATCACATTTATAAGGTCAAAGTCTAAGATCAGTTCAATAAAGTCCCACAGTCAATCGTTTCACTGTTAAAAGCGATGAAACCTAATAGTATCAGAAAAATATCACTAAATGCATGTTGCTACGAATATGTGACGCAACCGTCGTAACTCACACGGACTGATACCGTTAGAAAGTCAATTAAATGTAGTTTTTGAAACTTTCTCTATTTTTGGAGCGCGTGCTAACGTTTAGGAATGGTCCCACAGTAAAAAATAATTTTTTTATCTACATTTTCAAATAAAGCGCTACCAGAGCGCCCAGTGTAATCGCTGAATTCCAGCAATCTTGACAAATTAAGAAGAATGTTTTTTTTGGAGTCCAATTGTCTCATTTATCACATTCATAAGGTCACAGTCCAAAATCAGTGCAATAAAGTACTACAGTCAATTGTTTCACTGTTAAAATGAAACCTAGTAATATCAGAAAAATATCGCTAAATGCATGTCCGTACGAATATGTGACGCTACCGTTGTAACTCAAACGAGCTGATACCGATAGAAAGTCAATGAAATGTAGTTTTTGAAACTGTCTCTTTTACTTCAACGCGCGCTAGCGGTTAGTATTGGTCCCACAGTAAAAATGACTTATTTATCTAATTTTTTGAATAAAGCAATAACACAGCGTCCAGTATAATTGCTGAGTTACAGCAATCATTTCATATTAAGAAGAACGTTACTTCTTGGGGTCCGGTTGTCTCATTATGACATTTAAAAGGTCAAAGTCTAAAATCACTTCAATTAAGTCCCACAGACAGTTCTTTCACATTTTAAAGCGACGCAACCTAGTAATATCAGAAACATATCGCTAAATACATGTTGGTACGAATATGTGACGCAATCTTTGTAATTCATCCGGACTGATACCGTTAGAAAGTCAATGAAATATAGTTTTTGAAACTGTCTCTATTTCTTTGGCGGGTGCTAACGGCTAGGATTGGTCCCACAGTAAAAAATGACTTATTTATCTACATTTTTAAATGAAGCGCTACCACAGTGCCCAGTGTAATCGCTGAATTCCAGCAATCTTGTCAAGTTAAGAAGAATGTTATTTCTTTGAGTCCAACTGTCTCATTTATCATATTTATAAGGTCAAAATCTAAAATCAGTTCAATAAAGTTCTAAAGTCAATTGTTTCACTGTTAAAAGCGATGAAACCTAGTAATATCAGAAGCATATCGCTTAATAGATGTTGGTACGAATATGTGACGCAATCGTTGTAGTTTATCCGGACTGATACCGTTAGAAAGTCAATGAAATATAGTTTTTGAAACTGTCTCTATTTCTTGAGCGCGAGCTAACGGCTAGGATTGGTCCCACAGTACAAAATGAATTTTTTATCTACATTTTTAAATAAAGCGCTACCACATCTCCCAGTGTAATCGATGAGTTTCAGCAATCATGTCAAACTAAGAAAAATGTTATTTCTTGGAGTCCAATTGTCTCTTTTATCACATTTATAAGGTCAAAGTCCAAAATCAGTTCAATAAAGTCCCACAGTCAATCGTTTCACTGTTAAAAGCGATGAAACCCAATAATATCAGAAAATTATCGCTAAATGCATGTTGGTACGAATATGTGACGCAACCGTTGTATCTCAACCGGACTGATACCGTTAGAAAGTCAATGTAATATAGTCTTTGAAATTGTCTCAATTTCTTTAGCGCCTGCTAACGGCTAGGATTGGTCCCACAGTAAAAAATGAAATTTTTATCAAACATTTTTAAGTAAAGCGCTACCAAAGCTCCCAGTGTAATCGCTTAGTTCCAGCAATCATGTCAAACTAAGAAAAATGTTATTTCTTGGAGTCCAATTGTCTCTTTTATCACATTTATAAGGTCAAAGTCTAAAATCAGTTCATATAAGATCCACAGTCAATCGTTTCACTGTTAAAAGCGATGAAACCTAATAATATCAGAAAAATATCGCTAAATGCATGTTGGTACGAATATGTGACGCAACCGTCGTAACTCATACGGACTGATACCGTTAGAAAGTCAATTAAATGTAGTTTTTGAAACTGTCTGTATATTTGGAGCGCGTGCTAACGGCTAGGATTGGTCCCACAGTAAAGAATGAATTTTTTATCTACATTTTCAAATAAAGCGCTGCCAGAGCGCCCAGTGTAATCGCTTAGTTCCAGCAATCATGTCAAATTAGGAAAAATGTTTTTTTTTGGAGTCCAATTGTCTCATTTATCACATTTATAAGGTCAAAGTCTAAAATCAGT
The DNA here is from genome assembly GCF_029227915.1 of Hydractinia symbiolongicarpus. Lineage (NCBI taxonomy): Eukaryota > Metazoa > Cnidaria > Hydrozoa > Anthoathecata > Hydractiniidae > Hydractinia > Hydractinia symbiolongicarpus. Next base: position 28,417,154 of record NC_079879.1, read on the forward strand.
TTAATAAAGTCCCACAGACAGTTGTTTCACACTTTAAAGCGACGCAACCTAGTAATATCAGAAACATATCGCTAAATACATGTTGGTACGAATATGTGACGCAACCGTCGTAACTCACACGGACTGATACCGTTAGAAAGTCAATGAAATATAGTTTTTGAAACTGTCTCTATTTCTTGAGCGCGAGCTAACGGCTAGGATTGGTCCCACAGTACAAAATGAATTTTTTATCTACATTTTTAAATAAAGCGCTACCACATCTCCCAGTGTAATCGATGAGTTTCAGCAATCATGTCAAACTAAGAAAAATGTTATTTCTTGGAGTCCAATTGTCTCTTTTATCACATTTATAAGGTCAAAGTCCAAAATCAGTTCAATAAAGTCCCACAGTCAATCGTTTCACTGTTAAAAGCGATGAAACCCAATAATATCAGAAAATTATCGCTAAATGCATGTTGGTACGAATATGTGACGCAACCGTCGTAACTCACACGGACTGATACCGTTACAAAGTCATTTAAATGTAGTTTTTGAAACTGTCTATATTTTTGGAGCACGTGCTAACGGCTAGGATTGGTCCCACAGTAAAAAATGAAACTTTCATCTACATTTTTAAATAAAGCGCTACCAAAGCTCCCAGTGTAATCGCTTAGTTCCAGCAATCATGTCAAACTAAGAAAAATGTTTTTTTTTTTGGAGTCCAATTGTCTCATTTATCACATTTATAAGGTCAAAGTCTAAAATCAGTTCAATAAAGTCCCACAGTCAATTGTTTCACAGTTAAAAGCGACGCAACCTAGTAATATCAGAAACATATCGCTAAACAGATGTTCGTGCGAATATGTGACGCAATGGTGGTAATTCATACAGACTGATACCGTTAGAAAGTCAATGAAATATAGTTTTTGAAGCTGTCTCTCATTTTGGAGCGCGTGCTAACGGCTAGGAATGGTCCCACAGTAAAAAATGATTTTTTTATCTACATTTTCAAATAAAGCGCTACCAGAGCGCCCAGTGTAATCGCTCAGTTCCAGCAATCATGTCAAACTAAGGAAAATATTATTTCTTGGAGTACAATTGTTTTTTTTATCACATTTATAAGGTCAAAGTCCAAAATCAGTTCAATAAAGTCCCACAATCAATCGTTTCACTGTTAAAAGCGATGAAACCTAATAATATCAGAAACATATTACTAAACAGATGTTCGTACGAATATGTGACGCAATGGTGGTAATTCATACAGACTGATACCGATAGAAAGTCAATGAAATATAGTTTTTGAAACTGTCTCTATTTCTTGAGCGCGTGCTAACGTCTAGAAATGGTCCCACAGTAAAAACTAATTTTTTTATCTACATTTTCAAATAAAGCGCTACCAGAGCGCCCAGTGTAATCGCTTAGTTCCAACAATCATGTCAAACTAAGAAAAATGTTTTTTTTGGAGTCCAATTGTCTCATTTATCACATTTATAAGGTCAAAGTCTAAGATCAGTTCAATAAAGTCCCACAGTCAATCGTTTCACTGTTAAAAGCGATGAAACCTAATAGTATCAGAAAAATATCACTAAATGCATGTTGCTACGAATATGTGACGCAACCGTCGTAACTCACACGGACTGATACCGTTAGAAAGTCAATTAAATGTAGTTTTTGAAACTTTCTCTATTTTTGGAGCGCGTGCTAACGTTTAGGAATGGTCCCACAGTAAAAAATAATTTTTTTATCTACATTTTCAAATAAAGCGCTACCAGAGCGCCCAGTGTAATCGCTGAATTCCAGCAATCTTGACAAATTAAGAAGAATGTTTTTTTTGGAGTCCAATTGTCTCATTTATCACATTCATAAGGTCACAGTCCAAAATCAGTTCAATAAAGTACTACAGTCAATTGTTTCACTGTTAAAATGAAACCTAGTAATATCAGAAAAATATCGCTAAATGCATGTCCGTACGAATATGTGACGCTACCGTTGTAACTCAAACGAGCTGATACCGATAGAAAGTCAATGAAATGTAGTTTTTGAAACTGTCTCTTTTACTTCAACGCGCGCTAGCGGTTAGTATTGGTCCCACAGTAAAAATGACTTATTTATCTAATTTTTTGAATAAAGCAATAACACAGCGTCCAGTATAATTGCTGAGTTACAGCAATCATTTCATATTAAGAAGAACGTTACTTCTTGGAGTCCAGTTGTCTCATTATCACATTTATAAGGTGAAATTGGTCCCACAGTAAAAAATGAAATTTTTATCTACATTTTTAAATAAAGCGCTACCAAAGCTCCCAGTGTAATCGCTGAGTTCCAGCAATCATGTCAAACTAAAAAAATGTTATTTCTTGGAGTCCAATTGTCTCTTTTATCACATTTATAAGGTCAAAGTCTAAAATCAGTTCATATAAGATCCACAGTCAATCGTTTCACTGTTAAAAGCGATGAAACCTAATAATATCAGAAAAATATCGCTAAATGCATGTTGGTACGAATATGTGACGCAACCGTCGTAACTCATACGGACTGATACCGTTAGAAAGTCAATTAAATGTAGTTTTTGAAACTGTCTGTATATTTGGAGCGCGTGCTAACGGCTAGGATTGGTCCCACAGTAAAGAATGAATTTTTTATCTACATTTTCAAATAAAGCGCTGCCAGAGCGCCCAGTGTAATCGCTTAGTTCCAGCAATCATGTCAAATTAGGAAAAATGTTTTTTTTTGGAGTCCAATTGTCTCATTTATCACATTTATAAGGTCAAAGTCTAAAATCAGTTTAATAAAGTCCCACAGACAGTTGTTTCACACTTTAAAGCGACGCAACCTAGTAATATCAGAAACATATCGCTAAATACATGTTGGTACGAATATGTGACGCAACCGTTGTATCTCAACCGGACTGATACCGTTAGAAAGTCAATGTAATATAGTCTTTGAAATTGTCTCAATTTCTTTAGCGCCTGCTAACGGCTAGGATTGGTCCCACAGTAAAAAATGAAATTTTTATCAAACATTTTTAAGTAAAGCGCTACCAAAGCTCCCAGTGTAATCGCTTAGTTCCAGCAATCATGTCAAACTAAGAAAAATATTTTTTTTTTGGAGTCCAATTGTCTCATTTATCACATTTATAAGGTCAAAGTCTAAAATCAGTTCAAAAAAGTCCCACAGTTAATCGTTTCACTGTTAAAAGCGATGAAACCTAATAATTTCAGAAAAATATCGCTAAATGCATGTTGGTACGAATATGTGACGCAACCGTCGTAACTCACACTGACTGACACCGTTAGAAAGTCAATTAAATGTAGTTTTTGAAACTATCTGTATTTTTGGAGCGCGTGCTAACGGCTAGGATTGGTCCCACAGTAAAGAATGAATTTTTTATCTACCTTTTTAAATAAAGCGCTGCCAGAGCGCCCAGTGTAATCGCTTAGTTCCAGCAATCATGTCAGATTAAGAAGAATGTTTTTTCTTTGGAGTCCAATTGTCTCATTTATCACATTTATAAGATCAAAGTCTAAAATCAGTTTATTTAAGTCCCACAGACAGTTGTTTCACATTTTAAAGCGACGCAACCTAGTAGTATCAGAAACATATCGCTAAATACATGTTGGTACCAATATGTGACGCAACCGTTGTATCTCAAACGGACTGATACCGTTAGAAAGTCAATGTAATATAGTCTTTGAAATTGTCTCAATTTCTTTAGCGCCTGCTAACGGCTAGGATTGGTCCCACAGTAAAAAATGACTTATTTATCTAAATATTTAAATGAAGCGCTACCACAGCTCCCAGTGTAATCGATGAGTTCCAGCAATCATGTCAAACTAAGAAAAATGTTATTTCTTGGAGTCGAATTGTCTCTTTTATCACATTTATAAGGTCAAAGTCCAAAATCAGTTCAATAAAGTCCAAAAGTCAATTGTTTCACTGTTAAAAGCGATGAAACCTAATAGTATCAGAAAGATATCACTAAATGCATGTTGGTACGAATATGTGACGCAACCGTCGTAACTCACACGGACTGATACCGTTAGAAATTCACTGAAACATAGTTTTTGAAACTGTCTCTATTTCTTGAGCGCGAGCTAACGGCTAGGATTGGTCCCACAGTACAAAATGAATTTTTTATCTACATTTTTAAATAAAGCGCTACCACATCTCCCAGTGTACTCGATGAGCTTCAGCAATCATGTCAAACTAAGAAAAATGTTATTTCTTGGAGTCCAATTGTCTCTTTTATCACATTTATAAGGTCAAAGTCCAAAATCAGTTCAATAAAGTCCCACAGTCAATCGTTTCACTGTTAAAAGCGATGAAACCTAATAATATCAGAAAAATATCGCTAAATGCATGTTGGTACGAATATGTGACGCAACCGTCGTAACTCACACGGACTGATACCGTTAGAAAGTCAATTAAATGTAGTTTTTGAAACTGTCTATAATTTTTGGAGCGCGTGCTAACTGCTAGGAATGATCCCACAGTAAAGAATAAATTTTTTTTCTACCTTTTTAAATAAAGCGCTGCCAGAGCGCCCAGTGTAATCGCTTAGTTCCAGCAATCATGTCAAACTAAGGAAAATGTTATTTCTTGGAGTCTAACTGTCTCATTTATCACATTTATAAGGTCAAAGTCTAAAATCAGTTCATTTAAGTCCCACAGTCAATTGTTTCACAGTTAAAAGCAACAAAACCTAGTAATATCAAGAAAATATCGCTAAATGCATGTTGGTACGAATATGTGACGCAATCTTTGTAATTCATCCGGACTGATACCGTTAGAAAGTCAATGAAATATAGTTTTTGAAACTGTCTCTATTTTTTTGGCGGATGCTAACGGCTAGGATTGGTCCCACAGTAAAAAATGATTTATTTATCTACATTTTTAAATAAAGCGCTACCACAGCGCCCAGTGTAATCGCTGAATTCCAGCAATCTTGTCAAATTAAGAAGAATGTTATTTCTTGGAGTCCAACTGTCCCATTTATCACATTTATAAAGTCAAAATCCAAAATCTGTTCAATTAAGTCCCACAGTCAATTGTTTCACAGTTAAAAGCGACGCAACCTAGTAATATCAGAAACATATCGCTAAACAGATGTTCGTACGAATATGTGACGCAATGGTGGTAATTCATACAGACTGATACCGTTAGAAAGTCAATGAAATGTAGTTTTTGAAGCTGTCTCTCATTTTGGAGCGCGTGCTAACGGCTAGGAATGGTCCCACAGTAAAAAATGATTTTTTTATCTACATTTTCAAATAAAGCGCTACCAGAGCGCCCAGTTTAATCGCTCAGTTCCAGCAATCATGTCAAACTAAGGAAAATGTTATTTCTTGGAGTCCAATTGTCTCATTTATCATATTTATAAGGTCAAAGTTTAAAATCAGTTCAATTAAGTCCCACAGTCAATTGTTTCACAGTTTAAAGCGACGCAACCTAGTGATATCAGAAACATCTCGTAAACAAATGTTGGTACGAATATGTGACGCAATCGTTGTAATTCACACGAAATAATACCGATAGAAAGTCAATGAAATATAGTTTTTGAAACTGTCTCTATTTCTTGAGCGCGTGCTAACGTCTAGGAATGGTCCCACAGTAAAAAATAATTTTTTTATCTACATTTTCAAATAAAGCGCTACCAGAGCGCCCAGTGTAATCGCTTAGTTCCAACAATCATGTCAAACTAAGAAAAATGTTTTTTTTGGAGTCCAATTGTCTCATTTATCACATTTATAAGGTCAAAGTCTAAGATCAGTTCAATAAAGTCCCACAGTCAATCGTTTCACTGTTAAAAGCGATGAAACCTAATAGTATCAGAAAGATATCACTAAATGCATGTTGGTACGAATATGTGACGCAACCGTCGTAACTCACACGGACTGATACCGTTAGAAATTCACTGAAACATAGTTTTTGAAACTGTCTCTATTTCTTGAGCGCGAGCTAACGGCTAGGATTGGTCCCACAGTACAAAATGAATTTTTTATCTACATTTTTAAATAAAGCGCTACCACATCTCCCAGTGTACTCGATGAGCTTCAGCAATCATGTCAAACTAAGAAAAATGTTATTTCTTGGAGTCCAATTGTCTCTTTTATCACATTTATAAGGTCAAAGTCCAAAATCAGTTCAATAAAGTCCCACAGTCAATCGTTTCACTGTTAAAAGCGATGAAACCTAATAATATCAGAAAAATATCGCTAAATGCATGTTGGTACGAATATGTGACGCAACCGTCGTAACTCACACGGACTGATACCGTTAGAAAGTCAATTAAATGTAGTTTTTGAAACTGTCTATAATTTTTGGAGCGCGTGCTAACTGCTAGGAATGGTCCCACAGTAAAGAATAAATTTTTTTTCTACCTTTTTAAATAAAGCGCTGCCAGAGCGCCCAGTGTAATCGCTTAGTTCCAGCAATCATGTCAAACTAAGGAAAATGTTATTTCTTGGAGTCTAATTGTCTCATTTATCACATTTATAAGGTCAAAGTCTAAAATCAGTTCATTTAAGTCCCACAGTCAATTGTTTCACAGTTAAAAGCAACAAAACCTAGTAATATCAAGAAAATATCGCTAAATGCATGTTGGTACGAATATGTGACGCAATCTTTGTAATTCATCCGGACTGATACCGTTAGAAAGTCAATGAAATATAGTTTTTGAAACTGTCTCTATTTTTTTGGCGGATGCTAACGGCTAGGATTGGTCCCACAGTAAAAAATGATTTATTTATCTACATTTTTAAATAAAGCGCTACCACAGCGCCCAGTGTAATCGCTGAATTCCAGCAATCTTGTCAAATTAAGAAGAATGTTATTTCTTGGAGTCCAACTGTCCCATTTATCACATTTATAAAGTCAAAATCCAAAATCTGTTCAATTAAGTCCCACAGTCAATTGTTTCACAGTTAAAAGCGACGCAACCTAGTAATATCAGAAACATATCGCTAAACAGATGTTCGTACGAATATGTGACGCAATGGTGGTAATTCATACAGACTGATACCGTTAGAAAGTCAATGAAATGTAGTTTTTGAAGCTGTCTCTCATTTTGGAGCGCGTGCTAACGGCTAGGAATGGTCCCACAGTAAAAAATGATTTTTTTATCTACATTTTCAAATAAAGCGCTACCAGAGCGCCCAGTTTAATCGCTCAGTTCCAGCAATCATGTCAAACTAAGGAAAATGTTATTTCTTGGAGTCCAATTGTCTCATTTATCATATTTATAAGGTCAAAGTTTAAAATCAGTTCAATTAAGTCCCACAGTCAATTGTTTCACAGTTTAAAGCGACGCAACCTAGTGATATCAGAAACATCTCGTAAACAGATGTTGGTACGAATATGTGACTTAATCGTTGTAATTCACACGAAATAATACCGATAGAAAGTCAATGAAATATAGTTTTTGAAACTGTCTCTATTTCTTGAGCGCGTGCTAACGTCTAGGAATGGTCCCACAGTAAAAAATAATTTTTTTATCTACATTTTCAAATAAAGCGCTACCAGAGCGCCCAGTGTAATCGCTTAGTTCCAACAATCATGTCAAACTAAGAAAAATGTTTTTTTTGGAGTCCAATTGTCTCATTTATCACATTTATAAGGTCAAAGTCTAAGATCAGTTCAATAAAGTCCCACAGTCAATCGTTTCACTGTTAAAAGCGATGAAACCTAATAGTATCAGAAAAATATCACTAAATGCATGTTGGTACGAATATGTGACGCAACCGTCGTAACTCACACGGACTGATACCGTTAGAAAGTCAATTAAATATAGTTTTTGAAACTGTCTCTATTTCTTGAGCGCGTGCTAACGTCTGGGAATGGTCCCACAGTAAAAAATAATTTTTTTATCTACATTTTCAAATAAAGCGCTACCAGAGCGCCCAGTGTAATCGCTTAGTTCCAACAATCATGTCAAACTAAGAAAAATGTTTTTTTTGGAGTCCAATTGTCTCATTTATCACATTCATAAGGTCACAGTCCAAAATCAGTTCAATAAAGTACTACAGTCAATTGTTTCACTGTTAAAATGAAACCTAGTAATATCAGAAAAATATCGCTAAATGCATGTCGGTACGAATATGTGACGCTACCGTTGTAACTCAAACGAGCTGATACCGATAGAAAGTCAATGAAATGTAGTTTTTGAAACTATCTGTATTTTTGGAGCGCGTGCTAACGGCTAGGATTGGTCCCACAGTAAAGAATGAATTTTTTATCTACCTTTTTAAATAAAGCGCTGCCAGAGCGCCCAGTGTAATCGCTTAGTTCCAGCAATCATGTCAAATTAAGAAGAATGTTTTTTCTTTGGAGTCCAATTGTCTCATTTATCACATTTATAAGATCAAAGTCTAAAATCAGTTTATTTAAGTCCCACAGACAGTTGTTTCACATTTTAAAGCGACGCAACCTAGTAGTATCAGAAACATATCGCTAAATACATGTTGGTACGAATATGTGACGCAACCGTTGTATCTCAAACGGACTGATACCGTTAGGAAGTCAATGTAATATAGTCTTTGAAATTGTCTCAATTTCTTTAGCGCCTGCTGACGGCTAGGATTGGTCCCACAGTAAAAAATGACTTATTTATCTAAATATTTAAATGAAGCGCTACCACAGCTCCCAGTGTAATCGATGAGTTCCAGCAATCATGTCAAACTAAGAAAAATGTTATTTCTTGGAGTCCAATTGTCTCTTTTATCACATTTATAAGGTCAAAGTCCAAAATCAGTTCAATAAAGTCCCACAGTCAATCGTTTCACTGTTAAAAGCGATGAAACCTAATAATATCAGAAAAATATCGCTAAATGCATGTTGGTACGAATATGTGACGCAACCGTCGTAACTCACACGGACTGATACCGTTAGAAAGTCAATTAAATGTAGTTTTTGAAACTGTCTATAATTTTTGGAGCGCGTGCTAACTGCTAGGAATGGTCCCACAGTAAAGAATAAATTTTTTTTCTACCTTTTTAAATAAAGCGCTGCCAGAGCGCCCAGTGTAATCGCTTAGTTCCAGCAATCATGTCAAACTAAGGAAAATGTTATTTCTTGGAGTCTAATTGTCTCATTTATCACATTTATAAGGTCAAAGTCTAAAATCAGTTCATTTAAGTCCCACAGTCAATTGTTTCACAGTTAAAAGCAACACAACCTAGTAATATCAGAAACATATCGCTAAACAGATGTTCGTACGAATATGTGACGCAATGGTGGTAATTCATACAGACTGATACCGTTAGAAAGTCAATGAAATGTAGTTTTTGAAGCTGTCTCTCATTTTGGAGCGCGTGCTAACGGCTAGGAATGGTCCCACAGTAAAAAATGATTTTTTTATCTACATTTTCAAATAAAGCCCTACCAGAGCGCCCAGTTTAATCGCTCAGTTCCAGCAATCATGTCAAACTAAGGAAAATGTTATTTCTTGGAGTCCAATTGTCTCATTTATCATATTTATAAGGTCAAAGTTTAAAATCAGTTCAATTAAGTCCCACAGTCAATTGTTTCACAGTTTAAAGCGACGCAACCTAGTGATATCAGAAACATCTCGTAAACAGATGTTGGTACGAATATGTGACGCAATCGTTGTAATTCACACGAAATAATACCGATAGAAAGTCAATGAAATATAGTTTTTGAAATTGTCTCTATTTCTTGAGCGCGTGCTAACGTCTAGGAATGGTCCCACAGTAAAAAATAATTTTTTTATCTACATTTTCAAATAAAGCGCTACCAGAGCGCCCAGTGTAATCGCTTAGTTCCAACAATCATGTCAAACTAAGAAAAATGTTTTTTTTGGAGTCCAATTGTCTCATTTATCACATTTATAAGGTCAAAGTCTAAGATCAGTTCAATAAAGTCCCACAGTCAATCGTTTCACTGTTAAAAGCGATGAAACCTAATAGTATCAGAAAAATATCACTAAATGCATGTTGGTACGAATATGTGACGCAACCATCGTAACTCACACGGACTGATACCGTTAGAAAGTCAATTAAATATAGTTTTTGAAACTGTCTCTATTTCTTGAGCGCGTGCTAACGTCTGGGAATGGTCCCACAGTAAAAAATAATTTTTTTATCTACATTTTCAAATAAAGCGCTACCAGAGCGCCCAGTGTAATCGCTTAGTTCCAACAATCATGTCAAACTAAGAAAAATGTTTTTTTTGGAGTCCAATTGTCTCATTTATCACATTCATAAGGTCACAGTCCAAAATCAGTTCAATAAAGTACTACAGTCAATTGTTTCACTGTTAAAATGAAACCTAGTAATATCAGAAAAATATCGCTAAATGCATGTCTGTACGAATATGTGACGCTACCGTTGTAACTCAAACGAGCTGATACCGATAGAAAGTCAATGAAATGTAGTTTTTGAAACTGTCTCTTTTACTTCAACGCGCGCTAGCGGTTAGTATTGGTCCCACAGTAAAAAATGACTTACTTATCTAATTTTTTGAATAAAGCAATAACACAGCGTCCAGTATAATTGCTGAGTTACAGCAATCATTTCATATTAAGAAGAACGTTACTTCTTGGAGTCCAGTTGTCTCATTATCACATTTATAAGGTGAAATTTGTCCTACAGTAAAAAATGAAATTTTTATCTACATTTTTAAATAAAGCGCTACCAAAGCTCCCAGTGTAATCGCTGAGTTCCAGCAATCATGTCAAACTAAAAAAATGTTATTTCTTGGAGTCCAATTGTCTCTTTTATCACATTTATAAGGTCAAAGTCTAAAATCAGTTCATATAAGATCCACAGTCAATCGTTTCACTGTTAAAAACGATGAAACCTAATAATATCAGAAAAATATCGCTAAATGCATGTTGGTACGAATATGTGACGCAACCGTCGTAACTCACACGGACTGATACCGTTAAAAAGTCAATTAAATGTAGTTTTTGAAACTGTCTGTATTTTTGGAGCGCGTGCTAACGCCTAGGATTGGTCCCACAGTAAAGAATGAATTTTTTATCTACATTTTCAAATAAAGCGCTGCCAGAGCGCCCAGTGTAATCGCTTAGTTCCAGCAATCATGTCAAATTAGGAAAAATGTTTTTTTTTTGGAGTCCGATTGTCTCATTTATCACATTTATAAGGTCAAAGTCTAAAATCAGTTTAATTAAGTCCCACAGACAGTTGTTTCACACTTTAAAGCGACGCAACCTAGTAATATCAGAAACATATCGCTAAATACATGTTGGTACGAATATGTGACGCAATCGTTGTATCTCAAACGGACTGATACCGATAGAAAGTCAATGAAGTATAGTTTTTGAAACTGTCTCTATTTCTTGAGCGCGTGCTAACGTCTAGGAATGGTCCCACAGTAAAAAATAATTTTTTTATCTACATTTTCAAATAAAGCGCTACCAGAGCGCCCAGTGTAATCGCTTAGTTCCAACAATCATGTCAAACTAAGAAAAATGTTTTTTTTGGAGTCCAATTGTCTCATTTATCACATTTATAAGGTCAAAGTCTAAGATCAGTTCAATAAAGTCCCACAGTCAATCGTTTCACTGTTAAAAGCGATGAAACCTAATAGTATCAGAAAAATATCACTAAATGCATGTTGGTACGAATATGTGACGCAACCGTCGTAACTCACACGGACTGATACCGTTAGAAAGTCAATTAAATATAGTTTTTGAAACTGTCTCTATTTCTTGAGTGCGGGCTAACGTCTGGGAATGGTCCCACAGTAAAAAATAATTTTTTTATCTACATTTTCAAATAAAGCGCTACCAGAGCGCCCAGTGTAATCGCTTAGTTCCAACAATCATGTCAAACTAAGAAAAATGTTTTTTTTGGAGTCCAATTGTCTCATTTATCACATTCATAAGGTCACAGTCCAAAATCAGTTCAATAAAGTACTACAGTCAATTGTTTCACTGTTAAAATGAAACCTAGTAATATCAGAAAAATATCGCTAAATGCATGTCGGTACGAATATGTGACGCTACGGTTGTAACTCAAACGAGCTGATACCGATAGAAAGTCAATGAAATGTAGTTTTTGAAACTGTCTCTTTTACTTCAACGCGCGCTAGCGGTTAGTATTGGTCCCACAGTAAAAAATGACTTACTTATCTAATTTTTTGAATAAAGCAATAACACAGCGTCCAGTATAATTGCTGAGTTACAGCAATCATTTCATATTAAGAAGAACGTTACTTCTTGGAGTCCAGTTGTCTCATTATCACATTTATAAGGTGAAATTTGTCCTACAGTAAAAAATGAAATTTTTATCTACATTTTTAAATAAAGCGCTACCAAAGCTCCCAGTGTAATCGCTGAGTTCCAGCAATCATGTCAAACTAAAAAAATGTTATTTCTTGGAGTCCAATTGTCTCTTTTATCACATTTATAAGGTCAAAGTCTAAAATCAGTTCATATAAGATCCACAGTCAATCGTTTCACTGTTAAAAACGATGAAACCTAATAATATCAGAAAAATATCGCTAAATGCATGTTGGTACGAATATGTGACGCAACCGTCGTAACTCACACGGACTGATACCGTTAAAAAGTCAATTAAATGTAGTTTTTGAAACTGTCTGTATTTTTGGAGCGCGTGCTAACGCCTAGGATTGGTCCCACAGTAAAGAATGAATTTTTTATCTACATTTTCAAATAAAGCGCTGCCAGAGCGCCCAGTGTAATCGCTTAGTTCCAGCAATCATGTCAAATTAGGAAAAATGTTTTTTTTTTGGAGTCCGATTGTCTCATTTATCACATTTATAAGGTCAAAGTCTAAAATCAGTTTAATTAAGTCCCACAGACAGTTGTTTCACACTTTAAAGCGACGCAACCTAGTAATATCAGAAACATATCGCTAAATACATGTTGGTACGAATATGTGACGCAATCGTTGTATCTCAAACGGACTGATACCGTTAGAAAGTCAATGTAATATAGTCTTTGAAATTGTCTCAATTTCTTTAGCGCCTGCTAACGGCTAGGATTGGTCCCACAGTAAAAAATGAAATTTTTATCAAACATTTTTAAGTGAAGCGCTACCAAAGCTCCCAGTGTAATCGCTTAGTTCCAGCAATCATGTCAAACTAAGAAAAATATTTTTTTTTTGGAGTCCAATTGTCTCATTTATCACATTTATAAGGTCAAAGTCTAAAATCAGTTCAATAAAGTCCCACAGTCAATCGTTTCACTGTTAAAAGCAATGAAACCTAATAATGTCAGAAAAATATCGCTAAATGCATGTTGGTACGAATATGTGACGCAACCGTCGTAACTCACACTGACTGACACCGTTAGAAAGTCAATTAAATGTAGTTTTTGAAACTATCTGTATTTTTGGAGCGCGTGCTAACGGCTAGGATTGGTCCCACAGTAAAGAATGAATTTTTTATCTACCTTTTTAAATAAAGCGCTGCCAGAGCGCCCAGTGTAATCGCTTAGTTCCAGCAATCATGTCAAATTAAGAAGAATGTTTTTTCTTTGGAGTCCAATTGTCTCATTTATCACATTTATAAGATCAAAGTCTAAAATCAGTTTATTTAAGTCCCACAGACAGTTGTTTCACATTTTAAAGCGACGCAACCTAGTAGTATCAGAAACATATCGCTAAATACATGTTGGTACGAATATGTGACGCAACCGTTGTATCTCAAACGGACTGATACCGTTAGGAAGTCAATGTAATATAGTCTTTGAAATTGTCTCAATTTCTTTAGCGCCTGCTAACGGCTAGGATTGGTCCCACAGTAAAAAATGACTTATTTATCTAAATATTTAAATGAAGCGCTACCACAGCTCCCAGTGTAATCGATGAGTTCCAGCAATCATGTTAAACTAAGAAAAATGTTATTTCTTGGAGTCCAATTGTCTCTTTTATCACATTTATAAGGTCAAAGTTCAAAATCAGTTCAATAAAGTCCCACAGTCAATCGTTTCACTGTTAAAAGCGATGAAACCTAATAATATCAGAAAAATATCGCTAAATGCATGTTGGTACGAATATGTGACGCAACCGTCGTAACTCACACGGACTGATACCGTTAGAAAGTCAATTAAATGTAGTTTTTGAAACTGTCTATAATTTTTGGAGCGCGTGCTAACTGCTAGGAATGGTCCCACAGTAAAGAATAAATTTTTTTTCTACCTTTTTAAATAAAGCGCTGCCAGAGCGCCCAGTGTAATCGCTTAGTTCCAGCAATCATGTCAAACTAAGGAAAATGTTATTTCTTGGAGTCTAATTGTCTCATTTATCACATTTATAAGGTCAAAGTCTAAAATCAGTTCATTTAAGTCCCACAGTCAATTGTTTCACAGTTAAAAGCAACACAACCTAGTAATATCAAGAAAATATCGCTAAATGCATGTTGGTACGAATATGTGACGCAATCTTTGTAATTCATCCGGACTGATACCGTTAGAAAGTCAATGAAATATAGTTTTTGAAACTGTCTCTATTTTTTTGGCGGATGCTAACGGCTAGGATTGGTCCCACAGTAAAAAATGATTTATTTATCTACATTTTTAAATAAAGCGCTACCACAGCGCCCAGTGTAATCACTGAATTCCAGCAATCTTGTCAAATTAAGAAGAATGTTATTTCTTGGAGTCCAACTGTCCAATTTATCACATTTATAAAGTCAAAATCCAAAATCTGTTCAATTAAGTCCCACAGTCAATTGTTTCACAGTTAAAAGCGACGCAACCTAGTAATATCAGAAACATATCGCTAAACAGATGTTCGTACGAATATGTGACGCAATGGTGGTAATTCATACAGACTGATACCGTTAGAAAGTCAATGAAATGTAGTTTTTGAAACTGTCTCTCATTTTGGAGCGCGTGCTAACGGCTAGGAATGGTCCCACAGTAAAAAATGATTTTTATATCTACATTTTCAAATAAAGCGCTACCAGAGCGCCCAGTTTAATCGCTCAGTTCCAGCAATCATGTCAAACTAAGGAAAATGTTATTTCTTGGAGTCCAATTGTCTCATTTATCATATTTATAAGGTCAAAGTTTAAAATCAGTTCAATTAAGTCCCACAGTCAATTGTTTCACAGTTTAAAGCGACGCAACCTAGTGATATCAGAAACATCTCGTAAACAGATGTTGGTACGAATATGTGACGCAATCGTTGTAATTCACACGGAATAATACCGATAGAAAGTCAATGAAATATAGTTTTTGAAACTGTCTCTATTTCTTGAGCGCGTGCTAACGTCTAGGAATGGTCCCACAGTAAAAAATAATTTTTTTATCTACATTTTCAAATAAAGCGCTACCAGAGCGCCCAGTGTAATCGCTTAGTTCCAACAATCATGTCAAACTAAGAAAAATGTTTTTTTTGGAGTCCAATTGTCTCATTTATCACATTTATAAGGTCAAAGTCTAAGATCAGTTCAATAAAGTCCCACAGTCAATCGTTTCTCTGTTAAAAGCGATGAAACCTAATAGTATCAGAAAAATATCACTAAATGCATGTTGGTACGAATATGTGACGCAACCGTCGTAACTCACACGGACTGATACCGTTAGAAAGTCAATTAAATATAGTTTTTGAAACTGTCTCTATTTCTTGAGCGCGTGCTAACGTCTGGGAATGGTCCCACAGTAAAAAATGACTTACTTATCTAATTTTTTGAATAAAGCAATAACACAGCGTCCAGTATAATTGCTGAGTTACAGCAATCATTTCATATTAAGAAGAACGTTACTTCTTGGAGTCCAGTTGTCTCATTATCACATTTATAAGGTGAAATTTGTCCTACAGTAAAAAATGAAATTTTTATCTACATTTTTAAATAAAGCGCTACCAAAGCTCCCAGTGTAATCGCTGAGTTCCAGCAATCATGTCAAACTAAAAAAATGTTATTTCTTGGAGTCCAATTGTCTCTTTTATCACATTTATAAGGTCAAAGTCTAAAATCAGTTCATATAAGATCCACAGTCAATCGTTTCACTGTTAAAAACGATGAAACCTAATAATATCAGAAAAATATCGCTAAATGCATGTTGGTACGAATATGTGACGCAACCGTCGTAACTCACACGGACTGATACCGTTAAAAAGTGAATTAAATGTAGTTTTTGAAACTGTCTGTATTTTTGGAGCGCGTGCTAACGCCTAGGATTGGTCCCACAGTAAAGAATGAATTTTTTATCTACATTTTCAAATAAAGCGCTGCCAGAGCGCCCAGTGTAATCGCTTAGTTCCAGCAATCATGTCAAATTAGGAAAAATGTTTTTTTTTTGGAGTCCGATTGTCTCATTTATCACATTTATAAGGTCAAAGTCTAAAATCAGTTTAATTAAGTCCCACAGACAGTTGTTTCACACTTTAAAGCGACGCAACCTAGTAATATCAGAAACATATCGCTAAATACATGTTGGTACGAATATGTGACGCAACCGTTGTATCTCAAACGGACTGATACCGTTAGAAAGTCAATGTAATATAGTCTTTGAAATTGTCTCAATTTCTTTAGCGCCTGCTAACGGCTAGGATTGGTCCCACAGTAAAAAATGAAATTTTTATCAAACATTTTTAAGTAAAGCGCTACCAAAGCTCCCAGTGTAATCGCTTAGTTCCAGCAATCATGTCAAACTAAGAAAAATATTTTTTTTTTGGAGTCCAATTGTCTCATTTATCACATTTATAAGGTCAAAGTCTAAAATCAGTTCAATAAAGTCCCACAGTCAATCGTTTCACTGTTAAAAGCAATGAAACCTAATAATGTCAGAAAAATATCGCTAAATGCATGTTGGTACGAATATGTGACGCAACCGTCGTAACTCACACTGACTGACACCGTTAGAAAGTCAATTAAATGTAGTTTTTGAAACTATCTGTATTTTTGGAGCGTGTGCTAACGGCTAGGATTGGTCCCACAGTAAAGAATGAATTTTTTATCTACCTTTTTAAATAAAGCGCTGCCAGAGCGCCCAGTGTAATCGCTTAGTTCCAACAATCATGTCAAATTAAGAAGAATGTTTTTTCTTTGGAGTCCAATTGTCTCATTTATCACATTAATAAGATCAAAGTCTAAAATCAGTTTATTCAAGTCCCACAGACAGTTGTTTCACATTTTAAAGCGACGCAACCTAGTAGTATCAGAAACATATCGCTAAATACATGTTGGTACGAATATGTGACGCAACCGTTGTATCTCAAACGGACTGATACCGTTAGAAAGTCAATGTAATATAGTCTTTGAAATTGTCTCAATTTCTTTAGCGCCTGCTAACGGCTAGGATTGGTCCCACAGTAAAAAATGACTTATTTATCTAAATATTTAAATGAAGCGCTACCACAGCTCCCAGTGTAATCGATGAGTTCCAGCAATCATGTCAAACTAAGAAAAATGTTATTTCTTGGAGTCCAATTGTCTCATTTATCACAATATAAGGTCAAAGTCTAAAATCAGTTCATTTAAGTCCACAGTCAATTGTTTCACAGTTAAAAGCGACACAACCTAGTAATATCAGAAAAATATCGCTAAATGCATGTTGGTACGAATATGTGACGCAATCGTTGTAATTCATCCGGACTGATACCGTTAGAAAGTCAATGAAATATAGTTTTTGAAACTGTCTCTATTTCTTTGGCGGGTGCTAACGGCTAGGATTGGTCCCAAAGTAAAAAATGACTTATTTATCTACATTTTTAAATAAAGCGATGCCACAGCGCCCAGTGTAATCGCTGAATTCCAGCAATCTTGTCAAATTAAGAAGAATGTTATTTCTTGGAGTCGAATTGTCCCTTTGATCACATTTATAAGGTCAAAGTCCAAAATCAGTTCAATAAAGTCCCACAGTCAATCGTTTTACTGTTAAAAGCGATGAAACCTAATAGTATCAGAAAGATATCGCTAAATGCCTGTTGGTACAAATATGTGACGCAACCGTCGTAACTCACACGGACTGATACCGTTAGAAAGTCAATTAAATGTAGTTTTTGATGCTGTCTCTATTTTTGGAGCGCGTGCTAACGGCTAGGAATGGTCCCACAGTAAAAAATGATTTTTTTATCTACATTTTCAAATAAAGCGCTACCAGAGCGCCCAGTGTAATCGCTTAGTTCCAGCAAACATGTCAAATTAAGAAGAATGTTATTTTTTGGAGTCCAATTGTCTCATCATAACATTTATAAGGTCACAGTCCAAAATCAGTTCAATAAAGTACTACAGTCAATCGTTTCACTGTTAAAAGCGATGAAACCTAATAGTATCAGAAAAATATCGCTAAATGCATGTTGGTACGAATATGTGACGCAACCGTCGTAACAAACACGGACTGATACCGTTAGAAAGTCAATTAAATGTAGTTTTTGAAGCATTCTCTATTTTTTGGAGCGCGTGCTAACGGCTAGGAATGATCCCACAGTAAAAAATGATTTTTTTATCTACATTTTCAAATAAAGCGCTACCAGAGCGCCCAGTGTAATCGCTTAGTTCCAGCAATCATGTCAAATTAAGAAGAATGTTATTTTTTGGAGTCCAATTGTCTCATCATAACATTTATAAGGTCACAGTCCAAAATCAGTTCAATAAAGTACTATAGTCAATTGTTTCACTGTTAAAAATGAAACCTAGTAATATCAGAAAAATATCGCCAAATGCATGTTGGTACGAATATGTGACGCTACCGTTGTAACTCAAACGACCTGATACCAATAGAAAGTCAATGAAATGTAGTTTTAAAACTGTCTCTATTCCTTCAGCGCGCGCTAGCGGTTAGTATTGGTCCCGCAGTAAAAAATGACTTATTTATCTAATTTTTTAAATAAAGAAATAACACAGCGTCCAGTATAATTGCTGAGTTACAGCAATCATTTCATATTAAGAAGAACGTTACTTCTTGGAGTCTAGTTGTCTCATTATTACATTTATAAGGTGAAATTGGTCCCACAGTAAAAAATGAATTTTTTATTTACATTTTTAAATAAAGCACTACCACAGCTCCCAGTTTAATCGCTGAGTACCAGCAATTATGTCAAACTAAGAAAAATGTTATTTCTTGGAGTCCAATTGTCTCATTTATCACAATATAAGGTCAAAGTCTAAAATCAGATCATTTAAGTCCCACAGTCAATTGTTTCACAGTTAAAAGCGACACAACCTAGTTATATCAGAAAAATCTCGCTAAATGCATGTTGGTACGAATATGTGACGCAATCGTTGTAATTCATCCGGACTGATACTGTTAGAAAGTCAATGTAATATAGTCTTTGAAATTGTCTCAATTTCTTTAGCGCCTGCTAACGGCTAGGATTGGTCCCACTGTAAAAAATGAAATTTTTATCTACATTTTTAAAAAAAGCGCTACCAAAGTTCCCAGTGTTATCGCTGAGTTCCAGCAATCATGTCAAACTAAAAAAATTTTATTTCTTGGGGTCCAATTGTCTTTTTATCACATTTATAAGGTCAAAGTCTAAAATCAGTTCAATAAAGTCCCACAGTCAATCGTTTCACTGTTAAAAGCTATGAAACCTAATAATATCAGAAAAATATCGCTAAATGCATGTTGGTACGAATATGTGACGCAACCGTCGTAACTCACACGGACTGATACCGTTAGAAAGTCAATTAAATGTAGTTTTGGAAACTGTCTGTATTTTTGGAGCGCGTGCTAACGGCTAGGATTGGTCCCACAGTAAAGAATGAATTTTTTATCTACATTTTCAAATAAAGCGCTGCCAGAGCGCCCAGTGTAATCGCTTAGTTCCAGCAATCATGTCAAATTAGGAAAAATGTTTTTTTTTGGAGTCCAATTGTCTCATTTATCACATTTATAAGGTCAAAGTCTAAAATCTGTTTAATTAAGTCCCACAGACAGTTGTTTCACATTTTAAAGCGACGCAACCTAGTAATATCAGAAACATATCGCTAAATACATGTTGGTACGAATATGTGACGCAACCGTTGTAACTCAAACGGACTGATACCGTTAGAAAGTCAATGTAATATAGTCTTTGAAATTGTCTCAATTTCTTTAGCGCCTGCTAACGGCTAGGATTGGTCCCACAGTAAAAAATGACTTATTTATCTAAATATTTAAATGAAGCGCTACCACAGCTCCCAGTGTAATCGATGAGTTCCAGCAATCATGTCAAACTAAGAAAAATGTTATTTCTTGGAGTCCAATTGTCTCTTTTATCACATTTATAAGGTCAAAGTCTAAAATCAGTTCATTTAAGTCCCACAGTCAATTGTTTCACAGTTAAAAGCGACACAACCTAGTAATATCAGAAAAATATCGCTAAATGCATGTTGGTACGAATATGTGACGCAATCGTTGTAATTCATCCGGACTGATACCGTTAGAAAGTCAATGAAATATAGTTTTTGAAACTGTCTCTTTTTCCTTGGCGTGTGCTAACGGCTAGGATTGGTCCCACAGTAAAAAATGACTTATTTATCTACATTTTTAAATAAAGCAATGCCACAGCGCCCAGTGTAATCGCTGAATTCCAGCAATCTTGTCAAATTAAGAAGAATGTTATTTCTTGGAGTCGAATTGTTCCTTTGATCACATTTATAAGGTCAAAGTCCAAAATCAGTTCAATAAAGTCCCACAGTCAATCGTTTTACTGTTAAAAGCGATGAAACCTAATAGTATCAGAAAGATATCGCTAAATGCCTGTTGGTACAAATATGTGACGCAACCGTCGTAACTCACACGGACTGATACCGTTAGAAAGTCAATTAAATGTAGTTTTTGAAGCATTCTCTATTTTTGGAGCGCGTGCTAACGGCTAGGAATGATCCCACAGTAACAAATGATTTTTTTATCTACATTTTCAAATAAAGCGCTACCAGAGCGCCCAGTGTAATCGCTTAGTTCCAGCAATCATGTCAAATTAAGAAGAATGTTATTTTTTGGAGTCCAATTGTCTCATCATAACATTTATAAGGTCACAGTCCAAAATCAGTTCAATAAAGTACTACAGTCAATCGTTTCACTGTTAAAAGCGATGAAACCTAATAGTATCAGAAAAATATCGCTAAATGCCTGTTGGTACGAATATGTGACGCAACCGTCGTAACAAACACGGACTGATACCGTTAGAAAGTCAATTAAATGTAGTTTTTGAAGCATTCTCTATTTTTGGAGCGCGTGCTAACGGCTAGGAATGATCCCACAGTAAAAAATGATTTTTTTATCTACATTTTCAAATAAAGCGCTACCAGAGCGCCCAGTGTAATCGCTTAGTTCCAACAATCATGTCAAATTAAGAAGAATGTTATTTTTTGGAGTCCAATTGTCTCATCATAACATTTATAAGGTCACAGTCCAAAATCAGTTCAATAAAGTACTATAGTCAATTGTTTCACTGTTAAAATGAAACCTAGTAATATCAGAAAAATATCGCCAAATGCATGTTGGTACGAATATGTGACGCTACCGTTGTAACTCAAACGACCTGATACCGATAGAAAGTCAATGAAATGTAGTTTTTGAAACTGTCTCTATAACTTCAGTGCGCGCTAGCGGTTAGTATTGGTCCCGCAGTAAAAAATGACTTATTTATCTAATTTTTTGAATAAAGAAATAACACAGCGTCCAGTATAATTGCTGAGTTACAGCAATCATTTCATATTAAGAAGAACGTTACTTCTTGGAGTCCAGTTGTCTCATTATTACATTTATAAGGTGAAATTGGTCCCACAGTAAAAAATGAATTTTTTATCTACATTTTTAAATAAAGCACTACCACAGTTCCCAGTTTAATCGCTGAGTACCAGCAATTATGTCAAACTAAGAAAAATGTTATTTCTTGGAGTCCAATTGTCTCATTTATCACAATATAAGGTCAAAGTCTAAAATCAGATCATTTAAGTCCCACAGTCAATTGTTTCACAGTTAAAAGCGACACAACCTAGTTATATCAGAAAAATATCGCTAAATGCATGTTGGTACGAATATGTGACGCAATCGTTGTAATTCATCCGGACTGATACCGTTAGAAAGTCAATGTAATATAGTCTTTGAAATTGTCTCAATTTCTTTAGCGCCTGCTAACGGCTAGGATTGGTCCCACAGTAAAAAATGAAATTTTTATCTACATTTTTAAATAAATCGCTACCAAAGCTCCCAGTGTAATCGCTGAGTTCCAGCAATCATGTCAAACTAAAAAAATGTTATTTCTTGGAGTCCAATTGTCTTTTTTATCACATTTATAAGGTCAAAGTCCAAAATCAGTTCAATAAAGTCCCACAGTCAATCGTTTCACTGTTAAAAGCTATGAAACCTAATAATATCAGAAAAATATCGCTAAATGCATGTTGGTACGAATATGTGACGCAACCGTCGTAACTCACACGGACTGATACCGTTAGAAAGTCAATTAATTGTAGTTTTGGAAACTGTCTGTATTTTTGGAGCGCGTGCTAACGGCTAGGATTGGTCCCACAGTAAAGAATGAATTTTTTATCTACATTTTCAAATAAAGCGCTGCCAGAGCGCCCAGTGTAATCGCTTAGTTCCAGCAATCATGTCAAATTAGGAAAAATGTTTTTTTTTTGGAGTCCAATTGTCTCATTTATCACATTTATAAGGTCAAAGTCTAAAATCAGTTTAATTAAGTCCCACAGACAGTTGTTTCACATTTTAAAGCGACGCAACCTAGTAATATCAGAAACATATCGCTAAATACATGTTGGTACGAATATGTGACGCAACCGTTGTAGCTCAAACGGACTGATACCGTTAGAAAGTCAATGTAATATAGTCTTTGAAATTGTCTCAATTTTTTTAGCGCCTGCTAACGGCTAGGATTGATCCCACAGTAAAAAATGACTTATTTATCTAAATATTTAAATGAAGCGCTACCACAGCTCCCAGTGTAATCGATGAGTTCCAGCAATCATGTCAAACTAAAAAAATGTTGTTTCTTGGAGTCCAATTGTTTCTTTTATCACATTTATAAGGTCAAAGTCCAAAATCAGTTCAATAAAGTCCCACAGTCAATCGTTTCACTGTTAAAAGCGACACAACCTAGTAATATCAGAAAAATATCGCTAAATGCAGGTTGGTACGAATATGTGACGCAATCGTTGTAATTCATCCGGACTGATACCGTTAGAAAGTCAATGAAATATAGTTTTTGAAACTGTCTCTATTTCTTTGGCGGGTGCTAACGGCTAGGATTGGTCCCACAGTAAAAAATGACTTATGTATCTACATTTTTAAATAAAGCGATACCACAGCTCCCAGTGTAATCGATGAGTTCTAGCAATCATGTCAATCTTAGAAAAATGTTATTTCTTGGAGTCCAATTGTCTCATCATAACATTTATAAGGTCACAGTCCAAAATCAGTTCAATAAAGTACTATAGTCAATTGTTTCACTGTTAAAATGAAACCTAGTAATATCAGAAAAATATCGCCAAATGCATGTTGGTACGAATATGTGACGCTACCGTTGTAACTCAAACGAGCTGATACCGATAGAAAGTCAATGAAATGTAGTTTTTGAAACTGTCTCTATAACTTCAGCGCGCGCTAGCGGTTAGTATTGGTCCCGCAGTAAAAAATGATTATTTATCTAATTTTTTGAATAAAGCAATAACACAGCGTCTAGTGTAATTGCTGAGTTACAGCAATCATTTCATATTAAGAAGAACGTTACTTCTTGGAGTCCAGTTGTCTCATTATTACATTTATAAGGTGAAATTGGTCCCACAGTAAAGAATGAATTTTTTATCTACATTTTCAAATAAAGCGCTGCCAGAGCGCCCAGTGTAATCGCTTAGTTCCAGCAATCATGTCAAATTAGGAAAAATGTTTTTTTTTTGGAGTCCAATTGTCTCATTTATCACATTTATAAGGTCAAAGTCTAAAATCAGTTTAATTAAGTCCCACAGACAGTTGTTTCACATTTTAAAGCGACGCAACCTAGTAATATCAGAAACATATCGCTAAATACATGTTGGTACGAATATGTGACGCAACCGTTGTCGCTCAAACGGACTGATACCGTTAGAAAGTCAATGTAATGTAGTCTTTGAAATTGTCTCAATTTCTTTAGCGCCTGCTAACGGCTAGGATTGGTCCCACAGTAAAAAATGACTTATTTATCTAAATATTTAAATGAAGCGCTACCACAGCTCCCAGTGTAATCGATGAGTTCCAGCAATCATGTCAAACTAAAAAAATGTTGTTTCTTGGAGTCCAATTGTTTCTTTTATCACATTTATAAGGTCAAAGTCCAAAATCAGTTCAATAAAGTCCCACAGTCAATCGTTTCACTGTTAAAAGCGACACAACCTAGTAATATCAGAAAAATATCGCTAAATGCAGGTTGGTACGAATATGTGACGCAATCGTTGTAATTAATCCGGACTGATACCGTTAAAAAGTCAATGAAATATAGTTTTTGAAACTGTCTCTATTTCTTTGGCGGGTGCTAACGGCTAGGATTGGTCCCACAGTAAAAAATGACTTATGTATCTACATTTTTAAATAAAGCGATACCACAGCTCCCAGTGTAATCGATGAGTTCTAGCAATCATGTCAATCTTAGAAAAATGTTATTTCTTGGAGTCCAATTGTCTCATCATAACATTTATAAGGTCACAGTCCAAAATCAGTTCAATAAAGTACTATAGTCAATTGTTTCACTGTTAAAATGAAACCTAGTAATATCAGAAAAATATCGCCAAATGCATGTTGGTACGAATATGTGACGCTACCGTTGTAACTCAAACGAGCTGATACCGATAGAAAGTCAATGAAATGTAGTTTTTGAAACTGTCTCTATAACTTCAGCGCGCGCTAGCGGTTAGTATTGGTCCCGCAGTAAAAAATGATTATTTATCTAATTTTTTGAATAAAGCAATAACACAGCGTCTAGTGTAATTGCTGAGTTACAGCAATCATTTCATATTAAGAAGAACGTTACTTCTTGGAGTCCAGTTGTCTCATTATTACATTTATAAGGTGAAATTGGTCCCACAGTAAAAAAAGAATTTTTTATCTACATTTTTAAATAAAGCACTACCACAGCTCCCAGTTTAATCGCTGAGTTCCAGCAATTATGTCAAACTAAGAAAAATGTTATTTCTTGGAGTCCAATTGTCTCATTTATCACAATATAAGGTCAAAGTCTAAAATCAGTTCATTTAAGTCCCACAGTCAATTGTTTCACAGTTAAAAGCGACACAACCTAGTAATATCAGAAAAATATCGCTAAATGCATGTTGGTACGAATATGTGACGCAATCGTTGTAATTCATCCGGACTGATACCGTTAGAAAGTCAATGAAATATAGCTTTTGAAACTGTCTCTATTTCTTTGGCGGGTGCTAACGGCTAGGATTGGTCCCACAGTAAAAAATGACTTATTTATCTACATTTTTAAATAAAGCGATGCCACAGCGCCCAGTGTAATCGCTGAATTCCAGCAATCTTGTCAAATTAAGAAGAATGTTATTTCTTGGAGTCGAATTGTCCCTTTTATCACATTTATAAGGTCAAAGTCCAAAATCAGTTCAATAAAGTCCCACAGTCAATCGTTTTACTGTTAAAAGCGATGAAACCTAATAGTATCAGAAAGATATCGCTAAATGCCTGTTGGTACGAATATGTGACGCAACCGTCGTAACAAACACGGACTGATACCGTTAGAAAGTCAATTAAATGTAGTTTTTGAAGCATTCTCTATTTTTGGAGCGCGAGCTAACGGCTAGGAATGATCCCACAGTAAAAAATGATTTTTTTATCTACATTTTCAAATAAAGCGCTACCAGAGCGCCCAGTGTAATCGCTTAGTTCCAGCAATCATGTCAAATTAAGAAGAATGTTATTTTTTGGAGTCCAATTGTCTCATCATAACATTTATTAGGTCACAGTCTAAAATCAGTTCAATAAAGTACTACAGTCAATCGTTTCACTGTTAAAAGCGATGAAACATAATAGTATCAGAAAAATATCGCTAAATGCATGTTGGTACGAATATGTGACGCAACCGTCTTAACAAACACGGACTGATACCGTTAGAAAGTCAATTAAATGTAGTTTTTGAAGCATTCTTTATTTTTGGAGCGCGTGCTAAAGGCTAGGAATGATCCAACAGTAAATAATGATTTTTTTATCTACATTTTCAAATAAAGCGCTACCAGAGCGCCCAGTGTAATCGCTTAGTTCCAGCAATTATGTCAAATTAAGAAGAATGTTATTTTTTGGAGTCCAATTGTCTCATCATAACATTTATAAGGTCACAGTCCAAAATCAGTTCAATAAAGTACTATAGTCAATTGTTTCATTGTTAAAATGAAACCTAGTAATATCAGAAAAATATCGCCAAATGCATGTTGGTACGAATATGTGACGCTACCGTTGTAACTCAAACGACCTGATATCGATAGAAAGTCAATGAAATGTAGTTTTTGAAACTGTTTCTATAACTTCAGCGCGCGCTAGCGGTTAGTATTGGTCCCGCAGTAAAAAATGACTTATTTATCTAATTTTTTGAATAAAGAAATAACACAGCGTCCAGTATAATTGCTGAGTTACAGCAATCATTTCATATTAAGAAGAACGTTACTTCTTGGAGTCCAGTTGTCTCATTATTACATTTATAAGGTGAAATTGGTCCAACAGTAAAAAATGAATTTTTTATCTACATTTTTAAATAAAGCACTACCACAGCTCCCAGTTTAATCGCTGAGTTCCAGCAATTATGTCAAACTAAGAAAAATGTTATTTCTTGGAGTCCAATTGTTTCATTTATCACAATATAAGGTCAAAGTCTAAAATCAGTTCATTTAAGTCCCACAGTCAATTGTTTCACAGTTAAAAGCGACACAACCTAGTAATATCAGAAAAATATCGCTAAATGCATGTTGGTACGAATATGTGACGCAATCGTTGTAATTCATCCGGACTGATACCGTTAGAAAGTCAATGAAATATAGTTTTTGAAACTGTCTCTATTTCTTTGGCGGGTGCTAACGGCTAGGATTGGTCCCACAGTAAAAAATGACTTATTTATCTACATTTTTAAATAAAGCGATACCACAGCTCCCAGTGTAATCGATGAGTTCTAGCAATCATGTCAAACTAAGAAAAATGTTATTTCTTGGAGTCCAATTGTCTCATCATAACATTTATAAGGTCACAGTCCAAAATCAGTTTAATAAAGTACTATAGTCAATTGTTTCACTGTTAAAATGAAACCTAGTAATATCAGAAAAATATCGCCAAATGCATGTTGGTACGAATATGTGACGCTACCGTTGTAACTCAAACGAGCTGATACCGATAGAAAGTCAATGAAATGTAGTTTTTGAAACTGTCTCCATAACTTCAGCGCGCGCTAGCGGTTAGTATTGGTCCCGCAGTAAAAAATGATTGTTTATCTAATTTTTTGAATAAAGCAATAACACAGCGTCCAGTGTAATTGCTGAGTTACAGCAATCATTTCATATTAAGAAGAACGTTACTTCTTGGAGTCCAGTTGTCTCATTATTACATTTATAAGGTGAAATTGGTCCCACAGTAAAAAATGAATTTTTTATCTACATTTTTAAATAAAGCACTACCACAGCTCCCAGTTTAATCGCTGAGTTCCAGCAATTATGTCAAACAAAGAAAAATGTTATTTCTTGGAGTCCAATTGTCTCATTTATCACAATATAAGGTCAAAGTCTAAAATCAGTTCATTTAAGTCCCACAGTCAATTGTTTCACAGTTAAAAGCGACACAACCTAGTAATATCAGAAAAATATCGCTAAATGCATGTTGGTACGAATATGTGACGCAATCGTTGTAATTCATCCGGACTGATACCGTTAGAAAGTCAATGAAATATAGCTTTTGAAACTGTCTCTATTTCTTTGGCGGGTGCTAACGGCTAGGATTGGTCCCACAGTAAAAAATGACTTATTTATCTACATTTTTAAATAAAGCGATGCCACAGCGCCCAGTGTAATCGCTGAATTCCAGCAATCTTGTCAAATTAAGAAGAATGTTATTTCTTGGAGTCGAATTGTCCCTTTTATCAAATTTATAAGGTCAAAGTCCAAAATCAGTTCAATAAAGTCCCACAGTCAATCGTTTTACTGTTAAAAGCGATGAAACCTAATAGTATCAGAAAGATATCGCTAAATGCCTGTTGGTACAAATATGTGACGCAACCGTCGTAACTCACACGGACTGATACCGTTAGAAAGTCAATTAAATGTAGTTTTTGATGCTGTCTCTATTTTTGGAGCGCGTACTAACGGCTAGGAATGGTCCCACAGTAAAAAATGATTTTTTTATCTACATTTTCAAACTAAGCGCTACCAGATCGCCCAGTGTAATCGCTTAGTTCCAGCAAACATGTCAAATTAAGAAGAATGTTATTTTTTGGAGTCCAATTGTCTCATCATAACATTTATAAGGTCACAGTCCAAAATCAGTTCAATAAAGTACTATAGTCAATTGTTTCATTGTTAAAATGAAACCTAGTAATATCAGAAAAATATCGCCAAATGCATGTTGGTACGAATATGTGACGCTACCGTTGTAACTCAAACGACCTGATATCGATAGAAAGTCAATGAAATGTAGTTTTTGAAACTGTTTCTATAACTTCAGCGCGCGCTAGCGGTTAGTATTGGTCCCGCAGTAAAAAATGACTTATTTATCTAATTTTTTGAATAAAGAAATAACACAGCGTCCAGTATAATTGCTGAGTTACAGCAATCATTTCATATTAAGAAGAACGTTACTTCTTGGAGTCCAGTTGTCTCATTATTACATTTATAAGGTGAAATTGGTCCAACAGTAAAAAATGAATTTTTTATCTACATTTTTAAATAAAGCACTACCACAGCTCCCAGTTTAATCGCTGAGTTCCAGCAATTATGTCAAACTAAGAAAAATGTTATTTCTTGGAGTCCAATTGTTTCATTTATCACAATATAAGGTCAAAGTCTAAAATCAGTTCATTTAAGTCCCACAGTCAATTGTTTCACAGTTAAAAGCGACACAACCTAGTAATATCAGAAAAATATCGCTAAATGCATGTTGGTACGAATATGTGACGCAATCGTTGTAATTCATCCGGACTGATACCGTTAGAAAGTCAATGAAATATAGTTTTTGAAACTGTCTCTATTTCTTTGGCGGGTGCTAACGGCTAGGATTGGTCCCACAGTAAAAAATGACTTATTTATCTACATTTTTAAATAAAGCGATACCACAGCTCCCAGTGTAATCGATGAGTTCTAGCAATCATGTCAAACTAAGAAAAATGTTATTTCTTGGAGTCCAATTGTCTCATCATAACATTTATAAGGTCACAGTCCAAAATCAGTTTAATAAAGTACTATAGTCAATTGTTTCACTGTTAAAATGAAACCTAGTAATATCAGAAAAATATCGCCAAATGCATGTTGGTACGAATATGTGACGCTACCGTTGTAACTCAAACGAGCTGATACCGATAGAAAGTCAATGAAATGTAGTTTTTGAAACTGTCTCCATAACTTCAGCGCGCGCTAGCGGTTAGTATTGGTCCCGCAGTAAAAAATGATTGTTTATCTAATTTTTTGAATAAAGCAATAACACAGCGTCCAGTGTAATTGCTGAGTTACAGCAATCATTTCATATTAAGAAGAACGTTACTTCTTGGAGTCCAGTTGTCTCATTATTACATTTATAAGGTGAAATTGGTCCCACAGTAAAAAATGAATTTTTTATCTACATTTTTAAATAAAGCACTACCACAGCTCCCAGTTTAATCGCTGAGTTCCAGCAATTATGTCAAACAAAGAAAAATGTTATTTCTTGGAGTCCAATTGTCTCATTTATCACAATATAAGGTCAAAGTCTAAAATCAGTTCATTTAAGTCCCACAGTCAATTGTTTCACAGTTAAAAGCGACACAACCTAGTAATATCAGAAAAATATCGCTAAATGCATGTTGGTACGAATATGTGACGCAATCGTTGTAATTCATCCGGACTGATACCGTTAGAAAGTCAATGAAATATAGCTTTTGAAACTGTCTCTATTTCTTTGGCGGGTGCTAACGGCTAGGATTGGTCCCACAGTAAAAAATGACTTATTTATCTACATTTTTAAATAAAGCGATGCCACAGCGCCCAGTGTAATCGCTGAATTCCAGCAATCTTGTCAAATTAAGAAGAATGTTATTTCTTGGAGTCGAATTGTCCCTTTTATCAAATTTATAAGGTCAAAGTCCAAAATCAGTTCAATAAAGTCCCACAGTCAATCGTTTTACTGTTAAAAGCGATGAAACCTAATAGTATCAGAAAGATATCGCTAAATGCCTGTTGGTACAAATATGTGACGCAACCGTCGTAACTCACACGGACTGATACCGTTAGAAAGTCAATTAAATGTAGTTTTTGATGCTGTCTCTATTTTTGGAGCGCGTACTAACGGCTAGGAATGGTCCCACAGTAAAAAATGATTTTTTTATCTACATTTTCAAACTAAGCGCTACCAGATCGCCCAGTGTAATCGCTTAGTTCCAGCAAACATGTCAAATTAAGAAGAATGTTATTTTTTGGAGTCCAATTGTCTCATCATAACATTTATTAGGTCACAGTCTAAAATCAGTTCAATAAAGTACTACAGTCAATCGTTTCACTGTTAAAAGCGATGAAACATAATAATATCAGAAAAATATCGCTAAATGCATGTTGGTACGAATATGTGACGCAACCGTCGTAACAAACACGGACTGATACCGTTAGAAAGTCAATTAAATGTAGTTTTTGAAGCATTCTCTATTTTTGGAGTGCGTGCTAAAGGCTAGGAATGATCCAACAGTAAATAATGATTTTTTTATCTACATTTTCAAATAAAGCGCTACCAGAGCGCCCAGTGTAATCGCTTAGTTCCAGAAATCATGTCAAATTAAGAAGAATGTTATTTTTTGGAGTCCAATTGTCTCATCATAACATTTATAAGGTCACAGTCCAAAATCAGTTCAATAAAGTACTATAGTCAATTGTTTCATTGTTAAAATGAAACCTAGTAATATCGGAAAAATATCGCCAAATGCATGTTGGTACGAATATGTGACGCTACCGTTGTAACTCAAACGACCTGATACCGATAGAAAGTCAATGAAATGTAGTTTTTGAAACTGTTTCTATAACTTCAGCGCGCGCTAGCGGTTAGTATTGGTCCCGCAGTGAAAAATGACTTATTTATCTAATTTTTTGAATAAAGAAATAACACAGCGTCCAGTATAATTGCTGAGTTACAGCAACCATTTCATATTAAGAAGAACGTTACTTCTTGGAGTCCAGTTGTCTCATTATTACATTTATAAGGTGAAATTGGTCCCACAGTAAAAAATGAATTTTTTATCTACATTTTTAAATAAAGCACTACCACAGCTCCCAGTTTAATCGCTGAGTTCCAGCAACTATGTCAAACTAAGAAAAATGTTATTTCTTGGAGTCCAATTGTCTCATTTATCACAATATAAGGTCAAAGTCTAAAATCAGTTCATTTAAGTCCCACAGTCAATTGTTTCACAGTTAAAAGCGACACAACCTAGTAATATCAGAAAAATATCGCTAAATGCATGTTGGTACGAATATGTGACGCAATCGTTGTAATTCATCCGGACTGATACCGTTAGAAAGTCAATGAAATATAGTTTTTGAAGTCAATCGTTTTACTGTTAAAAGCGATGAAACCTAATAGTATCAGAAAGATATCGCTAAATGCCTGTTGGTACAAATATGTGACGCAACCGTCGTAACTCACACGGACTGATACCGTTAGAAAGTCAATTAAATATAGTTTGGATGCTGTCTCTATTTTTGGAGCGCGTACTAACGGCTAGGAATGGTCCCACAGTAAAAAATGATTTTTTTATCTACATTTTCAAATAAAGCGCTACCAGATCGCCCAGTGTAATCGCTTAGTTCCAGCAAACATGTCAAATTAAGAAGAATGTTATTTTTTGGAGTCCAATTGTCTCATCATAACATTTATAAGGTCACAGTCCAAAATCAGTTCAATAAAGTACTATAGTCAATTGTTTCATTGTTAAAATGAAACCTAGTAATATCAGAAAAATATCGCCAATGCATGTTGGTACGAATATGTGACGCTACCGTTGTAACTCAAACGACCTGATACCGATAGAAAGTCAATGAAATGTAGTTTTTGAAACTGTTTCTATAACTTCATCGCGCGCTAGCGTTTAGTATTATGTCAAACTAAGAAAAATGTTATTTCTTGGAGTCCAATTGTCTCATTTATCATAATATAAGGTCAAAGTCTAAAATCAGTTCATTTAAGTCCCACAGTCAATTGTTTCACAGTTAAAAGCGACACAACCTAGTAATATCAGAAAAATATCGCTAAATGCATGTTGGTACGAATATGTGACGCAATCGTTGTAATTCATCCGGACTGATACCGTTAGAAAGTCAATGAAATATAGCTTTTGAAACTGTCTCTATTTCTTTGGCGGGTGCTAACGGCTAGGATTGGTCCCACAGTAAAAAATGACTTATTTATCTACATTTTTAAATAAAGCGATACCACAGCTCCCAGTGTAATCGATGAGTTCCAGCAATCTTGTCAAATTAAGAAGAATGTTATTTCTTGGAGTCGAATTGTCCCTTTTATCAAATTTATAAGGTCAAAGTCCAAAATCAGTTCAATAAAGTCCCACAGTCAATCGTTTTACTGTTAAAAGCGATGAAACCTAATAGTATCAGAAAGATATCGCTAAATGCCTGTTGGTACAAATATGTGACGCAACCGTCGTAACTCACACGGACTGATACCGTTAGAAAGTCAATTAAATGTAGTTTTTGATGCTGTCTCTATTTTTGGAGCGCGTACTAACGGCTAGGAATGGTCCCACAGTAAAAAATGATTTTTTTATCTACATTTTCAAATAAAGCGCTACCAGATCGCCCAGTGTAATCGCTTAGTTCCAGCAAACATGTCAAATTAAGAAGAATGTTATTTTTTGGAGTCCAATTGTCTCATCATAACATTTATTAGGTCACAGTCTAAAATCAGTTCAATAAAGTAATAAAAAGTGATAAAAATGAATGCATTATTTTAATACGCCATTTTTAATAATAATTACCCCCGTGACCTCAATCGCCGTTTTCGCGCAGAAGCTACAGAAAACAAATGGGACAGTTTAATGATAGTTTTACTGACTTTGTTTTGACCGCTCGCACATAATACACCAATCAAAACGCTTAATTGTTTAAAAAACCAATCCAAAACTTTCGCGGCATGGGCATGCCAACGAAGAAACATGAGGACCGAAACATGATGGCCATTTTAGTTATTAAAGTAATGGTGGTCAGTGCTGTTTGTAAGTCTGTTTCGTCTTCTATAAGCTTTTTATTTTCGTAATATTGTTTTTATGTATGTTCTAAAAAATGTTAAGATAAATATATTGTCACGTTTTTAGTCACGTACACATCTTAAACGCAACAGTTTTAGGATTTTTGGCTAGGAACGAAGATTTTGAAGGCTAGCTAGCTAGCTAGAACCTTACTTATTACTATTCTGTATGGTATAACATCTTTTTATCTTACCCACCATTTATTTTTGTGTTGTGACTGTAGCCATTTAGTTAGCTCCTATCTTTGGCAAAAATTGAGAGTATAAAAATGCAGTTTGGCTACAACAATTCTTAAACAAAAAGTGTTATGCTAAATGCAGTTAGCTAGGTAGCTACATCTTTTATTATTTTTTCCTGAAAGCTTTTTGTGCAAATAAAATGACTGACAGATTATTTTAGCTGAACCGGTAATGACAGGCTGTTCCTTGTGTTTTCATTAAAACCGAAGTTGCAATGAATTTTTTTTGGAAAAGGGGTATTACGCCTATACGCCTGTTCAACTCAGTTTAACTATACTAAGCGGTTAGCCCAGTGTTAACAACAGACTGTTGTTTTTGGTAAAGGCTGTTACGCCTATGCACCATGTACAACGTGGTTTACCTGACTTAAGGGTTCAACCCAATATGACAATTCATTTTTAAACTTTCTCTGTATGTACGGATGTGCAACAATGTTTGCCTGGACTAAATGATCAGCCCTGTTGTGTTTTTTTTTAAACAGAGTCTGTGAGAAAGTTTTTTCCAAAGGTGTATTATTCCTATACGCATGTGCGACATGGTTTAACTGTAGTAAGCGCTTAGCCCAGTGTCACGATAAATTTTTTAACTTCACAAAAACTTATTCTGCAAAATAAAATAATATTGACTGATTGTTTTTGCTATGATGGGGTACCGACTGTTGTTTGTAAACTGTGTTTTTATTTCAGCTATCGTTGCGGAAATATTTTTTGAAAAATATGTTACAGTCGCAAGACTATAATGGTGTATGCAGTTCACCTAATTTACGACATACTGTATACCTGTACTAAAGCGCTCCACCTGATCGTGTGGCACAGTTTACGGCTCTTATTAAGCGTTCCACAGAGTGTTCAATGTCAGGTCACACCTTGACTTTGGCTTACCCCGACGTTTCGACACTGGGGTAAGCCAAACGCGAGACACGCTTAAGTGGTATAAAAAGGATGGGCAGACCCGTGGATTTTTCTCCGGGCCATCGATTATCTACATTATAATGCCTGTATACGTCTGTCCGTCCGTCTGTCCGTCTGTGTGTCATTCAAGATGGTAGGTTAGCTGCGACGGCCGAACCCGTGGATTTTTCCACGGGCTAACAACTAGTTTTTAAATAAAGCACTACCACAGCTCCCAGTTTAATCGTTGATTTCCAGCAATCATGTCAAACTAAGAAAAATGTTATTTCTTGGAGTCCAATTGTCTCATTTATCACATTTATAAGGTCAAAGTCCAAAATCAGTTCAATAAAGGCCCACAGTCAATCGTTTCACTGTTAAAAGCGATGAAACCTAATAATATCAGAAAAATATCGCTAAATGAATGTTGGTACGAATATGTGACGCAACCGTCGTAACTCACACGGACTGATACCGTTAGAAAGTCAATTAAATGTAGCTTTTGAATCTGTCTCTATTTCTTCAGCGCGCGCTAACGGTTAGGATTGGTCCCACAGTACAAATTGACTAATGTATCTAAATTTTTGAATAAAGCACTACCACAGCGCTCAGTGTAATCGCTGAATTCCAGCAATCAGGTCAAATTAAGAAGAATGTTATTTCTTAGAGTCCAATTGTCTAATTTATAACATTTATAAGATCAAAGTCCAAAATCAGTTTAATTAAGTCCCACAGTCAATCGTTTCACTGTTAAAAGCGATGCAACCTAGTAATATCAGAAATATATCGCTAAATACATGTTGGTACGAATATGTGACGCAACCGTTGTATCTCAAACGGGCTGATACCGTTAGAAAATTAACGAAATGTAGGTTTTGAAACTGTCTCTTTTTTTTCAGCGCGGGCAAGCGGTTAGGATTGGTCCCACAGTACAAAATGGCTTATTTATCTAAGTTTTTGAATAAAGCACTACCACAGCGCCCAGTATAATTGCTGAGCTTCACCAATCATTTTAAGTTAAGAAGAACTTTATTTCTTGGAGTCCAGTTGTCTCATTGATGGCACTTACAAAGTCAATGTCTAAAATCAGTTCAATTAAGTCCTACAGTTATCCGTTTCTCAGCTAAAAGCGACGCAACCTAGTTATATAAGAAACATATCGCTAAATACATGTTGGTACTAATATGTGACGAAATCGTTGTAATTCATACGGACTGATACCGTTGGAAAGTCAATGAAATATAGTTTTTGAAACTGTCTCTATTTCTTCAGCGCGTGCTAACAGCTAGGATTGGTCCCACAGTAAAATATGAATTTTTATCTACATTTTTTAATAAAGCGCTACCACAGCGCGCAGTTTAATCGCCGAGTTCCAGCAACGATGTCAAATTAAGAAAAATGTTATTTCTTGGCGTCCAATTGTCTCATTATAACATTTATAAGGTCACAGTCCAAAATCAGTTCAATAAAGTCCTACAGTCAATTGTTTCGCTGTTAAAAGCGATGAAACCTAGTAATATCAGAAAAATATCGCTAAATGCATGTCGGTACGAATATGTAACGCAAACGTTGTAATTCATCCTGACTGAAACCGTTAGAAAGTCAATGAAATATAGTTTTTGAAACTGTCTCTATTTCTTTGGCGCGTGCTAACGGCTAGGATTGGTCCCACAGTAAAAAATGACTTATTTATCTACATTTTTAAATAAAGCGCTACCAGAGCGCCCGGTGTAATTGCTTAGTTCCAGCAATCATGTCAAATTAAGAAGAATGTTATTTTTTGGAGTGCAATTGTCTCCTTATAACATTAATAAGGTCACAGTCCAAAATCAGTTCAATAAAGTCATACAGTCAATTGTTTCACTGTTAAAAGCAATGTAATCTAGTAATATCAGAAAAATATCGCTAAATGCATGTTGGTACGAATATGTGACGCGACCGTTGTATCTCAAACGGGCTGATACCGTTGGAAAATCAACGAAATGTAATTTTTAAAACTGTCTCTCTTTCTTCAGCGCGCGCTAACGGTTAGGATTGGTCCCACAGTACAAAATGACTTATTAATCTAAATTTTTGAATAAAGCACTACCACAGCGCTCAGTGTAATCGCTGAATTCCACCAATCAGGTCAAATTAAGAAGAATGTTATTTCTTGGAGTCCAATTGTCTAATTTATCACATTTATAAGGTCAAAGTCAAAAATCAGTTCAACTAAGGCCCACAGTCAGTCGTTTCACTGTTAATAGCGAATTAACCTAGTAATATCAGAAACATATCGCTAAATACATGTTTGTACGACAATGTGACGCAATTGTTGCAGTTAATACGGACTGATACCGTTAGAAAGTCAATGAAATGTAGTTTTTGAAACTGTCTCTATTTCTTCAGCGCGTGCTAACGGCTAGGATTGGTCCCACAGTAAAAAATGACTTATTTATCTAGATTTTTAAATAAAGCGCTACCACAGCGCCTAGTTTATTCGCTGAGTTCCAGCAATAATGTCAAATTAAGAAGAATGTTATTTCTTGGAGTCCAATTGTCTCATTATAACAATTAAAGGTCAAAGTCAAAAATCAGCTCAATTAAGTCCCACAGTCAATCGTTTCTCAGTAAAAAGCGACGCAACCTAGTAATATCAGAAATATATCGCTAAATACATGTTGGTACGAAAATGTGACGCGACCGTTGTATCTCAAACGGGCTGATACTGTTAGAAAATCAACGAGATGTAGTTTTTAAAACTGTCTCTATTTTTTCAGCGCGGGCAAGCGGTTAGGATTGGTCACACAGTACAAAATGGCTTTTTTATCTAAGATTTTGAATAAAGCACTACCACAACGCCCAGTATAATTGCTGAGCTTCACCAATCATTTCAAGTTAAAAAGAA
This sequence comes from Hydractinia symbiolongicarpus, assembly GCF_029227915.1. Lineage (NCBI taxonomy): Eukaryota > Metazoa > Cnidaria > Hydrozoa > Anthoathecata > Hydractiniidae > Hydractinia > Hydractinia symbiolongicarpus. Next base: position 28,454,502 of record NC_079879.1, read on the forward strand.
CGTTATTTCTTGGCGTCCAGTTGTCTCATTTATGGCATTTATAAGGTCAAGATCTAAAATCAGTTCAATTAAGTTCCACAGTCAGTCGTTTCACAGTTAAAAGCGACGCAATCTATTAATATCAGAATAATATTGCCAAATACAAGTTGGTACGAACATGTGACGCAACCGTTGTAATTCCAACGGACTGGTACCGTTAGAGAGTCCATGAAATGTAGTTCTTGATACTGTCTGTACTTCTTCAGCGCGCTAACGGCTAGGATTGGTCCAAGGGTAAAAAATGAATTTTCTATCTACATTATTAAATAAAGTGCTACCACCTCGCCAATTTTATTCGCTGTGTTCCAGCAATCATGTCAAATTAAGAAGAATGTTATTTCTTGCAGTCCAATTGTCTCATTTATTACATTTATAAGGTCAAAGTCTAAAATCAGTTCAATTAAGGCCCACAGTCAGTCGTTTCACTTTTAATAACGATGAAACCTAGTAATATCAGAAATACATCTCTAACTACATGTTGGTACGAATATGTGACGCGACCGTTGTATCTCAAACGGGCTGATACTGCTAGAAAATCAACGAAATGTAATTTTTGAAACTGTCTCTCTTTCGTCAGCGCGCGCTAACGGTTAGGATTGGTCCCACAGTGCAAAACGACTAATTTATCTAAATTTTTGAATAAAGCACTACCGCAGCGCTCAGTGTAATCGCTGAATTCCAGCAATCAGGTCAAATTATGAAGAATGTTATTTCTTGTAGTCCAATTGTCTAATTTATCACATTTATAAGGTCAAAGTCTAAAATCAGTTCAATTAAGGCCCACAGTCAGTCGTTTCACTGTTAATAACGATGAAACCTAGTAATATCAGAAACACATCTCGAACTACATGTTGGTACGAATGTGTGACGCAACTGTTATAACTCAAACGGGCTGATACCGATAGAAAGTCAATGAAATGTAGTTTTTGAAACTGTTTCTATTTCTTCAGCGCGTGCTAACGGCTAGGATTGGTCCCACAGTAAAAGATGACTTATTTATCTAGATTTTTAAAAAAAGCGCTACCATAGCGCCTAGTTTATTCGCTGAGTTCCAGCAATAATGTCAAATTAAGAAGTATGTTATTTCTTGGAGTCCAATTGTCTCATTACAACATTTAAAAGGTCAAAGTCTAAAATCAGTTCAATTAAGTGCCACAGTCAATCGTTTTACAGTTAAAAGCGACGCAACCTAGTAATATCAGAAACATATCGCTAAATACATGTTGGTACGAAAATGTGACGCGACCGTTGTATCTCAAACGGGCTGATACCGTTAGAAAATCAACGAAATGTAGTTTTTGAAACTGTCTCTATTTTTTCAGCGCGGACAAGCGGTTAGGATTGATCAGATAGTACAAAATGGCTTTTTTATCTAAGATTTTGAATAAAGCACTACCACACCGCCCAGTATAATTGCTGAGCTTCACCAATCATTTGAAGTTAAGAAGAACGTTATTTCTTGGCGTCCAGTTGTCACATTTATGGCATTTATAAGGTCAAAGTCTAAAATCAGTTCAATTAAGTCCCACAGTCAGTCGTTTCACAGTTAAAAGCGACGCAACCTACTAATATCAGAAGAATACTGCTAAATGCATGTTGGTACGAATATGTGACGCAACCGTTGTAACTGCAACGGACTGGTACCGTTAGAGAGTCCATGAAATGTAGTTCTTGACACTTCTGTACTTCTTCAGCGCGCGCTAACGGCTAGGATTGGTCCAATGGTAAAAAATGAATTTTCTATCTACATTATTAATTAAAGCGCTACCACCTCGCCTATTTTATTCGCTGTGTTCCAGCAATCATGTCAAATTAAGAAGAATGTTATTTCTTGGAGTCCAATTGTCTCATTTATCACATTTATAAGATCAAAGTCTAAAATCAGTTCAATTAAGGCCCACAGTCATTCGTGTCACTGTTAATAACGATGAAACCTAGTAATATCAGAAACACATCTCTAAATACATGTTGGTACGAATGTGTGACGCAACCGTTGTAACTCAAACGGGCTGATACCTATAGAAAGTCAATGAAATGTAGTTTTTGAAACTGTTTCTATTTCTTGAGCGCGCGTTAACGGTTAGGATTGGCCCACAGAACAAAATGACTTATTTATCTAAATTTTTGAATATAGCACTACCACAGCGCTCAGCATAATTGCTGAGCTCCAGCAATCAATTCAAATTAAGAAGAACGTTATTTCTTGGAGTCCAGTTGTCTCATTTATGGCATTTATAAGGTCGAAATCAAAAATCAGCTCAATTTAGTCCCACAGTCAATCGTTTCTCAGTAAAAAGCGACGCAACCTAGTAGTATCAGAAACATATCGCTAAATACATGTTGGTACGAATATGTGACGCGACCGTTGTATCTCAAACGGGCTGATACCGTTAGAAAATCAACGAAATGTAATTTTTGAAACTGTCTCTCTTTCTTCAGCGCGCGCTAACCGTTATGATTGGTCCCACAGTACAAAATGACTAATTTATCTAAATTTTGAATAAAGCACTACCACAGCGCTCAGTGTAATCGCTGAATTCCAGCAATCAGGTCAAATTAAGAAGAATGTTATTTCTTGGAGTCCAATTGTCTAATTTATCACAATTATAAGGTCAAAGTCAAAAATCAGTTCAACTAAGGCCCACAGTCAGTCGTTTCACTGTTAATAGCGAATCAACCTAGTAATATCAGAAACATATCGCTAAATACATGTTTGTACAACAATGTGACGCAATTGTTGCAGTTAATACGGACTGATACCGTTAGAAAGTCAATGAAATGTAGTTTTTGAAACTGTTTCTACTTCTTCAGCGCGTGCTAACGGCTAGGATTGGTCCCACAGTAGAAAATGACTTATTTATCTAGATTTTTAAATAAAGCGCTACCACAGCGCCTAGTTTATTAACTGAGTTCCAGCAATAATGTCAAATTAAGAAGTATGTTTTTTCTTGGAGTTCAATTGTCTCATTACAACATTTAAAAGGTCAAAGTCTAAAATCAGTTCAATTAAGTGCCACAGTCAATCGTTTTACAGTTAAAAGCGACGCAACCTAGTAATATCAGAAACATATCGCTAAATACATGTTGGTACGAAAATGTGACGCGACCGTTGTATCTCAAACGGGCTGATACCTTTAGAAAATCAACGAAATGTAGTTTTTGAAACTGTCTCTATTTTTTCAGCGCGGGCAAGCGGTTAGGATTGGTCACACAGTACAAAATGGCTTTTTTTATCTAAGATTTTGAATAAAGCACTACCACAGCGCCCAGTATAATTGCTAAGCTTCACCAATCATTTCAAGTTAAGAAGAACATTATTTCTTGGCGTCCAGTTGTCTCATTTATGGCATTTATAAGGTCAAGGTCCACAATCAGTTCAATTAAGTCCCACAGTCAATCGTTTCAATGTTAAAAGCGATGCAACCTAGTAATATCAGAAGAATATTGCTAAATACATGTTGGTACGAATATGTGCCAGAATTGTTGTAACTCAAATGGACTGATACCGTTAGAAATTCTATGAAGTGTAGTTCTTGAGACTGTCTCTATTTCTTGAGCGCGCCCTAACGGCTAGGTTTGGTTCCATAGTAAAAAATAGATTTTCTATCTACATTATTAAATAAAGCCCTACCACAGCGCCTATTTTATTCGCTGTGTTCCAGCAACAATGTCAAATTAAGAAAAATGTTGCTTCTTGGATTCCAATTGGCACATTTATAACATTTACAAGGTCCAAGTCCAAAATCAGTTCAATTAAGTCCCACAGTCAATCGTTTTACTGTTAAAAGCGATGCAACCTAGTAATATCAGAAGAATATTGCTAAATACATGTTGGTACGAATATGTGACGCAATCGTTGAAATTCATACGGACTGATACCGTTGGAAAGTCAATGAAATATAGTTTTTGAAACTGTCTCTATTTCTTCAGAGCGTGCTATCGGCTACGATTGGTCACACAGTAAAAATGAATCTTTTATCTACATTTTTAAATAAAGCTCTAGCACAGCGCCCAGTTTAATCGCTGAGTTCCAGCAATGATGTCAAATTAAAAAGAACGTTATTTCTTGGAGTCCAATTGTCACATTTATAACATTTACAATGTCAAAGTCCAAAATCAGTTCAATTAAGTCCCAAGGTCAATCGTTTCACTGTTAAAAGCGATGCAACCTAGTAATATCAGAAGAATATTGCTAAATACATGTTGGTACGAATATGTGACGCAATCGTTGTAATTCATACGGAATGATACCGTTGGAAAGTCAATGTAATATAGTTTTTGAAACTGTCTCTATTTCTTCAGCGCGTGCTAACGGCTATGATTGGTCCCACAGTAAAAAATTAATTTTTTATCTACATTTTTAAATAAAGCTCTACCACAGCGTCCAGTTAAATCGCTAAGTTCCAGCAATGATGTCAAATTAAGAAAAATATTATTTCTTGGAGTCCAATTGTCTCATTTATAACATTTATAAGGTCAAAGTCCAAAATCAGTTCAATTAAGTCCCACAGTCAATCGTTTCACTGTTAAAAGCGATGCAACCTAGTAATAGCTGAAGAGTATTGCTAAATACATGTTGGTACGAATATGTGACGCAACTGTTGTAATTCATACGGACTGATACCGTTAGAGAGTCCATGAAATGTAGTTCTTGAGACTGTCTCTATTTCTTCAGCGCGCGCTAACGGCTAGGATTGGGCCAGCAGTAAAAAATAACTTATTTATCTACATTTTTAAATAAAGTGCTACCAGAGCGCACAGTTAAATCGCTTAGTTCCAGCAATCATGTCAAAATAAAAAGAATGTTATTTCTTGGAATCCAATTGTCTCATTATAACATTTATAATGTCACAGTCGAATATCAGTTCAATAAAGACCCACAGTCAAATTTTTCACTGTTAAAAGCGATGAAACCTAGTAATATTAGAAAAAATGCGCTAAATGCATGTTGGTACGAATATGTGACGCAACCGTTGTAACTCAAATGGACTGATACCGTTAGAAAGTCAATGAAGTGTAGTTTTTGAAACTGTCTCTATTTCTTAAGCGCGCGCTAACGGCTATGATTTGTCCTATAGTAAAAAATGAAATTTTTTTTATATTTTTAAAAAAGCGCTATGACAGCGCCTAGTTTATTCGCTGAGTTCCAGCAATAATGTCAAATTATGAAAAATGTTATTTCTTGGAGTCCAATTGTCACATTTATAAAATTTACAAGTTCAAAGTTCACAATCAGTTCAATTAAATCCCACAGTCAATCGTTTTAATGTTAAAAGAGATGCAACCTAGTAATATCAGAAGAATATTGCTAAATACAGGTTGGTACGAAAATGTGCCGGAATTGTTGTAATTCATACGGACTGATACCGTTGGAAAGTCATTGAAATATAGTTGTGGAAACTGTCTCTATTTCTTCAGAGCGTGCTAACGGCTACGATTAGTCCCATAGTAAAAATGAATTTTTTATCTGCATTTTTAAAAAAAGCGCTATGACAGCGCCTAGTTTATTCGCTGAGTTCCAGCAATAATGTCAAATTAAGAAAAATGTTATTTCTTGGAGTCCAATTGTCACATTTATAATATTTACTAGTTTAGAGTCCAAAATCAGTTCAATTAATTCCCACAGTCAATCGTTTCACTGTTAAAGGCGATGCAACCTAGTAACATCAGAGGAATAATGCTAAATACATGTTGGAACGAATATGTGACGCAACCGTTGTAGTTCATACGCACTGATACCGTTAGAGAGTCCATGAAATGTAGTTCTTGAGACTGTCTCTATTTCTTCAGCGCGCGCTAACGGCTAGGATTGGTCCCAAAGTAAAAAATGATTTTTTTATCTACATTTTTAAATAAAGCTCTAGCACAGCGCCCAGTTTAATCGCTGAGTTCCAGCAATGATGTCAAACTTAGAAGAACGTTATTTCTTGGAGTCCAGTTGTCTAATTTATGGCATTTATAAGGTCGAAGTCTAAAATCAGCTCAATTAAGTCCCACAGTCAATCGTTTCTCAGTTAAATGCGACGCAACCTAGCAATATCAGAAAAATATCGCTAAATACATGTTGGTACGAATATGTGACGCGACCGTTGTATCTCAAACGGGCTGATACCGTTAGAAAATCAACGAAATGTAATTTTTGAATCTGTCTCTATTTTTTCAGCGCGGGCAAGCGGTTAGGATTGGTCCCACAGTACAAAATGGCTTATTTATCTAAGTTTTTGAATAAAGCACTACCACAGCGTCCAGTATAATTGCTGAGCTTCACCAATCATTTCAAGTTAAGAAGAACGTTATTTCTTGGAGTCCAGTTGTCTTATTTATGGTATTTAGATGTCAAAGTCTAAAATCAGTTTAATTAAGTCCCACAGGCAGTCGTTTCACAGTTAAAAGCGACGCAACGTTGTAACATCTGAAACATATCGCTAAATACATGTTGGTGCGAATATGTGACGCAATCGTTGCAATTCATACGGACTGATACTGTTGGAAAGTCAATGAAATATAGTTTTGGAAACTGTCTCTATTTCTTCAGAGCGTGCTAACGGCTACGATTGGTCCTACAGTAAATATGAATTTTTTATCTACATTTTTAAATAAAGCTCTAGCACAGCGCCCAGTTTAATCGCTGAGTTCCAGCAATGATGTCAAATTTAGAAGAACGTTATTTCTTGGAGTCCAGTTGTCTAATTTATGGCATTTATAAGGTCGAAGTCTAAAATCAGCTCAATTAAGTCCCACAGTCAATCGTTTCTCAGTTAAATGCGACGCAACTTAGCAATATCAGAAACATATCGCTAAATACATGTTGGTACGAATATGTGACGCCACCGTTGTATCTCAAGCGGGCTGATACCGTTAGAAAATCAACGAAATGTAATTTTTGAATCTGTCTCTATTTTTTCAGCGCGGGCAAGCGGTTAGGATTGGTCCCACAGTACAAAATGGCTTATTTATCTAAGTTTTTGAATAAAGCACTACCACAGAGCCCAGTATAATTGCTGAGCTTCACCAATCATTTCAAGTTAAGAAGAACGTTATTTCTTGGAGTCCAGTTGTCTCATTGATGGTATTTATAAGGTCAAAGTCGAAAATCAGTTCAATAAATTACCACAGTCAATCGTTTCACTGTTAAAGGCGATGCAACCTAGTAATATCAGAGGAATAATGCTAAATACATGTTGGTACGAATATGTGACGCAACCGTTGTAACTCAAATGGACTGATACCGTTAGAAAGTCAATGGAATATAGTTTTTGAAACTGTCTCTATTTCTTCAGCGCGTGCTAACGGCTACGATTGGTCCCACAGTAAAATATTAATTTTTTATCTACATTTTTAAATAAAGCTCTACCACAGCGTCCAGTTAAATCGCTAAGTTCCAGCAATGATGTCAAATTAAGAAAAATATTATTTCTTGGAGTCCAATTGTCTCATTTATAACATTTATAAGGTCAAAGTCCAAAATCAGTTCAATTAAGTCCCACAGTCAATCGTTTCACTGTTAAAAGCGATGCAACCTAGTAATAGCTGAAGAGTATTGCTAAATACATGTTGGTACGAATATGTGACGCAACTGTTGTAATTCATACGGACTGATACCGTTAGAGAGTCCATGAAATGTAGTTCTTGAGACTGTCTCTATTTCTTCAGCGCGCGCTAACGGCTAGGATTGGGCCAGCAGTAAAAAATAACTTATTTATCTACATTTTTAAATAAAGTGCTACCAGAGCGCCCAGTTAAATCGCTTAGTTCCAGCAATCATGTCAAAATAAAAAGAATGTTATTTCTTGGAATCCAATTGTCTCATTATAACATTTATAATGTCACAGTCGAATATCAGTTCAATAAAGACCCACAGTCAAATTTTTCACTGTTAAAAGCGATGAAACCTAGTAATATTAGAAAAAATGCGCTAAATGCATGTTGGTACGAATATGTGACGCAACCGTTGTAACTCAAATGGACTGATACCGTTAGAAAGTCAATGAAGTGTAGTTTTTGAAACTGTCTCTATTTCTTAAGCGCGCGCTAACGGCTATGATTTGTCCTATAGTAAAAAATGAAATTTTTTTTATATTTTTAAAAAAGCGCTATGACAGCGCCTAGTTTATTCGCTGAGTTCCAGCAATAATGTCAAATTATGAAAAATGTTATTTCTTGGAGTCCAATTGTCACATTTATAACATTTACAAGTTCAAAGTTCACAATCAGTTCCATTAAATCCCACAGTCAATCGTTTTAATGTTAAAAGAGATGCAACCTAGTAATATCAGAAGAATATTGCTAAATACAGGTTGGTACGAAAATGTGCCGGAATTGTTGTAATTCATACGGACTGATACCGCTGGAAAGTCATTGAAATATAGTTGTGGAAACTGTCTCTATTTCTTCAGAGCGTGCTAACGGCTACGATTAGTCCCATAGTAAAAATGAATTTTTTATCTGCATTTTTAAAAAAAGCGCTATGACAGCGCCTAGTTTATTCGCTGAGTTCCAGCAATAATGTCAAATTAAGAAAAATGTTATTTCTTGGAGTCCAATTGTCACATTTATAATATTTACTAGTTTAGAGTCCAAAATCAGTTCAATTAATTCCCACAGTCAATCGTTTCACTGTTAAAGGCGATGCAACCTAGTAACATCAGAGGAATAATGCTAAATACATGTTGAAACGAATATGTGACGCAACCGTTGTAGTTCATACGGACTGATACCGTTAGAGAGTCCATGAAATGTAGTTCTTGAGACTGTCTCTATTTCTTCAGCGCGCGCTAACGGCTAGGATTGGTCCCAAAGTAAAAAATGAATTTTTTATCTACATTTTTAAATAAAGCTCTAGCACAGCGCCCAGTTTAATCGCTGAGTTCCAGCAATGATGTCAAACTTAGAAGAACGTTATTTCTTGGAGTCCAGTTGTCTAATTTATGGCATTTATAAGGTCGAAGTCTAAAATCAGCTCAATTAAGTCCCACAGTCAATCGTTTCTCAGTTAAATGCGACGCAACTTAGCAATATCAGAAACATATCGCTAAATACATGTTGGTACGAATATGTGACGCCACCGTTGTATCTCAAGCGGGCTGATACCGTTAGAAAATCAACGAAATGTAATTTTTGAATCTGTCTCTATTTTTTCAGCGCGGGCAAGCGGTTAGGATTGGTCCCACAGTACAAAATGGCTTATTTATCTAAGTTTTTAAATAAAGCTCTACCACAGCGCTCAGTTTCATCGCTGAGTTCCAGCAATCATGGCAAACTAAGAAAAATATTATTTCTTGGAGTCCAATTTTCTCATTTATCACATTTATAAAGTCAAAGTCAAAAATCAGTTCAATTAAGGCCCACAGTCAGTCGTTTTACTGTTAATAGCGAAACAACCTAGTAATATCAGAAACATATCGCTAAATACATATTGGTACGACAATGTGACGCAGTTGTTGCAGTTAATACGGACTGATGCCGTTAGAAAGTCAATGAAATATAGTTTTTGAAACTGTCTCTATTTCTTCAGCGCGTGCTAACGGCTAGGATTGGTCTCACAGTAAAAAATGACTTATTTATCTAGATTTTTAAATAAAGCGCTACCACAGCGCCTAGTTTATTCGCTAAAATCCAGCAATAATTTCAAATTAAGAAGATATTATTTCTTGGAGTCCAATTGTCTCATTATAACATTTAAAAGGTCAAAGTCTAAAATCAGTTCAATTAAGTGCCACAGTCAATCGTTTTACAGTTAAAAGCGACGCAACCTAGCAATATCAGAAACATATCGCTAAATACATGTTGGTACGAAAATGTGACGCGATCGTTGTATCTCAAACGGGCTGATACCGTTAGAAAATCAACGAAATGTAGTTTTTGAAACTGTCTCTATTTTTTCAGCGCGGGCAAGCGGTTAGGATTGGTCCCACAGTACAAAATGGCTTATTTATCTAAGTTTTTGAATAAAGCACTACCACAGCGTCCAGTATAATTGCTGAGCTTCACCAATCATCTCAAGTTAAGAAGAACGTTATTTCTTGGAGTCCAGTTGTCTCATTTATGGTATTTAGATGTCACAGTCTAAAATCAGTTCAATTAAGTCCCACAGGCAGTTGTTTCACGGTTAATAACGAATCAACCTAGTAATATCAGAAACATATCGCAAAATACATGTTGGTACGACAATGTGACGCAATTGTTGCAGTTAATACGGGCTGACACCGTTAGAAAGTCAATGAAGTGTAGTTTTTGAAACTATGTCTATTTCTTCAGCGCGTGCTAACTGCAAGGATTGGTCCCACAGTAAAAAACGACTTATTTATCTAGATTTTTAAATAAAGCGCTACCGCAGTGCCTAGTTTATTTGCTGAGTTCCAGCAATAATGTCAAATTAAGAAGAATGTTATTTCTTGGAGTCCAGTTGTCTAATTTATGGCATTTATAAGGTCGAAGTCTAAAATCAGCTCAATTAAGTCCCACAGTCAATCGTTTCTCAGTTAAATGCGACGCAACTTAGCAATATCAGAAACATATCGCTAAATACATGTTGGTACGAATATGTGACGCCACCGTTGTATCTCAAGCGGGCTGATACCGTTAGAAAATCAACGAAATGTAATTTTTGAATCTGTCTCTATTTTTTCAGCGCGGGCAAGCGGTTAGGATTGGTCCCACAGTACAAAATGGCTTATTTATCTAAGTTTTTGAATAAAGCACTACCACAGAGCCCAGTATAATTGCTGAGCTTCACCAATCATTTCAAGTTAAGAAGAACGTTATTTCTTGGAGTCCAGTTGTCTCATTGATGGTATTTATAAGGTCAAAGTCGAAAATCAGTTCAATAAATTACCACAGTCAATCGTTTCACTGTTAAAGGCGATGCAACCTAGTAATATCAGAGGAATAATGCTAAATACATGTTGGTACGAATATGTGACGCAACCGTTGTAACTCAAATGGACTGATACCGTTAGAAAGTCAATGAAGTGTAGTTTTTGAAACTGTCTCTATTTCTTAAGCGCGCCCTAACGGCTATGATTTGTCCCATAGTAAAAATGGATTTTTTATCTACATTTTTAAATAAAGCTCTACCACAGCGCTCAGTTTCATCGCTGAGTTCCAGCAATCATGGCAAACTAAGAAAAATATTATTTCTTGGAGTCCAATTTTCTCAATTATCACATTTATAAAGTCAAAGTCAAAAATCAGTTCAATTAAGGCCCACAGTCAGTCGTTTTACTGTTAATAGCGAAACAACCTAGTAATATCAGAAACATTTCGCTAAATACATATTGGTACGACAATTTGACGCAGTTGTTGCAGTTAATACGGACTAATGCCGTTAGAAAGTCAATGAAATATAGTTTTTGAAACTGTCTCTATTTCTTCAGCGCGTGCTAACGGCTAGGATTGGTCTCACAGTAAAAAATGACTTATTTATCTAGATTTTTAAATAAAGCGCTACCACAGCGCCTAGTTTATTCGCTAAAATCCAGCAATAATTTCAAATTAAGAAGATATTATTTCTTGGAGTCCAATTGTCTCATTATAACATTTAAAAGGTCAAAGTCTAAAATCAGTTCAATTAAGTGCCACAGTCAATCGTTTTACAGTTAAAAGCGACGCAACCTAGCAATATCAGAAACATATCGCTAAATACATGTTGGTACGAAAATGTGACGCGATCGTTGTATCTCAAACGGGCTGATACCGTTAGAAAATCAACGAAATGTAGTTTTTGAAACTGTCTCTATTTTTTCAGCGCGGGCAAGCGGTTAGGATTGGTCCCACAGTACAAAATGGCTTATTTATCTAAGTTTTTGAATAAAGCACTACCACAGCGTCCAGTATAATTGCTGAGCTTCACCAATCATCTCAAGTTAAGAAGAACGTTATTTCTTGGAGTCCAGTTGTCTCATTTATGGTATTTAGATGTCACAGTCTAAAATCAGTTCAATTAAGTCCCACAGGCAGTTGTTTCACGGTTAATAACGAATCAACCTAGTAATATCAGAAACATATCGCAAAATACATGTTGGTACGACAATGTGACGCAATTGTTGCAGTTAATACGGGCTGACACCGTTAGAAAGTCAATGAAGTGTAGTTTTTGAAACTATGTCTATTTCTTCAGCGCGTGCTAACTGCAAGGATTGGTCCCACAGTAAAAAATGACTTATTTATCTAGATTTTTAAATAAAGCGCTACCGCAGTGCCTAGTTTATTTGCTGAGTTCCAGCAATAATGTCAAATTAAGAAGAATGTTATTTCTTGCAGTCCAATTGTCTCATTATAACATTTAAAAGGTCAAAGTCCAAAATCAGTTCAATTAAGTCCCACAGTCAATCGTTTCACTGTTAAAAACGATGCAACCTAGTAACATCAGAAGAATAATGCTAAATACATGTTGGTACGAATATGTGCCGCAATCGTTGTAATTCATACGAACTGATACCGTTTGAAAGTCAATGAAATGTACATCTTTAAACTGTCTCTATTTCTTCAGCGCGCGCTCAAGGCTAGGATTGGTCCCGCAGTAAAAAATGACTTATTTATCTACATTTTTAAATAGAGCGGTACCAGAGCGCCCAGTGTAATCGATAAGTTGCAGCAATCATGTCAAAATAAGAAAAATGTTATTTCTTGGAGTCCAACTGTCTCATTATAACATTTATAATGTCACAGTCGAAAATCAGTTCAATAAAGTACCACATTCAAATTTTTCACTGTTAAAAGCGATGAAACCTAGTAATATCAGAAAAAAATCGCTAAATGCATGTTGGTACAAATATGTGACGCAACCGTTGTAACTCAAATGGACTGATACCGTTAGAAAGTCAATGAAGTGTAGTTTTTGAAACTGTCTCTATTTCTTAAGCGCGCCCTAACGGCTATGATTTGTCCCATAGTAAAAATGAATTTTTTATCTACATTTTTAAATAAAGCTCTACCACAGCGCCCTGTTTAATCGCTGAGTGCCAGCAATCATGTCAAATTAAGAAAAATATTATTTCTTGGAGTCCAATTTGCTCATTATAACATTTACAATGTCAGAGTCCAAAATCAGTTCAATAAAGTCCCACAGTCAATTGTTTTACTGTTAAAAGCGATGAAAACTAGTGAGATCAGAAAAAAATCGCAAAATGCGTGTTGGTACGAATATGTGACGCAATCGTTGTAATTCATAAGGACTGATACTGTTAGAAAGTCAATGAAATATAGTTTTTGAAACTGTCTCTATTTCTTCAGCGCGCGCTAACGGCTAGGATTGGTCCCATAGTAAAAATTGAATTTTTTATCTACATTTTTAAGTAAAGCGCTACCACAGCGCCTAGTTTATTCGCTGAGTTCCAGCAATAATGTCAAATTAGGAAAAATGTTTTTTCTTGGAGTCCAATTTTCACATTTATAACATTTCCAAGGTCAAAGTTCAAAATTAGTTCAATTAAGCCCCACAGTCAATCGTTTCACTGTTAAAAGCGATGCAACCTAGTAATATCAGAATTATATTGCTAAGTACATGTTGGCACGAACATGTGCGCAACCGTTGTAATTCATACGGACTGATACCGTTGGAAAGTCAATGAAATATAGTTGTGGAAACAGTCTCTATTTCTTCAGAGCGTGCTAACGGCTAGAATTGGTCCCACAGTAAAAATGAATTTTTTATCTACATTTTAAATAAAGCTCTACCACAGCGCCCAGTTTAATCGCTGAGTTCCAGCAATGATATCAAATTAAGAAAAATATTATTTCTTGGAGTCCAATTGTCTCATTTATAACATTTATAAAGTCAAAGTCCAAAATCAGTTCAATTAAGTCCCACAGTCAATCGTTTCACTGTTAAAAGCGATGCAACCGAGTAATATCTGAAGAATATTGCTAAATACATGTTGGTACGAATATGTGACGCAACCGTTGTAACTCAAACGGACTGATAGCGTTAGAGAGTCCATGAAATGTAGTTCTTTAAACTGTCTCTATTTCTTCAGCGCGCGCTCACGGCTAGGATTGGTCCCGCAGTAAAAAATGACTTATTTATCTACATTTTTAAATAGAGCGGTACCACAGCGCCTAGTTTATTCGCTGAGTTCCAGCAATAATATCAAATTAAGGAAAATGTTTTTTCTTGGAGTCCAATTTTCACATTTATAACATTTCCAAGGTCAAAGTATAAAATTAGTTCAATTAAGTCCCACAGTCAATCGTTTCATTGTTAAAAGCGATGCAACCTAGTAATATCAGAATAATATTGCTAAGTACATGTTGGTACGAACATGTGCGCAACCGTTGTAATTCATACGGACTGATACCGTTGGAAAGTCAATGAAATATAGTTGTGGAAACTGTCTCTATTTCTTCAGAGCGTGCTAACGGCTACAATTGGTCCCACAGTAAAAATGAATTTTTTATCTACATTTTCAAATAAAGCTCTACCACAGCGCCCAGTTTAAGCGCTGAGTTTCAGCAATGATATCAAATTAAGAAAAATATTATTTCTTGGAGTCCAATTGTCTCATTTATAACATTTATAAAGTCAAAGTCCAAAATCAGTTCAATTAAGTCCCACAGTCAATCGTTTCCCTGTTAAAAGCGATGCAACCTAGTAATATCTGAAGCATATTGCTAAATACATGTTGGTACGAATATGTGACGCAACCGTTGTAACTCAAACGGACTGATAGCGTTAGAGTTTCCATGAAATGTAGTTCTTTAAACTGTCTCTATTTCTTCAGCGCGCGCTCACAGCTAGGATTGGTCCGGCAGTAAAAAATGACTTATTTATCTACATTTTTAAATAGAGCGGTACCAGAGTGCCCAGTGTATTAGATAAGTTGCAGCAATGATGTCAAAATAAGAAGAATGTTATTTCTTGGAGTCCAATTTGCTCATTATAACATTTATAATTTCACAGTCCAAAATCAGTTCAATAAAGTCCCACAGTCAATTGTTTCACTGTTAAAAGCGATGAAACCTAGTAATATCAGAAAAAATTCGCAAAATGCGTGTTGGTACGAATATGTGACGCAATCGTTGTAATTCATAAGGACTGATACTGTTAGAAAGTCAATGAAATATAGTTTTTGAAACTGTCTCTATTTCTTGAGCGCGCACTAACGGCTAGGATTGGTCCCATAGTAAAAAATGAATTTGTTATCCACATTTTTAAGTAAAGCGCTACCACAGCGCCTAGTTTATTCGCTGAGTTCCAGCAATAATGTCAAATTAAGGAAAATGTTAATTCTTGGAGTCCAATTTTCACATTTATAACATTTCCAAGGTCAAAGTCCAAAATCAGTTCAATTAAGTCCCACAGACAATCGTTTCACTGTTAAAAGCGATGCAACCTAGTAATATCAGAATAATATTGCTAAGTACATGTTGGTACGAACATGTGCGCAACCGTTGTAATTCATACGGACTGATACCGTTGGAAAGTCAATGAAATATAGTTGTGGAAACTGTCTCTATTTTTTCAGAGCGTGCTAACGGCTACAATTGGTCCCGCAGTAAAAATGAATTTTTTATCTACATTTTTTAATAAAGCTCTACCACAGCGCCCAGTTTAATCGCTGAGTTCCAGCAATGATATCAAATTAAGAAAAATATTATTTCTTGGAGTCCAATTGTCTCATTTATAACATTTATAAAGTCAAAGTCCAAAATCAGTTCAATTAAGTCCCACAGTCAATCGTTTCCCTGTTAAAAGCGATGCAACCTAGTAATATCTGAAGCATATTGCTAAATACATGTTGGTACGAATATGTGACGCAACCGTTGTAACTCAAACGGACTGATAGCGTTAGAGTTTCCATGAAATGTAATTCTTTAAACTGTCTCTATTTCTTCAGCGCGCGCTCACGGCTAGGATTGGTCCGGCAGTAAAAAATGACTTATTTATCTACATTTTTAAATAGAGCGGTACCAGAGTGCCCAGTGTATTCGATAAGTTGCAGCAATGATGTCAAAATAAGAAGAATGTTATTTCTTGGAGTTTAATTTGCTCATTATAACATTTATAATTTCACAGTCCAAAATCAGTTCAATAAAGTCCCACAGTCAATTGTTTCACTGTTAAAAGCGATGAAACCTAGTAATATCAGAAAAAATTCGCAAAATGCGTGTTGGTACGAATATGTGACGCAATCGTTGTAATTCATAAGGAGAAAGTCAATGAAATATAGTTTTTGAAACTGTCTCTATTTCTTGAGCGCGCACTAACGGCTAGGATTGGTCCCATAGTAAAAAATGAATTTGTTATCTACATTTTTAAGTAAAGCGCTACCACAGCGCCTAGTTTATTCGCTGAGTTCCAGCAATAATGTCAAATTAAGGAAAATGTTATTTCTTGGAGTCCAATTTTCACATTTATAACATTTCCAAGGTCAAAGTCCAAAATCAGTTCAATTAAGTCCCACAGACAATCGTTTCACTGTTAAAAGCGATGCAACCTAGTAATATCAGAATAATATTGCTAAGTACATGTTGGTACGAACATGTGCGCAAGTAGGACTTTATTGAACTGATTTTGGACTGTGACTTTATAAATGTTATAATGAGACAATTGGACTCCAAAAAATAACATTTTTCTTAGTTTGACATGATTGCTGGAACTCAGCGATTACACTGGGCGCTCTGGTAGCGTTTTATTTGAAAATGTAGATAAATAAGTCGCTTTTTCTGCGGGACCACTCCTAGCCGTTAGCGCGCGCTGAAAAAGTAGAGACAGTTTCAAAAACTACATTTCATGGACTCTCTCACGGTATCAGTCCGTTTGAGTTACAACGGTTGCGTCACATGTTCGTACCAACATGTATTTAGCAATATTCTTCTCATATTACAAGGTTGCATCGCTATTAACAGTGAAAAGACTGACTGTGGGCCTTAATTGAACTGATTTTAGACTTTGACCTTATAAATGCCATAAATGAGACAACTGGACTCCAAGAAATAACGTTCTTCTTAACTTGAAATGATTGCTGAAGCTCAGCAATTATACTGGGCGCCGTGGTAGCACTTTATTTAAAAATGCAGATAAATAAGTCATTTTTTACTGCGGGACCAATCCTAGCCGTTAGCACGCGCTGAAGAAATAGAGACAGTCTCAAGAACTACATTTCATGGACTCTCTAACCGTACCAGTCCGTTTGAGTTACAACGGTTGTGTCACATATTCGTACCAACATATATTTAGCGATATTTTTTTGATAATACTAGGTTGCATCGCTATTAACAGTGAAAAGACTGACTGTGGGCCTAAATTGAACTGATTTTAGACTTTGACCTTATAAATGTGATATATGAGACAGTTGGACTCCAAGAAATAACATTCTTCTTAATTTGACATGATTGCTGGAGCTAAGCAATTACACTGGGCGCTCTGGTAGCGCTTTATTTAAAAATGTCGATATATAAGCCATTTTTTTCTGTGGGACCAATCCTAGCCGTTAGCACGCGCTGAAGAAATAGAGACAGTTTCAAAAACTATATTTCATTAACTTTCTAACGGCATCAGTTCGTATGAACTACAACGATTGTGTCACATATTCGTACCATCATGTATTTAGCGATATGTTTCTGGCATTACTAGGTTGCGTCGCTTTTAACTGTGAAACGATTGACTGTGGGACTTAATTGAACTGATTTTAGACTTTGACGTTTAAAATGTTATAATGAGAGAATTGGACTTCAAGAAATAACATTCTTCTTAATTTGACATGATTTCCGGAACTAAGCGATTACACTGGACGCTCTGGTAGCGCTTTATTTGAAAATGTAGATAAATAAGTCATTTTTTGCTGCGGGACCAATTTTAGCCGTTAGCGCGAGCTGAAGAAATAGGGACAGTTTTAAGAACTACATTTCATGGACTCTCTCACGGTATCAATCGGTTTGAGTTACAACGGTTACGTCACATGTTCGTACCAACATGCACTTAGCAATATTCTTCTGATATTACTAGGTTGCATCGCTTTTAACAGTGAAACTATTGACTGTGGGACTTAATTGAACTGACTTTAGACTTTGACCTTATAAATGCCATAAATGATACAACTGGACACCAAGAAATAACGTTCTTCTTAACTTGAAATGATTGCTGAAGCTCAGCAATTATACTGGGCGCTGTGGTGGTGATTTATTCAAAAACGTAGATAAGTAAGCCATTTTGTACTGTGGACCAATCCTAACCGTTTGCGCGCGCTGAAAAAATAGAGACAGTTTCAAAAACAGCATTTCGTCGACTTTCTAACGGTATCAGTCCGTATGAAGTGCAACAATTGCGTCACATATTCGTACCAACATGTATTTAGCGATATGTTTCTGATGTTACTAGGTTGCGTCGCTTTTAACTGTGAAACGACTGACTGTGGGATTTAATTGAACTGATTTTAGACTTTGAACTTATAAATGTCATAAATGAGATAACTGGACTCCAAGAAAAAACGTTCTTCTTAATTTGAAATGATTGCTGGAACTCAGCAATTATACTGAGCGCTGTGGTAGTGCTTAATTCAATAATTTTGATAAAAAAGTCATTTTGTACTGTGGGACCAATCCTAACCGTTAGCGCGCGCTGAAGGAATAGAGACAGTTTCAAAAACTACATTTCATTAACTTTCTATCGGCATTAGCCCGGTTGAGTTACAACAGTAGCGTCACACATTCGTACCAACATGTATTTAGCGATATGTTTCTGATGTTACTAGGTTGCGTCGCTTTTAACTGTGAAACGACTGACTGTGGGACTTAATTGAACTGATTTTAGACTTTTACCTTATAAATGTGATAAATGAGACAATTGGACTCCAAGAAATAACATTCTTCTTAATTTGAAATGATTGCTGGAACTCAGCAATTATACTGAGCGCTGTGGTAGTGCTTTATTCAAAAATTTAGATAAATATGTTATTTTGTACTGTGAGACCAATCCTAACCGTTAGCGCGCGCTGAAGAAATAGAGACAGTTTCCAAAACTGCATTTCATTGACTTTCAATCGGCATCCGCCCGTTTGAGTTACAACGATTGCGTCACACATTCGTACCAACATGTATTTAGCGATATGTTTCTGATATTACTAGGTTGCATCGCTATTAACAGTGAAAAGACTGACTGTGGGCCTTAGTTGAACTGATTATAGACTTTGACTTTATAAATGTGATAAATGAGATAATTGGACTCCAAGAAATAACATTCTCCTCAATTTGACATGATTACTGGAGCTAAGCAATTACATTGGGCGCTCTGGTAGCGCTTTATTTAAAAATGTCGATAAATAAGTCATTTTTTACTGTGGGACCAATCCTAGCCGTTAGCACGTGCTCAAGAAATAGAGACAGTTTCAAAAACTATATTTCATTGACTTTCCAACGGTATCAGTCCGTATGAACTACAACGATTGCGTCACATGTTCGTACCATCATGTATTTTGCGATATGTTTCTAATATTACTAGGTTGCATTGTTTTTAACAGTGAAACGATTGACTGTGGGACTTAATTGAACTGATTTTGGACTTTGACCTTATAAATGTTATAAAAGAGACAATTGGACTCCAAGACATACCATTATTCTTAATTTGACATCATTGCTGGAACTCAGCGATTAAACTGGGCGCTGTGGTAGCGCTTTATTTAAAAATATAGATAAAAAATTCATTCTTTACTGTGGGACCAATCCTAGCCGTTAGCACGCGCTGAAGAAATAGAGACACTTTCAAAAGCTATATTTCATTTACTTTCCAACGGTATCAGTCCGTATGAATTACAACGATTACGTCACACATTAGTACCAACATGTACTTAGCAATATTCTTCTGATATTGCTAGGTTACATCGCTTTTAACAGTGAAACGATTGACTGTAGGACTTAATTGAACTGATTTTAGACTTTGACCTTATAAATGCAATAAATAAGACAACTGGACTCCAAGAAATAACGTTCTTTTTCACTTGAAATGATTGCTGAAGCTGAGCCATTATACTGGGCGCTGTGGTAGTGATTTATTCTAAAACGTAGATAAAGAAGCGATTTTGTACTGTGGGACCAATCCTAACCGTTTGCGCGCGCTGCGAAAATAGAGACAGTTTCAAAAACTGCATTTCGTTGACTTTCTAACGATATCAGTCCGTATGAACTGCAACGATTGCGTCACATATTCGTACCAACATGTATTTAGCGGTATGTTTCTGATATTGCTAGGTTGATTCGCTATTACCAGTAAAACGACTGACTGTGGGCCTTAATTGAACTGATTTTAGACTTTGACCTTATAAATTTGATAAATGAGACAGTTGGACTCCAAGAAATAACATTCTTCTTAATTTGACCTGATTGCTGGAATTCAGCGATTACACTGAGCGCTGTGGTAGTGCTTTATTCAAAAAGTTAGATAAATAAGTCATTTTGTACTGTGGGACCAATCCTAACCGTTAGCGCGCGCTGAAGAAAGAGAGACAGTTTCCAAAATTACATTTTCTTAACCTTCTATCGGTATCAGGCCGTTTAAGTTACAACGGTTGCGTGACACATTCGTACCAACATGTATTTAGCGATATGTTTCTGATATTACTATGCTTCATCGCTTTTAACAGTGAAACAATTGACTGTAAGACTTTATTGAACTGATTTTGGACTGTGACATTATAAAAGTTACAATGAGACAATTGGACTCCAAGATATAACATTCTTCTTAATTTGACATGATTGCTAGAACTAAGCGATTACACAGGGCGCTCTGGTAGCGCTTTATTTAAAAATGTACGCTTCTTTATCTACGTTCAATTAAGGCCCACAGTGAAACGTTTCACTGTTAAAAGCGATGCAACCTAGTAATATCAGAAGAATATTGCTAAGTACATGTTGGTACGAACATGTGACGCAACCCTTGTAAATCAAACGGACTGATACCGTGAGAGAGTCCATGAAATGTAGTTCTTGAAACTGTCTCTATTTCTTCAGCGCGCGCTAACGGCTAGGATTGGTCCCGCAGTAAAAAATTACTTATTTATCTACATTTTCAAATAAAGCGCTACCAGAGCGCCCAGTGTAATCGGTTAGTTCCGGCAATCATGTCAAATTAAGAAGAATGTTATTTCTTGGAGTCCAATTGTCTCATTATAACATTTTAAACGTCAAAGTCTAAAATCAGTTCAATTAAGTCCCACAGTCAATCGTTTCACAGTTAAAAGCGAAGCAACCTAGTAATGTCAGAAACATATCGCTAAATACATGATGGTACGAATATTTGACGCAGCCGTTTTAACTTAAACGGACTGATAGCGTTAGAGAGTCCATGAACTGTAGTTCTTGAAACTGTCTCTATTTCTTCAGCGCGCGCTAACGGCTAGGATTGGTCCCATAATAAAAAATGAATTTTTTATCTACATTTTTAATAAAGCCCTACCACAGTTCCCAGTTTAATCGCTGAGTTCCAGCAATCATGTCAAACTAAGAAAAATGTTAATTTTTGGAGTCCAATTGTCTCATTATAACATTTATAAAGTCACAGTCCAAAATCAGTTCAATGAAGTCCTACAGTCAATCGTTTCACTGTTAATAGAGATGCAACCTAGTAATATCAGAATCATATCGCTAAATGCATGTTGGTACAAATGTGTGACGCAACCGTTGTAACTCAAACGGGTTGACACTGATAGAAAGTCAATGAAATATAATTTTTGAAACTGTCTCTATTTCTTCAGCGCGCGCTAGTGGTTAGGATTGGTCCCACAGTACAAAATGACTTATTTATCTAATTTTTTGAATAAAGCAATACCACAGCGTCCAGTATAATTGCAGAGTTTCAGCAATCATTTCATATTAAGAAGAATGTTATTTCTTGTATTCCAATTGTCTCATTATAACATTTATAACGTCACAGTCCAAAATCAGTTCAATAAAGTCTTACAGTCAATTGTTTCTCTGTTAAAAGCGATGAAGCCTAGTAATATCCGACAAATATCGCTAAATGCATGTTGGTACGAATATGTGACGCAACCGTTGTAACTCAAACGGACTGATACCGTTAGAAAGTCAATGAAATGTAGTTTTCGAAGCTGTCTCTCTTTCTTCAACGCGCGCTAACTGTTAGGATTGGTTCCACAGTAAAAAACGACTTATTTATGTAAATGTTTAAATGAAGCGCTACCACAGCGCCCAGCGTAATCGCTGAATTCCAGCAATCAGGTCAAATTAAGAAAATTGTTTTTTCCTGGAGTCCAATTGTCTCATTTATCACATTTATAAGATCAAATTCGAAAATCAGTTCAATTAAGGCCCACAGTCAGTCGTTTCACTGGTAATAGCGAATCAACCTAGCAATATTAGAAACATACTGCTAAATAAATGTTGGTACGAATATGTGACGGAATCGTTGCACTTCATACGGACTGACACCGTTAGAAAGTTAACGAAATGCAGTTTTTGAGACTGTCTCTATTTCTTCAGCTCGCTAACGGCTTGGATTGGTCCCACAGAAAAAAATGACTTATTTATCTTCATTTTTAAATAAAGTGCTACCACGGCGCCCAGTATAATTCCTGAGCTTCAGCAATCATTTCAAGTTAAGAAGAACGTTATTTCTTGGAGTCCAGTTGTCTCATTTATGGCATTTATAAGATCAAAGTCTAAAATCAGTTCAATTAAGTCCCACAGTCAATCGTTTCACAGTTAAAAGCGAAGCAACCTAGTAATGTCAGAAACATATCGCTAAATACATGATGGTACGAATATTTGACGCAGCCGTTTTAACTTAAACGGACTGATAGCGTTAGAGAGTCCATGAAATGTAGTTCTTGAAACTGTCTCTATTTCTTCAGCGCGCACTAACGGCTAGGATTGGTCCCATAGTAAAAAATGAATTTTTTATCTACATTTTTAATAAAGCCCTACCACAGTTCCCAGTTTAATCGCTGAGTTCCAGCAATCATGTCAAACTAAGAAAAATGTTATTTTTTGGAGTCCAATTGTCTCATTTATGGCATTTATAAGGTCAAAGTCTAAAATCAGTTCAATTAAGGCCCACGTCAGTCTTTTCACTGTTAATAGCGACGCAACCTAGTAATATCAGAAAAATATCGCTAAATACATGTTGGTACGAATATGTGACACAACCGTTGTAACTCAAACGGACTGGCGCTGTTAGAGAGTCCATGAAATGTAGTTCTTGAGACTGTCTCTATTTCTTCAGCGCGCGCTAACGGCTAGGATTGGTCCCGCAGTAAAAAATGACTTATTTATCTGCATTTTTAAATAAAGTGCTACCACGGCGCCCAGTATAATTGCTGAGATTCAGCAATCATTTCAAGTTAAGAAGAACGTTATTTCTTGGAGTCCAGTTGTCTCATTTATGGCATTTATAAGGTCAAAGTCTAAATTCACTTCAATTAAGTCCCACAGTCAATCGTTTCACTGTTAATAGCGATGCAACCTAGTAATATCAGAATCATATCGCTAAATGCATGTTGGTACAAATGTGTGACGCAACCGTTGTAACTCAAACGGGTTGACACCGATAGAAAGTCAATGAAATATAATTTTTGAAACTGTCTCTATTTCTTCAGCGCGCGCTAGCGGTTAGGATTGGTCCCACAGTACAAAATGACTTATTTATCTAATTTTTTGAATAAGGCAATACCACAGCGTCCAGTATAATTGCAGAATTTCAGCAATCATTTCATATTAAGAAGAATGTTATTTCTGGTAGTCCAATTGTCTCGTTATAACATTTATAAGGTCACAGTCCGAAATCAGTTCAATAAAGTCTTACAGTCAATTGTTTCTCTGTTAAAAGCGATGAAGACTAGTAATATCCGAAAAATATCGCTAAATGCATGTTGGTACGAATATGTGACGCAACCGTTGTAACTCAAACGGACTGATACCGTTAGAAAGTCAATGAAATGTAGTTTTCGAAGCTGTCTCTCTTTCTTCAACGCGCGCTAACTGTTAGGATTGGTTCCACAGTAAAAAACGACTTATTTATGTAAATGTTTAAATGAAGCGCTACCACAGCGCCCAGTGTAATCGCTGAATTCCAGCAATCAGGTCAAATTAAGAAATTTGTTTTTTCCTGGAGTCCAATTGTCTCATTTATCACATTTATAAGATCAAATTCGAAAATCAGTTCAATTAAGGCCCACAGTCAGTCGTTTCACTGGTAATAGCGAATCAACCTAGCAATATTAGAAACATACCGCTAAATAAATGTTGGTACGAATATGTGACGGAATCGTTGCACTTCATACGGACTGACACCGTTAGAAAGTTAACGAAATGCAGTTTTTGAGACTGTCTCTATTTCTTCAGCTCGCTAACGGCTAGGATTGGTCCCACAGAAAAAAATGACTTATTTATCTTCATTTTTAAATAAAGTGCTACCACGGCGCCCAGTATAATTCCTGAGCTTCAGCAATCATTTCAAGTTAAGAAGAACGTTATTTCTTATAGTCCAGTTGTCTCATTATAACATTTTAAACGTCAGAGCCTAAAACAGTTCAATTAAGACCCACAGTCAATCGTTTCACAGTTAAAAGCGACGCAACCTAGTAATGTCAAAAACATATCGCTAAATACATGATGGTACGAATATGTGACGCAATCGTTGTAGTTCATACGGACTGATGCCGTTAGAAAGTCAATGAAATATAGTTTTTGAAACTTTCTCTATTTCTTCAGCGCGTGCTAACGGCTAGGATTGGTCCCACGGGAAAAAATGACTTATTTATCGACATTTTTGAATAAATCACTACCACAGCGCCCAGTATAATTGCTGAGCTTCAGCAATCATTTCAAGTTAAGAAGAACGTTAATTCTTGGAGTCCAGTTGTCTCATTTATGGCATTTATAAGATCAAAGTCTAAAATCAGTTCAAATAAGTCCTACAGTCAATCGTTTCACTGTTAAAAGCGATGCAACCTAGCAATATCAGAAGAATAATGCTAAGTACATTTTGGTACATTTTGGTACGAACATCCGTTTTGGTGACGCAACCGTTGTAACTCAAACGGACTGATACCGTGAGAGAGTCCATGAACTGTAGTTCTTGAAACTGTCTCTATTTCTTCAGCGCGTGCTAACGGCTAGGATTGGTCCCGCAGTAAAAAATGACTTATTTATCTACATTTTCAAATAAAGCGCTACTAGAGCGCCCAGTGTAATCGCTTAGTTCCGGCAATCATGTCAAATTAAGAAGAATGTTATTTCTTGGAGTCCAATTGTCTCATTATTACATTTTAAACGTCAAAGTCTAAAATCAGTTCAATTAAGTCCCACAGTCAATCGTTTCACTGTAAAAGCGATGCAACATAGCAATATCAGAAGAATATAGCTAAGTACATTTTGGTACGAACATGTGACGCAACCGTTGTAACTCAAACGGACTGATACCGTGAGAGAGTCCATGAACTGTAGTTCTTGAAACTGTCTCTATTTCTTCAGCGCGTGCCAACGGCTAGGATTGGTCCCGCAGTAAAAAATGACTTATTTATCTACATTTTCAAATAAAGCGCTACCAGAGCGCCCAGTGTAATCGCTTAGTTCCGGCAATCATGTCAAATTAAGAAGAATGTTATTTCTTGAAGTCCAATTGTCTCATTATAACATTTTAAACGTCAAA
This sequence comes from Hydractinia symbiolongicarpus, assembly GCF_029227915.1. Taxonomy (NCBI): domain Eukaryota; kingdom Metazoa; phylum Cnidaria; class Hydrozoa; order Anthoathecata; family Hydractiniidae; genus Hydractinia; species Hydractinia symbiolongicarpus. The sequence goes on from NC_079879.1 coordinate 28,480,141, forward strand.
GTCTAAAATCAGTTCAATTAAGTCTCACAGTCAATCGTTTCACAGTTAAAAGCGACCCAACCTAGTAATGGCAGAAACATATCGCTAAATACATGATGGTACGAATATGTGACGCAATCGTTGTAGTTCATACGAACTGAAAGTCAATGAAATATAGTTTTTGAAACTGTCTCTATTTCTTCAGCGCGTGCTAACGGCTAGAATTAGTCCCACAGAAAAAAATGACTTATTTATCGACATTTTTAAATAAAGCGCTACCAGAGCGCCCAGTGTATTTGCTTAGCTCCAGCAATCATGTCAAATTAAGAAGAATGTTATTTCTTGGAGTCCAATTGTCTCATTTATCACATTTATAAGGTCAAAGTCTAAAATCAGTTCAATTAAGGCCAACAGTCAGTCTTTTCACTGCTAATAGCGATGCAACCTAGTAATATCAGAAAAAAATCGCTAAATACATGTTGGTACGAATATGTGACACAGCCGTTGTAACTCAAACGGACTGGTACCGTTAGAGAGTCCATGAAATGTAGTTCTTGAGACTGTCTCTATTTCTTCAGCGCGCGGTAACGGCTAGGATTGGTCCCGCAGTAAAAATTGACTTATTTATCTGCATTTTTAAATAAAGCGCTACCGGAGCGCCCAGTGTAATTGCTTAGCTCCAGCAATCATGTCAAATTAAGAAGAATGTTATTTCTTGGAGTCCAATTGTCTCATTTATCACATTTATAAGGTCAAAGTCTAAAATCAGTTCAATTAAGGCCCACAGTCAGTCTTTTCACTGTTAATAGCGATGCAACCTAGTAATATCAGAAAAATATCGCTAAATACATGTTGGTATGAATATGTGACACAACCGTTGTAACTCAAACGGACTGGTACCGTTAGAGAGTCCATGAAATGTAGTTCTTGAGACTGTCTCTATTTCTTCAGCGCGCGCTAACGGCTAGGATTGGTCCCGCAGTAAAAAATGACTTATTTATCTGCATTTTTAAATAAAGTGCTACCACGGCGCCCAGTATAATTGCTGAGATTCAGCAATCATTTCAAGTTAAGAAGAACGTTATTTCTTGGAGTCCAGTTGTCTCATTTATGGCATTTATAAGGTCAAAGTCTAAATTCACTTCAATTAAGTCCCACAGTCATTCGTTTCACTGTTAAAAGCCATGCAACCTAGTAATATCAGAAGAAAATTGCTAAGTACATGTTGGTACGAACATGTGACGCAACCGTTGTAACTCAAACGGACTGATACCGTGAGAGAGTCCATGAAATGTAGTTCTTGAAACTGTCTCTATTTCTTCAGCGCGCGCTAACGGCTAGGATTGGTCCCGCAGTAAAAAATGACTTATTTATCTACATTTTCAAATAAAGCGGTACCAGAGCGCCCAGTGTAATCGCTTAGTTCCGGCAATCATGTCAAATTAAGAAGAAAGTTATTTCTTGGAGCCCAATTGTCTCATTATAACATTTTAAACGTCAAAGTCTAAAATCAGTTCAATTAAGTCCCACAGTCAATCGTTTCACAGTTAAAAGCGAAGCAACCTAGTAATTTCAGAAACATATCGCTAAATACATGATGGTACGAATATGTGACGCAATCGTTGTAGTTCATACGAACTGATGCCGTTAGAAAGTCAATGAAATATAGTTTTTGAAACTTTCTCTATTTCTTCAGCGCGTGCTAACGGCTAGGATTGGTCCCACAGAAAAAAATGACTTATTTATCGACATTTTTAAATAAAGCGCTACCACAGCGTCCAGTATAATTGCAGAGTTTCAGGAATCATTTCATATTAAGAAGAATGTTATTTCTTCAAGTCCAATTGTCTCATTATAACATTTATAAGGTCACAGTCCAAAATCAGTTCAATAAAGTCTTACAGTCAATTGTTTCACTGTAAAAAGCGATGAAGCCTAGTAATATCCGAAAAATATCGCTAAATGCATGTTGGTACGAACATGTGACGCAACCGTTGTAACTCAAACGGACTGATACCGTTAGAAAGTCAATGAAATGTAGTTTTCGAAGCAGTCTCTCTTTCTTCAACGCGCGCTAACGTCTAGGATTGGTCCCACAGTAAAAAACGACTTATTTATCTGAATGTTTAAATGAAGCGCTACCACAGCGCCCAGTGTAATCGCTGAATTCCAGCAATCAGGTCAAATTAAGAAAATTGCTTTTTCCTGGAGTCCAATTGTCTAATTTATCACATTTATAAGATCAAATTCGAAAATCAGTTCAATTAAGGCCCACAGTCAGTCGTTTCACTGGTAATAGCGAATCAACCTAGCAATATTAGAAACATACCGCTAAATAAATGTTGGTACAAATATGTGACGCAATCGTTGCAGTTCATACGGACTGATACCGTTAGAAAGTCAACAAAATGCAGTTTTTGAAACTGTCTCATTTTTTTCAGCGCTCAAACGGTTAGGATTGGTCCCACTGTACAAAATGGCTTATTTATCTACGTTTTTGAATAAATCACTACCACAGCGCCCAGTATAACTGCTGAGCTTCAGCAATCATTTCAAGTTAAGACGAACGGTAATTGTTGGAGTCCAGTTGTCTCATTTATGGCATTTATAAGACGAAAGTCTAAAATCAGTTCAATTAAGTCCCACAGTCAATCGTTTCACTGTTAAAAGCGATACAACATAGCAATATCAGAAGAATATAGCTAAGTACATTTTGGTACGAACATGTGACGCAACCGTTGTAACTCAAACGGACTGATACCGTGAGAGAGTCCATGAACTGTAGTTCTTGAAACTGTCTCTATTTCTTCAGCGCGTGCTAACGGCTAGGATTGGTCCCGCAGTAAAAAATGACTTATTTATCTACATTTTCAATTAAAGCGCTACCAGAGCGCCCAGTGTAATCGCTTAGTTCCGGCAATCATGTCAAATTAAGAATAATGTTATTTCTTGAAGTCCAATTGTCTCATTATAACATTTTAAACGTCAAAGTCTAAAATCAGTTCAATTAAGTCCAACAGTCAATCGTTTCACAGTTAAAAGCGACCCAACCTAGTAATGGCAGAAACATATCGCTAAATACATGATGGTACGAATATGTGACGCAATCGTTGTAGTTCATACGAACTGATGCCGTTAGAAAGTCAATGAAATATAGTTTTTGAAACTGTCTCTATTTCTTCAGCGCGTGCTAACGGCTAGGATTAGTCCCACAGAAAAAAATGACTTATTTATCGACATTTTTAAATAAAGCGCTACCAGAGCGCCCAGTGTATTTGCTTAGCTCCAGCAATCATGTCAAATTAAGAAGAATGTTATTTCTTGGAGTCCAATTGTCTCATTTATCACATTTATAAGGTCAAAGTCTAAAATCAGTTCAATTAAGGCCAACAGTCAGTCTTTTCACTGCTAATAGCGATGCAACCTAGTAATATCAGAAAAAAATCGCTAAATACATGTTGGTACGAATATGTGACACAGCCGTTGTAACTCAAACGGACTGGTACCGTTAGAGAGTCCATGAAATGTAGTTCTTGAGACTGTCTCTATTTCTTCAGCGCGCGCTAACGGCTAGGATTGGTCCCGCAGTAAAAAATGACTTATTTATCTGCATTTTTAAATAAAGTGCTACCACGGCGCCCAGTATAATTGCTGAGATTCAGCAATCATTTCAAGTTAAGAAGAACGTTATTTCTTGGAGTCCAGTTGTCTCATTTATGGCATTTATAAGGTCAAAGTCTAAATTCACTTCAATTAAGTCCCACAGTCATTCGTTTCACTGTTAAAAGCCATGCAACCTAGTAATATCAGAAGAATATTGCTAAGTACATGTTGGTACGAACATGTGACGCAACCGTTGTAACTCAAACGGACTGATACCGTGAGAGAGTCCATGAAATGTAGTTCTTGAAACTGTCTCTATTTCTTCAGCGCGCGCTAACGGCTAGGATTGGTCCCGCAGTAAAAAATGACTTATTTATCTACATTTTCAAATAAAGCGGTACCAGAGCGCCCAGTGTAATCGCTTAGTTCCGGCAATCATGTCAAATTAAGAAGAAAGTTATTTCTTGGAGCCCAATTGTCTCATTATAACATTTTAAACGTCAAAGTCTAAAATCAGTTCAATTAAGTCCCACAGTCAATCGTTTCACAGTTAAAAGCGAAGCAACCTAGTAATGTCAGAAACATATCGCTAAATACATGATGGTACGAATATGTGACGCAATCGTTGTAGTTCATACGAACTGATGCCGTTAGAAAGTCAATGAAATATAGTTCTTGAAACTGTCTCTATTTCTTCAGCGCGCGCTAACGGCTAGGATTGGTCCCATAGTAAAAAATGAATTTTTTATCTACATTTTTAATAAAGCGCTACCACAGCGTGCAGTATAATTGCAGAGTTTCAGCAATCATTTCATATTAAGAAGAATGTTATTCCTTTAAGTCCAATTGTCCCATTATAACATTTATAAGGTCACAGTCCAAAATCAGTTCAATAAAGTCTTACAGTCAATTGTTTCACTGTAAAAAGCGATGAAGCCTAGTAATATCAGAAAAATATCGCTAAATACATGTTGGTACGAATATGTGACACAACCATTGTAACTCAAACGGACTGGTACCGTTAGAGAGTCCATGAAATGTAGTTCTTGAGACTGTCTCTATTTCTTCAGCGCGCGCTAACGGCTAGGATTGGTCCCGCAGTAAAAAATGACTTATTTATCTGCATTTTTAAATAAAGTGCTACCACGGCGCCCAGTATAATTGCTGAGATTCAGCAATCATTTCAAGTTAAGAAGAACGTTATTTCTTGGAGTCCAGTTGTCTCATTTATGGCATTTATAAGGTCAAAGTCTAAATTCACTTCAATTAAGTCCCACATTCAGTCGTTTCACTGGTAATAGCGAATCAACCTAGCAATATTAGAAACATACCGCTAAATAAATGTTGGTACGAATATGTGACGCAATCGTTGCAGTTCATACGGACTGATACCGTTAGAAAGTCAACGAAATGCAGTTTTTAAAACTATCTCATTTTTTTCAGTGCGCAAACGGTTAAGATTGGTCCCACTGTACAAAATGGCTTATTTATCTACGCTTTTGAATAAATCACTACCACAGCGCCCAGTATAATTGCTGAGCTTCAGCAATCATTTCAAGTTAAGAAGAACGTTAATTCTTGGAGTCCAGTTGTCTCATTTATGGCATTTATAAGATCAAAGTCTAAAATCAGTTCAAATAAGTCCTACAGTCAATCGTTTCACTGTTAAAAGCGATGCAACCTAGCAATATCAGAAGAATAATGCTAAGTACATTTTGGTACATTTTGGTACGAACATCCGTTTTGGTGACGCAACCGTTGTAACTCAAACGGACTGATACCGTGAGAGAGTCCATGAACTGTAGTTCTTGAAACTGTCTCTATTTCTTCAGCGCGTGCTAACGGCTAGGATTGGTCCCGCAGTAAAAAATGACTTATTTATCTACATTTTCAAATAAAGCGCTACTAGAGCGCCCAGTGTAATCGCTTAGTTCCGGCAATCATGTCAAATTAAGAAGAATGTTATTTCTTGGAGTCCAATTGTCTCATTATTACATTTTAAACGTCAAAGTCTAAAATCAGTTCAATTAAGTCCCACAGTCAATCGTTTCACAGTTAAAAGCGACGCAACCTAGTAATGTCAGAAAAATATCGCTAAATACATGTTGGTATGAATATATGACACAACCGTTGTAACTCAAACGGTCTGGTACTGTTAGAGAGTCCATGAAATGTAGTTCTTTATACTGTCTCTATTTCTTCAGCACGCGCTATTGGCTAGGATTGGTCCCGCAGTAAAAAATGACTTACGTTGTAACTCAAACGGACTGATACCGTGAGAGAGTCCATGAAATGTAGTTCTTGAAACTGTCTCTATTTGTTGAGCGCGCGCTAACGGCTAGGATTGGTCCCGCAGTAAAAAATGACTTATTTATCTACATTTTGAAATAAAGCGCTACCAGAGCGCCCAGTGTAATCGGTTAGTTCTGACAATCATGTCAAATTAAGAAGAATGTTATTTCTTGGAGTCCAATTGTCTCATTTATCACATTTATAAGGTCAAAGTCTGAAATCTGTTCAATTAAGGCCCACAGTCAGTCTTTTCATTGTTAATAACGATGTAACCTAGTAATACCAGAAAAATATCGCTAAATACATGTTGGTACGAATATGTGACGCAATCGTTGTAGTTCATACGAACTGATGCCGTTAGAAAGTCAATGAAATATAGTTCTTGAAACTGTCTCTATTTCTTCAGCGCGCGCTAACGGCTAGGATTGGTCCCATAGTAAAAAATGAATTTTTTATCTACATTTTTAATAAAGCGCTACCACAGCGTGCAGTATAATTGCAGAGTTTCAGCAATCATTTCATATTAAGAAGAATGTTATTCCTTTAAGTCCAATTGTCCCATTATAACATTTATAAGGTCACAGTCCAAAATCAGTTCAATAAAGTCTTACAGTCAATTGTTTCACTGTAAAAAGCGATGAAGCCTAGTAATATCAGAAAAATATCGCTAAATACATGTTGGTACGAATATGTGACACAACCATTGTAACTCAAACGGACTGGTACCGTTAGAGAGTCCATGAAATGTAGTTCTTGAGACTGTCTCTATTTCTTCAGCGCGCGCTAACGGCTAGGATTGGTCCCGCAGTAAAAAATGACTTATTTATCTGCATTTTTAAATAAAGTGCTACCACGGCGCCCAGTATAATTGCTGAGATTCAGCAATCATTTCAAGTTAAGAAGAACGTTATTTCTTGGAGTCCAGTTGTCTCATTTATGGCATTTATAAGGTCAAAGTCTAAATTCACTTCAATTAAGTCCCACATTCAGTCGTTTCACTGGTAATAGCGAATCAACTTAGCAATATTAGAAACATACCGCTAAATAAATGTTGGTACGAATATGTGACGCAATCGTTGCAGTTCATACGGACTGATACCGTTAGAAAGTCAACGAAATGCAGTTTTTAAAACTATCTCATTTTTTTCAGTGCGCAAACGGTTAAGATTGGTCCCACTGTACAAAATGGCTTATTTATCTACGCTTTTGAATAAATCACTACCACAGCGCCCAGTATAATTGCTGAGCTTCAGCAATCATTTCAAGTTAAGAAGAACGTTAATTCTTGGAGTCCAGTTGTCTCATTTATGGCATTTATAAGATCAAAGTCTAAAATCAGTTCAAATAAGTCCTACAGTCAATCGTTTCACTGTTAAAAGCGATGCAACCTAGCAATATCAGAAGAATAATGCTAAGTACATTTTGGTACATTTTGGTACGAACATCCGTTTTGGTGACGCAACCGTTGTAACTCAAACGGACTGATACCGTGAGAGAGTCCATGAACTGTAGTTCTTGAAACTGTCTCTATTTCTTCAGCGCGTGCTAACGGCTAGGATTGGTCCCGCAGTAAAAAATGACTTATTTATCTACATTTTCAAATAAAGCGCTACTAGAGCGCCCAGTGTAATCGCTTAGTTCCGGCAATCATGTCAAATTAAGAAGAATGTTATTTCTTGGAGTCCAATTGTCTCATTATTACATTTTAAACGTCAAAGTCTAAAATCAGTTCAATTAAGTCCCACAGTCAATCGTTTCACAGTTAAAAGTGACGCAACCTAGTAATGTCAGAAAAATATCGCTAAATACATGTTGGTATGAATATATGACACAACCGTTGTAACTCAAACGGACTGGTACTGTTAGAGAGTCCATGAAATGTAGTTCTTTATACTGTCTCTATTTCTTCAGCACGCTCTATTGGCTAGGATTGGTCCCGCAGTAAAAAATGACTTACGTTGTAACTCAAACGGACTGATACCGTGAGAGAGTCCATGAAATGTAGTTCTTGAAACTGTCTCTATTTGTTGAGCGCGCGCTAACGGCTAGGATTGGTCCCGCAGTAAAAAATGACTTATTTATCTACATTTTGAAATAAAGCGCTACCAGAGCGCCCAGTGTAATCGGTTAGTTCTGACAATCATGTCAAATTAAGAAGAATGTTATTTCTTGGAGTCCAATTGTCTCATTTATCACATTTATAAGGTCAAAGTCTGAAATCTGTTCAATTAAGGCCCACAGTCAGTCTTTTCATTGTTAATAACGATGTAACCTAGTAATACCAGAAAAATATCGCTAAATACATGTTGGTACGAATATGTGACCCAACCGTTGTAACTCAAACGGACTGGTACTGTTAGAGAGTCCATGAAATGTAGTTCTTGAAACTGTCTATATTTCTTCAGCGCGCGCTAACGGCTAGGATTGGTCCCGCAGTAAAAAATGACTTATTTATCTGCATTTTTAAATAAAGTGCTACCACGGCGCCAGTATAACTGCTGAGCTTCAGCAATCATTTCATGTTAAGAAGAACGTTATTTCTTGGAGTCCAGTTCTCTCATTTATGGCATTTATAAGGTCAAAGTCTAAAATCACTTCAATTAAGTCCCACAGTCAATCGTTTCACTGTTAACAGCGATGCAACCTAGTAATATCAGAAGAATATTGCTAAGTACATGTTGGTACGAACATGTGACGCAACCGTTGTAACTCAAACGGAGGACTGATACCATGAGAGAGTCCATGAAATGTAGTTCTTGAAACTGTCTCTATTTCTTCAGCGCGCGCTAACGGCTAGGATTGGTCCCGCAGAAAAAAATGACTTATTTATCTACATTTTCAAATAAAGCGCTACCAGAGCGCCCAGTGTAATCGCTTAGTTCAGGCAATCATGTCAAATTAAGAAGAATGTTATTTCTTTAAGTCCAATTGTCTCATTATAACATTTATAAGGTCACAGTCCAAAATCAGTTCAATAAAGTCTTACAGTCGATTGTTTCACTGTAAAAAGCGATGAAGCCTAGTAATATCCGAAAAATATCGCTAAATGCATGTTGGTACGAACATGTGACGCAACCGTTGTAACTCAAACGGACTGATACCGTTAGAAAGTCAATGAAATGTAGTTTTCGAAGCAGTCTCTCTTTCTTCAACGCGCGCTAACGGCTAGGATTGGTCCCACAGTAAAAAACGACTTATTTATCTAAATGTTTAAATGAAGCGCTACCACAGCACCCAGTGTAATCGCTGAATTCCAGCAATCAGGTCAAATTAAGAAAATTGTTTTTTCCTTGAGTCCAATTGTCTAATTTATCACATTTATAAGATCAAATTCGAAAATCAGTTCAATTAAGGCCCACAGTCAGTCGTTTCACTGGTAATAGCGAATCAACCTAGCAATATTAGAAACATACCGCTAAATAAATGTTGGTACGAATATGTGACGCAATCGTTGCAGTTCATACGGACTGATACCGTTAGAAAGTCAACGAAATGCAGTTTTTGAAACTGTCTCATTTTTATCAGCGCGCAAACGGTTAGGATTGGTCCCACTGTACAAAATGGCTTATTTATCTACGCTTTTGAATAAATCACTACCACAGCGCCCAGTATAATTGCTGAGATTCAGCAATCATTTCAACTTAAGAAGAACGTTAATTCTTGGAGTCCAGTTGTCTCATTTATGGCATTTATAAGATCAAAGTCTAAAATCAGTTCAATTAAGTCCCACAGTCAATCGTTTCACTGTTAAAAGCGATGCAACCTAGCAATATCAGAAGAATATTGCTAAGTACATTTTGGTACATTTTGGTACGAACATCCGTTTTGGTGACACAACCGTTGTAACTCAAACGGACTGATACCGTGAGAGAGTCCATGAACTGTAGTTCTTGAAACTGTCTCTATTTCTTCAGCGCGCGCTAACGGCTAGGATTGGTCCCGCAGTAAAAAATGACTTATTTATCTGCATTTTTAAATAAAGTGCTACCACGGCGCTCAGTATAATTGCTGAGATTCAGCAATCATTTCAAGTTAAGAAGAACGTTATTTCTTGGAGTCCAGTTGTCTCATTTATGGCATTTATAAGGTCAAAGTCTAAATTCACTTCAATTAAGTCCCACAGTCATTCGTTTCACTGTTAAAAGCCATGCAACTTAGTAATATCAGAAGAATATTGCTAAGTACATGTTGGTACGAACATGTGACGCAACCGTTGTAACTCAAACGGACTGATACCGTTAGAGAGTCCATAAAATGTAGTTCTTGAAACTGTCTCTATTTCTTCAGCGCGCGCTAACGGCTAGGATTGGTCCCGCAGTAAAAAATCACTTATTTATCTACATTTTCAAATAAAGCGCTACCAGAGCGCCCAGTGTAATCGCTTAGTTCCGGCAATCATGTCAAATTAAGAAGAATGTTATTTCTTGGAGTCCAATTGTCTCATTATAACATTTTAAACGTCAAAGTCTAAAATCAGTTCAATTAAGTCCCACAGTCAATCGTTTCACAGTTAAAAGCGAAGCAACCTAGTAATGTCAGAAACATATCGCTTCTTCTTCTTAATTTATTTAACGTCGGAGAAATAACTATGTACATATAGCTTCCTGATATAAAAAAATAAATAAATACATACTTATAAATATACAGGAAACTAATCAAATCCGACAAAAATTTGTTTATGGTTTTATGAAAAATGTATAAAAATTAAGAAAAAATATTTAAATAGACCGAGTGACTGAAATCATACTCCTTTAGTTTCGTTTTAAATTTTTTAAGGCTGTTACAACTTTTAAAGTCTAAAATCAGTTCAATTAAGTCCCACAGTCAATCGTTTCACAGTTAAAAGCGAAGCAACCTAGTAATGTCAGAAACATATCGCTTCTTCTTCTTCGCTAAATACATGATGGTACGAATATTTGACGCAGACGTTGTAACTTAAACGGACTGATAGCGTTAGAGAGTCCATGAAATGTAGTTCTTGAAACTGTCTCTATTTCTTCAGCGCGCGCTAACGGCTAGGATTGGTCCCATAGTAAAAAATGAATTTTTTATCTACATTTTTAATAAAGCGCTACCACAGCGTGCATTATAATTGCAGAGTTTCAGCAATCATTTCATATTAAGAAGAATGTTATTTCTTTAAGTCCAGTTGTCTCATTATAACATTTATAAGGTCACAGTCCAAAATCAGTTCAATAAAGTCTTACAGTCAATTGTTTCACTGTTAAAAGCGATGAAGCCTAGTAATATCCGAAAAATATCGCTAAATGCATGTTGGTACGAATATGTGACGCAACAGTTGTAACTCAAACGGACTGATACCGTTAGAAACTCAATGAAATGTATTTTTCGAAGCTGTCTCTCTTTCTTCAACGCGCGCTAACGGCTAGGATTGGTCCCACTGTAAAAAACGACTTATTTATCTAAATGTTTAAATGAAGCGCTACCACAGCGCCCAGTGTAATCGCTGAATTCCAGCAATCAGGTCAAATTAAGAAAATTGTTTTTTCCTGGAGTCCAATTGTCTAATTTATCACCTTTATAAGATCAAAGTCTAAAATCAGTTCAATTAAGTCCCACAGTCAATCGTTTCACTGTTAAAAGCGATGCAACCTAGTAATATCAGAAGAATATTGCTAAGTACATGTTGGTACGAACATGTGACGTAACCGTTGTAACTCAAACGGAGGACTGATACCTTGAGAGAGTCCATGAAATGTAGTTCTTGAAACTGTCTCTATTTCTTCAGGGCGCGCTAACGGCTAGGATTGGTCCCGCAGAAAAAAATGACTTATTTATCTACATTTTCAAATAAAGCGCTAGCAGAACGCCCAGTGTAATCGCTTAGTTCAGGCAATCATGTCAAATTAAGAAGAATGTTATTTCTTGGAGTCCATATGTCTCATTATAACATTTTAAACGTCAAAGTCTAAAATCAGTTCAATTAAGTCCCACAGTCAATCGTTTCACAGTTAAAAGCGACGCAACCTAGTAATGTCAGAAACATATCGCTAAATACATGATGGTACGAATATGTGACGCAATCGTTGTAGTTCATACGGACTGATGCCGTTAGAAAGTCAATGAAATATAGTTTTAAAACTTTTTCTATTTCTTCAGCGCGCGCTAACGGCTAGGATTGGTCCCGCAGAAAAAAATGACTTATTTATCTACATTTTCAAATAAAGCGCTACCAGAGCGCCCAGTGTAATCGCTTAGTTCCGGCAATCATGTCAAATTAAGAAGAATGTTATTTCTTGGAGTCCAATTGTCTCATTTATCACATTTATAAGGTCAAAGTCTAAAATCACTTTAATTAATTCCCACAGTCAATCGTTTCACTGTTAAAAGCGAATCAACCTAGCAATATTAGAAACATACCGCTAAATAAATGTTGGTACGAATATGTGACGCAATCGTTGCAGTTCATACGGACTGATACCGTTAGAAAGTCAACGAAATGCAGTTTTTGAAACTGTCTCATTTTTTTCAGCGCGCAAACGGTTAGGATTGGTCCCACTGTACAAAATGGCTTATTTATCTACGCTGTTGAATAAATCACTACCACAGCGCCCAGTATAATTGCTGAGCTTCAGCAATCATTTCAACTTAAGAAGAACGTTAATTCTTTAAGTACAGTTGTCTCATTTATGGCATTTATAAGATCAAAGTCTAAAATCAGTTCAATTAAGTCCCACAGTCAATCGTTTCACTGTTAAAAGCGATGCAACCTAGCAATATCAGAAGAATATTGCTAAGTACATTTTGGTACATTTTGGAACGAACATCCGTTTTGGTGACGCAACCGTTGTAACTCAAACGGAGGACTGATACAATGAGAGAGTCCATGAAATGTAGTTCTTGAAACTGTCTCTATTTCTTCAGCGCGCGCTAACGGGTAGGATTGGTCCCGCAGAAAAAAATGACTTATTTATCTACATTTTCAAATAAAGCGCTACCAGAGCGCCCAGTGTAATCGCTTAGTTCAGGCAATCATGTCAAATTAAGAAGAATGTTATTTCTTGGAGTCCAATTGTCTCATTATAACATTTATAAGGTCACAGTCCAAAATCAGTTCAATAAAGTCTTACAGTCAATTGTTTCACCGTTAAAAGCGATGAAGCCTAGTAATATCCGAAAAATATCGCTAAGTGCATGTTGGTACGAATATGTGACGCAACAGTTGTAACTCAAACGGACTGATACCGTTAGAAACTCAATGAAATTTATTTTTCGAAGCTGTCTCTCTTTCTTCAACGCGCGCTAACGGCTAGGATTGGTCCCACAGTAAAAAACGACTTATTTATCTAAATGTTTAAATGAAGCGCTACCACAGCGCCCAGTGTAATCGCTGAATTCCAGCAATCAGGTCAAATTAAGAAAATTGTTTTTTCCTGGAGTCCAATTGTCTAATTTATCACATTTATAAGATCAAAGTCTAAAATCAGTTCAATTAAGTCCCACAGTCAATCGTTTCACTGTTAAAAGCGATGCAACCTAGTAATATCAGAAGAATATTGCTAAGTACATGTTGGTACGAACATGTGACGCAACCGTTGTAACTCAAACGGAAGACTGATACCGTGAGAGAGTCCATGAAATGTAGTTCTTGAAACTGTCTCTATTTCTTCAGGGCGCGCTAACGGCTAGGATTGGTCCCGCAGAAAAAAATGACTTATCTATCTACATTTTCAAATAAAGCGCTAGCAGAACGCCCAGTGTAATCGCTTAGTTCAGGCAATCATGTCAAATTAAGAAGAATGTTATTTCTTGGAGTCCATATGTCTCATTATAACATTTTAAACGTCAAAGTCTAAAATCAGTTCAATTAAGTCCCACAGTCAATCGTTTCACAGTTAAAAGCGACGCAACCTAGTAATGTCAGAAACATATCGCTGAATACATGATGGTACGAATATGTGACGCAATCGTTGTAGTTCATACGGACTGATGCCGTTAGAAAGTCAATGAAATATAGTTTTGAAACTTTTTCTATTTCTTCAGCGCGCGCTAACGGCTAGGATTGGTCCCGCTGAAAAAAATGGCTTATTTATCTACGCTGTTGAATAAATCACTACCACAGCGCCCAGTATAATTGCTGAGCTTCAGCAATCATTTCAACTTAAGAAGAACGTTAATTCTTGGAGTCCAGTTGTCTCATTTATGGCATTTATAAGATCAAAGTCTAAAATCAGTTCAATTAAGTCCCACAGTCAATCGTTTCACTGTTAAAAGCGATGCAACCTAGCAATATCAGAAGAATATTGCTAAGTACATTTTGGTACATTTTGGAACGAACATCCGTTTTGGTGACGCAACCGTTGTAACTCAAACGGAGGACTGATACCATGAGAGAGTCCATGAAATGTAGTTCTTGAAACTGTCTCTATTTCTTCAGCGCGCGCTAACGCGTAGGATTGGTCCCGCAGAAAAAAATGACTTATTTATCTACATTTTCAAATAAAGCGCTACCAGAGCGCCCAGTGTAATCGCTTAGTTCAGGCAATCATGTCAAATTAAGAAGAATGTTATTTCTTGGAGTCCAATTGTCTCATTATAACATTTATAAGGTCACAGTCCAAAATCAGTTCAATAAAGTCTTACAGTCAATTGTTTCACTGTTAAAAGCGATGAAGCCTAGTAATATCCGAAAAATATCGCTAAATGCATGTTGGTACGAATATGTGACGCAACAGTTGCAACTCAAACGGACTGATACCGTTAGAAACTCAATGAAATGTATTTTTCGAAGCTGTCTCTCTTTCTTCAACGCGCGCTAACGGCTAGGATTGGTCCCACAGTAAAAAACGACTTATTTATCTAAATGTTTAAATGAAGCGCTACCACAGCGCCCAGTGTAATCGCTGAATTCCAGCAATCAGGTCAAATTAAGAAAATTGTTTTTTCCTGGAGTCCAATTGTCTAATTTATCACCTTTATAAGATCAAAGTCTAAAATCAGTTCAATTAAGTCCCACAGTCAATCGTTTCACTGTTAAAAGCGATGCAACCTAGTAATATCAGAAGAATATTGCTAAGTACATGTTGGTACGAACATGTGACGCAACCGTTGTAACTCAAACGGAGGACTGATACCGTGAGAGAGTCCATGAAATGTAGTTCTTGAAACTGTCTCTATTTCTTCAGGGCGCGCTAACGGCTAGGATTGGTCCCGCAGAAAAAAATGACTTATTTATCTACATTTTCAAATAAAGCGCTAGCAGAACGCCCAGTGTAATCGCTTAGTTCAGGCAATCATGTCAAATTAAGAAGAATGTTATTTCTTGGAGTCCATATGTCTCATTATAACATTTTAAACGTCAAAGTCTAAAATCAGTTCAATTAAGTCCCACAGTCAATCGTTTCACAGTTAAAAGCGACGCAACCTAGTAATGTCAGAAACATATCGCTAAATACATGATGGTACGAATATGTGACGCAATCGTTGTAGTTCATACGGACTGATGCCGTTAGAAAGTCAATGAAATATAGTTTTGAAACTTTTTCTATTTCTTCAGCGCGCGCTAACGGCTAGGATTGGTCCCGCAGAAAAAAATGACTTATCTATCTACATTTTCAAATAAAGCGCTAGCAGAACGCCCAGTGTAATCGCTTAGTTCAGGCAATCATGTCAAATTAAGAAGAATGTTATTTCTTGGAGTCCATATGTCTCATTATAACATTTTAAACGTCAAAGTCTAAAATCAGTTCAATTAAGTCCCACAGTCAATCGTTTCACAGTTAAAAGCGACGCAACCTAGTAATGTCAGAAACATATCGCTGAATACATGATGGTACGAATATGTGACGCAATCGTTGTAGTTCATACGGACTGATGCCGTTAGAAAGTCAATGAAATATAGTTTTGAAACTTTTTCTATTTCTTCAGCGCGCGCTAACGGTTAGGATTGGTCCCACTGTACAAAATGGCTTATTTATCTACGCTGTTGAATAAATCACTACCACAGCGCCCAGTATAATAGCTGAGCTTCAGCAATCATTTCAACTTAAGAAGAACGTTAATTCTTGGAGTCCAGTTGTCTCATTTATGGCATTTATAAGATCAAAGTCTAAAATCAGTTCAATTAAGTCCCACAGTCAATCGTTTCACTGTTAAAAGCGATGCAACCTAGCAATATCAGAAGAATATTGCTAAGTACATTTTGGTACATTTTGGAACGAACATCCGTTTTGGTGACGCAACCGTTGTAACTCAAACGGACTGATACCGTGAGAGAGTCCATGAACTGTAGTTCTTGAAACTGTCTCTATTTCTTCAGCGCGTGCTAACGGCTAGGATTGGTCCCGCAGTAAAAAATGACTTATTTATCTACATTTTCAAATAAAGCGCTACTAGAGCGCCCAGTGTAATCGCTTAATTCCGGCAATCATGTCAAATTAAGAAGAATGTTATTTCTTGGAGTCCAATTGTCTCATTATTACATTTTAAACGTCAAAGTCTAAAATCAGTTCAATTAAGTCCCACAGTCAATCGTTTCACAGTTAAAAGCGACGCAACCTAGTAATGTCAGAAAAATATCGCTAAATACATGTTGGTATGAATATATGACAAAACCGTTGTAACTCAAACGGACTGGTACTGTTAGAGAGTCCATGAAATGTAGCTCTTGATACTGTCTCTATTTCTTCAGCGCGCGCTAACGGCTAGGATTGGTCCCGCAGTAAAAAATGACTTACGTTGTAACTCAAACGGACTGATACCGTGAAAGAGTTCATGAAATGTAGTTCTTGAAACTGTCTCTATTTGTTGAGCGCGCGCTAACGGCTAGGATTGGTCCCGCAGTAAAAAATGACTTATTTATCTACATTTTCAAATAAAGCGCTACCAGAGCGCCCAGTGTAATCGGTTAGTACCGGCAATCATGTCAAATTAAGAAGAATGTTATTTCTTGGAGTCCAATTGTCTCATTTATCACATTTATAAGGTCAAAGTCTAAAATCACTTTAATTAATTCCCACAGTCAATCGTTTCACTGTTAAAAGCGAATCAACCTAGCAATATTAGAAACATACCGCTAAATAAATGTTGGTACGAATATGTGACGCAATCGTTGCAGTTCATACGGACTGATACCGTTAGAAAGTCAACGAAATGCAGTTTTTGAAACTGTCTAATTTTTTTCAGCGCGCAAACGGTTAGGATTGGTCCCACTGTACAAAATGGCTTATTTATCTACGCTGTTGAATAAATCACTACCACAGCGCCCAGTATAATAGCTGAGCTTCAGCAATCATTTCAACTTAAGAAGAACGTTAATTCTTGGAGTCCAGTTGTCTCATTTATGGCATTTATAAGATCAAAGTCTAAAATCAGTTCAATTAAGTCCCACAGTCAATCGTTTCACTGTTAAAAGCGATGCAACCTAGCAATATCAGAAGAATATTGCTAAGTACATTTTGGTACATTTTGGAACGAACATCCGTTTTGGTGACGCAACCGTTGTAACTCAAACGGACTGATACCTTGAGAGAGTCCATGAACTGTAGTTCTTGAAACTGTCTCTATTTCTTCAGCGCGTGCTAACGGCTAGGATTGGTCCCGCAGTAAAAAATGACTTATTTATCTACATTTTCAAATAAAGCGCTACTAGAGCGCCCAGTGTAATCGCTTAGTTCCGGCAATCATGTCAAATTAAGAAGAATGTTATTTCTTGGAGTCCAATTGTCTCATTATTACATTTTAAACGTCAAAGTCTAAAATCAGTTCAATTAAGTCCCACAGTCAATCGTTTCCCAGTTAAAAGCGACGCAACCTAGTAATGTCAGAAAAATATCGCTAAATACATGTTGGTATGAATATATGACACAACCGTTGTAACTCAAACGGACTGGTACTGTTAGAGAGTCCATGAAATGTAGCTCTTGATACTGTCTCTATTTCTTCAGCGCGCGCTAACGGCTAGGATTGGTCCCGCAGTAAAAAATGACTTACGTTGTAACTCAAACGGACTGATACCGTGAAAGAGTTCATGAAATGTAGTTCTTGAAACTGTCTCTATTTGTTGAGCGCGCGCTAACGGCTAGGATTGGTCCCGCAGTAAAAAATGACTTATTTATCTACATTTTCAAATAAAGCGCTACCAGAGCGCCCAGTGTAATCGGTTAGTTCTGGCAATCATGTCAAATTAAGAAGAATGTTATTTCTTGGAGTCCAATTGTCTCATTTATCACATTTATAAGATCAAAGTCTAAAATCAGTTCAATTAAGGCCCACAGTCAGTCTTTTCATTGTTAATAGCGATGTAACCTAGTAATACCAGAAAAATATCGCTAAATACATGTTGGTACGAATATGTGACCCAACCGTTGTAACTCAAACGGACTGGTACCGTTAGAGAGTCCATGAAATGTAGTTCTTGAGACTGTCTCTATTTCTTCAGCGCGCGCTAACGGCTAGGATTGGTCCCGCAGTAAAAAATGACTTATTTATCTGCATTTTTAAATAAAGTGCTACCACGGCGCCCAGTATAATTGCTGAGCTTCAGCAATCATTTCATGTTAAGAAGAACGTTATTTCTTGGAGTCCAGTTGTCTCATTTATGGCATTTATAAGGTCAAAGTCTAAAATCACTTCAATTAAGTCCCACAGTCAATCGTTTCACTGTTAACAGCGATGAAGCCTAGTAATATCCGAAAAATATCGCTAAATGCATGTTGGTACGAATATGTGACGCAACAGTTGTAACTCAAACGGACTGATCCCGTTAGAAACTCAATGAAATGTATTTTTCGAAGCTGTCTCTATTTCTTCAGCGCGCGCTAACGGCTAGGATTTGTCCCGCAGAAAAAAATGACTTATTCATCTACATTTTCAAATAAAGCGCTACCAGAGCGCCCAGTGTAATCGCTTAGTTCCGGTAATCATGTCAAATTAAGAAGAATGTTATTTCTTGGAGTCCAATTGTCTCATTTATCACATTTATAAGGTCAAAGTCTAAAATCACTTTAATTAAGTCCCACAGTCAATCGTTTCACTGTTAAAAGCGATGCAACCTAGTAATATCAGAAGAATATTGCTAAGTACATATTGGTACGAACATGTGACGCAACCGTTGTATCTCAAACGGACTGATACAGTGAGAGAGTCCATGAAATGTAGTTCTTGAAACTGTCTCTATTTCTTCAGCCCGCGCTAACGGTTAGGATTGGTCCCGCAGTAAAAAATGACTTATGTATCTACATTTTCAAATAAAGCGCTACCAGAGCGCCCAGTGTAAGCGGTTAGATCTGGCAATCATGTCAAATTAAGAAGAATGTTATTTCTTGGAGTCCAATTGTCTCATTTATCACATTTATAAGTCAAAGTCTAAAATCAGTTCAATTAAGGCCCACAGTCAGTCTTTTCATTGTTAATAGCGATGCAACCTAGTAATATCAGAAAAATATCGCTAAATACATGTTGGAACGAATATGAGACGCAATCGTTGCAGTTCATACGGATACCGTGAGAGAGTCCATGAAATGTAGTTCTTGAAGCTGTCTCTATTTCTTCAGCGCGCGCTAACGGCTAGGATTGGTCCTGCAGAAAAAAAAGACTTATTTATCTACATTTTCAAATAAAGCGCTACCAGAGCGCCCAGTGTAATCGCTTAGTTCCAGCAATCATGTCAAATTAAGAAGAATGTTATTTCTTGGAGTCCATATGTCTCATTATAACATTTTAAACGTCAAAGTCTAAAATCAGTTCAATTAAGTCCCACAGTCAATCGTTTCACAGTTAAAAGCGACGCAACCTAGTAATGTCAGAAACATATCGCTAAATACATGATGGTACGAATATGTGACGCAATCGTTTTAGTTCATACGGACTGATGCCGTTAGAAAGTCAATGAAATATAGTTTTTGAAACTTTCTCTATTTCTTCAGCGCGTGCTAACGGCTAGGATTGGTCCCACAGAAAAAAATGACTTACTTATCGACATTTTTAAATAAAGCGCTACCACAGCGTCCAGTATAATTGCAGAGTTTCAGCAATCATTTCATATTAAGAAGAATGTTATTTCTTCGAGTCCTATTGTCTCATCATAACATTTATAAGGTCACAGTCCAAAATCAGTTCAATAAAGTCTTACAGTCACTTGTTTCACTGTTAAAAGCGATGCAACCTAGTAATATCAGAAACATATCGCTAAATACATGTTGGTACAAAGATGTGACGCAATCGTTGTAGTTCATACGGACTGATACCGTTAGAAAGTGAATGAAATGTAGTTTTCGAAGCTGTCTCTCTTTCTTCAACGCGCGCTAACGGCTAGGATTGGTCCCACAGTAAAAAACGACTTATTCGTCTAAATGTTTAAGTGAAGCGCTACCACAGCGCCCAGTGTAATCGCTGAATTCTAGCAATCAGGTCAAATTAGGAAAATTGTTTTTTCCTGGAGTCCAATTGTCTAATTTATCACATTTATAAGATCAAATTCGAAAATCAGTTCAATTAAGGCCCACAGTCAGTCGTTTCACTGGTAATAGCGAATCAACCTAGCATTATTAGAAACATACCGCTAAATAAATGTTGGTACGAAAATGAGACGCAATCGTTGCAGTTCATACGGACTGATACCGTTAGAAAGTCAACGAAATGCAGTTTTTGAAACTGTCTCTATTTTTTCAGCGCGGGCAAACGGTTACGATTGGTCCCACAGTACAAAATGGCTTATTTATCTACGTTTTTGAATAAATCACTACCACAGCGCCCAGTATAATTGCTGAGCTTCAGCAATCATTTCAAGTTAAGAAGAACGTTAATTCTTGGAGTCCAGTTGTCTCATTTATGGCATTTATAAGATGAAAACCTAAAATTAGTTCAATTAAGTCCCACAGTCAATCGTTTTACTGTTAAAGGCGATGCAACCTAGTAATATCAGAAGAACATTGCTAAGTACATTTTGGTACGAACATGTGACGCAACCGTTGTAACTCAAACGGACTGATACCGTGAGAGAGTCCATGAACTGTAGTTTTTGAAACTGTCTCTATTTTTTCACCGCGCGCTAACGGCTAGGATTGGTCCCGCAGTTAAAAATGACTTATTTATCTACATTTTCAAATAAAGCGCTACCAGAGCGCCCAGTGTAATCGCTTAGTTCCGGCAATCATGTCAAATTAAGAAGAATGTTATTTCTTGGATTCCAATTGTCTCATTATAACATTTATAGGGTCAAAGTCTAAAATCAGTTCAATTAAGGCCCACAGTCAGTCTTTTCACTGTTAATAGCGATGCAACCTAGTAATATCTGAAGAATATCGCTAAATACATGTTGGTACGAATATATGACACAACCCTTGTAACTCAAACGGACTGGTACCGTTAGAGAGTCCATGAAATGTAGTTCTTGATACTGTCTCTATTTCTTCAGCTCGCGCTAACGGCTAGGATTGGCCCCACAGAAAAAAATGACTTATTTATCGACATTTTTAAATAAAGCGCTACCAGAGCGCCCAGTGTAATCGCTTAGTTCCGGCAATCATGTCAAATTAAGAAGAATGTTATTTCTTGGAGTCCAATTGTCTCATTTATAACATTTATAAGATCAAATTCGAAAATCAGTTCAATTAAGGCACACAGTCAGTCGTTTCACTGGTAGTAGCGAATCAACCTAGCAATATCAGAAACAAATCGCTAAATACATTTTGGTACGAATGTGTGACGCGACCATGTTATCGCAAACGGGCTGATACCGTTAGAAATTCAACGAAATTTAGTTTTTGAAACTGTCTCTATATTTTCAGCGCGCGCAAACGGTTAGGATTGGTCCCACAGTACAAAATGGCTTATTTATATAAGTTTTTGAATAAAGCACTACAAGAGCGCCCAGTATAATTGCTGAGCTTTAGTAATCATTTCAAGTTAAGAAGAACGTTATTTCTTGGAGTCCAGTTGTCTCATTTATGGCATTTATAAGTTCAAAGTCTAAAATCAGTTCAATTAAGTCCCACAGTCAATCGTTTCACTGTTAATAGCGATGCAACCTAGTAGTATCAGAAGAATATTGCTAAGTACATGTTGGTACGAACATGTGACGCAACCGTTGTAACTTAAACGGACTGATACCGTGAGAGAGTCCATGAAAGGTAGTTCTTGAAACTGTCTCTATTTCTTCAGCGCGAGCTAAGGGCTAGGAATGGTCCCGCAGTAAAAAATGACTTATTTATCTACATTTTCAAATAAAGCGCTACCAGAGCGCCCAGTGTAATCGCTTAGTTTCGGCAATCATGTCAAATTAAGAAGAATGTTATTTCTTGGAGTCCAATTGTCTCATTTATCACATTTATAAGGTCAAAGTCTATAATCACTTCAATTAAGTCCCACAGTCAATCGTTTCACTGTTAAAAGCGATGCAACCTAGTAATATCAGAAGAATATTGCTAAGTACATGTTGGTACGAACATGTGACGCAACCGTTGTAACTCAAACGGACTGGTACCGTTAGAGAGTCCATGAAATGTAGTTCTTGAAACTGTCTTTATTTCTTCAGCCCGCGCTAACGGCTAGGATTGGTCCCGTAGTAAAAAATGACTTATTTATCTACATTTTCAAATAAAGCGCTACCAGAACGCCCAGTGTAATCGCTTAGTTCTGGCAGTCATGTCAAATTAAGAAGAATGTTATTTCTTGGAGTCCAATTGTCTCATTTATAACATTTATAAGATCAAATTCGAAAATCAGTTCAATTAAGGCACACAGTCAGTCGTTTCACTGGTAGTAGCGAATCAACCTAGCAATATCAGAAACAAATCGCTAAATACATTTTGGTACGAATGTGTGACGCGATCGTTGTATCGCAAACGGGCTGATACAGTTAAAAATTCAACGAAATGTAGTTTTTGAAACTGTCTCTATATTTTCAGCGCGCGCAAACGGTTAGGATTGGTCCCACAGTTCAAAATAGCTTATTTATCTAAGTTTTTGAATAAAGAACTACAAGAGCGCCCAGTATAAATGCTGAGCTTCAGCAATCATTTCAAGTTAAGAAGAATGTTATTTCTTGGAGTTCAATTGTCTCATTTATCACATTTATAGGGTCAAAGTCTAAAATCAGTTCAATTAAGTCCCACAGTCAATCGTTTCACTGTTAATAGCGATGCAACCTAGTAGTATCTGAAGAATATCGCTAAATACATGTTGGTACGAATATATGACACAACCCTTGTAACTCAAACGGACTGGTACCGTTAGAGAGTCCATGAAATGTAGTTCTTGATACTGTCTCTATTTCTTCAGCGCGCGCTAACGGCTAGGATTGGTCCCGCAGTACAAAATGACTTATTTATATAATTTTTTGAATAAAGCAATACCACAACGTCCAGTATAATTGCAGAGTTTCAGCAATCATTTCATATTAAGAAGAATGTTATTTCTTGTGGTCCAATTGTCTCATTATAACATTTATAAGGTCACAGTCCAAAATCAGTTCAATAAAGTCTTACAGTCAATTGTTTCACTGTTAAAAGCGATGAAGCCTAGTAATATCCGAAAAATATCGCTAAATGCATGTTGGTACGAATATGTGACGCAATCGTTTTAGTTCATACGGACTGATGCCGTTAGAAAGTCAATGAAATATAGTTTTTGAAACTGTCTCTATTTCTTCAGGGCGTGCTAACGGCTAGGATTGGTCCCACAGAAAAAAATGACTTATTTATCGACATTTTTAAATAAAGCGCTACCAGAGCGCCCAGTGTAATTGCTTAGCTCCAGCAATCATGTCAAATTAAGAAGAATGTTATTTTTAGGAGTCCAATTGTCTCATTTATCGCATTTATAAGGTCAAAGTTTAAAATCAGTTCAATTAAGGCCCACAGTCAGTCTTTTCACTGTTAATAGCGATGCAACCTAGTAATATCAGAAAAATATCGCTAAATACATGTTGGTACGAATATATGACACAACCGTTGTAACTCAAACGGACTGGTACCGTTAGAGAGTCCATGAAATGTAGTTTTTGAAACTGTCTCTATATTTTCAACGCGCGTAAACGGTTAGGATTGGTCCCACAGTACAAAATGGCTTATTTATCTAAGTTTTTGAATAAAGCACTACAAGAGCGCCCAGTATAAATGCTGAGCTTCAGCAATCATTTCAAGTTAAGAAGAATGTTACTTCTTGGAGTTCAATTGTCTCATTTATCACATTTATAGGGTCAAAGTCTAAAATCAGTTCAATTAAGGCCCACAGTCAGTCTTTTCACTGTTAATAGCGATGCAACCTAGTAATATCTAAAAAATATCGCTAAATACATGTTGGTACGAATATATGACACAACCCTTGTAACTCAAACGGACTGGTACCGTTAGAGAGTCCATGAAATGTAGTTCTTGATACTGTCTCTATTTCTTCAGCTCGCGCTAACGGCTAGGATTGGTCCCACAGAAAAAAATGACTTATTTATCGACATTTTTAATTAAAGCGCTACCAGAGCGCCCAGTGTAATCGCTTAGTTCCGGCAATCATGTCAAATTAAGAAAAATGTAATTTCTTGGAGTCCAATTGTCTCATTTATAACATTTATAAGATCAAATTCGAAAATCAGTTCAATTAAGGCACACAGTCAGTCGTTTCACTGGTAGTAGCGAATCAATCTAGCAATATCAGAAACAAATCGCTAAATACATTTTGGTACGAATGTGTGACGCGACCATGTTATCGCAAACGGGCTGATACCGTTAGAAAATCCACGAAATGTAGTTTTTGAAACTGTCTCTATATTTTCAGCGCGCGCAAACGGTTAGGATTGGTCCCACAGTACAAAATGGCTTATTTATTTAAGTTTTTGAATAAAGCACTACAAGAGCGCCCAGTATAATTGCTGAGCTTCAGTAATCATTTCAAGTTAAGAAGAATGTTATTTCTTGGAGTCCAGTTGTCTCATTTATCACATTTATAAGGTCAAAGTCTAAAATCACTTCAATTAAGTCCCACAGTCAATCGTTTCACTGTTAAAAGCGATGCAACCTAGTAATATCAGAAGAATATTGCTAAGTACATGTTGGTACGAACATGTGACGCAACCGTTGTAACTCAAACGGACTGATACCGTGAGAGAGTACATGAAATGTAGTTCTTGAAACTGTCTCTATTTCTTCAGCCCGCGCTAACGGCTAGGATTGGTCCCGTAGTAAAAAATGACTCATTTATCTACATTTTCAAATAAAGCGCTACCAGAACGCCCAGGGTAATCGCTTAGTTCTGGCAATCATGTCAAATTAAGAAGAATGTTATTTCTTGGAGTTCAATTGTCTCATTTATAACATTTATAAGGTCAAAGTCCAAAATCAGTTCAATTAAGTCCCACAGTCACTCGTTTCTCAGTTAAAAACGACGCAACCTAGTAATATCAGAAACAAATCGCTAAATACATGTTGGTACGAATGTGTGACGCGATCGTTGTATCGCAAACGGGCTGATACAGTTAAAAATTCAACGAAATGTAGTTTTTGAAACTGTCTCTATATTTTCAGCGCGCGCAAACGGTTAGGATTGGTCCCACAGTACAAAATAGCTTATTTATCTAAGTTTTTGAATAAAGAACTACAAGAGCGCCCAGTATAAATACTGAGCTTCAGCAATCATTTCAAGTTAAGAAGAATGTTATTTCTTGGAGTTCAATTGTCTCATTTATCACATTTATAGAGTCAAAGTCTAAAATCAGTTTAATTAAGGCCCACAGTCAGTCTTTTCACTGTTAATAGCGATGCAACCTAGTAATATCTGAAAAATATCGCTAAGTACATGTTGGTACAAATATATGACACAACCGTTGTAACTCAAACGCACTGGTACCGTTAGAGAGTCCATGAAATGTAGTTCTTGATACTGTCTCTATTTCTTCAGCGCGCGCTAACGGCTAGGATTGGTCCCGCAGTACAAAATGACTTATTTATATAATTTTTTGAATAAAGCAATACCACAACGTCCAGTATAATTGCAGAGTTTCAGCAATCATTTCATATTAAGAAATATGTTATTTCTTGTGGTCCAATTGTCTCATTATAACATTTATAAGGTCACAGTCCAAAATCAGTTCAATAAAGTCTTACAGTCAATTGTTTCACTGTTAAAAGCGATGAAGCCTAGTAATATCCGAAAAATATCGCTAAATGCATGTTGGTACGAATATGTGACGCAACCGTTGTAACTCAAACGGACTGATACCGTTAGAAAGTCAATGAAATGTAGTTTTCGAAGCTGTCTCTCTTTCTTCAACGCGCGCTAACGGCTAGGATTGGTCCCACAGTAAAAAACGACTTATTCATCTAAATGTTTAAATGAAGCGCTACCACAGCGCCCAGTGTAATCGCTGAATTCCAGCAATCAGGTCAAATTAAGAAAATTGTTTTTTCCTGGAGTCCAATTGTCTAATTTATCACATTTATAAGATCAAAGTCTTAAATCAGTTCAATTAAGTCCCACAGTCAATCGTTTCACAGTTAAAAGCGACGCAACCTAATAATGTCAGAAACATATCGCTAAATACATGATGGTACGAATATGTGAGGCAATCGTTGTAGTTCATACGCACTGATGCCGTTAGAAAGTCAATGACATATAGTTTCTGAAACTGTCTCTATTTCTTCAGCGCCTGCTAACGGCTAGGATTGGTCCCACAGAAAAAAATGTCTTATTTATCGACATTTTTAAATAAAGCGCTACCAGAGCGCCCAGTGTAATTGCTTAGCTCCAGCAATCATGTCAAATTAAGAAGAATGTTATTTTTAGGAGTCCAATTGTCTCATTTATCACATTTATAAGGTCAAAGTCTAAAATCAGTTCAATTAAGGCCCACAGTCAGTCTTTTCACTGTTAATAGCGATGCAACCTAGTAATATCAGAAAAATATCGCTAAATACATGTTGGTACGAATATATGACACAACCGTTGTAACTCAAACGGACTGGTACCGTTAGAGAGTCCATGAAATGTAGTTCTTGATACCGTCTCTATTTCTTCAGCGCGCGCTAACGGCTAGGATTGGTCCCGCAGTAAAAGATGACTTATTTATCTGCATGTTTAAATAAAGTGCTACCACAGCGCCCAGTATGATTGCTGAGCTTCAGCATTCATTTCAAGTTAAGAAGAACGTTATTTCTTGGAGTCCAGTTGTCTCATTTATGGCATTTATAAGGTCAAAGTCTAAAATCAGTTCAATTAAGTCCCACAGTCAATCCTTTAACTGTTAAAAGCGATGCAACCTAGTAATATCAGAAGAATATTGCTAAGTACATGTTGGTACGAACATGTGACGCAACCGTTGTAACTCAAACGGACTGATACCGTGAGAGAGTCCATGAAATGTAGTTCTTGAAACTGTCTCTATTTCTTCAGCCCGCGCTAACGGCTAGGATTGGTCCTGCAGTAAAAAATGACTTATTTATCTACATTTTCAAATAAAACGCCACCCGAGCGCCCAGTGTAATCGCTTAGTTCTGGCAATCATGTCAAATTAAGAAGAAAATTATTTCTTGGAGTCCAATTGTCTCATTTATAACATTTATAAGGTCAAAGTCTAAAATCAGTTCAATTAAGTCCCACAGTCAATCGTTTCTCAGTTAAAAACGACGCAACCTAGTAATATCAGAAGAATATTGCTAAGTACATGTTGGTACAAACATGTGACGCAACCGTTGTAACTCAAACGGACTAATACCGTTAGAAATTCAACGAAATGTAGTTTTTATAACTGTCTCTATATTTTCAGCGCGCGCAAACGGTTAGGATTGGTCCCACAGTACAAAATGGCTTATTTATCTAAGTTTTTGAATAAAGCACTACAAGAGCGCCCAGTATAATTGCTGGGCTTCAGCAATCATGTCAAATTAAAAAGAATGTTATTTCTTGGAGTCCAGTTGTCTCATTTATAACATTTATAAGGTCAAAGTCCAAAATCAGTTCAATTAAGTCCCACAGTCAATCGTTTCACTGTTAATAGCGATGCAACCTAGTAGTATCAGAAGAATATTGCTAAGTACATGTTGGTACGAACATGTGACGCAACCGTTGTAACTCAAACGGATTGATACCGTGAGAGAGTACATGAAATGTAGTTCTTGAAACTGTCTCTAGTTCTTCAGCCCGCGCTAACGGCTAGGATTGGTCCCGCAGTAAAAAATGACTTATTTATCTACATTTTCAAGTAAAGAGCTACCGGAACGCCCAGTGTAATCGCTTAGTTCTGGCCATCATGTCAAATTAAAAAGAATGTTATTTCTTGGAGTCCAATTGTCTCACTTATAACATTTATAAGGTCAAAGTCCAAAATCAGTTCAATTAAGTCCCACAGTCAATCGTTTCTCAGTTAAAAACGACGCAACCTAGTAATATCAGAAACAAATCGCTAAATACATGTTGGTACGAATGTGTGACGCGATCGTTGTATCGCAAACGGGCTGATACCGTTAAAAATTCAACGAAATGTAGTTTTTGAAACTGTCTCTATATTTTCAGCGCGCGCAAACGGTTAGGATTGGTCCCACAGTACAAAATGGCTTATTTATCTAAGTTTTTAAATAAAGCACTACAAGAGCGTCCAGTATAAATGCTGAGCTTCAGCAATCATTTCAAGTTAAGAAGAATGTTATTTCTTGGAGTTCAATTGTCTCATTTATCACATTTATAGGGTCAAAGTCTAAAATCAGTTCAATTAAGGCCCACAGTCAGTCTTTTCACTGTTAATAGCTATGCAACCTAGTAATATCTGAAAAATATCGCTAAATACATGTTGGTACGAATATATGACACAACCGTTGTAACTCAAACGGACTGGTAACGTTAGAGAGTCCATGGAATGTAGTTCTTGATACTGTCTCTATTTCTTCAGCGCGCGCTATCGGCTAGGATTGGTCCCGCAGTGCAAAATGACTTATTTATATAATTTTTTGAATAAAGCAATACCACAACGTCCAGTATAATTGCAGAGTTTCAGCAATCATTTCATATTAAGAAGAATGTTATTTCTTGTAGTCCAATTGTCTCATTATTACATTTATAAGGTCACAGTCCAAAATCAGTTCAATAAAGTCTTACAGTCAATTGTTTCACTGTTAAAAGCGATGAAGCCTAGTAATATCCGAAAAATATCGCTAAATGCATGTTGGTACGAATATGTGACGCAACCGTTGTAACTCAAACGGACTGATACCGTTAGAAAGTCAATGAAATGTAGTTTTCGAAGCTGTCTCTCTTTCTTCAACGCGCGCTAACGGCTAGGATTGGTCCCACAGTAAAAAACGACTTATTCATCTAAATGTTTAAATGAAGCGCTACCACAGCGCCAAGTGTAATCGCTGAATTCCAGCAATCAGGTCAAATTAAGAAAATTGTTTTTTCCTGGAGTCCAATTGTCTAATTTATCACATTTATAAGATCAAATTCGAAAATCAGTTCAATTAAGGCCCACAGTCAGTCGTTTCACTGGTAATAGCGAATGAACCTAGCAATATTAGAAACATACCGCTAAATAAATGTTGGTACGAATATGAGACGCAATCGTTGCAGTTCATACGGACTGATACCGTTAGAAATTTAACGAAATGCAGTTTTTGAAACTGTCTCTATTTTTTCAGCGCGCGCAAACGGTTAGGTTTTGTCCCACAGTACAAAATGGCTTATTTATCTACGTTTTTGAATAAATCACTACCACAGCGGCCAGTATAATTGCTGAGCTTCAGCAAATCATTTCAAGTTAAGAAGAACGTTAATTCTTGGAGTCCAGTTGTCTCATTTATGCCATTTATCAGATCGAAGTCTAAAATCACTCCAATTAAGTCCCACAATCAATCGTTTCACAGTTAAAAACGACGCAACCTAATAATTGTCAGAAACATATCGCTAAATACATTATGGTACGAATATATGACACAACCGTTGTAACTCAAACGGACTGGTACCGTTAGAGAGTCCATGAAATGTAGTTCTTGATACCGTCTCTATTTCTTCAGCGCGTGCTAACGGCTAGGATTGGTCCCGCAGTAAAAGATGACTTATTTATCTGCATTTTTAAATAAAGTGCTACCACGGCGCCCAGTATAATTGCTGAGCTACAGCATTTATTTCAAGTTAAGAAGAACGTTATTTCTTGGAGTCCAGTTGTCTCATTTATGGCATTTATAAGGTCAAAGTCTAAAATCAGTTCAATTAAGTCCTACAGTCAATCGTTTCACTGTTAAAAGTGATGCAACCTAGTAATATCAGAAGAATATTGCTAAGTACATGTTGGTACGAACATGTGACGCAACCGTTGTAACTCAAACGGACTGATACCGTGAGAGAGTCCATGAAATGTAGTTCTTGAAACTGTCTCTATTTCTTCAGCCCGCGCTAACGGCTAGGATTGGTCCCGCAGTAAAAAATGACTTATTTATCTACATTTTCAAATAAAGCGCTACCAGAGCGCCCAGTGTAATCGCTTGGTTTTGGCAATCATGTCAAATTAAGAAGAATGTTATTTCTTGGAGTCCAATTGTCTCATTTATAACATTTATAAGGTCAAAGTCCACAATCAGTTCAATTAAGTCCCACAGTCAATCGTTTCTCAGTTAAAAACGACGCAACCTAGTAATATCAGAAACAAGTCGCTAAATACATGTTGGTACGAATGTGTGACGCGACCATTGTATCGCAAACGGGCTGATACCGTTAGAAATTCAACGAAATGTAGTTTTTGAAACTGTCTCTATATTTTCAGCGCGCGCAAACGGTTAGGATTGGTCCCACAGTACAAAAAGGCTTATTTATCTAAGTTTTTGAATAAAGCACTACAAGAGCGCCCAGTATAATTGCTGAGCTTCAGCAATCATTTCAAGTTAAGAAGAACGTTATTTCCTGGAGTCCAGTTGTCTCATTTATGGCATTTATAAGGTCAAAGTCTAAAATCAGTTCAATTAAGTCCCACAGTCAATCGTTTCACTGTTAATAGCGATGCAACCTAGTAGTATCAGAAGAATATTGCTAAGTACATGTTGGTACGAACATGTGACGCAACCGTAGTAACTCAAACGGACTGATACCGTTAGAAACTCAATGAAATGTAGTTTTCGAAGCTGTCTCTCTTTCTTCAACGCGCGCTAACGGCTAGGATTGGTCCCACAGTAAAAAACGACTTATTCATCTAAATGTTTAAATGAAGCGCTACCACAGCGCCAAGTGTAATCGCTGAATTCCAGCAATCAGGTCAAATTAAGAAAATTGTTTTTTCCTGGAGTCCAATTGTCTAATTTATCACATTTATAAGATCAAATTCGAAAATCAGTTCAATTAAGGCCCACAGTCAGTCGTTTCACTGGTAATAGCGAATGAACCTAGCAATATTAGAAACATACCGCTAAATAAATGTTGGTACGAATATGAGACGCAATCGTTGCAGTTCATACGGACTGATACCGTTAGAAATTTAACGAAATGCAGTTTTTGAAACTGTCTCTATTTTTTCAGCGCGCGCAAACGGTTAGGTTTTGTCCCACAGTACAAAATGGCTTATTTATCTACGTTTTTGAATAAATCACTACCACAGCGGCCAGTATAATTGCTGAGCTTCAGCAAATCATTTCAAGTTAAGAAGAACGTTAATTCTTGGAGTCCAGTTGTCTCATTTATGCCATTTATAAGATCGAAGTCTAAAATCACTCCAATTAAGTCCCACAATCAATCGTTTCACAGTTAAAAACGACGCAACCTAATAATGTCAGAAACATATCGCTAAATACATTATGGTACGAATATGTGAGGCAATCGTTGTAGTTCATACGCACTGATGCCGTTAGAAAGTCAATGACATATAGTTTCTGAAACTGTCTCTATTTCTTCAGCTTGTGCTAACGGCTAGGATTGGTCCCACAGAAAAAAATGACTTATTTATCGACATTTTTAAATAAAGCGCTACCAGAGCGCCCAGTGTAATTGCTCAGCTCCAGCAATCATGTCAAATTAAGAAGAATGTTTTTTTTAGGAGTCCAATTGTCTCATTTATCACATTTATAAGGTCAAAGTCTAAAATCAGTTCAATTAAGGCCCACAGTCAGTCTTTTCACTGTTAATAGCGATGTAACCTAGTAATATCAGAAAAATATCGCTAAATACATGTTGGTACGAATATATGACACAACCGTTGTAACTCAAACGGACTGGTACCGTTAGAGAGTCCATGAAATGTAGTTCTTGATACCGTCTCTATTTCTTCAGCGCGTGCTAACGGCTAGGATTGGTCCCGCAGTAAAAGATGACTTATTTATCTGCATTTTTAAATAAAGTGCTACCACGGCGCCCAGTATAATTGCTGAGCTACAGCATTTATTTCAAGTTAAGAAGAACGTTATTTCTTGGAGTCCAGTTGTCTCATTTATGGCATTTATAAGGTCAAAGTCTAAAATCAGTTCAATTAAGTCCTACAGTCAATCGTTTCACTGTTAAAAGTGATGCAACCTAGTAATATCAGAAGAATATTGCTAAGTACATGTTGGTACGAACATGTGACGCAACCGTTGTAACTCAAACGGACTGATACCGTGAGAGAGTCCATGAAATGTAGTTCTTGAAACTGTCTCTATTTCTTCAGCCCGCGCTAACGGCTAGGATTGGTCCCGCAGTAAAAAATGACTTATTTATCTACATTTTCAAATAAAGCGCTACCAGAGCGCCCAGTCTAATCGCTTGGTTTTGGCAATCATGTCAAATTAAGAAGAATGTTATTTCTTGGAGTCCAATTGTCTCATTTATAACATTTATAAGGTCAAAGTCCACAATCAGTTCAATTAAGTCCCACAGTCAATCGTTTCTCAGTTAAAAACGACGCAACCTAGTAATATCAGAAACAAGTCGCTAAATACATGTTGGTACGAATGTGTGACGCGACCATTGTATCGCAAACGGGCTGATACCGTTAGAAATTCAACGAAATGTAGTTTTTGAAACTGTCTCTATATTTTCAGCGCGCGCAAACGGTTAGGATTGGTCCCACAGTACAAAAAGGCTTATTTATCTAAGTTTTTGAATAAAGCACTACAAGAGCGCCCAGTATAATTGCTGAGCTTCAGCAATCATTTCAAGTTAAGAAGAACGTTATTTCCTGGAGTCCAGTTGTCTCATTTATGGCATTTATAAGGTCAAAGTCTAAAATCAGTTCAATTAAGTCCCACAGTCAATCGTTTCACTGTTAAAAGTGATGCAACCTAGTAATATCAGAAGAATATTGCTAAGTACATGTTGGTACGAACATGTGACGCAACCGTAGTAACTCAAACGGACTGATACCGTGAGAGAGTCCATGAAATGTAGTTCTTGAAACTGTCTCTATTTCTTCAGCGCAAGCTAAGGGCTAGGATTGGTCCCGCAGTAAAAGATGACTTATTTATCTGCATTTTTAAATAAAGTGCTACCACGGCGCCCAGTATAATTGCTGAGCTTCAGCATTTATTTCAAGTTAAGAAGAACGTTATTTCTTGGAGTCCAGTTGTCTCATTTATGGCATTTATAAGGTCAAAGTCTAAAATCAGTTCAATTAAGTCCCACAGTCAATCGTTTCACTGTTAAAAGTGATGCAACCTAGTAATATCAGAAGAATATTGCTAAGTACATGTTGGTACGAACATGTGACGCAACCGTTGTAACTCAAACGGACTGATACCGTGAGAGAGTCCATGAAATGTAGTTCTTGAAACTGTCTCTATTTCTTCAGCCCGCGCTAACGGCTAGGATTGGTCCCAAAGTACAAAAAGGCTTATTTATCTAAGTTTTTGGATAAAGCACTACAAGAGCGCCCAGTATAATTGCTGAGCTTCAGCAATCATTTCAAGTTAAGAAGAACGTTATTTCCTGGAGTCCAATTGTGTCATTTATCACATTTATAAGGTCAAAGTCTAAAATCAGTTCAATTGAGCCCCACAGTCAATTGTTTCACAGTTAATAGCGACGCAACCTAGTAATATCAGAAACATATCGCTAAATACATGTTGGTACGAATATGTGACGCAACCGTTGTAACTCAAACGAGCTGATTCTGTTAGAAAGTCAATGAAATATAGTTTTTGAAACTGTCTCTATTTCTTTGGCGGGTGCTAACGGCTAGGATTGGTCCCACAGTAAAAAATGACTTATTCATCTGCATTTTTAAATAAAGCGCTACCAGAGCGCCCGGTGTAATTGCTTAGTTCCAGAAATCATGTCAAATTAAGAAGAATGTTGTTTTTTGGAGTCCAATTATCTCATTATAACATTAATAAGGTCACAGTCCAAATTCAGTTCAATAAAGTTCCAAAGTCAATTGTTTCACTGTTAAAAGCGATGAAACTGAGTAATATCAGAAACATATCGCTAAATAGATGTTGGTACGAATATGTGGGGCAATCGTTGTAGTTTATCCGGACTGATACCGTTAGAAAGTCAATGAAATACAGATTTTGAAAGTGTCTCTCTTTCTTGAGCGCGTGGTAACGGCTAGGATTGGTCCCACAGTAAAAAATGAAATTTTTATCTACATTTTTAAATAAAGCGCTACCAAAGATCCCAGTGTAATCGCTGAGTTCCAGCAATCATGTCAAACTAAGAAAAATGTTATTTCTTGGAGTCCAATTGTCTCATTTATCACATTTATAAGGTCAAAACCTAAAATCAGTTCAATTAAGTCCCACAGTCAATCGTTTCACTGTTAAAAGCGATGAAACTTAATAGTATCAGAAAGATATCGGTAAATGCATGTGGGTACGAATATGTGACGCAACCGTCGTAACTCACACGGACTGATACCGTTAGAAAGTCAATTAAGTGTAGTTTTTGAAGCTGTCTCCATTTTTGGAGCGCGTGCTAACGGCTAGGAATGGTCCCACAGTAAAAAATGATTTTTTTATCTACATTTTCAAATAAATTGCTACCAGAGCGCCCAGTGTAATCGCTTAGTTCCAGCAATCATGTCAAATTATAAAGAATGTTATTTTTTGAAGTCCAATTGTCTCATCATAACATTTATAAGGTCACAGTGCAAAATCAGTTCAATAAAGTACTAAAGTCAATTGTTTCACTGTTAAAAGCGATGAAACCTAGTAATATCAGAAAAATATCGCTAAATGCATTTTGGTACGAATATGTGACGCAACCCTTGTAACTCATACGAGCTGATACCGATAGAAAGTCAATGAAATGTAGTTTTTGAAACTGTCTCTATTACTTCAGCGCGCGCTAGCGGTTAGGATTGGTCCCACAGTAAAAAATGACTTATTTATCTAATTTTTTGAATAAAAAAATGACACAGCGTCCAGTATAATTGCTGAGTTACAGCAATCATTTCATATTAAGAAGAACGTTACTTCTTTGAGTCCAGTTGTCTCATTATAACATTTAAAAGGTCAAAGTCTAAAATCAGTTCAATTAATTCCCACATACAATTGTTTCACATTTAAAAGCGACGCAACCTAGTAATATCAGAAACATATCGCTAAATACATGTTGGTACGAATATGTGACGCAATCGTTGTAATTCATCCGGACTGATACCGTTAAAAAGTCAATGAAATATAGTTTTTGAAACTGTCTCTATTTCTGTGGCGGGTGCTAACGGCTAGGATTGGTCCCACAGTAAAAAATAACTTATTTTTCTACATTTTTAAATAAAGCGCTACCACAGCGCCCAGTGTAATTGCTTACTTTCAGCAATCATGTCAAATTAAGAAGAATGTTATTTTTTGGAGTCCAATTGTCTCATTATAACATTAGTAAGGTCACAGTCCAAAATCAGTTCAATAAAGTCCCACAGTCAATTGTTTCACAGTTAAAAGCGACACAACCTAGTAATATCAGAAAAATATCGCTAAATGCATGTTGGTACGAATATGTGACGCTACCGTTGTTACTCAAACGAGCTGATACCGATAGAAAGTCATTGAAATGTAGTTTTTGAAACTGTCTCTATTACTTCAGCGCGCGCTAGCGGTTAGTTTTGGTCCCACAGTACAAAATGACTTATTTATATAATTTTTTGAATAAAGCAATAACACAGCGTCCAGTATAATTGCTGAGTTACATCAATCATTTCATATTAAGAAGAACGTTACTTCTTGGAGTCCAGTTGTCTCATTATCACATTTATAAGGTGAAAGTGGTGCCACAGTAAAAAACGAATTTTTTATCTACATTTTAAATAAAGCACTACCACCGCTCCCAGTTTAATCGCTGAGTTCCAGCAATCATGTCAAGCTAAGAAAAATGTTATTTCTTGGAGTCCAATTGTCTCATTTATCACATTTATAAGGTCAAAGTCTAAAATTAGTTCATTTAAGTCCCACAGTCAATTGTTTCACAGTTAAAAGCGACACAACCTAGTAATATCAGAAAAATATCGCTAAATGCATATGGTACGAATATGTGATGCGATCGTTGCAATTCATCCGGACTGATACCGTTAGAAAGTCAATGAAATATAGTTTTTGAAACTGTCTCTATTTCTTTGGCGGGTGCTAACGGCTAGGATTGGTCACACAGTAAAAAATGACTTATTTATCTACGTTTTTAAAAAAAGCGCTACCACAGCGCCCAGTGTAATCGCTGAATTCCAGCAATCTTGTCAAATTAAGAAGAATGTTATTTCTTGGAGTTCAACTGTCTCATTTATCACATTTATAAGGTCAAAATCCAAAATCTGTTCAATTAAGTCCCAGAGTCAATTGTTTCACAGTTAAAAGCGACGCAACCTAGTAATATCAGAAACATATCGCTAAACAGATGTTCGTACGAATATGTGACGCAATGGTTGTAATTTATACGGATTGATACCGTTAGAAAGTCAATGAAATATAGTTTTTGAAACTGTCTCTATTTCTTGAGCGCGAGCTAACGGCTAGGATTGGTCCCACAGTACAAAATGAATTTTTTATCTACATTTTTAAATAAATCGCTACCACAGCTCCCAGTGTAATAGCTGAGTTTCTGCAATAATGTCAAACTAAGGAAAATGTTATTTCTTGGAGTCCAAAATTCTCTTTTATCACATTTATGAGGTCAAAGTCCAAAATCAGTTCATTAAAGTCCCACAGTCAATCGTTTCACTGTTAAAAGCGATGAAACCTAATAGTATCAGAAAGATATCGCTGAATGCATGTTGGTACAAATATGTGACGCAACCATCGTAACTCACACGGACTGATACCGTTAGAAAGTCAATTAAATGTAGTTTTTGAAGCTGTCTCTATTTCTTGAGCGCGTGCTAACGGCTGGGATTGGTCCAACAGTAAAAAATGAAAATTTTATCTACATTTTTAAATAAAGCGCTACCACAGCTCCCAATGTAATCGATGAGTTCCAGCAAACATGTCAAACTAAGAAAAATGTTATTTCTTGGAATCCAATTGTCTCTTTTATCACATTTATAAGGTCAAAGTCTAAAATCAGTTCAATAAAGTCCCACAGTCAATCGTTTCACTGTTAAAAGCGATGAAACCTAATAATATCAGAAAAATATCGCTATATGCATGTTGGTACGAATATGTGACGCAACCGTCGTAACTCACACGGACTGATACCGTTAGAAAGTCAATTAAATATAGTTTTTGAAGCTGTCTCTATTTTTTGGGCGCGTGCTAACGGCTAGGAATGGTCCCACAGTAAAAAATGAAATTTTTATCTACATTTTTAAATAAAGCGCTACCAAAGCTCCCAGTGTAATCGCTGAGTTCCAGTAATCATGTCAAACTAAGGAAAATGTTATTTCTTGGAGTCCAATTTTCTCTTTTATCACATTTATAAGGTCAAAGTCTAAAATCAGCTTAATTAAGTCCCACAGACAGTTGTTTCACATTTTAAAGCGACGCAACCTAGTAATATCAGAAACATATCGCTAAATGCATGTTGGTACGAATATGTGACGCTACCGTTGTAACTCAAACGAGCTGATACCGATAGAAAGTCATTGAAATGTAGTTTTTGAAACTGTCTCTATTACTTCAGCGCGCGCTAGCGGTTAGTATTGGTCCCACAGTAAAAAATGACTTATTTATCGAATTTTTTGAATAAAGCAATAACACAGCGTCCAGTGTAATTGCTGAGTTACAGCAATCATTTCATATTAAGAAGAACGTTACTTCTTGGAGTCCAGTTGTCTCATTATCACATTTGTAAGGTGAAATTGGTCCCACAGTAAAAAATGACTTATTTATCTACATTTTTAAATAAAGCGCTACCACAGCGCCCAGTGTAATCGCTGAATTCCAGCAATCTTTTCAAATTAAGAAGAATATTATTTCTTGGAGTCCAACTGTCTCATTTATCACATTTATAAGGTCAAAATCCAAAATCTGTTCAATTAAGTCCCACAGTCAATTGTTTCACAGTTAAAAGCGACGCAACCTAGTAATATCAGAAACATATCGCTAAACAGATGTTTGTACGAATATGTGACGCAATGGTTGTAATTCATACGGACTGATACCGTTAGAGAGTCAATGAAATATAGTTTTTGAAACTGTCTCTATTTCTTGAGCGCGAGCTAACGGCTAGGACTGGTCCCACAGTACAAAAAGAATTTTTTAACTATATTTTTAAATAAAACGCTACCACAGCTCCAAGTGTAATCGCTGAGTTCCAGCAATCACGTCAAACTAAGGAAAAAGTTATTTCTTGGAGTCCAATTGTCTCTTTTATCACATTTATAAGGTCAAAGTCCAAAATCAGTTCAATAAAGTCCCATAGTCAATCGTTTCACTGTTTAAAGCGATGAAACCTAATAGTATCAGAAAGATATCGCTAAATGCATGTTGGTACAAATATGTGACGCAACCATCGTAACTCACACGGACTGATACCGTTAGAAAGTCAATTAAATGTAGTTTTTGAAGCTGTCTCTATTTCTTGAGCGCGTGCTAACGGCTAGGATTGGTCCCACAGTATATGATGAAATTTTTATCTACATTTTTAAATAAAGCGCTGCCAAAGCTCCCAGTTTAATCGCTGAGTTCTAGCAATCATGTCAAACTAAGAAAAAAGTTATTTCTTGGAGTCCAATTGTCTCATTTACCACATTTATAAGGTCAAAGTCTAAAATCATTTCATTTAAGTCCCACAGTCCATGGTTTCACAGTTAAAAGCGACACAACCTAGTAATATCAGAAAAATATCGCTAAATGCATGTTTGTACGAATATGTGACGTAATGGTTGTAATTCATACGGACTGATACCGTTAGAGAGTCAATGAAATATAGTTTTTGAAACTGTCTCTATTTCTTGAGCGCGAGCTAACGGCTAGGATTGGTCCCACAGTACAAAATGAATTTTTAACTACATTTTTAAATAAAATGCTACCACAGCTCCAAGTGTAATCGCTGAGTTCCAGCAATCATGTCAAACTGAGGAAAATGTTATTTCTTGGAGTCCAATTGTCTCTTTTATCACATTGATAAGGTCAAAGTTCAAAATCAGTTCAATAAAGTCCCATAGTCAATCGTTTCACTGTTTAAAGCGATGAAACCTAATAGTATCAGAAAGATATCGCTAAATGCATGTTGGTACAAATATGTGACGCAACCATCGTAACTCACACGGACTGATACCGTTAGAAAGTCAATGAAATATAGTTTTTGAAACTGTCTCTATTTCTTGAGCGCGAGCTAACGGCTAGGATTGGTCCCAGAGTACAAAATTATTTTTTTAACTACATTTTTAAATAAAACGCTACCACAGCTCCCAGTGTAATCGCTGAGTTCCAGCAATCTTGTCAAACTAAGAATAATGTTATTTCTTGGAGTCCAATTGTCTCTTTTATCATATTTATAAGGTCAAAGTCCAAAATCAGTTCAATAAAGTCCCATAGTCAATCGTTTCACTGTTAAAAGCGATGAAAGCTAATAGTATCAGAAAGATATCGCTAAATGCATGTTGGTACAAATATGTGACGCAACCATCGTAACTCACACGGACTGATACCATTAGAAAGTCAATGAAATATAGTTTTTGAAACTGTCTCTATTTCTTGAGCGCGAGCTAACGGCCAGGATTGGTCCCAGAGTACAAAATTATTTTTTTAACTACATTTTTAAATAAAACGCTACCACAGCTCCCAGTGTAATCGCTGAGTTCCAGCAATCTTGTCAAACTAAGAATAATGTTATTTCTTGGAGTCCAATTGTCTCTTTTATCATATTTATAAGGTCAAAGTCCAAAAGCAGTTCAATAAAGTCCCATAGTCAATCGTTTCACTGTTAAAAGCGATGAAAGCTAATAGTATCAGAAAGATATCGCTAAATGCATGTTGGTACAAATATGTGACGCAACCATCGTAACTCACACGGACTGATACCATTAGAAAGTCAAATAAATGTAGTTTTTGAAGCTGCCTCTATTTCTTGAGCGCGAGCTAACGGCTAGGATTGGTCCCACAGTACAAAATGAATTTTTTAACTACATTTTTAAATAAAACGCTACCACAGCTCCAAGTGTAATCGCTGAGTTCCAGCAATCATGTCAAACTAAGGAAAATGAAATTTCTGGAGTCCAATTGTCTCTTTTATCACATTCATAAGGTCAAAGTCCAAAATCAGTTCAATAAAGTCCCATAGTCAATCGTTTCACTGTTTAAAGCAATGAAACCTAATAGTATCAGAAAGATATCGCTAAATGCATGTTGGTACAAATATGTGACGCAACCATCGTAACTCACACGGACTGATACCGTTAGAAAGTCAATGAAATATAGTTTTTGAAACTGTCTCTATTTCTTGAGCGCGAGCGCTACCAGAGCGCCCAGTGTAATCGCTTAGTTCTGGCAATCATGTCAAATTAAAAAGAATGTTATTTCTTGGAGTCCAATTGTCTCATTTATAACATTTATAAGGTCAAAGTCCAAATTCAGTTCAATTAAGTCCCACAGTCAATCGTTTCTCAGTTAAAAACGACGCAACCTAGTAATATCAGAAACAAATCGCTAAATACATGTTGGTACGAATGTGTGACGCGACCATTGTATCGCAAACATGCTGATACCGTTAGAAATTCAACGAAATGTAGTTTTTGAAACTGTCTCTATATTTTCAGCGCGCGCAAACGGTTAGGATTGGTCCCACAGTACAAAAAGGCTTATTTATCTAAGTTTTTGGATAAAGCACTACAAGAGCGCCCAGTATAATTGCTGAGCTTCAGCAATCATTTCAAGTTAAGAAGAACGTTATTTCCTGGAGTCCAGTTGTCTCATTGATGGCATTTATAAGGTCAAAGTCTAAAATCAGTTCAATTAAGTCCCACAGTCAATCGTTTCACTGTTAATAGCGATGCAACCTAGTAGTATCAGAAGAATATTGCTAAGTACATGTTGGTACGAACATGTGACGCAACCGTTGTAACTCAAACGGACTGATACCGTGAGAGAGTCCACGAAATGTAGTTCTTGAAACTGTCTCTATTTCTTCAGCGCGAGCTAAGGGCTAGGAATGGTCCCGCAGTAAAAAATGACATATTTATCTACATTTTCAAATAAAGCGCTACCAGAGCGCCCAGTGTAATCGCTTAGTTCCAGCAATCATAACAAACTAAGAAAAATGTTATTTCTTGGAGTCCAATTGTCTCATTTATCACATTTATAAGGTCAAAGTCTAAAATCAGTTCAATTGAGCCCCACAGTCAATTGTTTCACAGTTAATAGCGACGCAACCTAGTAATATCAGAAACATATCGCTAAATACATGTTGGTACGAATATGTGACGCAACCGTTGTAACTCAAACGAGCTGATTCTGTTAGAAAGTCAATGAAATATAGATTTTGAAACTGTTTCTATTTCTTTGGCGGGTGCTAACGGCTAGGATTGGTCCCACAGTAAAAAATGACTTATTTATCTGCATTTTTAAATAAAGCGCTACCAGAGCGCCCGGTGTAATTGCTTAGTTCCAGAAATCATGTCAAATTAAGAAGAATGTTGTTTTTTGGAGTCCAATTATCTCATTATAACATTAATAAGGTCACAGTCCAAATTCAGTTCAATAAAGTTCCAAAGTCAATTGTTTCACTGTTAAAAGCGATGAAACTGAGTAATATCAGAAACATATCGCTAAATAGATGTTGGTACGAATATGTGGGGCAATCGTTGTAGTTTATCCGGACTGATACCGTTAGAAAGTCAATGAAATACAGATTTTGAAAGTGTCTCTCTTTCTTGAGCGCGTGGTAACGGCTAGGATTGGTCCCACAGTAAAAAATGAAATTTTTATCTACATTTTTAAATAAAGCGCTACCAAAGATCCCAGTGTAATCGCTGAGTTCCAGCAATCATGTCAAACTAAGAAAAATGTTATTTCTTGGAGTCCAATTGTCTCATTTATCACATTTATAAGGTCAAAACCTAAAATCAGTTCAATTAAGTCCCACAGTCAATCGTTTCACTGTTAAAAGCGATGAAACTTAATAGTATCAGAAAGATATCGGTAAATGCATGTGGGTACGAATATGTGACGCAACCGTCGTAACTCACACGGACTCATACCGTTAGAAAGTCAATTAAGTGTAGTTTTTGAAGCTGTCTCCATTTTTGGAGCGCGTGCTAACGGCTAGGAATGGTCCCACAGTAAAAAATGATTTTTTTATCTACATTTTCAAATAAATTGCTACCAGAGCGCCCAGTGTAATCGCTTAGTTCCAGCAATCATGTCAAATTATAAAGAATGTTATTTTTTGAAGTCCAATTGTCTCATCATAACATTTATAAGGTCACAGTGCAAAATCAGTTCAATAAAGTACTAAAGTCAATTGTTTCACTGTTAAAAGCGATGAAACCTAGTAATATCAGAAAAATATCGCTAAATGCATTTTGGTACGAATATGTGACGCAACCCTTGTAACTCATACGAGCTGATACCGATAGAAAGTCAATGAAATGTAGTTTTTGAAACTGTCTCTATTACTTCAGCGCGCGCTAGCGGTTAGGATTGGTCCCACAGTAAAAAATGACTTATTTATCTAATTTTTTGAATAAAAAAATGACACAGCGTCCAGTATAATTGCTGAGTTACAGCAATCATTTCGTATTAAGAAGAACGTTACTTCTTTGAGTGCAGTTGTCTCATTATAACATTTAAAAGGTCAAAGTCTAAAATCAGTTCAATTAAGTCCCACATACAATTGTTTCACATTTAAAAGCGACGCAACCTAGTAATATCAGAAACATATCGCTAAATACATGTTGGTACGAATATGTGACGCAATCGTTGTAATTCATCCGGATTGATACCGTTAAAAAGTCAATGAAATATAGTTTTTGAAACTGTCTCTATTTCTGTGGCGGGTGCTAACGGCTAGGATTGGTCCCACAGTAAAAAATAACTTATTTTTCTACATTTTTAAATAAAGCGCTACCACAGCGCCCAGTGTAATTGCTTACTTTCAGCAATCATGTCAAATTAAGAAGAATGTTATTTTTTGGAGTCCAATTGTCTCATTATAACATTAGTAAGGTCACAGTCCAAAATCAGTTCAATAAAGTCCCACAGTCAATTGTTTCACAGTTAAAAGCGACACAACCTAGTAATATCAGAAAAATATCGCTAAATGCATGTTGGTACGAATATGTGAAACTTCCGTTGTAACTCAAACGAGCTGATACCGATAGAAAGTGAAAAAATAAATTAAAAAATCGTTCGGGAAATGAGTTTACTCCCTGGGTACTTTCTTTGTATACTTTTGAGTATACGTGCCGAGTCCGGAATTTACGGGAAATCGCAGGTTTTCGTTTGCCGGCAATTAAACTTCTTTTATTCAGCGTCTCATCAAAAATGAAAACATTTTTGAAAACTACAAGTCTCATGGGCGTTAGTGGTGAAATAATAATTTAAAAAATCGTTTGGGAAATGAGTTTACTCCCTGGGTACTTTCTTTGTATACTTTTGACTATGCGGGCCAAACCTGGGATTTACGGGAAATCGCGGGTTTTCGTTTGCCGGCGATTAAACTTCTTTTATTCAGCGTCTCATCAAAAATGAAACCAATTTTGAAAACTACAAGTCTTAAGCGTTTTAGTGGTGAAAAAATAATTTAAAAAATCGTTCTGGAAATGAGTTTACTCACAGGGTACTTTTTTTGTATACATTCGACTATACGGGCCAAGCCCGGGATTTACGGGAAATCGCGGGTTTTCGTTTGCCGGCGATTAAACCTCTTTTATTCAGCGTCTCATCAAAAATGAAAAGATTTTTGAAAACTACAAGACTCATGCGTTTTAGTGGTGAAAAAATAATTTAAAAAATCGTTCGGGAAATGAGTTTACTCCCTGGGTACTTTCTTTGTATACTTTTGACTATACGGGCCGAGTCCGGGATTTACGGGAAATCGCGGGTTTTCGTTTGCCGGCGATTAAATTTCTTTTATTCAGCGTCTCATCAAAAATGAAAACATTTTTAAAAACTACAAGTC
Source organism: Hydractinia symbiolongicarpus (assembly GCF_029227915.1). Classification (NCBI taxonomy): domain Eukaryota; kingdom Metazoa; phylum Cnidaria; class Hydrozoa; order Anthoathecata; family Hydractiniidae; genus Hydractinia; species Hydractinia symbiolongicarpus. Next base: position 28,524,397 of record NC_079879.1, read on the forward strand.
TCATGGGCTTTAGTGGTGAAATAATAATTTAAAAAATCGTTCGGGAAATGAGTTTACACCCTGGGTACTTTCTTTGTATACTTTTGACAATACGGGCCAAGCCCGGGATTTACGGGAAATCGCGGGTTTTCGTTTGCCGGCGATTAAACTTCTTTTATTCAGCGCCTCATCAAAAATGAAAACAATTTTGAAAACTACAAGTCTTATGCGTTTTAGTGGTGAAAAAATAATTTAAAAAATCGTTCTGGAAATGAGTTTACTCACGGGGTACTTTTTTTGTATACATTCGACTATACGGGCCAAGCCCGGGATTTATGGGAAATCGCGGGTTTTCGTTTGCCGGCGATTAAACCTCTTTTATTCAGCGTCTCATCAAAAATGAAAACATTTTTGAAAACTACAAGACTCATGCGTTTTAGTGGTGAAAAAATAATTTAAAAAATCGTTCGGGAAATGAGTTCACTCCCTGGGTACTTTCTTTGTATACTTTTGACTATACGGGCCGAGTCGGGGATTTACGGGAAGTCGCGGGTTTTCGTTTGCCGGCGATTAAACTTCTTTTATTCAGCGTGTCATCAAAAATGAAAACATTTTTAAAAACTACAAGTCTCATGGGCTTTAGTGGTGAAATAATAATTTAAATAATCGTTCGGGAAATGAGTTTACACCCTGGGTACTTTATTTGTATACTTTTGACTTTACAGGCCGAGTCCGGGATTTACGGGAAATCGCAGGTTTTCGTTTGCCGGCGATTAAACTTCTTTTATTCAGCGTCTCATCAAAAATGAAAACAAGTTTGAAGACTACAAGTCTCATGCGTTTTAGTGGTGAAAAAATAATTTAAAAAATCGTTCGGGAAATGAGTTTACTCCCTGGGTACTTTCTTTGTATACTTTTGACTATACGGGCCAAGCCCGGGATTTACGGGAAATCGCGGGTTTTCGTTTGCCGGCGATTAAACCACTTTCATTAAGCGTCTCATCAAAAATGAAAACATTTCTGAAAACTACAAGTCTCATGCGTTTTAGTGGTGAAAAAATAATTTAAAAAATCGTTCGGGAAATGAGTTTACTCCCTGGGTACTTTCTTTGTATACTTTTGACTATACGGGCCGAGTCCGGGATTTACGGGAAATCGCGGGTTTTCGTTTGCCGGCGATCAAACTTCTTTTATTCAGCGTCTCATCAAAAATGAAAACATTTTTAAAAACTACAAGTCTCATGCGTTTTGGTGGTGAAAAAATAATTTAAAAAATCGTTCGGGAAATGAGTTTACTCCCTGGGTACTTTCTTTGTATACTTTTGCCTATACGGGCCAAGCCCGGGATTTACGGGAAATCGCGGGTTTTAGTTTGCCGGCGATTAAACCACTTTCATTAAGCGTCTCATCAAAAATGAAAACATTTTTAAAAACTACAAGTCTCATGGGCTTTAGTGGTGAAATAATAATTTAAATAATCGTTCGGGAAATGAGTTTACACCCTGGGTACTTTCTTTGTATACTTTTGACTTTACAGGCCGAGTCCGGGATTTACGGGAAATCGCGGGTTTTCGTTTGCCGGCGATTAAATTTCTTTTATTCAGCGTCTCATCAAAAATGAAAACATTTTTAAAAACTACAAGTCTCATGGGCTTTAGTGGTGAAATAATAATTTAAAAAATCGTTCGGGAAATGAGTTTACACCCTGGGTACTTTCTTTGTATACTTTTGACAATACGGGCCAAGCCCGGGATTTACGGGAAATCGCGGGTTTTCGTTTGCCGGCGATTAAACTTCTTTTATTCAGCGTCTCATCAAAAATGAAAACAATTTTGAAAACTACAAGTCTTATGCGTTTTAGTGGTGAAAAAATAATTTAAAAAATCGTTCTGGAAATGAGTTTACTCACGGGGTACTTTTTTTGTATACATTCGACTATACGGGCCAAGCCCGGGATTTATGGGAAATCGCGGGTTTTCGTTTGCCGGCGATTAAACCTCTTTTATTCAGCGTCTCATCAAAAATGAAAACATTTTTGAAAACTACAAGACTCATGCGTTTTAGTGGTGAAAAAATAATTTAAAAAATCGTTCGGGAAATGAGTTCACTCCCTGGGTACTTTCTTTGTATACTTTTGACTATACGGGCCGAGTCGGGGATTTACGGGAAGTCGCGGGTTTTCGTTTGCCGGCGATTAAACTTCTTTTATTCAGCGTGTCATCAAAAATGAAAACATTTTTAAAAACTACAAGTCTCATGGGCTTTAGTGGTGAAATAATAATTTAAATAATCGTTCGGGAAATGAGTTTACACCCTGGGTACTTTCTTTGTATACTTTTGACTTTACAGGCCGAGTCCGGGATTTACGGGAAATCGCAGGTTTTCGTTTGCCGGCGATTAAACTTCTTTTATTCAGCGTCTCATCAAAAATGAAAACAAGTTTGAAGACTACAAGTCTCATGCGTTTTAGTGGTGAAAAAATAATTTAAAAAATCGTTCGGGAAATGAGTTTACTCCCTGGGTACTTTCTTTGTATACTTTTGACTATACGGGCCAAGCCCGGGATTTACGGGAAATCGCGGGTTTTCGTTTGCCGGCGATTAAACCACTTTCATTAAGCGTCTCATCAAAAATGAAAACATTTCTGAAAACTACAAGTCTCATGCGTTTTAGTGGTGAAAAAATAATTTAAAAAATCGTTCGGGAAATGAGTTTACTCCCTGGTACTTTCTTTGTATACTTTTGACTATACGGGCCGAGTCCGGGATTTACGGGAAATCGCGGGTTTTCGTTTGCCGGCGATCAAACTTCTTTTATTCAGCGTCTCATCAAAAATGAAAACATTTTTAAAAACTACAAGTCTCATGCGTTTTGGTGGTGAAAAAATAATTTAAAAAATCGTTCGGGAAATGAGTTTACTCCCTGGGTACTTTCTTTGTATACTTTTGCCTATACGGGCCAAGCCCGGGATTTACGGGAAATCGCGGGTTTTCGTTTGCCGGCGATTAAACCACTTTCATTAAGCGTCTCATCAAAAATGAAAACATTTTTAAAAACTACAAGTCTCATGGGCTTTAGTGGTGAAATAATAATTTAAATAATCGTTCGGGAAATGAGTTTACACCCTGGGTACTTTCTTTGTATACTTTTGACTTTACAGGCCGAGTCCGGGATTTACGGGAAATCGCAGGTTTTCGTTTGCCGCGATTAAACTTCTTTTATTCAGCGTCTCATCAAAAATGAAAACAATTTTGAAGACTACAAGTCTCATGCGTTTTAGTGGTGAAAAAATAATTTAAAAAATCGTTCGGGAAATGAGTTTACTCCCTGGGTACTTTCTTTGTATACTTTTGACTATACGGGCCAAGCCCGGGATTTACGGGAAATCGCGGGTTTTCGTTTGCCGGCGATTAAACCACTTTCATTAAGCGTCTCATCAAAAATGAAAACATTTCTGAAAACTACAAGTCTCATGCGTTTTAGTGGTGAAAAAATAATTTAAAAAATCGTTCGGGAAATGAGTTTACTCCCTGGGTACTTTCTTTGTATACTTTTGACTATACGGGCCGAGTCCGGGATTTACGGGAAATCGCAGGTTTTTGTTTGCCGGCAATTAAACTTCTTTTATTCAGCGTCTCATCAAAAATGAAAACATTTTTGATAACTACAAAACTCATGCGTTTTGGGGGGGAAAGTAATATAAAAAATCGTTTGGGAAATGAGTTTACTCCCTGGGTACTTTCTTTGTATACTTTTGACTATACGGGCCGAGTCCGGGATTTACGGGGAGTCGCGGGTTTTCGTTTGCCGGCGATTAAACTTCTTTTATTCAGCGTCTCATCAAAAATGAAAGCATTTTTGAAAACTACAAGTCTCATGCGTTTTAGTGGTGAAAACATAATTTAAAAAATCGTTTTGGAAATGAGTTTACTCACAGGGTACTTTCTTTGTATACATTCGACTATACGGGCCAAGCCCGGGATTTACGGGAAATCGCGGGTTTTCGTTTGCCGGCGATTAAACCACTTTCATTAAGCGTCTCATCAAAAATGAAAACATTTCTGAAAACTACAAGTATCATGCGTTTTAGTGGTGAAAAATTAATTTAAAAAATCGTTCTGGAAATGAGTTTACTCACGGGGTACTTTTTTTGTATACATTCGACTATACGGGCCAAGCCCGGGATTTATGGGAAATCGCGGGTTTTCGTTTGCCGGCGATTAAACCTCTTTTATTCAGCGTCTCATCAAAAATGAAAACATTTTTGAAAACTACAAGACTCATGCGTTTTAGTGGTGAAAAAATAATTTAAAAAATCGTTCGGGAAATGAGTTCACTCCCTGGGTACTTTCTTTGTATACTTTTGACTATACGGGCCGAGTCGGGGATTTACGGGAAGTCGCGGGTTTTCGTTTGCCGGCGATTAAACTTCTTTTATTCAGCGTGTCATCAAAAATGAAAACATTTTTAAAAACTACAAGTCTCATGGGCTTTAGTGGTGAAATAATAATTTAAATAATCGTTCGGGAAATGAGTTTACACCCTGGGTACTTTCTTTGTATACTTTTGACTTTACAGGCCGAGTCCGGGATTTACGGGAAATCGCAGGTTTTCGTTTGCCGGCGATTAAACTTCTTTTATTCAGCGTCTCATCAAAAATGAAAACAAGTTTGAAGACTACAAGTCTCATGCGTTTTAGTGGTGAAAAAATAATTTAAAAAATCGTTCGGGAAATGAGTTTACTCCCTGGGTACTTTCTTTGTATACTTTTGACTATACGGGCCAAGCCCGGGATTTACGGGAAATCGCGGGTTTTCGTTTGCCGGCGATTAAACCACTTTCATTAAGCGTCTCATCAAAAATGAAAACATTTCTGAAAACTACAAGTCTCATGCGTTTTAGTGGTGAAAAAATAATTTAAAAAATCGTTCGGGAAATGAGTTTACTCCCTGGGTACTTTCTTTGTACACTTTTGACTATACGGGCCGAGTCCGGGATTTACGGGAAATCGCGGGTTTTCGTTTGCCGGCGATCAAACTTCTTTTATTCAGCGTCTCATTAAAAATGAAAACATTTTTAAAAACTACAAGTCTCATGCGTTTTGGTGGTGAAAAAATAATTTAAAAAATCGTTCGGGAAATGAGTTTACTCCCTGGGTACTTTCTTTGTATACTTTTGCCTATACGGGCCAAGCCCGGGATTTACGGGAAATCGCGGGTTTTCGTTTGCCGGCGATTAAACCACTTTCATTAAGCGTCTCATCAAAAATGAAAACATTTCTGAAAACTACAAGTCTCATGCGTTTTAGTGGTGAAAAAATAATTTAAAAAATCGTTCGGGAAATGAGTTTACTCCCTGGGTACTTTCTTTGTATACTTTTGACTATTCGGGCCGAGTCCGGGATTTACGGGAAATCGCGGGTTTTCGTTTGCCGGCGATTAAACTTCTTTTATTCAGCGTCTCATCAAAAATGAAAACATTTTAAAAAACTACAAGTCTCATGGGCTTTAGTGGTGAAATAATAATTTAAAAAATCGTTTGGGAAGTTAGTTTACTCCCTGGGTACTTTCTTTGTATACTTTTGACTATACGGGCCGAGTCCGGGATTTACGGGAAATCGCAGGTTTTCGTTTGCCGGCGATTAAACTTCTTTTATACAGCGTCTCATCAAAAATGAAAACATTTTTGAAAACTACAATTCTCATGCGTTTTAGTGGTGAAAAAATAAATTAAAAAATCGTTCGGGAAATAAGTTTACTCCCTGGGTACTTTCTTTGTATACTTTTGAGTATACGTGCCGAGTCCGGGATTTACGGGAAATCGCAGGTTTTTGTTTGCCGGCAATTAAACTTCTTTTATTCAGCGTCTCATCAAAAATGAAAACATTTTTGATAACTACAAAACTCATGCGTTTTGGGGGGGAAAGTAATATAAAAAATCGTTTGGGAAATGAGTTTACTCCCTGGGTACTTTCTTTGTATACTTTTGACTATACGGGCCGAGTCCGGGATTTACGGGGAGTCGCGGGTTTTCGTTTGCCGGCGATTAAACTTCTTTTATTCAGCGTCTCATCAAAAATGAAAGCATTTTTGAAAACTACAAGTCTCATGCGTTTTAGTGGTGAAAACATAATTTAAAAAATCGTTTTGGAAATGAGTTTACTCACAGGGTACTTTCTTTGTATACATTCGACTATACGGGCCAAGCCCGGGATTTACGGGAAATCGCGGGTTTTCGTTTGCCGGCGATTAAACCACTTTCATTAAGCGTCTCATCAAAAATGAAAACATTTCTGAAAACTACAAGTATCATGCGTTTTAGTGGTGAAAAATTAATTTAAAAAATCGTTCTGGAAATGAGTTTACTCACGGGGTACTTTTTTTGTATACATTCGACTATACGGGCCAAGCCCGGGATTTATGGGAAATCGCGGGTTTTCGTTTGCCGGCGATTAAACCTCTTTTATTCAGCGTCTCATCAAAAATGAAAACATTTTTGAAAACTACAAGACTCATGCGTTTTAGTGGTGAAAAAATAATTTAAAAAATCGTTCGGGAAATGAGTTCACTCCCTGGGTACTTTCTTTGTATACTTTTGACTATACGGGCCGAATCGGGGATTTACGGGAAGTCGCGGGTTTTCGTTTGCCGGCGATTAAACTTCTTTTATTCAGCGTGTCATCAAAAATGAAAACATTTTTAAAAACTACAAGTCTCATGGGCTTTAGTGGTGAAATAATAATTTAAATAATCGTTCGGGAAATGAGTTTACACCCTGGGTACTTTCTTTGTATACTTTTGACTTTACAGGCCGAGTCCGGGATTTACGGGAAATCGCAGGTTTTCGTTTGCCGGCGATTAAACTTCTTTTATTCAGCGTCTCATCAAAAATGAAAACAAGTTTGAAGACTACAAGTCTCATGCGTTTTAGTGGTGAAAAAATAATTTAAAAAATCGTTCGGGAAATGAGTTTACTCCCTGGGTACTTTCTTTGTATACTTTTGACTATACGGGCCAAGCCCGGGATTTACGGGAAATCGCGGGTTTTCGTTTGCCGGCGATTAAACCACTTTCATTAAGCGTCTCATCAAAAATGAAAACATTTCTGAAAACTACAAGTCTCATGCGTTTTAGTGGTGAAAAAATAATTTAAAAAATCGTTCGGGAAATGAGTTTACTCCCTGGGTACTTTCTTTGTATACTTTTGACTATACGGGCCGAGTCCGGGATTTACGGGAAATCGCGGGTTTTCGTTTACCGGCGATTAAACCACTTTCATTAAGCGTCTCATCAAAAATGAAAACATTTTTAAAAACTACAAGTCTCATGGGCTTTAGTGGTGAAATAATAATTTAAATAATCGTTCGGGAAATGAGTTTACACCCTGGGTACTTTCTTTGTATACTTTTGACTTTACAGGCCGAGTCCGGGATTTACGGGAAATCGCAGGTTTTCGTTTGCCGCGATTAAACTTCTTTTATTCAGCGTCTCATCAAAAATGAAAACAATTTTGAAGACTACAAGTCTCATGCGTTTTAGTGGTGAAAAAATAATTTAAAAAATCGTTCGGGAAATGAGTTTACTCCCTGGGTACTTTCTTTGTATACTTTTGACTATACGGGCCAAGCCCGGGATTTACGGGAAATCGCGGGTTTTCGTTTGCCGGCGATTAAACCACTTTCATTAAGCGTCTCATCAAAAATGAAAACATTTCTGAAAACTACAAGTCTCATGCGTTTTAGTGGTGAAAAAATAATTTAAAAAATCGTTCGGGAAATGAGTTTACTCCCTGGGTACTTTCTTTGTATACTTTTGACTATACGGGCCGAGTCCGGGATTTACGGGAAATCGCGGGTTTTCGTTTGCCGGCGATTAAACTTCTTTTATTCAGCGTCTCATCAAAAATGAAAACATTTTAAAAAACTACAAGTCTCATGGGCTTTAGTGGTGAAATAATAATTTAAAAAATCGTTTGGGAAGTTAGTTTACTCCCTGGGTACTTTCTTTGTATACTTTTGACTATACGGGCCGAGTCCGGGATTTACGGGAAATCGCAGGTTTTCGTTTGCCGGCGATTAAACTTCTTTTATTCAGCGTCTCATCAAAAATGAAAACATTTTTGAAAACTACAATTCTCATGCGTTTTAGTGGTGAAAAAATAAATTAAAAAATCGTTCGGGAAATAAGTTTACTCCCTGGGTACTTTCTTTGTATACTTTTGAGTATACGTGCCGAGTCCGGGATTTACGGGAAATCGAAGGTTTTTGTTTGCCGGCAATTAAACTTCTTTTATTCAGCGTCTCATCAAAAATGAAAACATTTTTGATAACTACAAAACTCATGCGTTTTGGGGGGGAAAGTAATATAAAAAATCGTTTGGGAAATGAGTTTACTCCCTGGGTACTTTCTTTGTATACTTTTGACTATACGGGCCGAGTCCGGGATTTACGGGGAGTCGCGGGTTTTCGTTTGCCGGCGATTAAACTTCTTTTATTCAGCGTCTCATCAAAAATGAAAGCATTTTTGAAAACTACAAGTCTCATGCGTTTTAGTGGTGAAAACATAATTTAAAAAATCGTTTTGGAAATGAGTTTACTCACAGGGTACTTTCTTTGTATACATTCGACTATACGGGCCAAGCCCGGGATTTACGGGAAATCGCGGGTTTTCGTTTGCCGGCGATTAAACCACTTTCATTAAGCGTCTCATCAAAAATGAAAACATTTCTGAAAACTACAAGTATCATGCGTTTTAGTGGTGAAAAATTAATTTAAAAAATCGTTCGGGAAATGAGTTTACTCCCTGGGTACTTTCTTTGTATACTTTTGACTATACGGGCCGAGTCCGGGATTTACGGGAAATCGCGGGTTTTCGTTTGCCGGCGATTAAACCACTTTCATTAAGCGTCTCATCAAAAATGAAAACATTTCTGAAAACTACAAGTCTCATGCGTTTTAGTGGTGAAAAAATAATTTAAAAATTCGTTCGGGAAATAAGTTTACTCACTGGGTACTTTCTTTGTATACTTTTGACTATACGGGCCGAGTCCGGGATTTACGGGAAATCGCGGGTTTTCGTTTGCCGGCGATTAAACTTCTTTTATTCAGCGTCTCATCAAAAATGAAAACATTTTAAAAAACTACAAGTCTCATGGGCTTTAGTGGTGAAATAATAATTTAAAAAATCGTTTGGGAAGTTAGTTTACTCCCTGGGTACTTTCTTTGTATACTTTTGACTATACGGGCCGAGTCCGGGATTTACGGGGAGTCGCGGGTTTTCGTTTGCCGGCGATTAAACTTCTTTTATTCAGCGTCTCATCAAAAATGAAAGCATTTTTGAAAACTACAAGTCTTATGCGTTTTAGTGGTGAAAACATAATTTAAAAAATCGTTTTGGAAATGAGTTTACTCACAGGGTACTTTCTTTGTATACATTCGACTATACGGGCCAAGCCCGGGATTTACGGGAAATCGCGGGTTTTCGTTTGCCGGCGATTAAACCACTTTCATTAAGCGTCTCATCAAAAATGAAAACATTTCTGAAAACTACAAGTATCATGCGTTTTAGTGGTGAAAAATTAATTTAAAAAATCGTTCGGGAAATGAGTTTACTCCCTGGGTACTTTCTTTGTATACTTTTGACTATACGGGCCGAGTCCGGGATTTACGGGAAATCGCGGGTTTTCGTTTGCCGGCGATTAAACCACTTTCATTAAGCGTCTCATCAAAAATGAAAACATTTCTGAAAACTACAAGTCTCATGCGTTTTAGTGGTGAAAAAATAATTTAAAAATTCGTTCGGGAAATAAGTTTACTCACTGGGTACTTTCTTTGTATACTTTTGACTATACGGGCCGAGTCCGGGATTTACGGGAAATCGCGGGTTTTCGTTTGCCGGCGATTAAACTTCTTTTATTCAGCGTCTCAGCAAAAATGAAAACATTTTAAAAAACTACAAGTCTCATGGGCTTTAGTGGTGAAATAATAATTTAAAAAATCGTTTGGGAAGTTAGTTTACTCCCTGGGTACTTTCTTTGTATACTTTTGACTATACGGGCCGAGTCCGGGATTTACGGGAAATCGCAGGTTTTCGTTTGCCGGCGATTAAACTTCTTTTATTCAGCGTCTCATCAAAAATGAAAACATTTTTGAAAACTACAATTCTCATGCGTTTTAGTGGTGAAAAAATAAATTAAAAAATCGTTCGGGAAATAAGTTTACTCCCTGGGTACTTTCTTTGTATACTTTTGAGTATACGTGCCGAGTCCGGGATTTACGGGAAATCGAAGGTTTTTGTTTGCCGGCAATTAAACTTCTTTTATTCAGCGTCTCATCAAAAATGAAAACATTTTTGATAACTACAAAACTCATGCGTTTTGGGGGGGAAAGTAATATAAAAAATCGTTTGGGAAATGAGTTTACTCCCTGGGTACTTTCTTTGTATACTTTTGACTATACGGGCCGAGTCCGGGATTTACGGGGAGTCGCGGGTTTTCGTTTGCCGGCGATTAAACTTCTTTTATTCAGCGTCTCATCAAAAATGAAAGCATTTTTGAAAACTACAAGTCTCATGCGTTTTAGTGGTGAAAACATAATTTAAAAAATCGTTTTGGAAATGAGTTTACTCACAGGGTACTTTCTTTGTATACATTCGACTATACGGGCCAAGCCCGGGATTTACGGGAAATCGCGGGTTTTCGTTTGCCGGCGATTAAACCACTTTCATTAAGCGTCTCATCAAAAATGAAAACATTTCTGAAAACTACAAGTATCATGCGTTTTAGTGGTGAAAAATTAATTTAAAAAATCGTTCGGGAAATGAGTTTACTCCCTGGGTACTTTCTTTGTATACTTTTGACTATACGGGCCGAGTCCGGGATTTACGGGAAATCGCGGGTTTTCGTTTGCCGGCGATTAAACCACTTTCATTAAGCGTCTCATCAAAAATGAAAACATTTCTGAAAACTACAAGTCTCATGCGTTTTAGTGGTGAAAAAATAATTTAAAAATTCGTTCGGGAAATAAGTTTACTCACTGGGTACTTTCTTTGTATACTTTTGACTATACGGGCCGAGTCCGGGATTTACGGGAAATCGCGGGTTTTCGTTTGCCGGCGATTAAACTTCTTTTATTCAGCGTCTCATCAAAAATGAAAACATTTTAAAAAACTACAAGTCTCATGGGCTTTAGTGGTGAAATAATAATTTAAAAAATCGTTTGGGAAGTTAGTTTACTCCCTGGGTACTTTCTTTGTATACTTTTGACTATACGGGCCGAGTCCGGGATTTACGGGGAGTCGCGGGTTTTCGTTTGCCGGCGATTAAACTTCTTTTATTCAGCGTCTCATCAAAAATGAAAGCATTTTTGAAAACTACAAGTCTTATGCGTTTTAGTGGTGAAAACATAATTTAAAAAATCGTTTTGGAAATGAGTTTACTCACAGGGTACTTTCTTTGTATACATTCGACTATACGGGCCAAGCCCGGGATTTACGGGAAATCGCGGGTTTTCGTTTGCCGGCGATTAAACCACTTTCATTAAGCGTCTCATCAAAAATGAAAACATTTCTGAAAACTACAAGTATCATGCGTTTTAGTGGTGAAAAATTAATTTAAAAAATCGTTCGGGAAATGAGTTTACTCCCTGGGTACTTTCTTTGTATACTTTTGACTATACGGGCCGAGTCCGGGATTTACGGGAAATCGCGGGTTTTCGTTTGCCGGCGATTAAACCACTTTCATTAAGCGTCTCATCAAAAATGAAAACATTTCTGAAAACTACAAGTCTCATGCGTTTTAGTGGTGAAAAAATAATTTAAAAATTCGTTCGGGAAATAAGTTTACTCACTGGGTACTTTCTTTGTATACTTTTGACTATACGGGCCGAGTCCGGGATTTACGGGAAATCGCGGGTTTTCGTTTGCCGGCGATTAAACTTCTTTTATTCAGCGTCTCAGCAAAAATGAAAACATTTTAAAAAACTACAAGTCTCATGGGCTTTAGTGGTGAAATAATAATTTAAAAAATCGTTTGGGAAGTTAGTTTACTCCCTGGGTACTTTCTTTGTATACTTTTGACTATACGGGCCGAGTCCGGGATTTACGGGAAATCGCAGGTTTTCGTTTGCCGGCGATTAAACTTCTTTTATTCAGCGTCTCATCAAAAATGAAAACATTTTTGAAAACTACAATTCTCATGCGTTTTAGTGGTGAAAAAATAAATTAAAAAATCGTGCGGAAATAAGTTTACTCCCTGGGTACTTTCTTTGTATACTTTTGAGTATACGTGCCGAGTCCGGGATTTACGGGAAATCGCAGGTTTTTGTTTGCCGGCAATTAAAATTCTTTTATTCAGCGTCTCATCAAAAATGAAAACATTTTTGATAACTACAAAACTCATGCGTTTTGGGGGGGAAAGTAATATAAAAAATCGTTCGGGAAATGAGTTTACTCCCTGGGTACTTTCTTTGTATACTTTTGACTATACGGGCCGAGTCCGGGATTTACGGGGAGTCGCGGGTTTTCGTTTGCCGGCGATTAAACTTCTTTTATTCAGCGTCTCATCAAAAATGAAAGCATTTTTGAAAACTACAAGTCTCATGCGTTTTAGTGGTGAAAACATAATTTAAAAAATCGTTTTGGAAATGAGTTTACTCACAGGGTACTTTCTTTGTATACATTCGACTATACGGGCCAAGCCCGGGATTTACGGGAAATCGCGGGTTTTCGTTTGCCGGCGATTAAACCACTTTCATTAAGCGTCTCATCAAAAATGAAAACATTTCTGAAAACTACAAGTCTCATGCGTTTTAGTGGTGAAAAAATAATTTAAAAAATCGTTCGGGAAATGAGTTTACTCCCTGGGTACTTTCTTTGTATACTTTTGACTATACGGGCCGAGTCCGGGATTTACGGGAAATCGCGGGTTTTCGTTTGCCGGCGATTAAACCACTTTCATTAAGCGTCTCATCAAAAATGAAAACATTTCTGAAAACTACAAGTCTCATGCGTTTTAGTGGTGAAAAAATAATTTAAAAATTCGTTCGGGAAATAAGTTTACTCACTGGGTACTTTCCTTGTATACTTTTGACTATACGGGCCAAGCCCGGGATTTACGGGAAATCGCGGGTTTTCGTTTGCCAGCGATTAAACCACTTTCATTAAGCGTCTCATCAAAAATGAAAACATTTCTGAAAACTACAAGTCTCATGCGTTTTAGTGGTGAAAAAATAATTTAAAAAATCGTTCGGGAAATGAGTTTACTCCCTGGGTACTTTCTTTGTATACTTTTGACTATACGGGCCGAGTCCGGGATTTACGGGAAATCGCGGGTTTTCGTTTGCCGGCGATTAAACTTCTTTTATTCAGCGTCTCATCAAAAATGAAAACATTTTTAAAAACTACAAGTCTCATGGGCTTTAGTGGTGAAATAATAATTTAAAAAATCGTTTGGGAAATTAGTTTACTCCCTGGGTACTTTCTTTGTATACTTTTGACTATACGGGCCGAGTCCGGCATTTACGGGAAATCGCAGGTTTTCGTTTGCCGGCGATTAAACTTCTTTTATTCAGCGTCTCATCAAAAATGAAAACATTTTTTAAAAACTACAAGTCTCATGGGCGTTAGTGGTGAAATAATAATTTAAAAAATCGTTTGGGAAATGAGTTTACTCCCTGGGTACTTTCTTTGTATACTTTTGACTCTATGGGCCGAGTCCGGGATTTACGGGAAATCGCAGGTTTTCGTTTGCTGGCGATTAAACTTCTTTTATTCAGCGTCTCATCAAAAATGAAAACATTTTTGAAAACTACAAGTCTCATGCGTTTTAGTGGTGAAAAAATAATTTAAATAATCGTTCGGGAAATGAGTTTACACCCTGGGTACTTTCTTTGTATACTTTTGACTTTACTGGCCGAGTCCGGGATTTACGGGAAATCGCAGGTTTTCGTTTGCCGGCGATTAAACCACTTTCATTAAGCGTCTCATCAAAAATGAAAACATTTCTTAAAACTACAAGTCTCATGCGTTTTAGTGGTGAAAAAATAATTTAAAAAATCGTTCGGGAAATGAGTTTACTCCCTGGGTACTTTCTTTGTATACTTTTGACTATACGGGCCGAGTCCGGGATTTACGGGAAATCGCGGGTTTTCGTTTGCCGGCGATTAAACTTCTTTTATTCAGCGTCTCATCAAAAATGAAAACATTTTTAAAAACTACAAGTCTCATGGGCTTTAGTGGTGAAATAATAATTTAAAAAATCGTTTGGGAAATTAGTTTACTCCCTGGGTACTTTCTTTGTATACTTTTGACTATACGGGCCGAGTCCGGCATTTACGGGAAATCGCAGGTTTTCGTTTGCCGGCGATTAAACTTCTTTTATTCAGCGTCTCATCAAAAATGAAAACATTTTTTAAAAACTACAAGTCTCATGGGCGTTAGTGGTGAAATAATAATTTAAAAAATCGTTTGGGAAATGAGTTTACTCCCTGGGTACTTTCTTTGTATACTTTTGACTCTATGGGCCGAGTCCGGGATTTACGGGAAATCGCAGGTTTTCGTTTGCTGGCGATTAAACTTCTTTTATTCAGCGTCTCATCAAAAATGAAAACATTTTTGAAAACTACAAGTCTCATGCGTTTTAGTGGTGAAAAAATAATTTAAATAATCGTTCGGGAAATGAGTTTACACCCTGGGTACTTTCTTTGTATACTTTTGACTTTACTGGCCGAGTCCGGGATTTACGGGAAATCGCAGGTTTTCGTTTGCCGGCGATTAAACTTCTTTTATTCAGCGTCTCATCAAAAATGAAAACAAGTTTGAAGACTACAAGTCTCATGCGTTTCAGTGGTGAAAAAATAATTTAAAAAATCGTTCGGGAAATGAGTTTACTCCCTGGGTACTTTCTTTGTATACTTTTGACTTTTCGGGCCAAGCCCGGGATTTACGGGAAATCGCGGGTTTTCGTTTGCCGGCGATTAAACCACTTTAATTAAGCGTCTCATCAAAAATGAAAACATTTCTGAAAACTACAAGTCTCATGCGTTTTAGTGGTGAAAAAATAATTTAAAAAATCGTTCGGGAAATGAGTTTACTCCCTGGGTACTTTCTTTGTATACTTTTGACTATACGGGCCGAGTCCGGGATTTACGGGAAATCGCGGGTTTTCGTTTGCCGGCGATTAAACTTCTTTTATTCAGCGTCTCATCAAAAATAAAAACATTTTTAAAAACTACAAGTCTCATGGGCTTTAGTGGTGAAATAATAATTTAAAAAATCGTTTGGGAAGTTAGTTTACTCCCTGGGTACTTTCTTTGTATACTTTTGAGTATACGGGCCGAGTCCGGGGTTTACGGGAAATGGCGGGTTTTCGTTTGCCGGCGATTAAACTTCTTTTATTCAGCGTGTCATCAAAAATGAAAACATTTTTAAAAACTACAAGTCTCATGGGCTTTAGTGGTGAAATAATAATTTGAAAAATCGTTCGGGAAATGAGTTTACACCCCGGGTACTTTCTTTGTATACTTTTGACTATACGGGCCGAGTCGGGGATTTACGGGAAATCGCAGGTTTTCGTTTGCCGGCGATTAAACTTCTTTTATTCAGCGTCTCATCAAAAATGAAAACATTTTTGAAAACTACAAGTCTCATGCGTTTTAGTGGTGAAAAAATAATTTAAGAAATCGTTCGGGAAATGAGTTTACACCCTGGGTACTTTCTCTGTATACTTTTGACTATACGGGCCGAGTCCGGGATTTACGGGAAATCGCAGGTTTTCGTTTGCCGGCGATTAAACTTCTTTTATTCGGCGTCTCATCAAAAATGAAAACATTTTTGAAAACTACAAGTCTCATGCGTTTTAGTGGTGAAAAAATAATTTAAAAAATCGTTCGGCAAATGAGTTTACTCCCTGGGTACTTTCTTTGTATACTTTTGACTATGCGGGCCGAGTCCGGTGTTTACGGGAAATGGCGGGTTTTCGTTTGCCGGCGATTAAACTTCTTTTATTCAGCGTCTCATCAAAAATGAAAACATTTTTAAAAACTACAAGTCTCATGCGTTTTAGTGGTGAAAAAAAAGTTAAAAAATCGTTCGGGAAATGAGTTTACTCCCTAGGTACTTTCTTTGTATACATTCGACTATACGGACCAAGCCCGGGATTTACGGGAAATCGCGGGATTTCGTTTGCCGGCGATTAAACCTCTTTTATTAAGCGTCTCAACAAAAATGAAAACATTTTAGAAAACTGCAAGTCTCATGCGGTTTAGTGGTGAGAAAATAATTTAAAAAATCGCTCGGGAAATGAGTTTACTCCCTGGGTACTTTCTTTGTATACTTTTGACTATACGGGCCGAGTCCGGGATTTCCGGGAAATCTCGGTTTTTCGTTTGCCGGCGATTAAACTTCTTTTATTCAGCGTCTCATCAAAAATGAAAACATTTTTAAAAACTACAAGTCTCATGGGCTTTAGTGGTGAAATAATAATTTAAAAAATCGTTTGGGATATTAGTTTACTCCCTGGGTACTTTCTTTGTATACCTTTGACTATACGGGCCGAGTCCGGGATTGACGGGAAATCGCAGGTTTTCGTTTGCCGGCGATTAAACTTCTTTTATTCAGCGTCTCATCAAAAATGAAAACATTTTTGAAAACTACAATTCTCATGCGTTTTAGTGGTGGAAAAATAAATTAAGAGATCGTTCGGGAAATGAGTTTACTCCCTGGGTACTACCTTTGTATACTTTTGACTATACGGGCCAAGCCCGGGATTTACGGGAAATCGCGGGTTTTCGTTTGCCGGCGATTAAACTTCTTTTATTCAGCGTCTCATCAGAAATAAGAACATTTTTAAAAACTACAATTCTCATGCGTTTTAGTGGTGAAAAAATAATTTAAAAAATCGTTCTGGAAATGAGTTTACTCACAGGGTACTTTCTTTGTATACATTCGACTATACGGGCCAAGCCCGGGATTTACGGGAAATCGCGGGTTTTCGTTTGCCGGCGATTAAACCTCTTTCACTAAGCGTCTCATCAAAAATGAAAACATTTTTAAAAACTACAAGTCTCATGCGTTTTAGTGGTGAAAAAAAAGTTAAAAAATCGTTCGGGAAATGAGTTTACTCCCTGGGTACTTTCTTTGTATACTTTTGACTATACGGGCCGAGTCCGGGATTTACTGGAAGTCGCGGGTTTTCGTTTGCCGGCAATTAAACTTCTTTTATTCAGCGTCTCATCAAAAATGAAAACATTTTTAAAAACTACAAGTCTCATGCGTTTTAGTGGTGAAAAAATAATTTAAGAAATCGTTCGGGAAATGAGTTTACACCCTGGGTACTTTCTCTGTATACTTTTGACTATACGGGCTGAGTCCGGGATTTACGGGAAATCGCAGGTTTTCGTTTGCCGGCGATTAAACTTCTTTTATTCAGCGTCTCATCAAAAATGAAAACATTTTTGAAAACTACAAGTCTCATGGGCTTTAGTGGTGAAATAATAATTTGAAAAATCGTTCGGGAAATGAGTTTACACCCCGGGTACTTTCTTTGTATACTTTTGACTATACGGGCCGAGTCGGGGATTTACGGGAAATCGCAGGTTTTCGTTTGCCGGCGATTAAACTTCTTTTATTCAGCGTCTCATCAAAAATGAAAACATTTTTGAAAACTACAAGTCTCATGCGTTTTAGTGGTGAAAAAATAATTTAAGAAATCGTTCGGGAAATGAGTTTACACCCTGGGTACTTTCTCTGTATACTTTTGACTATACGGGCCGAGTCCGGGATTTACGGGAAATCGCAGGTTTTCGTTTGCCGGCGATTAAACTTTTTTTATTCAGCGTCTCATCAAAAATGAAAACATTTTTGAAAACTACAAGTCTCATGCGTTTTAGTGGTGAAAAAATAATTTAAAAAATCGTTCGGCAAATGAGTTTACTCCCTGGGTACTTTCTTTGTAAACTTTTGACTATGCGGGCCGAATCCGGGGTTTGCGGGAAATGGCGGGTTTTCGTTTCCCGGCGATTAAACTTTTTTTTCTTCAGCGTCTCATCAAAAATGAAAACATTTTTGAAAACTACAAGTCTCAAGCGTTTTAGTGGTGAAAAGATAATTTAAAAAATCGTTTTGGAAATGAGTTTACTCACAGGGTACTTTCTTTGTATACATTCGACTATACGGGACAAGCCCGGGATTTACGGGAAATCGCGGGTTTTCGTTTGCCGGCGATTAAACCACTTTCATTAAGCGTCTCATCAAAAATGAAAACATTTCTGAAAACTACAAGTCTCATGCCTTTTAGTGGTGAAAAAATAATTTAAAAATTCGTTCGGGAAATGAGTTTACTCACTGGGAACTTTCCTTGTATACTTTTAACTATACGGGCCGAGTCCGGGATTTACGGAAAATCGTGGGTTTTCGTTTGCCGGCGATTAAACTTCTTTTATTCAGCGTCTCATCAGAAATGAAAACATTTTTAAAAACTACAATTCTCATGCGTTTTAGTGGTGAAAAAATAATTTAAAAAATCGTTCTGGAAATGAGTTTACTCACAGGGTACTTTCTTTGTATACATTCGACTATACGGGCCAAGCCCGGGATTTACGGGAAATCGCGGGTTTTCGTTTGCCGGCGATTAAACCTCTTTCACTAAGCGTCTCATCAAAAATGAAAACATTTTTAAAAAATACAAGTCTCATGCGTTTTAGTGGTGAAAAAAAGTTAAAAAATCGTTCGGGAAATGAGTTTACTCCCTGGGTACTTTCTTTGTATACTTTTGACTATACGGGCCGAGTCCGGGATTTACGGGAAGTCGCGGGTTTTCGTTTGCCGGCGATTAAACTTCTTTTATTCAGCGTCTCATCAAAAATGAAAACATTTTTAAAAACTACAAGTCTCATGGGCTTTAGTGGTGAAATAATAATTTGAAAAATCCTTCGGGAAATGAGTTTACACCCCGGGTACTTTCTTTGTATACTTTTGACTATACGGGCCGAGTCGGGGATTTACGGCAAATCGCAGGTTTTCGTTTGCCGGCGATTAAACTTCTTTTATTCAGCGTCTCATCAAAAATGAAAACATTTTTGAAAACTACAAGTCTCATGCGTTTTAGTGGTGAAAAAATAATTTAAGAAATCGTTCGGGAAATGAGTTTACACCCTGGGTACTTTCTCTGTATACTTTTGACTATACGGGCCGAGTCCGGGATTTACGGGAAATCGCAGGTTTTCGTTTGCCGGCGATTAAACTTCTTTTATTCAGCGTCTCATCAAAAATGAAAACATTTTTGAGAACTACAGGTCTCATGGGCTTTAGTGGTGAAATAATAATTTGAAAAATCGTTCGGGAAATGAGTTTACACCCCGGGTACTTTCTTTGTATACTTTTGACTATACGGGCCGAGTCGGGGATTTACGGGAAATCGCAGGTTTTCGTTTGCCGGCGATTAAACGTCTTTTATTCAGCGTCTCATCAAAAATGAAAACATTTTTGAAAACTACAAGTCTCATGCGTTTTAGTGGTGAAAAAATAATTTAAGAAATCGTTCGGGAAATGAGTTTACACCCTGGATACTTTCTTTGTATACTTTTGACTATGCGGGCCGAGTCCGGGGTTTGCGGGAAATGGCGGGTTTTCGTTTGCCGGCGATTAAACTTTTTTTATTCAGCGTCTCATCAAAAATGAAAACATTTTTGAAAACTACAAGTCTCAAGCGTTTTAGTGGTGAAAAGATAGTTTAAAAAATCGTTTTGGAAATGAGTTTACTCACAGGGTACTTTCTTTGTATACATTCGACTATACGGGACAAGCCCGGGATTTACGGGAAATCGCGGTTTTCGTTTGCCGGCGATTAAACCACTTTCATTCAGCGTCTCATCAAAAATGAAAACATTTCTAAAAACTACAAGTCTCATGCGTTTTAGTGGTGAAAAAATAATTTAAAAATTCGTTCGGGAAATGAGTTTACTCACTGGGTACTTTCCTTGTATACTTTTAACTATACGGGCCGAGTCCGGGATTTACGGAAAATCGCGGGTTTTCGTTTGCCGGCGATTAAACTTCTTTTATTCAGCGTCTTATCAAAAATGAAAACATTTTTGAAAACTACAAGTCTCAAGCGTTTTAGTGGTGAAAAGATAATTTAAAAAATCGTTTTGGAAAAGAGTTTACTCACAGGGTACTTTCTTTGTATACATTCGACTATACGGGCCAAGTCCGGGATTTACGGGAAATCGCAGGTTTTCGTTTGCCGGCGATTAAACTTCTTTTATTCAGCGTCTCATCAAAAATGAAAACATTTTTGAAAACTACAAGGCTCATGCGTTTTAGTGGTGAAAAAATAATTTAAAAAATCGTTCGGCAAATGAGTTTACTCCCTGGGTACTTTCTTTGCATACTTTTGACTATGCGGGCCGAGTCCGGGGTTTACGGGAAATGGCGGGTTTTCGTTTGCCGGCGATTAAACTTCTTTTATTCAGCGTCTCATCAAAAAGAAAACATTTTTGAAAACTACAAGTCTCAAGCGTTTTAGTGGTGAAAAGATAATTTAAAAAATCGTTTTGGAAATGAGTTTACTCACAGGGTACTTTCTTTGTATACATTCGACTATACGGGACAAGCCCGGGATTTACGGGAAATCGCGGGTTTTCGTTTGCCGGCGATTAAACCACTTTCATTAAGCGTCTCATCAAAAATGAAAACATTTCTGAAAACTACAAGTCTCATGCGTTTTAGTGGTGAAAAAATAATTTAAAAATTCGTTCGGGAATTGAGTTTACTCACTGGGTACTTTCATGGGCTTTAGTGGTGAAATAATAATTTGAAAAATCGTTCGGGAAATGAGTTTACACCCCGGGTACTTTCTTTGTATACTTTTGACTATACGGGCCGAGTCGGGGATTTACGGGAAATCGCAGGTTTTCGTTTGCCGGCGATTAAACGTCTTTTATTCAGCGTCTCATCAAAAATGAAAACATTTTTGAAAACTACAAGTCTCATGCGTTTTAGTGGTGAAAAAATAATTTAAGAAATCGTTCGGGAAATGAGTTTACACCCTGGATACTTTCTTTGTATACTTTTGACTATGCGGGCCGAGTCCGGGGTTTGCGGGAAATGGCGGGTTTTCGTTTGCCGGCGATTAAACTTTTTTTATTCAGCGTCTCATCAAAAATGAAAACATTTTTGAAAACTACAAGTCTCAAGCGTTTTAGTGGTGAAAAGATAGTTTAAAAAATCGTTTTGGAAATGAGTTTACTCACAGGGTACTTTCTTTGTATACATTCGACTATACGGGACAAGCCCGGGATTTACGGGAAATCGCGGTTTTCGTTTGCCGGCGATTAAACCACTTTCATTCAGCGTCTCATCAAAAATGAAAACATTTCTAAAAACTACAAGTCTCATGCGTTTTAGTGGTGAAAAAATAATTTAAAAATTCGTTCGGGAAATGAGTTTACTCACTGGGTACTTTCCTTGTATACTTTTAACTATACGGGCCGAGTCCGGGATTTACGGAAAATCGCGGGTTTTCGTTTGCCGGCGATTAAACTTCTTTTATTCAGCGTCTTATCAAAAATGAAAACATTTTTGAAAACTACAAGTCTCAAGCGTTTTAGTGGTGAAAAGATAATTTAAAAAATCGTTTTGGAAAAGAGTTTACTCACAGGGTACTTTCTTTGTATACATTCGACTATACGGGCCAAGTCCGGGATTTACGGGAAATCGCAGGTTTTCGTTTGCCGGCGATTAAACTTCTTTTATTCAGCGTCTCATCAAAAATGAAAACATTTTTGAAAACTACAAGGCTCATGCGTTTTAGTGGTGAAAAAATAATTTAAAAAATCGTTCGGCAAATGAGTTTACTCCCTGGGTACTTTCTTTGCATACTTTTGACTATGCGGGCCGAGTCCGGGGTTTACGGGAAATGGCGGGTTTTCGTTTGCCGGCGATTAAACTTCTTTTATTCAGCGTCTCATCAAAAAGAAAACATTTTTGAAAACTACAAGTCTCAAGCGTTTTAGTGGTGAAAAGATAATTTAAAAAATCGTTTTGGAAATGAGTTTACTCACAGGGTACTTTCTTTGTATACATTCGACTATACGGGACAAGCCCGGGATTTACGGGAAATCGCGGGTTTTCGTTTGCCGGCGATTAAACCACTTTCATTAAGCGTCTCATCAAAAATGAAAACATTTCTGAAAACTACAAGTCTCATGCGTTTTAGTGGTGAAAAAATAATTTAAAAATTCGTTCGGGAATTGAGTTTACTCACTGGGTACTTTCCTTGTATACTTTTAACTATACGGGCCGAGTCCAGGATTTACGGAAAATCGCGGGTTTTCGTTGGCCGGCGATTAAACTTCTTTTATTCAGCGTCTCATCAAAAATGAAAACATTTTTGAAAACTACAAGTCTCATGCGTTTTTGTAGTGAAAAAATAAATAAAAAAATCGTTTTGGAAATGAGTTTACTCACAGGGTACTTTCTTTGTATACATTCGACTATACGGGCCAAGCCCGGGATTTACGGGAAATCGCGGGTTTTCATTTGCCGGCGATTAAACCACTTTCATTAAGCGTCTCATCAAAAATGAAAACATTTCTGAAAACTACAAGTCTCATGCGTTTTTGTAGTGAAAAAATAAATAAAAAAATCGTTTTGGAAATGAGTTTACTCACAGGGTACTTTCTTTGTATACATTCGACTATACGGGCCAAGCCCGGGATTTACGGGAAATCGCAGGTTTTCGTTTGCCGGCGATTAAACTTCTTTTATTCAGCGTCTCATCAAAAATGAAAACATTTTTGAAAACTACAATTCTCATGCGTTTTTGTAGTGAAAAAATAAATAAAAAAATCGTTCGGGAAATGAGTTTACTCCCTGGGTACTTTCTTTGTATACTTTTGAGTATACGTGCCGAGTCCGGGATTTACGGGAAATCGCAGGTTTTCGTTTGCCGGCAATTAAACTTCTTTTATTCAGCGTCTCATTAAAAATGAAAACATTTTTGAAAACTACAAGTCTTATGGGCGTTAGTAGTGAAATAATAATTTAAAAAATCGTTTGGGAAATGAGTTTACTCCCTGGGTACTTTCTTTGTATACTTTTGACTATACGGGCTGAGTTCGGGATTTACGGGAAATCGCAGGTTTTCGTTTGCTGGCGATTAAACTTCTTCTATTCAGCGTCTCATCAAGAATGAAAACATTTTTGAAAACTACAAGTCCCATGCGTTTTAGTGGTGAAAAAATAAATTAAAAAATCGTTCGGGAAATGAGTTTACTCCCTGGGTACTTTCTTTGTATACTTTTGATTATGCGGGCCAAGCCCGGGATTTACGGGAAATCGCGGGTTTTCGTTTGCCGGCGATTAAATTTCTTTTATTCAGCGTCTCATCAAAAATGAAAACATTTTTGAAAACTACAAGTGTCATGCGTTTTAGTGGTGAAAAAGTAATATAAAAAGTCGTTCGGGAAATGAGTTTACTCCCTGGGTACTTTCTTTGTTTACTTTTGACTATACGGGCCAAGCCCGGGGTTTACGGGAAATGGCGGGTTTTCGTTTGCCTGCGATTAAACTTCTTTTTTTCAGCGTCTCATCAAAAATGAAACCAATTTTGAAAACTACAAGTCTTATGCGTTTTAGTGGTGAAAAAATAATTTAAAAAATCGTTCTGGAAATGAGTTTACTCACAGGGTACTTTTTTTTGTATACATTCGACTATACGGGCCAAGCCCAGGATTTACGGGAAATCGCGGGTTTTCGTTTGCCGTCGATTAAATTTCTTTTATTCAGCCTCTCATCAAAAATGAAAACATTTTTAAAAACTACAAGTCTCATGGGCTTTAGTGGTGAAATAATAATTTAAAAAATCGTTTGGGAAATTAGTTTACTCCCTGGGTACTTTCTTTGTATACTTTTGACTATACGGGCCGAGTCCGGGATTTACGGGAAATCGAAGGTTTTCGTTTGCTGGCGATTAAACTTCTTTTATTCAGCGTCTCATCAAAAATGAAAACATTTTTGAAAACTACAAGTCTCATGCGTTTTAGTGGTGAAAAAATAAATTAAAAAATCGTTCGGGAAATGAGTTTACTCCCTGGGTACTTTCTTTGTATACTTTTGACTATACGGGCCAAGCCCGGGATTTACGGGAAATCGCGGGTTTTCGTTTGCCGGCGATTAAACTTCTTTTATTCAGCGTCTCATCAAAAATGAAAACAATTTTAAAAATTACAAGTCTTATGCGTTTTAGTGGTGAAAAAATAATTTAAAAAATCGTTCTGGAAATGAGTTTACTCACAGGGTACTTTTTTTGTATACATTCGACTATACGGACCAAGCCCGGGATTTACGGGAAATCGCGGGTTTTCGTTTGCCGGCGATTAAACCTCTTTTATTCAGCGTCTCATCAAAAATGAAAACATTTTTGAAAACTACAAGACTCATGCGTTTTAGTGGTGAAATATTAATTTAAAAAATCGTTCGGGAAATGAGTTTACTCCCTGGGTACTTTCTTTGTATACTTTTGACTATACGGGCCGAGTCCGGGATTTACGGGAAGTCGCGGGTTTTCGTTTGCCGGCGATTAAACTTCTTTTATTCAGCGTGTCACCAAAAATGAAAACATTTTTAAAAACTACAAGTCTCATGGGCTTTAGTGGTGAAATAATAATTTAAATAATCGTTCGGGAAATAAGTTTACACCCTGGGTACTTTCTTTGTATACTTTTGACTTTACAGGCCGAGTCCGGGATTTACGGGAAATCGCAGGTTTTCGTTTGCCGGCGATTAAACTTCTTTTATTCAGCGTCTCATCAAAAATGAAAACAAGTTTGAAGACTACAAGTCTCATGCGTTTTAGTGGTGAAAAAATAATTTAAAAAATCGTTCGGGAAATGAGTTTACTTCGTGGGTACTTTCTTTGTATACTTTTGACTATACGGGCCAAGCCCGGGTTTTACGGGAAATCGCGGGTTTTCGTTTGCCGGCGATTAAACCACTTTCATTAAGCGTCTCATCAAAAATGAAAACATTTCTGAAAACTACAAGTCTCATGCGTTTTAGTGGTGAAAAAATAATTTAAAAAATCGTTCGGAAAATGGGTTTACTCCCTGGGTACTTTCTTTGTATACTTTTGACAATACTGGCCGAGTCCGGGATTTACGGGAAATCGCGGGTTTTCGTTTGCCGGCGATTAAACTTCTTTTATTTAGCGTGTCATCAAAAATGAAAACATTTTTAAAAACTACAAGTCTCATGGGATTTAGTGGTGAAATAATAATTTAAATAATCGTTCGGGAAATGAGTTTACACCCTGGGTACTTTCTTTGTATACTTTTGACTTTACAGGCCGAGTCCGGGATTTGCGGGAAATCGCAGGTTTTCGTTTGCCGGCGATTAAACTTCTTTTATTCAGCGTCTCATCAAAAATGAAAACAAGTTTGAAAACTACAAGTCTCACGCGTTTTAGTTGTGAAAAAATAATTTAAAAAATCCTTCGGGAAATGAGTTTACTTCCTGGGTACTTTCTCTGTATACTTTTGACTATACGGGCCAAGCCCGGGATTTACGGGAAATCGCGGGTTTTCGTTTGCCGGCGATTAAACCACTTTCATTAAGCGTCTCATCAAAAATGAAAACATTTCTGAAAACTACAAGTCTCATGCGTTTTAGTGGTGAAAAAATAATTTAAAAAATCGTTCGGGAAATGAGTTTACTCCCTGGGTACTTTCTTTGTATACTTTTGACTATACGGGCCGAGTCCGGGATTTACGGGAAATCGCGGGTTTTCGTTTGCTGGCGATTAAACGTCTTTTATTCAGCGTCTCATCAAAAATGAAAACATTTTGAAAATCTACAAGTCTCATGGGCGTTAGTGGTGAAATAATAATTTAAAAAATCGTTTGGGAAGTTAGTTTACTCCCTGGGTACTTTCTTTGTATACTTTTGACTATACGGGCCGAGTCCGGGATTAACGGGAAATCGCAGGTTTTCGTTTGCCGGCGATTAAACTTCTTTTATTCAGCGTCTCATCAAAAATGAAAACATTTTTGAAAACTACAATTTTCATGCGTTTTACTGGTGAAAAAATAAATTAAAAAATCGTTCGGGAAATGAGTTTACTCCCTGGGTACTTTCTTTGTATACTTTTGAGTATACGTGCCGAGTCCGGGATTTACGGGAAATCGCAGGTTTTCGTTTGCCGGCAATTAAACTTCTTTTATTCAGCGTCTCATCAAAAATGAAAACATTTTCGAAAACTACAAGTCTCATGGGCGTTAGTGGTGAAATAATAATTTAAAAAATCGTTTGGGAAATGAGTTTACTCCCTGGGTACTTTCTTTGTATACTTTTGACTATGCGGGCCAAACCCGGGATTTACGGGAAATCGCGGGTTTTCGTTTGCCGGCGATTAAACTTCTTTTATTCAGCGTCTCATCAAAAATGAAACCAATTTTGAAAACTACAAGTCTTAAGCGTTTTAGTGGTGAAAAAATAATTTAAAAAATCGTTCTGGAAATGAGTTTACTCACAGGGTACTTTTTTTGTATACATTCGACTATACGGGCCAAGCCCGGGATTTACGGGAAATCGCGGGTTTTCGTTTGCCGGCAATTAAACCTCGTTTATTCAGCGTCTCATCAAAAATGAAAACATTTTTGAAAACTACAAGACTCATGCGTTTTAGTGGTGAAAAAATAATTTAAAAAATCGTTCGGGAAATGAGTTTACTCCCTGGGTACTTTCTTTGTATACTTTTGACTATACGGGCCGAGTCCGGGATTTACGGGAAATCGCGGGTTTTCGTTTGCCGGCGATTAAATTTCTTTTATTCAGCGTCTCATCAAAAATGAAAACATTTTTGAAAACTACAAGTCTCATGGGCTTTAGTGGTGAAATAATAATTTAAAAAATCGTTCGGGAAATGAGTTTACACCCTGGGTACTTTCTTTGTATACTTTTGACTTTACAGGCCGAGTCCGGGATTTACGGGAAATCGCAGGTTTTCGTTTGCCGGCGATTAAACTTCTTTTATTCAGCGCCTCATCAAAAATGAAAACAAGTTTGAAGACTACAAGTCTCATGCGTTTTAGTGGTGAAAAAATAATTTAAAAAATCGTTCGGGAAATGAGTTTACTCCCTGGGTACTTTCTTTGTATACTTTTGACTATACGGGCCAAGCCCGGGATTTACGGGAAATCGCGGGTTTTCGTTTGCCGGCGATTAAACCACTTTCATTAAGCGTCTCATCAAAAATGAAGACATTTCTGAAAACTACAAGTCTCATGCGTTTTAGTGGTGAAAAAATAATTTAAAAAATAGTTCGGGAAATGAGTTTACTCCCTGGGTACTTTCTTTGTATACTTTTGACTATACGGGCCGAGTCCGGGATTTACGGGAAATCGCGGGTTTTCGTTTGCCGGCGATCAAACTTCTTTTATTCAGCGTCTCATCAAAAATGAAAACATTTTTAAAAACTACAAGTCTCATGCGTTTTAGTGGTGAAAAAATAATTTAAAAAATCGTTCGGGAAATGAGTTTACTCCCTGGGTACTTTCTTTGTATACTTTTGACTATACGGGCCAAGCCCGGGATTTACGGGAAATCGCGGGTTTTCGTTTGCCGGCGATTAAACCACTTTCATTAAGCGTCTCATCAAAAATGAAAACATTTCTGAAAACTACAAGTCTCATGCGTTTTAGTGGTGAAAAAATAATTTAAAAAATCGTTCGGGAAATGAGTTTACTCCCTGGGTACTTTCTTTGTATACTTTTGACTATACGGGCCGAGTCCGGGATTTACGGGAAATCGCGGGTTTTCGTTTGCCGGCGATTAAACTTCTTTAATTCAGCGTCTCATCAAAAATGAAAACATTTTAAAAAACTACAAGTCTCATGGGCTTTAGTGGTGAAATAATAATTTAAAAAATCGTTTGGGAAGTTAGTTTACTCCCTGGGTACTTTCTTTGTATACTTTTGACTATACGGGCCGAGTCCGGGATTTACGGGAAATCGCAGGTTTTCGTTTGCCGGCGATTAAACTTCTTTTATTCAGCGTCTCATCAAAAATGAAAACATTTTTGAAAACTACAATTCTCATGCGTTTTAGTGGTGAAAAAATAAATTAAAAAATCGTTCGGGAAATAAGTTTACTCCCTGGGTACTTTCTTTGTATACTTTTGAGTATACGTGCCGAGTCCGGGATTTACGGGAAATCGCAGGTTTTTGTTTGCCGGCAATTAAACTTCTTTTATTCAGCGTCTCATCAAAAATGAAAACATTTTTGATAACTACAAAACTCATGCGTTTTGGGGGGGAAAGTAATATAAAAAATCGTTCGGGTAATGAGTTTACTCCCTGGGTACTTTCTTTGTATACTTTTGACTATACGGGCCGAGTCCGGGATTTACGGGGAGTCGCGGGTTTTCGTTTGCCGGCGATTAAACTTCTTTTATTCAGCGTCTCATCAAAAATGAAAGCATTTTTGAAAACTACAAGTCTCATGCGTTTTAGTGGTGAAAACATAATTTAAAAAATCGTTTTGGAAATGAGTTTACTCACAGGGTACTTTCTTTGTATACATTCGACTATACGGGCCAAGCCCGGGATTTACGGGAAATCGCGGGTTTTCGTTTGCCGGCGATTAAACCACTTTCATTAAGCGTCTCATCAAAAATGAAAACATTTCTGAAAACTACAAGTATCATGCGTTTTAGTGGTGAAAAAATAATTTAAAAAATCGTTCGGGAAATGAGTTTACTCCCTGGGTACTTTCTTTGTATACTTTTGACTATACGGGCCGAGTCCGGGATTTACGGGAAATCGCGGGTTTTCGTTTGCGGGCGATTAAACCACTTTCATTAAGCGTCTCATCAAAAATGAAAACATTTCTGAAAACTACAAGTCTCATGCGTTTTAGTGGTGAAAAAATAATTTAAAAATTCGTTCGGGAAATAAGTTTACTCACTGGGTACTTTCCTTGTATACTTTTGACTATACGGACCAAGCCCGGGATTTACGGGAAATCGCGGGTTTTCGTTTGCCAGCGATTAAACCACTTTCATTAAGCGTCTCATCAAAAATGAAAACATTTCTGAAAACTACAAGTCTCATGCGTTTTAGTGGTGAAAAAATAATTTAAAAAATCGTTCGGGAAATGAGTTTACTCCCTGGGTACTTTCTTTGTATACTTTTGACTATACGGGCCGAGTCCGGGATTTACGGGAAATCGCGGGTTTTCGTTTGCCGGCGATTAAACTTCTTTTATTCAGCGTCTCATCAAAAATGAAAACATTTTTAAAAACTACAAGTCTCATGGGCTTTAGTGGTGAAATAATAATTTAGAAAACCGTTTGGGAAATTAGTTTACTCCCTGGGTACTTTCTTTGTATACTTTTGACTATACGGGACGAGTCCGGCATTTACGGGAAATCGCGGGTTTTCGTTTGCCGGCGATTAAACCACTTTCATTAAGCGTCTCATCAAAAATGAAAACATTTCTGAAAACTACAAGTCTCATGCGTTTTAGTGGTGAAAAAATAATTTAAAAAATCGTTCGGGAAATGAGTTTACTCCCTGGGTACTTTCTTTGTATACTTTTGACTATACGGGCCGAGTCCGGGATTTACGGGAAATCGCGGGTTTTCGTTTGCCGGCGATTAAACTTCTTTTATTCAGCGTCTCATCAAAAATGAAAACATTTTTAAAAACTACAAGTCTCATGGGCTTTAGTGGTGAAATAATAATTTAAAAAATCGTTTGGGAAATTAGTTTACTCCCTGGGTACTTTCTTTGTATACTTTTGACTATACGGGCCGAGTCCGGCATTTACGGGAAATCGCAGGTTTTCGTTTGCCGGCGATTAAACTTCTTTTATTCAGCGTCTCATCAAAAATGAAAACATTTTTTAAAAACTACAAGTCTCATGTGCGTTAGTGGTGAAATAATAATTTAAAAAATCGTTTGGGAAATGAGTTTACTCCCTGGGTACTTTCTTTGTATACTTTTGACTATACGGGCCGAGTCCGGGATTTACGGGAAATCGCGGGTTTTCGTTTGCCGGCGATTAAACCACTTTCATTAAGCGTCTCATCAAAAATGAAAACATTTCTGAAAACTACAAGTCTCATGCGTTTTAGTGGTGAAAAAATAATTTAAAAAATCGTTCGGGAAATGAGTTTACTCCCTGGGTACTTTCTTTGTATACTTTTGACTATACGGGCCGAGTCCGGGATTTACGGGAAATCGCGGGTTTTCGTTTGCCGGCGATTAAACTTCTTTTATTCAGCGTCTCATCAAAAATGAAAACATTTTTAAAAACTACAAGTCTCATGGGCTTTAGTGGTGAAATAATAATTTAAAAAATCGTTTGGGAAATTAGTTTACTCCCTGGGTACTTTCTTTGTATACTTTTGACTATACGGGCCGAGTCCGGCATTTACGGGAAATCGCAGGTTTTCGTTTGCCGGCGATTAAACTTCTTTTATTCAGCGTCTCATCAAAAATGAAAACATTTTTTAAAAACTACAAGTCTCATGGGCGTTAGTGGTGAAATAATAATTTAAAAAATCGTTTGGGAAATGAGTTTACTCCCTGGGTACTTTCTTTGTATACTTTTGAGTATACGGGCCGAGTCCGGGGTTTACGGGAAATGGCGGGTTTTCGTTTGCCGGCGATTAAACTTCTTTTATTCAGCGTGTCATCAAAAATGAAAACATTTTTAAAAACTACAAGTCTCATGGGCTTTAGTGGTGAAATAATAATTTAAAAAATCGTTCTGGAAATGAGTTTACACCCTGGGTACTTTCTTTGTATACTTTTGACTATACGGGCCGAGTCCGGGATTTACGGGAAATCGCAGGTTTTCGTTTGCCGGCGATTAAACTTCTTTTATTCAGCTTCTCATCAAAAATGAAAACATTTTTGAAAACTACAAGTCTCATGCGTTTTAGTGGTGAAAAAATAATTTAAAAAATCGTTCGGGAAATGAGTTTACTCCCTGGGTACTTTCTTTGTATACTTTTGATTATACGGGCCGAGTCCGGGGTTTACGGGAAATGGCGGGTTTTTGTTTGCCGGCGATTAAACTGCTTTTATTCAGCGTCTCATCAAAAATGAAAACATTTTTGAAAACTACAAGTCTCATGCGTTTTAGTGGTGAAAAAATAGTATAAAAAATCGTTCGGGAAATGAGTTTACTCCCTGGGTACTTTCTTTGTATACTTTTGACTAACCGGGCCGAGTCCGGGGTTTACGGGAAATGGCGGGTTTTCGTTTGCCGGCGATTAAACTTCTTTTATTCCGCGTCTCATCAAAAATGAAAACATTTTTAAAAACTACAAGTCTCATGCGTTTTAGTGGTGAAAATATAATTTAAAAAATCGTTTTGGAAATGAGTTTACTCACAGGGTACTTTCTTTGTATACATTCGACTATACGGGCCAAGCCCGGGATTTACGGGAAGTCG
Organism: Hydractinia symbiolongicarpus; assembly: GCF_029227915.1. Lineage (NCBI taxonomy): Eukaryota > Metazoa > Cnidaria > Hydrozoa > Anthoathecata > Hydractiniidae > Hydractinia > Hydractinia symbiolongicarpus. The sequence goes on from NC_079879.1 coordinate 28,555,833, forward strand.
CGGGTTTTCGTTTGCCAGCGATTAAACCACTTTCATTAAGCGTCTCATCAAAAATGAAAACATTTCTGAAAACTACAAGTCTCATGCGTTTTAGTGGGGAAAAAATAATTTAAAAAATCGTTCGGGAAATGAGTTTACTCCCTGGGTACTTTCTTTGTATACTTTTGATTATACGGGCCGAGTCCGGGGTTTACGGGAAATGGCGGGTTTTTGTTTGCCGGCGATTAAACTGCTTTTATTCAGCGTCTCATCAAAAATGAAAATATTTTTAAAAACTACAAGTCTCATGCGTTTTAGTGGTGAAAAAATAGTATAAAAAATCGTTCGGGAAATGAGTTTACTCCCTGGGTACTTTCTTTGTATACTTTTGACTATCCGGGCCGAGTCCGGGGTTTACGGGAAATGGCGGGTTTTCGTTTGCCGGCGATTAAACTTCTTTTATTCCGCGTCTCATCAAAAATGAAAACATTTTTAAAAACTACAAGTCTCATGCGTTTTAGTGGTGAAAATATAATTTAAAAAATCGTTTTGGAAATGAGTTTACTCACAGGGTACTTTCTTTGTATACATTCGACTATACGGGCCAAGCCCGGGATTTACGGGAAATCGCGGGTTTTCGTTTGCCAGCGATTAAACCACTTTCATTAAGCGTCTCATCAAAAATGAAAACATTTCTGAAAACTACAAGTCTCATGCGTTTTAGTGGGGAAAAAATAATTTAAAAAATCGTTCGGGAAATGAGTTTACTCCCTGGGTACTTTCTTTCTATACTTTTGAGTATACGGGCCGAGTCCGGGGTTTACGGGAAATGGCGGGTTTTCGTTTGCCGGCGATTAAACTTCTTTTATTCAGCGTGTCATCAAAAATGAAAACATTTTTAAAAACTACAAGTCTCATGGGCTTTAGTGGTGAGATAATAATTTAAAAAATCGTTCTGGAAATGAGTTTACACCCTGGGTACTTTCTTTGTATACTTTTGACTATACGGGCCGAGTCCGGGATTTTCGGGAAATCGCAGGTTTTCGTTTGCCGGCGATTAAACTTCTTTTATTCAGCTTCTCATCAAAAATGAAAACATTTTTGAAAACTACAAGTCTCATGGGTTTTAGTGGTGAAAAAATAATTTAAAAAATCGTTCGGGAAATGAGTTTACTCCCTGGGTACTTTCTTTGTATACTTTTGATTATACGGGCCGAGTCCGGGGTTTACGGGAAATGGCGGGTTTTTGTTTGCCGGCGATTAAACTGCTTTTATTCAGCGTCTCATCAAAAATGAAAACATTTTTGAAAACTACAAGTCTCATGCGTTTTAGTGGTGAAAAAATAGTATAAAAAATCGTTCGGGAAATGAGTTTACTCCCTGGGTACTTTCTTTGTATACTTTTGACTATCAGGGCCGAGTCCGGGGTTTACGGGAAATGGCGGTTTTCGTTTGCCGGCTATTAAACTTCTTTTATTCCGCGTCTCATCAAAAATGAAAACATTTTTAAAAACTACAAGTCTCATGGGCTTTAGTGGTGAAATAATAATTTAAAAAATCGTTCTGGAAATGAGTTTACACCCTGGGTACTTTCTTTGTATACTTTTGACTATACGGGCCGAGTCCGGGATTTACGGGAAATCGCAGGTTTTCGTTTGCCGGCGATTAAACTTCTTTTATTCAGCTTCTCATCAAAAATGAAAACATTTTTGAAAACTACAAGTCTCATGCGTTTTAGTGGTGAAAAAATAATTTAAAAAATCGTTCGGGAAATGAGTTTACTCCCTGGGTACTTTCTTTGTATACTTTTGATTATACGGGCCGAGTCCGGGGTTTACGGGAAATGGCGGGTTTTTGTTTGCCGGCGATTAAACTGCTTTTATTCAGCGTCTCATCAAAAATGAAAACATTTTTGAAAACTACAAGTCTCATGCGTTTTAGTGGTGAAAAAATAGTATAAAAAATCGTTCGGGAAATGAGTTTACTCCCTGGGTACTTTCTTTGTATACTTTTGACTATCCGGGCCGAGTCCGGGGTTTACGGGAAATGGCGGGTTTTCGTTTGCCGGCGATTAAACTTCTTTTATTCCGCGTCTCATCAAAAATGAAAACATTTTTAAAAACTACAAGTCTCATGCGTTTTAGTGGTGAAAATATAATTTAAAAAATCGTTTTGGAAATGAGTTTACTCACAGGGTACTTTCTTTGTATACATTCGACTATACGGGCGAAGCCCGGGATTTACGGGAAGTCGCGGGTTTTCGTTTGCCAGCGATTAAACCACTTTCATTAAGCGTCTCATCAAAAATGAAAACATTTCTGAAAACTACAAGTCTCATGCGTTTTAGTGGGGAAAAAATAATTTAAAAAATCGTTCGGGAAATGAGTTTACTCCCTGGGTACTTTCTTTGTATACTTTTGATTATACGGGCCGAGTCCGGGGTTTACGGGAAATGGCGGGTTTTTGTTTGCCGGCGATTAAACTGCTTTTATTCAGCGTCTCATCAAAAATGAAAATATTTTTGAAAACTACAAGTCTCATGCGTTTTAGTGGTGAAAAAATAGTATAAAAAATCGTTCGGGAAATGAGTTTACTCCCTGGGTACTTTCTTTGTATACTTTTGACTATCCGGGCCGAGTCCGGGGTTTACGGGAAATGGCGGGTTTTTGTTTGCCGGCGATTAAACTTCTTTTATTCCGCGTCTCATCAAAAATGAAAACATTTTTAAAAACTACAAGTCTCATGCGTTTTAGTGGTGAAAATATAATTTAAAAAATCGTTTTGGAAATGAGTTTACTCACAGGGTACTTTCTTTGTATACATTCGACTATACGGGCCAAGCCCGGGATTTACGGGAAATCGCGGGTTTTCGTTTGCCAGCGATTAAACCACTTTCATTAAGCGTCTCATCAAAAATGAAAACATTTCTGAAAACTACAAGTCTCATGCGTTTTAGTGGGGAAAAAATAATTTAAAAAATCGTTCGGGAAATGAGTTTACTCCCTGGGTACTTTCTTTCTATACTTTTGAGTATACGGGCCGAGTCCGGGGTTTACGGGAAATGGCGGGTTTTCGTTTGCCGGCGATTAAACTTCTTTTATTCAGCGTGTCATCAAAAATGAAAACATTTTTAAAAACTACAAGTCTCATGGGCTTTAGTGGTGAGATAATAATTTAAAAAATCGTTCTGGAAATGAGTTTACACCCTGGGTACTTTCTTTGTATACTTTTGACTATACGGGCCGAGTCCGGGATTTTCGGGAAATCGCAGGTTTTCGTTTGCCGGCGATTAAACTTCTTTTATTCAGCTTCTCATCAAAAATGAAAACATTTTTGAAAACTACAAGTCTCATGGGTTTTAGTGGTGAAAAAATAATTTAAAAAATCGTTCGGGAAATGAGTTTACTCCCTGGGTACTTTCTTTGTATACTTTTGATTATACGGGCCGAGTCCGGGGTTTACGGGAAATGGCGGGTTTTTGTTTGCCGGCGATTAAACTGCTTTTATTCAGCGTCTCATCAAAAATGAAAACATTTTTGAAAACTACAAGTCTCATGCGTTTTAGTGGTGAAAAAATAGTATAAAAAATCGTTCGGAAAATGAGTTTACTCCCTGGGTACTTTCTTTGTATACTTTTGACTATCAGGGCCGAGTCCGGGGTTTACGGGAAATGGCGGGTTTTCGTTTGCCGGCGATTAAACTTCTTTTATTCCGCGTCTCATCAAAAATGAAAACATTTTTAAAAACTACAAGTCTCATGCGTTTTAGTGGTGAAAATATAATTTAAAAAATCGTTTTGGAAAAGAGTTTACTCACAGGGTACTTTCTTTGTATACATTCGACTATACGGGCCAAGCCCGGGATTTACGGGAAATCGCGGGTTTTCGTTTGCCAGCGATTAAACCACTTTCATTAAGCGTCTCATCAAAAATGAAAACATTTCTGAAAACTACAAGTCTCATGCGTTTTAGTGGTGAGAAAATAATTTAAAAAATCGCTCGGGAAATGAGTTTACTCCCTGGGTACTTTTTTTGTATACTTTTGACTATACGGGCCGAGTCCGGGATTTACGGGAAATCTCGGTTTTTCGTTTGCCGGCTATTAAACTTCTTTTATTCAGCGTCTCATCAAAAATGAAAACATTTTTAAAAACTACAAGTCTCATGGGCTTTAGTGGTGAAATAATAATTTAAAAAATCGTTTGGGAAATTAGTTTACTCCCTGGGTACTTTCTTTGTATACCTTTGACTATACGGGCCGAGTCCGGGATTGACGGGAAATGGCAGGTTTTCGTTTCCCGGCGATTAAACTTCTTTTATTCAGCGTCTCATCAAAAATGAAAACATTTTTGAAAACTACAATTTTCATGCGTTTTAGTGGTGGAAAAATAAATTAAAAGATCGTTCGGGAAATGAGTTTACTCCCTGGGTACTACCTTTGTATACTTTTGACTATACGGGCCAAGCCCGGGATTTACGGGAAATCGCGGGTTTTCGTTTGCCGGCGATTAAACTTCTTTTATTCAGCGTCTCATCAGAAATGAAAACATTTTTAAAAACTACAATTCTCATGCGTTTTAGTGGTGAAAAAATAATTTAAAAAATCGTTCTGGAAATGAGTTTACTCACAGGGTACTTTCTTTGTATACATTCGACTATACGGGCATGGCCCGGGATTTACGGGAAATCGCGGGTTTTCGTTTGCCGGCGATTAAACCTCTTTCATTAATCGTCTCATCAAAAATGAAAACATTTTTAAAAACTACAAGTCTCGTGCGTTTTAGTGGTGAAAAAAAAGTTAAAAAATCGTTCTGGAAATGAGTTTACTCACAGGGTACTTTCTTTGTATACATTCGACTATACGGGCCAAGCCCGGGATTTACGGGAAATCGCGGGTTTTCGTTTGCCGGCGATTAAACCTCTTTCATTAAGCGTCTCATCAAAAATGAAAACATTTTTAAAAACTACAAGTCTCGTGCGTTTTAGTGGGGAAAAAATAATTTAAAAAATCGTTCGGGAAATGAGTTTACTCCCTGGGTACTTTCTTTGTATACTTTTGAGTATACGGGCCGAGTCCGGGGTTTACGGGAAATGGCGCGTTTTCGTTTGCCGGCGATTAAACTTCTTTTATTCCGCGTGTCATCAAAAATGAAAACATTTTTAAAAACTACAAGTCTCATGGGCTTTAGTGGTGAAATAATAATTAAAAAAATCGTTCTGGAAATGAGTTTACACCCTGGGTACTTTCTTTGTATACTTTTGACTATACGGGCCGAGTCCGGGATTTACGGGAAATCGCAGGTTTTCGTTTGCCGGCGATTAAACTTCTTTTATTCAGCTTCTCATCAAAAATGAAAACATTTTTGAAAACTACAAGTCTCATGCGTTTTAGTGGTGAAAAAATAATTTAAAAAATCGTTCGGGAAATGAGTTTACTCCCTGGGTACTTTCTTTGTATACTTTTGAGTATACGGGCCGAGTCCGGGGTTTACGGGAAATGGCGGGTTTTCGTTTGCCGGCGATTAAACTTCTTTTATTCAGCGTGTCATCAAAAATGAAAACATTTTTGAAAACTACAAGTCTCATGCGTTTTAGTGGTGAAAAAATAGTATAAAAAATCGTTCGGGAAATGAGTTTACTCCCTGGGTACTTTCTTTGTATACTTTTGATTATACGGGCCGAGTCCGGGGTTTACGGGAAATGGCGGGTTTTTGTTTGCCGGCGATTAAACTGCTTTTATTCAGCGTCTCATCAAAAATGAAAACATTTTTGAAAACTACAAGTCTCATGCGTTTTAGTGGTGAAAAAATAGTATAAAAAATCGTTCGGGAAATGAGTTTACTCCCTGGGTACTTTCTTTGTATACTTTTGACTATCCGGGCCGAGTCCGGGGTTTACGGGAAATGGCGGGTTTTCGTTTGCCGGCGATTAAACTTCTTTTATTCCGCGTCTCATCAAAAATGAAAACATTTTTAAAAACTACAAGTCTCATGCGTTTTAGTGGTGAAAATATAATTTAAAAAATCGTTTTGGAAATGAGTTTACTCACAGGGTACTTTCTTTGTATACATTCGACTATACGGGCCAAGCCCGGGATTTACGGGAAATCGCGGGTTTTCGTTTGCCAGCGATTAAACCACTTTCATTAAGCGTCTCATCAAAAATGAAAACATTTCTGAAAACTACAAGTCTCATGCGTTTTAGTGGTGAGAAAATAATTTAAAAAATCGCTCGGGAAATGAGTTTACTCCCTGGGTACTTTCTTTGTATACTTTTGACTATACGGGCCGAGTCCGGGATTTACGGGAAATCTCGGTTTTTCGTTTGCCGGCTATTAAACGTCTTTTATTCAGCGTCTCATCAAAAATGAAAACATTTTTAAAAACTACAAGTCTCATGGGCTTCAGTGGTGAAATAATAATTTAAAAAATCGTTTGGGAAATTAGTTTACTCCCTGGGTACTTTCTTTGTATACCTTTGACTATACGGGCCGAGTCCGGGATTGACGGGAAATCGCAGGTTTTCGTTTGCCGGCGATTAAACTTCTTTTATTCAGCGTCTCATCAAAAATGAAAACATTTTTGAAAACTACAATTTTCATGCGTTTTAGTGGTGGAAAAATAAATTAAAAGATCGTTCGGGAAATGACTTTACTCCCTGGGTACTACCTTTGTATACTTTTGACTATACGGGCCAAGCCCGGGATTTACGGAAAATCGCGGGTTTTCGTTTGCCGGCGATTAAACTTCTTTTATTCAGCGTCTCATCAGAAATGAAAACATTTTTAAAAACTACAATTCTCATGCGTTTTAGTGGTGAAAAAATAATTTAAAAAATCGTTCTGGAAATGAGTTTACTCACAGGGTACTTTCTTTGTATACATTCGACTATACGGGCCAAGCCCGGGATTTACGGGAAATCGCGGGTTTTCGTTTGCCGGCGATTAAACCTCTTTCATTGAGCGTCTCATCAAAAATGAAAATATTTTTAAAAACTACAAGTCTCGTGCGTTTTAGTGGTGAAAAAAAAGTTAAAAAATCGTTCTGGAAATGAGTTTACTCACAGGGTACTTTCTTTGTATACATTCGACTATACGGGCCAAGCCCGGGATTTACGGGAAATCGCGGGTTTTCGTTTGCCGGCGATTAAACCTCTTTCATTAAGCGTCTCATCAAAAATGAAAACATTTTTAAAAACTACAAGTCTCGTGCGTTTTAGTGGGGAAAAAATAATTTAAAAAATCGTTCGGGAAATGAGTTTACTCCCTGGGTACTTTCTTTGTATACTTTTGAGTATACGGGCCGAGTCCGGGGTTTACGGGAAATGGCGCGTTTTCGTTTGCCGGCGATTAAACTTCTTTTATTCAGCGTGTCATCAAAAATGAAAACATTTTTAAAAACTACAAGTCTCATGGGCTTTAGTGGTGAAATAATAATTAAAAAAATCGTTCTGGAAATGAGTTTACACCCTGGGTACTTTCTTTGTATACTTTTGACTATACGGGCCGAGTCCGGGATTTACGGGAAATCGCAGGTTTTCGTTTGCCGGCGATTAAACTTCTTTTATTCAGCTTCTCATCAAAAATGAAAACATTTTTGAAAACTACAAGTCTCATGCGTTTTAGTGGTGAAAAAATAATTTAAAAAATCGTTCGGGAAATGAGTTTACTCCCTGGGTACTTTCTTTGTATACTTTTGATTATACGGGCCGAGTCCGGGGTTTACGGGAAATGGCGGGTTTTTGTTTGCCGGCGATTAAACTGCTTTTATTCAGCGTCTCATCAAAAATGAAAACATTTTTGAAAACTACAAGTCTCATGCGTTTTAGTGGTGAAAAAATAGTATAAAAAATCGTTCGGGAAATGAGTTTACTCCCTGGGTACTTTCTTTGTATACTTTTGACTATCCGGGCCGAGTCCGGGGTTTACGGGAAATGGCGGGTTTTCGTTTGCCGGCGATTAAACTTCTTTTATTCCGCGTCACATCAAAAATGAAAACATTTTTAAAAACTACAAGTCTCATGCGTTTTAGTGGTGAAAATATAATTTAAAAAATCGTTTTGGAAATGAGTTTACTCACAGGGTACTTTCTTTGTATACATTCGACTATACGGGCCAAGCCCGGGATTTACGGGAAATCGCGGGTTTTCGTTTGCCAGCGATTAAACCACTTTCATTAAGCGTCTCATCAAAAATGAAAACATTTCTGAAAACTACAAGTCTCATGCGTTTTAGTGGTGAGAAAATAATTTAAAAAATCGCTCGTGAAATGAGTTTACTCCCTGGGTACTTTCTTTGTATACTTTTGACTATACGGGCCGAGTGCGGGAATTACGGGAAATCTCGGTTTTTCGTTTGCCGGCGATTAAACTTCTTTTATTCAGCGTCTCATCAAAAATGAAAACATTTTTAAAAACTACAAGTCTCATGGGCTTTAGTGGTGAAATAATAATTTAAAAAATCGTTTGGGAAATTAGTTTACTCCGTGGGTACTTTCTTTGTATACCTTTGACTATACGGGCCGAGTCCGGGATTGACGGGAAATCGCAGGTTTTCGTTTGCCGGCGATTAAACTTCTTTTATTCAGCGTCTCATCAAAAATGAAAACATTTTTGAAAACTACAATTCTCATGCGTTTTAGTGGTGGAAAAATAAATTAAAAGATCGTTCGGGAAATGAGTTTACTCCCTGGGTACTACCTTTGTATACTTTTGACTATACGGGCCAAGCCCGGGATTTACGGGAAATCGCGGGTTTTCGTTTGCCGGCGATTAAACTTCTTTTATTCAGCGTCTCATCAGAAATGAAAACATTTTTAAAAACTACAATTCTCATGCGGTTTAGTGGTGAAAAAATAATTTAAAAAATCGTTCTGGAAATGAGTTTACTCACAGGGTACTTTCTTTGTATACATTCGACTATACGGGCCAAGCCCGGGATTTACGGGAAATCGCGGGTTTTCGTTTGCCGGCGATTAAATCTCTTTCACTAACCGTCTCATCAAAAATGAAAACATTTTTAAAAACTACAAGTCTCATGCGTTTTAGTGGTGAAAAAAAAGTTAAAAAATCGTTCGGGAAATGAGTTTACTCCCTGGGTACTTTCTTTGTATACTTTTGACTATACGGGCCGAGTCCGGGATTTACGGGAAGTCGCGGGTTTTCGTTTGCCGGCAATTAAACTTCTTTTATTCAGCGTCTCATCAAAAATGAAAACATTTTTAAAAACTACAAGTCTCATGGGCTTTAGTGGTGAAATAATAATTTGAAAAATCGTTCGGGAAATGAGTTTACACCCCGGGTACTTTCTTTGTATACTTTTGACTATACGGGCCGAGTCGGGGATTTACGGGAAATCGCAGGTTTTCGTTTGCCGGCGATTAAACTTCTTTTATTCAGCGTCTCATCAAAAATGAAAACATTTTTGAAAACTACAAGTCTCATGCGTTTTAGTGGTGAAAAAATAATTTAAGAAATCGTTCGGGAAATGAGTTTACACCCTGGGTACTTTCTCTGTATACTTTTGACTATACGGGCCGAGTCCGGGATTTACGGGAAATCGCAGGTTTTCGTTTGCCGGCGATTAAACTTCTTTTATTCAGCGTCTCATCAAAAATGAAAACATTTTTGAAAACTACAAGTCTCATGCGTTTTAGTGGTGAAAAAATAATTTAAAAAATCGTTCGGCAAATGAGTTTACTCCCTGGGTACTTTCTTTGTATACTTTTGACTATGCGGGCCGAGTCCGGTGTTTACGGGAAATGGCGGGTTTTCGTTTGCCGGCGATTAAACTTCTTTTATTCAGCGTCTCATCAAAAATGAAAACATTTTTAAAAACTACAAGTCTCATGCGTTTTAGTGGTGAAAAAAAAGTTAAAAAATCGTTCGGGAAATGAGTTTACTCCCTAGGTACTTTCTTTGTATACATTCGACTATACGGACCAAGCCCGGGATTTACGGGAAATCGCGGGATTTCGTTTGCCGGCGATTAAACCTCTTTTATTAAGCGTCTCAACAAAAATGAAAACATTTTAGAAAACTGCAAGTCTCATGCGGTTTAGTGGTAAAAAGATAATTTAAAAAATCGTTTTGGAAATGAGTTTACTCACAGGGTACTTTCTTTGTATACATTCGACTATTCGGGCCAAGCCCGGGATTTACGGGAAATCGCGGGTTTTCGGTTGCCGGCAATTAAACCACTTCCATTAAGCGTCTCTTCAAAAATGAAAACATTTCTGAAAACTACATGTCTCATGCGTTTTAGTGGTGAAAATTAATTTAAAAAAACGTTCGGGAAATGAGTTTACTCCCTGGGTACTTTCTTTGTATACTTTTGACTATACGGGCCGAGTCCGGGATTTCCGGGAAATCTCGGTTTTTCGTTTGCCGGCGATTAAACTTCTTTTATTCAGCGTGTCATCAAAAATGAAAACATTTTTGAAAACTACAAGTCTCATGCGTTTTAGTGGTGAAAAAATAGTATAAAAAATCGTTCGGGAAATGAGTTTACTCCCTGGGTACTTTCTTTGTATACTTTTGATTATACGGGCCGAGTCCGGGGTTTACGGGAAATGGCGGGTTTTTGTTTGCCGGCGATTAAACTGCTTTTATTCAGCGTCTCATCAAAAATGAAAACATTTTTGAAAACTACAAGTCTCATGCGTTTTAGTGGTGAAAAAATAGTATAAAAAATCGTTCGGGAAATGAGTTTACTCCCTGGGTACTTTCTTTGTATACTTTTGACTATCCGGGCCGAGTCCGGGGTTTACGGGAAATGGCGGGTTTTCGTTTGCCGGCGATTAAACTTCTTTTATTCCGCGTCTCATCAAAAATGAAAACATTTTTAAAAACTACAAGTCTCATGCGTTTTAGTGGTGAAAATATAATTTAAAAAATCGTTTTGGAAATGAGTTTACTCACAGGGTACTTTCTTTGTATACATTCGACTATACGGGCCAAGCCCGGGATTTACGGGAAATCGCGGGTTTTCGTTTGCCAGCGATTAAACCACTTTCATTAAGCGTCTCATCAAAAATGAAAACATTTCTGAAAACTACAAGTCTCATGCGTTTTAGTGGTGAGAAAATAATTTAAAAAATCGCTCGGGAAATGAGTTTACTCCCTGGGTACTTTCTTTGTATACTTTTGACTATACGGGCCGAGTCCGGGATTTACGGGAAATCTCGGTTTTTCGTTTGCCGGCTATTAAACGTCTTTTATTCAGCGTCTCATCAAAAATGAAAACATTTTTAAAAACTACAAGTCTCATGGGCTTCAGTGGTGAAATAATAATTTAAAAAATCGTTTGGGAAATTAGTTTACTCCCTGGGTACTTTCTTTGTATACCTTTGACTATACGGGCCGAGTCCGGGATTGACGGGAAATCGCAGGTTTTCGTTTGCCGGCGATTAAACTTCTTTTATTCAGCGTCTCATCAAAAATGAAAACATTTTTGAAAACTACAATTTTCATGCGTTTTAGTGGTGGAAAAATAAATTAAAAGATCGTTCGGGAAATGACTTTACTCCCTGGGTACTACCTTTGTATACTTTTGACTATACGGGCCAAGCCCGGGATTTACGGAAAATCGCGGGTTTTCGTTTGCCGGCGATTAAACTTCTTTTATTCAGCGTCTCATCAGAAATGAAAACATTTTTAAAAACTACAATTCTCATGCGTTTTAGTGGTGAAAAAATAATTTAAAAAATCGTTCTGGAAATGAGTTTACTCACAGGGTACTTTCTTTGTATACATTCGACTATACGGGCCAAGCCCGGGATTTACGGGAAATCGCGGGTTTTCGTTTGCCGGCGATTAAACCTCTTTCATTGAGCGTCTCATCAAAAATGAAAATATTTTTAAAAACTACAAGTCTCGTGCGTTTTAGTGGTGAAAAAAAAGTTAAAAAATCGTTCTGGAAATGAGTTTACTCACAGGGTACTTTCTTTGTATACATTCGACTATACGGGCCAAGCCCGGGATTTACGGGAAATCGCGGGTTTTCGTTTGCCGGCGATTAAACCTCTTTCATTAAGCGTCTCATCAAAAATGAAAACATTTTTAAAAACTACAAGTCTCGTGCGTTTTAGTGGGGAAAAAATAATTTAAAAAATCGTTCGGGAAATGAGTTTACTCCCTGGGTACTTTCTTTGTATACTTTTGAGTATACGGGCCGAGTCCGGGGTTTACGGGAAATGGCGCGTTTTCGTTTGCCGGCGATTAAACTTCTTTTATTCAGCGTGTCATCAAAAATGAAAACATTTTTAAAAACTACAAGTCTCATGGGCTTTAGTGGTGAAATAATAATTAAAAAAATCGTTCTGGAAATGAGTTTACACCCTGGGTACTTTCTTTGTATACTTTTGACTATACGGGCCGAGTCCGGGATTTACGGGAAATCGCAGGTTTTCGTTTGCCGGCGATTAAACTTCTTTTATTCAGCTTCTCATCAAAAATGAAAACATTTTTGAAAACTACAAGTCTCATGCGTTTTAGTGGTGAAAAAATAATTTAAAAAATCGTTCGGGAAATGAGTTTACTCCCTGGGTACTTTCTTTGTATACTTTTGATTATACGGGCCGAGTCCGGGGTTTACGGGAAATGGCGGGTTTTTGTTTGCCGGCGATTAAACTGCTTTTATTCAGCGTCTCATCAAAAATGAAAACATTTTTGAAAACTACAAGTCTCATGCGTTTTAGTGGTGAAAAAATAGTATAAAAAATCGTTCGGGAAATGAGTTTACTCCCTGGGTACTTTCTTTGTATACTTTTGACTATCCGGGCCGAGTCCGGGGTTTACGGGAAATGGCGGGTTTTCGTTTGCCGGCGATTAAACTTCTTTTATTCCGCGTCACATCAAAAATGAAAACATTTTTAAAAACTACAAGTCTCATGCGTTTTAGTGGTGAAAATATAATTTAAAAAATCGTTTTGGAAATGAGTTTACTCACAGGGTACTTTCTTTGTATACATTCGACTATACGGGCCAAGCCCGGGATTTACGGGAAATCGCGGGTTTTCGTTTGCCAGCGATTAAACCACTTTCATTAAGCGTCTCATCAAAAATGAAAACATTTCTGAAAACTACAAGTCTCATGCGTTTTAGTGGTGAAAAAATAATTTAAGAAATCGTTCGGGAAATGAGTTTACACCCTGGGTACTTTCTCTGTATACTTTTGACTATACGGGCCGAGTCCGGGATTTACGGGAAATCGCAGGTTTTCGTTTGCCGGCGATTAAACTTCTTTTATTCAGCGTCTCATCAAAAATGAAAACATTTTTGAAAACTACAAGTCTCATGCGTTTTAGTGGTGAAAAAATAATTTAAAAAATCGTTCGGCAAATGAGTTTACTCCCTGGGTACTTTCTTTGTATACTTTTGACTATGCGGGCCGAGTCCGGTGTTTACGGGAAATGGCGGGTTTTCGTTTGCCGGCGATTAAACTTCTTTTATTCAGCGTCTCATCAAAAATGAAAACATTTTTAAAAACTACAAGTCTCATGCGTTTTAGTGGTGAAAAAAAAGTTAAAAAATCGTTCGGGAAATGAGTTTACTCCCTAGGTACTTTCTTTGTATACATTCGACTATACGGACCAAGCCCGGGATTTACGGGAAATCGCGGGATTTCGTTTGCCGGCGATTAAACCTCTTTTATTAAGCGTCTCAACAAAAATGAAAACATTTTAGAAAACTGCAAGTCTCATGCGGTTTAGTGGTAAAAAGATAATTTAAAAAATCGTTTTGGAAATGAGTTTACTCACAGGGTACTTTCTTTGTATACATTCGACTATTCGGGCCAAGCCCGGGATTTACGGGAAATCGCGGGTTTTCGGTTGCCGGCAATTAAACCACTTCCATTAAGCGTCTCTTCAAAAATGAAAACATTTCTGAAAACTACATGTCTCATGCGTTTTAGTGGTGAAAATTAATTTAAAAAAACGTTCGGGAAATGAGTTTACTCCCTGGGTACTTTCTTTGTATACTTTTGACTATACGGGCCGAGTCCGGGATTTCCGGGAAATCTCGGTTTTTCGTTTGCCGGCGATTAAACTTCTTTTATTCAGCGTGTCATCAAAAATGAAAACATTTTTGAAAACTACAAGTCTCATGCGTTTTAGTGGTGAAAAAATAGTATAAAAAATCGTTCGGGAAATGAGTTTACTCCCTGGGTACTTTCTTTGTATACTTTTGATTATACGGGCCGAGTCCGGGGTTTACGGGAAATGGCGGGTTTTTGTTTGCCGGCGATTAAACTGCTTTTATTCAGCGTCTCATCAAAAATGAAAACATTTTTGAAAACTACAAGTCTCATGCGTTTTAGTGGTGAAAAAATAGTATAAAAAATCGTTCGGGAAATGAGTTTACTCCCTGGGTACTTTCTTTGTATACTTTTGACTATCCGGGCCGAGTCCGGGGTTTACGGGAAATGGCGGGTTTTCGTTTGCCGGCGATTAAACTTCTTTTATTCCGCGTCTCATCAAAAATGAAAACATTTTTAAAAACTACAAGTCTCATGCGTTTTAGTGGTGAAAATATAATTTAAAAAATCGTTTTGGAAATGAGTTTACTCACAGGGTACTTTCTTTGTATACATTCGACTATACGGGCCAAGCCCGGGATTTACGGGAAATCGCGGGTTTTCGTTTGCCAGCGATTAAACCACTTTCATTAAGCGTCTCATCAAAAATGAAAACATTTCTGAAAACTACAAGTCTCATGCGTTTTAGTGGTGAGAAAATAATTTAAAAAATCGCTCGGGAAATGAGTTTACTCCCTGGGTACTTTCTTTGTATACTTTTGACTATACGGGCCGAGTCCGGGATTTACGGGAAATCTCGGTTTTTCGTTTGCCGGCTATTAAACGTCTTTTATTCAGCGTCTCATCAAAAATGAAAACATTTTTAAAAACTACAAGTCTCATGGGCTTCAGTGGTGAAATAATAATTTAAAAAATCGTTTGGGAAATTAGTTTACTCCCTGGGTACTTTCTTTGTATACCTTTGACTATACGGGCCGAGTCCGGGATTGACGGGAAATCGCAGGTTTTCGTTTGCCGGCGATTAAACTTCTTTTATTCAGCGTCTCATCAAAAATGAAAACATTTTTGAAAACTACAATTTTCATGCGTTTTAGTGGTGGAAAAATAAATTAAAAGATCGTTCGGGAAATGACTTTACTCCCTGGGTACTACCTTTGTATACTTTTGACTATACGGGCCAAGCCCGGGATTTACGGAAAATCGCGGGTTTTCGTTTGCCGGCGATTAAACTTCTTTTATTCAGCGTCTCATCAGAAATGAAAACATTTTTAAAAACTACAATTCTCATGCGTTTTAGTGGTGAAAAAATAATTTAAAAAATCGTTCTGGAAATGAGTTTACTCACAGGGTACTTTCTTTGTATACATTCGACTATACGGGCCAAGCCCGGGATTTACGGGAAATCGCGGGTTTTCGTTTGCCGGCGATTAAACCTCTTTCATTGAGCGTCTCATCAAAAATGAAAATATTTTTAAAAACTACAAGTCTCGTGCGTTTTAGTGGTGAAAAAAAAGTTAAAAAATCGTTCTGGAAATGAGTTTACTCACAGGGTACTTTCTTTGTATACATTCGACTATACGGGCCAAGCCCGGGATTTACGGGAAATCGCGGGTTTTCGTTTGCCGGCGATTAAACCTCTTTCATTAAGCGTCTCATCAAAAATGAAAACATTTTTAAAAACTACAAGTCTCGTGCGTTTTAGTGGGGAAAAAATAATTTAAAAAATCGTTCGGGAAATGAGTTTACTCCCTGGGTACTTTCTTTGTATACTTTTGAGTATACGGGCCGAGTCCGGGGTTTACGGGAAATGGCGCGTTTTCGTTTGCCGGCGATTAAACTTCTTTTATTCAGCGTGTCATCAAAAATGAAAACATTTTTAAAAACTACAAGTCTCATGGGCTTTAGTGGTGAAATAATAATTAAAAAAATCGTTCTGGAAATGAGTTTACACCCTGGGTACTTTCTTTGTATACTTTTGACTATACGGGCCGAGTCCGGGATTTACGGGAAATCGCAGGTTTTCGTTTGCCGGCGATTAAACTTCTTTTATTCAGCTTCTCATCAAAAATGAAAACATTTTTGAAAACTACAAGTCTCATGCGTTTTAGTGGTGAAAAAATAATTTAAAAAATCGTTCGGGAAATGAGTTTACTCCCTGGGTACTTTCTTTGTATACTTTTGATTATACGGGCCGAGTCCGGGGTTTACGGGAAATGGCGGGTTTTTGTTTGCCGGCGATTAAACTGCTTTTATTCAGCGTCTCATCAAAAATGAAAACATTTTTGAAAACTACAAGTCTCATGCGTTTTAGTGGTGAAAAAATAGTATAAAAAATCGTTCGGGAAATGAGTTTACTCCCTGGGTACTTTCTTTGTATACTTTTGACTATCCGGGCCGAGTCCGGGGTTTACGGGAAATGGCGGGTTTTCGTTTGCCGGCGATTAAACTTCTTTTATTCCGCGTCACATCAAAAATGAAAACATTTTTAAAAACTACAAGTCTCATGCGTTTTAGTGGTGAAAATATAATTTAAAAAATCGTTTTGGAAATGAGTTTACTCACAGGGTACTTTCTTTGTATACATTCGACTATACGGGCCAAGCCCGGGATTTACGGGAAATCGCGGGTTTTCGTTTGCCAGCGATTAAACCACTTTCATTAAGCGTCTCATCAAAAATGAAAACATTTCTGAAAACTACAAGTCTCATGCGTTTTAGTGGTGAGAAAATAATTTAAAAAATCGCTCGTGAAATGAGTTTACTCCCTGGGTACTTTCTTTGTATACTTTTGACTATACGGGCCGAGTGCGGGAATTACGGGAAATCTCGGTTTTTCGTTTGCCGGCGATTAAACTTCTTTTATTCAGCGTCTCATCAAAAATGAAAACATTTTTAAAAACTACAAGTCTCATGGGCTTTAGTGGTGAAATAATAATTTAAAAAATCGTTTGGGAAATTAGTTTACTCCGTGGGTACTTTCTTTGTATACCTTTGACTATACGGGCCGAGTCCGGGATTGACGGGAAATCGCAGGTTTTCGTTTGCCGGCGATTAAACTTCTTTTATTCAGCGTCTCATCAAAAATGAAAACATTTTTGAAAACTACAATTCTCATGCGTTTTAGTGGTGGAAAAATAAATTAAAAGATCGTTCGGGAAATGAGTTTACTCCCTGGGTACTACCTTTGTATACTTTTGACTATACGGGCCAAGCCCGGGATTTACGGGAAATCGCGGGTTTTCGTTTGCCGGCGATTAAACTTCTTTTATTCAGCGTCTCATCAGAAATGAAAACATTTTTAAAAACTACAATTCTCATGCGGTTTAGTGGTGAAAAAATAATTTAAAAAATCGTTCTGGAAATGAGTTTACTCACAGGGTACTTTCTTTGTATACATTCGACTATACGGGCCAAGCCCGGGATTTACGGGAAATCGCGGGTTTTCGTTTGCCGGCGATTAAATCTCTTTCACTAACCGTCTCATCAAAAATGAAAACATTTTTAAAAACTACAAGTCTCATGCGTTTTAGTGGTGAAAAAAAAGTTAAAAAATCGTTCGGGAAATGAGTTTACTCCCTGGGTACTTTCTTTGTATACTTTTGACTATACGGGCCGAGTCCGGGATTTACGGGAAGTCGCGGGTTTTCGTTTGCCGGCAATTAAACTTCTTTTATTCAGCGTCTCATCAAAAATGAAAACATTTTTAAAAACTACAAGTCTCATGGGCTTTAGTGGTGAAATAATAATTTGAAAAATCGTTCGGGAAATGAGTTTACACCCCGGGTACTTTCTTTGTATACTTTTGACTATACGGGCCGAGTCGGGGATTTACGGGAAATCGCAGGTTTTCGTTTGCCGGCGATTAAACTTCTTTTATTCAGCGTCTCATCAAAAATGAAAACATTTTTGAAAACTACAAGTCTCATGCGTTTTAGTGGTGAAAAAATAATTTAAGAAATCGTTCGGGAAATGAGTTTACACCCTGGGTACTTTCTCTGTATACTTTTGACTATACGGGCCGAGTCCGGGATTTACGGGAAATCGCAGGTTTTCGTTTGCCGGCGATTAAACTTCTTTTATTCAGCGTCTCATCAAAAATGAAAACATTTTTGAAAACTACAAGTCTCATGCGTTTTAGTGGTGAAAAAATAATTTAAAAAATCGTTCGGCAAATGAGTTTACTCCCTGGGTACTTTCTTTGTATACTTTTGACTATGCGGGCCGAGTCCGGTGTTTACGGGAAATGGCGGGTTTTCGTTTGCCGGCGATTAAACTTCTTTTATTCAGCGTCTCATCAAAAATGAAAACATTTTTAAAAACTACAAGTCTCATGCGTTTTAGTGGTGAAAAAAAAGTTAAAAAATCGTTCGGGAAATGAGTTTACTCCCTAGGTACTTTCTTTGTATACATTCGACTATACGGACCAAGCCCGGGATTTACGGGAAATCGCGGGATTTCGTTTGCCGGCGATTAAACCTCTTTTATTAAGCGTCTCAACAAAAATGAAAACATTTTAGAAAACTGCAAGTCTCATGCGGTTTAGTGGTAAAAAGATAATTTAAAAAATCGTTTTGGAAATGAGTTTACTCACAGGGTACTTTCTTTGTATACATTCGACTATTCGGGCCAAGCCCGGGATTTACGGGAAATCGCGGGTTTTCGGTTGCCGGCAATTAAACCACTTCCATTAAGCGTCTCTTCAAAAATGAAAACATTTCTGAAAACTACATGTCTCATGCGTTTTAGTGGTGAAAATTAATTTAAAAAAACGTTCGGGAAATGAGTTTACTCCCTGGGTACTTTCTTTGTATACTTTTGATTATACGGGCCGAGTCCGGGGTTTAAGGGAAATGGCGGGTTTTCGTTTGCCGGCGATTAAACTTCTTTTATTCCGCGTCTCATCAAAAATGAAATCATTTTTAAAAACTACAAGTCTCATGCGTTTTAGTGGTGAAAATATAATTTAAAAAATCGTTTTGGAAATGAGTTTACTCACAGGGTACTTTCTTTGTATACATTCGACTATACGGGCCAAGCCCGGGATTTACGGGAAATCGCGGGTTTTCGTTTGCCAGCGATTAAACCACTTTCATTAAGCGTCTCATCAAAAATGAAAACATTTCTGAAAACTACAAGTCTCATGCGTTTTAGTGGTGAGAAAATAATTTAAAAAATCGCTCGGGAAATGAGTTTACTCCCTGGGTACTTTCTTTGTATACTTTTGACTATACGGGCCGAGTCCGGGATTTCCGGGAAATCTCGGTTTTTCGTTTGCCGGCGATTAAACTTCTTTTATTAAGCGTCTCATCAAAAATGAAAACATTTTTAAAAACTACAAGTCTCATGGGCTTTAGTGGTGAAATAATAATTTAAAAAATCGTTTGGGAAATTAGTTTACTCCCTGGGTACTTTCTTTGTATACCTTTGACTATACGGGCCGAGTCCGGGATTGACGGGAAATCGCAGGTTTTCGTTTGCCGGCGATTAAACTTCTTTTATTCAGCGTCTCATCAAAAATGAAAACATTTTTGAAAACTACAATTCTCATGCGTTTTAGTGGTGGAAAAATAAATTAAGAGATCGTTCGGGAAATGAGTTTACTCCCTGGGTACTACCTTTCTATACTTTTGACTATACGGGCCAAGCCCGGGATTTACGGGAAATCGCGGGTTTTCGTTTGCCGGCGATTAAACTTCTTTTATTCAGCGTCTCATCAGAAATGAAAACATTTTTAAAAACTACAATTCTCATGCGTTTTAGTGGTGAAAAAATAATTTAAAAAATCGTTCTGGAAATGAGTTTACTCACAGGGTACTTTCTTTGTATACATTCGACTATACGGGCCAAGCCCGGGGTTTACGGGAAATCGCGGGTTTTCGTTTGCCGGCGATTAAAGCTCTTTCACTAAGCGTCTCATCAAAAATGAAAACATTTTTAAAAACTACAAGTCTCATGCGTTTTAGTGGTGAAAAAAAAGTTAAAAAATCGTTCGGGAAATGAGTTTACTCCCTGGGTACTTTCTTTGTATACTTTTGACTATACGGGCCGAGTCCGGGATTTACGGGAAATCGCGGGTTTTCGTTTGCCGGCGATTAAACCTCTTTCACTAAGCGTCTCATCAAAAATGAAAACATTTTTAAAAACTACAAGTCTCATGCGTTTTAGTGGTGAAAAAAAAGTTAAAAAATCGTTCGGGAAATGAGTTTACTCCCTGGGTACTTTCTTTGTATACTTTTGACTATACGGGCCGAGTCCGGGATTTACGGGAAGTCGCGGGTTTTCGTTTGCCGGCAATTAAACTTCTTTTATTCAGCGTCTCATCAAAAATGAAAACATTTTTAAAAACTACAAGTCTCATGGGCTTTAGTGGTGAAATAATAAATTGAAAAATCGTTCGGGAAATGAGTTTACACCCCGGGTACTTTCTTTGTATACTTTTGACTATACGGGCCGAGTCGGGGATTTACGGGAAATCGCAGGTTTTCGTTTGCCGGCGATTAAACTTCTTTTATTCAGCGTCTCATCAAAAATGAAAACATTTTTGAAAACTACATGTCTCATGCGTTTTAGTGGTGAAAAAATAATTTAAGAAATCGTTCGGGAAATAAGTTTACACCCTGGGTACTTTCTCTGTATACTTTTGACTATACGGGCCGAGTCCGGGATTTACGGGAAATCGCAGGTTTTCGTTTGCCGGCGATTAAACTTCTTTTATTCAGCGTCTCATCAAAAATGAAAACATTTTTGAAAACTACAAGTCTCATGCGTTTTAGTGGTGAAAAAATAATTTAAAAAATCGTTCGGCAAATGAGTTTACTCCCTGGGTACTTTCTTTGTATACTTTTGACTATGCGGGCCGAGTCCGGTGTTTACGGGAAATGGCGGGTTTTCGTTTGCCGGCGATTAAACTTCTTTTATTCAGCGTCTCATCAAAAATGAAAACATTTTTAAAAACTACAAGTCTCATGCGTTTTAGTGGTGAAAAAAAAGTTAAAAAATCGTTCGGGAAATGAGTTTACTCCCTAGGTACTTTCTTTGTATACATTCGACTATACGGACCAAGCCCGGGATTTACGGGAAATCGCGGGATTTCGTTTGCCGGCGATTAAACCTCTTTTATTAAGCGTCTCAACAAAAATGAAAACATTTTAGAAAACTGCAAGTCTCATGCGGTTTAGTGGTAAAAAGATAATTTAAAAAATCGTTTTGGAAATGAGTTTACTCACAGGGTACTTTCTTTGTATACATTCGACTATTCGGGCCAAGCCCGGGATTTACGGGAAATCGCGGGTTTTCGGTTGCCGGCAATTAAACCACTTCCATTAAGCGTCTCTTCAAAAATGAAAACATTTCTGAAAACTACATGTCTCATGCGTTTTAGTGGTGAAAATTAATTTAAAAAAACGTTCGGGAAATGAGTTTACTCCCTGGGTACTTTCTTTGTATACTTTTGATTATACGGGCCGAGTCCGGGGTTTAAGGGAAATGGCGGGTTTTCGTTTGCCGGCGATTAAACTTCTTTTATTCCGCGTCTCATCAAAAATGAAATCATTTTTAAAAACTACAAGTCTCATGCGTTTTAGTGGTGAAAATATAATTTAAAAAATCGTTTTGGAAATGAGTTTACTCACAGGGTACTTTCTTTGTATACATTCGACTATACGGGCCAAGCCCGGGATTTACGGGAAATCGCGGGTTTTCGTTTGCCAGCGATTAAACCACTTTCATTAAGCGTCTCATCAAAAATGAAAACATTTCTGAAAACTACAAGTCTCATGCGTTTTAGTGGTGAGAAAATAATTTAAAAAATCGCTCGGGAAATGAGTTTACTCCCTGGGTACTTTCTTTGTATACTTTTGACTATACGGGCCGAGTCCGGGATTTCCGGGAAATCTCGGTTTTTCGTTTGCCGGCGATTAAACTTCTTTTATTAAGCGTCTCATCAAAAATGAAAACATTTTTAAAAACTACAAGTCTCATGGGCTTTAGTGGTGAAATAATAATTTAAAAAATCGTTTGGGAAATTAGTTTACTCCCTGGGTACTTTCTTTGTATACCTTTGACTATACGGGCCGAGTCCGGGATTGACGGGAAATCGCAGGTTTTCGTTTGCCGGCGATTAAACTTCTTTTATTCAGCGTCTCATCAAAAATGAAAACATTTTTGAAAACTACAATTCTCATGCGTTTTAGTGGTGGAAAAATAAATTAAGAGATCGTTCGGGAAATGAGTTTACTCCCTGGGTACTACCTTTCTATACTTTTGACTATACGGGCCAAGCCCGGGATTTACGGGAAATCGCGGGTTTTCGTTTGCCGGCGATTAAACTTCTTTTATTCAGCGTCTCATCAGAAATGAAAACATTTTTAAAAACTACAATTCTCATGCGTTTTAGTGGTGAAAAAATAATTTAAAAAATCGTTCTGGAAATGAGTTTACTCACAGGGTACTTTCTTTGTATACATTCGACTATACGGGCCAAGCCCGGGGTTTACGGGAAATCGCGGGTTTTCGTTTGCCGGCGATTAAAGCTCTTTCACTAAGCGTCTCATCAAAAATGAAAACATTTTTAAAAACTACAAGTCTCATGCGTTTTAGTGGTGAAAAAAAAGTTAAAAAATCGTTCGGGAAATGAGTTTACTCCCTGGGTACTTTCTTTGTATACTTTTGACTATACGGGCCGAGTCCGGGATTTACGGGAAATCGCGGGTTTTCGTTTGCCGGCGATTAAACCTCTTTCACTAAGCGTCTCATCAAAAATGAAAACATTTTTAAAAACTACAAGTCTCATGCGTTTTAGTGGTGAAAAAAAAGTTAAAAAATCGTTCGGGAAATGAGTTTACTCCCTGGGTACTTTCTTTGTATACTTTTGACTATACGGGCCGAGTCCGGGATTTACGGGAAGTCGCGGGTTTTCGTTTGCCGGCAATTAAACTTCTTTTATTCAGCGTCTCATCAAAAATGAAAACAATTTTTAAAAACTACAAGTCTCATGGGCTTTAGTGGTGAAATAATAAATTGAAAAATCGTTCGGGAAATGAGTTTACACCCCGGGTACTTTCTTTGTATACTTTTGACTATACGGGCCGAGTCGGGGATTTACGGGAAATCGCAGGTTTTCGTTTGCCGGCGATTAAACTTCTTTTATTCAGCGTCTCATCAAAAATGAAAACATTTTTGAAAACTACATGTCTCATGCGTTTTAGTGGTGAAAAAATAATTTAAGAAATCGTTCGGGAAATGAGTTTACACCCTGGGTACTTTCTCTGTATACTTTTGACTATACGGGCCGAGTGCGGGATTTACGGGAAATCGCAGGTTTTCGTTTGCCGGCGATTAAACTTCTTTTATTCAGCGTCTCATCAAAAATGAAAACATTTTTGAAAACTACAAGTCTCATGGGCTTTAGTGGTGAAATAATAATTTGAAAAATCGTTCGGGAAATGAGTTTACACCCCGGGTACTTTCTTTGTATACTTTTGACTATACGGGCCGAGTCGGGGATTTACGGGAAATCGCAGGTTTTCGTTTGCCGGCGATTTAAACTTCTTTTATTCAGCGTCTCATCAAAAATGAAAACATTTTTGAAAACTAAAAGTCTCATGCGTTTTAGTGGTGAAAAAATAATTTAAGAAATCGTTTGGGAAATGAGTTTACACCCTGGGTACTTTCTCTGTATACTTTTGACTATACGGGCCGAGTCCGGGATTTACGGGAAATCGCAGGTTTTCGTTTGCCGGCGATTAAACTTTTTTTATTCAGCGTCTCATCAAAAATGAAAACATTTTTGAAAACTACAAGTCTCATGCGTTTTAGTGGTGAAAAAATAATTTAAAAAATCGTTTGGGAAATTAGTTTACTCCCTGGGTACTTTCTTTGTATACCTTTGACTATACGGGCCGAGTCCGGGATTGACGGGAAATCGCAGGTTTTCGTTTGCCGGCGATTAAACTTCTTTTATTCAGCGTCTCATCAAAAATGAAAACATTTTTGAAAACTATAATTCTCATGCGTTTTAGTGGTGGAAAAATAAATTAAGAGATCGTTCGGGAAATGAGTTTACTCCCTGGGTACTACCTTTGTATACTTTTGACTATACGGGCCAAGCCCGGGATTTACGAGAAATCGCAGGTTTTCGTTTGCCGGCGATTAAACTTCTTTTATTCAGCGTCTCATCAAAAATGAAAACATTTTTGAAAACTACAAGTCTCATGCGTTTTAGTGGTGAAAAAATAATTTAAGAAATCGTTCGGGAAATGAGTTTACACCCTGGGTACTTTCTCTGTATACTTTTGACTATACGGGCCGAGTCCGGGATTTACGGGAAATCGCAGGTTTTCGTTTGCCGGCGATTAAACTTCTTTTATTCAGCATCTCATCAAAAATGAAAACATTTTTGAAAACTACAAGTCTCATGGGCTTTAGTGGTGAAATAATAATTTGAAAAATCGTTCGGGAAATGAGTTTACACCCCGGGTACTTTCTTTGTATACTTTTGACTATACGGGCCGAGTCGGGGATTTACGGGAAATCGCAGGTTTTCGTTTGCCGGCGATTAAACTTCTTTTATTCAGCGTCTCATCAAAAATGAAAACATTTTTGAAAACTAAAAGTCTCATGCGTTTTAGTGGTGAAAAAATAATTTAAGAAATCGTTTGGGAAATGAGTTTACACCCTGGGTACTTTCTCTGTATACTTTTGACTATACGGGCCGAGTCCGGGATTTACGGGAAATCGCAGGTTTTCGTTTGCCGGCGATTAAACTTTTTTTATTCAGCGTCTCATCAAAAATGAAAACATTTTTGAAAACTACAAGTCTCATGCGTTTTAGTGGTGAAAAAATAATTTAAAAAATCGTTTGGGAAATTAGTTTACTCCCTGGGTACTTTCTTTGTATACCTTTGACTATACGGGCCGAGTCCGGGATTGACGGGAAATCGCAGGTTTTCGTTTGCCGGCGATTAAACTTCTTTTATTCAGCGTCTCATCAAAAATGAAAACATTTTTGAAAACTACAATTCTCATGCGTTTTAGTGGTGGAAAAATAAATTAAGAGATCGTTCGGGAAATGAGTTTACTCCCTGGGTACTAACTTTGTATACTTTTGAGTATACGGGCCAAGCCCGGGATTTACGAGAAATCGCGGGTTTTCGTTTGCCGGCGATTAAACTTCTTTTATTCAGCGTCTCATCAGAAATGAAAACATTTTTAAAAACTACAATTCTCATGCGTTTTAGTGGTGAAAAAATAATTTAAAAAATCGTTCTGGAAATGAGTTTACTCACAGGGTACTTTCTTTGTATACATTCGACTATACGGGCCAAGCCCGGGATTTACGGGAAATCGCGGGTTTTCGTTTGCCGGCGATTAAACCTCTTTCACTAAGCGTCTCATCAAAAATGAAAACATTTTTAAAAACTACAAGTCTCATGCGTTTTAGTGGTGAAAAAAAAGTTAAAAAATCGTTCGGGAAATGAGTTTACTCCCTGGGTACTTTCTTTGTATACTTTTGACTATACGGGCCGAGTCCGGGATTTACGGGAAGTCGCGGGTTTTCGTTTGCCGGCAATTAAACTTCTTTTATTCAGCGTCTCATCAAAAATGAAAACATTTTTAAAAACTACAAGTCTCATGGGCTTTAGTGGTGAAATAATAATTTGAAAAATCGTTCGGGAAATGAGTTTACACCCCGGGTACTTTCTTTGTATACTTTTGACTATACGGGCCGAGTCGGGGATTTACGGGAAATCGCAGGTTTTCGTTTGCCGGCGATTAAACTTCTTTTATTCAGCGTCTCATCAAAAATGAAAACATTTTTGAAAACTACAAGTCTCATGCGTTTTAGTGGTGAAAAAATAATTTGAGAAATCGTTCGGGAAATGAGTTTACACCCTGGGTACTTTCTCTGTATACTTTTGACTATACGGGCCGAGTCCGGGATTTACGGGAAATCGCAGGTTTTCGTTTGCCGGCGATTAAACTTCTTTTATTCAGCGTCTCATCAAAAATGAAAACATTTTTGAAAACTACAAGTCTCATGGGCTTTAGTGGTGAAATAATAATTTGAAAAATCGTTCGGGAAATGAGTTTACACCCCGGGTACTTTCTTTGTATACTTTTGATTATACGGGCCGAGTCGGGGATTTACGGGAAATCGCAGGTTTTCGTTTGCCGGCGATTAAACTTCTTTTATTCAGCGTCGCATCAAAAATGAAAACATTTTTGAAAACTACAAGTCTCATGCGTTTTAGTTGTGAAAAAATAATTTAAGAAATCGTTCGGGAAATGAGTTTACACCCTGGGTACTTTCTCTGTATACTTTTGACTATACGGGCCGAGTCCGGGATTTACGGGAAATCGCAGGTTTTCGTTTGCCGGCGATTAAACTTTTTTTATTCAGCGTCTCATCAAAAATGAAAACATTTTTGAAAACTACAAGTCTCATGCGTTTTAGTGGTGAAAAAATAATTTAAAAAATCGTTCGGCAAATGAGTTTACTCCCTGGGTACTTTCTTTGTATACTTTTGACTATGCGGGCCGAGTCCGGGGTTTGCGGGAAATGGCGGGTTTTCGTTTGCCAGCGATTAAACTTTTTTTATTCAGCGTCTCATCAAAAATGAAAACATTTTTGAAAACTACAAGTCTCAAGCGTTTTAGTGGTGAAAAGATAATTTAAAAAATCGTTTTGGAAATGAGTTTACTCACAGGGTACTTTCTTTGTATACATTCGACTATACGGGACAAGCCCGGGATTTACGGGAAATCGCGGGTTTTCGTTTGCCGGCGATTAAACCACTTTCATTAAGCGTCTCATCAAAAATGAAAACAATTCTGAAAACTACAAGTCTCATGCGTTTTAGTGGTGAAAAAATAATTTAAAAATTCGTTCGGGAAATGAGTTTACTCACTGGGTACTTTCCTTGTATACTTTTAACTATACGGGCCGAGTCTGGGATTTACAGAAAATCGCGGTTTTTCGTTTGCCGGCGATTAAACTTCTTTTATTCAGCGTCTCATCAAAAATGAAAACATTTTTGAAAACTACAAGTCTCAAGCGTTTTAGTGGTGAAAAGATAATTTAAAAAATCGTTTTGGAAATGAGTTTACTCACAGGGTACTTTCTTTGTATACATTCGACTATACGGGCCGAGTCCGGGATTTACGGGAAATCGCAGGTTTTCGTTTGCCGGCGATTAAACTTCTTTTATTCAGCGTCTCATCAAAAATGAAAACATTTTTGAAAACTACAAGGCTCATGCGTTTTAGTGGTGAAAAAATAATTTAAAAAATCGTTCGGCAAATGAGTTTACTCCCTGGGTACTTTCTTTGCATACTTTTGACTATGCGGGCCGAGTCCGGGGTTTACGGGAAATGGCGGGTTTTCGTTTGCCGGCGATTAAACTTCTTTTATTCAGCGTCTCATCAAAAATGAAAACATTTTTGAAAACTACAAGTCTCAAGCGTTTTAGTGGTGAAAAGATAATTTAAAAAATCGTTTTGGAAATGAGTTTACTCACAGGGTATTTTCTTTGTATACATTCGACTATACGGGACAAGCCCGGGATTTACGGGAAATCGCGGGTTTTCGTTTGCCGGCGAATAAACCACTTTCATTAAGCGTCTCATCAAAAATGAAAACATTTCTGAAAACTACAAGTCTCATGCGTTTTAGTGGTGAAAAAATAATTTAAAAATTCGTTCGGGAAATGAGTTTACTCACTGGGTACTTTCCTTGTATACTTTTAACTATACGGGCCGAGTCCGGGATTTACGGAAAATCGCGGGTTTTCGTTTGCCGGCGATTAAACTTCTTTTATTCAGCGTCTCATCAAAAATGAAAACATTTTTGAAAACTACAAGTCTCAAGCGTTTTAGTGGTGAAAAGATAATTTAAAAAATCGTTTTGGAAATGAGTTTACTCACAGGGTACTTTCTTTGTATACATTCGACTATACGGGCCAAGCCCGGGATTTACGGGAAATCGCGGGTTTTCATTTGCCGGCGATTAAACCACTTTCATTAAGCGTCTCATAAAAAATGAAAACATTTCTGAAAACTACAAGTCTCATGCGTTTTAGTGGTGAAAAAATAATTTAAAAATTCTTTCGGGAAATGAGTTTACTCACTGGGTACTTTCTTTGTATACTTTTGACTATACGGGCCGAGTCCGGGATTTACGGGAAATCGCAGGTTTTCGTTTGCCGGCGATTAAACTTCTTTTATTCAGCGTCTCATCAAAAATGAAAACATTTTTGAAAACTACAATTCTCATGCGTTTTAGTAGTGAAAAAATAAATAAAAAAATCGTTCGGGAAATGAGTTTACTCCCTGGGTACTTTCTTTGTATACTTTTGAGTATACGTGCCGAGTCCGGGATTTACGGGAAATCGCAGGTTTTCGTTTGCCGGCAATTAAACCTCTTTTATTCAGCGTCTCATTAAAAATGAAAACATTTTTGAAAACTACAAGTCTCATGGGCGTTAGTAGTGAAATAATAATTTAAAAAATCGTTTGGGAAATGAGTTTACTCCCTGCGTACTTTCTTTGTATACTTTTGACTATACGGGCCGAGCCCGTTATTTACGGGAAATCGCAGGTTTTCGTTTGCTGGCGATTAAACTTCTTCTATTCAGCGTCTCATCAAGAATGAAAACATTTTTGAAAACTACAAGTCTCATGCGTTTTAGTGGTGAAAAAATAAATTAAAAAATCGTTCGGGAAATGAGTTTACTCCCTGGGTACTTTCTTTGTATACTTTTGATTATGCGGGCCAAGCCCGGGATTTACGGGAAATCGCGGGTTTTCGTTTGCCGGCGATTAAACCTCTTTTATTCAGCGTCTCATCAAAAATGAAAACATTTTTGAAAACTACAAGACTCATGCGTTTTAGTGGTGAAAAAATAAATTAAAAAATCGTTCGGGAAATGAGTTTACTTCCTGGGTACTTTCTTTGTATACTTTTGACTATACGGGCCGAGTCCGGGATTTACGGGAAATCGCGGGTTTTCGTTTGCCGGCGATTAAACCTCTTTTATTCAGCGTCTCATCAAAAATGAAAACATTTTTGAAAACTACAAGACTCATGCGTTTTAGTGGTGAAAAAATAATTTAAAAAATCGTTCGGGAAATGAGTTTACTCCCTGGGTACTTTCTTTGTATACTTTTGACTATACGGGCCGAGTCCGGGATTTACGGGAAATCGCGGGTTTTCGTTTGCCGGCGATTAAATTTCTTTTATTCAGCGTCTCATCAAAAATAAAAACATTTTTAAAAACTACAAGTCTCATGGGCTTTAGTGGTGAAATAATAATTTAAAAAATCGTTCGGGAAATGAGTTTACACCCTGGGTACTTTCTTTGTATACTTTTGACAATACGGGCCAAGCCCGGGATTTACGGGAAATCGCGGGTTTTCGTTTGCCGGCGATTAAACTTCTTTTATTCAGCGTCTCATCAAAAATGAAAACAATTTTGAAAACTACAAGTCTTATGCGTTTTAGTGGTGAAAAAATAATTTAAAAAAACGTTCTGGAAATGAGTTTACTCACGGGGTACTTTTTTTGTATACATTCGACTATACGGGCCAAGCCCGGGATTTATGGGAAATCGCGGGTTTTCGTTTGCCGGCGATTAAACCTCTTTTATTCAGCGTCTCATCAAAAATGAAAACATTTTTGAAAACTACAAGACTCATGCGTTTTAGTGGTGAAAAAATAATTTAAAAAATCGTTCGGGAAATGAGTTTACTCCCTGGGTACTTTCTTTGTATACTTTTGACTATACGGGCCGAGTCGGGGATTTACGGGAAGTCGCGGGTTTTCGTTTGCCGGCGATTAAACTTCTTTTATTCAGCGTGTCATCAAAAATGAAAACATTTTTAAAAACTACAAGTCTTATGGGCTTTAGTGGTGAAATAATAATTTTAAATAATCGTTCGGGAAATGAGTTTACACCCTGGGTACTTTCTTTGTATACTTTTGACTTTACAGGCCGAGTCCGGGATTTACGGGAAATCGCAGGTTTTCGTTTGCCGGCGATTAAACTTCTTTTATTCAGCGTCTCATCAAAAATGAAAACAAGTTTGAAGACTACAAGTCTCATGCGTTTTAGTGGTGAAAAAATAATTTAAAAAATCGTTCGGGAAATGAGTTTACTCCCTGGGTACTTTCTTTGTATACTTTTGACTATACAGGCCAAGCCCGGGATTTACGGGAAATCGCAGGTTTTCGTTTGCCGGCGATTAAACCACTTTCATTAAGCGTCTCATCAAAAATGAAAACATTTCTGAAAACTACAAGTCTCATGCGTTTTAGTGGTGAAAAAATAATTTAAAAAATCGTTCGGGAAATGAGTTTACTCCCTGGGTACTTTCTTTGTATACTTTTGACTATACGGGCCGAGTCCGGGATTTACGGGAAATCGCGGGTTTTCGTTTGCCGGCGATTAAACTTCTTTTATTCAGCGTCTCATCAAAAATGAAAACATTTTTAAAAACTACAAGTCTCATGCGTTTTAGTGGTGAAAAAATAATTTAAAAAATCGTTCGGGAAATGAGTTTACTCCCTGGGTACTTTCTTTGTATACTTTTGACTATACGGGCCAAGCCCGGGATTTACGGGAAATCGCGGGTTTTCGTTTGCCGGCGATTAAACCACTTTCATTAAGCGTCTCATCAAAAATGAAAACATTTTTAAAAACTACAAGTCTCATGGGCTTTAATGGTGAAATAATAATTTAAATAATCGTTCGGGAAATGAGTTTACACCCTGGGTACTTTCTTTGTATACTTTTGACTATACGGGCCGAGTCCGGGATTTACGGGAAATCGCAGGTTTTCGTTTGCCGGCGATTAAACTTCTTTTATTCAGCGTCTCATCAAAAATGAAAACATTTTTGAAAACTACAATTCTCATGCGTTGTAGTGGTGAAAAAATAAATTAAAAAATCGTTCGGGAAATAAGTTTACTCCCTGGGTACTTTCTTTGTATACTTTTGAGTATACGTGCCGAGTCCGGGATTTACGCAAATCGCAGGTTTTTGTTTGCCGGCAATTAAACTTCTTTTATTCAGCGTCTCATCAAAAATGAAAACATTTTTGATAACTACAAAACTCATGCGTTTTGGGGGGGAAAGTAATATAAAAAATCGTTCGGGAAATGAGTTTACTCCCTGGGTACTTTCTTTGTATACTTTTGACTATACGGGCCGAGTCCGGGATTTACGGGGAGTCGCGGGTTTTCGTTTGCCGGCGATTAAACTTCTTTTATTCAGCGTCTCATCAAAAATGAAAACATTTTTGAAAACTACAAGTCTCATGCGTTTTAGTGGTGAAAACATAATTTAAAAAATCGTTTTGGAAATGAGTTTACTCACAGGGTACTTTCTTTGTATACATTCGACTATACGGGCCAAGCCCGGGATTTACGGGAAATCGCGGGTTTTCGTTTGCCGGCGATTAAACCACTTTCATTAAGCGTCTCATCAAAAATGAAAACATTTCTGAAAACTACAAGTATCATGCGTTTTAGTGGTGAAAAAATAATTTAAAAATTCGTTCGGGAAATGAGTTTACTCCCTGGGTACTTTCTTTGTATACTTTTGACTATACGGGCCAAGCCCGGGATTTACGGGAAATCGCGGGTTTTCGTTTGCCAGCGATTAAACCACTTTCATTAAGCGTCTCATCAAAAATGAAAACATTTCTGAAAACTACAAGTCTCATGCGTTTTAGTGGTGAAAAAAATAATTTAAAAAATCGTTCGGGAAATGAGTTTACTCCCTGGGTACTTTCTTTGTATACTTTTGACTATACGGGCCGAGTCCGGGATTTACGGGAAATCGCGGGTTTTCGTTTGCCGGCGATTAAACTTCTTTTATTCAGCGTCTCATCAAAAATGAAAACATTTATAAAAACTACAAGTCTCATGGGCTTTAGTGGTGAAATAATAATTTAAAAAATCGTTTGGGAAGTTAGTTTACTCCCTGGGTACTTTCTTTGTATACTTTTGACTATACGGGCCGAGTCCGGGATTTACGGGAAATCGCAGGTTTTCGTTTGCCGGCGATTAAACTTCTTTTATTCAGCGTCTCATCAAAAATTAAAACATTTTTGAAAACTACAATTCTCATGCGTTGTAGTGGTGAAAAAATAAATTAAAAAATCGTTCGGGAAATAAGTTTACTCCCTGGGTACTTTCTTTGTATACTTTTGAGTATACGTGCCGAGTCCGGGATTTACGCAAATCGCAGGTTTTTGTTTGCCGGCAATTAAACTTCTTTTATTCAGCGTCTCATCAAAAATGAAAACATTTTTGATAACTACAAAACTCATGCGTTTTGGGGGGGAAAGTAATATAAAAAATCGTTCGGGAAATGAGTTTACTCCCTGGGTACTTTCTTTGTATACTTTTGACTATACGGGCCGAGTCCGGGATTTACGGGGAGTCGCGGTTTTTCGTTTGCCGGCGATTAAACTTCTTTTATTCAGCGTCTCATCAAAAATGAAAACATTTTTGAAAACTACAAGTCTCATGCGTTTTAGTGGTGAAAACATAATTTAAAAAATCGTTTTGGAAATGAGTTTACTCACAGGGTACTTTCTTTGTATACATTCGACTATACGGGCCAAGCCCGGGATTTACGGGAAATCGCGGGTTTTCGTTTGCCGGCGATTAAACCACTTTCATTAAGCGTCTCATCAAAAATGAAAACATTTCTGAAAACTACAAGTATCATGCGTTTTAGTGGTGAAAAAATAATTTAAAAAATCGTTCGGGAAATGAGTTTACTCCCTGGGTACTTTCTTTGTATACTTTTGACTATACGGGCCGAGTCGGGGATTTACGGGAAGTCGCGGGTTTTCGTTTGCCGGCGATTAAACTTCTTTTATTCAGCGTGTCATCAAAAATGAAAACATTTTTAAAAACTACAAGTCTTATGGGCTTTAGTGGTGAAATAATAATTTTAAATAATCGTTCGGGAAATGAGTTTACACCCTGGGTACTTTCTTTGTATACTTTTGACTTTACAGGCCGAGTCCGGGATTTACGGGAAATCGCAGGTTTTCGTTTGCCGGCGATTAAACTTCTTTTATTCAGCGTCTCATCAAAAATGAAAACAAGTTTGAAGACTACAAGTCTCATGCGTTTTAGTGGTGAAAAAATAATTTAAAAAATCGTTCGGGAAATGAGTTTACTCCCTGGGTACTTTCTTTGTATACTTTTGACTATACAGGCCAAGCACGGGATTTACGGGAAATCGCGGGTTTTCGTTTGCCGGCGATTAAACCACTTTCATTAAGCGTCTCATCAAAAATGAAAACATTTCTGAAAACTACAAGTCTCATGCGTTTTAGTGGTGAAAAAATAATTTAAAAAATCGTTCGGGAAATGAGTTTACTCCCTGGGTACTTTCTTTGTATACTTTTGACTATACGGGCCGAGTCCGGGATTTACGGGAAATCGCGGGTTTTCGTTTGCCGGCGATTAAACTTCTTTTATTCAGCGTCTCATCAAAAATGAAAACATTTTTAAAAACTACAAGTCTCATGCGTTTTAGTGGTGAAAAAATAATTTAAAAAATCGTTCGGGAAATGAGTTTACTCCCTGGGTACTTTCTTTGTATACTTTTGACTATACGGGCCAAGCCCGGGATTTACGGGAAATCGCGGGTTTTCGTTTGCCGGCGATTAAACCACTTTCATTAAGCGTCTCATCAAAAATGAAAACATTTTTAAAAACTACAAGTCTCACGGGCTTTAGTGGTGAAATAATAATTTAAATAATCGTTCGGGAAATGAGTTTACACCCTGGGTACTTTCTTTGTATACTTTTGACTATACGGGCCGAGTCCGGGATTTACGGGAAATCGCAGGTTTTCGTTTGCCGGCGATTAAACTTCTTTTATTCAGCGTCTCATCAAAAATGAAAACATTTTTGAAAACTACAATTCTCATGCGTTGTAGTGGTGAAAAAATAAATTAAAAAATCGTTCGGGAAATAAGTTTACTCCCTGGGTACTTTCTTTGTATACTTTTGAGTATACGTGCCGAGTCCGGGATTTACGCAAATCGCAGGTTTTTGTTTGCCGGCAATTAAACTTCTTTTATTCAGCGTCTCATCAAAAATGAAAACATTTTTGATAACTACAAAACTCATGCGTTTTGGGGGGGAAAGTAATATAAAAAATCGTTCGGGAAATGAGTTTACTCCCTGGGTACTTTCTTTGTATACTTTTGACTATACGGGCCGAGTCCGGGATTTACGGGGAGTCGCGGGTTTTCGTTTGCCGGCGATTAAACTTCTTTTATTCAGCGTCTCATCAAAAATGAAAACATTTTTGAAAACTACAAGTCTCATGCGTTTTAGTGGTGAAAACATAATTTAAAAAATCGTTTTGGAAATGAGTTTACTCACAGGGTACTTTCTTTGTATACATTCGACTATACGGGCCAAGCCCGGGATTTACGGGAAATCGCGGGTTTTCGTTTGCCGGCGATTAAACCACTTTCATTAAGCGTCTCATCAAAAATGAAAACATTTCTGAAAACTACAAGTATCATGCGTTTTAGTGGTGAAAAAATAATTTAAAAATTCGTTCGGGAAATGAGTTTACTCCCTGGGTACTTTCTTTGTATACATTTGACTATACGGGCCAAGCCCGGGATTTACGGGAAATCGCGGGTTTTCGTTTGCCGGCGATTAAACCACTTTCATTAAGCGTCTCATCAAAAATGAAAACATTTCTGAAAACTACAAGTCTCATGCGTTTTAGTGGTGAAAAAAATAATTTAAAAAATCGTTCGGGAAATGAGTTTACTCCCTGGGTACTTTCTTTGTATACTTTTGACTATACGGCCCGAGTCCGGGATTTACGGGAAATCGCGGGTTTTCGTTTGCCGGCGATTAAACTTCTTTTATTCAGCGTCTCATCAAAAATGAAAACATTTATAAAAACTACAAGTCTCATGGGCTTTAGTGGTGAAATAATAATTTAAAAAATCGTTTGGGAAGTTAGTTTACTCCCTGGGTACTTTCTTTGTATACTTTTGACTATACGGGCCGAGTCCGGGATTTACGGGAAATCGCAGGTTTTCGTTTGCCGGCGATTAAACTTCTTTTATTCAGCGTCTCATCAAAAATTAAAACATTTTTGAAAACTACAATTCTCATGCGTTGTAGTGGTGAAAAAATAAATTAAAAAATCGTTCGGGAAATAAGTTTACTCCCTGGGTACTTTCTTTGTATACTTTTGAGTATACGTGCCGAGTCCGGGATTTACGCAAATCGCAGGTTTTTGTTTGCCGGCAATTAAACTTCTTTTATTCAGCGTCTCATCAAAAATGAAAACATTTTTGATAACTACAAAACTCATGCGTTTTGGGGGGGAAAGTAATATAAAAAATCGTTCGGGAAATGAGTTTACTCCCTGGGTACTTTCTTTGTATACTTTTGACTATACGGGCCGAGTCCGGGATTTACGGGGAGTCGCGGGTTTTCGTTTGCCGGCGATTAAACTTCTTTTATTCAGCGTCTCATCAAAAATGAAAACATTTTTGAAAACTACAAGTCTCATGCGTTTTAGTGGTGAAAACATAATTTAAAAAATCGTTTTGGAAATGAGTTTACTCACAGGGTACTTTCTTTGTATACATTCGACTATACGGGCCAAGCCCGGGATTTACGGGAAATCGCGGGTTTTCGTTTGCCGGCGATTAAACCACTTTCATTAAGCGTCTCATCAAAAATGAAAACATTTCTGAAAACTACAAGTATCATGCGTTTTAGTGGTGAAAAAATAATTTAAAAATTCGTTCGGGAAATGAGTTTACTCCCTGGGTACTTTCTTTGTATACTTTTGACTATACGGGCCAAGCCCGGGATTTACGGGAAATCGCGGGTTTTCGTTTGCCGGCGATTAAACCACTTTCATTAAGCGTCTCATCAAAAATGAAAACATTTCTGAAAACTACAAGTCTCATGCGTTTTAGTGGTGAAAAAAATAATTTAAAAAATCGTTCGGGAAATGAGTTTACTCCCTGGGTACTTTCTTTGTATACTTTTGACTATACGGGCCGAGTCCGGGATTTACGGGAAATCGCGGGTTTTCGTTTGCCGGCGATTAAACTTCTTTTATTCAGCGTCTCATCAAAAATGAAAACATTTATAAAAACTACAAGTCTCATGGGCTTTAGTGGTGAAATAATAATTTAAAAAATCGTTTGGGAAGTTAGTTTACTCCCTGGGTACTTTCTTTGTATACTTTTGACTATACGGGCCGAGTCCGGGATTTACGGGAAATCGCAGGTTTTCGTTTGCCGGCGATTAAACTTCTTTTATTCAGCGTCTCATCAAAAATGAAAACATTTTTGAAAACTACAATTCTCATGCGTTGTAGTGGTGAAAAAATAAATTAAAAAATCGTTCGGGAAATAAGTTTACTCCCTGGGTACTTTCTTTGTATACTTTTGAGTATACGTGCCGAGTCCGGGATTTACGCAAATCGCAGGTTTTTGTTTGCCGGCAATTAAACT
This sequence comes from Hydractinia symbiolongicarpus, assembly GCF_029227915.1. Classification (NCBI taxonomy): domain Eukaryota; kingdom Metazoa; phylum Cnidaria; class Hydrozoa; order Anthoathecata; family Hydractiniidae; genus Hydractinia; species Hydractinia symbiolongicarpus. The sequence continues at coordinate 28,592,375 of NC_079879.1, forward strand.
TCTTTTATTCAGCGTCTCATCAAAAATGAAAACATTTTTGATAACTACAAAACTCATGCGTTTTGGGGGGGAAAGTAATATAAAAAATCGTTCGGGAAATGAGTTTACTCCCTGGGTACTTTCTTTGTATACTTTTGACTATACGGGCCGAGTCCGGGATTTACGGGGAGTCGCGGGTTTTCGTTTGCCGGCGATTAAACTTCTTTTATTCGGCGTCTCATCAAAAATGAAAACATTTTTGAAAACTACAAGTCTCATGCGTTTTATTGGTGAAAACATAATTTAAAAAATCGTTTTGGAAATGAGTTTACTCACAGGGTACTTTCTTTGTACACATTCGACTATACGGGCCAAGCCCGGGATTTACGGGAAATCGCGGGTTTTCGTTTGCCGGCGATTAAACCACTTTCATTAAGCGTCTCATCAAAAATGAAAACATTTTTAAAAACTACAAGTCTCACGGGCTTTAGTGGTGAAATAATAATTTAAATAATCGTTCGGGAAATGAGTTTACACCCTGGGTACTTTCTTTGTATACTTTTGACTATACGGGCCGAGTCCGGGATTTACGGGAAATCGCAGGTTTTCGTTTGCCGGCGATTAAACTTCTTTTATTCAGCGTCTCATCAAAAATGAAAACATTTTTGAAAACTACAATTCTCATGCGTTGTAGTGGTGAAAAAATAAATTAAAAAATCGTTCGGGAAATAAGTTTACTCCCTGGGTACTTTCTTTGTATACTTTTGAGTATACGTGCCGAGTCCGGGATTTACGCAAATCGCAGGTTTTTGTTTGCCGGCAATTAAACTTCTTTTATTCAGCGTCTCATCAAAAATGAAAACATTTTTGATAACTACAAAACTCATGCGTTTTGGGGGGGAAAGTAATATAAAAAATCGTTCGGGAAATGAGTTTACTCCCTGGGTACTTTCTTTGTATACTTTTGACTATACGGGCCGAGTCCGGGATTTACGGGGAGTCGCGGGTTTTCGTTTGCCGGCGATTAAACTTCTTTTATTCAGCGTCTCATCAAAAATGAAAACATTTTTGAAAACTACAAGTCTCATGCGTTTTAGTGGTGAAAACATAATTTAAAAAATCGTTTTGGAAATGAGTTTACTCACAGGGTACTTTCTTTGTATACATTCGACTATACGGGCCAAGCCCGGGATTTACGGGAAATCGCGGGTTTTCGTTTGCCGGCGATTAAACCACTTTCATTAAGCGTCTCATCAAAAATGAAAACATTTCTGAAAACTACAAGTATCATGCGTTTTAGTGGTGAAAAAATAATTTAAAAATTCGTTCGGGAAATGAGTTTACTCCCTGGGTACTTTCTTTGTATACATTTGACTATACGGGCCAAGCCCGGGATTTACGGGAAATCGCGGGTTTTCGTTTGCCGGCGATTAAACCACTTTCATTAAGCGTCTCATCAAAAATGAAAACATTTCTGAAAACTACAAGTCTCATGCGTTTTAGTGGTGAAAAAAATAATTTAAAAAATCGTTCGGGAAATGAGTTTACTCCCTGGGTACTTTCTTTGTATACTTTTGACTATACGGGCCGAGTCCGGGATTTACGGGAAATCGCGGGTTTTCGTTTGCCGGCGATTAAACTTCTTTTATTCAGCGTCTCATCAAAAATGAAAACATTTATAAAAACTACAAGTCTCATGGGCTTTAGTGGTGAAATAATAATTTAAAAAATCGTTTGGGAAGTTAGTTTACTCCCTGGGTACTTTCTTTGTATACTTTTGACTATACGGGCCGAGTCCGGGATTTACGGGAAATCGCAGGTTTTCGTTTGCCGGCGATTAAACTTCTTTTATTCAGCGTCTCATCAAAAATTAAAACATTTTTGAAAACTACAATTCTCATGCGTTGTAGTGGTGAAAAAATAAATTAAAAAATCGTTCGGGAAATAAGTTTACTCCCTGGGTACTTTCTTTGTATACTTTTGAGTATACGTGCCGAGTCCGGGATTTACGCAAATCGCAGGTTTTTGTTTGCCGGCAATTAAACTTCTTTTATTCAGCGTCTCATCAAAAATGAAAACATTTTTGATAACTACAAAACTCATGCGTTTTGGGGGGGAAAGTAATATAAAAAATCGTTCGGGAAATGAGTTTACTCCCTGGGTACTTTCTTTGTATACTTTTGACTATACGGGCCGAGTCCGGGATTTACGGGGAGTCGCGGGTTTTCGTTTGCCGGCGATTAAACTTCTTTTATTCAGCGTCTCATCAAAAATGAAAACATTTTTGAAAACTACAAGTCTCATGCGTTTTAGTGGTGAAAACATAATTTAAAAAATCGTTTTGGAAATGAGTTTACTCACAGGGTACTTTCTTTGTATACATTCGACTATACGGGCCAAGCCCGGGATTTACGGGAAATCGCGGGTTTTCGTTTGCCGGCGATTAAACCACTTTCATTAAGCGTCTCATCAAAAATGAAAACATTTCTGAAAACTACAAGTATCATGCGTTTTAGTGGTGAAAAAATAATTTAAAAATTCGTTCGGGAAATGAGTTTACTCCCTGGGTACTTTCTTTGTATACTTTTGACTATACTGGCCAAGCCCGGGATTTACGGGAAATCGCGGGTTTTCGTTTGCCGGCGATTAAACCACTTTCATTAAGCGTCTCATCAAAAATGAAAACATTTCTGAAAACTACAAGTCTCATGCGTTTTAGTGGTGAAAAAAATAATTTAAAAAATCGTTCGGGAAATGAGTTTACTCCCTGGGTACTTTCTTTGTATACTTTTGACTATACGGGCCGAGTCCGGGATTTACGGGAAATCGCGGGTTTTCGTTTGCCGGCGATTAAACTTCTTTTATTCAGCGTCTCATCAAAAATGAAAACATTTATAAAAACTACAAGTCTCATGGGCTTTAGTGGTGAAATAATAATTTAAAAAATCGTTTGGGAAGTTAGTTTACTCCCTGGGTACTTTCTTTGTATACTTTTGACTATACGGGCCGAGTCCGGGATTTACGGGAAATCGCAGGTTTTCGTTTGCCGGCGATTAAACTTCTTTTATTCAGCGTCTCATCAAAAATGAAAACATTTTTGAAAACTACAATTCTCATGCGTTGTAGTGGTGAAAAAATAAATTAAAAAATCGTTCGGGAAATAAGTTTACTCCCTGGGTACTTTCTTTGTATACTTTTGAGTATACGTGCCGAGTCCGGGATTTACGCAAATCGCAGGTTTTTGTTTGCCGGCAATTAAACTTCTTTTATTCAGCGTCTCATCAAAAATGAAAACATTTTTGATAACTACAAAACTCATGCGTTTTGGGGGGGAAAGTAATATAAAAAATCGTTCGGGAAATGAGTTTACTCCCTGGGTACTTTCTTTGTATACTTTTGACTATACGGGCCGAGTCCGGGATTTACGGGGAGTCGCGGGTTTTCGTTTGCCGGCGATTAAACTTCTTTTATTCAGCGTCTCATCAAAAATGAAAACATTTTTGAAAACTACAAGTCTCATGCGTTTTATTGGTGAAAACATAATTTAAAAAATCGTTTTGGAAATGAGTTTACTCACAGGGTACTTTCTTTGTACACATTCGACTATACGGGCCAAGCCCGGGATTTACGGGAAATCGCGGGTTTTCGTTTGCCGGCGATTAAACCACTTTCATTAAGCGTCTCATCAAAAATGAAAACATTTCTGAAAACTACAAGTATCATGCGTTTTAGTGGTGAAAAAATAATTTAAAAATTCGTTCGGGAAATAAGTTTACTCACTGGGTACTTTCCTTGTATACTTTTGACTATACGGGCCGAGTCCGGGATTTACAGGAAATCGCAGGTTTCCGTTTGCCGGCGATTAAACCACTTTCATTAAGCGTCTCATCAAAAATGAAAACATTTCTGAAAACTACAAGTCTCATGCGTTTTAGTGGTGAAAAAATAATTTAAAAATTCGTTCGGGAAATAAGTTTACTCACTGGGTACTTTCCTAGTATACTTTTGACTATACGGACCAAGCCCCGGATTTACGGGAAATCGCGGGTTTTGGTTTGCCGGCGATTAAACCACTTTCATTAAGCGTCTCATCAAAAATGAAAACATTTCTGAAAACTACATGTCTCATGCGTTTTAGTGGTGAAAAAATAATTTAAAAAATCGTTCGGGAAATGAGTTTACTCCCTGGGTACTTTCTTTGTATACTTTTGACTATACGGGCCGAGTCCGGGATTTACGGGAAATCGCGGGTTTTTGTTTGCCGGCGATTAAACTTCTTTTATTCAGCGTCTCATCAAAAATGAAAACATTTTTAAAAACTACAAGTCTCATGGGCTTTAGTGTTGAAATAATAATTTAAAAAATCGTTTGGGAAGTTAGTTTACTCCCTGGGTACTTTCTTTGTATACTTTTGACTATACGGGCCGAGTCCGGGATTTACGGGAAATCGCAGGTTTTCGTTTGCCTGCGATTAAACTTCTTTTATTCAGCGCCTCATCAAAAATGAAAACATTTTTAAAAACTACAAGTCTCATGGGCGTTAGTGGTGAAACAATAATTTAAAAAATCGTTTGGGAAATGAGTTTACTTCCTGGGTACTTTCTTTGTATACTTTTGACTCTACGGGCCGAGTCCGGGATTTACGGGAAATCGCAGGTTTTCGTTTGCTGGCGATTAAACTTCTTTTATTCAGCGTCTCATCAAAAATGAAAACATTTTTGAAAACTACAAGTCTCATGCGTTTTAGTGGTGAAATAATAATTTAAATAATCTTTCGGGAAATGAGTTTACACCCTGGGTACTTTCTTTGTATACTTTTGACTTTACAGGCCGAGTCCGGAATTTACGGGAAATCGCAGGTTTTCGTTTCCGGCGATTAAACTTCTTTTATTCAGGGTCTCATCAAAAATGAAAACAAGTTTGAAGACTACAAGTCTCATGCGTTTTAGTGGTGAAAAAATAATTTAAAAAATCGTTCGGGAAATTAGTTTACTCCCTGGGTACTTTCTTTGTATACTTTTGACTATACGGGCCAAGCCCGGGATTTACGGGAAATCGCGGGTTTTCGTTTGCCGGCGGTTAAACCACTTTCATTAAGCGTCTCATCAAAAATGAAAACATTTCTGAAAACTACAAGTCTCATGCGTTTTAGTGGTGAAAAAATAATTTAAAAAATCGTTCGGGAAATGAGTTTACTCCCTGGGTACTTTCTTTGTATACTTTTGACTATACGGGCCGAGTCCGGGATTTACGGGAAATCGCGGGTTTTCGTTTGCCGGCGATTAAAATTCTTTTATTCAGCGTCTCATCAAAAATGAAAAAATTTTTAAAAACTACAAGTCTCATGGGCTTTAGTGGTGAAATAATAATTTAAAAAATCGTTTGGGAAGTTAGTTTACTCCCTGGGTACTTTCTTTGTATACTTTTGACTATACGGGCCGAGTCCGGGATTTACGGGAAATCGCAGGTTTTCGTTTGCCGGCGATTAAACTTCTTTTATTCAGCGTCTCATCAAAAATGAAAACATTTTTGAAAACTACAATTCTCATGCGTTTTAGTGGTGAAAAAATAAATTAAAAAATCGTTCGGGAAATAAGTTTACTCCCTGGGTACTTTCTTTGTATACTTTTGAGTATACGTGCCGAGTCCGGGATTTACGGGAAATCGCAGGTTTTCGTTTGCCGGCAATTAAACTTCTTTTATTCAGCGTCTCATCAAAAATGAAAACATTTTTGAAAACTACAAGTCTCATGCGTTTTGGGGGGGAAAGTAATACAAAAAATCGTTCGGGAAATGAGTTTACTCCCTGGGTACTTTCTTTGTATACTTTTGACTCTACGGGCCGAGTCCGGGATTTACGGGAAATCGCAGGTTTTCGTTTGCTGGCGATTAAACTTCTTTTATTCAGCGTCTCATCAAAAATGAAAACATTTTTGAAAACTACAAGTCTCATGCGTTTTAGTGGTGAAATAATAATTTAAATAATCTTTCGGGAAATGAGTTTACACCCTGGGTACTTTCTTTGTATACTTTTGACTTTACAGGCCGAGTCCGGAATTTACGGGAAATCGCAGGTTTTCGTTTCCGGCGATTAAACTTCTTTTATTCAGGGTCTCATCAAAAATGAAAACAAGTTTGAAGACTACAAGTCTCATGCGTTTTAGTGGTGAAAAAATAATTTAAAAAATCGTTCGGGAAATTAGTTTACTCCCTGGGTACTTTCTTTGTATACTTTTGACTATACGGGCCAAGCCCGGGATTTACGGGAAATCGCGGGTTTTCGTTTGCCGGCGGTTAAACCACTTTCATTAAGCGTCTCATCAAAAATGAAAACATTTCTGAAAACTACAAGTCTCATGCGTTTTAGTGGTAAAAAAATAATTTAAAAAATCGTTCGGGAAATGAGTTTACTCCCTGGGTACTTTCTTTGTATACTTTTGACTATACGGGCCGAGTCCGGGATTTACGGGAAATCGCAGGTTTTCGTTTGCCGGCGATTAAAATTCTTTTATTCAGCGTCTCATCAAAAATGAAAAAATTTTTAAAAACTACAAGTCTCATGGGCTTTAGTGGTGAAATAATAATTTAAAAAATCGTTTGGGAAGTTAGTTTACTCCCTGGGTACTTTCTTTGTATACTTTTGACTATACGGGCCGAGTCCGGGATTTACGGGAAATCGCAGGTTTTCGTTTGCCGGCGATTAAACTTCTTTTATTCAGCGTCTCATCAAAAATGAAAACATTTTTGAAAACTACAATTCTCATGCGTTTTAGTGGTGAAAAAATAAATTAAAAAATCGTTCGGGAAATAAGTTTACTCCCTGGGTACTTTCTTTGTATACTTTTGAGTATACGTGCCGAGTCCGGGATTTACGGGAAATCGCAGGTTTTCGTTTGCCGGCAATTAAACTTCTTTTATTCAGCGTCTCATCAAAAATGAAAACATTTTTGAAAACTACAAGTCTCATGCGTTTTGGGGGGGAAAGTAATATAAAAAATCGTTCGGGAAATGAGTTTACTCCCTGGGTACTTTCTTTGTATACTTTTGACTATACGGGCCAAGCCCGGGATTTACGGAAATCGCGGGTTTTCGTTTGCCGGCGATTAAACCACTTTGATTAAGCGTCTCATCAAAAATGAAAACATTTCTGAAAACTACAAGTCTCATGCGTTTTAGTGGTGAAAAAATAATTTAAAAATTCGTTCGGGAAATAAGTTTACTCACTGGGTACTTTCCTTGTATACTTTTGACTATACGGGCCAAGCCCGGGATTTACGGGAAATGGCGGGTTTTCGTTTGCCAGCGATTAAACCACTTTCATTAAGCGTCTCATCAAAAATGAAAACATTTCTGAAAACTACAAGTCTCATGCGTTTTAGTGGTGAAAAAATAATTTAAAAAATCGTTCGGGAAATGAGTTTACTCCCTGGGTACTTTCTTTGTATACTTTTGACTATACGGGCCGAGTCCGGGATTTACGGGAAATCGCGGGTTTTCGTTTGCCGGCGATTAAAATTCTTTTATTCAGCGTCTCATCAAAAATGAAAAAATTTTTAAAAACTACAAGTCTCATGGGCTTTAGTGGTGAAATAATAATTTAAAAAATCGTTTGGGAAGTTAGTTTACTCCCTGGGTACTTTCTTTGTATACTTTTGACTATACGGGCCGAGTCCGGGATTTACGGGAAATCGCAGGTTTTCGTTTGCCGGCGATTAAACTTCTTTTATTCAGCGTCTCATCAAAAATGAAAACATTTTTGAAAACTACAATTCTCATGCGTTTTAGTGGTGAAAAAATAAATTAAAAAATCGTTCGGGAAATAAGTTTACTCCCTGGGTACTTTCTTTGTATACTTTTGAGTATACGTGCCGAGTCCGGGATTTACGGGAAATCGCAGGTTTTCGTTTGCCGGCAATTAAACTTCTTTTATTCAGCGTCTCATCAAAAATGAAAACATTTTTGAAAACTACAAGTCTCATGCGTTTTGGGGGGGAAAGTAATATAAAAAATCGTTCGGGAAATGAGTTTACTCCCTGGGTACTTTCTTTGTATACTTTTGACTATACGGGCCAAGCCCGGGATTTACGGAAATCGCGGGTTTTCGTTTGCCGGCGATTAAACCACTTTCATTAAGCGTCTCATCAAAAATGAAAACATTTCTGAAAACTACAAGTCTCATGCGTTTTAGTGGTGAAAAAATAATTTAAAAATTCGTTCGGGAAATAAGTTTACTCACTGGGTACTTTCCTTGTATACTTTTGACTATACGGGCCAAGCCCGGGATTTACGGGAAATGGCGGGTTTTCGTTTGCCAGCGATTAAACCACTTTCATTAAGCGTCTCATCAAAAATGAAAACATTTCTGAAAACTACAAGTCTCATGCGTTTTAGTGGTGAAAAAATAATTTAAAAAATCGTTCGGGAAATGAGTTTACTCCCTGGGTACTTTCTTTGTATACTTTTGACTATACGGGCCGAGTCCGGGATTTACGGGAAATCGCGGGTTTTCGTTTGCCGGCGATTAAACTTCTTTTATTCAGCGTCTCATCAAAAATGAAAACATTTTTAAAAACTACAAGTCTCATGGGCTTTAGCGGTGAAATAATAATTTAAAAAATCGTTTGGGAAATTAGTTTACTCCCTGGGTACTTTCTTTGTATACTTTTGACTATACAGGCCGAGTCCGGCATTTACGGGAAATCGCAGGTTTTCGTTTGCCGGCGATTAAACTTCTTTTATTCAGCGTCTCATCAAAAATGAAAACATTTTTTAAAAACTACAAGTCTCATGGGCGTTAGTGGTGAAATAATAATTTAAAAAATCGTTTGGGAAATGAGTTTACTCCCTGGGTACTTTCTTTGTATACTTTTGACTCTATGGGCCGAGTCCGGGATTTACGGGAAATCGCAGGTTTTCGTTTGCTGGCGATTAAACTTCTTTTATTCAGCGTCTCATCAAAAATGAAAACATTTTTGAAAACTACAAGTCTCATGCGTTTTAGTGGTGAAATAATAATTTAAATAATCGTTCGGGAAATGAGTTTACACCCTGGGTACTTTCTTTGTATACTTTTGACTTTACTGGCCGAGTCCGGGATTTACGGGAAATCGCAGGTTTTCGTTTGCCGGCGATTAAACTTCTTTTATTCAGCGTCTCATCAAAAATGAAAACAAGTTTGAAGACTACAAGTCTCATGCGTTTCAGTGGTGAAAAAATAATTTAAAAAATCGTTCGGGAAATGAGTTTACTCGCTGGGTACTTTCTTTGTATACTTTTGACTATACGGGCCAAGCCCGGGATTTACGGGAAATCGCGGGTTTTCGTTTGCCGGCGATTAAACCACTTTAATTAAGCGTCTCATCAAAAATGAAAACATTTCTGAAAACTACAAGTCTCATGCGTTTTAGTGGTGAAAAAATAATTTATAAAATCGTTCGGGAAATGAGTTTACTCCCTGGGTACTTTCTTTGTATACTTTTGACTATACGGGCCGAGTCCGGGATTTACGGGAAATCGCGGGTTTTCGTTTGCCGGCGATTAAACTTCTTTTATTCAGCGTCTCATCAAAAATAAAAACATTTTTAAAAACTACAAGTCTCATGGGCTTTAGTGGTGAAATAATAATTTAAAAAATCGTTTGGGAAGTTAGTTTACTCCCTGGGTACTTTCTTTGTATACTTTTGACTATACGGGCCGAGTCCGGGATTTACGGGAAATCGCAGGTTTTTGTTTGCCGGCGATTAAACCTCTTTTATTCAGCGTCTCATCAAAAATGAAAACATTTTTGAAAACTACAATTCTCATGCGTTTTAGTGGTGAAAAAATAAATTAAAAATTCGTTCGGGAAATAAGTTTACTCCCTGGGTACTTTCTTTATATACTTTTGAGTATACGTGCCGAGTCCGGGATTTACGGGAAATCGCAGGTTTTCGTTTGCCGGCAATTAAACTTCTTTTATTCAGCGTCTCATCAAAAATGAAAACATTTTTGAAAACTACAATTCTCATGCGTTTTGGGGGGGGAAAGTAATATAAAAAGGCGTTCGGGAAATGAGTTTACTCCCTGGGTACTTTCTTTGTATACTTTTGACTATACGGGCCGAGTCCGGGATTTACGGGGAGTCGCGGGTTTTCGTTTGCCGGCGATTAAACTTCTTTTATTCAGCGTCTCATCAAAAATGAAAACATTTTTGAAAACTACAAGTCTCATGCGTTTTAGTGGTGAAAAAATAATTTAAAAAATCGTTTGGGAAGTTAGTTTACTCCCTGGGTACTTTCTTTGTATACTTTTGACTATACGGGCCGAGTGCGGGATTTACGGGAAATCGCAGGTTTTCGTTTGCCGGCGATTAAACATCTTTTATTCAGCGTCTCATCAAAAATGAAAACATTTTTGAAAACTACAATTCTCATGCGTTTTAGTGGTGAAAAAATAAATTAAAAAATCGTTCGGGAAATAAGTTTACTCCCTGGGTACTTTCTTTGTATACTTTTGAGTATACGTGCCGAGTCCGGGATTTACGGGAAATCGCAGGTTTTCGTTTGCCGGCAATTAAACTTCTTTTATTCAGCGTCTCATCAAAAATGAAAACATTTTTGAAAACTACAAGTCTCATGCGTTTTGGGGGGGAAAGTAATATAAAAAATCGTTCGGGAAATGAGTTTACTCCCTGGGTACTTTCTTTGTATACTTTTGACTATACGGGCCGAGTCCGGGATTTACGGGAAATCGCGGGTTTTCGTTTGCCGGCGATTAAACTTCTTTTATTCAGCGTCTCATCAAAAATAAAAACATTTTTAAAAACTACAAGTCTCATGGGCTTTAGTGGTGAAATAATAATTTAAAAAATCGTTTGGGAAGTTAGTTTACTCCCTGGGTACTTTCTTTGTATACTTTTGACTATACGGGCCGAGTCCGGGATTTACGGGAAATCGCAGGTTTTCGTTTGCCGGCGATTAAACCTCTTTTATTCAGCGTCTCATCAAAAATGAAAACATTTTTGAAAACTACAATTCTCATGCGTTTTAGTGGTGAAAAAATAAATTAAAAATTCGTTCGGGAAATAAGTTTACTCCCTGGGTACTTTCTTTATATACTTTTGAGTATACGTGCCGAGTCCGGGATTTACGGGAAATCGCAGGTTTTCGTTTGCCGGCAATTAAACTTCTTTTATTCAGCGTCTCATCAAAAATGAAAACATTTTTGAAAACTACAAGTCTCATGCGTTTTAGTGGTGAAAAAATAATTTAAAAAATCGTTTGGGAAGTTAGTTTACTCCCTGGGTACTTTCTTTGTATACTTTTGACTATACGGGCCGAGTCCGGGATTTATTGGAAATCGCAGGTTTTCGTTTGCCGGCGATTAAACATCTTTTATTCAGCGTCTCATCAAAAATGAAAACATTTTTGAAAACTACAATTCTCATGCGTTTTAGTGGTGAAAAAATAAATTAAAAAATCGTTCGGGAAATAAGTTTACTCCCTGGGTACTTTCTTTGTATACTTTTGAGTATACGTGCCGAGTCCGGGATTTACGGGAAATCGCAGGTTTTCGTTTGCCGGCAATTAAACTTCTTTTATTCAGCGTCTCATCAAAAATGAAAACATTTTTGAAAACTACAAGTCTCATGCGTTTTGGGGGGGAAAGTAATATAAAAAATCGTTCGGGAAATGAGTTTACTCCCTGGGTACTTTCTTTGTATACTTTTGACTATACGGGCCGAGTCCGGGATTTACGGGGAGTCGCGGGTTTTCGTTTGCCGGCGACTAAACTTCTTTTATTCAGCGTCTCATCAAAAATGAAAACATTTTTGAAAACTACAAGTCTCATGCGTTTTAGTGGTGAAAACATAATATAAAAAATCGTTTTGGAAATGAGTTTACTCACAGGGTACTTTCTTTGTATACATTCGACTATACGGGCCAAGCCCGGGATTTACGGAAATCGCGGGTTTTTGTTTGCCGGCGATTAAACCACTTTCATTAAGCGTCTCATCAAAAATGAAAATATTTCTGAAAACTACAAGTCTCATGCGTTTTAGTGGTGAAAAAATAATTTAAAAATTCGTTCGGGAAATAAGTTTACTCACTGGGTACTTTCCTTGTATACTTTTGACTATACGGGCCGAGTCCGGGATTTACGGGAAATCGCAGGTTTTCGTTTGCCGGCGATTAAACCACTTTCATTAAGCGTTTCATCAAAAATGAAAACATTTCTGAAAACTACAAGTCTCATGCGTTTTAGTGGTGAAAAAATAATTTAAAAATTCGTTCGGGAAATAAGTTTACTCACTGGGTACTTTCCTTGTATACTTTTGACTATACGGGCCAAGCCCGGGATTTACGGGAAATCGCGGGTTTTCGTTTGCCAGCGATTAAACCACTTTCATTAAGCGTCTCATCAAAAATGAAAACATTTCTGAAAACTACAAGTCTCATGCGTTTTAGTGGTGAAAAAATAATTTAAAAAATCGTTCGGGAAATGAATTTACTTCCTGGGTACTTTCCTTGTATACTTTTGACTATACGGGCCGAGTCCGGGATTTACGGGAAATCGCAGGTTTTCGTTTGCCGGCGATTAATCCACTTTCATTAAGCGTCTCATCAAAAATGAAAACATTTCTGAAAACTACAAGTCTCATGCGTTTTAGTGGTGAAAAAATAATTTAAAAAATCGTTCGGGAAATGAGTTTACTTTCTGGGTACTTTCTTTGTATACTTTTGACTATACGGGCCGAGTCCGGGATATACGGGAAATCGCGGGTTTTCGTTTGCCGGCGATTAAACTTCTTTTATTCAGCGTCTCATCAAAAATGAAAACATTTTTAAAAACTACAAGTCTCATGGGCTTTAGTGGTGAAATAATAATTTAAAAAATCGTTTGGGAAGTTAGTTTACTTCCTGGGTACTTTCTTTGTATACTTTTGACTATACGGGCCGAGTCCGGCATTTACGGGAAATCGCAGGTTTTCGTTTGCCGGCGATTAAACTTCTTTTATTCAGCGTCTCATCAAAAATGAAAACATTTTTGAAAACTACAAGTCTCATGCGTTTTAGTGGTGAAAACATAATTTAAAAAATCGTTTTGGAAATGAGTTTACTCACAGGGTACTTTCTTTGTATACATTCGACTATACGGGCCAAGCCCGGGATTTACGGAAATCGCGGGTTTTCCTTTGCCGGCGATTAAACCACCTTCATTAGGCGTCTCATCAAAAATGAAAAAATTTCTGAAAACTACAAGTCTCATGCGTTTTAGTGGTGAAAAAATAATTTAAAAATTCGTTCGGGAAATAAGTTTACTCACTGGGTACTTTCCTTGTATACTTTTGACTATACGGGCCGAGTCCGGGATTTACGGGAAATCGCAGGTTTTCGTTTGCCGGCGATTAAACCACTTTCATTAAGCGTCTCATCAAAAATGAAAACATTTCTGAAAACTACAAGTCTCATGCGTTTTAGTGGTGAAAAAATAATTTAAAAATTCGTTCGGGAAATAAGTTTACTCACTGGGTACTTTCCTTGTATACTTTTGACTATACGGGCCAAGCCCGGGATTTACGGGAAATCGCGGGTTTTCGTTTGCCAGCGATTAAACCACTTTCATTAAGCGTCTCATCAAAAATGAAAACATTTCTGAAAACTACAAGTCTCATGCGTTTTAGTGGTGAAAAAATAATTTAAAAAATCGTTCGGGAAATGAGTTTACTCCCTGGGTACTTTCTTTGTATACTTTTGACTATACGGGCCGAGTCCGGGATTTACGGGAAATCGCGGGTTTTCGTTTGCAGGCGATTAAACTTCTTTTATTCAGCGTCTCATCAAAAATGAAAACATTTTTAAAAACTACAAGTCTCATGGGCTTTAGTGGTGAAATAATAATTTAAAAAATCGTTTGGGAAGTTAGTTTACTCCCTGGGTACTTTCTTTGTATACTTTTGACTATACGGGCCGAGTCCGGCATTTACGGGAAATCGCAGGTTTTCGTTTGCCGGCGATTAAACTTCTTTTATTCAGCGTCTCATCAAAAATGAAAACATTTTTTAAAAACTACAAGTCTCATGCGTTTTAGTGGTGAAAAAATAATTTAAAAAATCGTTCGGGAAATGAGTTTACTCCCTGGGTACTTTCTTTGTATACTTTTGACTATACGGGCCAAGCCCGGGATTTACGGATAATCGCGGGTTTTCGTTTGCCGGCGATTAAACCACTTTAATTAAGCGTCTCATCAAAAATGAAAACATTTCTGAAAACTACAAGTCTCATGCGTTTTAGTGGTGAAATAATAATTTAAAAAATCGTTTTGGAAATGAGTTTACTCCCTGGGTACTTTCTTTGTATACTTTTGACTCTACGGGCCGAGTCCGGGATTTACGGGAAATCGCAGGTTTTCGTTTGCTGGCGATTAAATTTCTTTTATTCAGCGTCTCATCAAAAATGAAAACATTTTTGAAAACTACAATTCTCATGCGTTTTAGTGGTGAAAAAATAAATTAAAAAATCGTTCGGGAAATAAGTTTACTCCCTGGGTACTTTCTTTATATACTTTTGAGTATACGTGCCGAGTCCGGGATTTACGGGAAATCGCAGGTTTTCGTTTGCCGGCAATTAAACTTCTTTTATTCAACGTCTCATCAAAAATGAAAACATTTTTGAAAACTACAAGTCTCATGCGTTTTGGGGGGGAAAGTAATATAAAAAATCGTTCGGCAATTGAGTTTACTCCCTGGGAACTTTCTTTGTATACTTTTGACTATACGGGCCGAGTCCGGGATTTACGGGGAGTCGCGGGTTTTCGTTTGCCGGCGATTAAACTTCTTTTATTCAGCGTCTCATCAAAAATGAAAACATTTTTAAAAACTACAAGTCTCATGGGCTTTAGTGGTGAAGTAATAATTTAAAAAATCGTTTGGGAAGTTAGTTTACTCCCTGGGTACTTTCTTTGTATACTTTTGACTATACGGGCCGAGTCCGGGATTTACGGGAAATCGCAGGTTTTCGTTTGCCGGCGATTAAACTTCTTTTATTCAGCGTCTCATCAAAAATGAAAACATTTTTAAAAACTACAAGTCTCATGGGCTTTAGTGGTGAAATAATAATTTAAAAAATCGTTTGGGAAGTTAGTTTACTCCCTGGGTACTTTCTTTGTATACTTTTGACTATACGGGCCAAGCCCGGGATTTACGGGAAATCGCGGGTTTTCGTTTGCCGGCGATTAAACCACTTTCATTAAGCGTCTCATCAAAAATGAAAACATTTCTGAAAACTACAAGTCTCATGCGTTTTAGTGGTGAAAAAATAATTTAAAAAATCGTTCGGGAAATGAGTTTACTCCCTGGGTACTTTCTTTGTATACTTTTGACTATACGGGCCGAGTCCGGGATTTACGGGAAATCGCAGGTTTTCGTTTGCCGGCGATTAAACTTCTTTTATTCAGCGTCTCATCAAAAATGAGAACATTTTTAAAAACTACAATTCTCATGCGTTTTAGTGTTGAAAAAATAAATTAAAAAATCGTTCGGGAAATAAGTTTACTCCCTGGGTACTTTCTTTATATACTTTTGAGTATACGTGCCGAGTCCGGGATTTACGGGAAATCGCATGTTTTCGTTTGCCGGCAATTAAACTTCTTTTATTCAGCGTCTCATCAAAAATGAAAACATTTTTGAAAACTACAAGTCTCATGCGTTTTGGGGGGGAAAGTAATATAAAAAATCGTTCGGGAAATGAGTTTACACCCTGGGTACTTTCTTTGTATACTTTTGACTATACGGGCCGAGTCCGGGATTTACGGGGAGTCGCGGGTTTTCGTTTGCCGGCGATTAAACTTCTTTTATTCAGCGTCTCATCAAAAATGAAAACATTTTTAAAAAATACAAATCTCATGGGCTTTAGTGGTGAAATAATAATTTAAAAAATCGTTTGGGAAGTTAGTTTACTCCCTGGGTACTTTCTTTGTATACTTTTGACTATACGGGCCGAGTCCGGGATTTACGGGAAATCGGAGGTTTTCGTTTGCCGGCGATTAAACTTCTTTTATTCAGCGTCTCATCAAAAATGAAAACATTTTTAAAAACTACAAGTCTCATGGGCGTTAGTGGTGAAAAAATAATTTAAAAATTCGTTCGGGAAATAAGTTTACTCACTGGGTACTTTCCTTGTATACTTTTGACTATACGGGCCAAGCCCGGGATTTACGGGAAAGCGCGGGTTCTCGTTTGCCGGCGATTAAACCACTTTCATTAAGCGTCTCATCAAAAATGAAAACATTTCTGAAAACTACAAGTCTCATGCGTTTTAGTGGTGAAAAAATAATTTAAAAAATCGTTCGGGAAGTTAGTTTACTCCCTGGGTACTTTCTTTGTATACTTTTGACTATACGGGCCGAGTCCGGGATTTACGGGAAATCGCAGGTTTTCGTTTGCCGGCGATTAAACTTCTTTTATTCAGCGTCTCATCAAAAATGAAAACATTTTTAAAAACTACAAGTTTCATGGGCGTTAGTGGTGAAATAATAATTTAAAAAATCGTTTGGGTAATGAGTTTACTCCCTGGGTACTTTCTTTGTATACTTTTGACTCCAAGGGCCGAGTCCAGGATTTACGGGAAATCGCAGGTTTTCGTTTGCTGGCGATTAAACTTCTTTTATTCAGCGTCTCATCAAAAATGAAAACATTTTTAAAAACTACAAGTCTCATGGGCGTTAGTGGTGAAAAAATAATTTAAAAATTCGTTCGGGAAATAAGTTTACTCACTGGGTACTTTCCTTGTATACTTTTGACTATACGGGCCAAGCCCGGGATTTACGGGAAATCGCGGGTTTTCGTTTGCCGGCGATTAAACCACTTTCATTAAGCGTCTCATCAAAAATGAAAACATTTCTGAAAACTACAAGTCTCATGCGTTTTAGTGGTGAAAAAATAATTTAAAAAATCGTTCGGGAAATGAATTTACTCCCTGGGTACTTTCTTTGTATACTTTTGACTATACGGGCCGAGTCCGGGATTTACGGGAAATCGCGGGTTTTCGTTTGCCGGCGATTAAACTTCTTTTATTCAGCGTCTCATCAAAAATGAAAACATTTTTAAAAACTACAAGTCTCATGTGCTTTAGTGGTGAAATAATAATTTAAAAAATCGTTTGGGAAGTTAGTTTACTCCCTGGGTACTTTCTTTGTATACTTTTGACTATACGGGCCGAGTCCGGGATTTACGGGAAATCGCAGGTTTTCGTTTGCCGGCGATTAAACTTCTTTTATTCAGCGTCTCATCAAAAATGAAAACATTTTTAAAAACTACAAGTCTCATGGGCGTTAGTGGTGAAATAGTAATTTAAAAAATCGTTTGGGTAATGAGTTTACTCCCTGGGTACTTTCTTTGTATACTTTTGACTCTACGGGCCGAGTCCGGGATTTACGGGAAATCGCAGGTTTTCGTTTGCTGGCGATTAAACTTCTTTTATTCGACGTCTCATCAAAAATGAAAACATTTTTGAAAACTACAAGTCTCATGCGTTTTAGTGGTGAAAAAATAAATTAAAAAATCGTTCGGGAAATGAGTTTACTCCCTGGGTACTTTCTTTGTATACTTTTGACTATGCGGGCCAAGCCCGGGATTTACGGGAAATCGCGGGTTTTCGTTTGCCGGCGATTAAACTTCTTTTATTCAGCGTCTCATCAAAAATGAAAACAATTTTAAAAACTACAAGTCTTATGCGTTTTAGTGGTGAAAAAATAATTTAAAAAATCGTTCGGGAAATGAGCTTACTTCCTGGGTACTTTCTTTGTATACTTTTGACTATACGGGCCGAGTCCGGGATTTACGGGAAATCGCGGGTTTTCGTTTGCCGGCGATTAAATTTCTTTTATTCAGCGTCTCATCAAAAATGAAAACATTTTTAAAAACTACAAGTCTCATGGGCTTTAGTGGTGAAATAATAATTTAAAAAATCGTTTGGGAAATGAGTTTACTCCCTGGGTACTTTCTTTGTATACTTTTGACTATACGGGCCGAGTCCGGGATTTACGGGAAATCGCAGGTTTTCGTTTGCTGGCGATTAAACTTCTTTTATTCAGCGTCTCATCAAAAATGAAAACATTTTTGAAAACTACAAGTCTCAAGCGTTTTAGTGGTGAAGAAATAAATTAAAATATCGTTCGGGAAATGAGTTTACTCCCTGGGTACTTTCTTTGTATACTTTTGACTATACGGGCCAAGCCCGGGATTTACGGGAAATCGCGGGTTTTCGTTTGCCGGCGATTAAACTTCTTTTATTCGGCGTCTCATCAAAAATGAAAACAATTTTGAAAACTACAAGTCTTATGCGTTTTAGTGGTGAAAAAATAATTTAAAAAATCGTTCTGGAAATGAGTTTACTCACAGGGTACTTTTTTTGTATACATTCGACTATACGGGCCAAGCCCGGGATTTACGGGAAGTCGCGGGTTTTCGTTTGCCGACGATTAAACCTCTTTTATTCAGCGTCTCATCAAAAATGAAAACATTTTTGAGAACTACAAGACTCATGCGTTTTAGTGGTGAAAAAATAATTTAAAAAATCGTTCGGGAAATGAGTTTACTCCCTGGGTACTTTCTTTGTATACTTTTGATTATACGGGCCGAGTCCGGGATTTACGGGAAGTCGCGGGTTTTCGTTTGCCGGCGATTAAACTTCTTTTATTCAGCGTCTCATCAAAAATGAAAACATTTTTAAAAACTACAAGTCTCATGGGCGTTAGTGGTGAAATAATAATTTAAAAAATCGTTTGGGTAATGAGTTTACTCCCTGGGTACTTTCTTTGTATACTTTTGACTCTACGGGCCGAGTCCGGGATTTACGGGAAATCGCAGGTTTTCGTTTGCTGGCGATTAAACTTCTTTTATTCGACGTCTCATCAAAAATGAAAACATTTTTGAAAACTACAAGTCTCATGCGTTTTAGTGGTGAAAAAATAAATTAAAAAATCGTTCGGGAAATGAGTTTACTCCCTGGGTACTTTCTTTGTATACTTTTGACTATGCGGGCCAAGCCCGGGATTTACGGGAAATCGCGGGTTTTCGTTTGCCGGCGATTAAACTTCTTTTATTCAGCGTCTCATCAAAAATGAAAACAATTTTAAAAACTACAAGTCTTATGCGTTTTAGTGGTGAAAAAATAATTTAAAAAATCGTTCTGGAAATGAGTTTACTCACAGGGTACTTTTTTTGTATACATTCGACTATACGGGCCAAGCCCAGGATTTACGGGAAATCGCGGGTTTTCGTTTGCCAGCGATTAAACCTCTTTTATTCAGCGTCTCATCAAAAATGAAAACATTTTTGAAAACTACAAGACTCATGCGTTTTAGTGGTGAAAAAATAATTTAAAAAATCGTTCGGGAAATGAGCTTACTTCCTGGGTACTTTCTTTGTATACATTTGACTATACGGGCCGAGTCCGGGATTTACGGGAAATCGCGGGTTTTCGTTTGCCGGCGATTAAATTTCTTTTATTCAGCGTCTCATCAAAAATGAAAACATTTTTAAAAACTACAAGTCTCATGGGCTTTAGTGGTGAAATAATAATTTAAAAAATCGTTTGGGAAATGAGTTTACTCCCTGGGTACTTTCTTTGTATACTTTTGACTATACGGGCCGAGTCCGGGATTTACGGGAAATCGCAGGTTTTCGTTTGCTGGCGATTAAACTTCTTTTATTCAGCGTCTCATCAAAAATGAAAACATTTTTGAAAACTACAAGTCTCAAGCGTTTTAGTGGTGAAGAAATAAATTAAAAAATCGTTCGGGAAATGAGTTTACTCCCTGGGTACTTTCTTTGTATACTTTTGACTATACGGGCCAAGCCCGGGATTTACGGGAAATCGCGGGTTTTCGTTTGCCGGCGAATAAACTTCTTTTATTCGGCGTCTCATCAAAAATGAAAACAATTTTGAAAACTACAAGTCTTATGCGTTTTAGTGGTGAAAAAATAATTTAAAAAATCGTTCTGGAAATGAGTTTACTCACAGGGTACTTTTTTTGTATACATTCGACTATACGGGCCAAGCCCGGGATTTACGGGAAGTCGCGGGTTTTCGTTTGCCGGCGATTAAACTTCTTTTATTCAGCGTCTCATCAAAAATGAAAACATTTTTAAAAACTACAAGTCTCATGGGCGTTAGTGGTGAAATAATAATTTAAAAAATCGTTTGGGTAATGAGTTTACTCCCTGGGTACTTTCTTTGTATACTTTTGACTCTACGGGCCGAGTCCGGGATTTACGGGAAATCGCAGGTTTTCGTTTGCTGGCGATTAAACTTCTTTTATTCGGCGTCTCATCAAAAATGAAAACAATTTTGAAAACTACAAGTCTTATGCGTTTTAGTGGTGAAAAAATAATTTAAAAAATCGTTCTGGAAATGAGTTTACTCACAGGGTACTTTTTTTGTATACATTCGACTATACGGGCCAAGCCCGGGATTTACGGGAAGTCGCGGGTTTTCGTTTGCCGGCGATTAAACTTCTTTTATTCAGCGTCTCATCAAAAATGAAAACATTTTTAAAAACTACAAGTCTCATGGGCGTTAGTGGTGAAATAATAATTTAAAAAATCGTTTGGGTAATGAGTTTACTCCCTGGGTACTTTCTTTGTATACTTTTGACTCTACGGGCCGAGTCCGGGATTTACGGGAAATCGCAGGTTTTCGTTTGCTGGCGATTAAACTTCTTTTATTCGACGTCTCATCAAAAATGAAAACATTTTTGAAAACTACAAGTCTCATGCGTTTTAGTGGTGAAAAAATAAATTAAAAAATCGTTCGGGAAATGAGTTTACTCCCTGGGTACTTTCTTTGTATACTTTTGACTATGCGGGCCAAGCCCGGGATTTACGGGAAATCGCGGGTTTTCGTTTGCCGGCGATTAAACTTCTTTTATTCAGCGTCTCATCAAAAATGAAAACAATTTTAAAAACTACAAGTCTTATGCGTTTTAGTGGTGAAAAAATAATTTAAAAAATCGTTCTGGAAATGAGTTTACTCACAGGGTACTTTTTTTGTATACATTCGACTATACGGGCCAAGCCCAGGATTTACGGGAAATCGCGGGTTTTCGTTTGCCAGCGATTAAACCTCTTTTATTCAGCGTCTCATCAAAAATGAAAACATTTTTGAAAACTACAAGACTCATGCGTTTTAGTGGTGAAAAAATAATTTAAAAAATCGTTCGGGAAATGAGCTTACTTCCTGGGTACTTTCTTTGTATACATTTGACTATACGGGCCGAGTCCGGGATTTACGGGAAATCGCGGGTTTTCGTTTGCCGGCGATTAAATTTCTTTTATTCAGCGTCTCATCAAAAATGAAAACATTTTTAAAAACTACAAGTCTCATGGGCTTTAGTGGTGAAATAATAATTTAAAAAATCGTTTGGGAAATGAGTTTACTCCCTGGGTACTTTCTTTGTATACTTTTGACTATACGGGCCGAGTCCGGGATTTACGGGAAATCGCAGGTTTTCGTTTGCTGGCGATTAAACTTCTTTTATTCAGCGTCTCATCAAAAATGAAAACATTTTTGAAAACTACAAGTCTCAAGCGTTTTAGTGGTGAAGAAATAAATTAAAAAATCGTTCGGGAAATGAGTTTACTCCCTGGGTACTTTCTTTGTATACTTTTGACTATACGGGCCAAGCCCGGGATTTACGGGAAATCGCGGGTTTTCGTTTGCCGGCGAATAAACTTCTTTTATTCGGCGTCTCATCAAAAATGAAAACAATTTTGAAAACTACAAGTCTTATGCGTTTTAGTGGTGAAAAAATAATTTAAAAAATCGTTCTGGAAATGAGTTTACTCACAGGGTACTTTTTTTGTATACATTCGACTATACGGGCCAAGCCCGGGATTTACGGGAAATCGCGGGTTTTCGTTTGCCGACGATTAAACCTCTTTTATTCAGCGTCTCATCAAAAATGAAAACATTTTTGAGAACTACAAGACTCATGCGTTTTAGTGGTGAAAAAATAATTTAAAAAATCGTTCGGGAAATGAGTTTACTCCCTGGGTACTTTCTTTGTATACTTTTGATTATACGGGCCGAGTCCGGGATTTACGGGAAGTCGCGGGTTTTCGTTTGCCGGCGATTAAACTTCTTTTATTCAGCGTCTCATCAAAAATGAAAACATTTTTAAAAACTACAAGTCTCATGGGCTTTAGTGGTGAAATAATAATTTAAAAAATCGTTTGGGAAATGAGTTTACTCCCTGGGTACTTTCTTTGTATACTTTTGACTATACGGGCCGAGTCCGGGATTTACGGGAAATCGCAGGTTTTCGTTTGCTGGCGATTAAACTTCTTCTATTCAGCGTCTCATCAAAAATGAAAACATTTTTGAAAACTACAAGTTTCATGCGTTTTAGTGGTGAAAAAATAAATTAAAAAATCGTTCGGGAAATGAGTTTACTCCCTGGGTACTTTCTTTGTATACTTTTGACTATACGGGCCAAGCCCGGGATTTACGGGAAATCGCGGGTTTTCGTTTGCCGGCGATTAAACTTCTCTTATTTAGCGTCTCATCAAAAATGAAAACAATTTTAAAAACTACAAGTCTCATGCGTTTTAGTGGTGAAGAAATAAATTAAAAAATCGTTCGGGAAATGAGTTTACTCCCTGGGTACTTTCTTTGTATACTTTTGACTATACGGGCCAAGCCCGGGATTTACGGGAAATCGCGGGTTTTCGTTTGCCGGCGATTAAACTTCTTTTATTCAGCGTCTCATCAAAAATGAAAACAATTTTGAAAACTACAAGTCTTATGCGTTTTAGTGGTGAAAAAATAATTTAAAAAATCGTTCTGGAAATGAGTTTACTCACAGGGTACTTTTTTTGTATACATTCGACTATACGGGCCAAGCCCGGGATTTACGGGAAATCGCGGGTTTTCGTTTGCCGGCGATTAAACCTCTTTTATTCAGCGTCTCATCAAAAATGAAAACATTTTTGAGAACTACAAGACTCATGCGTTTTAGTGGTGAAAAAATAATTTAAAAAATCGTTCGGGAAATGAGTTTACTCCCTGGGTACTTTCTTTGTATACTTTTGATTATACGGGCCGAGTCCGGGATTTACGGGAAGTCGCGGGTTTTCGTTTGCCGGCGATTAAACTTCTTTTATTCAGCGTCTCATCAAAAATGAAAACATTTTTAAAAAGTACAAGTCTCATGGGCTTTAGTGGTGAAATAATAATTTAAAAAATCGTTTGGGAAATGAGTTTACTCCCTGGGTACTTTCTTTGTATACTTTTGACTATACGGGCCGAGTCCGGGATTTACGGGAAATCGCAGGTTTTCGTTTGCTGGCGATTAAACTTCTTCTATTCAGCGTCTCATCAAAAATGAAAACATTTTTGAAAACTACAAGTTTCATGCGTTTTAGTGGTGAAAAAATAAATTAAAAAATCGTTCGGGAAATGAGTTTACTCCCTGGGTACTTTCTTTGTATACTTTTGACTATACGGGCCAAGCCCGGGATTTACGGGAAATCGCGGGTTTTCGTTTGCCGGCGATTAAACTTCTTTTATTCAGCGTCTCATCAAAAACGAAAACAATTTTAAAAACTACAAGTCTTATGCGTTTTAGTGGTGAAAAAATAATTTAAAAAATCGTTCTGGAAATGAGTTTACTCACAGGGTACTTTTTTTGTATACTTTTGACTATACGGGCCAAGCCCAGGATTTACGGGAAATCGCGGGTTTTCGTTTGCCGGCGATTAAACTTCTTTTATTCAGCGTCTCATCAAAAACGAAAACAATTTTAAAAACTACAAGTCTTATGCGTTTTAGTGGTGAAAAAATAATTTAAAAAATCGTTCTGGAAATGAGTTTACTCACAGGGTACTTTTTTTGTATACATTCGACTATACGGGCCAAGCCCGGGATTTACGGAAAATCGCGGGTTTTCGTTTGCCGGCGATTAAACCTCTTTTATTCAGCGTCTCATCAAAAATGAAAACATTTTTGAAAACTACAAGACTCATGCGTTTTAGTGGTGAAAAAGTAATTTAAAAAATCGTTCGGGAAATGAGTTTACTCCCTGTGTACTTTTTTTGTATACTTTTGACTATACGGGCCGAGTCCGGGATTTACGGGAAGTCGCGGGTTTTCGTTTGCCGGCGATTAAACTTCTTTTATTCAGCGTCTCATCAAAAATGAAAACATTTTTGAAAACTACAATTCTCATGCGTTTTTGTAGTGAAAAAATAAATAAAAAAATCGTTCGGGAAATGAGTTTACTCACAGGGTACTTTTTTTGTATATATTCGACTATACGGGCCAAGCCCGGGATTTACGGGAAATCGCGGGTTTTCGTTTGCCGGCGATTAAACCTCTTTTATTCAGCGTCTCATCAAAAATGAAAACATTTTTGAAAACTACAAGACTCATACGTTTTAGTGGTGAAAAAATAATTTAAAAAATCGTTCGGGAAATGAGTTTACACCCTGGGTACTTTCTTTGTATACTTTTGACTTTACAGGCCGAGTCCGGGATTTACGGGAAATCGCAGGTTTTCGTTTGCCGGCGATTAAACTTCTTTTATTCAGCGTCTCATCAAAAATGAAAACAAGTTTTAAGACTACAAGTCTCATGCGTTTTAGTGGTGAAAAAATAATTTAAAAAATCGTTCGGGAAATGAGTTTACTCCTTGGGTACTTTCTTTGTATACTTTTGACTATACGGGGCAAGCCCGGGATTTACGGGAAGTCGCGGGGTTTCGTTTGCCGGCGATTAAACTTCTTTTATTCAGCGTCTCATCAAAAATGAAAACATTTTTAAAAACTACAAGTCTCATGGGCTTTAGTGGTGAAATAATAATTTAAAAAATCGTTTGGGAAATGAGTTTACTCACAGGGTACTTTTTTTGTATACTTTTGACTTTACAGGCCGAGTCCGGGATTTACGGGAAATCGCAGGTTTTCGTTTGCCGGCGATTAAACTTCTTTTATTCAGCGTCTCATCAAAAATGAAAAGAAGTTTGAAGACTACAAGTCTCATGCGTTTTAGTGGTGAAAAAATAATTTAAAAAATCGTTCGGGAAATGAGTTTACTCCCTGGGTACTTTCTTTGTATACTTTTGACCATACGGGCAAAGCCCGGGATTTACGCAAAGTCGCGGGTTTTCGTTTGCCGGCGATTAAACTTCTTTTATTCAGCGTCTCATCAAAAATGAAAACATTTTTTAAAACTACAAGTCTCATGGGCTTTAGTGGTGAAATAATAATTTAAAAAATCGTTCGTGAAATGAGTTTACACCCTGGGTACTCTCTTTGTATACTTTTGACTATGCGGGCCGAGTCTGGGATTTACGGGAAATCGCAGGTTTTCGTTTGCCGGCGATTAAACGTCTTTCATTCAGCGTCTCATCAAAAATGAAAACAATTTTGAAAACTACAAGTCTTATGCGTTTTAGTGGTGAAAAAATAATTTAAAAAATCGTTCTGGAAATGAGTTTACTCACAGGGTACTTTTTTTGTATACATTTGACTATACGGGCCAAGCCCGGGATTTACGGGAAATTGCGGGTTTTCGTTTGCCGGCGATTAAACCTCTTTTATTCAGCGTCTCATCAAAAATGAAAACATTTTTGAGAACTACAAGACTCATGCGTTTTAGTGGTGAAAAAATAATTTAAAAAATCGATCGGGAAATGAGTTTACTCCCTGGGTACTTTCTTTGTATACTTTTGATTATACGGGCCGAGTCCGGGATTTACGGGAAGTCGCGGGTTTTCGTTTGCCGGCGATTAAACTTCTTTTATTCAGCGTCTCATCAAAAATGAAAACATTTTTAAAAACTACAAGTCTCATGGGCTTTAGTGGTGAAATAATAATTTAAATAATCGTTCGGGAAATGAGTTTACACCCTGGGTACTTTCTTTGTATACTTTTGACTTTACAGGCCGAGTCCGGGATTTACGGGAAATCGCAGGTTTTCGTTTGCCGGCGATTAAACTTCTTTTATTCAGCGTCTCATCAAAAATGAAAACAAGTTTGAAGACTACAAGTCTTATGCGTTTTAGTGGTGAAAAAATAATTTAAAAAATCGTTCGGGAAATGAGTTTACTCCCTGGGTACTTTCTTTGTATACTTTTGACTATACGGACCAAGCCCGGGATTTACGGGAAGTCGCGGGTTTTCGTTTGCCGGCGATTAAACTTCTTTTATTCAGCGTCTCATCAAAAATGAAAACATTTTTAAAAACTCCAAGTCTCATAGGCTTTAGTGGTGAAATAATAATTTAAAAAATCGTTTGGGAAATGAGTTTACTCCCTGGGTACTTTCTTTGTATACTTTTGACTATACGGGCCGAGTCCGGGATTTACGGGAAATCGCAGGTTTTCGTTTGCTGGCGATTAAACTTCTTCTATTCAGCGTCTCATCAAAAATGAAAACATTTTTGAAAACTACAATTTTCATGCGTTTTAGTGGTGAAAAAATAAATTAAAAAATCGTTCGGGAAATGAGTTTACTCCCTGGGTACTTTCTTTGTATACTTTTGACTATACGGGCCAAGCCCGGGATTTACGGGAAATCGCGGGTTTTCGTTTGCCGGCGATTAAACTTCTTTTATTCAGCGTCTCATCAAAAATGAAAACAATTTTAAAAACTACAAGTCTTATGCTTTTTTATTGGTGAAAAAATAATTTAAAAAATCGTTCTGGAAATGAGTTTACTCACAGGGTACTTTTTTTGTATACATTCGACTATACGGGTCAAGCCCGGGATTTATGGGAAATCGCGGGTTTTCGTTTGCCGGCGATTAAACCTCTTTTATTCAGCGTCTCATCAAAAATGAAAACATTTTTGAAAACTACAAGACTCGTGCGTTTCAGTGGTGAAAAAGTAATTTAAAAAATCGTTCGGGAAATGAGTTTACTCCCTGGGTACTTTCTTTGTATACTTTTGACTATACGGGCCGAGTCCGGGATTTACGGGAACTCGCGGGTTTTCGTTTGCCGGCGATTAAACTTCTTTTATTCAGCGTCTCATTAAAAATGAAAACATTTTTATAAACTACAAGTCTCATGGGCGTTAGTGGTGAAATAATAATTTAAAAAATCGTTTGGGTAATGAGTTTACTCCCTGGGTACTTTCTTTGTATACTTTTGACTCTACGGGCCGAGTCCGGGATTTACGGGAAATCGCAGGTTTTCGTTTGCTGGCGATTAAACTTCTTTTATTCAGCGTCTCATCAAAAATGAAAACATTTTTTAAAACTACAAGTCTCATGCGTTTTAGTGGTGAAAAAATAAATTAAAAAATCGTTCGGGAAATGAGTTTACTCCCTAGGTACTTTCTTTGTATACTTTTGACTATGCGGGCCAAGCCCGGGATTTACGGGAAATCGCGGGTTTTCGTTTGCCGGCGATTAAACTTCTTTTATTCAGCGTCTCATCAAAAATGAAAACAATTTTGAAAACTACAAGTCTTATGCGTTTTAGTGGTGAAAAAATAATTTAAAAAATCGTTATGGAAATGAGTTTACTCACAGGGTACTTTTTTTGTATACATTCGACTATACGGGCCAAGCCCGGGATTTACGGGAAATCGCGGGTTTTCGTTTGCCAGCGATTAAACCTCTTTTATTCAGCGTCTCATCAAAAATGAAAACATTTTTGAAAACTACAAGACTCATGCGTTTTAGTGGTGAAAAAATAATTTAAAAAATCGTTCGGGAAATGAGCTTACTTCCTGGGTACTTTCTTTGTATACTTTTGACTATACGGGCCGAGTCCGGGATTTACGGGAAATCGCGGGTTTTCGTTTGCCGGCGATTAAATTTCTTTTATTCAGCGTCTCATCAAAAATGAAAACATTTTTAAAAACTACAAGTCTCATGGGCTTTAGTGGTGAAATAATAATTTAAAAAATCGTTTGGGAAGTTAGTTTACTCCCTGGGTGCTTTCTTTGTATACTTTTGACTATACGGGCCGAGTCCGGGATTTACGGGAAATCGCAGGTTTTCGTTTGCCGGCGATTAAACTTCTTTTATTCAGCGTCTCATCAAAAATGAAAACATTTTTTAAAACTACAAGTCTCATGCGTTTTAGTGGTGAAAAAATAAATTAAAAAATCGTTCGGGAAATGAGTTTACACCCTGGGTACTTTCTTTGTATACTTTTGACTATGCGGGCCAAGCCCGGGATTTACGGGAAATCGCGGGTTTTCGTTTGCCGGCGATTAAACTTCTTTTATTCAGCGTCTCATCAGAAATGAAAACAATTTTGAAAACTACAAGTCTTATGCGTTTTAGTGGTGAAAAAATAATTTAAAAAATCGTTCTGGAAATGAGTTTACTCACAGGGTACTTTTTTTGTATACATTCGACTATACGGGCCAAGCCCGGGATTTACGGGAAATCGCGGGTTTTCGTTTGCCAGCGATTAAACCTCTTTTATTCAGCGTCTCATCAAAAATGAAAACATTTTTGAAAACTACAAGACTCATGCGTTTTAGTGGTGAAAAAATAATTTAAAAAATCGTTCGGGAAATGAGCTTACTTCCTGGGTACTTTCTTTGTATACTTTTGACTATACGGGCCGAGTCCGGGATTTACGGGAAATCGCGGGTTTTCGTTTGCCGGCGATTAAATTTCTTTTATTCAGCGTCTCATCAAAAATGAAAACATTTTTAAAAACTACAAGTCTCATGGGCTTTAGTGGTGAAATAATAATTTAAAAAATCGTTTGGGAAGTTAGTTTACTCCCTGGGTACTTTCTTTGTATACTTTTGACTATACGGGCCGAGTCCGGGATTTACGGGAAATCGCAGGTTTTCGTTTGCCGGCGATTAAACTTCTTTTATTCAGCGTCTCATCAAAAATGAAAACATTTTTAAAAACTACAAGTCTCATGGGCGTTAGTGGTGAAAAAATAATTTAAAAATTCGTTCGGGAAATAAGATTACTCACTGGGTACTTTCCTTGTATACTTTTGACTATACGGGCCAAGCCCGGGATTTACGGGAAATCGCGGGTTTTCGTTTGCCGGCGATTAAACCACTTTCATTAAGCGTCTCATCAAAAATGAAAACATTTCTAAAACTACAAGTCTCATGCGTTTTAGTGGTGAAAAAATAATTTAAAAAATCGTTCGGGAAATGAGTTTACTCCCTGGGTACTTTCTTTGTATACTTTTGACTATACGGGCCGAGTCCGGGATTTACGGGAAATCGCGGGTTTTCGTTTGCCGGCGATTAAACTTCTTTTATTCAGCGTCTCATCAAAAATGAAAACATTTTTAAAAACTACAAGTCTCATGCGCTTTAGTGGTGAAATAATAATTTAAAAAATCGTTTGGAAAGTTAGTTTACTCCCTGGGTACTTTCTTTGTATACTTTTGACTATACGGGCCGAGTCCGGGATTTACGGGAAATCGCAGGTTTTTGTTTGCCGGCGATTAAACTTCTTTTATTCAGCGTCTCATCAAAAATGAAAACATTTTTAAAAACTACAAGTCTCATGGGCGTTAGTGGTGAAATAATAATTTAAAAAATCGTTTGGGTAATGAGTTTACTCCCTGGGTACTTTCTTTGTATACTTTTGACTCTACGGGCCGAGTCCGGGATTTACGGGAAATCGCAGGTTTTCGTTTGCTGGCGATTAAACTTCTTTTATTCGACGTCTCATCAAAAATGAAAACATTTTTGAAAACTACAAGTCTCATGCGTTTTAGTGGTGAAAAAATAAATTAAAAAATCGTTCGGGAAATGAGTTTACTCCCTGGGTACCTTCTTTGTATACTTTTGACTATGCGGGCCAAGCCCGGGATTTACGGGAAATCGCGGGTTTTCGTTTGCCGGTGATTAAACTTCTTTTATTCAGCGTCTCATCAAAAATGAAAACAATTTTGAAAACTACAAGTCTTATGCGTTTTAGTGGTGAAAAAATAATTTAAAAAATCGTTCTGGAAATGAGTTTACTCACAGGGTACTTTTTTTGTATACATTCGACTATACGGGCCAAGCCCAGGATTTACGGGAAATCGCGGGTTTTCGTTTGCCAGCGATTAAACCTCTTTTATTCAGCGTCTCATCAAAAATGAAAACATTTTTGAAAACTACAAGACTCATGCGTTTTAGTGGTGAAAAAATAATTTAAAAAATCGTTCGGGAAATGAGCTTATTTCCTGGGTACTTTCTTTGTATACTTTTGACTATACGGGCCGAGTCCGGGATTTACGGGAAATCGCGGGTTTTCGTTTGCCGGCGATTAAACTTCTTTTATTCAGCGTCTCATCAAAAATGAAAACATTTCTGAAAACTACAAGTCTCATGCGTTTTAGTGGTGAAAAAATAATTTAAAAAATCGTTCGGGAAATGAGTTTACTCCCTGGGTACTTTCTTTGTATACTTTTGACTATACGGGCCGAGTCCGGGATTTACGGGAAATCGCGGGTTTTCGTTTGCCGGCGATTAAACTTCTTTTATTCAGCGTCTCATCAAAAATGAAAACATTTTTAAAAACTACAAGTCTCATGTGCTCTAGTGGTGAAATAATAATTTAAAAAATCGTTTGGGAAGTTAGTTTACTCCCTGGGTACTTTCTTTGTATACTTTTGACTATACGGGCCGAGTCCGGGATTTACGGGAAATCGCAGGTTTTCGTTTGCCGGCGATTAAACTTCTTTTATTCAGCGTCTCATCAAAAATGAAAACATTTTTAAAAACTACAAGTCTAATGGGCGTTAGTGGTGAAATAATAATTTAAAAAATCGTTTGGGTAATGAGTTTACTCCCTGGGTACTTTCTTTGTATACTTTTGACTCTACGGGCCGAGTCCGGGATTTACGGGAAATCGCAGGTTTTCGTTTGCTGGCGATTAAACTTCTTTTATTCGACGTCTCATCAAAAATGAAAACATTTTTGAAAACTACAAGTCTCATGCGTTTTAGTGGTGAAAAAATAAATTAAAAAATCGTTCGGGAAATGAGTTTACTCCCTGGGTACTTTCTTTGTATACTTTTGACTATGCGGGCCAAGCCCGGGATTTACGGGAAATCGCGGGTTTTCGTTTGCCGGCGATTAAACTTCTTTTATTCAGCGTCTCATCAGAAATGAAAACAATTTTGAAAACTACAAGTCTTATGCGTTTTAGTGGTGAAAAAATAATTTAAAAAATCGTTCTGGAAATGAGTTTACTCACAGGGTACTTTTTTTGTATACATTCGACTATACGGGCCAAGCCCAGGATTTACGGGAAATCGCGGGTTTTCGTTTGCCAGCGATTAAACCTCTTTTATTCAGCGTCTCATCAAAAATGAAAACATTTTTGAAAACTACAAGACTCATGCGTTTTAGTGGTGAAAAAATAATTTAAAAAATCGTTCGGGAAATGAGCTTACTTCCTGGGTACTTTCTTTGTATACTTTTGACTATACGGGCCGAGTCCGGGATTTACGGGAAATCGCGGGTTTTCGTTTGCCGGCGATTAAATTTCTTTTATTCAGCGTCTCATCAAAAATGAAAACATTTTTAAAAACTACAAGTCTCATGGGCTTTCGTGGTGAAATAATAATTTAAAAAATCGTTTGGGAAATGAGTTTACTCCCTGGGTACTTTCTTTGTATACTTTTGACTATACGGGCCGAGTCCGGGATTTACGGGAAATCGCAGGTTTTCGTTTGCTGGCGATTAAACTTCTTTTATTCAGCGTCTCATCAAAAATGAAAACATTTTTGAAAACTACAAGTCTCAAGCGTTTTAGTGGTGAAGAAATAAATTAAAAAATCGTTCGGGAAATGAGTTTACTCCCTGGGTACTTTCTTTGTATACTTTTGACTATACGGGCCAAGCCCGGGATTTACGGGAAATCGCGGGTTTTCGTTTCCGGCGATTAAACTTCTTTTATTCAGCGTCTCATCAAAAATGAAAACAATTTTGAAAACTACAAGTCTTATGCGTTTTAGTGGTGAAAAAATAATTTAAAAAATCGTTCTGGAAATGAGTTTACTCACAGGGTACTTTTTTTGTATACATTCGACTATACGGGCCAAGCCCGGGATTTACGGGAAATCGCGGGTTTTCGTTTGCCGGCGATTAAACCTCTTTTATTCAGCGTCTCATCAAAAATGAAAACATTTTTGAGAACTACAAGACTCATGCGTTTTAGTGGTGAAAAAATAATTTAAAAAATCGTTCGGGAAATGAGTTTACTCCCTGGGTACTTTCTTTGTATACTTTTGATTATACGGGCCGAGTCCGGGATTTACGGGAAGTCGCGGGTTTTCGTTTGCCGGCGATTAAACTTCTTTTATTCAGCGTCTCATCAAAAATGAAAACATTTTTAAAAACTACAAGTCTCATGGGCTTTAGTGGTGAAATAATAATTTAAAAAATCGTTTGGGAAATGAGTTTACTCCCTGGGTACTTTCTTTGTATACTTTTGACTCTACGGGCCGAGTCCGGGATTTACGGGAAATCGCAGGTTTTCGTTTGCTGGCGATTAAACTTCTTTTATTCGACGTCTCATCAAAAATGAAAACATTTTTGAAAACTACAAGTCTCATGCGTTTTAGTGGTGAAAAAATAAATTAAAAAATCGTTCGGGAAATGAGTTTACTCCCTGGGTACTTTCTTTGTATACTTTTGACTATGCGGGCCAAGCCCGGGATTTACGGAAAATCGCGGGTTTTCGTTTGCCGGCGATTAAACTTCTTTTATTCAGCGTCTCATCAAAAATGAAAACAATTTTGAAAACTACAAGTCTTATGCGTTTTAGTGGTGAAAAAATAATTTAAAAAATCGTTCTGGAAATGAGTTTACTCACAGGGTACTTTTTTTGTATACATTCGACTATACGGGCCAAGCCCAGGATTTACGGGAAATCGCGGGTTTTCGTTTGCCAGCGATTAAACCTCTTTTATTCAGCGTCTCATCAAAAATGAAAACATTTTTGAAAACTACAAGACTCATGCGTTTTAGTGGTGAAAAAATAATTTAAAAAATCGTTCGGGAAATGAGCTTACTTCCTGGGTACTTTCTTTGTATACTTTTGACTATACGGGCCGAGTCCGGGATTTACGGGAAATCGCGGGTTTTCGTTTGCCGGCGATTAAATTTCTTTTATTCAGCGTCTCATCAAAAATGAAAACATTTTTAAAAACTACAAGTCTCATGGGCTTTCGTGGTGAAATAATAATTTAAAAAATCGTTTGGGAAATGAGTTTACTCCCTGGGTACTTTCTTTGTATACTTTTGACTATACGGGCCGAGTCCGGGATTTACGGGAAATCGCAGGTTTTCGTTTGCTGGCGATTAAACTTCTTTTATTCAGCGTCTCATCAAAAATGAAAACATTTTTGAAAACTACAAGTCTCAAGCGTTTTAGTGGTGAAGAAATAAATTAAAAAATCGTTCGGGAAATGAGTTTACTCCCTGGGTACTTTCTTTGTATACTTTTGACTATACGGGCCAAGCCCGGGATTTACGGGAAATCGCGGGTTTTCGTTTGCCGGCGATTAAACTTCTTTTATTCAGCGTCTCATCAAAAATGAAAACAATTTTGAAAACTACAAGTCTTATGCGTTTTAGTGGTGAAAAAATAATTTAAAAAATCGTTCTGGAAATGAGTTTACTCACAGGGTACTTTTTTTGTATACATTCGACTATACGGGCCAAGCCCGGGATTTACGGGAAATCGCGGGTTTTCGTTTGCCGGCGATTAAACCTCTTTTATTCAGCGTCTCATCAAAAATGAAAACATTTTTGAGAACTACAAGACTCATGCGTTTTAGTGGTGAAAAAATAATTTAAAAAATCGTTCGGGAAATGAGTTTACTCCCTGGGTACTTTCTTTGTATACTTTTGATTATACGGGCCGAGTCCGGGATTTACGGGAAGTCGCGGGTTTTCGTTTGCCGGCGATTAAACTTCTTTTATTCAGCGTCTCATCAAAAATGAAAACATTTTTAAAAACTACAAGTCTCATGGGCTTTAGTGGTGAAATAATAATTTAAAAAATCGTTTGGGAAATGAGTTTACTCCCTGGGTACTTTCTTTGTATACTTTTGACTATATGGGCCGAGTCCGGGATTTACGGGAAATCGCAGGTTTTCGTTTGCTGGCGATTAAACTTCTTCTATTCAGCGTCTCATAAAAAATGAAAACATTTTTGAAAACTACAAGTTTCATGCGTTTTAGTGGTGAAAAAATAAATTAAAAAATCGTTCGGGAAATGAGTTTACTCCCTGGGTACTTTCTTTGTATACTTTTGACTATACGGGCCAAGCCCGGGATTTACGGGAAATCGCGGGTTTTTGTTTGCCGGCGATTAAACTTCTTTTATTCAGCGTCTCATCAAAAATGAAAACAATTTTAAAAACTACAAGTCTCATGCGTTTTAGTGGTGAAGAAATAAATTAAAAAATCATTCGGGAAATGAGTTTACTCCCTGGGTACTTTCTTTGTATACTTTTGACTATACGGGCCAAGCCCGGGATTTACGGGAAATCGCGGGTTTTCGTTTGCCGGCGATTAAACTTCTTTTATTCAGCGTCTCATCAAAAATGAAAACAATTTTAAAAACTACAAGTCTTATGCGTTTTAGTGGTGAAAAAATAATTTAAAAAATCGTTCTGGAAATGAGTTTACTCACAGGGTACTTTTTTTGTATACATTCGACTATACGGGAAAAGCCCGGGATTTACGGGAAATCGCGGGTTTTCGTTTGCCGGCGATTAAACCTCTTTTATTCAGCGTCTCATCAAAAATGAAAACATTTTTGAGAACTACAAGACTCATGCGTTTTAGTGGTGAAAAAATAATTTGAAAAATCGTTCGGGAAATGAGTTTACTCCCTGGGTACTTTCTTTGTATACTTTTGACTATACGGGCCGAGTCCGGGATTTACGGAAAATCGCAGGTTTTCGTTTGCTGGCGATTAAACTTCTTCTATTCAGCGTCTCATCAAAAATGAAAACATTTTTGAAAACTACAAGTCTCAAGCGTTTTAGTGGTGAAGAAATAAATTAAAAAATCGTTCGGGAAATGAGTTTACTCCCTGGGTACTTTCTTTGTATACTTTTGACTATACGGGCCAAGCCCGGGATTTACGGGAAATCGCGGGTTTTCGTTTGCCGGCGATTAAACTTCTTTTATTCAGCGTCTCATCAAAAATGAAAACAATTTTGAAAACTACAAGTCTTATGCGTTTTAGTGGTGAAAAAATAATTTAAAAAATCGTTCTGGAAATGAGTTTACTCACAGGGTACTTTTTTTGTATACATTCGACTATACGGGCCAAGCCCGGGATTTACGGGAAATCGCGGGTTTTCGTTTGCCGGCGATTAAACCTCTTTTATTCAGCGTCTCATCAAAAATGAAAACATTTTTGAGAACTACAAGACTCATGCGTTTTAGTGGTGAAAAAATAATTTAAAAAATCGTTCGGGAAATGAGTTTACTCCCTGGGTACTTTCTTTGTATACTTTTGATTATACGGGCCGAGTCCGGGATTTACGGGAAGTCGCGGGTTTTCGTTTGCCGGCGATTAAACTTCTTTTATTCAGCGTCTCATCAAAAATGAAAACATTTTTAAAAACTACAAGTCTCATGGGCTTTAGTGGTGAAATAATAATTTAAAAAATCGTTTGGGAAATGAGTTTACTCCCTGGGTACTTTCTTTGTATACTTTTCACTATACGGGCCGAGTCCGGGATTTACGGGAAATCGCAGGTTTTCGTTTGCTGGCGATTAAACTTCTTCTATTCAGCGTCTCATCAAAAATGAAAACATTTTTGAAAACTACAAGTTTCATGCGTTTTAGTGGTGAAAAAATAAATTAAAAAATCGTTCGGGAAATGAGTTTACTCCCTGGGTACTTTCTTTGTATACTTTTGGCTATACGGGCCAAGCCCGGGATTTACGGGAAATCGCGGGTTTTCGTTTGCCGGCGATTAAACTTCTTTTATTCAGCGTCTCATCAAAAATGAAAACAATTTTAAAAACTACAAGTCTCATGCGTTTTAGTGGTGAAAAAATAAATTAAAAAATCATTCGGGAAATGAGTTTACTCCCTGGGTACTTTCTTTGTATACTTTTGACTATACGGGCCAAGCCCGGGATTTACGGGAAATCGCGGGTTTTCGTTTGCCGGCGATTAAACTTCTTTTATTCAGCGTCTCATCAAAAATGAAAACAATTTTAAAAACTACAAGTTTTATGCGTTTTAGTGGTGAGAAAATAATTTAAAAAATCGTTCTGGAAATGAGTTTACTCACAGGGTACTTTTTTTGTATACATTCGACTATACGGGCCAAGCCCGGGATTTACGGGAAATCGCGGGTTTTCGTTTGCCGGCGATTAAACCTCTTTTATTCAGCGTCTCATCAAAAATGAAAACATTTTTGAGAACTACAAGACTCATGCGTTTTAGTGGTGAAAAAATAATTTGAAAAATCGTTCGGGAAATAAGTTTACTCCCTGGGTACTTTCTTTGTATACTTTTGATTATACGGGCCGAGTCCGGGATTTACGGGAAGTCGCGGGTTTTCGTTTGCCGGCGATTAAACTCCTTTTATTCAGCGTCTCATCAAAAATGAAAACATTTTTAAAAACTACAAGTCTCATGGGCTTTAGTGGTGAAATAATAATTTAAAAAATCGTTTGGGAAATGAGTTTACTCCCTGGGTACTTTCTTTGTATACTTTTGACTATACGGGCCGAGTCCGGGATTTACGGAAAATCGCAGGTTTTCGTTTGCTGGCGATTAAACTTCTTCTATTCAGCGTCTCATCAAAAATGAAAACATTTTTGAAAACTACAAGTTTCATGCGTTTTAGTGGTGAAAAAATAAATTAAAAAATCGTTCGGGAAATGAGTTTACTCCCTGGGTACTTTCTTTGTATACTTTTGACTATACGGGCCGAGTCCGGGATTTACGGGAAGTCGCGGGTTTTCGTTTGCCGGCGATTAAACTTCTTTTATTCAGCGTCTCATCAAAAATGAAAACATTTTTAAAAACTACAAGTCTCATGGGCTTTAGTGGTGAAAAAATAATTTAAAAAATCGTTCTGGAAAAGAGTTTACTCACAGGGTACTTTTTTGTATACATTCGACTATACGGGCCAAGCCCGGGATTTACGGGAAATCGCGGGTTTTCGTTTGCCGGCGATTAAACCTCTTTTATTCAGCGTCTCATCAAAAATGAAAACATTTTTGAAAACTACAAGACTCATACGTTTTAGTGGTGAAAAAATAATTTAAAAAATCGTTCGGGAAATGAGTTTACACCCTGGGTACTTTCTTTATATACTTTTGACTTTACAGGGCCGAGTCCGGGATTTACGGGAAATCGCAGGTTTTCGTTTGCCGGCGATTAAACTTCTTTTATTCAGCGTCTTATCAAAAATGAAAACAAGTTTTAAGACTACAAGTCTCATGCGTTTTAGTGGTGAAAAAATAATTTAAAAAATCGTTCGGGAAATGAGTTTACTCCTTGGGTACTTTCTTTGTATACTTTTGACTATACGGGCCAAGCCCGGAATTTACGGGAAGTCGCGGGGTTTCGTTTGCCGGCGATTAAACTTCTTTTATTCAGCGTCTCATCAAAAATGAAAACAATTTTAAAAACTACAAGTCTTATGCGTTTTAGTGGTGAAAAAATAATTTAAAAAATCGTTCTGGAAATGAGTTTACTCACAGGGTACTTTTTTTGTATACATTCGACTATACGGGCCAAGCCCGGGATTTACGGGAAATCGCGGGTTTTCGTTTGCCGGCGATTAAACCTCTTTTATTCAGCGTCTCATCAAAAATGAAAACATTTTTGAGAACTACAAGACTCATGCGTTTTAGTGGTGAAAAAATAATTTGAAAAATCGTTCGGGAAATGAGTTTACTCCCTGGGTACTTTCTTTGTATACTTTTGATTATACGGGCCGAGTCCGGGATTTACGGGAAGTCGCGGGTTTTCGTTTGCCGGCGATTAAACTCCTTTTATTCAGCGTCTCATCAAAAATAAAAACATTTTTAAAAACTACAAGTC
Source organism: Hydractinia symbiolongicarpus (assembly GCF_029227915.1). NCBI lineage: Eukaryota > Metazoa > Cnidaria > Hydrozoa > Anthoathecata > Hydractiniidae > Hydractinia > Hydractinia symbiolongicarpus. The sequence continues at coordinate 28,630,360 of NC_079879.1, forward strand.
TCATGGGCTTTAGTGGTGAAATAATAATTTAAAAAATCGTTTGGGAAATGAGTTTACTCCCTGGGTACTTTCTTTGTATACTTTTGACTATACGGGCCGAGTCCGGGATTTACGGAAAATCGCAGGTTTTCGTTTGCTGGCGATTAAACTTCTTCTATTCAGCGTCTCATCAAAAATGAAAACATTTTTGAAAACTACAAGTTTCATGCGTTTTAGTGGTGAAAAAATAAATTAAAAAATCGTTCGGGAAATGAGTTTACTCCCTGGGTACTTTCTTTGTATACTTTTGACTATACGGGCCGAGTCCGGGATTTACGGGAAGTCGCGGGTTTTCGTTTGCCGGCGATTAAACTTCTTTTATTCAGCGTCTCATCAAAAATGAAAACATTTTTAAAAACTACAAGTCTCATGGGCTTTAGTGGTGAAAAAATAATTTAAAAAATCGTTCTGGAAAAGAGTTTACTCACAGGGTACTTTTTTGTATACATTCGACTATACGGGCCAAGCCCGGGATTTACGGGAAATCGCGGGTTTTCGTTTGCCGGCGATTAAACCTCTTTTATTCAGCGTCTCATCAAAAATGAAAACATTTTTGAAAACTACAAGACTCATACGTTTTAGTGGTGAAAAAATAATTTAAAAAATCGTTCGGGAAATGAATTTACACCCTGGGTACTTTCTTTATATACTTTTGACTTTACAGGCCGAGTCCGGGATTTACGGGAAATCGCAGGTTTTCGTTTGCCGGCGATTAAACTTCTTTTATTCAGCGTCTTATCAAAAATGAAAACAAGTTTTAAGACTACAAGTCTCATGCGTTTTAGTGGTGAAAAAATAATTTAAAAAATCGTTCGGGAAATGAGTTTACTCCTTGGATACTTTCTTTGTATACTTTTGACTATACGGGCCAAGCCCGGAATTTACGGGAAGTCGCGGGGTTTCGTTTGCCGGCGATTAAACTTCTTTTATTCAGCGTCTCATCAAAAATGAAAACATTTTTAAAAACTACAAGTCTCATGGGCTTTAGTGGTGAAATAATAATTTAAAAAATCGTTTGGGAAATGAGTTTACTCACAGGGTACTTTCTTTGTATACTTTTGACTATACGGGCCGAGTCCGGGATTTACGGGAAATCGCAGGTTTTCGTTTGCTGGCGATTAAACTTCTTCTATTCAGCGTCTCATCAAAAATGAAAACAAGTTTGAAGACTACAAGTCTTATGCGTTTTAGTGGTGAAAAAATAATTTAAAAAATCGTTCGGGAAATGAGTTTACTCCCTGGGTACTTTCTTTGTATACTTTTGACTATACGGACCAAGCCCGGGATTTACGGGAAGTCGCGGGTTTTCGTTTGCCGGCGATTAAACTTCTTTTATTCAGCGTCTCATCAAAAATGAAAACATTTTTAAAAACTACAAGTCTCATAGGCTTTAGTGGTGAAATAATAATTTAAAAAATCGTTTGGGAAATGAGTTTACTCCCTGGGTACTTTCTTTGTATACTTTTGACTATACGGGCCGAGTCCGGGATTTACGGGAAATCGCAGGTTTTCGTTTGCTGGCGATTAAACTTCTTCTATTCAGCGTCTCATCAAAAATGAAAACATTTTTAAAAACTACAAGTCTTATGCGTTTTAGTGGTGAAAAAATAATTTAAAAAATCGTTCTGGAAATGAGTTTACTCACAGGGTACTTTTTTTGTATACATTCGACTATACGGGCCAAGCCCGGGATTTACGGGAAATCGCGGGTTTTCGTTTGCCGGCGATTAAACCTCTTTTATTCAGCGTCTCATCAAAAATGAAAACAATTTTGAAAACTACAAGACTCATGCGTTTTAGTGGTGAAAAAGTAATTTAAAAAATCGTTCGGGAAATTAGTTTACTCCCTGTGTACTTTTTTTGTATACTTTTGACTATACGGGCCGAGTCCGGGATTTACGGGAAGTCGCGGGTTTTCGTTGGCCGGCGATTAAACTTCTTTTATTCAGCGTCTCATCAAAAATGAAAACATTTTTAAAAACTACAAGTCTCATGGGCTTTATGGTGAAAAAATAATTTAAAAGATCGTTCTGGAAATGAGTTTACTCACAGGGTACTTTTTTTGTATACATTCGACTATACGGGCCAAGCCCGGGATTTACGGGAAATCGCGGGTTTTCGTTTGCCGGCGATTAAACCTCTTTTATTCAGCGTCTCATCAAAAATGAAAACATTTTTGAAAACTACAAGACTCATACGTTTTAGTGGTGAAAAAATAATTTAAAAAATCGTTCGGGAAATGAGTTTACACCCTGGGTACTTTCTTTGTATACTTTTGACTTTACAAGCCGAGTCCGGGATTTACGGGAAATTGCAGGTTTTCGTTTGCCGGCGATTAAACTTCTTTTATTCAGCGTCTTATCAAAAATGAAAACAAGTTTTAAGACTACAAGTCTCATGCGTTTTAGTGGTGAAAAAATAATTTAAAAAATCGTTCGGGAAATGAGTTTACTCCTTGGGTACTTTCTTTGTATACTTTTGACTATACGGGCCAAGCCCGGGATTTACGGGAAGTCGCGGGGTTTCGTTTGCCGGCGATTAAACTTCTTTTATTCAGCGTCTCATCAAAAATGAAAACATTTTTAAAAACTACAAGTCTCATGGGCTTTAGTGGTGAAATAATAATTTAAAAAATCGTTTGGGAAATGAGTTTACTCACAGGGTACTTTTTTGTATACTTTTGACTTTACAGGCCGAGTCCGGAATTTACGGGAAATCGCAGGTTTTCGTTTGCCGGCGATTAAACTTCTTTTATTCAGCGTCTCATCAAAAATGAAAAGAAGTTTGAAGACTACAAGTCTCATGCGTTTTAGTGGTGAAAAAATAATTTAAAAAATCGTTCGGGAAATGAGTTTACTCCCTGGGTACTTTCTTTGTATACTTTTGACCATACGGGCAAAGCCCGGGATTTACGCAAAGTCGCGGGTTTTCGTTTGGCGGCGATTAAACTTCTTTTATTCAGCGTCTCATCAAAAATGAAAACATTTTTTAAAACTACAAGTCTCATGGGCTTTAGTGGTGAAATAATAATTTAAAAAATCGTTCGTGAAATGAGTTTACACCCTGGGTACTTTCTTTGTATACTTTTGACTATGCGGGCCGAGTCCGGGATTTACGGGAAATCGCAGGTTTTCGTTTGCCGGAGAGTAAACTTCTTTCATTCAGCGTCTCATCAAAAATGAAAACAATTTTGAAAACTACAAGTCTTATGCGTTTTAGTGGTGAAAAAATAATTTAAAAAATCGTTCTGGAAATGAGTTTACTCACAGGGTACTTTTTTTGTATACATTCGACTATACGGGCCAAGCCCGGGATTTACGGGAAATCGCGGGTTTTCGTTTGCCGGCGATTAAACCTCTTTTATTCAGCGTCTCATCAAAAATGAAAACATTTTTGAGAACTACAAGACCCATGCGTTTTAGTGGTGAAAAAATAATTTAAAAAATCGTTCGGGAAATGAGTTTACTCCCTGGGTACTTTCTTTGTATACTTTTGATTATACGGGCCGAGTCCGGGATTTACGGGAAGTCGCGGGTTTTCGTTTGCCGGCGATTAAACTTCTTTTATTCAGCGTCTCATCAAAAATGAAAACATTTTTAAAAACTACAAGTCTCATGGGCTTTAGTGGTGAAATAATAATTTAAATAATCGTTCGGGAAATGAGTTTACACCCTGGGTACTTTCTTTGTATACTTTTGACTTTACAGGCCGAGTCCGGGATTTACGGGAAATCGCAGGTTTTCGTTTGCCGGCGATTAAACTTCTTTTATTCAGCGTCTCATCAAAAATGAAAACAAGTTTGAAGACTACAAGTCTTATGCGTTTTAGTGGTGAAAAAATAATTTAAAAAATCGTTCGGGAAATGAGTTTACTCCCTGGGTACTTTCTTTGTATACTTTTGACTATACGGACCAAGCCCGGGATTTACGGAAAGTCGCGGGTTTTCGTTTGCCGGCAATTAAACTTCTTTTATTCAGCGTCTCATCAAAAATGAAAACATTTTTAAAAACTACAAGTCTCATAGGCTTTAGTGGTGAAATAATAATTTAAAAAATCGTTTGGGAAATGAGTTTACTCCCTGGGTACTTTCTTTGTATACTTTTGACTATACGGGCCGAGTCCGGGATTTACGGGAAATCGCAGGTTTTCGTTTGCTGGCGATTAAACTTCTTCTATTCAGCGTCTCATCAAAAATGAAAACATTTTTGAAAACTACAAGTTTCATGCGTTTTAGTGGTGAAAAAATAAATTAAAAAATCGTTCGGGAAATGAGTTTACTCCCTGGGTACTTTCTTTGTATACTTTTGACTATACGGGCCAAGCCCGGGATTTACGGGAAATCGCGGGTTTTCGTTTGCCGGCGATTAAACTTCTTTTATTCAGCGTCTCATCAAAAATGAAAACAATTTTAAAAACTACAAGTCTTATGCGTTTTAGTGGTGAAAAAATAATTTAAAAAATCGTTCTGGAAATGAGTTTACTCACAGGGTACTTTTTTTGTATACATTCGACTATACGGGTCAAGCCCGGGATTTATGGGAAATCGCGGGTTTTCGTTTGCCGGCGATTAAACCTCTTTTATTCAGCGTCTCATCAAAAATGAAAACATTTTTGAAAACTACAAGACTCGTGCGTTTCAGTGGTGAAAAAGTAATTTAAAAAATCTTTCGGGAAATGAGTTTACTCCCTGGGTACTTTCTTTGTATACTTTTGACTATACGGGCCGAGTCCGGGATTTACGGGAAGTTGCGGGTTTTCGTTTGCCGGCGATTAAACTTCTTTTATTCAGCGTCTCATCAAAAATGAAAACATTTTTATAAACTACAAGTCTCATGGGCTTTAGTGGTGAAAAAATAATTTAAAAAATCGTTCTGGAAATGAGTTTACTCACAGGGTACTTTTTTTGTATACATTCGACTATACGGGCCAAGCCCGGGATTTACGGGAAATCGCCGGTTTTCGTTTGCCGGCGATTAAACCTCTTTTATTCAGCGTCTCATCAAAAATGAAAACATTTTTGAAAACTACAAGACTCATACGTTTTAGTGGTGAAAAAATAATTTAAAAAATCGTTCGGGAAATGAGTTTACACCCTGGGTACCTTCTTTGTATACTTTTGACTTTACAGGCCGAGTCCGGGATTTAAGGGAAATCGCAGGTTTTCAATTGCCGGCGTTTAAACTTCTTTTATTCAGTGTCTCATCAAAAATGAAAACAAGTTTTAAGACTACAAGTCTCATGCGTTTTAGTGGTGAAAAAATAATTTAAAAAATCGTTCGGGAAATAAGTTTACTCCTTGGGTACTTTCTTTGTATACTTTTGACTATACGGGCCAAGCCCGGGATTTACGGGAAGTCGCGGGGTTTCGTTTGCCGGCGATTAAACCTCTTTTATTCAGCGTCTCATCAAAAATGAAAACATTTTTGAAAACTACAAGACTCATGCGTTTCAGTGGTGAAAAAGTAATTTAAAAAATCGTTCGGGAAATGAGTTTACTCCCTGGGTACTTTCTTTGTATACTTTTGACTATACGGGCCGAGTCCGGGATTTACGGGAAGTCGCGGGTTTTCGTTTGCCGGCGATTAAACTTCTTTTATTCAGCGTCTCATCAAAAATGAAAACATTTTTAAAAACTACAAGTCTCATGGGCTTTAGTGGTGAAAAAATAATTTAAAAAATAGTTCTGGAAATGAGTTTACTCACAGGGTACTTTTTTTGTATACATTCGACTATACGGGCCAAGCCCGGGATTTACGGGAAATCGCGGGTTTTCGTTTGCCGGCGATTAAACCTCTTTTATTCAGCGTCTCATCAAAAATGAAAACATTTTTGAAAACTACAAGACTCATACGTTTTAGTGGTGAAAAAATAATTTAAAAAATCGTTCGGGAAATGAGTTTACACCCTGGGTACTTTCTTTGTATACTTTTGACTTTACAGGCCGAGTCTGGGATTTACGGGAAATCGCAGGTTTTCGTTTGCCGGCGATTAAACTTCTTTTATTCAGCGTCTCATCAAAAATGAAAACAAGTTTTAAGACTACAAGTCTCATGCGTTTTAGTGTTGAAAAAATAATTTAAAAAATCGTTCGGGAAATGAGTTTACTCCTTGGGTACTTTCTTTGTATACTTTTGACTATACGGGCCAAGCCCGGGATTTACGGGAAGTCGCTGGGTTTCGTTTGCCGGCGATTAAACTTCTTTTATTCAGCGTCTCATCAAAAATGAAAACATTTTTAAAAACTACAAGTCTCAAGGGCTTTAGTGGTGAAAAAATAATTTAAAAAATCGTTCTGGAAATGAGTTTACTCACAGGGTACTTTTTTTGTATACATTCGACTATACGGGTCAAGCCCGGGATTTATGGGAAATCGCGGGTTTTCGTTTGCCGGCGATTAAACCTCTTTTATTCAGCGTCTCATCAAAAATGAAAACATTTTTGAAAACTACAAGACTCGTGCGTTTCAGTGGTGAAAAAGTAATTTAAAAAATCGTTCGGGAAATGAGTTTACTCCCTGGGTACTTTCTTTGTATACTTTTGACTATACGGGCCGAGTCCGGGATTTACGGGAAGTCGCGGGTTTTCGTTTGCCGGCGATTAAACTTCTTTTATTCAGCGTCTCATCAAAAATGAAAACATTTTTATAAACTACAAGTCTCATGGGCTTTAGTGGTGAAAAAACAATTTAAAAAATCGTTCTGGAAATGAGTTTACTCACAGGGTACTTTTTTTGTATACATTCGACTATACGGGCCAAGCCCGGGATTTACGGGAAATCGCGGGTTTTCGTTTGCCGGCGATTAAACCTCTTTTATTCAGCGTCTCATCAAAAATGAAAACATTTTTGAAAACTACAAGACTCGTGCGTTTCAGTGGTGAAAAAGTAATTTAAAAAATCGTTCGGGAAATGAGTTTACTCCCTGGGTACTTTCTTTGTATACTTTTGACTATACGGGCCGAGTCCGGGATTTACGGGAAGTCGCGGGTTTTCGTTTGCCGGCGATTAAACTTCTTTTATTCAGCGTCTCATCAAAAATGAAAACATTTTTATAAACTACAAGTCTCATGGGCTTTAGTGGTGAAAAAACAATTTAAAAAATCGTTCTGGAAATGAGTTTACTCACAGGGTACTTTTTTTGTATACATTCGACTATACGGGCCAAGCCCGGGATTTACGGGAAATCGCGGGTTTTCGTTTGCCGGCGATTAAACCTCTTTTATTCAGCGTCTCATCAAAAATGAAAACATTTTTGAAAACTACAAGACTCATACGTTTTAGTGGTGAAAAAATAATTTAAAAAGTCGTTCGGGAAATGAGTTTACACCCTGGGTACTTTCTTTGTATACTTTTGACTTTACAGGCCGAGTCCAGGATTTACGGGAAATCGCAGGTTTTCATTTGCCGGCGTTTAAACTTCTTTTATTCAGCGTCTCATCAAAAATGAAAACAAGTTTTAAGACTACAAGTCTCATGCGTTTTAGTGGTGAAAAAATAATTTAAAAAATCGTTCGGGAAATGAGCTTACTCCTTGGGTACTTTCTTTGTATACTTTTGACTATACGGGCCAAGCCCGGGATTTACGGGAAGTCGCGGGGTTTCGTTTGCCGGCGATTAAACCTCTTTTATTCAGCGTCTCATCAAAAATGAAAACATTTTTGAAAACTACAAGACTCATGCGTTTCAGTGGTGAAAAAGTAATTTAAAAAATCGTTCGGGAAATGAGTTTACTCCCTGGGTACTTTCTTTGTATACTTTTGACTATACGGGCCGAGTCCGGGATTTACGGGAAGTCGCGGGTTTTCGTTTGCCGGCGATTAAACTTCTTTTATTCAGCGTCTCATCAAAAATGAAAACATTTTTAAAAACTACAAGTCTCATGGGCTTTAGTGGTGAAAAAATAATTTAAAAAATAGTTCTGGAAATGAGTTTACTCACAGGGTACTTTTTTTGTATACATTCGACTATACGGGCCAAGCCCGGGATTTACGGGAAATCGCGGGTTTTCGTTTGCCGGCGATTAAACCTCTTTTATTCAGCGTCTCATCAAAAATGAAAACATTTTTGAAAACTACAAGACTCATACGTTTTAGTGGTGAAAAAATAATTTAAAAAATCGTTCGGGAAATGAGTTTACACCCTGGGTACTTTCTTTGTATACTTTTGACTTTACAGGCCGAGTCTGGGATTTACGGGAAATCGCAGGTTTTCGTTTGCCGGCGATTAAACTTCTTTTATTCAGCGTCTCATCAAAAATGAAAACAAGTTTTAAGACTACAAGTCTCATGCGTTTTAGTGTTGAAAAAATAATTTAAAAAATCGTTCGGGAAATGAGTTTACTCCTTGGGTACTTTCTTTGTATACTTTTGACTATACGGGCCAAGCCCGGGATTTACGGGAAGTCGCTGGGTTTCGTTTGCCGGCGATTAAACTTCTTTTATTCAGCGTCTCATCAAAAATGAAAACTTTTTTAAAAACTACAAGTCTCAAGGGCTTTAGTGGTGAAAAAATAATTTAAAAAATCGTTCTGGAAATGAGTTTACTCACAGGGTACTTTTTTTGTATACATTCGACTATACGGGCCAAGCCCGGGATTTACGGGAAATCGCGGGTTTTCGTTTGCCGGCGATTAAACCTCTTTTATTCAGCGTCTTATCAAAAATGAAAACATTTTTGAAAACTACAAGACTCATACGTTTTAGTGGTGAAAAAATAATTTAAAAAATCGTTCGGGTAATGAGTTTACACCCTGGGTACTTTCTTTGTATACTTTTCACTTTACAGGCCGAGTCTGGGATTTACGGGAAATCGCAGGTTTTCGTTTGCCGGCGATTAAACTTCTTTTATTCAGCGTCTCATCAAAAATGAAAACAAGTTTTAAGACTACAAGTCTCATGCGTTTTAGTGGTGAAAAAATAATTTAAAAAATCGTTCGGGAAATGAGTTTACTCCTTTGGTACTTTCTTTGTATACTTTTGACTATACGGGCCAAGCCCGGGATTTACGGGAAGTCGCGGGGTTTCGTTTGCCGGCGATTAAACTTCTTTTATTCAGCGTCTCATCAAAAATGAAAACATTTTTAAAAACTACAAGTCTCATGGGCTTTAGTGGTGAAAAAATAATTTAAAAAATCGTTCTGGAAATGAGTTTACTCACAGGGTACTTTTTTTGTATACATTCGACTATACGGGCCAAGCCCGGGATTTACGGGAAGTCGCGGGGTTTCGTTTGCCGGCGATTAAACTTCTTTTATTCAGCGTCTCATCAAAAATGAAAACATTTTTAAAAACTACAAGTCTCATGGGCTTTAGTGGTGAAAAAATAATTTAAAAAATCGTTCTGGAAATGAGTTTACTCACAGGGTACTTTTTTTGTATACATTCGACTATACGGGCCAAGCCCGGGATTTACGGGAAATCGCGGGTTTTCGGGTGCCGGCGATTAAACCTCTTTTATTCAGCGTCTCATCAAAAATGAAAACATTTTTGAAAACTACAAGACTCATACGTTTTAGTGGTGAAAAAATAATTTAAAAAATCGTTCGGGAAATGAGTTTACACCCTGGGTACTTTCTTTGTATACTTTTGACTTTACAGGCCGAGTCTGGGATTTACGGGAAATCGCAGGTTTTCGTTTGCCGGCGATTAAACTTCTTTTATTCAGCGTCTCATCAAAAATAAAAACAAGTTTTAAGACTACAAGTCTCATGCGTTTTAGTGGTGAAAAAATAATTTAAAAAATCGTTCGGGAAAAGAGTTTACTCCTTGGGTACTTTCTTTGTATACTTTTGACTATACGGGCCAAGCCCGGGATTTACGGGAAGTCGCGGGCTTTCGTTTGCCGGCGATTTAACTTCTTTTATTCAGCGTCTCATCAAAAATGAAAACATTTCTAAAAACTACAAGTCTCATGGGCTTTAGTGGTGAAATAATAATTTAAAAAATCGTTTGGGAAATGAGTTTACTCACAGGGTACTTTTTTTGTATACTTTTGACTTTACAGGCCGAGTCCGGGATTTAGGGGAAATCGCAGGTTTTCGTTTGCCGGCGATTAAACTTCTTTTATTCAGCGTCTCATCAAAAATAAAAAGACGTTTGAAGACTACAAGTCTCATGCGTTTTAGTGGTGAAAAAATAATTTAAAAAATCGTTCGGGAAATGAGTTTACTCCCTGGGTACTTTCTTTGTATACTTTTGACCATACGGGCAAAGCCCGGGATTTACGCAAAGTCGCGGGTTTTCGTTTGCCGGCGATTAAACTTCTTTTATTCAGCGTCTCATCAAAAATGAAAACATTTTTGAAAACTACAAGTTTCATGCGTTTTAGTGGTGAAAAAATAAATTAAAAAATCGTTCGGGAAATGAGTTTACTCACAGGGTACTTTTTTTGTATACATTCGACTATACGGGCCAAGCCCGGGATTTACGGGAAATCGCAGGTTTTCGTTTGCCGGCGAATAAACCTCTTTTATTCAGCGTCTCATCAAAAATGAAAACATTTTTGAAAACTAAAAGACTCATGCGTTTTAGTGGTGAAAAAATAATTTAAAAAATCGTTCGGGAAATGAGTTTACTCCCTGGGTACCTTCTTTGCATACTTTTGACTATACGGGCCGAGTCCGGGATTTACGGGAATTCGCGGGTTTTCGTTTGCCGGCGATTAAACTTCTTTTATTCAGCGTCTCATCAAAAATGAAAAC